>NC_136826.1:14013418-15213477 GCF_951394365.1 Tetrao urogallus | reverse complement strand
GGACTGGTTGAGAAAGCAGCCGGGGCTTTGCAGAGCTTTTGGAAGCTGTGAGCACTGAAGATGCTGAACGTCTCACCTTATTCTATTTCAATTACATCTTGCACATATAGCAAGACTGCAGGACGAGGTAAGATCTGACCTACCACAGTTGTCTGGACCACACTTCAATCACACAGCAGAAATAAAGCTACTCAGAGGTTATTTTTAGAGGATTCAACCCATTTTTAAAGTGACTTTTCTCAAATAACTCCTTCCCATACATTCTTATAGAGCTCATGCAATGTTTTTACAATTGCAATGTTTGTTACAATCAGGCACTGCTCAGTAGGAAATAAACGAGGTTTTATTTCCCATCATTTAAAGTAAAACAAAAGGCAGTACATTGAAGTCGCTGTAAAATGAACTCCACTACAGCTGGGCTATAGAAAATCAGAAGAATTGATCGCATCTTTGATGTGGGTCTACAAAGCAACGGGATTAATGCTGTGCTGTGAACAAATGACAAGCTCTGTTTTGCAATTCCAGCCTTTTTAGATTCTCGATTATGACATTTCTCGTCCTCTTGGACCAGAAGAAAGTCAGTCACAGTCTGTGGGCAATGAGGCTGCCAAGCACAAGGCACTGAGAAGTTCCGTGGCTCCTGTAGTGCTTAATGCCTGCTGGGCTCCTTGCCAACGTGGTCAAAATATTTTAACAGGGCGAGAATCTCTTTACGTTGTCATTCGGCCACTGCAATTAACACTCAAAACCAAAAAACACTGAAGAGAAAGGAAAGCGCGCTGTGCGCATGCGCCGACCGTCAGCGCGCTGCCGCAGCGCAGCTCCCGCCCGCCTCGTCTCTGCGCACGCGCACGCCGCTTGCCGCGCGCCCACCGAGCACCGCGCCTGCGCGGCGCCGGCAGCCCGCTCTCCCCCCCACCTCGGCTTCCAACGGCCGCCGGTGAGAGCTGCGCACGCGCAGAGCGCGCCCGCCACTCCCCCTTCCGTTTCCAGGCTCCCTCGGCTCCGGGCCTCGCGGAGGAGCGGGCTGTGGGGGTGCGGTGCCGGGGAGGGGGAGCGGTAGGCGCGCGACGGCGCGCACGCGCAGAAAGCCAGCGTGCTCCCGCCGCGCCTCCTCGCGCGCCAATCGGGCACCGCCCCGCAGCGTCGCGGCGTCGCGGCGTCGCAGCCCGAGCGCGCCGTGCGTGCCGTGCGTGCGTCCGCTCGTGCGTGCGTGCGTGCGTGCTTGCGCTCGGCGGCGGCGGCGGCGCAGCGTAGCGTCCCCTGCCCCGAATGAAAGGGACGGTCCCGGCGAGCGAGCGGCCGTGAGAGACCGGCGGCGACGGGGGGTGGGGGTGTGCCCGAGCGGCTCCTCTCCCCGCCGCCCCACCCGCCGCACGGGTGAGTGACTGCCGACCGGCCGAGGGACCGATTGACTGACTGGGGCGCCGACCGAGCGCCCCGCGCCTCCTCGCCCCTACCCGCCGCTTTTGCCGCCCGCCCCGGGGCGCGCGCGGCGCCTCGGTCCCGTTCCTCCGCCCTGGTCGCCCGCCCCGACCGCCCGCCCCGCCGCCGGGCCGCAGCCGCCCGCCCGCCCCCGGGGGTCCCGGCTCAGTCCCCTCGGGAGGCGATTCCCGGAGCGCTGCCCCCTTCGGTTCCCCCCGACCCGCCGGCGGCCGCTCGCTCCGCCCGGCCCGGCCCGCGTCCCGCCCCCGTGTTCGCGGGCCGCGCTCCCCTCAAAATGCGCTGAGAAAAAAGGGGGGGATCGGCCCCCCCTCCCTCCCCCGAGCCCCCTGGCCCGCCGAGCCCCCCGACCCCGGGCGGAGCCCGCCGCCCCCAGCGCTGGGCCTCGGCTGGGAAGAGCCGCTGCCCGAAGCGGAGCCGGGCCGCTGTGCCCCCCGGAGCGGCGCGGTTCTCGGATCGCCCCTCTGCCCCGTCAGAGCGCTCAAACTTTCCCGTAGCCCGGCCCTGCTGCCTGCGGAGCCTGCCCGCCTCGGCGCGTTCCGTGCCGATCGCGGTTACCTGTTCCCTGCCCATTGTTTGGGCTTCCCGGCGCTGGGCCTGCCTTTCCCCCGTCTCTGGACCCCTATTTTTAGGAAGTTACAGCCGTAAATCCCAGTCCTGCTTTGTGCAGTGCCGGCAAGATGCTGCGAGAGCACGGCTCTGGGTTAAAGCTCTCTATAGGACGTGAGGCTTTGGGCTCTGGGCACTGCAGGCACCCCCAGGTGCCGTCCTGCTGCTGTGCATCGCCCCATTGTGCCCGGCTGTGCCCCCAGCGATGGGCCATCAGCGTTAGGAAGCACTGAAAGTTTCTTGAACAGAGACTGCATCTCCACTGAGCATCTGGGAAGCACCACATCACTGTGTTCTTTGGCTTTTCCCGAGAGCCCAAATCACTTCATTGTGCCTAATGAATATTTTTTTAAAGCCTTATATATGCTTTGGAGGTTTTCATTAGGTGTCAGGCGTTTTTTTTACGTAGAAATTCCAATCCCGAATGATTTTTTTAATGTTATTTGTTAATCGTGTAGGCCACGCAGCAGAACAATCTCTATACGAGAGAGCATAGCCTACAGATCGCTGTCCTTTGCTGTGACTGCAAACAGGAGCCTAACTTCTGTAAGCGTGCAGCTCCTGAAGCGGACTAAGGCAATAAGGAGAGATCAGAATACAGTTTACTTTCTGTTCTTTGGTGCTGATCGACGTCTCTCAAACTGAGAACCTCCTCCCTGCCCACGCCGTTGAACTTGCACTTTTCTTTTGTGTTCAAAATCTGTTGCCTCGAACTCAGGAAAAGAATATGCAAGCCTGAAGGTGTGTAAAGCTTGCTTATTTAAAGATAAGGAGAAGATGCTGTTGGGGAAGCATCGTGTTAAATCCCTTCGTGGATATTAAGAAACACGAATGCAAATGAAGCGAAAATTTTTTGAGTGAAAAATGACTGAACGAGTTTCTTTTTTGTGGTTTCTAGGGTATGTGTAACCTTTAATTTTTATCCCAAGCTTGTGGAAAATGTGTTTGTATGTCGTATCTGTGTTTCGTATCTGTGTTTTGCAGTACGTGTCCCATGCTGATAGAGATATGTACAGTCTGCCCAAGCGGTGCTTCCTGGTGCATCACTTTCTGTGAGCAGCCCGTGGAGCTTTCTCTGACAAAGCTGACAAGCAAAATTTCTGTCCAGACTATATTTAAATACTATTCTGAAAGTCTTAGTTGTTAGGGTTTTTTTGTTTTGTTTTGTTTTGTTTTGTTTTGTTTTTTAACATAGAAAACAAATATGGAGGTGTTTAATGTGTTCTTTTTTTTCCCCATCTTCTTATGGAATGCAGCTTGATGTTTGACAAACCGGGTTCATCATTTGGGGGTTTAACCCAGGAGATGAAAACCAAACGTGGAGGTCCTGCTTTCAGACTTGTTGCCCTGTCCTATAGCTGAGCACCTCGTTCATCTTTTTGAGAAAATGGCTGTTTTTAGCTGAGACGGGCTGAGAAGGGTATTTGGGCACAAAGGAGGGTCATTCCAGCTGTAGTGGGTTTTGGACTTTGCTGTGAGCCTTAAAAATGGAGTTGGAAGTGCTGTGCATCTGTCAGGTGGCAGCAGTGCTGTGTGCCTCCCAGCTCCGGAGGCGCAGAGCTGAGGGCTGCTCTCTGTGCTCAGCCACGGTGCTGGCCTTGGGCTTCTTGTTTCTGGGAAGTGACTGTTATGATTGAACGATGATGAGAGCCCTTTTTGTTTTGTTTTTTTACTTTTGTGTGTGTGTATTTTATAAATTATTTGCATTTTTTTTTAAATGTGGCTTTGCTGGTGTGGTTGAAGGCTGCCTGTTGTATCTAGCAGTCGTTATTGTGGGAGAAAGTTTGTGTTAGCAAAGCCTGTGCACGTGTGCAAGGGAAGCTCTAAGTTTCCTTTTAAAAAAGTAAATGTAGCAATATACTGAGAAGCATGGTCAATACAGCATCAGTATGAGCTGAATACAAGCCAAACAGCCCCAGTGAAGATCTACTGAAGCACAACTTTGTGCGTGTTTTGTTAATCTGTTTCTAACCCATTGCTATGTGATTTATATTGAGCTATTGAACGTGACATGAAAGCAAGGCTTTTTTAAAAAATTATATTATTTCCTACTCATCTTTGGCAGATTTTTTCCTGCTTCCCAGTTTTTTGGGTTTTAATTAAATTAAAAAAAAAAAAAATTAACTGTTTCCTTCCTTCAGAAAGCGTTCATTCTTTTTACTCAAAAAGAGATGACAGAATTGTCTTGTTTTGTTGTGTATTTTTTTTTTTTTAATTTAGAAGAATACAGTATAATAATTCCTTTGTGTTTAACACTTAAGGACTCCCCGTTGCCACTGCAGAAGGCTGTGACTGCTTGATCCAGATTGGCACATTTTTTGTGCAGATCAGCAAGATCTGAAATCTATGCGTTCTTCTTGTGAGTGTGAATCACCAGCAACTAAACTGCTTTCCAGCTACAAAGAGAACGAATGAAGCTGTTGATAAAGCAGCCAAATAGATACAGCACGGATGCTACCCTTGGGTGCACGAATTTCATAGCAAGCATTGCAAGGCAGGCGCTTAGAATTCGGTCTGAAAATCTATGAGAGAGGAAGAGTGAGGATCAGAAAGCCTTGTCTTTTAGCAATAATACGTGCCGACAGAAACTTAATAACATTCCTCTGCTTTCAGTTGTACAAGCAGTGAGTGATATTACTATTAGGGGCGTCTGACAGCAGAGAGGAGCTGGCAGGCTTGGCTATGCAAATCTCCACCACCGGTCACGCATTTTCCTGCAGCCAGCCATTGTGGCACTGTCCAGATGTATTGCAGATCTGCTGTTCTCACTGGATTGATTTTTGTCGTTCCTCCCCTCCCCAAAATTCAAACTACGTGGCAGCTTTTCATATTTAGATGAGAGTCTGATGCAGACAAAGGCGGTGGAGGAGACTTTTATTGCAGTTGCGACAATTCTGACATTAAGACTCTAATCTCCAAAAGGTGTGAAGTCTGAAGAGTACAGTGTTTTATTTCTTGAAAGGTGCAGGAGCTAATGAGTGCAGACTGCATAGTGCTGGACCAAGAGGCACGTGCTCTCATTAGGTGTTTTCACTTCTGGACTTCATTAGGAGTTGGGGACCTTAATGATGGATTTTCCCAATACGTTGCTGAGAGTGTGTGAAAATGTTGAGATTCGTGCTGCATTTAATCCTCATTTGTTTTCCTTAGATGAGGAAAAAGAGTTCTGCAGTTACCAATAGCTGGTGTGGTGCTGCTCAATTTGCAGTGGCTGTTGGAAAGGTTTCCCTTGGAGCCGGTCAGGGGAGATCCTTCTAAAATG
The DNA here is from genome assembly GCF_951394365.1 of Tetrao urogallus. Classification (NCBI taxonomy): domain Eukaryota; kingdom Metazoa; phylum Chordata; class Aves; order Galliformes; family Phasianidae; genus Tetrao; species Tetrao urogallus. The sequence continues at coordinate 15,208,163 of NC_136826.1, read as the reverse complement.
TTGTTGCTCCCACTGTTTGACCAGCCACAATATATCTGTGCCATACCTAAAATGGTAACGTTTTATCTTCTGATCGCCACCCTCATATGAGGGCAGCTACTCCTCTGCTGGCTGCTTTGAGCTTTCAAACTCAATATGAGCTCAGGGTGTGAAGCTGAGCTCAGTTCTTTGGTTCTGTTCTAGCATGAGTTCAGTGGGATGGGTTTTCTTGCAGGTACAGGCAGTACGTTTCCTACAAATTGCTTTGCTGTAATAAATAGAATAGGATTAATTATTCTATTTAGCTATTAACTAACTCCTCCCCCCTTACAACTGCCATTTTTGATATATTTTCAATGTATTTCTTTTTCCCCAAAGGTTCCCGTGTGTCCATAGTTTTATTTTAACGTTCAAACCTTTTGCTTAAAGAATTAAATCCATTTGCTGCTTCAGTTTCTTTCCAAATAGCCAACTGCTGCCTCAGCCCAGTGCACATTGATTTGGGTGTATTTTAGTAGTGTAAACTGAAAGCTAAAGAGGTGTAGATCAGTTTCAAGCGACCGATCTTGTATTTATAAAACTGTAAGCTAAATTGCCCTGTGCTGATGCTAACATGCTGATTACGCTTTTTTTTCTGTAGCATTGAGAGGATTAAAGTGGCATTCTAAGAGCATTTAAAATCATGACAAGCTCAGTTGGACAGAAAAAAGTCTCGTCAAGACAAAGGAAGTGTGGTTTTTGTAGATCTAATAAAGATAATGAATGTGGACAATTATTGATGTCAGAAAACCAGAAGGTGGCAGCACATCACAAATGTATGGTAAGTAACCCGTAGGAAAAAGGAAATGAATGTCATGAACCAGTAGAAGACAACAAACACATCTTTAGATAATACTCAAAATCAATCAGCTGTGGCATTGGGGAGATGATTAAGCACTCTAATTTGAAGCTTCGGTGTTTGTCAAATGTGTAAATGTTCTAGGTGATGTAAATACTTACAATAAGTTTTGTTTCTGTAATTGTAGCTGTTCTCATCTGCGCTGGTATCTTCACACACTGATAATGAGAGTCTTGGTGGATTCTCTATTGAGGATATTCAGAAAGAAATCAAGAGAGGCACTAAACTGGTAAGTCTGTTTTGAGCCCTTGAAAACGAAGGGAGGATTTGCCGACCTCCCAGAGAGTGGACTGTGAAACTGTGCAGTGTTTTATCATGTGTTGTTTCTTTGGGCTCTGAGGAAATGCACAGCTTACCAAAGGTGATGATGAAGTGTATTAGAGGGAAAAAAAAATCAGTGGATCTGATGGTACTCAGATTGAAATGAAATCTAAATAATGGTTGAAGAATCTTTAAGAAAGCATCAAAAGTAGTTTATTCCAGTCAAGTCTGCTCTCATGTCAATTATTATTTTTACAGTTGTAACTTAATCATGGAGCTGTAGGTTCAGAAATTCTATTTTTACAACCTCTTTTTTTGTCAGAGCAGTTGTGCATTTGTTTTCCAAGCAAATCTGAAAACTCATTTTCAGAATATGCCAATTTTTTTCTTTTAATGGACTGAATATAAGAAATAACATTCCCTATACTTATATTTCAAACTCAACCATTTCTATTTAATATTTTCTGCTAGATTTAACAATGAAACCCACGTTCTGAGGACCTAGTAAGGGTAATATCGTGCCTTTACCATTATTTGGCTTTGATGATAGATTTTAACTACTAAATATACTTTTTTGGATTCCTTTTATACTGACTTAATATAAGTCAGTGCCTGTGGATATCAGTGTTTAGAGGTGCATCGGTACAGCAATGACTGCAGCTCTACCAAATTCATCAGAAGTGGGAAGAGAATTGTTCAGAATTAATTCTCCAGCAGCTAGTCATGTATTTTATTTTTAGAATTTACTGTTTGTGTTTGAGAAATGTCTGGTTCTTTTTCAGAATGCTTCTATAGATGATCAATTCACTCCTCAGTTTAAGTCTCTCTGACGTATTTACCAGTTTTTGGACTAAGAATAGTCCTAAGTATCTCTGTAGGACCACAATTCTGTAATAGTCTGATATTTCATCTAGTGTCTCATTTCTATCTTTTCCAACACCTACAACTTTATTTGCTCTAATCAGATGAAGCACAAAGAAACAAGCGTTCACGAGTTATTCAGTTCATGATTAGGGACTTGGAAAGAACACAGTAGTAAATAAAAGTGCAGATCACAAGGAAACTTTGGCTCTTGGGACTCTTAATCTTTTTTTAAGGATGTTTGTTTTGATATCATTGGTGATCTCTTTGTGCCTCTTAATCTCTCTGTGCACGTTCACCAACACAGCAGCTGCATATGTTCTTGGAGCACACTTCAATCATATCCATGTTTTCTGCAAGCAGCTGAACAACTTAAATCGATTTGCAGTTCTGAGATGTTACCTGTGTGGAGGGAACATACAGACTAATTTTGTCTTAACTCGGATGTTCCAGGTAGCTGTGCTTTATCTCTGTCTGCAGCCACCAGAAATCTATAGCTCTGAATCACTCTCAGGAGGAATTCTTCATCCCCTCCCCACCCCTGACTTGTTAGGAAACGTAAAGTTCAATGCTTATGTTTAGGCAGCCCAACTGTGCTGCTAAGGTCTGCTTTTCCTGTTCTACCCCGTATTTTTATTTGGGAACTCATTGAAGCAAAATTATCTCAGTATTGCATTGTGATATGTAATTATTTTGCTAGCCTGTACTAAATGTGTCTGCAAACAGATGTGATGTAGTTGCCCTCCTTCAGTAGGTGCTGCAGCTGACAGCCAGGTCTGTGCTGAAGGTTGAGGCGTGTTCATTTTTGGAGTGATTTCTTTGGAGTATTTCTGTGGTAACAAAGTCCTGTCTGAGAAACCCTTCTAAGTTCAAACCTGGATAGGGCACTCTTAAAAACTCATTAATTAGGGAACAGAATGCACTGATGGAATTATTGTTGTCTCTTAGTTATGCATGGGAGGATTTTTTTCAAGAGATCACCTATTTTTCAGCTCATCAGATTTCACATATACTTGATGTAACTTGATTGATCAATCTGTTGGCAGTGGCCATTTGGACAACACGATTGGTACCAACTGAATAAGTGTTATATTACCCTCAGGTTAAATAGGCTAATAATTCAACATAACAACTCCTGTGGTCTGTTTTGTTCATGCATTTATGAGAAGGAAGTTTCCTTTTACACCAGTCCGTGTATAAAAATAATGAAGCACAAGCTGAAGTCGATCAAATGAGGTTGATTTTAACCTAGGCTTCTATAAAAAGGCTTTGATCAGCTATTAAAATATTTCAAATTTATGACATAAAATACCATTTCAAATTGGATAAGAACTGGAGTCTGACTGCAAATTGAGTGCTTGCAGAAGAATAAGTAGAGATGACCCAAACATAAGGTGTCACCTCTGTGAAGTACATAATTTTCTACAAAAGTAAATAACTTATTTTTATCATTGGACTGGTAATTCATATATCCTGATGATTGTACTGTTGCATAAAAGGAACAAATTTTTGCTTAATTTTAAAATAAATGAAGAAAAACAGCCGAAAGCTGGAAGAGTTAGAAAGGAGAGCAGAATACTCAGCAATATGCACTAAAATATTGCTGTCCATGACCTCTTTTGTTCTGTCACCAGGGGGGACACATGGAGTATCAGTCTTCTTTTTAAACTCAGAAGTACTGAGCCAACAGTAACACGAGTTGTGCTTTTGTGTCTTTACAGATGTGTTCCTTATGCCACTGTCCTGGAGCAACCATTGGTTGTGATGTGAAAACATGCCACAAGACATATCACTACTACTGTGCTCTGCATGATAAAGCTCAGATAAGAGAGAAACCCTCACAAGGCATTTACATGTAACTATTCTTTATTTGTTATCTTTCCTTTTGTATTTATATTTCACATTCCTCGTTGTTTTTGTTTGTTTGTTTGTTAAATAAAGAGCAACCAACCAACACTCAGAACTTAAAACTGTTGCAGAAATATTCTGATGATGATTGTGGCATTCAGAAAGTGATGTGCTATGAAAGCACTTTTTCACTGAAAGATTTGTATGTCAGTGAGTCTTACAAGTGGGAGAAAAATGTACTGGCATTTAAATTTAAAATATAAGTAAATAATCTGTGAATCGTGACTGACTTGACAGTTTTCAACTACTTTGTTTATAGGATTTTATGTCGAAAACACAAGAAAACTACGCATAACTCTGAAGGTAAAATTATTCAATATAAATTTTTCCCATTGTAGAAAGATACTTCGGTTATATTTAATTCTTCTGGAAAATACAAATGTTTTCAGTAAAATTTAGATTTTTTTTATTATTTATTTGTTTATTTATTGAGAAATAATGACTTTGGAAGCCTGATTTCTGTATTTTTCTAAAAATTATTGATTAAGGTGGAGAGGAAACCCAAAAACTAAATGGCAGGGTGTTGTGCAGATATACCATGTTCTGATAGAATAAAGGATGGGTAGAAAAAATGCATTCCCTTGTAGGAAGAAGTTGGCTTATATTTGTAGTTCAGTATTCACAGTATCCACATCTGAAATGCGAGGAGCTTGTCAGGTAACAGCTCATCTTTTCTATTGCTAACATTCCTATTTTTTCCACAATATTTTGAGCTATTAGATCCAGTTCTTCAAATGAGAAGAGCCCGGTATTAAATAAAAGGGTTTATGATCAGATCACTGACAGATGTGTTTCTGTTCAATTTTGATTAAAAAAAAAAAGCTGTATGCATTCATAGCTGCGTGTCTTTGCATAGAAGAGCAGTGAAGTGTGCAAGGGGTGATATGCCACAAAAATAGACAAACTTTATGGTCTGCTACATTCTGAACTAATTTTGCAATTTTGTGTTCAGGCCTTTTTTTTTTTCCCCACCTGTTTGTTTTCTGCTATATCTAATTTGGGTGAGCAAGCATTTCTTAGTTCACTTTTGTGTTACTTTCAATAGAAATGTCACAGATTTAAGTAGTGAGGAGCTTATTGCTGTGTATTGAGAGCAGACAAAATTTCACAAATTCCATTTCTGTCTGCCAAATGCATACTTAGGATGATGTATTCTTCTGCTCTTATTCTTATGTGCAGCACTAATTGTGAGCTTTTGGTGTTGCATCACTGTTCCTGCAATACTGAAAGCAATAGAAAATTCCAAAGTAAAATTGATTTTTTTTTTTTTGTCTGCTTAAATATCAGTTTGCTTGTTTTTTAAATGCTCTTTGTTCTGATTTTGCCATTGGTGGGTTTAAAAAAGAAAAGCACCATAAATAGCATAGTAATATAATGGGTGTCACAGTTTTGTTTTCCATACAGAATATGGAAGACGTTTGAATCCAAGGAGAGAGATACCATTCTCTTTGTGATATTTAAATGTATTTCATGTTTAATAATTAAATATTTAAATTTTGTGCTTATGACTAATGGCTCACACTGGAACCTATTGAAAAATACATGGAGCCCATAGTCACAAGACATTGTTTTTTTCTGCTTGGAGCTCTTTGCAGGACTACAGCTTGTGCAGGATCAGAACTTGGGCTTTTAAAAGTGTTCAGAAATGGTTATCTCCAATTCTACTGTGTTATTCCCTAAGTGCAGAGGCTTTTATGGCTATGCATACATCTGTCTGAGAAGACATGGGAAAAGTTACTGCAGAGGCATTGTGTTGGGTTTTTTCTTATGTGTTGGTGATGGCAGCTTCTAAACATCGGACAGGTCCATCCAGAAAGAGTCAGACTGAGAGGAAAACCAGGAGTAGTGAACATCATCCTGAGTCCAAGGAGCGCAGTGGTATCTTAGCTAGAATTTAACTGTGCTATAACTTTTTGTGCCTAAAATATTTAGCTCCGTTATGCTTTATGCTTCTAGAAATGTGCAGTTGTACTTCACAGGGGTTCTTTTGTTTTATTTCATATCTGTGCTGGTAGCCCAACGCCCTTTCCCCAACAGCTCTCTCCTTAGCACATACTGTTCTGGTGCTACACCCATACAAGACTATTAGTAGTAGATTTTATAATGGCACAAGCAGGGGGGGGTTGTGCTGAACCTCCACTAAATTAAAGAAAGTAAAACTAATTAGCTCTACAAGATAGAGAAGTGTATGGGATGGTTTTCAGAGTTTAAGAAGGGACCTTGGAGGCTTTGTTTCTTAATGAGCAGTTGATGAATTTTGCTCAGTGAGGTGGTAGCTGGAAGATGCAGGATGGCAGTCAGATTAGCTTTGTGTTTGTGCTTTGTTGGTTTGTTTCTTGAGAGAAATGTGCATATCAGAGAGGAATGTAAATGTGAAAGAATAGTGGTTTGTGAAGCCAGAAAAGGCTTGCACAGAAAAGTGAATAGACCAGCCAGGGATACAAGATGCTAAGGTAGCACCTTTTTTTTCTCTTGTTTTATGTTTCTTTCTTATGAATCCTTGCTTACAGCAGTTTTCTGTGACAGAGTAGTTGAAGCTCGTCAATATTTATGTCACTCAGGTTTGGGTGCACAGGGACACTTTCTAATGGAAGCTTATTGCTTTGGGATGCTTGGTCAATGTAGAACGTCTGTGTTTTTATCCCTTGCTCTCTGTTCCTGCATTTAATTGTTAGTCTGATTATTTTTTTTTTATGTCACCTCTGTTGGGGGATGTTGGAAGAGTTTTTAGGATTGTTGGGTTTGATGCAGCGTGGAACAGATTTGGTTTTGGTTTGCTTTTCTCTTCCTGTAGGTTGCACTGCTGCCTAATAGCAGGATTTTTCTGTCCCTGCCCTCAAAAGCAAGCGCTCCTTTTAGCATCCTAGCTCGAGTCAGAGTTCTGATATACCTTTTCTTAAGATTTTTAGTTCTTCAAATTATTACTTGTTTTTTATTTCCAATTTATTTTAAAAAATAATAATTTAAAAATCTGCTGCTCATTTAATGCCTGTTAAAGAAAATTTCCTGAGGCTATTCGGAAGTTCAGATGAAGGACCTATGTTGGAATTAAGCTTACCAGGTTAAAACCTAACAGAAAGGACCTCTTAATTATTATTTATTGCTACAATGAAGTTCAAGTGGAGCAGGAATTCATCGGACTCAGTATCTCCCTACTCATCAAGACAAAATTAATGAGCGACAGGAGTTCATTTCCCTTTAATTTTGAGGAGCTGTGAAGTACCTTCTGTTTTTTGGAATATCAAAGTGACAAACGTGGCAGCAAAGCAGCCTGCTTTACATTCGTTATCAGATTCAACAGTTGTTAGCTTTGTCTGATTTATCTGTACAGCCCAGCCTTCAGGTGACACAGGACAGGAAAAATACATCGCATTTACTCTTCTGCACATTTCAAGTAATTCATTTGTGCCGTGTTCCCCCTAGCTGGTAAAAGAATAGCAGTGAGGTGCTCTCTTTGTTCGTGGCTGTGAGGCTGATGAAATTGAGGACACGGCAGAGCAGACCAAGCTGCTGGTTTTGTGTCTGCATGTCGAGATTTTTATCTTGCTGCTTACCAATATAACTGACCTGACCTGCACTCAAATACTTTATTCGTAAGCTAAGCAAGCCTTCTAAGTTTCCAGTGCCTAACAAATTATGGGAGACTGTGCCAGTGCTTTCAACCTATCACAGCTCGTTCTTAGTCAAATTGCTGTCCCTTTTGGTACAGTTCATTTTTTTATAAGAGTAAAGCTTTGGGGCTGTTTATTGGAATTTATTTCAATTTTTATTTAAATTATTGAATTTTATTTATTTATTTTTATTTATTATTGAATTTATTTCGGTTTACTAGAAATAATCATCGAAATTTTAAAATTGCTGTCTTCTATTCAGTTCCCTGCAGGTGGGGCTGCCCTGGTCCTTCTGTATTTAAAACAAGTTCAGCTGATCCAGACTAGTTTAATATTAATTAAGAGAAGAACATCATTTCATTCTTCTGTTTGATCCGTTCCCTCCTAATGAAGAATAAGGAAGGCAGCCATGTGACTGCCTGTTGTTAATGTCTAAAACGGACCCTTGGGAGCTGCTGGGTCAGAAAATAATGTCGGTGATTCCTATTGTAGCTGTACACAAAGCCTTGGGGAATTAGGTTTCCATGATAGAAATAAGGACGCGCCATGTCTCAGCACCCTTTTTATCTCATTCTAAAGCTCAAACTGAAATCTGTGCTTATCTTTTTGCATAGTAGGTGTGGTCAGGATAATATTCCTGTGTCTGACCTGGTTAGAAGTTCAGTATCAAACCAATCCCTTTTTCAAAGTACTGTTGAAGCCAGAGGCTGGTAGGAGAAACATCGCAGACCTGGTGGCATTGTGACTGGGTAACATTTTGATTCACCATGGGATGCCTTAATCTTTGTTTCTTCATAGTTGCGTTTTCTTTAACACTGTTCATAGCATAAGCTTGCCTTCCGCTGTAGGTGCCAATGCAGCCAGGTGTAAAAGCTTCTGTAGCATTGCAGTTTGCTGTCCTTTCAGCTCTGCTGGTGGGTGGTTACAGTTTCTTTCTAAGCTCCACTGACTCAGCCTTATTGTCTGTGGTAAGGAGCTGCTCTGAGTATGGCATCAAATGCATGTACAGTGTTAGGACAAGAAGGATTGATCCAGATAATAAATTAACCACATATTCAGTCCATTGTAGACTAATTAGGTATTTTGAGGGAACATCACTGTGGTGCTGTCCTAAATAAAACCATGTAGCTAATGGAAAAGGAAAAAATCAGAAAGTAAGGTAAATGGTTTATACTGTCTGTGGAGCTGTGCTGTGATGTTTACATTGTAATTCTGCTTCTTACCTAGGCGGGACATTATCCAAATAGAAACTTGGTCAGCTGACTGATGTTTGAAAGGTTCACCAGACCAGTTATTGTAAGCTTTTTGATTATGTAGATAATATATTATCAGTCTGCTGTCTTTTGTCGGTAGCTGTTTGCTTGAAAGAACGTTTATGTTTGTAAAGGACTATTTTATTCATTTTCTATGTTAAAAGCATTTCATTGAAGAAATAATCTCAAGTTCTTTGTAACATAGGTACTGTTGAGTCAAAAGTAGCTTTTGAACAGGGATCATCAGTTCCTTGAGGAATCTGATACTTTGAAAAATGTGGTGTTGGTGACCTAAGGGTTAACTTGTTTTTCTGCTTCACCCCTGTTTTCTCGAATTTAGATATGATTGACATAACGCTTGTCCCTTTCCATGTTCAAAAAGAAAATAGAAATTGTACTCAGCATTTAGATACTTGATTTCACATCGTTTTCTAATATTAGTGACTGCTACTTCAGGGCCTGTTCACTTGATTCTCTATTTGCTTGCAAATATGGAAGCCTCTGGTTCTTATTAATGCTTAGAGATGTACTCACATTTTTTATTACTGTCTACTGAGACAATAATGTTTCTAGGTTTTTTGACATTTCAATTAAACATAATTGTTGTCAGACATGATTCGTTCTTTCTCAGCCGTATTTTTAAGGATCTCTTACCTTAATGTGCTGAAATACATTTTTTTCCTTTTTCTGACCTTCTGTTTCTCTTCTAAAAGTCCAGCAAGCTTGATTTTGTTCCCTGTAATTCAGGACTTCTCATATCACAAATGCTCTGGGAAACTTCCAGAATGTTTTCTTGTTTACATAGCGGCACATTTAAGGTGCTTCTGTATTCTGCAATTTGACTTCTTTGTATGGACAGTCCTACCTGTGTGGACAGTCCTACTTGCAGATGTCTTTCTCCAGTCAGTTCTGTTTACCTTCCTTGTACACCCTTAGACCCTTTGCTTCTGGCTCACTTAGTCCATTGTTTCAGATAATGTAGGAGGTACAGAGAGCATCATTAGCCCTTGTTGGACACATTCTCTTTTTCTTTGTTATTTCACAGCCTTTAAGTCATTTAATGCTGTGTGTTAGTTTGCTTTAACCTAGATTTTGGAAAAGGATGATTCCGGGTTTATTTCAAGCTCAAGTAATAAAGAATAGATGAGTGGGATAAGTAGTATCTCCACTTCTTGTCAAGCTTTATTTTAAGCAGCAAAGCATCTTGATCCCTTTTCCCTCTAGTCAGATCAAAAGAGAAATCTTTGACTTTCTAAAGCTCAGTCTCCATGTTAACAGTTTATAAAGTACAGAAGTTTGTTCATCTTCTTTTTGTGGTACTTTGTACTGCTCATAGATTCCTAAAATGCAAATGTGGGGCTTGTTGTTACTCATCTCCCTGCTCATCTGAGTTTACAGTATCATGTTCTTAGATGCTTTTGAGAACATAAAATATTTCCTCTTGATTTCTAACCCTTTACACCCTCCTGAGAGCACATTGCATATTAAGCTTGTTTTTTCAGACGCGTTGTTCAGGGACTTCTGCAGAAAGCTCACAGGATACCTGCTTTGAAGAGTTCGTATAAACTTGTATTGAGGATATCGTGGTGATTTTAAAAATCAATGCAGCATTGGGATATGGGATGGGGGCAGTTGAAGAATACTTAGAGAGTCAGGGGATTCAGAGCTTGGGTGATGTCCATCGTGAAACTTCATCTGGTGAGGGAGGAGTTGAACAACTTTTTGTGTTTTCCTTAGTTCAAGCTGACATGAGAAGTTGGAAACACCCAACCATCAGATGCCAGGGAAACTGGGTAAGCTGGCAGTGGGCTTGAGGGGAGGGATAGGGCACGAACCATACTGCTTATTGAAACAGTAAAGGACGTCCCAGGCAGGTGTATTTTAAAGCTGGTTACAATTTTCTTTGTCCTTGGTACTGTTACACCAGCTCGTAGCACTGTTAAAAAGGAGAAACTTTAAAGTTCTGTGGTGTTGCAGAGTGATGTAGTGCAGATGGTCACATTTCAGTGGTGTTAATCCATAGCTCCATGTCACATAGAGACCTGACTCCACAAGGAATTGCACTGACTTGGATCAAGTGTCTGGACTTCAGTGAATTCTCAACATTTTGGGGATTAGCAGTTTTGAGGACAGGAAAGGGATTCTTCTTAGAGGAAAGCTGTGAAATTGTGGTGGATTTTTGTTACACTGGAAACATCCTTTAAAAATACAGCATGTTTACTTGTTAAATTTTAATATTTTACTTACAGATTAAAAATTGCACTTGAGAACTTACTCTGTAAGGGGGCTGTGGCATTTCTTACATGAAACTGACTTTCCTATTTGCTTGTACTTTTGCAGTTAATGTTCATTTCCAGTTGTGAGAGTGTGAGTATGCAGGGTTCAGAGTATGCTTTAATGCTTAGGAAAAAAATGTGGACTAAGTGTGTTATGGTTGACAGGATTCTGGATTAAAAAAATAATGTTGGTTAAGGGACTGCATTCCATTTCATGGAACGCAGTAGCGAAATCTCTGATTTTGGAAGGAATATTTCTAACTTTTCATATGCTGATGTTACTTAAAGGCTCAACAATTTAATGGTCACTTTTGTCTATGATTCTTTTCAACAAGGAGCCACCTGTGCAAAAGACTGACGTTTTTAATACATTAGGGGGAAGTTCTTATCTATGATGAGAGACAAGATGGAGTTATTTTCTTTGGAAGAACTTCTTAGGTTGTAGTAAAACTTGCTATGTGCAATCAAGAGGTAGGATATTTAAATAGCACAATGTTGCTTTAAGAATTTAGTAGGTAATGTTAAATGAAAAGTAAGTTTAGATGGTAAATTCACTAAATAATCCCTGCCATCACATATTCTTTCCTTTTCAGACTGAAATAAATGGCGGTACTCTTGCAATCTCAGTGTAAAGTAGGATGCATACTGAAGCATAGGAAAGTTGTAGTAGATGCATTTATGTATTTTAGTCGTCACTTGGGGATATGTCTATATAGCTGATTGATCTGGAGATTTAAGCCAAAATAATTTGAAGGCTTGTATGAATTTCTTCTCAAATCTTTGCCTCCTTCTAACCACACGACTGCACAGTGCTTTTGGGGAATTACATTTCACCGTAACATGTTGTGATGCATTTGGTTTTCTTTGCTGTGCAAGAAGCTGTAGTTACTTCTGCGTTTAGCAAGAAATGTGATAGACTAAGCTGAGTAGGATGCACTCGGATGCAAGACTTTGGTTTTCTGCTGCTAAAATTTTCTGGCTTTGGAATATATTTCAGAGCTTTGACTTCGACCTTTTGTGCGGTTGATTCACTGTTAATCATGAGCTAGAGAAAATGTGATCTGATTTTTATGTGCTAGTCGATAAGAAATAGGAGTTCTGGTGAAGCAGCTCTTAGAGTAAGATGTTCTGTTTGTTGAGACTAAGAAATATCGGTGGTAAGTGCCACCGCAATACTTAATGGTAGTATCACAACAGATACATGTCCCATTAATGTATAGTAGAGAGATTCCAGATCTTCTGATGAGGTCTTCCTTCCATTTTCGGGATCATGATGATGTTTGTGGCTTGGATTTTGAGATCTATATAGCAGAGTATATGCATTTTTCTTCAAGTGAGTTACTGAAATAACTTTGTAGTTTGAGCAGAGGTGGATGTTGCTTATTAGAAGGAAAAACTGTTCCTGTGAGCTGGATTAGTAGAGATGTTGCTAGCAAGAAGGTAGAGCTAGTTATTAATATCAGGTGTGGCTTAATTAGATCGTAGTTGAAGCAACCTTGGGAAGTTTGCAGGGTTGATCTGTGTTGACTGTATGCATCTTAAAAATCAGCAGTGCACTGCTGTAATGCCAGACGGTTCTGTGTAGCAATTCAGCAGTTGGTCTGGCATTTTCAAAGGAGTTCGTCAGACTTCTTTGGTATATCTGTATTCAAAACATGCTTTCTTATATTCTTAATGGTCCATAAACACTCTATTTTGGTGGTTAAATCATCCATGGTTTTCTGTAAACTGGCTTTTTAGGTGTAGATGCAAAAATGTTCTGCAACTAAAATGAAATATTAGATGTGTCTCATAGAGGCAAAATACCTTCCAGTTCTACAGCTGGTTAATATTTTAGCCAAAATGTGTGACTTTTTCTTAAATCGAAATACACCAGTTAATAAGGCAAGGAGAGAAGTGTTACTTAGATCTGCTGGCATAAGATCAGGTACAATTTATACTGAACGTGTGCATCTTTAAAAACAAAATTAAAATTGTTTTGCACTATGGATTGACATCTGTTGGTCATATTTTCAGTGAAGATGGAAATAAGCACTGAGGCTGTGTGTTGGTCCTGAAAGTAGAATTTGTAAGCAAGGTTAAAGCTTTCTCAAACGTGACACAGCTTTGGATCTTTTTAACATAATGCTCATGATATGAACATAATACATACATACGAACATAAACAAAGTAAATGGTGTTTCCAGGATCTTGCACGTTTGTAATAAGTGTGAAAAGGTTACTATTTTAATTTCTGACCAAAATAAGGAAAGTACAGGTTGTTGGTTTTTTTTTTCCTTATCTGTTTTTGGTTCTGGTTCATGTGATATTTTTGAGAATTACAGTTATTATTATTTTTTGATGATGTTTTCTAACTTTTAAAGCAGATTTAGAAGAAAGTATCAACGAACATGAATTGGAGCCTTCACCTCCCAAAGGAAAAAGGAGGGGTCGTAAGGGAAAGCCAAGAAAAACAAATTTAAAAGGGCAATCAGAAGACACTAGATCCACATCTTCACATGGCACAGACGAAATAGAAAGCAGTTCCTATGTAAGCAGTAAATACGCTCAACTTCTTAGATGAGAGCATTTGTGTGTTTCTTCTTTGTGAATATCATTTTAATTAAAATTTGCATTTGTCTGAGCCTCCAGCTGGTGGCCACAGGCTTTTAAAATTGCAACCTTATTTATAACCCAGCAGTATATTTTAGTAAAATGTTTTTCTTTCAGAGAGACAGGTCTCCCCACAGAAGCAGCCCCAGTGATACAAAACCTAAATGTGGATTCTGTCATGCAGGTGAAGAAGAAAATGAAGCTAGAGGAAAGCTTCATATATTTAATGCCAAAAAGGCTGCAGCACACTATAAGTGCATGGTGAGTAACAGCATTGTTGTTAATCAGTTTATTATGAATGTTATCTGAATTGCTGTTTTGGGTTTTAATACAGTATCTTTACATGTAATTATGCGTGAATGTTGTCTTGCTGATGGTCTCTTTAAGCACTGAAGTGTTGTGAAATGTGCAATTCATTTATTTTCACTGCAGGCAATATGGATAAAAGTTGGCTGCGGGCTCAGAGATGGAATTAGTTCAGGGAAGCTCTTTAGCATATTAAAAATGTTCTGCGAGTGTCAAAATGCATACATGGCATTTAAAGGGAAAAATAATTAACTCCAAGAGTCCACTCCAAAAATTCAGTACAAGCACCTTTACTCCACAGGCATTCAGGCAAAATCCAGGAAGAATCAATGAACTTAATTTTCTGACAGTGGATCCAGGCTGTGTGACTCAAGCAGGGGGTGGGACGTGGAAGTTCTAGAAAATTCTTGCCTTTAGATGATTGCGTTTGGAAAACTGTCATCTTGCAGGGAATTTGCTAATTTCAGTGCACTTGAGCAAATAGTGCTGTCTTTCACAGAATTAGCTCTATGAAAGAAGTAGGGCCTTGCAGGATGGCCTCAGCAGTTTCTGTTTTACTTCAGGATAAATGCAGTGGGCAGTCCATATATTTGTGCTCTTCCTATAGCCACCTTAACTGAACAGAGAGCTGGCGTTCCCCAGCAGTCTTGGGAAGGGAACAGAATACTCCTAAAATGTGTGGTGATATTTAATGATGCTTCTTGTTTATTCCTTTATATTTTCAGCATTTTTTTGTCTACTCCTTTTTCTTTTAAAATACATCTCTCTGAAGTAGCAAATGTAGTTAAAGCAGTCAGGTGGGTCCATCAGACAGAACACTCACCATGCTGATGGTTTTTAGCCTGAGATAACTGACTGCAGAACGTCCCCTTCTGTGAGTCGTGCACGTAATTTTTTAGCCATGTTTGGTAACCTGAGAATATTTTGGACTTATTTGTTTTACAGTTGTTTTCTTCTGGCACTGTCCAGCTAACAACAACATCAAGGGCAGAGTTTGGTGATTTTGATATCAAAACTGTACTTCAGGAAATCAAGAGAGGAAAAAGAATGGTATGTATCTGGAGAATGTAGAGAATATATTGCTGATTCTACTGAGGTGTATACAGGTCTGCCTACTTCCTTTTGTGAAACAACCTTTTCTATTTACTTCTTCATACAAAATTGAGATGTGTTATTACTTCTGGCATAGCTACCCAGATTGGAATCACCTTTATAATTAGTGGTGGTTGGGCTACTTAGGGTTTGTTATGGTGGTGTACATTTGTAAATGAGTATTAGCCTTCCTGTACTGTAAGAGAATAAAAGTAAAGTTGGTAGTAGAGGTCTGTAAAACTACAGATAGGCTTAGAGAATCCATCATTGCAGTGACTTCTTTCCAACTGATTTGATATTTTAATATGTGGAAGTGTTAAGACCTTAGACAAAATGTCACATTGCATTTTAAGAAAGTCTGTAACTTTAATAAAAGTGAGGGAAAAAAAAAAGGGGGGGGGGAAGCAAAACCTAGTAATGTTGTCAGTTGAAAAAAAATAGTATCAAAATACTAAACTGGTAATAAAATAATACTTGGAAATGCAGCAGTACTGCAATGAAGCTGTGTGTGGCAGTTTTCGGTGCAGTGGACAGGTAGATCTGAGCGTTCATGTTTTTAGTAGGTTTGTTTTACAACATCTTTGATTCCAACTTTATTGGAAGGATGATGTGCCAGAGAAATTACTGTGCTCCAAAATAGTTGCTGTAAACATGAGGAACACTAAACTGAATGTAAACAGAATGTTAAGAGGTGGAAAGGCTGAGCAATGCCCTTCTTTTCTTCTTCCTAAACAGAAATGCACGCTTTGCAGCCAGCCTGGTGCTACTATTGGGTGTGAAATTAAAGCCTGCATAAAAACGTACCATTACCACTGTGGAGTAGAAGACAAAGCTAAATACATCGAGAATATGTCACGAGGAATTTATAAGTAAGGAGCTGTGTAAATCTTGTCTGGAGCTGTGTAAATCTTGAGTCTGTAATGCGAGTGAAAATATTGCATGGCACTTCTGCCCAACTTGACGTCAGATGTATTATTTTTAAATATATCTCTATGTATCTGTTATTAAGGAACTGTTAACTATAGGAAATATTTCAATTAGGCTGCTGAATTCAAATTTCTGTAGTTCTGTAGTAATATACAAATTGAGAAAAAACAATGATTGGACTTAAGGTATTTTCCTCCTTAATTAATTGACTCATTCTGTTATGGAAGCCCTGGATAATCTAAGTTAGATTTCTCCACATGGATACGTTTTGTAACTTTACTTTGGCTTCACTTGGATCCCCTGACTTCCATTACTTCCTGTGGTTGAGTTTCTGATGCCCACAAGAGGGCATTCTGTGAGCAGTGTAGCAGCAGTTTTTCAAGATGAGAATTGATCCAAGTTCTGTTGGCTAGTCTTTTCTCAGCCTTATTTTCTTTCTGTTTAACTGATTCTTGGCTGAAAAACATGACGTGAGTTACCAATTTCCTTGTAGTACTTCTCAAAACTAACTGAGAGCAGAGCATCTCTGATATTTTCAGCAAAAACCCTCACTGTTTCTTTCATTGTGCTAGACTCTATTGTAAAAACCATAGTGGAAATGACGAAAGAGATGAAGAGGATGAAGAAAGAGAAAGCAAAAGCCGTGGGAAATCAGGCACTGACCATAACGACATTCCTCAGCAGCAGCTCAATGGAAACTAGGTATGGAAGTTACCCCTGACAGATCTATTACCGAGACTGAATCGCAGTATCCATTTAACGTAGTTTATTGCAGTGAAGTATTTAAATCTAGTGTATGCAGATAAGTATTTTTTATTGGCACACTATAGAAAAATGGGGAGGATTTGTTGTTTTTTTTAAATCCAGCTGACTTTGTAACAGTATAAGAAAGGAGGTCCTCATTTCTATTGCTAATGTAGATGTGATATCAAAGCTGCGAAATGCTTTTCTGTACGATTTTAAATTTACCATTCTTTTCATCATTTTTTAAACAGGTTCAAGGGACAGAGTTATAGAACTGGGAATGGCTAAGACATCATAACTACTAATTCTTTTAAATTGTTTTCTAAAATCAGAAAAGGGTTAGTAACTTTTTACTACCCAGCTCTGTTAGAAATTTCATTGAACTGCCTGAAACGTTCATGTGTGTGAGCCTTCAGTAAGTGGCAGAGTTTTACATGTCAATATTATGTAGTTTGTAGTCTGCAGTGTCTGGAAAAAATGAAACACTATATAAATGATATGTAATATGTACAGTGTCAAAAGTTAAGGCAGACATTGAAATGAAGTAAGATCTATATTTCTGGACTGAATAAAAACCTTAAGATTTGGAATGTGTAAGTTGTTTAGTGGATTCATGCAAAGAGGGAAGGTCTTAGCTAGTTTAATTGACAACATGGACAGAAATTGGTGGTGGCAACAAGCTGGTACTTTGTGAATTTTGCATTTTCTTCATATACAAGTTCCAGAGGCTATAATGGGAGAGCCGCTCTCTGTTTTTGCTTGCAAAGCACACAGTAGAAAAGGACTCAGCGTACATCGAAGCACGCTTGAACATTTCAGGTTGTTCCTGTTGTGATTGCTCATTCCACCCAGCATTGTTTGCGGGAGACTTACTTGAGCAGCTGTTGGTTCTGAGCTGTGAGCTTTAGAACTCATGCCAAAGGGCTGTAGTTCATTCTTTCCCCAAGGACCCACTTCTTTCTGTGTCTCTGATTTACAAAGAACACTTCATTAAGTGTGATTAAAACCTTACTATATAAACGCTTGGACTCTGAAGCCCGATTTTTTTTCTCTTCAGAGAGTTACAACTCTTAACTCACTATGGAATTTAGCCACCATATCTGACGTCCATACCTCAAGTGTTCTGTGTTGTGTGGAACACTTCATGTTTAGTCCAGAATATGCATAGAGGTCCCATATTCTGTAAGAAGAACGAGGAAACAACCTTTTTTTTTTGCTAGATTGGTATTTATTTTTTAATCTTATGACCACTATGTGAGAAACTGCTTATCATCCTTATTGTTTTGGTGATTAATTTTTTTTTTTCCTCCACTTTCTGTCAACAATCACATCATGGAATTCTTCGTTCCAGATTTTGATGTTCCTTTAGGGAATAATCAGATCTAAGTTATACCAAACCTGACAGATCAGTCCTCTGACTGCTTTCAGAATACCTTGTCATTTCTGATGGCTCCAAGCTTCTTCAATTGGTCTGTTAAAGCACATTCTCAGACTGACTTAAATAAAACCAAAAAGCTGAATCTAGTCCACGTTTGTCTGTTGCTGTCACACCACATTGTTTAGGGTTTTGACTTGTTTCACTCTGAACCCCCAACAAAACTCCTAGATTTGAAAGAAGGAAACGAGCAAAATACACTGATTTGACTATAAACTGCTACAATTCTTCTGTGATTGGTATTGCAAAACAGTTAATTTTGTAACATGAGTTTCTGTAGCATTTTTTACTTGTATTTTTAAATAATATAACGTGTGTCATTGTCTTCTTATGCATTCCCTTAATGTCTTGAGGGACTCAATTACTGTATATTAGACTTTCTAACATTTTACCTGTTAGAATTCATTCAATTCTGTTTGCTTTCCTGGAGAATAATACAGTTTTGGAAAGAAATATTGCTGTGTACAGAAAATACTCAGTTACTGCTCTAAACATGATGCCATGGATCATTTTTATTTTGTATTTGTAACTTTCAAAATTAAAAGCGTGACTTGAATTGCAATGACAGATCGATTACTGAAATTGTCTATAAGGTGTTCTGTTTCTTTGAGAATACAAACATTTCTCAGCCACTCAGTTTTAGAAGGCAAAATAACGTCCTTCAGCATTTAAATTACTTGTAGATTTGTGCCTCAGACATGGCCCTCCCATGAGATAAAGGCACTTTGTTTGCATCTACTGTATTTTTGACTAGGGTTGGATGACAGGTGCTTGGGGGTAGGTCTGCCAGCATACTGATTGTACTTGAGACTGAGCTCTAATTCATCTTGTGTCCATTGCTTAGTATAATATTCAGTCCAGTAATTCATCTGTTGTGAAATAAATTTCCCCATTCCATGCCTCTGAGAACAGCACTTTACCTTCGGGTAGCAGAACGGTGGCTGGTTACCTGTTACCTCCTTGTGCTGAGATGGCCTGACTGAATCGTCATTAATCCAAAATTCATGGAAATAATGTTAAAAGCAAAAATCTTTTCTCTTACAAACCTCAAATTTGTCATAACTGACTTCAACTTATGTATGCTGGGTAAAAGTGCCTTACAGTGTAAAAATTGTATTTATACGTTCCCAAGTAGCATTACCTGCTGGGGAGTAATTATGTTGTGGTGTTAATATTTAGAAGAAATGTACCTCAGCAGTGTATTTACTGTACATCTCTTATGTCCTTAATTGTAGTTTTTAAAAGCATGACAATGTATGATAGTATACAACATTTACATCTTTTTTTTTTTTTTTTTTAAGACAAGATACTGCCATTACTGTCTCTTTATGTGTATTTTAGCTTGGAATTTCAGACAGTCTGTCTGAGGGGTTTTTTGTTCGTTTGTTTTGGTAAAGTAATGTAATCTTTGCAAGCATATATTGAAGAATATTCTGGAGCATCTACTGCGTTCCCAGAAATGTTAGAAGTAATGGAAGTGCTCTATAGGTGGAATAGGTATGTTTAAACTAGCTAGGTAAATTAATGCAATCTATCTGTTACTGAGATGGGTTTTGGTTGTTTTTGTTTTGTTTTTTATAGGCACCTTCTGTTTTTCATCTCACAATCAGAACTCTTGAATTTAACAGAACTTGTCTTACGAAACTGGTCTCACTTTATTTGATTTTTTTGGCCTTTGGGCATTTCTTTTGCTCACGAGTGTAATCAAGAGTAATGTGTGCTGTTAAAGTCTCCTGGAATCCTCTGGAATGGAGGTTTCTCCCCAACTCACTGTATCTCTATATTAACAGATCTGCGATCGTGCTATACCAAGAAAGGACTGTACCAAGGAAGGACAGGCATCAGAAGGGTATTGTTCAAATTACTTGAGGATACAGCTGGTGTAATGCCAAAGTCCCAAGGCATGATCAAACACCAGAGCAGTAAGCTGTGATATTACTCCATTTCAAAGAAGGGCAAAAGGATGGTTCAGTACCAGCATCTGTGCAGCTAACTAGGATGAAACAGATTAGGTGATCTAAAGCTCTGCTTATTCAGCAGGTGTTGATCCACAGGAGGCTCTGTGATAAAGCTGTACTAGGAGTTACACCAGATTATTGCTGCCCTCCAGGTGTTAAGTCCATCTCCTACACTCCACAAAGTCTGATCTTAAGGTACAAAGAGCTGTGCTGATCTGAAATGATAGATTATACTGAACTGGCTCTAAGTGTCTGGTATTCAGTGTACAAGAAATGGAATAAAAGGAAGAGGGCTTGCTTCTTACTGCAGCCTATTTGAGGAATAGCTTTAGACTGAAGCAGAGTGAGAGATGAAGATGTCATAATGTATTTGAAATATCAGACTTATCTGCCAGGTGATAATCAGTGCATTCCAAAAGTATTAATATGCTGAATCAGACTGACAAGAAAATGAATCCTCATTAGATGAAATTAATCTGAATGGAACTGAAAGTACGTTGTATCAAATAGTAGCCCTTCTTCCTTGTCACAAGGAAAAGATTCCACTGTATTAGTGATGGAGATTTAAAAAAACAACAACAACACAGCTCTTGATTTATATACTTTTTGAAGCCAATTTCATATATGCATATGTATGCACATTCGTTAGTCAGCAGTGACATCTCAACCCTTAAAAGATCCTGGAGAACTGTTTCTTGTCAAAAAGCACTCAGGTTAGGTTAACATTTGCAGCTTTTGCTCTAGCATACATTTACATTAGGTGTAAAGACAAGGAATGTGTAAAAGAGGGTAAATGCATTCCTATCTACAATGTTATGTATATTTTGTTCCTGTTATATTGGCTTTACTTCCAAAGTTGTAGTTTGCAGTATTAGTTTCTTTTTATTGGTATCCTTGCATATATATATATATATTCAATAAATGAGTTATGAATTTCATATTTGCATGTCTGTCCTTTTTCTGGAAGCGTAACTTTAAAACTGACATTTTAATGCATTGAAAGCAGTATTTCCTATTGAGGTTACAGGCCCGTAACATTTTGCTAGAAGAGAAGTGAGAGAACATTCCTACAGTATGGACTTAGTGATAACTGTGTATTTGTGTTCTGTTCTTACCTTGCATAATGGTTAACCTTTGTATTTACTGCTTGTTAGTAATATGAAGTGGCTGATTCACTAAAGGTTCCCATTCTCACCCTTGAAGAACTTTCTGAAGGTCTGTATCACATGAATCAGTTTAGACTAAGACTGCAGAAAGTGATATAATTACATTGTATAAGACCAGATAAACTCGGGATGCACATTGGAATCATAAATGAAGTGTAAGATATTAACAAAACAAAAAGATTGCTTGGAAGATGCTGGGTTTGTCCAAATACTCTCACATTCTAGATTCTGTGATTTCCTGGAGTGAGAGAGCAATAAAATTCAGTGATCTTAAAATATCAAGAAATGTAATGGCAAAAACTTTTTTTTTTTTGTAATAGCTGCATGCTTTTATGTTATCACCTTAAACAAGAAATCAATTTAATGAACATAGTGGGTATTTATTGTGATCTGGGAAGTCGTATCTCCAGTCAGCACAGGCTTCTCTGTCATGAAAAAGTTGTCGTAGATCACAAGTTTGATGCTGGGAGCAGTTCTACCGCATAGCGCTTGATGTCATGGAAGTAGTTACTGGATACACATCTATTTCATTTTATGTGTGTTTTTTGTTTGTGTGTTTTTTTATTCAGTCAGCTGGGGGATCAGTGAAGGAAGCTGAGGATATTGGTGAGAAGCTGGTCACTGCAATCTTGGTATAATGGCAAAGGAATCCACACAGGAGCACAAGATTTTCATTGACCTTGTGCAGTATGGTGCTAGGGCAGAGTGGTGAGTTGTCCTCTGCCCCCACTTAAATGAGCTCTACTTAATGTACCGTAGGTAAGAGATTTGCAGCATAGGCAAAGTAAGAGGAGTCATCTTTATGCCTGGGTCACGTATCCCACGTAGTAAATTATTTTCAAGCCTTAAAGACAAAAAGGAGATGCGGTAAAGTCTCCAGGCTCAGGTTGTGTCTCTTCTTCCACCCTTCTGTTCAGAACTCTGAGCCAATAATTTAAACTGGAAAATTAATGGAACAGAGAAACTGCCTGCAGGCCTCTAAAAGAAAGATCAAAATGATTTGAATGTAGCTCTTTCACATCGACATGACAAACTTCTTTGAAGAAAGGAGAAGCAGTAGGCACAGCTTTATTTTAATGACTTTCCATAAGAAATGGGGTCTATGTGAGGTCAATTTAAAAGTAAAGCTTTGGAAACCTGATTGGAAAACTCCATGCACAGTCAGACTGCAGGAGTGTTGATTAGGATTCTCTGCGCTTTTGCTCTGACTTGATATTCTTTGGTATTTTCATTAATGACTTGGATGGCATATACTGATTGAATTGTCGGAGCACCTGTAGTCTGAGCTAGCAGTCTTGAGTTAACTTCTGACCGAGTAGAATGCAATTAGAATTCAAAGTTAACTTAATAAATTCAAGTAACAGCGATTCGATAAATCCAACAGTGAATTTGACAAATGCAGATTTTTGCTCTTCCAAAGCACACAGTCAGCTGAGCAATTACAGAATGGCACAGGACAGAGTGCTAGGGCAGCAGTGGTACAGGAAAATAGCCTTTGGATTATAGCCAGTCACCAGCTGAGCATGGCAACAGTGTGCTGCCAAAAAAATAAACAAAAACTGCTGTGGAACGTGTGAAGAGAAATGTAGTCTGCAAGATGCATGATGTGGTCCTTCTTCATATGATAGTAGGAGAGCCTCTCTTGGATATGGTGTCCAGCTGTAGGCACTGCACTTCATGGAAAATGTGGAGCAACTGGAGATAACTCAGCAATGAGAGGGATGACAGGATGGAAGATCAGGCTTGTTTCAAGGTGGTGGGAGAGACATGTCTTCAAATCTGTAAGAGTCAGTTGTAGAGATGGAGGAAGCAAACAGTTCTCACCACTGCAGGTAGGACAAGAAAAACAGATGACACTGCTGCAGGAAGCAATAAGCTTAGACATCAAAATGGGTAATTGGCCTTGACAGCAGGAAGAGTGAAGCTCTGGAATGTTTCCTTGGGGGGTTGTGAATATGTAGAATTTAAAATTTTATAGGAAAAGTTAGTGGGCATCTTTTGGACCTGGTGTGAATGCAGGTCAGAGGTGCTGGGGATAACGCCAACAGAAGTGCCTCCCAGCTTCTATTTTTAATAGTGCCCTCTTACATTTTCACGCAGAGGCCTTCTGCAAGGAAGTCAGAACCCCTCTTCTGGAGTTAAACACTGCACTGGCAAAGGTCCTGAGCTTGACCTCAAAGCTCAGAGTCATGCATTTCCGTTTTCATCTTTTCAGTTAAAATAGTGCTTGTGGTAATACTAATATACATGGGGAAACTGACGTGCTCTTGTGGAGTGGCCCATGTCTGCCTGCTTATTACAAACTTCCCAACACCACCCAGCATAAGACATTCTCCCTTCTTTTACTTGTGATTTTCAGGAGTATTTTAGCACTCCCAAATTCCTGATTGAAAACCTTCAAAATACATTTCTGTTGCATGAAGTGACAACAGTACTTTACTTAAACGTGTGGGATTACTGTATGCAACTTACTGGTAATTCTTCATTGTGTGCACAAGTGCACTGCAATCATACTGCAATTGGAGTTACTGACCTTTTATCCAATTATTACAGAATTATGGTGGCTGCAATCTTAAACCTTTATCTGAACTTTTGCCAGAGATGGTCTCTGCATTTAAAATGAGTTCCCTGCTTGTTTCTGTTTGCTGTCAAGCAACATTCAAACTGAGAAGGGACCAACCAGGGTTGGTACTGCCCTGCTTTTTGTACCCCGAACACATGTGTGTGTTTTCACATTACTTACTCCTGTTCAGAAAAGTCCTGCCTAGCAGTGGAGGGCATTACAGAGTCTGGGGGCAGGAGGAGGAAGAATTACACTCCCAAGCCATATACTAAAAATAGGTCATTGCTGTGCGAATAGCTATGCTGAACTTCCTTCTGGCATGTAGCCACGCAACTGCTTTACACTTTTAAGCCTAGATACCTCTCCAAAACAAAACAGAGAAAAGTCATTCATTCTTTTTTACTTGAACTGGTTATTTTTGACTTAAGCCATGGTTAAGACTAGTGCTGGCAGTCCTGAATACTCCAAAGTGCAAAGCAAGGAAGGAGGCCTTTAACGTAATACTGAAACACTCGGGTGACACATCCAAGAAGTGCTTTCCTATAGAGCAAAAATTGCAGTAGCTAAGTTGCAAGCAGTTTTTAAGCGCTCTGAATTGCTGCTCACTAAACACACTAAATCCTGACCTGACAAACGTGAATTTGAAAGTCAGGTCCTTAAATTAGACTAGCTTAAAAAGAATAAACCTTTTGTACACAGGACTCTGTAGGCAGTTTAACTGGATAACAGAAGTGATTCATTCAGGTCTTGAAGCCTATGGTTTTCTTGGTTTCACCATATTTTCCAGAGATTTATTAGTGCCAATTTTGCCCCAAAACAAACTACATTGCGTCCTTCTGTATGTTTTGACAGTGAAGAATGAAGTTTCGCTTTAAATATCAAGCTTCCTTCCAGATAAGCTTGAAAAAGCTTCAAGCTTAGTTCTTTCTCTAGCAGGTTCAGATTTTTACCTGCTTGCAGGGAGAGGTCAGACAAAATTCTGTTTCTCTGTCCCTCCTTAGCCTGGGATCTGACAGTCCTGTTCGGAAGAGTTTCCATCCTTGTCTTTTGGGGATTTTTGAGGGCAGATTTCTGAAAGAACTTTCCATTGGATAGAGCAGGATTACTGCACAGATGATAGTACATAGGAATTGCAGATCCCCACAGCTTTTGGTTCATACTGGGATCCAAAAATTCACTAATTTCCCTTTCTAAGGGGAAGTTCTTAAGGCAACTCTTCCACTGAAGTGTCTGACTTCGCCCTTATCTCATTCAGTCTTGCACCCTATACACAAATTAAGATTCAGGGTCTGGTGTTGGTGTGGTCTGGTGTGAACAGCCTTTAATACTTGAAGATCTGAATGACTATTTTGCCAGCATGTGACTCAAGAGGACTTGCAAAGGGGAGGGGAGTCCTGGTGAGCAGTCACTCCTGGCCTGGCGTGCACTTCACATCTCTGCTTCCCTTACAGTCTGCCCAGGAGTGATTGCTGAGGTGCTTGTATGACTACCACAACCTGCATGGGAGGCAGCAGCTTTGGCATGTGAGCTCTGCCACCTGATGACTAGTCTGTATTGAGACAGTGCCAGCTGAGTGTAATCCTCAGCTATACAACCTCCTGTCAGCAGGTTATTTGATTGGATTGCTGCCTTGTGTTCTGATGATCTTCCTCATTTCTTCTCCCCTTTTACTCACTGAGTGTCTAGCAACACAGCTAGTCCTCTGCAGCCATTTAGAAATGTTTTGTGGGAGCTGCAAGAAGGTCCTGCACTTAGGTATGTACTGAGAGAGATGAACCTGTTCATTCCTTAGAAAGCAACTGAACAACATGAGGAATCCCACATCTCCTCCACTTCCCCATTCCTGACAGCAAGATCTCCTGCCAGCACCAATTCCCTGCCTTTGGGGTCACCCAGCCTCCCCCTCTGACTAACACTGAAACTACAGTACAAAGCTCCCAGTGCATCTGAGGTTCTGCTGCAGGGTTCCCTTGCTTTCTTGCTGGCACAGTTTCATCTAAGCATTAACCAAAAAAAGAAGAAAAAAAAAGGAAAGAGAGAACGTGTTAACTATGTTGTTACCTAAAACAAGCTGCTTGACTTGAGCAAGCGTTTCCCATCTCCCAGCGTGCCCTTATTGCCTGTGTACTCCTAGGAGTTTGCTGCATGTGCATATTCCAGTGAGGGCATCTGTCCACTCCTGTGCTCCCTGAGACTCCTGTAACATCTCATGTTAAGTAAGCCATCAGTCACATTAATTTGGGTGGAGTTTGCACAGAGAGCTGCTGGTTCTCCCAGTTTCTGGAAAAGACTGTTGAGAAAAGTGCTGAAGGGAACATACCCTCTTACCAGCATGGAGAAAAAGTACCTCTCAGCAATGCTGTCTGCATAGTGAAGGGAATAATCTGATTTTCATAACAGGCCTTCATCCTGCTTTGCTTTTGCAGGGACTGGGGATCTCAGGTGGCTGCTTCAGCACGGTGCATACAGCAGAAGGAGATGGGCTGAGGGGAGGTCAGCCTGGGCTGTGCAGTATCCTTACGTGCAGAGGTTTGGGTGACACATACACTGTCTAATGAACACCAGTAGAACTCCTCAGGTGGCAACAGGGATGCTGTGTGTTTGCAGTATACGTCAGCCCCAAAGGCTGATGAGCAGCCAGCACAGTGCTGCTGTTTGTTAAAACAAATTCCTGTTTTTCTACTTCTGCTGTTTGAAAAGTCAGCAACTTTTCTGCTCTGACTTTGTGAGTCACTCTGAGCTTGAAAAGAGCCGTCTTAAACCTAAAGAAAAAGACCTTCCTGGTAGTTACATTGCTGAGAGTTGAACCTTTGTGTCAGGACAGGCTCCAAGAAAACCAGCGTCTTTCGAGCAGGGCTCTAGATTTAAGGTTAGCTTTCGCCCCCATCCTTGCCACCCCCATAGATATCCCATGCCTGGAGAGCGGAGGGAGGAGAAAGCTCAGACCTGTGCTGCTGGGAGGGCAGTGGGTGCCCCTTGTGCTCTATCATGGAAGTGGGACTCGGGCTACTCAAAGCCTCGGGTGCCCCCAGGAGCGTGGGCCCTTGGGACCGGGTCATACTCAGGTCAGGCAGCAATAAGCCCACGCCAGCTCCTCAGCAAATGCTATGCTGCTTTGTCAGATGAATCTGCTCTTGCTTGGTTTCTGCCGTAAGATAATCCTTGTTTAAGTTTCTGCAGGCCCCTGGGCCAGCTGGATCTTGGCAGCACACTGGCACTCAATAAATCCCTTTGGGCAGGATTTACACCTGTATGTGCAGTGCCTAGAGCAGCCTCTTCACCGTGCTGTGACAGGCACTGTCACGTGTTTGGCTGTGTACTTCTGTGCTGAACCAGCACCACCGAGATAATTCTTCATGGATGGGTGTGCTTGCAGATGAAGGCTGGTAAATGCCATGCATGTCAGCTTAGAGGTGATGTTGACTGCACTCAGCGTTTCTGAGGATGGCTGACATTTTGTGAGCGTTCTGTAGCACGTGTGTCAGCGACCATTCCTTGCACTACTGAACAAAGAGCAAAATCTCTGTAATTTCTTCAAAAACTCCCACAGAGAGCATGAAGGCATTTTTCCTAAGAAGCTCCCGGTGCCTAAGATCTACATGGAAAAGGAAGTTACCTACAGCTCCAGAGGTCAGAGGTTTTGCCTGTTTTCATTTGGTAAATACGTTGTAGTTTGTTAGCTGGGCAGGGAGATAAATCTTGGTAGAGCCATCCAGTCTTGAAACAAGTAGGCAGACACACACTGCTTTCCAAAATCGCCTCCCAGATTCGCTTTGATGACCAATTTGTGCAAAAGTCAACAAGACTGAGAACAGTAATATCATTATTTAAGCTGGTATTTTGCAACAAAAAAATACCTTTCCTAGGGAGGGTATGTCTTTTTTTTAGTGTTGTTTTGGTACATCTGGCTTCCTCTCCCATTTGAAACATTAGGCTGGAAAAAGAATGCTGTGCTGTTTAAGTCAGTTGTCAAAGTAGAGAAATTTCACTGCAGACTAAATTCACATTTTTGTGCTATATAACACTAATGAGATATTCCTTTCTGATTTTCCACTTGATTAAAAATGTTGGTGCTTATCTCAGGATCAGTTTAGCATGCCTTGAATTCTGTGTGTTCATGCTGTCTGCACAGACAAGTTTTGGGTCAAAAGTGCGTCCTGCTGGTCTCAGCTGTTAAGCTGTTGAAAAATCATTCTGCTCTTTGCTTTTTTAGGAGGCCTGTCTTCTGTAGAGACACAGATAAATTACACTGATTCCTTCTGAGTCACCCAGCAGCAATGGCAAAGCTAGGAGAAAAAAATGGGAGGGGAAAGAGGACTGATGAATGGGTGGCAATCCAAAGATCACAGAATCACAGAATTGTAGGGGTTGGAAGGGACCTCCAGAGATCATCGAGTCCAACCCCCCTGCCAAAGCAGGTTCCCTACACCAGGTTTATATCAGATCAGATTTAAAGTACATACTTCAAGCACAAGTTCCCAAATATGAATACTCAGTTATTTTCTTTGGGTACCCCAGCACTGGGGGGAACATGGTTTCACCAAGCCAGGTTTTAGTAAATGAGTTAATGAAGTTACACACCACTGCCAGTCACACAGGCTGTGACTTGCCAGGCCTGAGCACTAAGATATTCCTGGATAAAATAATTATGAAATCAGGAATTGAGACAAAACATTATTTGTTAAATTATCTCTCCTTCCAGAGCAATCACAGCATTGGCTCTCCAGCCTTTCGCATCATCTAGGCAGAAAACATACAGCTTCCAGATACTTCCAAATCCCTTCTCTTCACCCTGCCCTGGAAACATTGATGGCTCCCATATGAACAAACACAAAAAAACTGGTCATCTACTAAATCTGTTGCTGATCTCAGCTAACCAACTTCCTGTAATATCAGCAAATATTTCTGCTTTTGTAAATCTGTGCTTCCCTCCATAATGTGGTGCCAGCAGGATCAGGAATGCTTTGAATCTAGAAATGTGCTGGTTGGCAGGAAGAACAAAGAACGTGCTCACCCAGAAGGGCAAAAAAGGGCTGATGCTTTTGTCCTCTCAGGAGAAATGGCACAGAACTCAGTGCCAACGGTTTTTGCATGCAATCAGAAAGATGCTGTTGGATGTTCCTTTGAATAGCCCACATTAATATCAGTCATTCATGAGAAATGTCTTAGATAACTCAAATCAAAGCAGATCCTGAAACACTCAGTAATGTCAGGCTCTCCATGGACTCATCAGGGCAGCTGCTGTTTTTCCCAGCCGTCTGGAAACAGGCCAGCTATGACATGTAGCTGATATTAGCTAGCTGTTGGCTGTATTTCACTCTGCTGCTCTAGGCAACTTGATAAAGGCTTCTTCCTCCCGCTGCAGAGCTCACCCACCCAAATCATAGCTGAACACCTGTGTGCAACACCGCTCCACTTGCTCGGGGTGATGCCTGATGCTAACATTTGCTTACTGGGGTGTTTTGTACAAAGGAACGCTCAAACTGGCCTCTGGAACGGCAGTAGTAACGCTAGAACTGCCTGATGTACATCTCCGTGTAGATCTGGAGGCAGCTCAGCCCCATCTTCATCACATGGAGACGCACAGATGCATTTAACGGGAAACCTCTCACATCACTCAGCGCAGGGAGGTGGCGGGGGTGCAGGGCGTCCTTTTCCATTTGTCTGTAGGAAAGTGAAAAAGCACAAGCACGGTCAGGTGAGAGTACCGTTACTCTGTACGGTACCGGCGCCCGTTCCCGCAGCACGGTAGCACACTCGGTCCGTCGCCGGGGAAAATCCCGCAACACAGACAGCTGCGTACGCGGGGACCGAGCCCCGAGAGCCCTTCGGAAGCCCTGAAGCGGGAAGGCGCTTATCGCGGACGCCCTGACGACGCGCGGCTCCGCGCCAAGCCGCGCAGCACGGCAGCGCCGCCATGTTGAGGGCGGGGAGCGCGGGGGCGGCGCCGGGGCCGCCGCGGGGCGCAGCGCCTCCGTCCGCTCCTCGCTGCCGCTCAGCAGCCTGCCCGGCGGGCCGCGCCGCTCCATGGCGACCCACAGCCCCTGCATCGTGGTGAGTGCGGGCCCGCGGCGGGGAAGCGGCGCTCCCGATGCCGCCGCGTCTCCGGGCCCGGCCGCGCGGAGCGGGGTGCCGCGGGGCGGGATGGGTCGCTCCGGGCCTCGGCTCCACGCGCGGGGCGGGCGGCGCGGAGTCACCTTGAGGAGCTCGGCCCGCCGCCGCCCGCAGGAACGAGCCGGGCCGCCGCGTGCGCGGAGCCGCTCCCCGCGCCGTGCCGCCCCGCCGGCCGTGCTCGCGGCGGCGTCTCCCGGAGCAGAGATGGTCGGAAACGCCGGATCCGCAGCTCCAGAGCCGCCCCGAAATAACTTCCTTTCGCGCTGCCCGGCGCGGCGCCGCTTCCTATTCCTGTCGCTTCTCCTCGCGCGCTGAGGTGCCGCTCCGTGCGGCCGAACCCCGCGCTGCTGGCGGCGCCCGGCCCCGCAGGAGGAAACCTCGGCGTGCCTCGGAGCCTCGGCTTCGTTTTGTGCGTGAGAGCCTCCACCTGCGGGACCGGAAAGCGGAGCGGTTACGAAGCACGCCGTCATTGTCCGCTTGCGGCTGGCTTAAAGCTCGTGCCGCTCTGATGGTGTGCCCCCAGCCGCAGCACTGGGCGTGTAGTCATATGCGTGTATGAATCCCTCGGCCTAATTAATACACGCGTGCCCGCGTTGCGGGCTGTGCCGTGCAGGGGATGTGCTCGCAGCTGTGAAGTAGAGCTTTGATTTCTGCTTCGGGATCTCTGAGCACTGTGATCCCCAGCCCTTGTTTTGCCCCCTTTCCGCAGCCGTCTCCCACCGACGGCCGGCTGTGAGCTCTGCTGTGATGTGGATGCCCACGTTCCGAGGCCTCCCCGCTTAGTTGCCAGTGCAGGTTTTGCATTACACCGCTAAAATCCAAGGTGTCAAAAAGCTGCTTGTTTTTTTTTTTCAATGAAATAAGATCAGGCAGGATGTAGGACTTCCATTTTTCTGCAGTGTTTCAGACAATTCCTGCAGGCTGACGCTTTCTGCTGTGTTCACCGTGACTAATGCTTCTGTAGAGGAAAAAAATCAGGTGATCCCAATGAGTGTAACGTGTTGGATAAAGCAGAAGATCTGCACTTTCTCACTGCAGGCTTTCTATAAGTCTTGGTAGAAATCTCACCTGATTTCCTTTTCAGATTGGCGATGATGAACAAGGTTACGACCTGGACTTGTTCTGCATACCGAAACATTATGCGGATGATCTGGAGAAAGTCTATATTCCTCATGGGCTCATCATGGACAGGTTTGTTTGCCTTCAGACACTGCACTGGTTCCATGGCACTGCCACT
The DNA here is from genome assembly GCF_951394365.1 of Tetrao urogallus. NCBI lineage: Eukaryota > Metazoa > Chordata > Aves > Galliformes > Phasianidae > Tetrao > Tetrao urogallus. Next base: position 15,176,982 of record NC_136826.1, on the reverse strand, counting down.
GATAGCTTGCTGCCTGGTGACTGTCTAAATAGGCTATATTTAATCAGAGACTAAGTAGTACATGTGTTCATTCGCTGTTTCTTGTTTGGCTTCTAAGAGTTTGTGCTTTTGCAGTTACACAATTGTTTGGAAATTTGTTGTAATCCTCAAAAGAAACAAGGAGGTATGTAGCAACCTGCGACGTCTTCACAGAGTTTCTTTGATGTTTTACCTTCTTAAAACCTACTGAGAGCACATTACCTGTTGTGCTAGTTCAATCTGAAACGATCAGAGTCTCCTGAACTTCCCTAGGATATTAACAACCATAAGTTCTTAATCACACCATTGTAGACTTTGCTGTGTTGCTGTGATAGATAAGCAATATCCAGCATCCCCTGCTTGTTGGGGGGTCCAACCTTGTCACCTGTGGTTGCTGAAATCTGCGGGGTGCTCTGCAGGTTTTGTCTCATGCTGTCAAGAATGGGTCCGTAAGGACATAAGATCTTGTTTTATTTCCCTTTGTGATGCTTGCCTAGTTCCTGTTAGAATGAGCAGCAAATTCAGAGCGGTTCTGAGTAGATCTCTGACAGGCCTTAAGAATAGGAATGCTTCTAGATTGTGTGTAGTGCTGATCAATTGGATTAAACTAATCCTAAACTAAACTAATATAGTTCCTATAAAATGTTTTGTTTCTTTAAATTGTAAATGCTGTAATAACTTTGCAATGGAAGACCATATATAGGAAAAGATTGGACCAAGTACACATCATTGAGTAATGGAAGTGAAGTTTATAGTGGTGGGCATTCCCTGAGTAACCTGCTGCTGCTCTGTAAATGTGTACCATGCTTTCTAAGATAAACAGCAGTACAAATTTAGAAACAATGATTGCAGAAAAACAGGTCAGTGTTCTCTTGCTCTGCCTTGTTGTTGTTGTACTTCGCAGTTGGGACAGATTTGCAGCTTGGCAAAATAAAAAGCTGTTATTTACAGTTAGAGAGTTCTCCTGCTCGTTGGTCAGTGAGGGCTGCTGTCTGTATGTATTGATTTGTTTTGCTCTTTGTATGGAAGTTGAACCTATGCTTGAAAGGGGAAACCTTTGTGTGGTTTATCTGCCAGAGGAACAGTTTCGGAATGTTAAGATTTGCTTTGGCTGAGCATGAAGTATGAAAACAGAGGAGTTTGGCAGCGTTACTGTTTGATTAACCTTGAAAAGCAAAACTGGGATGGCCACTAGTGTGTAAAAGTGGCTGAAGTGGTAGGCAAACATTTCTAAGCAAAATCCATTTCTGAGTTTGCATGTGTTTGCTGCTGTTGTTTGCAAGACAAAATACTGCAAGGGTAAGCAAATAGAATGTGTTATGACAGCTAACTCTTGTGTTGTTTTTTTTATAGGACAGAGAGACTGGCACGTGAAATTATGAAGGGCATGGGAGGACACCACATTGTAGCTCTCTGTGTACTGAAGGGCGGCTATAAATTTTTTGCTGATTTGTTAGACTACATCAAAGCACTGAACAGAAACAGTGACAAATCAATCCCCATGACTGTGGACTTCATTAGGTTGAAGAGTTACTGTGTAAGTATATCTGCAGTACTCTGCCATTTTTATATAAACTAACTTCTAGTTAACCACACAGTTCCGTATTGTCACTAGATACTGTGAAAACTGCCTAGATGTGCTCATGACATATAAAAAAATGAGAGAATTAAGAGGGGAAAAGTGGTGGTCTCAAGTTAACTTGCTCTTTGCCTATCTTATATAATCTGTTTGCTTTTAGTCTTTACATCCTCAGTTCAGTAAAGTCCTCATTTAGAGCAAAGAGACCTTTTCTGTGTCCTTTATACGTTCAAGAATTTCCTCTCTAATGCTGTGAATAATACAGAGGAGAGTCCTGCAAATATTGTGACAAAAAAAAGAATTCCAGAAATGTTGATGTGGCTGAGACATCATTCACTGGTTTGAAAGATTGGGAAACTGCAAACATGGCTGTACCTGAGTTCCCTGTATCATCTTTTGTTTTGCTCAGCTGAACAGTGAACAAATTAATTATGTTTGGCCGTAAGGAAATACTGGATTCCTACACATAGATTTATGGTTAGTGGCCACAGAGTATGGTGCTACCTCACAGTAACTGTGTGCAGGTTGCCTTGGCTTCATGATCTTTAAGGCCTTTTCCAACCTGAGCAGTTTTATGATTCTATTTAATTCTGTGGGAAAATGGAGCATGAGATAATGGGTAATTTTTTGATAGAGGAAGTATGAGATTTTGTTGTGAGGTCAGAGGAAGAGGCGGATGTCTGCACTCTCTGTTTGCTGACTTAGCAGCTGAGTCTTGTGTTTTCTTGATAGTGTTTGAGGGTATTTTTGAGGTTGTCCATCAGACCACCTGTAGTGTGGAAACAGTTAATGCTTTTTAAAATTCACTTTGTGGTGCCAAAAAAAGTTGTTTCCGAAGGTTATGCTGTGTGTCTCAGCACCCTTGCATTCAGGTCAGCAGTGTGAGCTGTTGTCACAGTCACAGAGCATTGCCTGCTCGAGTAGAAAAAACAGAGGTTGCTAAATTAGAAACTCATCTTCATCATTCATCTCATTAAACCATCCCCACGTAGCTGGGAAGCTCTCTGCACGTGGCAGCAGCTGCATGGTGCTCCCTTTCTGCTCCCTGCAGAAGGTTCTGGCTCCCTCTGCCCATCCTACACAGCCACCATGTGCCCACACAGCGCCTGTCAGCAAGTTGGATGTTTCTATTGCAGGGCAACGCTGGGCAGCATAGGAAATGATGAGTCCCACCTTTGTTGGCAAGGAAATTTCTACCTTCTGCTTTCTTCAAGGGACACATCCAGTAACTTATTTGATGTATTTAAAAACAATATGAGACCACCCCACCCTTCTGCTCTCTCCGCTTCCTAAATAACTTGGAACAAACAGTTGGAAAAATGTTGTGAAACACCTGAAAAAAAAATACCATGTTGAAAAGCCAGTCTTGTTCCCCAGTAAGCTTTCTTTGTTCAGCTTTGTGCATTGGGCAGTGCTTTGATGCTGCTGCTTTTGTTTATTGTCACCCGTAACGATGGCGCCTTGATTCTGATCAGGAAATAAGCAGCAAAATAAGTAATGGAAATTATAAGCCTGCTTTTGGTAGCAGAAGGGATTAAGTGAAGAGAAAGGAGAGAAATGTGCACGGAAAGCTGTCTAAGCAGAATGTTTTGCTCTAGGTGTTGGCTTCAGGGTTTTGGTTTTGTCAGCTAGTTCTATAGAGAAAAGTTTTCCTCTTGTAGAGGAGGAGCTGCAGTTACCTGATGCCTCCCCCAAGGCGGTATCTATGAGCATTTCATTGCTGTTGACTCTCTTAGGTGGTTATTAATATCCAGACTTGTATTCTTTAGATTGCACAGCTTGATAGACTGGGTGAGAGTGTCCTAACTCTCCTATCCTAGGAGATAGTCCTAGATAGACACTGTCCTAATCAGTGTTGCTGATTGACCAGGTTTTTCATTATTGATAGTCCTGCAGTGCTAGATTGGCTCCATCGTTTCTATTCATGCTTTACTAAATGAAGGACTTGGCATTCTCAGGGATGAGAAAACCTTCACAAACCGTAGCAGGCAGCTAGAAGTGGAGCTCTCCTGTCATTGCCTTGGGATGCAATTGCTTGGTTGTGCTGCCTGCCTTGCCAGGCCGGGTGTGTGATGTTAAAAATACCACAACTGCTCAAATAAAGCAGCCCAACTCGTATCGTGGTTCTAAAATCAATGCAATTGATGTGCTATTCTTATTTGAAAGCCATCTTTTAATATTTGCAAGCTTGTGGGTTATTTGTTTCATAAAGCAAAGTTCCTGGTGTGACAGCACCCAGAAATAATTCTCAAAGGATATGGAGATAATCATGCTGTGATTAACCATTGCTTCTGACTCCTGCTTTCAAAGTGCTTACAAGTGGACGGTAATGATCTGGCAAGCTGCTAAGAAATGGAGAGACAATGTTTGTGATCAGAACTGGATCGCTGTGTTCTTGACAAGCAGTTTGTTTGGTTTGTGCAAGAAGCATGGCATTTCACCAGCCTCCTGTGTTTAGAGGTGGGCTGAAGTCGCTGATGTGGAGTCAGGAAGGGCAGCCAGAAGTCAGCAGGTGTGCTGCACATCACTGGGGAAGGTGGGGCTTTTTGATGGAGCACAACACCACTGAGGTAGAACCTCACTGGGCTGATGGAGGCAGCGCTCTGAAAGGTCTCGTGCTACCCAAGCCTCATAGCAAACAGTGTGAGGAACTTCAGTGCTTTTACAAAAGGTGATGGCTGAGTCACTGGTAAGGAGTTCTGATCTTGCAGTTCAGTGTTGCTTTTATTTTCCAGCAGTGACAATGAAGTCACAGTGAAAACAGATCTAACCAGCAAACCTCTTCTGTACTAAGCCACAGAGCATTAAAGTCTTACCAGTACTGAAATCCGAAATAAAAGGCCTGAAGATAATTAAAACATCACTTAATTATTAAACAAAGTTCGTTCCAGTGGAAAGCTGGTTAGAACCAGCATTGGAAATTCGTTAACCTTTTTTTTTTTATCCTTTAATTGCTCTGGAGCTCAGTGCCTGCATAGGAATGCAGGTAAATATGTCATTAATGATTTGTGATTTGTGTTCAAATGTAGCAATTTGTATGGCTCTTGGTGGGAAGGAGGAGGAAAGTTGCTGTTAGTCAAATCATTCTCTGCTGGTCTTTACATTTGAACATGCACAATCCAGAGGTTTACAGTGTTCTGCAGAGTTCTGTGGTGCTCTCCTTTGATTGTAGTGTGTTGCTTTGAAGCCGGGGAGGTGACCAGGAAACTCGTCTTAATGTGTGTGCTGAGTGCTGGGCTATCATCTGTGCCCATCACTAATGGAACAAATACCTGCAGCATCTTTCTGCATCTTTCTTTCATAAGGAACGATGCTTCCATGGAACAATGATCAACTCCGTGTTAGCGGAGGAATAGGTAAGAGAGAATCCTGCAACATAAGGAAGAACTCAAAGAAGCTGTCACTTCAGAGAGCTGTAAGATGGGATGAAGGCAGGAGCTGCCCCTCAGCATAATGAACGCAGAGCTTCACTGAGTCGCGTTCTTCTGGTTTGTCTAAGCAGTGTCTCAGGCACCCAGCAGCATTCTGCGTGTCCGCTGGGATGATTTGGGCATCCTGTTGTTGGACTATTTCAGCACAGCACTATAATGTTATATTATTTATGTTGTTCAGTTTGGTTCTGTTCTGCTGCGATGGAAGTGCTGGAGCAGCTGAATATTTTCATCCAATGGAGCAGTATGACTCTAACAGCTGTTATCTTTAAAACATACGGTTAAAACTGTGAAGATGCTTTTCCTAATAGTTGGCTTGCGGGTGGGGATTTTCAGTATTGTGCTGTAGGAGTGATACACAGGAAGTATTTCCAGGTTTAACCATCTGCTTTTACATCCCCTCAAGCTGTCAGCACTTCGTTATCCGAGAGCACTGACATCACTGCCCAAAGGATTTCAATGCCTTTTCTCTTTACTGTAATCCCTGTGTTACACACTGTACAGTCAGTGTCTGCGTCTCCCTAAATCATTTGGTTCCTTTCTTTTTTTTTTTTTGAGATAACACTTTCAGGTTTTCTCTGCAATTCATACAGGTGAAACCTGTCCTTGAATACCTATCTGTGAAAGCAGGAGGTTGTATGTGGCCATTTCTTTCCTTCTATATCTACTATTTCTGGTTTTAGGGAAGGAACTGATCATGCAGCAAGCTTAGGCTTTGATACAGGGCAGCAAAATAAGAAAGGCTTTCTTTCTAAAGGGAAGATACGTGGTAAGGAGCTATGAGAAGACAGTTTGACAAGAGATATAAACTTTCATAGAGTCATGGAATCACAAACGTTGGAAAAGACCTAAAAGTTCATCCAGTCCAACCGTTCACCTATTCCCAATAGCTCCCACTAAACCATGTCCCTCCACACAACATCCAGCCTTTCCTTGAACACCCCCAGGGTCTGTGACTCCACCACCTCCCTGGGCATCCATTCCAGTGCCTGACCACCCTTTCTGAAAAGTAATACTTCCTCATGTCCAGCCTGAATCTCCCCTGCCATAGCTTGAAACCATTCCCTCTGGTCCTAAAAGATCAAATGGTTAAACTGTAGGATAATGGCATCACCCGTAAGTAGTGCAGCAGTGAGCTTATCACATCTGATGTGAGGCACTGCTGAGCTTTGAAGTCAGCTTTAATAAATGTCAGAGGTCTGAGGTGCTCCTCATCATTGTTTTTCACTTTCTCTGTGTAACAGCTCCTTGAGGACTGTGTCAAAGCCCAGTTCTGCTGAAACAGCACTATTGTAGTGATAGCATTGGGAACCTGTGTTGCAGCTTAATTTCTACAACAAATTATTAGATCATTATTACCCTTTGTTGTAAAATAGGCAGTCATGCTTCCCTGGCTGTTTTGTAGCTTATTTTTCTTATTCTTACTTGTAATTGCTAAGTGAATAGATGCTACTGGTAGCATTAATACTGGTTCATTATGTACTTTGCAGTTGTGGTATTTATTGGAAGAAAGATGACTTCAATTCTGGTAATGCTAATGCTCTCCCTTCTCTTTTTTATTAGAATGATCAGTCAACTGGAGATATAAAAGTCATTGGTGGGGATGATCTCTCAACCTTGACTGGAAAGGTATGGTTCTTCGTGTGTTTACAGAAACCAAAAAGGAAACAACTCCAAAGAACCCAGGCAACTGTGTGCTTTCTCAACATGTAGGGATAATAGAGTTTTTTCAAGGGAAATGGGTATGTTTCATTTTAAGTAGTCACTGTTGTAATTTCGTGACATGCATAGGCCCCACCAGAGCCATTGGTTTAGTTTTAACTTAAAAGTAAGTGTATATTTATTCAGTGTCTGCAGTGTGAGCCATATTCAGGGTATTTGTTTCTCTGTGTTCCCTGAGAAGAGCAGTCTTGTCAGGGTTGTTGTCTTTAAGCTACCTTTAGAAGAGTGTGGCATTATTTATTTACTGTGCTGATGTTTCAGTGTGGTAGTGAAGGGAGCTCACCCTGCCTAGGCACTGTAACTTGCTGGGTTAGGAGCTGAGGGTCCTGTTACAGGTAACAAAGAGAGGGAAATGCAGAGAATGTCAACTGGGAGTCTGCTTTTCTTCAGTGGCTGTACAGAGGTCGTTGAGCTGGGTATCTGTGAGCAAAACGCCGCTGCCTCCAGTTCATCGCTTTCCCCTTTTGATTACATATAAGCAGTCTTTAAAAAATTGTGATGCATTTCAGTGTGAAGGCCTGAGGTGTGACAAAGCTGCTTGGCTTTATAGCACGACACTCGTTGCATTATGAGAATTTAAAGACCTGGCATGAGATACTGAGGCTGATTGTCACTGCAGCATCAGAAATGTGAGCTAAGTAGGACCCACTGTTACATGGCCAGACATGCATAAATCATGGTACAAATATTTAACTGCATTAAAAATGAAATTAAAAAGTTATAGGATATATTAGAAATTGTGTATTCTTTAAATACTAATGGATTCTTCTTATCTTTTTTTTTTCTTTCCAACAGAACGTTTTAATTGTAGAAGTAAGTATTGTGTTTCACTTCAGAGTTTTCTGTGATTCTGTCAGTTCTTACTTGTCATGATTTATTATTACTTTTTAAAATTCTTATTAAAAAGTGACCTGAGCAAAGTAAAATTAAGCACGTTAGTGTTTTGGCAAGCTAGGAAGTTAAACTGAAGAGCAGAAAGAAGTTCCTGGTAGGAATATCCAAAAATAGTGGAAAAAACAAAGAAGCCCAGCCCTGTGTATGATTTGTTTAGAGAACAGAGACATGGAGAATGCTGATTTCTAATCAGCATTTTGCTGTTGCTAATTCCCATATCTCTGTCTCGTTGCTGTTCTTGGGATGATACTGGCAACACTACCTATAGCTGAGTGTGATTTCCTGGGAGGTCCTGTTGCTTCGCTCTGGCTTTCACACCTCTCTGTTGTTAGACAGCATTGCTTATGTTCAGAGGATGCCCTTGGGTAAGATGCTGATTGCAGGATGGGGAAGCAGAAGCACTAGACAGGAAAAGTGAATGTGCAGTGTAACAATGTTTTTAGGCTGCAGGTAATGGAGTGGCTTTGTTGGTAAGCACAGGAACAGCAGTGGCAACCAGTTCAGCAACCAAAGAGAAAGCTCTTCCCTTCTGTCATATTATTGCACAGGAAGCATGTTCAGTTTTAAAACCAAACTAGTATGTATACAGCAGTCATCTGTGACCAGTGCTCTCCTTTGAAGAGTATTTTTCTTCAGATAGGCAGATGCATTTAATTGTGTATCTGCTCCATTTCAGATGAATGTATGCCTTTAAAGTGCCAGGCAGCTAAGTGGGTTAGTTTCTCATCTGTTCAGTGCATCACCTCTCCAGTGACATCTTATGCATTGTCAAATATAAGCCCTTTGACCAACCACCATTGTTGCAGTTGAACAGTATCTTCTGCACAGAGCACTAAGATGTTCCATACAGCATCCTTTCATGTGCAAAAAAACCCCCCATGAAATGGAGATTTGCTTCCAAAAACCAGATAATCAAACAACACAAAATCACTAAAACTTTTATTTTGACTTGAGAGCACAGAAGTGGTTGCTTTTGTTTGTACATCAGCTTTTATCCATGTATATCTGTCTTTTTCTTGAGTTGATAACCATGAATAAAAGCCTTAGGTGTTAAAGGTGGTATAGCTGACAGGTGCTCTGTTGACACTGATGTGTTTATTGATGTATTTTAATTGAGAGTCCTGAGAAAATAAGCAGAAATCAGGAGATGATAGAGTAAGCATTGCTACTTCTGTGTTATCTGCCTCTTCACTCCAAATAAACCTGTAAGTTCCAGCCAGGGTGAGGGCTGTCCCTCTGGACATCCTGTGATCTGTCAGTCCAAATAGAATATCCACTTCTGGTGCTTCAGTTGTGAGTCATAGACTCTTTTTTTCTGCTTATCTATGTAGTAAGTGGAATTAAAGTGATGCATCAAACTTCAGTTCAGTGTATCCAAATAGCAGCTGTCAAACTGCACCCAGATATTACCAGTACAGTTTCTTTCTTTACTTCTAAAATCTGTAATGTAAATTGCACTCCTCTTTTTTTTCTTTTTAAATTACATTAATGAGTTGTGACTGTTTTCCCTTCTTATGTTCCTTTTCTTTCTGTTGTATGCAAGCGTCTCTGAGCTCAGCTGCAAGATGGATGCTATGCTTACAGTGTGAGAATTAGACATTGTTTGTCTGATTGCTGCAAGGAACACGGGCCATAAAATCTGCCAGAGGCGCCAGGAAGGTCACAGTTCATGCTTGTGAAGTAGTTGTCCATAAGAATTAAGAGCCATTGTGAACTGCTGTGATCTCTTTCCTGAGCGCCGTGCCTTAAGCACAGCGTGGCGCTCCATCTCCCTCACAGCGGATGGTGAGCAGTATTGCTACAGTGTGTGTTCCTGTTGCTGCAGATGAGCAATTCCTGCCTTAAAAACTCAAAGTGCTGCTTTGACAGGTTTCATACTCGCTCTCACGCGGCGTTTTGATTTTCAGGACATCATTGATACTGGGAAAACAATGAAAACGTTGCTGTCTCTACTAAAGCAGTACAATCCAAAGATGGTGAAAGTGGCCAGGTAAGCTTCTAATTGTGGTTATTTGTGCTGTATTTCACCTTCAGACTGAGCACAGTGTAAAAAGAGGTAATGTAGAATACATTCCCATAAAGCACAAACAGCAAGGAGCACTTCTTCAGAAATGGTATGCGATGCACTTGGAGCTCAGTGTATAAATTACACTTTGCTTGTTGTGACGAGACAGAAACACCATTCTCTCCAATCCTATTGCTTAAAACCCTTCTGTCTCAGGAAGGGATAGCTTGTGCGTGCCTGGGACACGTATTGCTCCTTGATGTCTGGGAATGGGGGTTTCACTGCTGTCTAAACTTGGGTTTAGAATGGAAGAACGAAAATTTTTGAGCTTAAAGAAATCACCCCCTAGCGATGGCAGAAGGATTTTCAACATGAATAGAGTTCATAAATACAGACTTTTAATGGAGATTAGGATTTAAAAAAATAACAGTGGTTATCTCAATATGTCAGTGTCTATCTGAGCATATTTCTGTTTGCACTGTTTGCAGTTTCAGTATATTTCAGTGGTGTATCTGTGCAGTGAAGACCTTTTTTTGGTCTGGTGCCTGTAATTGTAGAATTAAATTAGTTTGCATGCTGACATTACTGTTTGTGTAGGGTGTGTAGTGTAGCTGAGCTTTAGAGGTCACTCTGTGAGAGTCACCCAGCCATATGCTCTTCCAGGCTTTTCTACTTAGTTGCGTCTTTAATCAATTAGTTTTGAAACATTTTCTAATTGAATAATTTAAATTTAATAATAAGGAATGTTGTGGATAATAATAACAGCTAATATCAGCATTCCTCCTACATCTTTTTAAATGGCATCTTTTATACTCCTATGCTACAGTTGTGTATTTTGCAATAAAAGCATAATGAGTGCTGGGGATTAGAGATAAACCAGAGCTGTGTGTAATATCTAATCAGTTGTGTTGCCATAACGATGTCGAAGCAGTTGTTAGATGTACTAGAACAGCTCTTCATGCTGATAATCCAAAGGTGACCTGCTGAAGGTGAGCTTTTTCTTCCTGGCCTGGTTAAATGTACCAAATGTTAAGCAATTGTTGCTGCTCAGTACCTTAGCACTGCAGTCAGTACACATGGTGAGTATGAAACAGCATCAGCCAAGTCCAGTTCCGTGTTGTTTAAACCTGTTGTAGTGGGCTGGGTCTTCAAAGGCTGAGCACGATGTCACTGGGTAGTCTCAAGTGTGGTGTTCTTAGTTGGTTCACATGCCTTTCTTTTCTTGTTTTCTTTCTCTCTGACAATACATCAATTGCAGCAGGGAAATGTGAATTAATGCTAACACTAATTGGGGTTTGTTTGATCAAGGCCTACACAATACTCAAGAATTAAGCCTGGAGTAGAAGTTTCAGAAACAGAATGTCTAGAATTGAAACCGTGGATGTGACAAATGAAGTCTCACCTTCAGAGGTGATCCAGGAAGGGAGGAGGTCTGCAAATACAGAGTTATGTTGCTCTGTCTGTGCACTTGGCCATCACCCACCTTTTCCTTTCCTCCCAAAGTCTCTCTCACTCTCTGATACAAACAAATGTCAGGACGGTGGAGTTGTCTTCTGAAAGGTAGATGTGCTCAACTGAATAAAGAGCGAGTCAAACTGAACTAGCGAGGCATCTCTACCTGCTGCAGTACCCCAGCTCTGTATTTTCTATCTTCCTGTTTCTTACACCTCTGACATTTAATTCTGGAAAAGTGGAGCTGGTTTGTATCAGCTGAGCATCAAGACCTGTTAACCTTTTCTTTATAGGGGTAATTAGTATTACCAGTGAAAAACAATTGAGGACACGTTGTGCAATTGAGGTGGTATTAAACCAACTGATTTTGCTTCGTAATGCTGATAATCCATCTGGTTTGGCTGGATCCCATCTCTTCACCTGTGAGCTCAAGTGGTTGCACCTGAAATTTCTTAACACACAGAAAGCCTCACTAAGTCACTTTTGGCAACAAAAATCCATACAGATTAAGATCTCCCAGCCTCTTTCTTGCAGACTTTATAGTTATCCTTTAAGCTACAAACCTTTAGTGATTCTACAAAGTTTTGAGTTTATCATTGAGATCAGCTGCACCTGCAAAGGAAAAATGTTTAAAATCTTTATGGCTGTGCTTTCAATTACACACGTTGAGGCTCACTGAAGTGAAATCCAGGCTGACTTCATCACAATTTCCTGTAGTCCTACATGGTGCATTGCCGTGTTTCAATTTTACTTTGATTTTATTTGACAGTTTGTTGGTCAAAAGAACTCCTCGAAGCGTGGGATATCGGCCAGACTGTAAGTAACTCTGACAACCACTGCTCATTTTTAAAAATACGTTGATATTTTGTGCCACAGTCCACGGGTGTCCCAGATAGTTTTCATGAATGGTTTTTGATTGATTTTAAAAGAAAACAAACAAACAAACAAAACAAAAAAAAACAACCAAAGAAGAACAGCAACTTGAGTTTAAATATTTGCAATTAGTTTACTATATGAAATGAAGGCTTAGATATTTTGGTCCGTGTGAATCCACTTTCATTTGTAAATTCTCCATGCTCAGAAGCAGTCAAGACTTTGGTCAGCTAAACCTGCTGACTCACCTTTGGCACTTTGGGGAGTGTTTCAGGTGCCTAAATGAAGCCACCCACTGTCATTTTGGAAGCTCCTTAGGGAGGGATGTGTGTTTTATCCCCATTCCTGAGGCCAAATTCTTGTTAATGTGGATTGTGCACTCTCACAATGGAAGTGGAGTGAATTCAGCCACAGGATCACGTCCTCTTCCTTCTCCTTTCCAAGACTGTACAGTACTGATGGAAGCCTCATTCACATGTTCCTTAGGTTGTCTTACAGGCTGTGCAGTTGGACGGATGCTGCCCAACTGTCCAAGGGCTGTCTTGCTCGAGCCATGCGTTAGGGATCAAAAAATAAACCTATTTAATTTCGTTTTAGTTGAATTCAATCAACAAAAAATGTCAGAGGTTTAAAATAACGTTGAGTATGAAGCTGAGGATACCTGAGTGGAAGAAATAAAATGTTAAGCAGCTTATGTGTGGATAAAATTCCAAGTTGTGTGCGTGAAAAGGTCTAGTGAACTCGAGGAAATTCCTTTCTAACATACTGGTGACTTATGTTCTTTTTTAGTTGTTGGATTTGAAGTGCCAGACAAATTTGTTGTGGGATACGCCCTCGATTACAATGAATACTTCAGAGATTTGAATGTAAGTAATTTTTCCCATATGTTTTTGTCCATTTAAAACAAGGAAGGAGGAAGGAAGGGAAGTCTCCTTACATTGCTCTCCCTCCTCTGTGTAAATCACAGCTAGGTGCAAGGTTACTCCATCAGTGATGAGGGCAAACCTTAGAGCAGCACAGCAGTGTTAGGAGCTCTGATAGAACTAACATTTACTTTGCTTCACACAGAACAGAGGCAGTTTGTGTGCAGTTTCTTATCATACCAGATATCTACATTAAATTTGCTTAGTTCCATGAAAATAAAGAGGGGAGACCTCGAAAGCCTTTTAATACTAAGACACAAATTCTTCACCTGGGTCTTATATGTCCTTATAATGGACACTGGGGGGGAGAGGAAGGAGAAGGAAGGCAACACTGAGGTTTGTAGCCAAAAACAGGCTGAAGTTTTTCTGCACAAGCAGTGTCAGAACACTCTTCAGGGCTGACACTTGTATGGCATGCTTTCATTTCTTTCAGAAGAGCAGTATTGACTCTGTGCCTGAACATCAGCTTCTTACATTCCATCTCTAACTGGAGGTTTCAATGTTTTGTTTCAGCATATCTGTGTGATCAGTGAGACGGGGAAGCAGAAGTACAAAGCATGAAAGCACGGTTGAAGTGCTCTGACTACAAAGCTTTGAAATGTTTTGTTTACCAAGTCCTATCTCTCACTGGCTTCAACTCTGGTACACCAGCTGAAATTGTAGAACGCCCCGTCGTCATACGCTTACTATAACTTATTGCATGTACAATATCAGAATCTCGTCTTGTTCATTTATATTATAGAAATGTAAACAACCAGTGCAGTTCTGCACTCCTTATTTTGATTTGCACTATGACTCTACCGACTATTGCTGCCCCTGGTTGGGTTGTGCTGTTCGTGAGCTCCAGAGTCTAACTCTTGCAGTGGTAAATTGCTTAAACCTCATCAACCCAGAACTGAAATAGTTCGAGTACTGTAAATGTAAAACATTTTATGATAGGGAAGTCTATTAGTAATATTTTTAAAAAGCTGTAATTTAAGTTTTATATTTTAATTCACAAATGTGATTGTGATTAAAGGATAGTTGCACCTTTGGGTGTTATGGAACATGAGAAGCAGCCAGTTACAGTATCTGTAATCTCCAGGGAGCCACTGACACCTCCTGGAGTTGCCTTATTGCTGTAAAAAGGAGTCTGGGTAAAAAACAATGTCTTTTCTTTTTTTTTTTTTTTTTTCTTTTTTTGAGATGGAATGACAGAATGTTTGAAGTCTAGTTTTAGTTGAGCTGCCTGTTTCTTTCAGATTTTTTCTTTAAAAATATCCATCAGACAGTGAAATTGCCTTTTAAATTTAAACAGTTTTAATATATTTGTGGGAAAAAAAGAAGAAAAAGTATTGTAATGTTTACTTTCTAAGAACTACAAAGCAAAGTACTTTAAATAAAGGCTCTCTCTTTAAAATACCCCCCACACATCTATGCCACTCACTGTGTATATTGAGGTACTCTCCAGATTCTCTTCTCAGCAGCGTATTTCATCAGTGCTTCTGGCAGTGAAGGCAGGCTCCACGTTTGTTACCTCTGCAGAGCTTTCTGTCAGTACAGTGCTGTCTATGGGAGATGATGAAGGCCTGAGGGAAAGCTTTAGGAAGGCTGGCATATGCTGTAACCAAACTGGATTTCAGAGAGAACGTTCTGAGTGCTGTCCCTTCTCCTGTTTTGGCAACAGTGAAGAGTGACAGATATTCCTTCATTAAACACATACCAGGGAGAGAGAACCCAGCCAATTTGTAAGTACCTGCTTTTATTCACATCTTGTGTTGTTGCAATGCTAACCATGGCAGTGCACACCTTTCCTTCTGCTGTGCTGCTCTGTCCTTTGCTTATGCAGTTGGTGTGCTTGCACATGGACTCACTGCGTGCTGGGATTTGGTGCTGGCAGTGCTTGGTACATAATGAAGCATTTGTCATCTGTTCTGCAAGGTGTTTCCTGGTTTTTGAGTAGTATTTTTTTACATTCCAAGCACCTTGCAGCACTGTCTGCCCTTGGTGTGTTCAGTTGCAACTGTGGCACTTAATGGCAGCCCTAAAACGTGAGTAACTTACACCATGTAATTGTGTAATGATCAGTGTGCTGGAGATCTAGTTGCAGATCAGTAAGAAAAATAACACTGCTCACAATTGTAATTTACTTTTGTTCATGTTATGGTTAATGTTCCAAAGAGCTTTTCTAATGGCACTACGTAGGCTGATTCCATTTCTGAATGTGTGCGTGTGGAGAACTGTGCTGTGCTCAGGAACTTCCTTTCAGCAGGTGGTGCTTGGCTGAGGAGAGGAAGCACAAAAAGCAACACAGAAAACTACAAACCCTCTTTAGAATTATGACATCCATTTGAGTTTTCATTGGAATGAAGGCCTCATTACAGAAAGCAATGTTCTCTCCAACCTCTGCATAGTTCCTGCATCACTGCGTTCTGGAATAATTGATGGCATCTGGATATTGCACTCAAAAGGGGGCGTAAAAGTACATGAAACACAATGAAACAGTGAGACTTGCTCATATCTTTTAGGACTAAACCCTGACACGAGTTTTTGCTTTGCAATGTTTTCCTGCCTTGGTGTAGGATGTTACTCAAATGCTGTGATGTGGGAGAGGCTGGAGAGGATGGGTGTTACAACAGGGGGTTTGTTGGAGCAAGGAAAGGGTGCTGGAGCTGTGCAGCCTGGGGGGCTGGCCTTGCAGAAGAGCAATTGTTAAAGTATTATGAAAGCACCGAGAAAATCTTGCTTTAAACTTGCAGTGATCTGAATCACAGGTGCTCCAGGCTGAGCTTGGAGGGGTGAGAGAAAGCTTGTATGATAATTGTGCTGGTGGTTCCTTTTGGGGGGTGGTTTTGTGTTAAAGAGAAGTCCTGGATTAGAGAATTCAAAGAAGCAAGGGTCTGTGCAGCCTTGAATTACTCTTGAATACTTACTAGTAGCTGCAGGAGCTGCTGTTGTGCAGGGAATGGCACTGCTGCTCAGGGCAGTTGTGGTTCAAGGCACCCCCACCTCTACCTGTGACTCTCCCTGTGCATTCTGCGGGCAGGAAGCAGTCCCACACCACCTCCTTGTGCCCCTGTGCCTTTGTGGTCTGCAACACAGCAAGTCTGGTTTCAGACTCTCTGCCTCTACACATAAAATGATGATGCAAAATTTTTAAAGCATTAAAAAAAAAACAAACAAAAAACTGATGTAAAACTTGCAAAATAAAGTATAGAAATGCAGAAATGCTCACCTTCCGTGCTGCTGGGCCACACCTGAGCCACGAAGCAGTGAGGGGACATTTCCCCACCACCCTCCTGCCCCACAACTAGACTGGGATTCAGTAATTGCAGGAAACAGTTGAAAACCCACTGCTGTGGGACAGCCAGCCACCAGAACCCCCAGCACAGCATAGGACTGGGGCTGCCAGTGAGGCACCATCACCTGCAAGATGTGTAGATTCATTGCTGCTGCAGAGGATGGATGTCCCCTGATGTCCCAGTAGTGCGGTGCAGCCCCAAGGGAAGCAGCCTTCAGCCCACAGGTGCCCCTTTGCTGCCACCAGAACTGGGTAGTTCAGCATGGGAGATGCCAAGGGCAGAGCACTTGCCTCTTACCCTACCTCCAGCTCCCACCACCTCCCCAGAACCTCATTTCCCACCCAGGATGCTGGGGAAGGGCTCGGTCCCCCATGCCAGAGTCCTGACCCCATTAATGACACCAGGCCCTCGTTACTCACTGTGATTTATTGGTGCTGGAGATAGGTTCCCCCCCACCCCCTGCAGCACAGAACCCCCAGGTGCCAGGGACTGATTTCCAGCCTCACTAAAGCAGCAATGCAATACTGGAGAGCAACAGGCGATCCCCCACTCCAGTATTTACGTGCTGCTAGAGCACTGCTGACAGCTCTCCAGCCCCGTGCATCTCCCCACAGCCTTCAATCCCCCGGTATCTCCACCCCCCAAATCAGAGGGGGCTGGGAAAAGGCTGAACGTGGAGCAATATTGCTCTGGAGGCACTGCTCCACCCGGGATGGACACAAAGAGCACAGGAGGAGCAGAGCCCTTCCTGCACGGCCACCCCACGGACAGGTGTACCTGCACATCCCCGTGCTCCTGAGCTAAGGGCTATGGGGACACGTCAGCCTCCACCCCTATGATAACCAGAAGCTCACTTTCTTGTCTTATCCTTGAGGTAATGAGGCAGCCCAGAATGGTCTGTATCTCCTTGTCCCTACAAACCATGATGTGCTGCTACATCTCCTCAAAGCCCACTGAATGTTGGCATTCCAAATGGTATTTTGGTTATTATTATTGTTATTATTATTATTATTTGTAAATCATGACATAAGGCAGCGACGAACGCTCTACATGAAGACATGAACATGCATGCATTACCACCTCAGGACTTTTGTGTTGATTTGGTTTGTTTTTGTTTGTGGTTTTTTTTTTTTTTGCCTTCCAGGTGCTATCAACCTGCAACTACAAAGAACAAGCAGTTACACAGTGCAAACAGACAGAAGTACCCCACTCCCCAAACCCACAGTGCTGCAACATGGCACAGCTGCACCCCCAGAGCTTGTGGGGGAATGATCCACTGCCTTTCCTTCTTCCCTTAGGGGCTGTGGTGCATCAGCTGTTGGCCAGGAATCACAGTGTCAGCAGCTGAATGCACAGCTTAGCAGGGAAAACCTCGGGTGTCCTTAAACTGCTGAAGGGAAGGAAGGGAAGGAAAAAAGAAAGAAAGGAGGAAAGAAGGAAGGAAAGGAAGAAAAGCTTTTTTTCCCTCAAGCTGATATGATGCTCATGTACCTTTAGAATGGACAAACCATCTGCAACCAGAAAATAAAGGTACTCTGACCCTCCATCAGTCCCTGTGCAGAGCAGAGGCTGAGGCTGCAGCACAGAGCGCCCAGACCTGTGCAGACAGCCCGCACTTCTTTGTTTCCTCTTGACTTTTTTTCCCCCAGTTATGTGACAACTTCCTTCAATTCATTTTCCCAAAAAGCAACGTCACAGCAGCGCAGAACGACGGCAGCAGCCAGGCCTGTCCCACAGGGAGCTCAGCCCCTGTGCTGCTCTGCCCTTTTAGCAAACTGAAGAACGGGATTTCAAGAGCCCTCCCGGCCCGTGCCAGCCTATTGGAAACAGCCAATTCAATATTTGCAAAAAGAAAAAGTATTTCTTCCATCACTTCAATGTCCTCTGTGCTGATGGCAGCAGCTCCAGCTCTGCAAAGTGCAACTGCTGTGCTGTAAAGAGCCAACAGCCGAAGGGAAACCCACCCGGGGTGCAGCAGAGCAGCCCCGCAGTGCTTCAGCTCTGCTTCGGCAACAGCACTGCGAAGGGCTGCACCTGGGGAGGATCACTGCTTCCATCTCTTCAAGCAGCTCGAGAAAACAGAATAAAATACGTTAAAAAGGCAATAGCAAACCAGCTCAGTCGTAGCATCCACTTATATAAATATATTAAGTAATGCAAAGTCCTGGTTGTAGCTGGACAAGGTGCAGGACACTGTTGCAAAGCTTTCAACACGTGCCCACCAAGCAGCTCGCAGAGAAGCTGGAAATCTGGGATAGGTGGGAAATACATACCTGGGAGAGTGCTGTGTGCTTCTGATGGAGAATGGCTCTGAGCTCTGCGTGTCACAGCAGTGAGCTGCCTTACACTCACTGTGAAAGGTGTGGGAGGGGATGCGAGTGCTGCAGGCTCCCAGCACTTACCTGCCCTCACCTGGCCGTGGGCTACAGCTCCTCCTGCCAGTGCCTCCAACCACATGGGAGCTGGAAAGCAACACAGAGAGCTCAGAAGGGTTTGGGACTTCAGTGACAATGGGTTGGGTGGGCACACAATTAAGGGAAAACACAGAGCTCCACCAAGACGCCGTTTGCTGCACCAGCAGCCTTAAATATGGAGAATATTCCCCCCCCCCCCCAGAATTTGCACTGCAGGACTGGAATTGGGGGATTTGCTCCATACAGCACCTGTGGAGTGAATTCCCCATATAATGGGAGGAGCAGAACGTGCACGAATGCATGAATGCAATGCAGCTCCTCCTAGTACAGCAACTCGGGCTGTGGAGTACAGCACAGCCCCAACGCCCTGAGATAGAGCCACCCTGAGATATGAAGGGGGGCTTGAAAACACCAGCGCCAACCAGAAATGAATAAATAAATAGGGGAAAAAGGAGAAAAGAAAGGGGAAAAAAAAATGTGAAAGAGGGGAAGGAAAGGAGAATCCCATAGAGGAGCAGTTGTGCACGCTCGCCCTCCTCTACTCGCACGCTGCAGCACGGGGTGAGCTCTGCAATAAGTCAGCATTAAGCATTTCCTATATGGGTTAAGCACAGGGAAGGGATAAAACAGCACACCGACCCAACCCGGAGCTATCACAGCTCTCCCAGCCGAGCTGTCTGCGTTCCAAAGGCACAAACAACGAAAAAAAAAAAAAAGGGGGGGGGGCACTTTGCACAAAGCCTCAACGACTCAGCAATGAGAAATCACATGAGGGAAGGACACGGAGAAGCCGGGGGGGGGGGGGGGGGGGGGGGGGGGAGACGTCCGGGTGGGGCCGCAGGAATCCCCGCACCGCGTTCTCCCCCCTCCCCCCCCCCAGCCCATCTGTGTGACCGCTCCGTTAAAACTCCAGCGATGTCCGCCAAGGCGGGCAGTTCTCATTTTCCACTTCTCATTTTCGCTCCCCCCCCCCCGCCGCCCCCCCCCGCCCCATTCCGATACGGTCCTACCGATGGATCTGACGGCGGTGCACGAAGGATAACCCCGCGGCACTGCAGCACGGGGCAGCGCACAGCCGCAACCCCCCCCCCCCCCCCTTCCCCCCCAACCAACCCCCCACCCCTCCGCCCGCAGGATGTTCCCGTTTCCTGCACGGATAAAATAACAGCTTTACAAAAAAAAAAAAAAAAAAAAAAAAAAAAAAAAAAAAAAAAAAAAAGCGAAAAATGCCAATATGCTGCCGTTATTTCCAATCAGCCCGACGGCTTCAACTTTCTGGTATCAATAAAAGAAAAGAAAACGCCTCCCCCACGTGCAGAACGGGCTCTTAAAGGGACCCGCACCCCGCCCGGCTCACACCTGCGGCGCGCGCACGTGGGGCCGTACCCGCGGTGGCGGCGCGGAGCCGCGGGCGCGCTCCCGCCTTAACGGTCCGTGCGGGTGCGGGGGGCTCGGCCCCGCCCCGCTGTTACCGCACCCCTCTGCCCTTTGTGCTTTATAAAAGTTTGGTTTTTCGTTTTTTCCCTTTTTTTTTTTTTTTTAATTTCCCAGCCTTCCACCCCCCCCCCATCTCCCTCCCCCACTCCGCAAAGTGCTCACTGGGGGGGGGGGACGACGACGGTTGGGCCGTTGTTCTTCCCCACCTCCCCCCCTTCTTCCTCCTCCTCCCCAGCTCCCATCCCCACTCCTGCAACGCCGTTCGGACCGTCGCGCAGTGCCCCCCCGAACCTCTCCCCCCCCCCCCCCCCCAACCGCCCCTTGGGCCGGGCCGTACCACACCGTGAGGGGGGGGGGGAAGGGAAGCGTTTAGCGGCGCTGGGGCGGCCCCCTGCAGCGCCCCGGCCCCGGCGCCCCGCCCGCCCTCCGTCCTCACCTCCGAGTCCACTCGAAAATGGCGCCGAAACCGAAAAAACTTCGCCAATTTCATTGTAGGCGTCTGCAAGGGCTGCTGGGAGCGGGGGGGGCGCGGGGAGGGGCGGGGCGGAGGGTGCGACCCGCCGCGCTGGGGGGGGGGGGAGGCGGGGGGCTGTGCGGTGCCTTCGGTTCGGGGAGCGCCGGGACTGCGCCCCGCGGTCGGGCCTTCGGGGGGGTGGAGAAAGTATCGCTGACAAAGCGGCTCCGTGGGCTCCTTCCAGCTCGGGCCGTTCTCTGATCCATCGGCCGGAGCTGCCCGCAATCGCAGCCCCGCATCGCGCGCACCCGCCGCCGCTGATGCTCAGCGCCATCGCCCTCCTTTACCCACCGGGCGTGGGCCGTTCTGGGGAGAAAGCGGTTATTTGCCCCATAACGGTCGTTTCAAAGCTGTTTGTTTGTTTGTTTATTTGTTTGTAAAGCCTCCTGCAAAATCGCCGACCCTTCTCTCTTCCCCCCCGAGTTTCAGCTGCCCGCTCTGTTTGCTGGAGGCACAAAGCGCTGCTCTGCCTCGCGGCTTTCAGCCACGAAGGCGGATTTCTGCAGAAAACCGCCGATTCGAAAATATCGCAGCCGAAATCGGGGTTTGGGGAACGAGAAAACACAGCGCGGGCTGCACTGCCCCGCAGTGTGGGGCTGCACAGAGCCGTCCTCGGACGTGCGGGCTCCGAGCGCCCAACGGGAGCATCGCACGCGGCGGGGTTGGGGCACCAACGTGCCCGCAATCACGAACAAGTCGGCGTGTGCCGTTGGCAGAGGATGGACTGAGCGTAGAATCGTTAGGGCTGGAAAAGGCCTCTCTGATCCCCAGTCTCACCGCGCCCATAAACGCGTCCCTCAGTGCCGCACCTCCACGGTTCAACACCTCCAGGGTCGGTACCTCCAGCCCCTCCCTGGGAGCGGGACCACCCAGGGTGTGCTTAATTAGTGCCTCTCCTAAATGAGAGTGGGAGTGGGTGGGTGCGGTAATGGGGCTGTTTGCAGGTGGAGGGGAACGGGTGAGCTGGGGATGCAGGGGCACCTGGGTGCGGCAGGTGGGGGGCAATGGAACGGCAGCCCAGAGCTGTGCGTTGTGTTGGTCTGGAGATGTAATGCAGCCACCGATGGCCCCTGACCACGGAAGCTGGGAGGGGAACCGTGTTTCTGCTCTCCTTACAGGGGAGAAATGCAGTTTTGTTTTAGTGAAAGTTTTCTCCGCTCAGGGAAAATACTCGACTGGAAAGAGAGTGAAGGCAAAGCCCACGAGTTTCGTGATGTCAGTGAATGATAACACGCATTGAGAAATCCATGAGTTTCACTGAAACCGGTCCCGTTCCCACCCCCGATCCCCCCCACCCCCACTCAGTGCTTTGCAGAAGGGCTGGGGGGAGCTGCAGCAGCGCCGAGTGGGAGATTTGGGAGAATGGTTTCGCTGTCGGATTAGTGCAGGAATGACATTTGTTCCTTTCCCAAAGCCGTCGCCACAGCCCTGCTGGGCTCACCTGCACCTCTCAGGGCTTTGCTCTGGGATCCGTGGGCACTGCGCTGCCTTTTGCCATCCTCCCCCCCAGGGAGGTGCTGCCCTCCCAGCCCCACTGCTGCACTTTCACTCCTCCAGCGCTGCGGTTTCTGGTGCTGCAGGAAAGCAGCTGTCGGTGACACCGAGCAAAGTCAACACGGGAGACAACTGCACGTGTTAACCGTTTGTTTGCACCTACAGAGCTGCTCGCGCTGAGCTTTTTCTCAGGAGTCCGTTTTCATCTCGGTGCTGTGCAGAGCAGAAAGGCGTACGGCGGCTCTTCACCTCCAAAAAGCCCCACACGCATGTTGCTGCATGCACACACATCGTCTGCAGAGCTCACCCAGATGCAGCTCTCGATCTCCTTGCAGACCCATCTGCAAAACGCTGCAGCAGTGCTGGCTGCGACGCTCGGGGGCTGCGGGGCTGTGCCACAGCCCGACATTATGGGATGGCTGCACTAAGGGAAGCTGTGGGCACGTGGGAATTGCTGGGCAGATTTGTGTTTGTGCAGCAGCTGCAGGCTGGGCCGGAGCTCACCTCCCTGCCCTGTGTCCCCGAGGAGGGTGATGGGCACAGAGCCACAGCGCTCAGGAAAAGCCTTTGTGCAGAGCTTGACCATTGAATTTGTCTGTTGCAGAGAACCCCACACAACAACAAGAGTTATTGTTTGCTCAGACAGCAGCTCTGAGTCGTGGGGGTGTTGTGGTGGAGGTGTGGAGTTGGGCTGCAGTGCAGGAAAGCAGCAGGAGGCTGCTGGCAATGGGTGCACCCTGTGCATCCACTGCTGTCTCTCCCACCCCACAGAACTGAGCCTCCATGCCCTGCAGCATCCCAACCTCAAGGGCATGTCTCTGCTGCTGGGGCGTCAGTGTTTCCATAAAGTGC
Source organism: Tetrao urogallus (assembly GCF_951394365.1). NCBI lineage: Eukaryota > Metazoa > Chordata > Aves > Galliformes > Phasianidae > Tetrao > Tetrao urogallus. The sequence continues at coordinate 15,154,093 of NC_136826.1, read as the reverse complement.
CCTTTGTGTTCCTGAATATGGGCTAACAAATCATCTCCAAAGGCAGCGACCACCACCTCCCTGGGCAGCCCGTGCCAGTGCATCCCCATCCTTTTGGAGAAGTTGTTCCTGACATCCAACCTGAACCTCCCCTGACACACAGCACGAGGCCATGACCTGTCGTGCTGTCACTGTTACCTGGGAGCAGAGGCTGGCTCAGCCTCGCTATGATCTGCTTTCAGGCAGTTGTAGACAGTGATGATGCTTCCTTCCTCCTGGACGGTTTTGCGGGGCACCACCGGGCGCGGGCGGCCCCGACGTGTTGGCAGTGCGGAGCGGAGGCGGCTGGGCCGGGCCGAGGGCCGGCAGAGGGAGCACAAGAGTGCGAGAATCCCACCTGGGAGATGGGAGGGCAGAGGGCTCCGGGTTGTGCGCGCTGAGGGCGTCCGCTGTCGCCGTCAGGGTCTGCAGCATCACTGCCTTCGTGCAGGAGTCTCTGAATGCAGCCAGGAGCAGGCAGTGATGGACACCAACTACAGCACGGGCTAAGGGAGGAAAAAAGGCAAAGAGAAAAGGAATGAAATCGCACTGGGCAGCTTGAACAGTCACTGTGGGGCAAGCTAGGTCCTCTGCACGTATGCAGAGCAGCAGAGCATCTTTATGTGGGGCAGCACATCACTTGTTTGGACGGGCAATCAGAGCTCAAGAAGGGCAGAGTCCTGTGTGCACACCTGAAGCTGCCATGGAAGGAAGGAAGGGCAGGAGGTGGGACAGAATGGCAGCTCTGGGAATGTATGAGCCGTGCCCAGGGCTGACGTTGGGGTGGAAGAGTTGCAGTGCATGGGCTGGGCTGCTCTGCAGCCCTGAGGGGCTCTGGTGGGTGCATCCCTGGGCTCAGCCCCACAGGCACAGCAGCAATTGTGGCTTTCTTGCTGTTGGGCAATGGACGGGGCCTGAATATTGTTGTGCTTTTCAATAGAGAATGCTTTCAGATTGAAATGACCTTGGTTGTGGCTGGTTGGATAATTTGTTGTGAATAAGGTTCTGTGCAAAGTTTGGCGTTTGCTTTTTTGTTGCATAATAATTAGTGATTAGATTTTTCCACTGTTTATCCTGTGCTAATCTTGATAGGAGCCTGAAATGCCAGCAGTGGGCTGACATGAGCCAGCACCCATGTAAACTGAAGGCATTAACTGCTTTCTACAGGCCAGGAACATAGAACCATAGAATCCTTGGTGCTGGAAGAGACCCTTAAAGGCCATCTGGTCCAAGTCCCTGCAATGAATAGAGCACCCACAGCTCCATTAGGCACTCAGTCTGGTCCATCAGCCAACCCTGTGAGCACAAGCTTTCTGCAAACATGCATTGCTCTGTAAACCAACTTATTCCCACAGCGTTCCTTGCCATCATCACAGGATCGTGGTTTTGGTAATGAAAATGAGGATGAGCAGCCCTTGGTGTTTACATCGAGCATTTACAGAACCAGAAACCATGCGATTTCTGGCCTAAGAGAAAAAAGACAACAGAATTATTTAATGTAATAATTACAGAAGTCATTTAGTACAAGTGCCAGGTAGATTCACAGCGTCTATTTGCAAAGAGATTTGTCTCTACGGGCGCATCTGGAATTGCACTGATTAACAATGCAAAATTTGATGTGGAACAACAAACTAGATGGGCACAGCTAGGTCTTGCACTACGATAGAGTATGCCTAATTAAATTGTCTGGGATGAGGTTTGAAATAAACCACAAGAAAAAGTCTACTGGAAACCAGCGTGGTCGTGTCTGTACAGGGAGTTGCAGCAGAGTTGAAGCCAATGCAAATTTGTGCTCAGATGGATCCTGCGGGGAGGGAATGGCTGCATGTGCCGTGTCCTTGCAGAGGTTCATGCTCCTGCTTGCAGCACACCCTGCCTGTTGCAGGAACGTTATTTTCTAGCATTTGTAGGAACTTTGTATTTTTTAGGGGTAATTTCTTTGAAGGGTAGGAATTGCCTCTGATAACACCCATAACTTCAAATCCTTTCTCTGTAGTAAGCTGGCTGACACAAAGCTGAGCCTGTTGGTGTCTGTGTGTTGTCAGACCGTTGTGAAGTGCTGACAGGGCTCTGAGTCCTCTGCTGCTCTGAGCCCAGCAGTGCAAAGGGACGGCTCCGAGTAGCCAAAGGAATGGGGTGGGAAAGATGTTGGAGCATCTCCATTGGGGCATCTCCAATGCAGCATCTTTAGGGACTTCTCCAGCTGGGTGTAACCAATGGAGCATCTCCACTGGGGCATCTCTGTTGGATATCTCCAACGAGACATTTCCAACGGGACATATCCAGTGGGACATCTCATGAGACATCTCCCTGGAGCCATGCTGGTGCCATCCAGCACACACAAGCACAAACGCTGAGCAGGACAGCAGGGCTGCAGCAGCACAGTGAGTTGGGCAGCCTGGAAGGAGGGCTCATCCCACACAGGGTCAGGGGACCAGATCAGGCCGGCTCCTGCAGCCTTGGCCCAGAGGAGTGCAGACAGCTCTGCTGTAAACGTTATTGTATATTTATAAACAGAGGGGATGACATGGCTCTATTTACTCCAGTGGCATGAAAAAGTAAACAGCCCAATGAGCTGATCATTAACTCGCCTCCCCTGCTTTGCTTTCGTGTCTTCTTATATGAATAGAAACATTCCTGTCTGTTTTTGTTTGCCTTGTCTCTGCGAGGACTGCTGCAGGAGCCTTCCCTGAACTCAGAATGGGCTGTCATTTGCTCACGGATCAAAACAATGCTGGCTTCCTTATGTCTGCACCCCCCTAAATCCTGCTTTACCATCGAGATAAAGAAAACCTCCCCTCCATTTCCACAAACAAACAGGCTACGGAACTTTGTGTGGTTCGGTCCCGTGAAAAGAGAGACTTCACTGAGAGTTTGGTCACAAGCCAACTCGATGCATTAATCTACGGAAATGAACCACATGAATTAGAGATAAGCACATGCTCCCCCAAGCAGACAGAAGCCACTTGGCTGTGAAAGGCGTGTCCTGCTCAAACACTGGGAGGCTCTGCTTTCTTGCTCACAGCCGGTGGTGCTGCGGGGTCTCGCCGGCTGCAGGCTGCAGTCGCTCATCTCCTGCAGTGCTGTGCAGCAAAGTCAGGGTGGGCACTTTTACCACCCACACGCTGTCAGCAGGATCCGACAGTGCCAACGCTGCTCAGCTCCTGTGCTGGGTCAGGGAGTGACTCCAAGTGAACAGCCCAGCAATAATGCCACGTGTAAGTTCTGAGGATGTGCCTGAATGTAGCAAGACCCAAAGTGTGGCCCATGAGGTCTTTAAGCACCTCTCTTGTGTTTTGGTGCTGCTGCCTGGGACTTGGGCAGCTGTGAGCTGTGCAGGCAGTTGTGGAGATGCTGCTTGGGGTGGCAGAAGGGATGGGGTTGAGACTCCCTGGCTCAGCACAGAAGGGGCTGCCTGACCCCGCAGTGCCTCTCCTTCCCCCCACCAGCTCCTTGGGGCCGTGCTGGCAGCCGGCTTGCTTCTCGCAGAGCTACCAAACCACATTTCATGAAGATGGATGGCAGAAGCCATTGTTGTCCCATGTTAAGCCATTGATTTGCTGACGAGTCCCCGGGGGACTGGGAGGGAGAGGGGGAAAGTGGACCATAATGAGAGCAGAGGGACCCGGCCTGGCAGGGTGCTGGGAGCCTGGGCTAACCGCAGTGCTGCCCCAGACACCACTATTTTTAGGCTGATGTCAGGCTGGCTCTGGCCAGCAGTTGGCTCAGAACAGCAGGGATGTGAAATTGGGGTCATGGGGCAGGCGGACCCCATCGCTCTGCTACAGAGCTGCTGTTGTGCACTTACCTGGTGTGGATAGAAAGGGTAGAGCAGGGACATGCAGGGGAAACAAGAGTGACGTACCATTGCTTTGTCTTGCAGGGATTCTCCTGAGCTCAGCCCCTGCCCCAAACCCTTGTTGGCCAGTGGCTGTGCCCCAGGAATCATTGGTTCTGATCATAGCACACAGTCACATCCTCCAGGAATGGAGAATAGCTGCTCCTTTATAATGGCTGTCAATAGAGAGAGGGGTAATAACCATAGTGAGTGGAGTCACCTTCTGGGGAAGAGCAGGGCTGGGTCTCTTGCAGACACCTCTGTGCCCGTGTGCAGGTCTGTGCAGGGCTGTACAAGCACACAGCATCTGCTCCTGCTCCTGGGCTGGGAACATTTCAAACAGGAGTCAGGAGAGCAGCGAATAATGAATCCCACACTTTGGTCTGGGCTCTCGGATGAATAATCATTGGTGATGAAAACTATGAGGCTCTGTGCGTCTGGGAGCCGAGGGTTTGCACCAACACCCAGAAGTTGTCCAAATACAAACAATGAATAAAATGAACCACAGCAAACTCAAGCTGGGGAAGGGGAGGGCTGCTTCTGCTCTGTCTCCCCTTTCTGTCACCAAAAAGGGGACAGGGACTGGCTGGCACAGGCACCGTGATGGCCCAGCAGTGTCCCTGGGTGCAGGGACTGTCCCTATTGGCACCACGCAGCAGTGGCACAAGAGGGACCTTGGGTGGCTCCTGGCTGTGTTTTTCTTGCCTGATGACTTGGCCGGTGGCTGTTTCTCTAGGTAGCTGTGCTGTGCCATTTCAGCTTATCCAGCAAACTTTTTGTTCAAATCTCAGCTGTACTAAATTTGTGCAAAGCAATTCTCATGCTGTCCAGATGCCACTGCTTCTAAAAATAGTCCAGTCTAGTCTGTTTTCCCAGCTCCTTGCCTTTTATCAGTCATACTTTTAATAGTCTTTGCCATATTTTAAGAAGAGGAGTCATTTGTCCATGTCAGGCCAGTAATTACTGGGAACAAGAATCCTCCTTAGTTCCCCTGTACTCCCATTCATACTCCTACACAAAACAGACCCAGACACAACTGGGAGCAGCTTCAGGAGCTGGTTTTGCACTAGCATACAGAAGCTTTGGGTGGGAGACGTGCCGTGCTGGGATGAATTCAGGTTTTCTTTGCAGAGCTCAAATGCTGCTGTGGATCCCATCATCAGAGCTGGGGAAGCACCTGGAGTGCGTGTAGGATATTCCCAAGCCTCCCTGGCATGATGGGATGCTATCCCAGTCTGGGATGGAGACACTGGGATGGGATGGGGGGGGAGGGGAGGGGTTGGATGGGGTGAGATGGAATGGGCTGGGTTGGATTGGGATGGGTTAGAAGGGGATGAGATATGGTAGGATAGAGTGAGATGGGATGGGATGGGGTATGATAGGATGAGATGTGGTAGGGTGGGGTAGGAAGAGCTGTCAGGCCGGTGACAGACCCCTCCAGCTGCCATCCCAGGGGAAGAACTGCAGCACAAACCTGTGCCTCAGTTTCCTCACCTCGCAGTGGGTAGAACTGCTCCATTTGCTATCACATGAGCTCCGTGCCTGTTGGACACCACATCTGCAATGAGTGCAAAAAACAGGTACTGTCTGTGATGCTCTCGTTTGTAAAATTTTGTTTCATGAAAAATTTATGCCATTTCAGAAACATTTCTGCAGACGCAAGCAGTTTTTAAGGACATTGGCATCTTCTGAGTATCCAGCAGTGTTCTCGAACATTGTGGCTTTTCCTGTGTTTATTTTTCCTCCTCCTGGACATTTTGCTCAGCAGACAGGCTGCTTTTTTTCCCCTTCTTCTCTGCCTGCCCACAAGCAATGTCCCAGAGGTGCAGTACCAGAGCCTGCATGGGGCTGTTGGGGTGCTGGCTGCAGCGGTGCCAGTGTTGTGCCCTGCATCCCCCCGTTGAAGGCTGAGGGCTGGGACTGCAGGATGTCCTCTTGCAAGGACCGGTGCTTGCAGGGCTGAGAAACCCTGAGGGAAAAAGTAACTGGCACCCAAGGGATGGATGAGGGGTAGGGCTTCTGAGGCAGCTGTTTGGGGGATGGCTGGAGAGAGCATTACAAAACACCACATTTTGTAGTGAACACCTGGTGTGAAATATTGCTCAGTGGGTGGAGAGGATCCATTGGGCTGTGCCTTACGGGATCCCCACTGAGTTTGACATACCCCATTCCACCCCATTCTCCACCACTTTGGCTACGGGCGTGAGTGAGGTTTGGAGATGCTGTTGCAGGAAAGAGCTTTGCACGGCGGGTCAGAACGGCGATGTCCCACTGCAGCGTGCTGCTGGGTGCTCCTACCCGGCAATAACAAACACCGCACCGCGACCTCCTCGCCTGCAGCTGCTGGGAGGGCGCGGAACAAACAAACGGCCGAACAATGCTTTCCAGGAACCTCTTGTTTCCTCCCGCAGCCCCGAAGTCGCGGTGAGGAGCAGCCGGACCCGGCAAAACGCAAAGCTGTGCGTCCCACCGAGCCGCCGCGCCGCATCCCAACCGTAACGGCAAGGACCTGCGCTTGGCCCCATCCCCCGAAGCAGCTTTCCTGCTTTCCAGCAGCCCGCGGGGGGGTCCGGCCGCGGGGAACACAGCACTCGAGCTTCTGCACGTTGGCGTTTAGGGGGAAGTGCTGATGAAGCAATTTGTGCTGCGGCTCCACCGAGCAGGAGGGAAACACGAGCGGTGTGAGCCCTCGTTCCCAGAGCTCCTCCAAACATCCCTGCCGGGAGTGGGCTGCATAGAAATGATCCGTAATAAGGTTAATGTTCTGGAGCAGGTGGAACAGGGCAGGGCTCAGAAATTAAGTGCAGAGAGCAGTAAAGGGCCGGGCTGCAATCTCTCTTTGTTTCAGGAGCCCGGCTCACTTTCTGCACTCACAACGGGTCGGCACAGGGCACAACAGCAATTGCAGATTTGATCAAACTATTGGACAGCATTCCTATGCTAAATGATGATGTGCTGCTATCTGTGCTACTGTATGCAGAGCTCAGGAGATCACAGCTGGATCCACTGCAGCCAGAGCGTGGCGTAACAGGAGGTGTCATTATGGAACTAAACAAGAGGGCGAAGAAAGCAAATTTGCTGTGTTGCTGCCCAATGAGCACACAGACAAGTGAGGAACTAAGTAAGGAGAAATACGGATGAACACAGATGCATGTTCTGAGCTTTGGGAACCCAATCCAGATGCAAACACTTTAGGCAGGACCCCACTTCCTACCACCAAACTTGCAAACAAAGCTCAGCTGCGTGGATCCCCTTGTGCCAGCCAACGTTTGCAGAGCCAGCTCAGGGCTGCTTGAAGGCATTCCCAGCACAAGGATTGCTTTGCTTTTATACTTGCTGCCCATTCAGTCTTTTGTGAGCTGTCTTGAGGATTAGCATCCCAGTGCCTGGGCAGAGGAGCTGGGAGGATGTCACCTGCTTGTAAGGATGGGGACACAGGGCACGCTGTGGCCCGGGGCTGCTTCAGCCCTCCTTTTCTCCACACCTGAAAAGACATCTCTGGAAAGTATGGCTTCCCAGTGTGTCACCATTCCTGGCCACAGGGATGGGGTCCTGCAGTGTCACCACACTGCCCTGTCTCCTGCCCTGTCTGGTTCCAGGCAGCATTTTGCTTTGCCACAGTGCATCCGCATGTCCAGGACAATATTCCCCCAACCTTCCCATTCCCACTCTGCTATTGCCAGCAAGCAGCTCCCTTCCCCCCAAGAGATAAAATAAGCCCCAAGCTCACGGAACTCACCAGAACCAAAGGGTTTTATTGCCCACTCATTGAGCCCCTGTCAGCCAAATACTTGGCCAAATGAGAGCCGTCCATTCAAAGCCAGTTCACAGCACAGTCTTTATTTTTTATTTTAAAAGCATCTGGAAATTAAAAATCCCCTTTGGCTCTTGTCCACTTTGCAGAGGGAGCCAGCCCTGCCGTCTGGCCAAGAAGCCCCACGCTGCCGGGCTGGGTGGATCCTGCACTGGGACATTCTTCTGCCTCCAGCAGACGCAGGCAGCTGGCTCCAATCCAGCAGCTCACAGACTTCCCGTGTTGGTTTGGTCCTCATGCTGTGACTGGGACACTATGGGACATGGCAGCTGTTGGTGCTGCCCCCAACACTGGGACATTCACCAGGTGATGCCAACTTACACCAAGAGCTGAGGTCCAGCCGGTGCATGTAGGGTTTACCCCAGGTGAACCAATACCAAATGTGGGTTATTTCTTCCAATTTTGGGGTGGCTGCAGGTAGGTGTTGGCCATCTGGAGGACACTTTGCTGTTGTGGATCCACGCTATCTTGGGTGTGGTGCACAGACATGAGGAAGGGAGGGCTTGGGTGAGGGTGCAGTGCCAATACTGGGCTCCTCTGTACCACTGTGGGCTCTGCGGAGCCAGGGTTTGCCCTTGGTCTCTCGTTCCCTTGGGGTTGGCCAACCATGACCTGAAGGAGATGAGTCTCATTGCTCACTGGTTGCTCTGCTAGGAGAGGAAGGCAATGCACCATTTGGCTGTGCAGGAAAGGCCCATTTCACCCCTCCCGAGGATCAGACACTGGGAGAAGCGAGCAGAGGCTCTTCTCTAATCTCTGCTAAGCTCTCACAAAGCCCTGCTGCACATTCCAGACATCTCCAATGGCTCAAAACTGAAACAATCATGGTCAGATGCTCATGGAAATGGCAATGGCAATGCGCCCATCTTCCCCTACTGGGATTCAAGTCCTTCTTTCAAAGTATGTAAGCATTACATCTTTCCAAAGAAAGGATTTCCTGAATCATTCCAACACTGAGAAATATGGTGTATTTCCCTCTGGTCTGCCTCTTGCTGGCAATTGAACTGCTTGGCTGGATCTGGATCCATCAGAATGGGATCCTGCACTCAGGAGGATCAACAGCTTCCAGAGTGACCAACGCTGCCTCCAGAAATATTGGCCAACCCCGTGAGCGCTGTGTGGTGTCCAAAGAGCACAGTCAAGTTATATCTTCCTTTTGAAGACAACTTTGATTTAACCATGGCTTTGGATCTTTGAAAACCCCAATCTTCTCCAGTTTGTTTTCCAAGATGTCACCTTACCTTACCTGTCTCCCACCACAGAATCAATCGTTACAAACCAAATTCTTGGTGCTAGCAATAACACTAGAGGGCCCTGCTTCCCCTGTGCTCTCTGGGCAGTGACTAACACAATTTGAGTCTCCAGATGTAATTTGAAGCATTCTGAAATCATACACTGGTGAGATGAAGGCTGACCAAGATGGTGACATTTACATTAGAATAATCTGTAGCAGCAACAGAGTGGAGATTGTCCTCCCTCAGCCTAATCCATCGATCTCACTTCCATGAATTTAAGCATGAAGATGCTGGAAAAGGGAGACCCACAGGTTGGTTCATCTTGCAGTTAAGTTTTCATATCTTTGTCATCCCTCCTTTACACTGTTTGCTGTCTTATTCTCTTGAAGCATTAAACTGGAGGTGTAGAGAAGGAGGGACGGGAGGAAGTCCTGGGATCTGTATGAGGTTTTTTCCTTAAAAATAATGATTTACTTGTCCCTTGGGTTGTGTTCAGCACAGCACTGTTTATTCTGGTTGCTCACATTGGAGGTATAGATCCCAGCAAGCAGCTGTCCCATGGTACAACTGGGTTTACCATAACGAATGGGAATCCTTTAAAGGCAGCTTTGATTTTCACATCTGAAAGTCTCAGTGCATTCAGAGTTGCCAGAATCTTCTGGTCTTCTGTGTACATTATGCCACATGTACCATAAGTGCTTTCAGATTAACTCCAGCCAGATTTCCTTTCTGCAACCAAGCAGGAAAATGAAAACAGAACTCATTACATTGCCGACCACTTTCTTTTCCATTCCAATTAGACACTGCATGTAAAGTGATAGGAAGGCTGTTTGTGTTGGGATGTATCTGAAGGGTTGGAAAGGAGTCAGCTGCACTGTGGGGAGGACAGTAAGTGCTGCAGGTTCTGTTCTGCTAACAGATGTGCTTTAAGAGTTGTACATCCAACAGGTGCCAATGCACAGCTCGTCCGCATCAGGTCCACGGAAACAAGCACACATGCTTTCTTCCTGCCTTCACTAAAAGAAGACAGGGTTTGGCACTGCTGTACTTTCTGTAATTCTCCCCTCTCCCCACTGTGGGTGGTGGCAGAGCTCATCACCCCGAAGAACTGTGTTAGGAGAGCTCTTATGGAATGGACCTCATCTCCCTAATGCCATGGTTGAACAAAAAGGGAGGAGAGGAGGCTCCAGCCTCAGTTTAGCAGGTAAACAGTGACACAGAAATCAGAAACGTGGCAAATGTTATTACCCTGTATTGCTGGGGCAGCCTCCTCGGTTGCCTTAGGGCCAAGGCTGGCAGGGCTGCTCCTTGGGGTGCTCAGCACCACACGTGGGGAGATCACAGCAGTGAGAAAGGGAGACACAAAGCCTCCTTTCTCAACCTCTTGGCTAAAACCCAAATCGTTTAAACAGCTCTGCCAGTGCCTGATTCCCCCAGCGCTCATCTGTGGCTGCTGTAAACCCGGGGCTGTGTACCCGAGGTCTGCTGTGCACTTCATGCCTCTGTTGGAACAAAAAGCCATCCTAGCCAGCCCTCTAGCGGTCCCAGGCGGGTCGATGGAGCCAGATCCAGGCACTGAAGTCTGAGCAGCACAGGAGGACCAGGGGAAGCTTCCCTACAGCCTACAGCCCCTGGAATCCACGAAGCAGCACCCAGCAGGCAGCCCAGAAGTAGAGGAGCATCCCAGCTGCGCACCAGGAGGGCATCCAGATGGGGAGCACGGGAAGGGCCTTCCTGGTGAGTTTGTAGAAGTGTCTTCTTGGTGGGGGTGGAGGGGGAAAGGGTTACTCACAATTTTATGGTTTTTTTTCCTTTTTTATTTAAGGGAAAAGAAAGGAAAAAAAAAGAGGGATGATGGATGTCATGCCAGTGGGTAAATGGAAAGATCTGTTGATCTTGCAAGACTGCTGGTAAATAATTTAACGAAGATCTCTAACAAGTATCACTTTGAAGGGAAAAAATACATCAACTTAAAACACTGCTTTTCCAATTTGGATGCCTAAATCAGTATTACAGCCCTTTAAAACAGCCAGACTCTGCAGGAATTGCCATAGAGAGTCAGACACAGGCTGCCAAATGTAAAAGAGAAATGTGAGAAACCCCATCAGAGGCAAACATGGGGTGACCTCCCTTCCCCCCAAAGAGCTCATCCAAGCTCTGGAGACCAGCGGAGGTATTGAAGCAGGAGGTTTTGCCCTGCCCAACAGCAGCTGCCGTGAGCTCTCTATGGCTCTTCTCCATCGCAAGACTCTGCAAAGCTCTCGATAATTTTATGGAAGCACTTTGAGTATTCCCTGTACCATCTCCATCCTGGCGACATCCTACCTTCATCTCCTTTGAAGCCATGGGAGCAGCTTGCACAGGAGAGTGGCTACCAGGAGAGCCTGGGGGAGGGAGCATGGGGCAATTAGTCACTGTAACACAGCCTAATGAGGCTACAGAATTAGGAACTGCCAGGCCCCTGTAAAACGCAGTGCTTTATGTGACTCGGGATGCAGTTGGAGGAATCTGGCTAATCTTTTACTCTCCTAGTAAATCATTCACTCAGGCCATCTGTGAAACACGAGAAGAGCAGCTCCCACCCAACATTCCTGATTAGCAAAGCTTGGCTGGAAAGGAGCTGTCCTGATAAAGCTGAGAGCAGGTCCAAGCCCTCACAATTTACTTCTGGGGAGACAGATGAGTGGGTTTCCCATGGTGATCCCGTGGGGCACAGGCAGAGCACCCAGCACGTGCCTGGTGTCACGATGGCCCGGACCGAGCTATGATTTGGTTTGAGGAGAGGCAATGACACCCATCTGGGTGGTGATGTGCAGCTGAGCCCACAACTTCCTCTGTTTTGGGGTGTGAGATTGTATCTGTTGAGGAGGAAAACAGCACCCAGGTCTCTCCACACCAGCGTGCTTGTGTGTATCCATGTCCCTCACCCTGATACGGCCCTATGCTTAAGGAGCTACCAATCCTTCTCCATAGGCACTACTGCTAATCTGGGAATAGCAGAAAGTCCTTAGGCAAATACTTCACAGTGCAAAATAAATACAATTTTAGCTTATGGGAGAAATGGGCTGAACGCTTAACCACAGCCTTTAAGAACACGAGCTACAATCTACCTCCTCCATGAATTGAGCCAATATGGTTTTTCACTTTATTTTTTTTCTTAAAACCTTCTATTTTTCTGAAGTTTTAGGAGCTGCAACTCCCAGGTGACTCCAAAGCCAGAAAGAACAGAGAGTTTCAAAGTGAAGGATGAGATGCTCCAGCTCCTGGAGCCAAACGCTTACAGGAAGAGAAGCAAAAATCCAAAAAGGAGGCAAAACAAGTAGGTTCCAGCATCAAGCTCCATAAACCCATAGACCCAGAGTTACGTTGGCTTGGGGCAGCTTACAGATGCACAGACACGGATGTGAGAACAGATCCTGGGCTGAAGCTTGGCAATAACACATTTGGTTTAGTGTTGAAGTCTTCTGAAAGCCTTGGCTCAAAGTAAAGGTCATGATAATGACCAAGAGATGTTTGGGAGGTTGTGGGGCACAAACAGTAGGAGCTGTAGTTCCTGGGAAGCCAGAGATCCCCCTTGATATGCAAACTTTAAGCAAGCTTTGGGGAGATAATCCCTCAGTGCTGTGCTGTGTGAGATTTAACTCTTCTCACTGTTTTCCTTGGCTGCTTGATTCTTCCTCTGCTGAGCGTTGAGGTCAGTGGTGGTATGGAATGCATCACTGTTTCTGCCTTCTCCCAAAAACCTCCTGAGATCTGAGCAGAGCATCATCTCACCAACCTTCACGCCGACCGACCTGGGAGGAGTGTTTTTTCTTTTGTGGAAAGAAGTAAGCTGAAGCCAATAAGACTGTAAGTTGCTTCATTTTACTGCTAAAAACCAAGGGTTCTTTCTTTCTGCTTCCTCAGTGTACAGCTGTTGGGTTTCATTTAAGTAATTGTTCTAATGGATAATACTATACTATTATGACTGGAGGGCTAATTACTAATATGCTGCACTACATTCAATAACCTGAGCCCAGCATGAGTTGTCCGTCCCGGGGGAGGCTCAGCTGTTGGAGGAGCCGTCGAGTTGCGTGATCAGCTCTGAAACCTTCTCCCCTAAGTTCCAGCTTTGGAGAACAAGCTGTTCACCGAGTGCTGAATTCAGCCTTGGAGTAACTCCAGTGAAAACAAAAGGAGTAACAACAGGAATGGATTAGGCCCAATTGCTTTCACATTTCTCCGGCTTGAATTTCCAATTGCAATACTATAGGAGGAGTGAAAAAAAAAAAACAACAAACCACCATATGGCAGGATGACAAATCCACTTCAACACGTCAGTCTGCCTGTGGAATTGCACCCAGGTGAGCTTCCATAGGCTTACCCATGAGCAAAACCGTGCTGTCACCTGGCAGGGCTGATACATACATATTCCTACTTTTGCCTCTTTGTTATAATGACATTTTTCACAAAACGGGCAAATCCATCCTGCAGTTCAAGGCTGCTCCACTTTTGACTTCTGACTGTATGTATGCACGAACAAAAGGAGTGTCTGCCAAGCTGAGATATCAAATCATGAGGATTCCATTTCACAATAACATGGTCAGTAAGATTAAATGGTGTGTGCTGTGTACAGAGCCCATTTTCCACGCACGGGGGGAGTGGGCACAGTTTCGCCTACAAATCCTTATCTGATAGCTCATCTCTTTGGCAGCTCTGAGTCTATGGATGTGGACCAACAGCAAAGGAACACGGACTGAGATAGAGAGCTGCACGCTTCTCTGATAGCACTCATTGCAAACCATTCCTCAACAAATATAAACAAATCTACGGAACATCACAGAAGCCCAAAGCATTAAGTGTGAGGGCAGGTTTGACCTGGGGGCTTTGCAGGGTAAATGCAGAGCCCTGTCCTGCAGCCATGCTGGAAGTGGAGGAGCCTGGCTCAGCTGCTATCTAGCTGTGAAATCACCATGCATTGTTTGCAAACTTATCGGGAGTGACTTGAATGGTGAATGAGCCTCAGCCAGGCAGCTGGCAGGCTGAGAGCACACAATGCCTGCTGAATCTGCACTTCCTGCTGGAGACGTGCAAAGGAGAAGGCAAACTATGAACGAGCAGAGGAAACGCTCCCCATGAGCCGGAGCTACGTGAGGGCCGGGGAAAGGCAGAGCTCCCAGCAGCAGGAGCGAGTTGGGGGCACTGCCAACCCAACTTACAGCCAAAGCAGCAAGGCGTGCTCCTGCCAACGCTCACCTGGACACCAGGTTGAAAAGCTGAGGCTGCTGTAAATGCTCCGAGGTCCGTGTGTGCCCATGGTGAGGAACAGCAGCACGATGCCTGCTGCCTGCGGTCTGATGGAATGCTGCAGCATCAGCACTTTGGGAGAAAGAGCCCGGCTCGCAATTCATTGCAACAAGCTGAAATGTGCCACAGCTTGCTTTCAAACAGCTTCCCGGGTGGGGAAAGCAGCCTAGAGGCAAAACACCCCGAGCACAGCTCCCCTGCTAGTAAGTCCTTTCATTTACTTCAGGCTGAGCAGAGCCTCCTCTAGTATGGGAATATGTCTTTCTTAGGACCAAAAGGCTCCACCTCTTTATTTTAATCCACTGTTTGTACAAAGAGGTGCAAATATCAGCAGCCCTGGGAAGAGGTGAGTCCCTCAGGGTGGGAAGAAAGAAAACGACACAAACTCAGCACAGGAGCTGCAGGACGGACACAACCCTGGCTGAGGTCACACTGCTGGTTGAGTTTGCAGGCCGTGGCACCATCCAGTGGTCACACAGACACCCACTGGTCTCTCCTGGCCCACCACACCATCACAGTCAGAGCTGTGCTGTGTGAGCTCACGCTTCCAAGCAATGCAAGCAGGGTGCTGGTGTGGGAGCTGCCTGTACATTCTTGGTGCCCACACCTTTGCATCCCTCATCCTGCTGCACTGTAACAGGGGAAAAAACTGATCACCAGCAGTAGCAGTCCTCAAAAGACAAATGTTTCCTATTACAGTGCCGGTCCTTGCAATCTCTTTGATGTTCTCTCTCCTGCACAAAGCTGTTCCTTTCCCAGACTGTTCTTGCACATGAACAGGATGTTACATGTGCTATATGTAGCACATCTCTACTTATTCAAAGATATTTGTCCCAACTCGCTGTACTTTCCATGCCATTTAATCAATACTCACATATCGCAGGCACAGAGGCATTTTTATTCTACTTCTCCCTGCTACATTGTTTGTCTTCCCAAATCTTAGGGGTTCTGCTGATAAGTAATGCTGACACTTAACTGTAGTTGAGAATGAGCAGGGAGGTGAGTTTTCCCCAGGATGTCAGGGTGCTCAGAGAGCAAAGGGTTTGCTTTCATTTAGATTTGGATTTTGGATTCATTACCTTCAGTTATTAATGCTGCCTGCTTCTTACCTTTGTATTACAGACCCCGACTTCTACAGTGGGAGAATTGTTGACCACGCATTGCATTGATAAACCATTACAGTTCTCATAACAAATTTAAATTGCAAACTATCTGGGGCGAGGAAAGTCTTTTTGTTCCAGCACAATAGGGTTTTCGTAATTCGCCTTATAAACAACCCCAATACAAATAATAGCCTGGCACTTCTGCTGCCAGCCCATTTCATTTTGGGGAAAGTTCACAAGCAGTGCAGACCGCTGCAGAATGCAGGGAGCTTGGTTAGGTGGTGCAAGGGTTCATTTGGTCAACTTCTGCATAAACAAACCCCACTGTTGTCCCCAAGTTTCACATTGAAGACTCATGTTGTTACACAAGTTACTCGTATACAGACTGCTGCGTAAACTATACCCAAACGCCCTGCAGAACTGAAACACAATGGATAATTATTTTAGAAGACACACATTTCATTATTGGAAAAACAATCAAAAATCCCAGACTGTGTTATACCTCCCAGTGAGAGACATGCAGGAGTTGGCCAAGTCCACCAGGGCTTTACCACAGCCACAGTAAGAAAGTCAACCTGTGGTCAATAACAGCCGACAGTTGTGTTGGTGTAAGAGGGAAAAATCTTCCATGCTCACAAATGCACATTCTTTGTAAATAGCAAGGACCTACTCGGCCTCTCCAGACTTTACAATGTAAGAACAAAACATTTGCTCCAGGTTTAAAGGGAAACACTGACTCAACACGCCACGAGTCAGAACTTAAAGCCCTACCAGCCCCATATCAAAAGGCTTTTAGATCTACAAAACATGTAATAAAAAGCAGGTTTAAAGCAAAAAATGGCTTGGATTGAAACAAATCCACTTGTTTCACTTCTGCTGAGTACCCAGCACTCTATGATAACCTAGAGGTCCAAGTTAGAAGGGGAAGTTGTTGTGCCTCTGTATTTCAGGGAATGGCAGCACCAAGCCAGCAGCTCCACTCACTGCCTGCATGAAGACTTCATTTGCAGCAGGAAGAGTGAGCTTAAGCCAGATCTGCAGCCTGCTTTCTCCTCCTGAAAGGAGACCTACCCTAAAACATCATGTTAGCCTGATGACCAAGGGCCCGGCTGCGAGTCGGATAAGCAGAGTCCTTGGGGAAGCACGAGCACCAGCTCTGTGCCCTCTCCAAAGAGAGCTGTTAAATTAAGCCAAATGCTGCTCGAATTTTGACCAGCAAGGCCACAGACTGAGCAAAACACTCCTAGGCTTGACAAGCAGCCTTTTCCTGTCAGTTGGAACAGCCCATTCACTCGTGAAAGTCTCAAATGCCAGAAACATTCTTTATTTGAAAGCTGGATAAACCAGGTCTGCACTCAGGGCTAAAGCTCTTATCTGTACTTGAGGAACTCACTGCTACATCCTTCAGCAGCTCAGCAGGTTGGCTGAACATCAGTGGCCCCCCTTGCATCACTCACTACATTTGCTAAGAATGATTTAACAAATCTCGAGCCAGTCTGAAACACTGAATGGTAGGCAAAGTCCCTTCTCTCTTACGATGGACTGTTGCCATTTATACAATAGCCCTGGAATATAAGAGGCAGTCTGTATAGCACCAAAAATATTTATTGGCCTTCAGTCTCATTACTTCATGAAATATCTGAACCAATATTAATGCAAAGATTTTTTTTTTGTTATGAAGTTACCAGGAAAATTACATGCGGATGAAATTCCTCCTGGAAAAACAAGTTCTCATCTTTACTGTCACACAATGTAACATTTGGGTCTGCAGTCGCAGGCAAAAAATCACCTCCCAAGATGTGCCTGTTGCAGTGCACCAACACAGTAGGTCCTGAACCTACAAGTGTTCAAGTTATTCTCTGCATACAGCCCCCACCATGGCTCTGCCTGAAGAAACCTGCCAACTCCAGGCCGTGCATTTGGAACACTTTCAGCATTTCAAGTTGTTACACTGAGCATTTTCAGGAATTTTTTCAAAGATGGACTTCAGTGTTTCCACGCAGTCCAACTTTCCTTGGACATCGTAAGAATGAGCTTTCCAACAAAGCCTGCAGGACTCAGATTTACATCCTCACAGACAGTTTAATTACTTTCATTGCAGGAGAAAGTATTTAATCACATGCAGTCAGAAAAACAGCCCCTCAAATAAAGCCTTTTGGGCCTGCGATCCCCAATCTGAAATGCAATGAATTAAATGAAACACCCATACTGCAATCCATTTCAGAACATTTGATATTATCAAAACAGAGTTCCACAGCTGGCATATATATATATGGTCTAACCCACTGGTAAAAGCCTTCCAGCATGTAATGCTGCTGAATGAGGGGTCAAGTGTACTTCAGGTGAAAGCTAATGGCAGCTAATTCACACGCTGAAACTACTCCATCAAAACGGTCGCTTAAACAGCAGTGGTGTTGGCTGCTGCTTTCACTTCTCCACGGTCACAGCGTCAGAAGCATTTGGCCACTGACGATTCTCAGCAATAGATCTGCACCAATGGTTTCTCATTTCAAAAACAAATAAATAAAGAGGGTGAGGAAAGGCAGGAATTCTCAGATGTTCGTTACGGCAATTCAGCACAAGTCAGCCTGTTGGAGTCATAGGAACCCACCGTGCTGTTAGTGGTTATCTATTAAAGCTGACTCCCAGCAGCAGCTGGTGCTCCTCCCCGAAGCGCCATCTAATTCATTACACACCAGACAGTTCATAAATCCTCAGCTCCAACTTGCAGTCAGCGTCTGCAGAGCGCCCCGTCCTAACCTTTCCACTGCAATCAAGGCTGATTCTGCAAGCAGCAGAAACTCACATGCAAAGTGCAAATATCAGCTGTCAGAGTAGAAGCCTTGCCCCAGTCGGTTCTAACACAAGTGGTATTACAGCTGGGTATGGATCAGAACGCAGTCCCACAGGGGACCTCTTACAACTCCAGTGAGACACTTCATTCTGAAACAACAGACAAAGCACGTGTGTATTGTATATATATTTTATAAAAGAGCAATGCCTTCTGAAGAGTGGAGAATAGCCAGAACGCTAAGAAGATGCTGTAACAAGAGTCAATATTTGTGCGTTTGCTTTATGAAGCTTACATTCTAACGTTTACAAAGGCCAGCACTTATATAGGACTCTCCACTAACAAACAAATCTGGAATACATCAATCGTACAGGTAAGTCAGCCCAAAATAAGCGACAGCTATGCTCTTCTGTTTTAAGAAAGC
Source organism: Tetrao urogallus (assembly GCF_951394365.1). Taxonomy (NCBI): domain Eukaryota; kingdom Metazoa; phylum Chordata; class Aves; order Galliformes; family Phasianidae; genus Tetrao; species Tetrao urogallus. Next base: position 15,135,584 of record NC_136826.1, on the reverse strand, counting down.
ATGCAATAGTTTCCCCCCCCCTCTGCCACCCCTTGCCCGGGTTTCTAGATCACAGAACCAGTAAAGCACAGTATAACCAAAGTGGGGCACAGGTAACAGGTTGAATTTCATCACAGACCGTTTATCGACAGTTTTGCAAATGTAAAAGCAGCCCTCTTCAGCAACAGGAAGGCAGAGAAGATACAAGCATGAATAAAAAAATAATTAAGCAATTTAAGACATCCAAAATTGAAGAAATAGCACTGGGCATATACAAATAAAATTAACATTCCGTACTGCAGAGCTCATTTAAAAATGGCACCAAAGGACAATATATTACAATATGCACATTTATTGGAGGCGGGGAACTAACGCTCCACAGGTGAAAATGATCATACAAATAACAGTGCCAGCGTTGGCCCATCACGGTACTTCTCACAGCTGAATGAAAACACTCTTAAAAATAATCTGGTAGGTACACATCTGCAAATCAACAGCTTCTTCAGAGCAGAAAGGACTACGGATCTCTTCCTGTCCCTTTTAGCCAGACAGTATTGCCAGAGATTGTGCCCACTTTTGAAGCACGTTATCTCAATTTAAAGTCAGTGCTATTTTCTTTCAAAAAAGATCAGAAGTACTTAGAGATAACAAAAGCATTTATGTTACAAACATTCAGAAATGGAAGCTTACGGTTCTGGCAGACAACGTTGCGTATTAAATACAAACCAGCCAGCAAGTACTGAACATAAAAAACTTATTCAATCATAAAAAAATACTATAATTCATCACCACAGACTTTTTACATAGTTATAAATAATAAATAGCATAACACAGTAGATTACAAACAGATTTATTTTGCCCCGTTAAAGTCTTTAAAAAGTAAATTCTCTGTTGTCTCACTTCAGACTGACCAAAGTACTGTATCACGACGAGTCACGGCTCCAATGTAACTCCTAAGCCAAACCAACCTGCAGAGCTTCCACTCAACCTCAGCTTTGAAGTCTTCTGTTAGAAATCCAGCGTCCCTTCGCCACTTGCCCTGCTCGTCACAGAGGCGTTAAGCGCTGAACGCAGCAGCTCCCAAAGTTACTGCACAGCTGCCAGCTCGTTGGGGTCGCCCACAGCACCTGGCGACGGAGCACTCCTTGGAAAGGAACACTAAGGAAAGCAGCACTGATGACAGATCCTGGTAAGCACGCTATCAACAAGCTGTACATAAAGGACGTTTCCCACCCACCCCTCCGGTTTACATTCCATAATTTTGTAACAATGTCCCCTAAGGCACAAAAATACCTATGACCTCAATGCCACAGGAGACATTGATGGTGCCGTACGTGTTCTCCTACACAGTAGTTTTAATAACTTAGTTATCTGCGTGGTATGTCTTAGATCGAGGCATGGGTTAATTCTCCTGGGCCAAATGTTGCTAAATATTGACCTTATTCCATATGATCCATAGGATGAAGAGCGTGGGGAGAGAACTATGCAGCTATTTGAATCACGTTCATTTATACTGTTATTTCTTCACTGCCAGCAAAAGTGACAGTCGTTCCCTATGTTGTTGGTTTCTGTAATGCCATGGTGAGATCTCCAGACCCACCATGCTCTCCTGTAATCAAAATTACTAGCAGCGTTTACATCTTTCTTCTCCCTTCTGCAAAGAACTTGAGGCTAGTGCCTGAATTTAAAAAAAAAAAAAAAGGCAGGAAAATAGTTTTACTCACTGGTTGAAGAGCCAGAAAATAAATTAGTATTTTCAAATCCTTCAGAACCAAATTATTTCCCTAGACACAGCGACCACGATAACGATAGAAGTATTTTTCTCAATATTGCAACACTAATAGGTAGATACCTCTCTCAGAATCAAAAAGTGTATGCAAGTTCTCAAAAGCAAGAAGTTAGTATAATCTGAGCAGACATCTTGTTTAAAAAATAAAATCAGCAAAACCAGACATTAATATGGTCTACAATGTCCATTAAATGGATAAATCAAAATCACTGGAAAGTTTCCAAGGATTACAGTTACACTAATCTTCCATTTAACAATCCTCATATTAATGGTTCAAGGATCAGAGTTCATTTCTCTGTACAGCAAGGGAACAGCACGGCCAAACACTGACTCAGAACCGATTAAGTCACTTAGGTGAGAGATCATCCATCAAAATGAATGAAGAGCATGAGTTTGAGCATGTAACTGGCGACTCCGTGGTTATGCTGCCTTTAGTCAGTGAATCAGAGGAAGAGCCAACGCTGCTGCTACTCCCATCAAGAATATCTGAAGACAGGCTGGGGAAAGAGGAAGTGGTTATTTAGTAACACAGGCACCACGGCTTCATGTGCACAGCTAATGTATTTTCTCCTTCAGAGGAAGGCATGTAGGAGGCATATACTACCACTCAGCCTTTACTTGGAGACTGGCAGCCCTGAAGACTCCTTGGTTTCTGTAGCATGTTATGGATACATTCATGCTCCTTAAGGGAACAAGGAGCAGAACTGTGTTTTTTTGAAACATGCATAATAAATTACAACCCTGATTTTAATCAGTTGTAGGGAGAACTACAGGACAAGAACATAAAAAGTTATAGAAAAGGAATACTAAGAACCTCAACAGCAATGCAGCTGATGTGTCATTAATTAGCTAGCATATATTTTAATGTTATGCTGATCAAAGAGACATTTTGAAATGCATTTCTCCTTAAGTAAGGAATCACTTTGAATTTTGAAGTCTTGATACACGATTACAGACAGCGTGCAGAAAGATGCTTTTGGAATTCAGCTGGAATGAAAACGTACAAAATATCTGTGGTATTCCAGTTCTATAGGTAAACTTGAAATTACAGTAACACACAGTTGATTTAATACTCACTGTCTGACTTTTGACACAAAAAAGAATCAGCTTTTTATGACCATAATACACAAAGCAGACAGACAATTAAAGCTAAATGTCTTGAAGATTGCAACATGAACTGTGACTGCAATTATTCACACACACATTTTCTAAGTACTCAGTTAAGTGATGTGGATACTGTGACCATAGCCTACAACGTACTGGAATGACAAAGCAGCTTCCAGATGAAGTAACTTTACTTAGGAGCTGAGATTTCTAACGAATACATTCAGAATGACAGTTTGGATATGTAAAATCCAGGCTGCTGTCTGCCCACAAGGAATTGATTAGACAGACAGGAATGTTACCACACTGCAAATCACAGCAAGAGCTCCCAGTAATGCAGATATGCAAACCACGTACAAAATATCCTTTTTTTTCTGAAAAGCAGAGATCTTGCAATAAATGTGCATTCCCAAGTTTGGTATTTCATGGCACACAATATTTTACCATGAACTGAGATCCGTCAGATGTGTAACATCTGGAGAAAGCATGTTGGTTGTTCCTTGAAAAAGTCTCTTTGGCTGACTTTCAGTTTCCATTTCACCTAAAGAAAACAGTGCAAATAATCAAACTCACTTGAGTCTCTGGAATGTCCATTTAATATTTGCCTAATGTAAGAGAGGCCTGTCCCACAATACAGCAAGCTTGCATTTGTAATATGATAAGCCCTCAAGTACTTGGATAAGAAATTAATTTTATTCTAGCCACTGTTTAATCATCCAGCCTATTCCTTAAGTTAACTAATGCTTCAGCTGTATCTGAGAGGCTACAGTGATCTGAAAGACATCAAAACAGGCACTTGGTACTTTAGAATACAATTAGAGCAACCTAAAGCAAACTGATTACTGTGACTTAATTTTAAGCAAGCAGTTGAGATAAGGCAACTGGCATATGTCAAAATCCAGTGATTAAAACTTAGTGCTGATGGAAATAGAAATTCCAGCTTGGTACACAGTTTCACCCTTCCGAGTAAAACAAACTTGGGCATGAAGGTACACTTCTAACTAAAAGCTGAACAGAAAAAAAATCAGCATGAGTTTGCATTTCCAGTTACTCATCACAGATCAGACTATCTCTGTACCTGTACTCATCTACTGACACTGGAATATCAAACACGACAGGCAGAACTGATATAATCTGTTCAGTGTAGTCTGCCCTGAGAACGGTCTAGCTCATTAACAGCTCCTGCACAGTGGACATTTGCAAATACCACGAACTTCCCAACAACAAGCTTCAAAGAAAACCCTCTCAGCTGCAATACGTTTTAATTTTTTAGCTTGACTATCCAAACATAAGAAATGGGAGTAACTTGTTTCTCCTTTTCCCCATCTGCAGTTATGGTGCAGTATGACAGTAAAACAGTGGACATGTTATCAAGAGAATCACACTACCACTCATTTTATAAGCACGACGACACCCCCAGTTTCTTATTTCCTCTAGCACACGAGCATACAGACCCCTCCTTCAGGGAGGAATGACAGCTTCTATGAAGCAGAATGGGCAAATTAACAGATGTAAAATAGTTGATGAGCACAGAAAACCCAAACCACCAGTTTGCATACTGCTTAAAAGTTCACAAAGTCAGTGCTGCACTGCTATGCCTGGTCTGCCAGTGCTCCCTACAGCAGTGAATTGCTCTCAAATACATGATGCATTTAGGAAAAGACACTAAATTCATTCCAATTGATTAGATAGTTTAATATTAGGTAACACCCCAAAAATTCCTTGATATTGGAAAGCTTGCATCTCCTGTTTGTAAAAGGTGCTCCATCAGAACACATGGATAAGGTGAGCAAAGCCTGCCCTTGTGTTTATTTTTTTTATTACACTTAGGTACAGTCTGTTGTAAAACATTTCAAGTAAAACACTGGAGCGTGAATATCTGTTACCTGTTTGTCAATGAACCTGATACACTCTCATTCAACTTCTAATGGTTCTAAAATCCATATAACTTAATAGCCAGTGGAAGTTTTCTTGCTGATGTCATACTATCTTGGTGCTCTCTGTCCATCTAATACGAATTGCACGACACTACCTGACAGGACAAGCAATCAGCCTTGAAAAACAACAAAACAGCAACTTGTTTTGAATGCTAAATTGTAACTGTAAGTCTTAAAAAATTGAATGCTTTTGGTGCAGTTAGTGTCTAATATATACATATATACACACATCCAGAAAGGATAAATATAGCTGCAGACACACATTTCCACATTCTAATCTTACAGCTCCACTACAGATAATTGTTCTAGGATGTAATTTGAAAATCTTTAATACAGAATACTTCCAAGAAAGAATGCAGTTTTCCTCCTTCAGAAGAATATCAGTTGGTTCCACTTCTCTCCCATTCTCAAACACTCACCTTCTGAACTTTCACAGTGAAAACAAACATTCAGCACTAAGTTTAGAAGATATTGAATGATAAGCAACATTCCTAGGATGATCTGAGGGGTGTGCACTGCACAGTGGTACTCTGAGGAATGCCGGGGCTTGCAAACATTCATACATATGTAGTTTGAAGAATAACTGGCCTCTTTCATGCAGCAGCTGCTTTAATGATTTTCATTCTTGTGCTTTAGACTAGTTGCCTTACCTTCAGTTTGGAAATTACAATCAGCAAATTCCAGATCACCTTGGAAACAAGTGCATTATATTTACAGGACAACAAAGAAGAGAAAAATGCATCTTGCTGCAAAATGGCATCCACACTGCAGCATTTCAAACACAAAGGCACATACCTTTCCTTTTAATGGGGCCGAGAACACTGGGCCTGATGCAGTTGATTGGACTTTGACTCCTCCTGCTACAGAGAGAATACTGACAGTCAGGCTGTAAAGGGCTGCAAGTTTGAACACCACCATACCTTGCATGAAATCAACACAAACATATCGTATCAAACACTCTTTAAAGCTGAACTAGAATGCTCAGGAAATCTGAATATGTAAACAAAGAAGTGCTGCCTATTAGACTGGATTATCTACCATATACACTTTCCAGAGTCTTCTTTGCCCTCAGTGCATCACATACTCACTTCAATCCATTTCTAGATTCAGTATAATATGTATACAAAATGGGTATGCTACCTCATTAGTAAAGTTAACATGAAGTACCCAGGAATCTCCCTGCAAGGTACCACGTCTGGTTTAAATTTAACACTGATTCTTTTAAGATCATCCACGTGAAGCTATCATTGGTAAAGGCCAAACCTGCAGAGCACTTTTATGTGGCAACACTTCAGCTATTTTAAAAATGAAGTCTCTCTTAATGCTTTGGCATCAGCTTTAACTAATCCTTGTGCTTACCTTGGGATTTAAGCCAATGTCTACCTGCTGCTTCAGAAGTTACTTACTTGGAGAATCGCCTTGTTGGACTGGGAATAGGACTGGGAGGTAATCCATTGCTGCTCACAAACATTTGCAATGATGGTGAAAAACATTGCTGCAGAAGAAGTCATTTTAAGATGATTCAGAATTGCCATTTAAATAGCTAAGTGTCTTCCCCCCATCATATCTCTAGTTAGAGAAAACTTAGTGACAGATCAGTAATCAAACACGAACTTGGAGGAATTAAAACTTAACTTACAAAGATATAATGGCTAACAAAATACTGCTCAGATCAATGTAAAAATCAAAAAAAACCCACACACATGAAGTCCAAAATTGAAATAGACACCATTTCTAAATAAAACTGTTGTTTCTGTTCTTCCCCTCACATTCAGAGGTAGCAGTACGGCACTCGGGACTTCTCAGACATTTGTTAAACAAGCTGTTTTTACTGAAAATACCTCTGATCCAAAAATTTAACACAATATGCTTGAGTAGAACAGTGCATTTAGCAATGTGATCCTGCAAGCTAATTTGATTTTAGCCCACAAATGCCCATAATCAAGCACAAAAACGTTTGTAAAGTCTACTACTGCTATGCAGCTCCAATTCCAAAGGCATAGTGCCAGCGTCCTGTAGTGGTGTCACATTAGGAACTGACTTTCAATGAAACAGCAGCACTACAAAAGCAGAACCACAAGAGGGTGGAAACAAGGTCAAGCAGCCCACATTTAAACAACACAGTTGCCAGTTTTTCTTTGCTACATTTCAGTTTCCCCGTTCCTACTGAAAAGAAAAAGTAGTTCATCCAACATCTGCCTTTCTCCTTCTCCAGCATTTGCCATCAGTTCTCAGTGCAAATTTGACATGCTCAATGCTCAACACTTCTTGACAGCTGAGTTTATGCCTTCCTTTCCATAACTGATGGGCATACACTGATTCTCCTCACCATACAGATGTGCAGCCCCTAGTCTCTTCCTCTCCACATACAATGTATTCAGATTTTGGTTCTTCTTCCCAGCACGCCCCAATTACACAGTTGGGGATCACAATCATTACCACAGTGATCTTGTTCAGCTCCCTTAGAATCAGAACTCTAACTCACCCAAACATTACGGAAAAGAAAACGTGAAGGAAGTCACACACTGCTTCAACTGCAGGCTGTAGGATAAACACCCGATTCTCAGAAACCAGTAAAACATGGATTCCCATTGGGTTCTGCCATTGCTTTGTGAGCTTCACAATTTGTGAAGTTTCACAGTTTAGCTAGATTCTAAAATGTGTTTTCTGTTTGGTGTCTCACTTATCTTACCTTTCCTATTCCTCTTGTAGGCGAGGGTGCAGGCGAAACTGGAATGAAGTCAATTCTCTTTGGGGAGGAAGATTTCTCAGACTTGTCCAAGTCATTGTCACTCTGAAAATACAAAGGTTTCAAACTTAACATTGGCAAAAAGCATTACTTCAGAACCCAAGCCACAACCTCCTGATGGAAAGTAACCAGGCCAAGTGAGTAAAAGAACTAAAACGGATGAACTTAAGTTTATCTCAAATTATTTCCACAGTTACTCCTCTCTTTCCCTTAAATTCACCAGTTGAGCATAGAAGTAGAATTAAATACAAAACATCTACAAAGAGATTACCAGGCTCAAGCTCTCCTCCCATGATTGGCTTATCTGCATTGCTGTTTGCACTTCCCTAGGATACAAAAGATCCCATCAGTAGATACAAAGAGAACAAGGGACTGTTTTATCATCTTGTTTCAATAACACTCACCTTTCATGCGCTGTTTCTCTGTTCATTAAATCCACTCCTTCCTCCTGCAGGAGATAAACATTCTAAGTTTTCCCATAACATTTGATTCAACATAAGTACTCGGCATTACGCTCACGATTCAAGAATTTGCTCTTAGAATTGAAATACGGACAGCAGGAGCACAGCAGAAAGAGGACTGCCACAAGCCTACTTCAACATTTCTCCTTAATGAAACAGCACCAAAAATGCAAGGTAACTTAAACGTGACAGTAATACTCCTCACAATAATGCCTCTGCATCAAAATCAAATCCTTTTTAGCTCTGTTTTTTTCTAGCTCTCAAAAAAACTCAGTAGGAAAGACTCCTGACAGATAAGTACTTTAATATCACATAAACGTTTCTCATTCTGTTATTAATATACAGTTTGAAAACTGCACTTACCCTTCTGATCTGATGAAGTCGACTACTAGGAATACGAATAGGAGATGATGACAGCAACTGAAAAAAGTGACAGCCACAACAATTAAAGCACACATCAACAGCCTGCATACGCCTTATTCAGCATCAGCTAATTCCCGCTGAATTATACATGCAGATGACTCAATAATGTTGCAAAAAGAAAACACTGACCTTCCAGAGAAAGGACTAGTTTTACTGCTTACAAATTTATTCTGTCTTTCAGTGAGTGGCAGAGCTGCACGCAGGTGCTGCTTCGTACCTCAAGTGCACAAATAGCTCTGTGTGCCATTTAGACAGGACAGGCATTAGAAACAAAGCCGAGAATGTTACCTAATTCCCTCCTGGCCAGCTTAATAAGACAGATCCTGTACTAACTTACACAACCAGCTGACTTCTACAGTGTTTTATCTCTGTCTTGAACAGTATTTCACAAAACTTTACTTCTGCAATTGCAAAGTTTATTGTGCATTTACTCCCTCTGGATGCTGCTGCCACATCCAAGCAGGCCACCAGTTCTCAATCTGGATGTCCTGCTTATTGTGACTGATCCAAGTTCCAAAATCTTGAAAGCTTTTTTTTTTTTTTTTTTTTTTTTTAAAGGAAAATTTGCAATGGAAGACTTTGAACTAAAACTCCATCTCATTTTTATCCTGATCAGAATCACATGACAGTAACAATAAATATATATGAATACGTATCTATTAAAACTACACTCTTGAAGGACCACAGGTTTTGAGAAAAACAAACCTTAATCTTCAATATCCTCAGATAAGAAAGAAAAACGTTAGGGAAGAGAGCACAGAGGTCCAGAGCTGACAACAAGGAACAGGAGAGAAAAGAAATGCCACGTTTTTGAGAAGTTCAGTACTGTGCAAAAACAGGCCCATATAACAGAGGGCAAAACGTTGCCCAGCATATAAAATACGCTTCTTCATACAAATCCCTACTGTCTGATCAGGCTTTGCAAAAGAACAAGTGGCCCTGACAAACTAAAAAAGACAAAACCAAAAGCAAACAGGTGAATGAAGCTCTGTGAATTCCTTGTGAGTAATCAGACAGCCATTAAACACTTCCAGTTACAATAGCAGTTAACTCTTCCATCCCACGTTGGAATTAATTTTAAGATTGTACTTAATCAGAAACTACTCCGAGCTTCAGAAATCGTTTCCTTCTCAGTCTGGAAGCTTGCCGTGACGCTTAGTGCAAGTACAAATTGAGTTCAGCTTCGGTTCTCCATCCCACCCCCTCCTCGTTAGCGGTAAACAGCATGCCTGGGATTCCTTACCATGCTGTGCCGGCTGGTAACTGTCGTGCTGTTCCTGCGAGTTCGCAGCACATAAGGCTGAAAAACCTGGGAGCTATCACTGGAGGGAAAAGGAAAACAGAGAACAGGTTTGCTGAGGCGTGTTTTACTTCAGCCGGGCAGCACTCCGCCGCAGCGCACTGAGAGCAGCCCTCGGAGCGCATCGGGAGCGGCGCTTCGCTGAGGTCACGCAGCGCGTCTCTCCGAGAGCCGCGGGCGGAGCAGCGCCGCAGCCGCCGGACGGACCGCGCGCCCCGCAGCCCGGCCGCGCTCACCTGAGCCCGTGGATGAGGGGGGCGCTGTTGGATCTCCTCAGCCCGCCGCCGTCGCTCGGGGCCGCGGCGCTCCCCGGCGGCAGCTCCAGGTCCAGCTCCATTTTCTCCTGAGCCATCGCGGCGGCTGCGGCTCCGGCTCCTCCCGCTCCGCCGCGACGCCCATTCACCGCCGCCGCCCGCCGCGGCTCCTCGTGCCGCGGCCGCCCCTACAGGCCCCGCGGGCGGCGCCGCGGGCAGGGCCCGGGGGCGCGCCGGGCCCGGCGAGGGGGGCGGCCCCAGCAGCGCCCCATGCCGGGGGCGGCCCGAAGGCCGGCCCGTTCCCGCAGCCGCTCCCGCCGCCGCCCGCGCTCCGCGACGCCGGTCCCGCCGCTGCGGACGGAGCGAGCGCCTCAGGCCGGACGCCCCCCGCAGCCTCAGAGCCCTCTGTCGTCGCCCAGCGCGCACGCGTGGGAGACGGGGCGGAGACCTGGAACCGCCTTGCAGTGCGCACGCGTCCTGCCATCGCGTGCCGCTGCGCGCATGCCCGCGGGAGGCGCGTCGAACCCGAAGCTCAGCGCCGGCCGCGGACGGACTCCCGAGAGCCTCCGGAAGGAGAGCGCGCGCTGATTGGCCGGCGGGGCGGGGAGTCTGTTTGAAATAGCGCAGTGCGCGCCGTGTGAGAGCCGCGGGTTCGAGTCCAGTGGCGGGTGGCTCGGAGCGTTCCGTGAGGCCCTGCTCGGGTTTAGATTCTCTCTTTCTGTGATGTAAATCCTGCAGTTCTTTCCGGTACTTTTTCTTGTCTGCCCGAAGTTCTGTTTTGCTGCTAACAAATGAAGCTTTTTCAATGTTTTATGTGAATACGAGCCTCTGTACTACATTCAAAAATCCAGTGTAAAGTTCATTATGACCCCTGTGATTCCAGTTCTTGGCAGTATTTCAGTCTGGGACTCAATTTTCTCCATCCGTTCCAAGCAATCAAAGCATTCACATTTGTGCTTGCTGATTGATTTATTGTTCAAATGCTTTTCTGTAATAGCAATTTCAACAGACGCATTTGTCTCTTACGTGTGGGGTTTAAGGGCCTTTTTACCGGCACTTGATTTCAGGTTTCCATTTGTGCCTGGGAAATACCTACTACTTTTCAAAGCTGCCGTGTACAGAAAAAATAAGGATGAAAGACTTGGAATTCTTCACCATTTCAAATGTAAGAGGAAATATGGCTGCGTAAATTCTGTTCCTTTCAATAGGCCAAATGTGTATGACTGTAGATAACTGAACTGCTTCTGGAGTTTGCTGCCAGTTTTGGCAGCTGCTCCACGTCTACAGGTATTTCCAAGGGGCTGTTTCTCTGACATCTACATTTCTTGCATTATTCTGACACTACAGAAGCACTTGTGCCTATTATGGATCTGAGATGACTTACCAGGGCCCCATGTTACACCGCTCTAAGTATTTTCAAGCCTTTTCAATATGCCCTTACACCAAAAAACCCAGACACCAAACCCCCTGCAGTGTCTTAGAGCAGAAAGAAAACGCTTTACAACCTCGAGCCACTCTTCATGATATTTCATAGCTACTAATGACGCTTTTCTGTGAAATGACAAGGAATCCCCACTGCACCCCAAGAGCAACGAGGTACAAGAATTAAAGAAGCCAATTACTGCTGTTTTGCCCAGCACATCACTGGCTCTTCCTTCCATCCCCGACTGTTCTCTGCAGGCTGCTTTGCCACAGCATTTGAAAAGCGTAAAATCTTTCATGAAGGAAGACAGCAGAGCTAACAATCACAAGGAGCACCTGGAGCACCCAGTGCTAAGCAGAGCTGTCCGTAACTCCGCCAGCTGTGCAGGCAGATGAAAGCCCACAGCACGGACTCCGCTGCCATCAATACGTTACCCGGTTTAGCAGGGAGGCTGGACTCGATGACACCTTGACGTCCCTCCCAACCCCGGTGACTCTGTAATACGCCGCCAAACAAACGCGGCCGCTGATAAAGCAGTATAAGGTAATTAAGATAAGTGAGGACACAGAATCGGAGCCCCGAGCTCTCGAGGGAGGTGATGTTGCGCATGCGCACTGCCGTCACGGCGCCGAGCGGGCATCCAGCGGCGCATGCGCGCTGGGTGTGCTGGGGGAGGAGGGGGGGGGGGGCGTCCGGTCTGAGGCGCTCCTCCCTCCGTAGTGGCGACGCCGGTATCGCGGAGCGTGGCGAGAGCGGCTGTGTGAAGGGGCCGGCCCTCGGGCTGCCGCCGGCATGGGAAACTACTTGGGCCGCCCCCCTCGCCGGGTCCCGTTCGCCCGCGGGGCCTGTAGGGGCGGCCGCGGCACGAGGAGTCGCGGCGGGCGGTGGCACTGAATGGGCGTCGCGGTGGAGCGGGAGGAGCCGCAGCCGCCGCGATGGCTCAGGAGAAAATGGAGCTGGACCTGGAGCTGCCGCCGGGGAGCGCCGCGGCCCCGAGCGACGGCGGCGGGCTGAGGAGATCCAACAGCGCCCCCCTCATCCACGGGCTCAGGTGAGCGCGGCCGGGCTGCGGGCTGCGGGCTCAGCCCAGCGCTGCGGTGACGCCGCTGCGCGGGACTCGGCGGTACGGCAGCCGCAGCTCAGCGCCAAGCGGTGTCCGCTGTCCCGTGCGTTGCTTTGGCTGATGCCAACTCCGGATCATCTTCGGGATCCTTCCCACCCAGACCGCTCTGCGGTTCTGTGTTCTGGTGTTCAGTTTTGTCTCCAAGTGCCGTTCTTTGGCGATGAAGAGACCTCGTAAACCTCATACCGAAACGACTGAGTGTACGCTGCGACTCAGAAAGCGTCAGTGCTTGCCTGGCCGACCGTGGGCCGAGGTTAAGCAAGCAGAACGTGATTGGTTTGTGTAACTGTAAGGAAGCAGCTGTTCCTGCACTGAGCAGGACCGGAGCGCTGTGAGTGATGGCTGCTCCTCAGGGACACGTCTTAAATTAAAAAAAAAAAAAAAACACCGACAAACCCTAAAATCTCCTCACCACACTGTAAACAAACCGTTTAATTCAAGATCTGGGCAGACAGAAAGGTAAGCCAGAGCTCCCGCCTTGGAACTGCATCCGCTCGGTGAGGTGTTTATGCAAATGGCACTGAAACCCCACGGAGCTAATTGCAGGTGGTTGCAGTGGTTTGCCTGCTAGGAATTTTCCAGCAGAAAACTCTTCTTGCGAGATTGCGGCTCTTGGCAAGAAACGTCACTTTTTCCCAGAATGGCTTTGTTGAGCAAACTGGAACAAAGCTCAGCTCCTGGGCTGCTGCTGTGCTCCGTGGCTGCCTACCAGCCCCATTTCCCTGGTTCCAGATTTGGTAAGAATTTCTCCAGGTGGCATTTCCTAGAGCACAGAGTTTACCTTTCGCTCTACTTTTGATTTTTGTTTTCGTGCCAAATCAATCTTTCCACCCCCCTACTTCTTTCCGGTAAGCACTGATTGTTGGACTCAATCCACGTGGCTCAAAGTTTCTGCAAAAACTGAATTCCTTTAGTATCATTAAGTACTAATTAATTGCTGTTGGCAATACTAGCGATGGCCGGAGAAACTTAGTTTAGGAATCAATAGAAAGAGGATTGTGTTGGAAAAGGAGCTGTGCTTATGTCAAATACTTAATCCTGCATCATTTAAATTGATGTGTTGCTTCCTGACTAAAGGCATCACTGCAGCCAAAAGTCTCAGGGGTTTTTAAACTGTTCTTGCAGTGTGCTTAATTTAACCTCTGCTGAAAAAGAAGTGTTCCTCGTGATGAGAGTTACTGAGGTTCTGCACTGTTATGTTCTGCTGCCACTGAAGCTGGTTTCTGGTTATATGCTATTACAAATTTGTTCTGTCGAATGATGCCTGTAAGCCTTTCCAAACATAATGAATTCCCACAGAAAGGGTCTGTTGTAATTTTCTAGTTATTTTTAGGCTCAATGAGATAAATCAGTTAATAGAAGTAACTGGGGCTTGGTTGTGCTTCACCTTGAAATGATAACTGTTATAGCATTTGAAACTGAGCTCATTGCAAGAGGTGCTTGTTGATGGGAAGGCAGTGGCTTTCGCATTTGACAGATGTTTCTTTTCACAGTGATAACTCACAGGTGTTCCAGGGCAGCGTTCTGCGAACCCGCAGGAACAGCACCACGGTTATGAATCGCCACAGCCTGGTAAGGACACGATCAGAGCACCCACGTCAGGCCCAAAGCAGAGTGTGCAAACTGAAGTCAAGAAGGAAAGGAGCTTGTGATCTCTGAAACTAACCGCGTTCTCAGAAACAGGGCTCTGCTCTGACATTAGTGTGCTGTAGCTGTAGTGAAATGCTCTCTGTAGGCTGGTTGGCCTTGGAAAGTATTTATGTTTCACTGTGATAGTAACTTCATAAAATCATAGACTGCTGGGTTGAAAAGGACCTCAGAGATCATCTAGTTTCAAGCCCCCTGCTGTGTGCAGGGTCGCCATCCACCATACCAGGCTCCCAACATCCAGCCTGGCCTTGAATGCCTCCAGGGATGGGGGATCCACAACTTGGTTATGGAAATGCAAGCAGATGTTTTCAGAGTAGGATAGCGGAGGAAGCTGGTTGTATAGATGTGCTCATAATTTCTGATGCTTAAAAAACAAGTGCAGTCATGTTCCAGTTTTAAGTTCTTTTTCTATTAAAGTCAGAACATACTGCTGAGATCCACAGCTGATGTAACGAGATAGGACTGGCTGATGGAACACAGAGCTTGAGACCCTCCAAATGAAGAATTCTACCTCTTGGAAACATTTTGATTTTTATCATGCTCTTCTTTCTACAGTTCCCAAAAGTCTGAATTTGTAAGCTATTAAGCTGTAGGAGGGTGTGATTGTGGCTGACTGAGAACACCTGCACAGGTTGCCTGTATTGGTTTGCTTGTCCTTATCAGAAGGGCTGGGGTATGTTGGCAGTTGCTTCCTCCAACAACAAGGAGTTTTGCCAGCTCCACACAACTTTTCCCCTAGAACAGCCTTAGGAAAAACAGATGTATGTAAGATAACGCTTAGCTGCAGTCAATATTAAAGTTTTGGAAAAGCTGATGTTCAGGTAGGAGGGGGGTAGCAACAATTTCCCATTAAGTGTGGGGAAAAACCACAGTAACCCAGTGATGCTACCATAATGGCCTTTGGTGCATTCCCATGTGTGGATTTCCCTGTTTGGTTTCTTTGGCAGTGTTGTAGTCTCCTGTAGAGCTGATTGCAGTTACCCTGTTACTTCTTAGCTGCCTTTTGGCAATGCTTTAGAAGTAATCTGCTAGCTCCATGCTAGAGGCTGAAGAATGGACTCTCATATTCCCTTGGCTGATGTCCCTCTGCTAACATTCTGTTTTAAAACCAGGACAGACAGCTACGCAAGCAAAGACTTGTGTCTGTAACAGATTCAGGATACTTAATGTAAAGTTGTAGAAAGATCATTGAGAAATAAGTCCTGATAGACTATTATGGTAACAAATTATTAAATGAGTGTCTCTTTTTTCATGTACTTTCTAGGGCTGCAGCTTAGAGGAAACTTATTTATTCTTATGGTCAGAGTAAAGGGGAAACAAACTGAAGGTAAAGCTCAGTTTGTTAGGTTCTCTTCTTGAAGTTCCTCAATTGTTGGGGGGAAAAAAAAGAGAATTCTAACTTGGGGAGGTTGCCTGTAACTTGCTGAGAAGCAGGAGCTGGTGCACTGCTGGGCTGGTTCTTACAGCTGTCCCAGAAGTGAAAAGCAGGTTTACTCTTCTACTAAGGATGGAAACTTTTTAGGAAAGACAGACGTGGTGCTTAAGGACAAAAATTGATTTAGAGCTAACAAAGGAATTTTCAGTAATACTTTGCAGTTTATGTCTCTTTTTTCTTCAGTCTCTTGTCTCATCTTCTTAAACCTGCTGTTCATTTTCTTGTACAAAGAGCTCTTCCTCCATGCTTACATTGCATTTGGAGCTCTAAGAGACTGCTTCCTTCCAAGACCTTCCCTTCAGACTCCACAAGGCGTGCATCAGAGACTTGAATTCAACACTGACCCCACGAGGAAATGTCCCTGTGGCCTCATATTAGTCATTTTTTTGGGCTTGTATTTATTCTTCACTCTTTGCTGACCAGATGCTGACAAAATCCAGCTGAAACTTGTGCTAAAAATCAGGTGCTTTATCAGCAGCTAGATTGGTGCCTCGTCTCTTTGTATGATGGGCTGGTTTCTGGTTCTGTTGAGCATGGGAAATGGGAAGGGGAATGAAATTGGAAATGAACTTAGAGATTATCCTTTCCTCCTGTTGCCCTAAGCCAGGATCAGCTGCAGCTAAACAGTTTCTGGAACATAATTAACCTTCAGCATTAAGGACCCTAAGCAACTTCTCCTGGTGTTCATGCTAGAGCAAAATAAGTGTAGTTTTTTTTGGCCTTAGAATATTCTAAGATGCTAGATTGACATCTGTCCTGATACATTTAATTTCATAGTATCTAGGTGATAAAATGTACTTCAAAACACTTTTTAAGTGTTTAGAAAAATTAATCTAGGTTTTATTGCAGCTTAAGCTGTAATAAAGATGGTTACAGCGTTCAGTAAATGACTGAAGCTGTCAGTTTATTTCAGCAGATAAATGCTAAGTTCAGTTAACATTTCACGTTGTGTTAAGCTGAATGGGAAAGAAGTAATTTTTCTAAAGTGTTGTGTTAACTCTAATGAGAGCAGTGGGAGCTGTCAGAGTGCTTAGCTAACAGAAGTGCACGTCCTGGCCCCATCTCCGGGCTGTTAGGCTGCTTGTCCCAGTTGCTCAGCTGAATTCTAGGAGCTTTTCTTGCTGTATGAACTTTTCCAAGTCTCAGACTCTTTCATAATGACATCAGCAGGGGCTGCTATGCCATTTCTGGTAAATACATGTATTGCCTAGGGATCAGCTGTGCTCAGGATCTGTGCAATTCCTTTCAGAACACATCAGTGGCATCTAGTGAATAAATGCTGTGGTTTTCTTTCCTACTGTTTTTTTCTTTTAAGGCAAAGCACTTCAGGCTGTGGTTAAATGTTTAGCCACTGTTTCAGCTACAGCTTTCCCTGGGTTGGTTTTTCCCTTTTTTGCTGGTTTGCTGTGAGGCCCCACGGATGCTTGTGTTGGCAGAAGAAAGAGGGCAGTGCAGGGACAGAAATGGAAGGGGCAGCTGACTGCTTATTTTGGTCGTGCTGTCTGCCAGAGTGGCACCAGTGAAACTTTACCTGTGAGCACACAGCAGTATGATGTGGAAATGCCTGTGATGGTGTTTTTGGGAGTGCTTGGTGGGGTTTGTATATACTGAGAGTGCTACAAATGCTGTTCAAACAAACAGAACCCTTGGTGCCTATTGTTTGAGTTTAGAGTAGTGTTACAGAGTTGCATTTCTGTACCTTCCCCCTCCCTCTCCTGTGGTTTTTAAGTGTGTTTCAGCCATGTATTGCTTTGTTCTGCAGTTTGTGCCATCATCTCCTATCCGTATTCCTAGCAGCCGTCTTCATCAAATCAAACAGGTAAGAATAGGTTCTAATCTCTAAATATGAAATTATTTGTAGGTGGCTGGGTTGTTTTTGTGCTTCATTTGGCGTGTGTTTAATGTGCATTGTCTTTCAAATGACTTCAGATTTTGCTACGAATCAGTTCAGAGTCTGCAGTGCTCTATTGCTTCAAGGTATGTTCAAAAGTAGAGATTATGTCTCGTGTGCAGTGTCCCAAACTCTGTGAAAAGACAAATACGTGTTACAGTGAGAAGACTTGAATTGAAAAAGGTGAAGAGTCTTAGAATTGACACTTTAGGAAGGAAACCTGTAATGTAAACCCTTCCAATAAAGTTTCACTGAGTTTTTTTGGCAGTCAGGCCAGCATAAACACTTCAGGCTAATGACAACTTGTGTTGGCACAGCATTCACTGCAGCCGGAAAAACAACTGGGTAAGGAAGCAATCTGGCAAAAAAAGAAAAAAAGTTCAGACTCTCCTGGCTGGGCTGCTTTTAATCTGCATAAGATTCTCATCCAGATCACTGGTTGTGCAGTTAGAGCGTGAGGGGAAGGGCGTTGGAGCATGGAGGAGGAGGGAGGGTGGCAGATAACTGGGCAGGTTTAACTAACGCTGCTGCCCACTGCACGGCTCAGGCTGAAGATGCACGTTTTAAAACTAGCAAACTTGAACTCTTGTGGCTCCTCCATTTTAAATATTGTCCTTGGCAGGACGAGGGGAAATGGTTCTAAGCTGAAGGAGGTTTAGGTTGGATGTTAAGGGGGAGGTTCTTTACTGCCCGGAGAGGCTGTGGGTGCCCCATCCCTGGAGGTGTTCAAGGCCAGGTCGGATGGGGCCCTGGGCAGCCTGGGCTGGTGTTAAATGTGGACATTGGTGGCCCTGCGTGTGGTGGGGGGTTGGAGCCTCATGATCCTTGACGTCCCTTCCAACCCAAGCCATTCTGTGATTCTGAGATTGACTTCTTGGCAGTCAAGTGCTTACAAAATTAGCTTGAAAGTGCTTAATTTTGCTCTGAACTTTCAAGTTTGCAATGGATGTGCTGCTTCTCTGACTTCGTAAAAACAAAAGTTTCAGGCAGCACTTTCAGGGTTTGTTGTTTGAAGTGATGTGAGGTGCTTCTGCATCCCACTCAGGTATTTAATGTGAGTGCATTAATAACACTGAAGAAGACAACTGCTTTTGTTTACTATGTAAACAGTGTACTGGCTTCAAAAGATGCTGAAACACTCAGATCAGTTTTAAAGCTGTTTTTATCAGTATAGAAAAGCTTAGGAGAAATACACGAATATGATGAGCACAAGGAGATGAATGTCTGTGGTTTCTCTGCTCTATTTATTACATGAAAGAAAGGTTGATCGCTCAAATTGTTTTGAGTTCAGATATTTCTGTATTCAATGTTACTCCATAAATTTGAGTGCTGACATTTCCTAACTTGTCCTTGGTGGTTGAATTCACAGTTGAAGTGCTCTGTGCTTCCCGGCGCACGGGAACAACGTGCTCCACTTCTCATCTCTTTCAAATCCCAGCAAAGCACACAACCAACTGTGTTAGTAGGGCTCTCCCTCCATATGATGAACGTTGTGAATGTATTTAGTTCAGCTTTTATTCTTGAAGTGGTCTGAACTGGGGAATTTACTCCTGCACTCCATTGACTGTGTAGTGTTTGTTTGGTTTTAGTGTTTGTTTGTAAGGAAGGATGCACACGTACCTAAGAGGGGATTGAGTCATGTTAATGTTTAATACCTCATCTCTGATCTGTTTTAGTAATACTGTATGAATGTTTTAGAAGAAAACAGCAAATCCCAAATGTACAGCATGTGCTGTATAGCAGTGAGATGCAGTCTGGTTGGATACATAGAATAAGGACTATTTCTTATTCTATCAATCCAGTTGTGTCCTTAAACATGTTTCTACTTTAAGAAGTAGATTCTGCAAGAGCACATAAAGATACTCCAGCGTGTGTAGGATTTCTGGTTGGCATTGTTCTGCATTTGAAGTGCTTTTTTGATAGAGTGAAAATGAATTAAAAAAAACAGTGTGAAAAACAGCCAGCTCCCAACTTCTTGATGGTCCCTGTTGACGTGTTTCTTTCCTTTTTTCTCCCTCTGCTCTTTGTCTTGTGAGAGCCTGAGGTAATTGTTACTTAACTAAGTTGAATAAAATCTCTATACAGAAGTAAAATAAAATCAGTTTTCCTGGTTTTCTGTAGCAAAGCTTTTTTTTTTTTTTTTTTTTTTTGTTTTAATTTTTCATCTATTTTTTAGGAAGAAGGAATGAACTTGATGAACAGAGAAACAGTACATGAAAGGTAAGCGTTAAGGGAAGCTAGCTTACTTAATCCAGTCTTCTATGGGCCTAGGGCAATACGTTTCTTTTCTTCTTTATAGAGAAGTGCAAGTAGCAATGCAGATGAGCCAGTCATGGGAGGAGAGCTTGAGCCTGGTAATGCATTTGTGCTTTAATTTGTATTCCTGCTATCAGTATCAGGACACTACAGAAACTTGCATCAACTCTTTTTGTGTAGTTTAAGCACAGTTAAGGTGGTTAATGTAGCGCTGCTTTTGACCAGCAGTTTTTCACACTAGTAAGGCACGCAGTTATCAGCTGCTCAAGGATATCTGTGGGTTCCTTGGGCTGGAATGTCAAAGGAAAACTGCATGGATGTCTGCATGTCCAAATTTTCCTCCGTGTTCTAATACTTAACAAGTAATGCTTAAGGCTTGTTTTATAGATAGTTGCCTAAGAAAAAAGTTCACAAGGATGAAGCCTGGTAACTTTTGAACCATGCTCAGCTCTACACAAAACAGCCCTTCTCATGTGAAGATACTTGCTCACAAGATTAACTGTATGCACTGTTTACAGAGTAACAATGATTTTGAAAAATCATCATCTCCAAAGCAAGTAGACTTTGTCCCAGTCTCTCCAGCTCCTTCACCTACCAGAGGAATAGGGAAGGTGAGCAAAACATGGTAATAAAAGCTTTGTCCTGAGCAGTGCTAACTAAATTTGATCCCGTTAGTAGCAAGAGAGCAAGCCACCTGCTCCTTTTACATCAGCTGCAAATCAAAAACTAGAGCAAACCAGAAAACCCAACCCTCCTAAGACTCAAACTGAAACTCCCAGCTAGCAGCTGTATGCCTTGTAGATGAGAGTTTCTGTGGAGTGTTCCACCTCTAGTCTGTGGTAAATAAATTGAATTTGCTTTCAATTTAAAACAAGAGGAGGAGGCACACGTTCTTATTTTATTAACTAGTGTGTTTAACCAGCCTGAGATGGACTAAATGCTTGTCAGCTTGCATGCATTCTGCATGAAAGTGGAGTCTGTCCAACTTCAGTTCCTTTCTCAGTAACCAAATCGCTCAGTATAGCCAGCTAGGTGGGTTGCTTTAAATGTGGAATGGGTTGCTGATTTGCCTGCATAAGGATTGGTTTCTACTCTCTGTGATACTAAGTGTAAATAACACAAACTTCTGCTCTCAGCAATGCTTCTCACCATCTTTGCAAAGTCTGGTGAGCAGCAGTGGATTACCTCCAAGTCCCAGCCCAAGTCCCACAAGGCGATTTTCAAGGTAAGTTCCAGATCATATCAGCAATAGGAAACTGGCACAGCTTATTCACACACAGCTTTTGAAATAGCAAAATGTTCTGTCAGTAGTTGAAGTATATTTCTTATAATGTGATCTGAACATCAGATTTTACAGTGTCTTAAAATGGCTGTTGAAATCCTTATAACAGCAGGGAAGCGGGCTACGTTTCAGCATCTGTCTTTGCAATATCATGTCTGTCTTGCTCTTTTTGTAACTGACTGAATTTTAAGGGGAAAAAAACAGTGGATTTAGGATTTGTTATGGGTTCTGTTTTGTTCTGAGTGCTGTAGGCAGAAAACCATTAGGTTTCGTTGGGCCATAACACTTAAGCAAAGTGCCTGCCTGAGCTTTCAGACTGCTCCACTTGTGAGACAGTGAGACCTAACTTTTTCTGTGGAGGACTGCGTTCCCTGGTCTGTCTTCTAAATACATGCAAATAAAATGTCAGAAAACTATTTTGGAGAGGCTGTTTTAATGCCTATTTTCTTACTGTATTCCACTTTATCTGAAAATCTTTCAATTCTTTACATGTTTTCAAACTTCCCTTGGTAATGGTGCTATCAGTATAGCATCTGTCTTCTTTTAGCAGGAGAAGCCAGAGTCCAATTAACTGCATTCGACCGAGTGTTCTTGGGCCAATAAAAAGAAAAGGTACAGTATTTGTTTTTGGCTGGGACAGCAGGCAGAATGGTTACTTTTACCATCATTCATATGTAGCTCTTTGTAATTCTGTTCCACTGGCTGATGCAGAGTGACTGGAAGTAAAGGGTGTTACAGATTACTAAACAAATAGGACTGTTTGTGGTGATGAAGCAATAAATGAGTGCGTACCGTTCAGTAAAGCTGCTTCTGACCCAATGTGTCTGCATTGCTGTAGTTGTTTAGTGATAAGTTTAATGATAATTAATCCTGAACTTCATTTGCATTAATTACAAGAGGGAAAACAGCTTTACTTTTTCTCAGCTTCTTTGCTTGGCTGGTAGAAGTCGGTGAATTGATTGAGCTGAATTAAATGAAAACATTTTCTTCTGACATACAAATAGCTGATAACTATGTCTCAGTCCATAATTTAAACTCTCTTGCTGCTTAGGCTAAAAGCTATCTAAGAAATAGCCTTTAAAATTTCAGCTTCAAACTTCTGTTTTTAGTACTGCAGCTTATGGAGTGTTACTTTCTAAGTTTGAACTTCTGTTTTTTGCTCTGCAGATGTTGGTTTAAGCGAGTAGTAATTTGTATCACCCTTTCTCTTACTAAAGGTGTAACTGAAATGGAAGATCATCCGAAAAGGTTATTCCAAGGCTCCACCAACATGCTTTCCTTTGAAGCTTTGCAGCAGCCAGACCTTGGCGGATGGTAATTGCCATTTTGTTGTGCAGGCTGCACCACAGGCACTACAAGTCTCCTTTTCATCTAGCAATGCTCACACTTGGAGTTATATTCCTTTTGAATTAGAGCAAGCATCCTGTGTTTCTGAAGCCTTGAAGGTGTCGTAGCAAACAGACATTACCATTCACTTCAACTTTAGAATTTCTAGAACAGATAGACAGTCTTTGTCTGTTAACATGCTTCAGGTACATAGGAGTTGAAAATCTTTAGGGAAAGATTCCTTATGGCTTGCAACTTCTGAAATCCAGTTGCAAATTGTAATTAAATATGAATGTTAATATTTTGGGGGGGAGGGGGTTTGTTTGTTTGTTCTGTTTTCTCCCTCTGTTCTTAGTCATATCGGACCACCCCAACCATCCCTGCTAGGAGGAGATAAAAGCACTAATTGAAAAATAGCCACATGAAATAGCAAGGGGATTTAGTATTTTGGTTGGGAGGGCGTAGTAATACCTAGGGTATGCCAGGACAGATACCAAGGTGAGATTGTTTATGGGGTCATCTAAAGTGCACAGGTGTGCACAAGCTTTGAGCCCGTTGCAATGGTGATAGTGAAATAGGTGTATTTGAAGACAACAGCTTTTTTGCATGTCCTGTTCATAGCAGGCACAGCAGTATGGGTTTTATTTGCTTATTTTAGGAGATGGTAACTCTTAAAAAACATTTTGTTGTTGTCACTGGTGATGGAACAGTGCTTCGCATGCTGTGGGATATGCACTAAAGAGCATCTGGATACGTGAGGACCTTGTAAGAGATGGGAGTAAAGCTTGCAGCACTGGTAAATGAGTGAACTACTTTGGGTGAAGAGAAAGGGGCAGATGTCTGTTTGAAAGAGATGGCAAGAGGTATTGTGACAGGTGTATTTCAAACGTGAGGTTTACCATTCCTGCAGGGGTGTGTTGTTCTTGAAATGGGCTTATTGTGAGTAGATGCCGATATTTGGAACTTTTAAGGGAAACTGCAGGGCTTCATTTCTCATCTCTTGATGCCGCTGTGTTTTCAGTTTGTCGGCGCGCGCCCTTGATGACAACAGGAGCAGTGCAGGCTCTTCCTGTGACTCACCAGCTGAAGCTGGCACCAGCACCGGCTCTCCAGTGTCGCTTTCTGACTCCAGATCTCCATTTTTACCAGTAGATCTTACAGCTAAGTTACCTATCGATTGAGAAGCAAATGTCTGCTAATGGATACCAAGAAACAGACTGGATATCAATAAGGCTTCCTGTTGCGTGTAACTGAGTCTTTTATGTGATTCTGTTCCTCATAGGAACTTCCAGAAATGTCATTATTCCCAGAAAACTGCCAGAATGGTTCCTTGAGGAGGAATTCACGTTTCTAGTGATTTGTATGACATTTACTGAAATACAGTAAGCATTTGAATTGCAAACATATTTGATGCTGACATCAGTATCCAAGCTGTTGATTTCCTATGGATTTATTCCTGTTGGTGTAAGTTACAAATACTGTATGCATGCGGAAGCCTTGGCTCTCCAGCAGACAAGAGGCAGCGTCCTTGCTAATATGAAGTGGTGCTTTGTGTAGTGACATAATTCACATTTGTCCTCAGTCTTAAACCAATGAAGCAGCTTACTGATTTGTTTTTATTCCCTCAGTGTGCGTTAGGTTGTTTTGCTGTTGCTCTGCTACGAAAGAGAGAGTGTTGGGGAGGGGGGGATAATTGATCCCTGTATTCTGTTGGGATGGACTTTACTGAATTCCGTTGTTCTAATTAGATTCCAAAAGAACAAGCTGGTGTATTGTCACCTTAGATGTGTGTCTTGGATTTTACTCATGATCAGGACTGCTGTTGTGACTAAACCCAAAGTTAATGTGGAACCTTCTGGGTTTTTGTGGTTTTTTTTCTTCATTTACATGATGTATTAGAGTGTTAGAAGCTCCATTAATCTTTTCATTGGGAAAAATAGTTATCATGTTTAGCACAAAACATTAAGTTGTGAGGTTTTAGTATTTAGTACTCCAAAAGTGCATTATTTTAACAAACAGCATTTGTCCTTGAGTGTGACTTTGGATGGATGAAAACAAAGAGGGACAATGAATGCTTTTATGCAGGTTGAGGTGATCAGATCACCTCAGAATTTGATCTCTTGATGTTACTGCCTTGAATAACAGCACCAGGGCTTTTCTGCTGCCATAAGCTTCGGGTGCTGGTTGGAAGTGTAGAGGTTGGTGATGCGCTGTGTTTCAGGGTTCTTGTACTTCATTGGAAAAGTCACTGGGTTGAGGCAACACGATTTCAACTCTGAAATCCCCCAGACAAGAGGAAAAATTTGTAAACCAGCATAGAGAACTGTGCCAAGCATTCCTGTGGCAACTTCATGTTGGTGGTTGATTCCTGCTATGGAATTGAACTTCCCCAGCTGGATCCCCCTTTGTGGTTGTAAGCCTTCTCTCCGGAGAGGTCAATAGCATAGCAAAATGCTTTGTTTTTTGGATGCTAAATCTTTCTAATGAGAAGATTGGAAAGATCCTCAAGTAGGAGAGAAGCCCATCTTGAATTCTGCTGCAAAATATTCACATGGATGGAGCTTTGGACAGCAGCCATCAGAAGTAGAAACGGATGACTTACTGCCCAGTGACTTTAGGACCAACAACTCGTTACCTTATTGTAGGAAAAACATAGAACCTATTTAATAGCTTTACACTTTTCAAGCAAGGTATATCAGTAAGGTTCACTTCTGATTTAATTCCTTTCAAATTACTGCAGTAGCCAACTTCCTGCCTGCAGATTCTTTTTCTGTTATTATTCAGACTGTCCTTTGCCCCGTGGCTGGTGGATGAACTTGTATGTAATGTCTCCTTGCCATCTCGTATGGCATAGTTCTGTTTTGCAATTTCAGATGACGTGCCAAAGAGTTGCTGTGCGCTCACTCTTCTGTGGTGAGGGCAAGACTGACTTTTTCAGCTTACTTTCTTCTTAAGAATGGGCCCCCGGGTGTCTGTTCCAATGTTACAAGAAAGATGCATTGGTGGGGGGTTCCGTGACTGTGTGTAAGTCAACTTGTCTTTTTTTCTGTTGGATATTTATGCTTTTCAAATAAGTGCCAATAAATAGAAAAAAATACATGGTTTTCTGTTTCTGTGCTGTGTTAGAAAGGTAACTGCATTACTCTTTTAATCTGCGATTAAATGTTTTTCTTTCTAACTCAGAGTATCTATTGTCTCACATTTCCACCCTTGTTTGTTTAGCATTGAAGTTGGCTCTAAAATCTGCAGCACAACTCTTGGAAAACTGAAGAATAAAACCATTTCCAAAAAGTAATCTTTGTGGTTTACCTTCCCAGTTGCCCAGGGAACGTTGATAACCGTGCCCATGCTCAGTGCTCAGGGGATTGTATTTTTGGAATGAGCTCTTCCTGCATTTAGCAGAGGAATAGATACATCATGGTGGGAGAGTGACACAAATGCCAGGAAAAATGAGCCAGTGCCTCAGCCAGATTAATTTGCTTGGGTCTTCTGTGTGTTGTCAGCAAGTCGGTTCATCTGAATACCCAACAGCTGTCCTCCTGATCATCAGAATGAGAACCTAATCCTAAACTTGTACTTTTCACCTTTCTTCTGAAGACCGGGCTGTAAGCGATAGCTGACTTGCGCTGACAAAATAGATCTGCAAAGTCTTACGTGTTCTTGTGAGGCAATCTTGTGATTCTCAGGTCAGTTGTGTGTTTGTGAGCCCAGTGCTGCTGATGAAATCACTGCAGGCAGAAGTGACTGCAGGAGCTCCACCAGCCAGCTTCAAGCTACGTAACAGCTTGAACGTTTCTTAGCAGTTGTCACTTGAGCAGTGTTCACTTTGTTGTTATGTTTCTGCATATGTTGCATTTGGAACTTAAAACAGAGAGGTTCAGGAGTTGCTATTAGAATATGTGAGCTCTTTGTACCCTTTCTTGTTGCCAGCTGTCAGATGGAGTTTAAGTTGTTCCCTCTTCTCATAAGCACAGAGTTAAAATATTTGTAAGTGTCATTGAATGTCGCAATTAAAATACTATAATTAAAACTCTCTCAATCCACAGAGGAGCACTTTGCTTGGAACACACTGTTCAATAACTAAGATACAAAAAATGCCACCTTGCTGCTTTGTGTACTGTCTGTTTTCAAGGATTATGTTGTGGATGACTTTATTGCTCTTAGCCTGTAACAGTACAGTCTTCTCACTTCTCATTTGATTTGTGGTTTCAGAAAATGAGCATCCTTGTTGGATGTGATGAACCCGGGCCTGAGAAACAGGCAGGCCGTGAAGATTCTTCAGGCAAATCTGGCACTTAGCAGAACAAACCTGTTTTATTTAGCACTCTCTCCTGTGATGAATTATGGCACGTAAATCTTTGTCATTTCACTGGATGTGAACTGAAGTAGGAAGAGGTAAAGGTTCTGTTCTTTGGACATCTGGTTCTTATTGCTGCTTCCCCCCTCTGCGGAGGAAAATCAAAACCATGGTGTATGTATCATGCGTTGGTTTTTGTGGCACAAAAATAGTGCACTGTTTTGACTTCCAGTCTTTCAAGAAGCTTGAATCAGGTGGTGGCACTGAAACTGATGCAGGAAGCTTCCTGCTAAAAATAAACCAGGATCCTTTCATTACAAGCACATTGACTTCAGCAGTAGCTCTTCGTTTTGGACATGTCTGAATTTATATCCCACAGCAGAGGTGTCACAGGAAACCCGTTACTCAGGCAGCCCTTATCAGCCTTTTCTTCATGCTGAGGGCAGCCATTGCTTTCATGTGTGCTGCTGTAATTGTGATTTTGCTCTTGCTTAATATATTCCTTTGTGTAATTATTCTCTGCTGTTTCACAGACCAGCCTGTGTTACTTCACTTGCATTTAATTCCGCAATTTATTATCAGTGTGGTTATGGAGCTCTGTAACTTTGAGAGCTGGTAAAGTTAGCTTTGGTTTACTGTGTAAAGTGAGCAGCTCATTAGCTTACAGCAGAGAGCTTCTGCAGGTTGAAAGCTGTGCATGTTCAGCGTGCATTGAAAAACAAGGAGTGAAACAGGGCAATTTTTTGCCAAATCTGTTGAGCAGCCCCCCTCTGGTGGAGGCTCGTTATCACATACTTGCTACGTATGAGCATAAGATTTCATGCAGTTGACTCTGAGAATTCTTAGCTGGTTGATTCCAAAAAGCGCTCCTTTGCTTTGCTGGTGGAGGCACAGTTCTGTGCGTGACTTCTCTGGGCTGCCACAAATGCCACCGTTCAACTGTTCAGGAGCAGGAATGCAACCATCTGACGGTGTGTTTGCTTGTGTTCCCTGGGCATGTTCTGAGAAATGGGGGCAGTAGGTGAGTCCTTTTTCAGGCTATTTCTGTGTAAGGCTGCTGGGCCCGCTTTCCAGCCTCAGGGACATCAGCTGCGCTCCCTGCTGGGATGAAGCCATGGTGTGAAAAGCCCTCTGTCCCTGGAGCTCTGGAAAGGTTGCGTTGGATCCATTGTAGTTGTAAGCATTCTGTGATCCGCTTCTTCAGAACAAAGGGGGAAATCTAAGCATTTTCTCATCAGACAAAGCGAAGATCTGAAGGAGATGGTGCACCACGGCCCTGCTGCTGGGAGTGATGCAGCTGGAGAGGATCCTCGCAGTGCTCTCATTTCCTGCCTGCCAGCATTGCTTGTCTGAGATCCCAGTGCCATAGCGAGTCGTGGGTAAACAAGTTGATTGTTTCTGCTGGGTGATCTTAAAGCACTCCTAATGTCTGCTCAAAATACTTCTCCATCTCAAGGAAATGACTGTTTTGTTTGTCTTAAGGAGTCAGGAATGGGAAATGACGTGAGCACTTAACTATTTTTCCTGGTGTTTGAAGAGGAAGTGTATTCACTGTCTCAGGTCTGATTTCCAGAGGCATCCAGTGTTTGCCACAGTCCTGTTAAACCAGCCTCAGGATACCAGAGGTACGTGCACACAGACAGATAAATGCATCCTGAGCGTGGTTTAAGCCTTGTACACCCACCCCAGAGACCCAGTGTCTCCCTCATGTCTCCCTGTGCCTTGCTGTGGCATGAGGTGAGGCATTTCCCCCCGTTCATAACTGCAGCTGCGCTCAGGTCTCGTTTATCCAATGTTAGAGTAGATCTGTCACTATGTTGTCACCTCCCTGACATGGGAGTCAAAATTTGCATTTTTTCATGTTTATTTTGCCTAAGCATGAGCTTTATCTGCAGCTGCTGTGTTATGCTGTGCACAGAAACTTTATCTGTGTGTTGTTCCTGGCTTGACCTTGAACAAGAAACGTTCCAGTGTTTTAGTTCTCTTGGTTGCTGATAACTCTTTGCTCCCAATTTCTTTGCTCAACGTGTTTGTTCTGTGCTGGTTGCTTCTTTCCAAATCCCATGAAAATGAACGTTGGCAATGTGTGTCTCACAAAACTCCAGATTAACAGTGATTAACAATTAACAGGTGATTAAAAATATCAGCCAAGCTACGAGAATGCAGCTCCATAGCAGCAGGAATTGAGCAGGAATCTGAGCCATGCCCACCTCTGTAACCAGAGCTCTCCTCCAGTTGTAGCACAGGTCTGGAACACCAAGAGCTCAAACCAACTTTTTTTTAAGATCTATTAATGTCTGTTTCTTCATCACCTGATGCTGATAGATGACACAGTCTCAGTTCACCTGGCAATCAAGCTGAAGTAACGTTTTTATTGCCCTTTAAAGACTTGGGGTGTTACATGTAAGAAATTTACAGTAGTTATTAATGTAAATTCAACCTCATTGTTTTTTAAACAGCAACATCTGTGTGGTTTCCTTGTGCTTCTGTGCACAAAGTCCAGAAACGTGACCTGTAACATGCAGAAGGGGGAAGCTTAACTTCCAAAACGTTCCATATACAAATCAAAGCATATTTACTATATAGACTCCTTATAAATCTGTATGCATGAACCAAATGCAGTCATAGTGAAATGAAGCAGTAGAAATGTTATAATTAAACATCTCTACAATGAAATGTGAAATGGGGTGAATGTTCACCTGGAATGAAACACTGGACTTTGAGCAGGAGTTCCTCGTACCAAAGAAATCCTGCCTCGGCTGTATGGTGTGGTGGGGGAAGGTGGAGACAAAAATGCCTCTGCTGCTCTGCTTAGTTTGGTCTGTAAAACTGGAAAATGTGCTGAATTCTATATTGGTGTGCAGTGCGGGTTCAGGTTCTGTTAATGCCACGTAGCTCACAGGTTGCACGCAGCCCTGAGAAATGAAGGGATCTGATTACAGAACTGGTCTTTATTGTCTACGGTCGATACAAAATGTCTGTTGCAGAAATTACCTCCCCAGGTAAGAAAACCAGCACTCAGCGATACATGGGTAACAGTGAAGTAAGGAATTTGAGAATTACTTCTTCACCTAAACGTAATGGTTTATTTCATAGTTTCACTGATGAAATTTTCCATTTGCTTCAATGATCAGCCACGACTGCCATCCTTCTGGTACACATACAGAAGTGTCAGGCATCAGCCTCAGCATGTACAGCCACAAACCAAAGGAACGCTTACATGACAGTTTGCTTTTATAGTGATCACGCACTGATGTGAACATAGACTAAAAATAACAAATGTTTGCTTTAATAAGGATTTTTTTTACAGTAGGCGTAAATATAAAAGTGTTTCAAATTATTTTCACAGGTATCACTGAACATTTCATAGCTGTCTGTTACAGAAGCACCTAAAAGTGCTTTGAGTCTTTCATTTATTATACATAGTTAAAATATATTACACTTCTGAAGGTATCTTAGATCACTGAACAGAGCTGCTAGCATCTCGATGAGCCCAATGGGAGTAAAGGCAGTCCACATTCATGATGTGAATATACAGTAAGGTGTTTGATGTCCTGCTAAGTCATTGCTCATGTTCTCAGAATAACCATGGTGATGAGACCTGGAGGAAAGGATGAAGAACCAAGTGCTTTAACTTTCCGAGATGGAGAAGACAGTTATTTCACAGGGCAGAAACTAAAGCAGAAGTAATGCATGCAGGAGGAGTTCATACCGACCCCTTGCATAAGTACTACAAGTATTGCTCCAAATTCTGATGTAGACAAAACTCAGGTGTTCCATTATAGGGAAGTGCTGCCTTGTAACTAAATCTCAAAGAAGCCATAACTGCTCTGTACAACCAACTGCCTGCTGCAAAATCTCATCCATGTTGAAATCTAAGCTTAATAAGGGCATGGAAGCCATTGGTTTTGATGTGGGATGGTTATGGGCAGCGTAATTCAAATGCTGAGTCATCAGTAAGGCAGGTTAGCTAAAAGCTAGATGATGATTTTTATTCAGTTCTCTGCAGAGCAATACTTGTCCTGAACTCGTCTTTGCTCAGTCTGCACAGGGAGCTTTCTGCAGGCTTTGTGACCTTTAAGAAGGGAGGGAAACAAAAGTCTGCTCTGACAGAGGCCTAAAAAACTCCCAAACAATTAAAAATAGGCTCCAGGGATGAAAGCAGAAAATCCAGGGTTAGAAAACCTACTACTGCCACACAGAAAAACCCACTGCCATTGTGTTGATAAGAAAAAGGTTCATAGCCATGAATGTATTTAGTACAGGGCAAAGAGGCATATGGAAAAAACATACAGGCCTTCTGACACACCAGAACAGTAATTCATCAGTTCTTAGGCAATCTTATTTCAGGCTTGGAATACGTTTCTATAATAGCCTTTCACAGCACAGATCTTACAGCCTACAGATTTTACCAGACAAAGAAATTGCTGAGGCTCTCTTGCTATGTTGCCTCTCCATACTGATGTAACTTATTTGATAAAGATTTGAAACATAAAAGCATGACTGAACAGAATTGTAATGCTGCCCTCCATTAGACAAGCATTTCATCCCATTAAAGAGGAATTATAGTTCAGCTATTTGTCAAGGTCTGCATTAGCTCAGACAATCCCAAATACCAGAACTGCTGTAGGCCCTGATTTAGATTATTTAAATCACTGCAGAGTAACAGGATTCTGGAAGGTGCTACGGAACAACCTGCACCACGGCTGGGTTTCACTCATTTCTGTGAAGCAAATTCTCCTCCAATGTCACCGAGTCCCATTGGTGTGGAACAAACCTCCCTTTTCAGTTAAAAACCAAACAATCCATTGTACTTCATTGTGGAAGAAAGCGTTTGCACCTTCGTATGGCCAATCCGCTTGTGTTGTAGATGAGTGCTGTACCCAGAGGAGCCCTTTGTGAACCCTGCCCCCAGTAGAACCAAGACCTGTAGCAACTTCACAACGCATCTACGAACAGGTGAGTTGTTGTAAATGTATGAATTCAAATGGTTTAACACTTTAACACCATGGTTGTCACCAGCAGAAACTGGGACTATTTTCAAAACTAGAGATAAAAATAAAACCAGGATTACTGCAAGGTTCTAATCTGGAAATACAATGCCATCAGCTCAGATAGAGACACAGGCTTCTGGTCAGCAGCAGGTGAGATCTAAAACCCTTTCAGCAGATGAACTTAGCAAAGTCAGTCACTAAACTGCGTGCATTTAATCGACCAGATCTTGTGTTCTTTCCCACCACTACCTCACCTCCAGCTCTCAGTTTGAAGCTGCCTATCTCCTTTCCTTTAAATTCTCATTTCTGCCAGGCAGGGGGGTGGGAGAACTGAATTAAGTGCGAGTGCTCTTCCAATCTGAAATAGCTACAGAAAAATAGACAAATCAAGTGAAGCGTGCAACTTCTCTATGCTCCTAATTTAGGAGCAAGTGAGCAATCAGGAAGAGGTGTGGATGGCAGTGATCTCTTAATAAGCAACAATAACCATTTATTTTTGAACATTTCAACTGCTTATCAAGAAGATGACGAACGCAGCCTTTCAGACCAGCTTATTTGGCTTGGAGAGAGAAACAGAACCAGAAGAGTTCTAGGTTCTGCAACTGATTAACTCTGTATTCAGTGTAAGAAACATAATTCATTCCACTCAGTTTTGCTGGCAGGTGATTAGAGGTATGAGTGATTGGGCCAGTCATCGAATGAAGGCAAAACTAGTACATGGAAGCCTGTATATAACATTGACTAAAATCTGGTCTAAAATATTTATAATCAATTTTCCCTCATATCATTCTGGCTGTAACGTAAAATATAACTGGGGTGGAAAAGAAAACGTAAGGCAGTTCTTTGTCTCCAGGTTTCCTGAAGCTGCTGACAAACAGCTGAGAAGTTCCCCAAATCACAAAAGCTCCTCTAAAACACGAAATCCAGAATACTTACCTAAAACATAAGCAGCAACTAACTTTTGATTCACACTTAAATGGAGGTAGAGAGGCACCAGGGATTCCATTTCCCCCAATGTAGGTAGCATTAGTGCTGCAATACACACTATTCCCAGGAAGACTGTTAGTAAACTCGGTCCCGATGAGGCAGGTCTGTTTTCTGAAAAACAAAGCAGTACCACTTGTAGGGAACATCTACCCACACAACATCAGAGCTGCACTACCTTGATATTTTCTTTATCTTTTTGAGTTTGGAGGGGATGGAAAACAATTTACATCCACTTCCCTAAGCTTTCTGCATCTTGCAGTGCAGGAGGCTGCTCCTGTTCCAAGGCTGATGCTGGAATTTGCTTTCACATGACTTTCCAAATCTCCCCCTTCTAGAGGAACAGTCTGCCAGGCCTAGTAGCTATATATACACACTGCTGGCAGTTAGATGTTTCAGCAATGCTTGAGGTTTCACTATGCATCCTGACACTGATACATTCCCTGTGCAATTAGTAGTTAATTGGGAAAGAACACTAAAAGGAAGTACAGAGGCAGAAAGCTCTCACACCTCCAAACAAGTCTTGGCTACAGCAAGAGCACAGCTGGTGGTCCAGGTGAGTTTCCCTTCTTTCTTTAAGGGAGAACTTAAGGCCTGCCCCAGGTCCAGTTCACATGCCACAGCTGAGTAGCATGTTTAGCCTGCTCTGAGAACTGAACTACCACAACAATCCAGTGTCACCCAAACAAGGGAATGCAAACTGCAGATTCATTTATCCTCCATGCTCTTTGCTGTGCTGCAGTTCAATGGCTGGAATCTCCTCACTGACACACTTCAAGCTGTTAATTTCTAACAGGTGGTTCTTAGCACTGTCAACTAACACATTACCAAATGCTTTTAGCAAAGTTTTCTATCCTCACTGTGACTGGCTTGCATATCCTATTTTAATTCCAGTACTGTTCTTTCTAGGTTGCAGGTTATACGCAAAGACCTTAAGCTGCTGTTTGCTGCTTTTCTGTAAGCAAGCAATACAATTTAATTAAAGGTTTAAAGAGAAGTAGCAGTGTTTGGATTGAGACCAATATCAGATTGTTCAGAATGGTTCAAACCCTCTGTACTGGAACAACTGTCACATTAACAGTGTGTTCTGTGGGCCCAGAGACAGTGCAGGTTTAGTTTAACCACGTATCCTCCTGCAATACATACTGAGATGGATCTGTTTTTTTCTTAATACAAGGTGTTTCACCAGCCAGCAAACCATTTATAAATGCTGACACAGTTTGATTTTAGCAGGAGAAACAGTCTCAAGCAAGTCAGTTTCTTTTCAGGAACTTATTTTTGTTCTTGTCGTGAAAAACAAGCAGTGACAAGAACATTACACTATAATTCAGCAGAGGTTGAGGATCCATTCAGATGCACTTCCAGTAAGACTCAATATTTTTTCTCTCTCTTCCTGTCACTTTGAGCTGTTTGGTCCAGGCTTTGCCCAAGACTTTAGATTCACTTCATCATATTCAAAACATACAAAGAATTTCCAGTGGCAATTCTGTTTTCTTGTACTTTTCAGACAAAGAAGAAAAAAAAATTATTATTAATCAAGACAGCACAAGCAGAACTATCACAGTTTGCTTCTCGAGTGCAATCATCCTTTGGTGCTAAAGGTAACTAATAAGAATTATTTTCAAGCTTATTTTAGTCTAGTCTTTCTATTATTTAAGCTATTCAAAACTGATCCAGAGAACAGGATGGATAAAGATTTCAACTACCTGGTTGACACAAAGTCTGCTCAAAAAAGACACTTTCAGACAGGTGCTCCTTTATTCGTTTTTCTTCCTCTTCCTTTTGCTGTGGTGGTTCCTTTGCAGATGGAAGCAGAGTAGCAATAATCTCCTTTCTCCCCAGTGCTTTCCTCTGGCTTTGCTCAGACACTTGCAGTCGGAATTTATCTATCACACCATAGTGAGCAGCACGAACATCTCTGTGACGAATCACACTGCAGAGTACAACAATGTCAAGCAGAGGAGCTGGTCAAAACGACGCCTCGTGTGGAATCACGCCCTGCAATGCCAATGCTTCCCGTTTTCCCCACACAGATGCATTCAGTAGTTCACATCCCCACTCTATCCTCAGTCACTCAATGTTCTTGAAGCTCTGATCTTGCCTCGTCTCTCTCCTCCCCGTTTGCTGCACCATGGCAGGGCATTCTAGTTCCTAAATATATCTGCTCCAATTGGCTGGCCAAAAAAACCACAGCTATTCTTTCTCAGAAGACACCATTAGGGGCCTGACTGCCACTTTTCACAGAACATCCATTATCTGAAAGATGCCTCCTCTTCAAACAATTTTGCTCTATGCTGTCCAATATGTCAAAAGGTAGAGGGGGACGTGGGGTAGATAGGGGAAAAAAAGGACTGCCAAGCGCTTGGACAGACAAGGTGATGGCAGAAGTCTCTTCAGGAAAGCAGGCTCAAAGCTTTGAAATTATATTTTCCCAGAAGCAAAACTAATTCTCTCTACGGGTTAAGAGTCATCTAGATTTAAAAAGATTTTTGAAATCAGAAACTCACCAGTTTAAGGCATGTAACTGCAATATAAACATTTCCCATCCCTTCCATACAAGAAGTGAGCAAGCGTGGCTCTCAGAGCTCTGTGCTGTCAAAGCTTTGCTCAGCAGTCCTGCTACCTTGAGCATATTCTGCAGCCTGAACTGAAATACTGCAGGCACTTGACCAGCTAGCAAGAGTTAGGCCTGCTGTTATCGACACAAGCTGCAGTCAGACCCCAACTGCAGCACAGGCAAAGCTGAGCCATGGCTGGAGTCCATTTGTTCCCTCACAGACTTTTGTACTGCCCAGCAACCACTGTGAACTCTGCTGTTCTGAACAAGTTGGCCAGGATGGTTTCAAAATTAAGGCACTGTGATAGCTGTTACATTACTTCTAATTTTATGGTATTTAATATGAAAAAAAAAATCATATGTAGGACATGTTAAAGGCACATTTAAAAATAACACTGATCAAAGGCAATACAGACCTTTGCAACACTGCTCTGCTCACCTGCCTCCTCTCTGCATTTATGATTCATTATGAAAATACCCATCTAGCACTAAAAAAAGAAAACATTCAGGTTTTTAAAAGTCATAGCAGCTCTCACAGTTAAAACAAAGGATTTTTCTGGAGTGGAAAACTTTTTTTTCTTCTTTATGAGAGGCTACTCTAAATTTCTAAGGTAATAATAGCTAACCTGAAAAAACACCTGTGTATAAGTGGTGTGGCTTCAAGAAGGTTGCCATATCCTGAGGGAAAAAAGTGGTTTTACCTTTATTAATACAGGATAAACTTTTCAGAAACGATTATGAGCACTATCTTTGTGATGCATGTGCATTAAAATGCTACAAGAAACAGATGTTTGTTTCTGGTTTCTTTTAAATGAATTGTGCCACAGCAAGGTATCTACAATCATAAACACAGAGCAGTGCTTATAACCAGTATATAGTTTGAACAGATCGTTCAACAAGGAAACAGAAACTAAGTCATCCCTCCTAAGCAAGATGGGCATAGAAATGCCTGTGGTTTTACTTTAGGAACCAAGCAGTGTGCTTATGTCAGGCTTCAAGAAGCTGAGTGGTGGTTGGGTGAATGCT
The DNA here is from genome assembly GCF_951394365.1 of Tetrao urogallus. Lineage (NCBI taxonomy): Eukaryota > Metazoa > Chordata > Aves > Galliformes > Phasianidae > Tetrao > Tetrao urogallus. The sequence continues at coordinate 15,099,344 of NC_136826.1, read as the reverse complement.
TTCATTAAAACAGAGGGATTTTCCCCAACAACACTTCCATACAACCCTGAGAACTGAATCTGCTGTTCTGATAAATTATTTCTCCCTTTAAGACTTCCTTTACAGTTTTTTTCTCCTCTTATATGTGCTACTATCGACCTAAACAAAATCTGTACATACTGCTGCACTATGAGACATGCATCTGCTGCCAAGCTAAGAGATGTTTTCTGCAGACCCTTATAAACAGATACATGCTCATGTTTCTTGTCAGAGGCCACTGCTTAATTAGAAGCTCCGTAGAATATGTTTATCTGGCAAGCAGCCACACTTACCTAGTACTGCTCATAGCTTTGCAGTAAACACTGACATTGGACAACAACGTCAACAGAACCAGATGGGGTTTTCTTTGCCACACAAAAACTCCCCAGGAAATAGGCATACCTCTTATTTAACACATTTGTTTAAGCCAAAGATGAACTAAACATTGAGAATGTGTAAATGCCTACTAAACTCTGCCAGTGGCTTACTGATATTCTCATTGATTTTGTTCTATCTGTACCTCACAGAGATAATGTTGCAAACACAATGAAAAAACCTGGGCAATTTTATCATATCTATTGGTTCTTGCTCTACTTTGAATTCCAGCAGCCTGCAGGCCCTGCATGCTACTGGAGTAAACTTAACCAGCGTTCATTTCTCCTCTGTTATGGTGCTGGGACCTGAAAGGAGAAGTAAAGGGGGAAGGAGGGGTGGAAGAGAGAGCAGAGAGTACAAGACAGGTGGTCAGGGTGAAGGATGGGCAAAAGTACCTTCGTTAAATATGTCCCAGAAAAGTGTGTTCAGTAGAACTTTGTACTTTTTCACTTTGTCAATCTGCAAACAAATATTTCTCCCAAAGAAATCCCAACCCTAGGGGTGGTCTTGTTCTTCTTGTTAGAAATAACAAAATACAGACTCCATACTCTCACTGATGATTTACCAACTATACTGCAGGATGCATTTAGTAGCAAGTTGTTTATGCTTAAGGAGAAAACTAAAGAAGCAATCTCCGAATCGTTACCTTTGCCCTAGAGTAAAAGAACAGTAAAGACTGGATGGCCACGAGAATACAAGAGATCAGGAAAGCATGGTAATATTTATATAGTTTATGCTGTGTTTGCTGTCATTTACTACCTCTTACAATAATGAAGGAAATTAAGGTAATCAGACATCAGGGGAAAAATAAACCACTTTTTACTTACATATCAACACAGCACTGAGGCTTCACTGCTCCGGTCGCATCAACCACCGCATATTTATTTGGAGTTGTACAGAGAACTGCAAAGGAAAGGACAGCAGAGGTGACAAGTCACACATCAACACCTGAGTCATCAACAGATACACGTGAAGACAGGGCTTTGGTTTTGTCGCAAATATGATTCATTACACAAACTATAATTGGATTGTTCAAGATCACCAACTAATCCTTAAATACAACTTAACCTAAGAAACCCACCTTTGAATTTTAAGGCAAACTCATAGGGGTTATATAGAGTCAACACCTGCTTGTGTGTCGACTGGTCATCTGCATAAAATATAAGTTCTGTAGGAAAAACAAAGACAGGAAGATTTCCTTCCACTAACTCTGGCTGTCTTCTTTGTTGCTGCATTGGCACTGAATCCTCCTTGCTGCTTCTTGTGTTCTTATGAGTTTTGTATCTTCAGCAACTTCAGTTTTAGAATCGTTTAAGAATTCCAAAGCATTTTGGCAATTCTGAAGGAAAAAAGGGAAAAAAGAGAGAAGGTGAGAAGATTGTGCCCTGAACCTCTGGTAAACTGAGGCAGACAACAAAGATGTAAGAAGGTAGAACTCTATACAGGTAGCTGCATAACCGAATATTGTCATTCAAAAACATGGCAATGCCTTTTCTATCCGCACCAGATCGCATCCATTTAACAAACTGCTCCAAAAGAAATGGATCAGCACTTCTGCAGCCCCCAGTCTGCCGTGACTCTGTGACATGACTGTGCAACACAAAGCAAACGACACAAATAAACGCCACTCTCACCTCAGAAAACAAACAGTTGAGAAAAGAGCAAAATGAGGAAACACAGCAGCAGGCATCGCTGAAAGGATCTCACTGCGCTGTGAGCTGTGCAGCCGTTCCTGGATGAAGTGTAACTGAGGTATCTGCTCACACAGGCAGATTCAGAACAAAGGAATGGGGAACATCTTCGTGCTTTGTCTAAACTAAGGTCTTGTTATGATTGCACAGTAGTTACTGGCAACGAATTGAAAATTAACTGGGATGAATAACAGGAGATACATGTTGGATTTCTAGTATTCTGAAATTTCTAGTATTCTAGAAATGAGAAAGGTTTTCTACCAATCTGCCTCTAAACAAAACATAACCATCGTGATTCTCCTTTGCCACCCCCACAGATTTTATTCCAAGTCTCATTCCAGAACTAAAACCAGAACCTCTGACCTGATCGAGCAACAATCCCAAATGTAATTTGTCCAATAAAATTAAGGGCAGATTCCTCAGCACACGCTGCATGCCAGTGACCTTACACACTGCACACACAACACAGTGAAACAGCTTCCCCTATTCTTCCCCCAAGATTGTCAGATTTTACTGTACTTCCCCTAGGTTTACTATCAAACTAAAGGTGTCCTGTGAGGCTCAGCTTTATTCTACAATAGGAAATAATAAAAGAATAAAAAGTTCCCACAGGCTCACAAGCTGCAATGTCTACTTTCAATGCAGCCTTACAGAACATCTGTTCCAGCTGTTCTCCAGACGAATAACCTGATCTGGTTGCACCTTAAGAAATTCAGTTTCTGAAATGTCTACATTGAATTCCCATAGCGCCCCGAACAAACAAAAATAAAAGCTTGGATTTTTGCATTCAGAACATCGTGATGTTTACATTTCCAACACCAAATCTGCGCTTTGTGTTCGAAACGTGACAGGAATGAATGTTTGCTAGAAGGTATTTTCGTAGCCCCATCTTTCGATGCACAGGCTGTGTTTCTCGTTAAGCTCTTCTGTTTCTTTACCTTTTTAAAGCAGCAACTCGTTAGAGAACTGCTCTCACTGGACACCTTTCCCTGGGCCCACTTGCTGTGCAGGGCACAGGTTGATTTCCGCTTCACTGCGATGCTACTAAGAATACTCTGAAAACAAATCCCCAGTGAGAGCGTTCCAAAGCTGATGCTCTGCTACCTTATTAAGAAGGGACTGGAAAAAGAAACAGATCTGTGAGTGGCAATTTGGGCTCCGTGGTGCTTCCTAGAATTGTCATAAATGCATTTTGTTTCAGAGGAATGAACGAGCTCTAAGATCACTGCGTGGAGCAGCTGCAAACAATATTTCCTGCAAAACTGTATGAGCCATTGCAGAATGAGATTAAATAGATTAATATACATCAAATATGTTATTACATTATTAATATGACTATCTGCCAAATAATCAGCATAGGAAATAATGTCTTCTGGAGCTTCTCATGCACAGATTTTGTACTTTTTTTATTTCTTTTTCCTCCCAAAATTAACACAGTATACAGTAAGTTCACATGAGAACAACTGGCTCTCAAACAGACCTACTGCATACATTATACATATCAGATATACAAGCCATCTTCTTGAAATGAACAATTGCTTTCCTAACAAGTGTTTTACTTCTGTACAACCACTACCAAAATGCTGCCAGATATTTAGGTGACCAGATTTATTAAAATGTAAACCATTTGTTTTTTATTTAATGATTACAAATGAAGCATCACAGAATCATAGAATGGCCTGGGTTGAAAAGGACCACAACGATCATTTAGTTTCAACCCCCTGCTGTGTGCAGGGTCACCAACCACCAGACCAGAGCCACATCCAGCCTGGCCTTGAATGCCTCCAGGGATGGAGTACCACAGTCCCATTAAACACTGCATGGGTTTCATTCTGATTTCTGGCATCACTGCACAGCTCCAGTTTCCTCAGCTCAGCCAACAGCAAGCAGCCAGGTGCTCCCAGCCCACACATCACAGCACGCAGAGCTGTGCACCATAAGCCTACCAGCAGGTCTTGCTCTTACACATCCATTGGTAACAGTGCACAAACCTTCCTGGATTCCACAAGCTTTCACACTGAAAGCTACCAACCCTAAAAAGAAGTGCATCCCATTATTGCTTCCTTTTCTTATTTAACTTGGCTGGATAAGAAGTTAGCACTCAAACTGGCAGAAGTAAAGTCTGGCAAACTCAGCTCTACAACAGACTCATTTGCTGACACAGCAGTGTCATTCAGGATATAAAGTTGTAGGTTTCTAGGCAAGCCACAAGCATTCCTTTTGCGAGAATTATTTCAGCTGACAAGTTGCCTTGCTGGGATACCTCACCAGGTAATATCAGCACAAGTACTTTTCCTAAAGACAGCATTATAAGTTGTACAAACACAGGGGCGATATGGCAATTCAGTAGTGCAGCTTTCACATAGTGCTCATCAACAACAAACTGTCATTTTTTTTTTTAAACAGAGGAAGCCTGTATCATGAAAATGCCTTTGCATGGATCAAACCTAGAGCACGACTCCTGCTGATGCCCAAAGCACAGCTACGCAGTGCTGCTTTGGCACCGTTGGCAGAGCACTTAAAAGGAACATGGCCATTGCTGTTCTCCATGCTGCACTACAACACAGCAACTCCTATCAGATTACTTTGTGCAGCCAATGGTCACCAGAATTAATCCCAGAACACAAAGATAAGAACAAACAAATGCTTACAAAACACAGACCTGTGGTCTCTATCTATGACCACCAGCACAACTCCACGCAGCATTAGGACTGTGCCAAACTCAAGGCTCCCTGCAGGACAGGGCTGAGGTGGAACACCTGAGCAATGCCAGCCTGCTTTCCAGCGCTCTCTGAGATCCACACCAACCACTATCCGTGATATTTTCTTCAGCTCACTAAGGATCTCTCCTCCCTGAAGCTACTAAATATACAATGCATGTGTCACACCAGCATGAACTGTCAGCATTTCCTCTGAAACCCCTTTCTTCATAAGCTTAACAGGAAAAAAAAAACAAAAAACATGAAGTGAAACTTCTCTCTAGGCTCAGAAATGACAGCCCTTCTGGTTTGTTTTTATTTAACAATTACGTGCAGAAAAAATAAATCAAGGAGGGGGAAGCTTTTTGTTCCATTTTAACTTTCATCAGCCCATCACTGTGGCTTCCCAGCACACTTGTTTGGTTTGTTTTTTTTTTTTTTTTTTTTCAAACAGTGGCAAATGACAGAACATCATTTGGTAAACACTTTATTCAGAGAACTCTTTAGAGCCATAGTTTCCAGATTCTCCTTTTAAAAACTGTAATTAAGGTGCAATCTATGTCTGTTCTATCCCATCATCTACCCTCTAAAGCTACACAAGAGCTTTTCCACACCATTTACTTAACAAACACACAACTGAGGTACAGATGACTTTTGAGCACATATTCACAAAATAAGCCACGAAGACCTCAAAATTTCTCCCAGTGCCAGGAGAATTTTAAGCTTCAGCGTGAGCTCCGTGCAAACAGAGCACAAGAAGCAGATCTGTTAACGTTTCGTCTTTCCAAAAGCTTGTGAAGGCCTCAAAACAGACTTACGCAACGCAATGTTTAAACTACCTGCAATTATCTGGGAGAGTCATCCAGTGATGAGCACAGAGCCAGCAGTGGAGATGGCTGCGTTCCATTATTGCCAGCTCTGTCACTGACCCTGTGACCTTCAGCAAGCTGGTTAACCTCACTTCAGTTTGCTGATCTACGAGGGCACATATTCTGCAAAGCACTGAAGTGGGTGGACAGTGACATCAGAACTGGCAGAACCACTCTAGACTTCTCAAACCCTCTGCTACTGCACAGTGATGAGAGCGTCACTGAACTGTCCTCAGGATGCTGGAAATCAGAAGACTCTCAGAGGAGGTCACTTATTAGAACCAACAGCACAACTTGCTTGATCCACACCTTTCATCATAGAATCACAGAATGGTCTGTGTTGAAAAGGACCACAATAATCATCTAGTTCCAACCCCCTGCTGTGTGCAGGGTTGCCAACCAGCAGACCAGGCTGCCCAGAGCCACATCCAGCCTCGCCCTGAATGCCTCCAGGGATGGGGCATCCACAGCCTCCTTGGACAACCTGTTCCAGTGCATCACCACCCTCTGAGTGAAAAACTTCCTCCTAATATCTAACCTAAACGTCCTCATCTCAGTTTAAAACCATTCTCCCTTGTCCTATCACTATTCAGCCTCGTAAACAGCCATTCTCCCTCCTGTAATACTCTCCCTTCAAGTTCTGGAAGGCCACAATGAGGTCTCCCCAAAGCCTTCTCTTCTCCAAGCTAAACAAGCCCAGTTCTGTCAACTTTTCCTCACAGGAGAGCTGCTCCAGCCCCTGATCATCTTAGTGCCCTCCTCTGAACCTGCTCCAAGAGCTCCACATCCTTCCTGTGCTGGGAGCCCCGTGTCTGGACGCAGCGCTGCAGATGGGGCCTCACAAGAGCTGAATAGAAGGGGACAATCACCCCCCTCTTCCTGCTGGCCACCCCTTTTTTAACGCAGCCCAGTTATTTTTCCTTGACTTTTTCAGACGCCGACAAGGTGAGAACAGCAGCTTTGTCCGAACACACCTGAGGGGCGTGCAGCAGCAGGGACACGTGGAATCCCAGCCGGGCTCAGCTGCTGCTCCCTCCACAGGGCGCTATGGGGGCACAAGGGCGCTGTGCCCCGGCCCTCGCACTCACACGGCGCTACACGGCCTTTCACCCCCAGGTTCAGCTGCACAGATCAAATGTCAGGACGGCACCGATTCACTGCGGGAAATGCTCTTCCTTGAGAGAAACACGGGAAAGAAGCCGCTCTAATTGGGCTCTTAAGACGCACCTACTGAAGGCAGAGAAACAGGAGCGACGGCACACGCTCCACGTATCCCCTTTGTTATTCGGGAGCGGAGATCGAGGCGGCGGCGGGGCTCCGACAGCCCGGCCCCGCTCCGCCCGGCACAGCGCGCCGTCCCCGCCGCCCCTCACAGCCCGTTCTGGCCCGGCCCGCTGCCCGCGCTGGGCATTGAGGCCTGGCAGCGAGGCCTCGCCGGGTCCGGCGGCGCTCCGTGCCGGTAAGGGAAGCGGAAGGAGGCGGCGTTCCTGTCCCGCCCCGGCGGCGTCGCGCGGCGCCCCCCTCCCCGCACTCACCGCTCGGGGCCGCTGGCTGCGGGCTCGCCCGGCGCCCCCTTTGTGCGGCGCCCCCCCGCCTGCTCCCGTCACTGCGGGTAGCGTCGTCGCTATGGCTGCCGGGATGGCGGCGGGCTCCCTCTTGCCTCCAGCCATCGCGAGACGTCAGCGAGCCCCGCCCCCGCCGCCTCGCTCCCGCCTCCCGCCGCCATGTCGGCCGGTCCGTCGGCAGGGAGCGGTCGCTGTGGGCCGTTCTGCGGGCGCTTTCGGGGTGTTTTTCCTTCCCCCCGGCTGGCCAGTGCCCTTAGGCCGTCGTCCAGCAGAACGCCTGAAGCGACGCGTGGATCCTGTGAGCTGCTCTGCAGTTGCGTTTGTTCCGTGTTCCTCTTATTTACTTAGCGGCCTCATTTTTGTTAAGCTGTTTGTGGACTTCGGCTCCTTTTGCGCACTGTCCGTTATCGCCTTTGTTTTTATTCTGCCTTGGGCTTCTTAGCACTGCGTGGTGCGAAAAATCCAGCCCCACAGTCAGTGTGCGAGGCCACTGGCAGCTGTAAGATGGACACTGCGGCGCTTTTATTATGGGCCGGGTGAATAATTAAGATTTATAATTAAGCCTTCCAAGCCAGTAGGGCTGCAAAATCTTTTACCCATTAGCAGAGTGAAACGACTTGCAATTCTGCATGAAACAAACAGCAGCCATTGGCATGTCGTGTCATGAAGCAATGCAGGACAGAAAGCAACGTATTTTGTCTGTTAAAAGTTGTGAAAGGCGGAGTAAAAGAAAACTATTCCTTTTGCCGCTCAGCCAAGATGTGTTAATGCTCATCTTTTACCAAATCCTTCTGCAGGTCTCATCGTTGCTCGTAGTTCATTAGGAAGTTTTATAGCCACAAATTACTTAATACTACAGTTGAAATATATATAGGAATTATAATCCTGTCGATTTCTGGAAGTCTGTGCAGTGAAAACTAGTTTATTTTGTGTCTGAACAACTTTCAATCAGCTAGAAGTAGTATTTCTAAATGCTTACAAATAAGCTGGAATCACTGTTTTCAGACTGATTGACAGACTTTGGTCTTCTCTGAGAGCTCGTTTTGGATCCACTAAGATGATCAGGGGGCTGCAGCACCTCCCCTATGAAGACAGGCTGAGGGAGCTGGGCTTGTTCAGCCTGGAGGAAAGAATGCTGTGGAGTGACCTGATTGCAGCCCTTCAGTACCTAAAGGGAGCCTATAAACAGCAGGGGAATCAACTCTTTGAAAGGAAGTGGTTTTAAGTTGAGGGGGGGAAGGTTTAGATTGGATGTCAGGGGGAAGTTCTTCACTATGAGAGTGGTGAGGTGCTGGAACAGCTGCGCAGAGAGGCTGTCCAGCGGAGGGCCACGAAGATGGTGAAGGGCCTGGAGCATCTCCCCTATGAGGAAAGGCTGAGTGAACTGGGTCTGTTCAGCCTTGAGAAAAGGAGACTGAGAGGGGACCTGATCCAGGTCTATAAATATCTAAGGTGTGGGGGGCAGAATGGCGAGGCCGGACTCTTTTCAGTGGTGAGTGGAGACAGGACAAGGGGAAATGGCCGGAAACTGCAGCATAGGAAGTTCCGCACAAACATGCGCAAGAACTTCTTTACAGTGAGGTGACGGAGCACTGGAACAGGCTGCCCAGGGAGGTGGTGGAGTCTCCTTCTCTGGAGATGTTCAAGACCTGCCTGGATGCCTACCTGTGCTACCTGGTGTAGGGAACCTGCTTTGGCAGGGGGGTTGGACTCGATGATCTCTGGAGGTCCCTTCCAACCCCTACAGTTCTGTGATTCTGTGATTCTGTGATTCTGTGGATGCCCCATTCCTGGAGGTGTTCAAGGCCAGGTTGGATGGGGCCCTGAGCAGCCTGGGCTGGTATTAAATGTGGAGGTTGGTGGCCCTGCGTGTGGCAGCGGGGTTGGACCTCGAGGTCCCTTCCCACCCTGGCCATTCTGTGATTCTGTGAGTTTCCAGCACTCAACTTTAAACAGTAAAAACAACTGTCTCACTTTCAATGGTGTTTACACATACTGACTGCTTGTTGACAATCAGCAATCACACTGGGCTCCTCCTTTTCCACTCACCTATCTGGGCTTTGTTTTGAGTTATTTTGGTATCTTAAAAGCCCTGTGTTGACTCCAATTAAACGTGTATTGTGTACAGCTGAGTAGGAGTCAGTGTTCCGTCCTTGTTTGCTGTGCCTGATGCATCAGAGAGCACACGCCCCACGTCACTGACAATTTTGCAATAGCGAGCCCTTGAGAGAGATTGTGTTTCGTACAGGACGTTATTGAATGTATGGATGTGCTGCTGCTATTTGACAAGTACTGATGCATGCAAAAATACTGCAGAGCTGCTTGATAAACTCACTGATGCCGAGTTTTTGGTGTGGAGCATGTCCAAACCCAGACTGATACAGTCCTGCCTCTCGCTGCCTTGCCAGCAGTGCCCAATACTTCAGATGGTTGAAAAGAGTATTGTAAGGAGTGCCTTGTGCTGTCTGTAGGCTGCTCATCTGAGATATGGAAAATAGAGACTGCTGCCATGTATGGCAATGATGAGAATTATCTCACAGATTTATGTGAAGTTCTTTACAGTCAGATTATTGTTTCTTTCAGTTTCTCCTTCTCAGTTTTATGTTATTTTTGCCAGAATAACTGTGTTCTGGATCAGAGGCAGACCGAGGCTGCAGTCCTTTTTGCAATGCTGGTAAGGCGGAGGAAAAAGTGAGAAAAATATGTGGATGAGGAGGAAGTCAGAAATATAGATCCAAAGGAGCAGAGACATAAGATGCAGTAGTGAATATGCGACAAGCTGGTCAGGTCGCTGTAAGTGTAATTGGAGGAGTTAAAAAAAATTCTGTTCCTGCAGCTTATGTTTGGTCCTCTTAATTTTCTACCCACCTTGGAAACCACTGTGAGTTACCTAAAAACACTGGCTTGTCTTTGTTACATAAAATATTGCCTGCTTGCTGCCAGAAACCTGAGACCGGAGTCTGCAAATACGGAATGCTCCTGAATGACTTCTCTGGAAGTGTTTTTGGTTGCTGTGGTGATTATCCATCTGTTTAAATACTTTATATGTGAGATTCTAAACTCGTTTGTTGTGGAGATTTTCTTGAGTTGTGAGAAAAACAGCATTAATGCCCGATTACCCCTGTGAATTTGGTTTTCTTTGACAGTTGCCTTCTCCATGGCACGGCATTGCAAATCCACTTCTCCTTTCAAATACCTCAGGAAATGAGGTATATCTGCATTATTTCCATTCACACCCACGTTGTGTTGTTTTTATCTTGTCTTTCTCTGGACAGTGTTTTCTAGTTAATACCAGCTTATAAAAGAAAACAACGCAAAAAACAGGCAACATCATAAAAGATACTTGTTTCATTTTAAAAGACTCTCAGAAGAAAAAAAAAATACTGCATTCAAACTGCCACCTTTTAAAGCAGCCTAAATGTTCTCACTTATAATAAAAGCAAGAATTGTTCAACCTATACTGTCCAAACAGTTCTTGTACCTTTAAATCACCCATTAAAAGTTTGGCTTTTTTTTTCCACTTGCTTCTGAGGCAACTTTTGAAATTTCCACCCCTCAGTGGCAGCATGCTGCATTCCCGTTCTATGTCACTTGGGACTTAAATGTACTAGCATGTATTCTTTGTGTCAGGGGTTACAGTGTTTGTTTTTATGACTAATAATGTGGACCTTGGGAGCCACATATCAAAGCACCGTTGAGGAAATATCTAAACCTCTGTTAAAGTGTAATCCCTTTCAAGGCATGTCCATACAGGAGAGCAAAGACATCTGAAAGCTCTCAACTGCCCATGCTCCAAGCTGCCTTTTAAGCAAGCCTGTTCCAGCATAGAAGTCCTTTATCTTCTGTGCCTCCACTAATGGCCCCTGTGACATTCTCCTGGTGAGTACAGCATGCAGAAAGCTGTATTTCCTTCAGAGTAGATACAGTGATTTGGGAAAGCTATTGCCTAAAGTGTAGCTCACTTTAAAACAATAAAGTTAAACAAGGGCAGGTTTCATGCATGCTCATTCTTGAGAATGAAGCCAGTGTAAGATCTAAACATTCATTTAACTCTCACTCAGGTCTCACGTTGAATGAATTTTGCCCAAATATACTTCACACAGGTGTCAAGATTTGCTTCTTTGTACTTGGTGTCTGAACTTATGCTTATTGATGTTGGAGTTCTTGACATATCCTTTGTTCTGCGAAGCTATATGAAAGAAGCCATAATTGGTTCTTAGACACCATGATATTTATAATCATTTAGGAACCTCAGAGAGAGCAATCACTGAGGGTTTTATAGATAGTCATCATCTTTATGAAGTGTAGGATCTATTTCTGCATTGTCTGTTGGACCCTGCTGAGAACCTCCGTTGTCCTGCTCAACAAAAAGCTGCAAGCTCAGCGTGGGCTCTGCTTCTTTCAAGGATGTGTGCATACATCTCTTAGAAATCAGCAGTTACGGTTGTTTCATTAGACCTCTAATAACATCTCTACTTCATTTTCCTTCCAAATATGTTTACTTCAGGGTTGACACTTATAATGTCATCTCAGAAGAAAGAGGCTCTCCTGACAGATTTACAGTTATTATAAAATATGATGCTATCTGCATACAAATGGACAGTAGGAGCTTTAAAGAGATTTTCCCTATTATTGCTGCCCAAGGAAGCAATAAAAATTTAACATTTACCATTGGGAAACACCTGCAGAGATTAAATTAAAACTAGATTATATGCTTATCAGTTAAATGTTACAAAAGCAAACTCTTTAGAGATTAACATAAAAAGCATTGCTATACAAATCTTATTAACGGCTTCGCTCTCAGTACAATCCATTCTACACCTCCGCTGCTCAGTTGTTCCACGTGTGCAACTTATTAAGTCTTTGTGCAGCTGTACAGTGTGGAGGCAGGGCAGCCTTACTGAGGGCTCTGCTGTCCTGCTGGCAAATGCCTATGTTGATATTTAGATTTGTCTTTAAAAGTTGACCTCAAGTACCATTTGTCCTTCTCTTTCTGATCCTAGCTACTTTCTGAAGGACTCTTTGCATTACACGCTGTGTTTCTTGAGCATGGAACTGAGATGTGTTCTGGGCTCCTGCATGGAGTTCTGCTGGGAATATACGTGGGAACCATGCACCTTTGCTATTGAACTCTTTCTTTATTAAGGTCAGCAGGACAGAGGATTTTTAAAAGGCTGGGAGCAGAGAACAAGACACTGTTGTTGCTGATAGCAGATATCTGTGCTTAGTTCATGCAACCTTCAGTACGTGGTGAACATATTACAGAAATTGGAGTCCAGGAGGCATATGGGCTGGAGTTACCTCTGATCTGGAAATTCAGAAAGCTCCAAGGCTTTAAAAAGCAACAGGCCTTTGGAGAATTCTGAACCACATATGGGAATACACAACTCAGCAACAGCCACATCTTCAATTACTTACACTAAGGCTCAGGCCATAAAGAGCTTTGATTGTGGAGATCCAACTCGGTTTGATGGATCAGCAGAGCGTGACATTGACAGGACATTCAGATTGTTTGTGACGTGATTATAAAATAAATCTTGTCATTTCCCAGGGACAAATGCAAAGGGCCATGGCTCTGTAAACATTTCTCCTCTGGACAAATCTGACCTAGGAACCCCATGGCCATTTTTTCCAACCACTTGCCATATCCTCTGTTCTGTTAGCGTAGACCTTAGCATTTAGTTAGGTGAGTTGGGAGCATGGAAGGAATCCAATTTAAAACCTATCAATTTAGGCTTATGAAAATATGGAAAATAGAGCATTGATCTATTGGAGTGGGGGATGCTGAGGTTGAAGGGCATAGCCAAAGACTGGGGTGCAGAAATAGCTGGAACTTGCTTTGCAAGGGAGGAAAATGACTATGCAAGCATGGCCTAACATTGTAAGTAATAAGTGTTTGTTGGCCCAGACGATATTCACTGAAAGAGGTTAGGGAGTGTTCGAACAAGTATATCCAGATCAGAGGGGTGGTAACCTATTGCAAAGCAATGCTCACAAGCCCCTGGGCAGACTGAGGGAGGACTCTTTGTCAACACAGCTGGGTTTGGGAGGAGATATGTGTCCACAGACACAGCTCCCTGCACTGTCACAGTGTGCACCAGTCTTCCCTTACACCTCCCTCCAAAATGTAAGATAATGTGTCTTCCAGCAGTGCTGTAGCGTGCAGTTTGCCCTCCCACGTACCTGAAGGGATGAACTGTACCTTAGCATTTTTATAACAGACTTTCCTTTGAGGGTAGGTGTTTGATGACCAGCAGAAGCCATAGGCACATCCGAATTCTGGGTGTGAGTTTGTTCTGTCATTTTATTTGGACGAATTACAGTATTTAACTTGGAATGGCCTGCTCGTGTCTTTTGCTTGACTTTCAGGCTCTGAGCTGTGTGAATTACTGACATGGGAATTTAAGATGTCATTTTTCAAAAATGACATATGTTTTTGTATGTACCTGTATCCAAGATGGGGAAACTACTTAACTGCAGTCTGAATTTTCCAGTCACTATATTAAGTAATTCACTCCTACTGCCACTAGAGGTATAACATTCTCTTGTGCAAATACCAAAGGAAACATTTGGTTGGAAGCCTTGCCCGTATTAATATTTCATTTTTCAAATAATGCTTTTAATCTGTTTTTTTTTTTGGGGGGGGGGGGGGGGGGAGGGTTGTTTTTTTTGTTTTTTTTTTTGAGGCCTCATCCTGCTCAGCCTTTTCCTGTTGGGAACTCTGTCTCTTATTGAACTAAAGCTAACTGCTTGTGAGATGAAATGCCACTTTGTCATGAAAGGGTGCAGAACTGAGTGCTCGTTTAAGCTGCATGAGAAGCTGAACTGTAGTGTCAGTCACCACATTGGTCACCTGTGACTGGCTCACACGCAAGCTTGTACCAGCACGTTTACAAATCTTGTTTCATGATGCCTGTTGTTCTCCTGGATATTTATGTTTATTCTGAAATGCAAACATAAGAGAATATGATTTGAAATTAATTTCTTTATTATGACCAGCTTTCACTCAGATAGAATCTCCCTTCTGAAGCTCATTAAAACATCATAAAAGTCCCATGTCTCTACCAGGGCTGGCAGGAGAAGTGTGGCCTATGCCGCGGTTTAATCACAGCTCTGTGTGCTCTGTGTGCGTGCTGCTTAGTGCAAGGCAGGGGATGGTTCTGAACCGAGCTGTGGGGATTCTGTGAGAAAGCAGAGGTTGACTAAATGAGGACTAACTGCAGCCCTGCTGGAGCACAGCCTCTGACTGTTTGAAGCTGCAGACTTTCTTTCAGAGCTTCTGACACTCAGCAGCAGGCTGCCAGCGCCGTGCTGCATGCACACAGGCTGGGAGCGCTGAGTTGATGGGAGAACTGCCCTCTGTGCCCCTGCACTGCTCAGGCCCAGCAGCACTCCTGCTGCAACCTGGCATTTCCACATGCTGCTTTTCACCTCTTCCCCACTTTTGCCTGATAAACACACTGATGGCAGCTAAGAGAGACGAGAGCGCGGCAGCTTGAGAGCGAGTGTGGTGAAAGCTGTGCCTTGAGCTCTAGCCTGAACTGCAGCTCTCTTCCATCACAGCAGGCCCACACGCAGCCTTTCTGCCATGTTCTCCTTTCAGGATTTGCCCACCTAACTCCTGGCTCAGCCACGAGAAACAGAAAAACAGGAAATCCCATGGTGAATGCTGGAGGGAGAGAGCTCTCTTAAGAGATCTGTGAAGTTTAGTAGGCTATTTGGAGTGCAACTGAAACTTTCAGAAAAAGACGTGTGTTATGGATCTATTGAAATGTAGAATCTGTTGTAATGTGGTCTATGTGGTACTTATCAGCACTGTGCTGCACGGCTCAATACTGAAAAGTTATTCTGAAGGGAAAAATATTGAAATGACACCAGATGCTCTCAGAAATGTTGCTTTTCCCCTGAAGTGAATATCTGACAAAGTTATTGATTTCTTGAAAGATTCAATTACCATAAGAGTGGGCCTTTGATGGCAGAGGTGTTCCAGCACAAACTGACACAGATCCTCTCAAAATTTCTGGTCTAGTACAGCTTTGGGTTGCTTCTTTTCCAAATGCAATGCTAACAGCACAGTTAAAACAGCACAGTGCAGACAATGCAGATACAGCACTTGGTGTATCTTCTATTTTAGTTTCTTTGTGCTTTTTGTAGTAAATGCTGATAAATTCGCCACGACCTTACTACACTCACAAGAAATTTTTGACTACAAAAAACACTTAGCAGGTGAGACACTTTGGATTGTACTGGGATAAAAGTTGATGAAATCATGCCACCAACATTATGGCAATGTGTGATATAAACTGGATCCCCCAAATGTATTGAATGCAACAGCACTGCTATCTGACCTTGCTATTAGCAAGAATATGCCATTTAACTACAGCTCCCCCTTGTACAGCTTTGTGGCATACACAATCCTAGGCAGCAGATTTGCTGTGCAGTTCACAGGGGTGGCTCTATCTAACATGTTACTAACATCTCGTCTCCCAAAAATCGGAGAATGGGTGGCAATCTGCTAAATTTTATCCACAATTTTGGTAATTCTTCCAAATGATACAGTTCAGTGTCATCTTGACCTTCATGTTTTTCACAGGGAACAGTTACATAAAAAGGATGAATGAACAACAACAGAAGAGGAAGGCTGGGATCGTATAATCTGAAAGCTGGAACCACCTGCATTTATGATTTCCTGTTTAGGTGAGGGAGGCAGACTGAATAGTTGTTAAAGCTCATTATTGTAAGTAACAGAATAGAGATTCTGCTGTAATTTCTGTCATACATTTACTCCATGGCCCTGGACAAGCATTTAAAACCAGGCTGCAAATGTCACCTCCTTTACATTAGAAATGTATTAGGTGTAAAAATTCTGAAAAAAAATCAAACTTGTGAGCAAAAGTCAAAATTGTGCTTTCTTTACTGGTAAAGAAAATGAGGCAAACAGCAGTCAGCTGTGATTTTCAATGACAACAGTGCCTTTGAATCCTACTGATTTAATTTCTCCCCTAGTGAATAAGAATAAAACACTTGAACCATTGGAAGCATATTGAATGTGTTTGTTTATGTGACTGGTAACAGTTGGGATTAACGTTTGTCACTGAACCAAAATATTGGCAAGTACAAAAGTAATACAAACACATCACTGATTCTCAATCTTGCTGGTCATTTATGAGCTCCTTTATTGCCTTTGATGAGATATGAAAGGCACAACTTTCATACAAAGAAATAATTTAATTATTTGATATGCCCATAACTGGTTGGACAGAAGGCTTTCACTGTGTTATGATCCCAAACCAGATCTAAGCTCATCCAGAGAGCTTCCTCCTGTCTGTTGATACTGAGATTTAACATGGCCTTAAGAAACTTAGGTCAGGTTTTTGACTTCTTTCCTTGCCGTGCAGGATTTTGAGGTGCACATCTGCCAAGGAAAAAGGTCTGGTCCTCTGGAGGCAACAGCAAACAGCCTCTAGACTTGAAGCCAGAAATTCATACTTTCTTCATTGAGGTCCCTGGAAATTGTCATGTTTGATCCCCTGGCTCAAAATTCAGGTAGCATGGGAAGCTGTTGGAGAAGCAGCAGGTTAGCCTCAGTGCCACACAAGCTCACTGAGTTTTCATTCAGCTGCTGTATTTGAGGCCCGCCTACTTCTGTGCTTAATCATTCTTCAAATATCTTCCAAACTAACAATTCAGAACATTGACATATGTAAATTCATAGGGTTTGCTAAAGCAGCTTGCTTATAGTTTCATTAACCTTGGAAGCAATAAGCAATATCTTTTCAGAGGGAGGACTGGGTTGCTTTGTCATTCTAGGTCTTGGTTCAGGATTTTTTCCTCTATTGCATGTTAAAATTTATTTATGGTCTCTGTGCCACAGTGACTGATATTGCTATCCTCTGATGTCTTTTGGAAATGTAACAGAAGCAATTTCTAGCTCATGATACAGGAAACTCCTATGTACCAATACATAAAAATTAAGATGAAGGCAGAATCTGTGGAGAGACCTAGATGTGAGAGTTGTGCCTGCATGCTTTCTTTGTTGGAAAGTGGCCACAAAGTGAAGAGTTTTACCAAGCCTATTTAGATCCCCATAAGTGGATTTTGGCAGGAGTCAGGATATGGCCACTGCCAGCTGCCTGTTGAGCATGTATATGTTCTATACCTCTGTGAAATTAACAATTAGGCTATGATGAGAAAGTAAATCTCAGTAGGAAAGAACAGTTAGCAAAACCCTAAAGCTCGTAAGTCATTCATTGACCTCAGATTTCATTTATTTTAATGAAGTTAGGGAAAAAAAATATTGAGAAAGACCTGGTCATTGAAATTAGATAGCACTCTTTTGACTAAAAGATTAGCTGAATATAATGCTTATACACAGACAGCTTCGTATAGTGCTTCAAGAATAGTTTTTAAAAATGTGAGATCTTCACTTTGTGCTTCAATAGAGTTGCACTGAACTACAGCAGTCTGCATATCGTACATGCAGCAAGTGCAGCAGCTTTCTGTAGCACTGTTGTAACCCTGCCCTACCCTCTTTTACTGCCCTCCCTGTTTGCCACATCACCAGCTGCCTTAGCTTGTGATCTTGTGAACGTGCTGGTAGCAGAGCCTGGGTGCAAGGAGCCATGGGACAGACCTCTGAGTCTGAGCTTCTGAGCTTCAGCAAGCTGCAGCTTTGCAAGATGGGAAGTAAGAGTTCAGCTTGATAACAGATACCCTTTGCTTTTGTTTTGAAAATAGTAGATGAGCAAGAGAAATATTATGGTTTTATCTGGTATGCAGCAAGGCTTTAAATTTGAGTTTACTTACTTCTACGCTCTCCACATATCCCTTGTTTGACCACAGGTTTTCAAACACGGCCATGGCAGGGTTACAGGGTAATTGGCTGGCAGCCAAAGGACTGTATTTAATTAGTGAGGAATGCACTGGCCATAGCAGCATTCCCTATAAGAGCCACAACCCACGTAACTACAGGTGCTGTCCTGCTCTCTCTTCAATCTCAGGGACTGTTCTTCGTGCAGTACTGCATTTAGCAGTTTGTGCCACATATGGAAAAGAATATGCTCAGATGCTGCTATCAGAGTATTTCTATTTTCTGTTCATTGCTGTGTCAGAGATGCAGACAATATCTTTGGATTTTAGGGTCCTGCTGCCCTCTTAGTCTTAGAGGAGAAAAGGGGCTGTGTGGTCCTGGTAGGAATCTCCAAATCCTAAGGACTGAGATTAAACCTTGTAGGGCACAGTCCAGTATTAGTGACTTTTCCCAGGAGAACCAAGTTGCAGCAGTGTTGGGCAATTTAGGACACCTTTGCCTTACTGCAAGTACCACTTCTTTTGTATTTTTTGTTTTGTGTGATCCAAAGCTGAGAATACAAATGCTATGGAAACCTTGAGTCATCAGTGGCTCATTGCAAACTTCTGCTATGCCTGGCCATCGTTAGGTTTTTTGTGATCTGCCTTCTTGGATCTTCCATCCTGTTTTCTTTCTTACGCGTACGTAAAGTCTGTGCCTAGCGTTGATCACCCACCATGTCCTGTTCTCTCCCCCACTCTGCTGCTTTCTTCTCTATTTCTATTTTGTCCTGCTGCAGAGTAGTAAAAAGAGGGAGCAGGAGGTCTATGTGTTGGGAGCAAAGGGGATGTTGGAGAAGAGATATTGAAAGGAGCAACAAGAAAGGATGGGAATGCTTGGGTGTGAGGGACAAGCTGCCTGCCATTGGCACAGGGACACAACAGTACATAAATTGTGCCAAGCTGGAGGAGTATTGGGTTGATGAACGAGCGTGATGTGATACGGGAAATGGCTGGCACAAATTCCCTGTTCAGTTGGATTTTCCTTGCAAACACAATGCATTTAGTTGAATAGGGAATGATTCAAGTTTGAAAATGTTTCTGACTGTTCTGCAATTGTTTGGAAGAGAACTGGCATTGTTATAGCTTTTTTAAACAGGGTGGACAAAATCATAATTGCAAAGTTTTGTCTATTATAATTGTTGCATATAAAATCTTCTACTAAAGTGTTTTGGTTTTTTTTTTTTTTTTTTTTTTAATGAAACTGAATGACTTCCAGGTGGAGTTTGTTTTTTTCTTTTGTTTGCATTTTTCCTTGACTTTTTGCTCTCAGGTAAATTGCTACTTGCACTTAATTATGGAGAGTGGTTGCTTGGAGGCCTTAATACGTCTCTACTGTTTTGTAAAGAGCATCAAATTGTTACTGAGGATTAGGAACTTTTTTTTTTTACTGAGAATGGAGGGCAGCTGCAATGTCTTCTCTTTCAAAACTGAATATGAGATACAGTGGCCACAATTAAATGCAAAAACATAAATTACATTTTTCCTTGTTTTAATGTGAGATTTGCACTTAACTGGAAAGAGTGAATGCTACATTCTCTCTACACAACTGCTAGTATGCTAGTATCTTTGCTGCAGGGACAATGGTTGGTTGGACTGTGAAGCTTTGCCAGAAGTATCTTCTACCTTAAGAGAAAGGCTGCCAGAAGATATGAAAGAGCCAAGCAGGAGAATGCAGAGAACTTCTGACCACTCATTACTAACATGCAATAGTTGGCCTTGTAGCTCTGCACTGAGCAACAGGAACTGCCACGCTGTTTCCAGGAACAGCCAGTGGCAGATGGTGAGAGATGAAGAAAAAGTGCACATGCACAAACATCTTGGCTTGGTGTATCCTGTGTATCATCCTGGCTTTGGGAGATCAGTGTGGTAAAGGTTCTGGGAAAACCCAGAAGCTTCATTTACAGTATTGTAAACTGTATTTATTTGCTGTTGATCACACTGTCCATGAATTTGTCTTTTAAAATCCATTTTTAGCCTCCGCAATCTCTTGAAGCAATGACTGCCACTGTGTAATGATGGACTGCACCAAAGAGTGCTTTCTTTTGGGTGTGTTGGTTTTAAACCTGCTGCGTAATGACTTTGTTGGATGCTCCTTCAGCTTTTATCCTAGAAGAGAAAGCAAACAGTTACACTGCATCTCCCATCTCCATTCAGGATTTTATAGACTGCTATCACTTCTCTCTGCAGTCATTTTTTTTTTTCCAACCTGAAGAGCTTTTGCCTATTTAATTTCTTCTTGTAGTGAAGCTGTTCTGTACCTCAAAAAGATAAATGTAGACTTCTTATTACTGCTCTTTCTTCTTTCTCTCAGGTAGAAGTGCTGAGGAAACCTTATACAGGAATACCATATTAAAAGATTATTTGGTCCCTCTTTGTGCTAAAATAATTAGCCTTCAGCTCCTAGAAGTTGCCAAAAGTTTCTGAAAGGAAGAGAAAACTGCTCTTTAAACCTCTCCAGTTTGAGGTTGCATTCATATCCTAAAGTAGATAAGAGCAAATGGCAAGTAAACAGGAGAAATGTCTGGATTTGAAGTCCTCTTAACTGCCAACAAACCTTCAAGCTTAATACGCAGAATTTGATTGAGTGCAAGGATGTGACAAAATTGGGACCTGAGAGATCAGGAAGTTCAGTAAGGCTGTACTGAGCAACGTCAGCAGAGCTAAACAGGAACAGAGAGCAGAATGTGTGGGTTGTTGGCTTTTTTCTTTTTGTTTGTTTTTTCCTTTGTGGCTTTTTTTTCCCTCCTCATTTAGTCCAGAGTCAGTGCTGCATCTTCTGACACGGTAAATCTTAAGAGAAAGAGAAGGAGGTAAAAAATTAAATAAAAAGTTGCTCTCTTCTCTATGTTCCCATCTGGCATAAATATCCAGTTTGAGAAAGGCAAATGCAGGTGTCTTCAGACTCATGAGAAAGCATCTGCTAGGAACACCTTGCTGTCCTTTCATTCTGGCAGACTTGCAGTTTTCCACCTTGTGCCTTTTGCTGTGTGTGTCCCACTGCAGCAGATTCAAGCTCTTCAAAACTCTGCACACCTTTGCTGCCGTGTCTCAGTTCTGTGAGTTTCCGTGTGGTCTGTGCTGCTGGCAGTCCTGCTGCACCTCACTGCCTGCTCCTGCCATCTCCTTTCATCGTGTCACCCTATGCGTGGAGCTGGTCTAACAAGACAAAGGTTTTATCTCTGATTATGCTTTTACTGGAAACTTGTTCCAAACACCTACCGGATACTTAAGGAGGTGAGCCTTTCCCT
Organism: Tetrao urogallus; assembly: GCF_951394365.1. Classification (NCBI taxonomy): domain Eukaryota; kingdom Metazoa; phylum Chordata; class Aves; order Galliformes; family Phasianidae; genus Tetrao; species Tetrao urogallus. The sequence continues at coordinate 15,078,028 of NC_136826.1, read as the reverse complement.
CCTCTTCCTTGGTTATCTAAAATAAAACTAATTATTGACTAATTAAGAACCTTTGTTTTGTTCTCCTGTACACTTGCTTTTTGCTGAGTTTCCTTCTAACGCCAGCAGTGCTTCTTGGGCCTTTCTCTCCTGTCCCGCCTTGTTGTTTTGTTACCACCCACTCATTAGATCATGTCTGAAATTAGCTTGAGAGAACTACAGGGCAGGGTTGATTTCTTGTCTTTTTACTGAGGGCTTGGCACAGTTTTGAGTGGCTTTCAGACTGGGGGCAGGGTGAGGAGTGATAGCAGCAAAATAAGTCATTGTGCAGCTTGGGGAAACCAAGGCAGGGAGGCCAGGTAGCTGCAGAAGATGCTGGTTGAAGGTCTGTAGGAGGAACAGTAGGAGCTTATGTAGCACTAAAGCTTGTGCTTTGTGTGGACAATCCTCTGTTTCTTTAACCATCTTCTGTGAAAAACAGTCATTCGGATAAAATTCTGAACTCTTCTGGGGAAAAAATAACATTTTCTAAATGCCTTGTATTTTACCATAAGCATTTTTGTTACACAGTGTTTTCTGTAGTAGCTTTGTGTTGTTTTTGTTTGTTTTGTTGTAGTTTTGTTTTCTTGACAACTAAATAACGATAAATGTATTGAGGCCATTAAAAAATTCAATTTCAGCAAGGTGAAAATGATGACCTATTAAAGTGATGTTTTTTCTGAGACACTACCTTGTGCCCCATCTCTGTGCTGGCTGGGGATAGTGGGTGTTCCCCTGTGGACTGAAATGATGCTGAGGGCTGAAGAGTGACTCACAGACCAAAACCAGAGTCATGGGTATGTACAGAACTTGGGGCTCCCTGAGACTTGCAGTGGGCTTGGTGTGCTTTGGATCAGGTGCAGGCAGGATGTGGAATGCACCATCAGGTAAACTTTCTCTGTTGGAGATACTTTTGAAAGCTGTAATGGTTAACTTCTCTTGCAGGCAAGACGTGCATAGATGATATAGTAGAAAGCCATAACTGTCCAGGAATGAAACAGTTGTGGCTTTACCTTTATGGTAAAATCTCTCAGTTCAGAGTAGATCCCCAGCCTATGTGAGTGTTCTTTGTCTATCTTGTATTTTGCCTCGTAGAATGTAATAAAAACCAAATCTTGTTACTTTGCACGTTCGTGTAGTTCATATTGCTGCTTTCCACAGGGGTACTACTCCAGATTTATATATATATATTTTTTTTTAATATAATGCCTTTCATCCAAAGATTCTCAAGCTGCTTTGGCCCAGTTCCCAGGTACAGCTTAGCAATATTTAGCATAAGACCAGTAAAAGGAAGTAACGGGGAATTTCACACAGTTCTTGGCTGGCTGTCAATTCCAACGCACCTACAGGTCAGAGCATCCCCAGGGCTCCTCCAGCCTCTGAGCCCCTGCTTGTTGTGGCTGTGACTGCCTGCTACACACAGCTCCTGCCTCAGGCCACCAGAAATCCTTCTGTTCTTTTCTCTGTTGTTTCCCAGCATGCATAAGAGATGATAATCTTTGTTGGGAAAACTCGGTGAGATTTGCAGGGTCTTAATCTGATGCTATTTGCAGTTTGATCACAAAGATGCATGGAGCTGAGGCCCGTATTTTTGATTTTGTATCTCTCTGCGGATGCATAGATATGTGCAGTATTCTAATTTCTTTTTCTCATCTTCACGTTCACAGTAACTCATTTCTCCAGCTTGCTATGCTTACTGTTTCAGTTTCTTTTCCAGTAGTCAGGATGGTTTTTGTTTGTTGCTGCTTTCTGTTATTGCTTCAAACTTTCTGAATGTTGTTTCTTCTCTGGAGGGATTGTTGGACTTTGAAATCAGCTCTCATATGGAGAGCCTCTGGACGTTTGTTACAGCATGTTTTGCTGTTCAAAGCTTCTCCTCGGAGACATTTTGTCAGAGTTTTGCTTATCTACCACTATTGCAAAACGATCCACCATCTTATGCAATCAATCACTTCTTCATAGCCTTCTCACTGGTCTTTAAAGCAAAATAGAAATTAAACTGTACCTGCTGTTATGCAGGTAGTGGTGATCTGTCTTTTACCTTTGGACCACAGGCAGTGTCAGCTGTGTTCACGTGGAAACCTTGCAGAGACACTTGGGAGCCCTCTGGACCATGATACTCTTTGGTGGATGCAGCTGGCAGCCCCGTGAGGGCCTGAGGATTGTGCTTTCTTTCCTGAAAGAGCCAAAGACAGGACAGTTCAGTCTGTTTTGTGGAGCTGTGTTTGTGCACTGTTGCTGCCCTGCTGGCAGCAGCTTTCTAGGAATGGCTGTGTGGCAAGGAGCGTAGCTGGAGGTTCACATCTCTCCTCAGTGTGGTTGCAACAGAACTGAAATGCAACCTTGCCCACCTTCCTGGCCTCTGTAATGTACAGCAAAGGCTTAAACTGTGGGTTTGGGGTGGGAGAGAGAGAGAGAGAGAGGAAACAATGCTGGCTGGACTCTTCCCCTTCACTAAAAGGCGTCTTTTACTGCATGGAAGAGATGACATGACTTAATGAAACTCTCAGATGTTCCTTGAATTATTTTCCTGAGCATAGAGCTTTCTCTTTTGTGGTTAAATATGACAGTTATAGTGCTGTATTTATGCACAGTCAATAAATCAGCAGAAAATGGGCTGCAGACAGGGCATGTATCTGTTGTCTACTTCTTATACTTCAGCTGAAAATGGAATTTTTGAATTCACTGGAGCCTGTGAAAAGAAATTCAGGTGCCATGAGAGGTTCACACAAAGTCTGAAGGCACACAGTAATGTGGGATTTGCACCTCAGCTTCAGTTACTGTCCTCTACTCTGCAAACGCACGCTCTTCAAATGTTGTAGAAAGCTGACTGACTTTCAAACTGACTTGTCTTTAGTGGAGGGATAACAGAAAGGAAAATGGAGCAGGTGGAGGGGCAGAAGGCTTTAAGGGCTGAGTTACAGTTTGTGGAAGCACGTAGCGTACTTACAAAATCAGAAAGGAAAAAAAGTGCTGCTGAGCAATGTCCTACTTTTTGTTGTTGTATTTGTTTTTGTATTTTTTTTCTTTCCAGAAGGGGCTGTGTGACACAGTGGCAGAAGAAGCCTGTTCTCTTCCATTGTCTGGCTCAAGAATGGCAAACTGCTGAGTGGTGAGAGTATTTAGCCCTGATAGAGCACAAAATATCAAAGGTCTCGAATTTGCTCAGCTTCTGCCATCTCAGATACAATTCTCTATACCCCCACTCTGCCATATAGTTACCAGAGCTTTGGAAGGATAAAGTTATTATTTAGCACAAGTTTTTATTTTTAATCTTAGTACAGATGGACTGCACACAAATTCATATTGAAATCAAAGATTTCATATTTCCGAAAGGGACAATGTAGATTTATGGCTGGCTAAGTGCTGAACACTTCTAAAATCTCACTGTGAATACTGAAACTTTTGTCTGATGTGCTACTACACAAATCCCTTAGCCCTGTGGCAGCTCCTGTTCTGGTTAATGAGGATTATGCTTCCCAACTTCCCATGGATTCATTATTGTTTTTACAGTTACTGAACAGTTACCATTTTTGCTCTGGCTTGAAGCTTTTTAAATAAGTCATCAGGGCAGCTGTACTGCAAGACCAAGACAGGGAGCCGCATAAGTGGAAGGAGGTTTGAAGGATTTAGCCTTGGAACCAGATTTTAAATGGATATTTTCTGACTAAGGTATCAAGCACGTCTCAGATTCATATGGCCAAGTGGTGCCAAAGCTGATGTTCTTTGGTGTCCCAAGGAACAGGGCTAGAGTCTCACAGCTATGTTGCTTTTTCAGATAAGAAAGTAGGGGAGAAAAAAAAAAATAACAGATGAAGCAATACAAAAGGGTTAAGAAGTATTTGTTAAAGCTAAAACCTGTTAGATGCCACAGCTTAGATATTATGCTGTGTTAGGACAAGAAGCAGAAAAATAATAACTTATTGGCGCAGCAGGAAAATATGCAATTGATCTGTTTGATCATTCTTACAAAATAATGCTGCTTTTTACTGTTTGACAGAGTATCTACACAGGAGTGATTTCAAAATATTTAATTGTAGGGGAGCTTACTCTGCAGTAGCTGTTCTGGTTAATTTCCCCTTAGAGAAAATTTCCTTAATGATCAGAGCTAAAGAAATTAAAATGAGTGTAATTTCAATTGAAAATTAAGAATACTTTGAACTTTATAGATGTAACAAATGTCTGTCACCTTAGTTGCCAAGTAGTCAGCACTGAAAAAGGCAAATTCTGTAGAGTGGTAGTAGTATGGAACTACTTGCTCTTGCTGCATTCGTGCATGTTAGCAACGGTGGTGTCCATTATTTTCAGTAATAATAATTAAAAACAAACAAACAAACAAAAAAGCCTCTTTAAGTAAATGACGTGTAATGCCCAGAAAGTTGCTGGACTGTAGCTTTTGTGGTATCCAGCAGGAGCAAGCTCTGAAAGCCAGAATCCTCAAGAGAGGGAGAGTATGTGAACCTTGCCTGCTGCTGCCCTTAGAAAGGTCACCCTCTGAAACTGGAAACAGTGTTTTGTCTTGACCTTTAAATATTAGGTTTGAATGTGAGAGAACTGGCTTTCAAATTTCAGGCAGTCTGCGTTAAGAAAAAAAAAAATCAACATGAAAATGTGAGGGTATGAACTTGTAATTGTTGAGCATTTGACGCAGCCTGGCTCGAGGACACTGTAGGACGTGAGGCCCCTGGATTGCCAGTTTGAATTGGCTGAGATCAGCTGGAATCAAAAGTTAGTCTCTGACTTCATCTGGTTGATGTGAGAGAAATGCATAGGTGGCCTCATCAAGTTCTCAGTGCAGGAACCTAACAGTATTAGCTGACATCTCCTACCAATAGTTTACTTTCCATTCAGGCCTTAGCAAATCTATTCCTATCTAGGAGCTGTCTTTCCAGACTGACGTGCAGCAGTACAAAAAATATGGTATCAGCATTTTTGCCTTATCTGTAGAGATTCAAATCCTGTTCCTGCAGTCTGGCTCCATTGATATGCACTAATACTTACATAAAATTATTTATCTGTTTATCCCTCCTGGCATTTCTGCTATGATTGCTAACATTCAGAAACTTTAAACACAGCTGCAGTCACAGATATGTAACTTACAGAGAGGGCCTAGATAATGGAATGGAGAGGCTCCAAGTTTGACAGTACTTGTTTTCAAAATAAGCTGCTTCTCAACTATTAATTAATCCACTTAAAGCACACTACAATTAAATACTTTGATAACGTGATGTGAAAAATATTTGCAGAAGCTTTTAAAACAAACCCCCACGAACCTCTTTCTGCAAACAGTGTGGAGATTTGGCACTCTCTTGTATCCTGATTGTTTCTGTGACCACAAGGAACAAATGCATCCCTGAATTACCTGGGTTTACATCTGATTATTTTGATCAACATGGGTAATGGTATCTTTACCAACCTTTGCATTTTGTAATGCTTTGTAATGGGGATTTTAGCGTTCACCTGCGGTGTTGTGAAATAACTATTGCCCAAGGAGCTTTGAGAAACAGAGCAAGAACTGTGCCTCTGCTTATTATTTGAACGAAGAGCGAGAAAAAATATGCAGGAAGAGCCTTTGCATGTAAAAACACTGGAAAATATTATTAGCTACTTAATTACTGCTAACTAAGATTCATGTTGACAGCATTGCTTTTGTGTTTCTTGGATCCAATCCTGGAAGCAAACGAGTAACTGCCAGCAGACAGGCACCGAATGCTGCCCGATGCGCTGCCCATCGCTGGCACTGGGGCTGTGACGGCAGGGCCCGGCTGAGCGGCCTGAACTGAGGCCTGGTGGTTTTGAATTCCCCCTCCTGAGAGGGGAGCGGTGTGTGGTGTGGGGATGGCGGCGTGTTGGCTGTGGAAGCTTGGCTGCAGTTTGCCCTGCCTTCAGCTGGGTGCCCCACTGGCACGGGGTGGGGTGTGGGGGCCCCACGTCCCGCTTTGGAACTCCAGAAGACAACTGTTGCCTGGCCAGAAACCAGCAAACGGAAGGGCTGAGGATTTAGTGCTTAAGTGAAACCTCCAGCGGCCGGGAGCACAGCGGTTATATCACAGGTGATTAGCCCCTGCTCCACTCCGTGCTCCACGCCTGCTCAGGCAGCCAGGGTAGGCCGCGGCGGGCAGGTGTGGGGCGGCGGCGGCGGCGGCTCGGCCCGGGGGAGCGACGTGCGGTCGCTCGGGGGAGCGAGTGCCGCGGGCCGGAGCCGAGAGCGGGCCGCGAGGCGCCGAGCCGCTGCCCGGAGGTTCCCCCCGCCGCCGGGCCGGGCCGGGCGGGGCAGCCCCTGGGGCGAAGGGCGGGGAACCCCGCAGAGGGGCGGGGCGGGCTGACAGGTGTGCGCGCGCGCAGGGTTCCTCTGGCACCTCCCTCCTCAACCCGCCTCCCTCCTCATGAATATGCAAATGCGGGTATAATTCGCAGCCAATGGCGTGCGCGCTGGTCACATGGTGCTGGTGGAACCTCAGGGAAGAGAAGTTGAGTCTCGGCGAACACAGCAGCTCAGTAACGCGCCGCAGCCGGAGCGAGCGGAGCCGGGGCGGGCGGACAGGCGGCGGCCGGGGGCGGTGAGCCGCTGCCCGCTCCCTCCTCCCCGCAGGGTGCCCGGCGGGCCGGCGCTCTGCCTGGACCATGCCGATCCTCCTCTTCCTCATAGACACGTCCGCCTCCATGAACCAGCGGGCGTATCTAGGCACCAGCTACCTGGACATTGCCAAGGGCGCCGTGGAGATCTTCATGAAGGTGAGTGCGGGGCCGGGCGCCGCCGCCCTCGTCCGCCCCGTCCGCCCGCTCACGCCGTTTCTCTCCGCTCTCTCCGCAGCTGCGGGCCCGGGACCCGGCCAGCCGCGGCGACAGGTACATGCTGGTTACCTTCGACGAGCCGCCCTACTGCATCAAGGTAACCGAGCCCCCTCCCCGCCGCCCTGTGCCGCCGTCCCGGCTCCGCCGCGGAGCCGCCCGTCGCGCGGAGGCGGCGCGGCGCGGCCCCGGCCGACCCGGCGGCGGCGGCAGCGGCCGGTGAAGATGGCGGACATTTTGCTTTTGTATGGAGGAGAGAGGCTGAGGGCGCTGCTGAGATGGAGGAGGGGGGGGGGAGGAGACGTACGCGGCGCGATTCACCGCCCCGCCGCGCTCCGCCTCCCTGGCCGTTGCCCGCCCGCCCGCCCTCCGTAAGGCGGTGGCTCCCGCGGGGCCGCGCCGCACGGCGCCACCGCGCAGCCCCGAGCGCGGCACGAGGGCGGCCCCGGCAGCGGCCTCGGTCAGCGCGGGGCCGCGCACGGCGGTGCCGCCTCCTCCCGTCTGGCTGCGGCCGCGGGGATGGAGCGAGAGGGGCCGCGTGCCGGGCCTGCCGCGCGGCGGGCTGCGCTGCGCTGCCGGCTGCGCCACGAGGTCGCGGCCGGAGGGAAAGCGGCGGTGAGGCCGTTCGGTGGCGCGGCCTCGGCGTCGCGGATGAAAGCGTCAAACTCGCATCTCGAGCGCTCAAAGCGTGCTGCGGAGAACGTCTGTGCCGTGGTGGGGTTAGAATTCTCCTAAGCAACCCCCCGTCAGGGCCGTGGTTACCACAAACAGAGCGGCGGGCACGCAGGAATTGCCGCAAAGGCCGGAGAAAGCCCTGTGCAAACTCGCAGTGGGCTCCTGCCTGCTTCCCCAGCTGGAACTTCCCAAGGAAAAGTTGTGGGAAAAAAAGCAGTGTTTGATGATTGTGCCCCTGTCCTTTAATGAAGGAACTTATCTCACAATTCCTTTCATCAGCGGTGTATTTACACTGCTAACTTCACCAGGAAATGGAAAGCTTTTATTGTGGTTCATTTATTATGTTATTTTTACATCTTTGCACTACATTACTTTTACATCTTGCCCTTTTTTTAGAAGAGGGAACAGAAGTAACCATATTTCTGTGACTGGGAACCATTAGTTTTCTGCTGCAAAAACTTCAGATTTGCCACCGCACCTTGGCTTGGCCTGAAAAGTGGCTTTGTATCTTTTTAATCTCTTTAAAAGACGTAAGGCACACACATCTTTTTCCTGATCCGTTTGTGAATGGATGCAAACATCGTGTGGGCACAAACACCAAGTGTCTACAGACCCAGAGAGCTGAATTTCCTGAGTAAAGGTTCCATCCTAGTTTTGTGTCAGGTGCTTTAAAGGAAGATCTTAAGATCGAGGGAGAAACCTTTCCACAGATGGTTATTTATTAAAAATGACCCTTCTGGTTGGAGAGCTGTGTGATAAGGTGGCAGGTTATTATCACATGCGATGCTCAGATCTGATGGAGAAAATCCTTATGCTTAAAATAATGCACTGATGAACGTCTGTGTGCTCAGTTCTAGTAATAATGACTGAAACAAACAGGACTGTGTGATACCTGTTGTCCAGTTAGATAATATTTGCAATACAGTAAATAGCTGAGGGGAAAAAAAAAGACACCTTTCAGTTCTTATGCAAATGCCTGACTTTTTTAGATTATATTTCCTTTTAGTATGCTGACTTTCAGATTGGACCCTAACCTTAAAGCATCATTCTCTGAATGGGCTGCCAATCCAATAAATCAATGCTTACCATAGTTAATAGATTGCTTTCTCCTTTCATTACATCACCACATCGCAGCACCCCAGAAATTGCTATGCTTTGGCTGCCGTTCTGTCTCTCATTCAGCAGAGAGATCTTTACAGCAACACCACCGTGCTGCTCCCAGCTGAAGGCACTTTCTCAGGTCCTTTACCTGTATTTGTGGTGCCCCTCTGTAGTTCTAACAAGTTATTTGAGAAAAACTTCAGTCTGGCCCAGGTTCTGTACGTTCGGGCATCCTAAAAAGCACTTCTGAAAGAAGTAAAGCTTAGTTTCTTTCCTAAAGCTGCTGTAGATGGCTTTTCATTAGCTCTGTTGATTTAGAAGAAGGGAAAACAGAGTTGGCAAGTGAATGTATTTTGCAGGTCTGCTTTCCAAGTACGTGCAGTGGCGGCTGGTTCTGTTCAGTGACCGCTTTATCCTCTTTTTTTCTTTATGTAATTTGATTAGTGTGCATCGTAATCTCACAGATAGTTCTTAAGTTTAGCAGTAAAACAACCAAAGGAAATAATCCTGTGGGTTAATTGAGATGAACTGGTTTTGTATAGCTCAGAACTTGTTTACCTGCAGCCTTTGAATATATTAAAACAGCAGTGCTGGTTCATTTTTGGTGGGAAAGCACATCAGGAGAGAACATCGTGCATGTGGTGGCATTTTGCCTAAATGGAAGGCTTCTGCTACAGCACAAATGGTGTGCTAAAATTTGTGCAGTGAGGTGATGTGTCTGGAACTATCCTCAGCGTGGAAGGCCTGAAGTGCTTTGAGATGTGACAGCAGGAGCGGTTGTGAGAGGAGCCACAGGGCTGCTGTGTGCCCTCCAGTCAGTTCTCTGACATGAGATTGCTCAGTGAGTGGCGTGGCCCTGCGAAGCTTTGGGGTGGCACGTGTCTGAAGGGACAGGTGTCCCAGGAAGGCAGAGGCAGTGAGGTGGAGGGGAAGGGAATCTCTTAAGCACCTTTCACTCGGCAAATGCCTTTGGAGCTGCTTTTCTCTCGCTTGCTGCGTAGCCCCTGGAAGTGCTCAAGGCTGGGCTTGATTGGGCCCCAGGCATCTCGACCTGGTGGGGGGCAATCAGCTCGTGTGGGGCTTGCAACTGGGTCACCTTTAAGGTGCGTTCTGAACCATCACATTCCACCATGCTGTGATCTGTGGTTGATTCTGTGTCACGTGTAGGCGGTGATTTATGCTGCGATCATTTGCAAATGCTACTGCACTATCAAAATTCTCTGCAATTAAAGGCAACGTTGTAATATTATAAAAGCATGCTGTGCATATGCAATGTGTAAAGCTGTGTGTATCCAAAGATCTGATCCTGTGCGAGTCATCAGGATGGCTGTCTGTAACTTCTGTTGATCAGTGGGTCACTCTAGAAGGGAAAGAGTATGTTACTTGAAGTAAGAATTGCAGCCTTGTGTTTATGCTATAGGTAAGAGACTTTCTAGATGGAAATTTGTAAGTAGGATACTGTCACGTGTGTCTGCCTCAGTCTAGTGGTGTTTTTTGGCACTGCACTCGGGTTGTCTGTTCTCATGTTGAGTGTTGAGCACATTCGGGGAGCAAATGGTATCTACAGTATAACTTCTTCATATCCAGTAGCACGTGGCAGGTGTCCGTTACGACTAAAACACTGGTGCTTTATTTTAGGTATTGAAGGAATGTACACACTTATATTTCTAGTTTTATCGGGTGAGAAAAGTGGATTTAAAAACAGTCTTGCTGTCTGGGATGGTGTTTGACATCCTTGGCCTTCTGACTAAGATAAATGTGTTATATGATTCTTTGAATATAGCACAGCCTTGTTTTGAAGCTTGTATTAATGGCTTGTTGGCAGTAGAAGCTTGTTCCTTCCTATCTATGCTTTAACCTGACACTAGTGCTCGTTCAGGATGTGCCAACCTCACCTCCTGAGCAAAAAGTGGTTGATAATGAAATACCAGGTAGGGGAGGGAGGAAAAACAGTCCAAGTATAATACTTACAATTCTGATTTCCTAAAATCCCACAATCTGCAGTTTCTTTGGCTTTTCCTGATTTAATGGTATTAGCAGTGTGGGAAGAGATGGGAAAAGTCCTCTCACCTGCCCTCGTTCCGCCAAACTTTTGCTGTTTTCCAGCCATGCAGAAAAGAGGGAAGGAGTTTAAAGCAAGATCTCCCTAAATTTCTCTGTAAATGGGTCATGTACTTAAATCTCTACCTAAAAAGAGTTTTGAAAAGGAAAACAAGATTTAGCTCTTTGTTTTCCCAGTGCTGATTTTGTTAAAACTCCCATCCTGCTGTTTGTGGTCTGCTCACGCAGTTGCAAATGCTGCTCCAGTCCCAGAAACAAACAGTGCTGGTCTTATGCTGGTCTTACGGTCTTCTCAACTGCAGTGCCCTGTTCCCTAATGACTGCTATCTTGGGCTCCTGGTATTGATACAGCCTTCCTTCAGTGCTTGAGGAATATTATTTATGACAGAGTCATAGAATTACAGCTTTTGTGTTAGGTTATTGCGTGAATTTGTAATACGACCTTCTGAGCGATTGGGTAACAAGTCGGGGCTGGGAGAACTTAAGTTGCATTTACTCTGCTGCGTCTGAAATTATATGTGTTTGCACTGTGTGAGAATTCAGGAGTCAGTTGGGACTGTGCTATAAATAGGCTCCCAGAATCTGGGCCCAGGACTGCGTTCTGTGCTTGTCTGAGACCTGGCTCAACATTCCTGACAGCGTATGGCTGCTCTTTGAAAACCTCCTGTTAGACACGCCTCTTCTTAATAGTTTCAGGTCAGGCTGTTGTTGATCAGTGGTCCCCTGTGACTCGGAAGAACTGATCGGTTTTCTATACAAAAAGTGTGACTTTTTGCAACTGCAAGTACTGAGTGGTCTGACTTGTCTGGAAAAGGAAACAACTGGGAGTGCAGCTGGAGGCTTACCAACAGGCAGAGTGCTCTGGTGCAAAGCAGATTAGCAGCTGGAGGAACACAGGGAAGCTGCTTGTCAGATAGGTGCAAGAGAGGGAAAGAAGGCTGAGGTGGGTGGGAGAGGCCTATCTTTCTCTCCATGTATGCTGTATGCTTAGTGAACTGCTAGCCAAGAGTTTTGGGAGGAGAAAAAAACATTGCAGGATCTAGATTGGAATTGAATGACATACAGGTAGGCTACATGGTGTGCTATTGACAACTGCTTCAGGAGTCTGTGTTCTGTGCTTATTTACTAGAGAGAGATAACCATTCTTATTTTACTTACTAGCAATTCCTCCTGTGTGTTTTGAGTCATTCATAGCAAGGTTTAATCTGTCTCAGTGCTAGCATATTCCACTGCCTGTGACATACTGAGCAGAGCCAGCCTTGCTATGCAGCTTCTGATGTGCTTGGTTTGGTTTTTGCCATGGAGTTTGCCTGTTCTTACAGGTCTGGCTTTCAGAGAGAATGAGTGGCAGCTTCAAACATACGATCACCCTTGCTCTGTTTTAAGCACAATTAATTTAAGAAGAGGAGCAAACAAAAGTCAGTTATTCAAGGAGCACTTGGGCAAATCCCAGTTGTCTGGTTGTTTTGAGGACGAAACAAAATCCACTTAATACTGTTTGAGAATCCCCCACCAACAGTTCCTACCTCACTTTTCTGTCTCACTGCCTTATCACTTAAATCTTTCAGTGAAGGAAGTGTGCACTGCATGCACAGAGGCCCAGTTTTTGCTTTTAATTAACCAAATTGAACAAGCAAAGCTGAAGGTGATAATAGTAGTAGATCTGCGTTTTAAGAAGTGCTGTGCATGTCTGCCTACAAAAATTAAAATAATTTTATTGAACACAACTGGTAGGTTGGCCTCACACAGTGAGGTGTTGTAGCTCCCCTTAGCTTAGAGGTACCGAGTGGGTTCCAGCAGAGAGCAACTTTTAAAAAACACATTCCCTTTCTTGAGAAGCGTCATATTGAGTAGAGTGAAGCTCAGATGTGCTGTTAAACATGCATAAACATGCTGGTTTTCCTTCTCCCTATATGGAGTGACTGCTCCTTGCTATCTGCCTTCTATTTGTGACTTGCAGGCAACGTGCTCATACAGGAACCTGTATGACAAGGAGAAGGACTGAACTAAGGAGCTTTCTGCCTAGCAGTGTACCTTTTCCTTCCTTAAAAGCAGTAATATTCAGAGTGGTTCTTCTAAAAGAAAGAAGGAGTTTGCTAGACACTGAAATGAAGGTCCCTTGTTAAAAAAACGAAGGTAATGTAAGATGATCATGTTTTGGAAGACAGTGAATTTAAATAGAAGAAATCTTTTCTGGATGGATGTGATAGGCAAAGCTCTGCTTGGCTGCCACTTAGTTTTGGAACTTAGTTATGTACCAAAACAAGCTACCAATCCTTACGAGAAAGGAGAATCTGTGTTGCTGTGTTAATTCTTAATGGAAACGTTTTGAGCTGTTCTGTTTTAACAGGAGTTTGTAAAATAAGACTTGTCATCCAAAGTGGGATTCTGCTCCATGCTGTTGGTGAGATGTCAAAGGATTGGAATGGAAACCAGTAGCTGTTGTTCATAGCCAGAGTAGTAATTTATTTTTTCATCTTTTTATTTGGTTCTTTATTTGATCTTGAACACGTTCAAAGATGTAAGCCCTTAAGACTACAGGATAAACTAGACAAAAGTAGATATGTTTGCACTAAGAAGCTTAACTCATCCTCAGTTGCTTTTATTTTAAAAATAGAAGCTTAAAATGTGTAATCAAACAGTTAAATTGGATCTCCCAGTCTCTCTCCTACTTGAGATCTTCTGCAAGTAGGAAGGTCATGATATACTGATTCCTGTCCTGTGTAATCTTCATTGGTTGCCTGCTCCCTGTTGGTTCTGCATGTGTGCCTTTCCATTTTTTGGTTGTGTTTCTGTATGAAGGGCTGGGCCTCGCAGCCTGGCTTGGTGGTGGAGCTAAGAATAGGCAGAACATACTTCTGTGATATCTCGAAAATGAGTATTTATTTTTAACCTTCATGAAAAGCTAATAGTGCTAAATGCTGATTGTCACACAGTGAAGCAATGGAAAAAGGTAATTAAGGCTGCTGACACGGGGGCAGTGTTCGTCCTTGCGTGGTTCTTTGGGAAGGCTTGCCAGGAGGAAGCAGTGACTTGCTGCAGTGGTGCAGGAGTGATGTTCTGAGCCTATTATGGGTAAGACAGATCTTAATGCTATCTCCCGTGGCGTTTTCATACTCCAGATAGTTGCAGTCAAATGCGGGGAAAAAGCTATTTCTGTACTGTGTGAGTTGGAAGGCAGCTTGTGGCCTTCTGGAAGATGGGTGCTTTCGGAGGGGACGGCGGTGCCCTCAGGGCCCTCTCAGAAGATTCTGGATGTCTCCATCCTTCAGTGGTTCTCCTCTTCCTGTATTTTGAACGCTCGTAGTCCTGGCTTTTTTTAATGGCATAAACTACAAAACAAACAAGACAAAGGAAAAGCAAAACAAAACAACCGAACAGGGGAGGAGTTTGTTGTTTTTGTGAATCGTAAATACAGACTGTTAGTTAAGAAATTCACTCCTGATTTAGCCTTGGAAACTTTTCTTCCTTCATAAACCACGTTCTTGCAGTGTACTGCTTAATATGTGATTCTTGTGTCTTTACCAACAACAACAGCAAAATGTAATGTGAGTAATTAAAAATAATCTTTGCATTTTTCTTGTTAATTGAAGAATCATTTTAGAAAACAATTGTATAGTAATCCATTGTAAGTGTAAGCAGCGTGGTTTTTCTAGGGTAAAGGTTTTAGTAAAGTGCCAAGGAAAAACATGGTTGCGGATGCCCCATCCCTGCAGGCATTCAAGGCCAGGCTGGATGTGGCTCTGGGCAGCCTGGTCTGCTGGTTGGTGACCCTGCACGTATCAGGGGGTTGAAGCTAGATGAGCATTGTGGTGCTTTTCAACGCAGGCCAGTCTATGATTATTATTTTTTTAACCAAAGGGCCAGTCTCATGTTTTACCTGGTCACCGTGTTTCTTTTCGTGGGCTCCTATAAGGACTCTGCAGGAAAGCAGCATAGGAAATGTTAAAGATTATTATGGACTACTGAGTCAACTCTACAGAACTCTGCCATCTTGCTTTTTAAAGTTTTACAGTTGTTGCTTCAGCCTTGTTTTCTGGGATGCTTTTAAACTCTTGAAAATTAAAACAGCCTGTGTAACATTAGACATCTCCATAAGATGGATGTCATCTAACTCAACTGCAAACCAAAATCTGCAGCATGGTTGAGTTAAGCTGTTGCGTGTTCTGTCCAGAAGTGAGAGTAATGCATTAGTACTGGTGTTTGTAGCACATTAGCTTAGAGCTGGTAAGGGTTTTAAAAACCCCAAAACTAAAAAGAAAAAAACACTTTGGTTAGTGGGAAAATCTGCATCTGTTGAGTCAGAGCACTTGGTTCCTTAAGTTACGCCAGGCGCCCTGGCGGCGCATGCTGGGGCTGTGGGCATGCTGGGCTGGGCTGGCAGCACCCTGAGCAGCAATTTCTGGTGTGAGTGGGGGAAATGCATTGATGAGATGACTTCTGCATTGATTGCTTTGTTTGTTGAGATTCAGAGCAAGCTTGCAAGACACGTAACGTTTTGGTGAGCCGCACTGGTTTGGCGACGTGCTTTTGGAAGGATTGGGAAGAATGTGAGAATTTTCAGCATGAATGTGGATCATGCTGTGTCATCTCAGCTCTGTGCTGTAAAGCTAGAGGATCGTGAGCAATTCTTCCAGTCCCAACAATGTGTCATGAAGAATCCCTTGTGATGATAGCGCACGCTCTGTAACCTCTTAGCTATTGTCTTTTTTCCTTGTGATTTTTCCAACAGTGCTGGCAGCAGGAAGAGGCCAGGAGGACAGAGCCGGGGGGTGGCTGGTGCTGAAAGCAAGTTTGATGGTCTGGAAGAGCAGTGAGCACTAGGAGTCAGTGTGCAGTTTTGTTCAGAACAGCCATTTTTCAGTTGTTCTGCTCTTCCCAGTGTTTTTCAGATTTATTTCTAATGATATTTCTAAAATGGTGCAACAGCAGCGCATAGCATCTTATATCTGTAATAGGCTCATGTCTGATCTTCACCCTGAAACTTTGCTCCATTTTCTGCTTCCTATGAAAACCTAAAGCTGAGCTCCCATGGCTCGCTAACCAATATGTACGTGTCCTTTTGTCGTTATCCTGCAGTCCTAGTTTGCTTCAGAGGACTTGGGTAGCAGCTGTTTGTGTGTTTTAAACCCTTACCTAAGGCAAGGGGAGACTGGAAGAATGGGGAATGGAAACTAGTAAAACAAGTTATTTATTGTGTACTGGGGAGTATAACACAGCAGTAGCAGATGCACACAGCTGGCTTGGTCCCATCAACCCTGGATTCTCTTCCCGCAGCAGCCCAGCACAATCTGCTGGTGTATCTACAGCAGTGTCCAAGACGAGGGCAGCTCGAATGCACCCTGGTTCCTTGCACCCAGTGCCACCCCCTGCCCAGTTGGTTTCAGTCCTGTGTGCTGTGATCACTCGGTGCTGGAGGTATTCTGATCTCATGTCTAAGAGATGGGGTGATGCTGTTCTGTGCCAAGAATGAAAAAGAATGTTGGTTTTACAGGTTTCTTTACTGAGGGCTGTGTGATGCTGTACAGTAACAGGATGCTGTGCTGCATAAAAGCATGCAGGTACTGGGAACCAGAGAAGAGTTAACCTGCAAATAAGAAACAGGCAGAACCTGTGAGCTCTGTTGCCTCAAAGATGAGAGTCCTAAGTATGTGGAGAAGAGTTTTATGTCTGTGAGTGTGTGTTGGAGCCAGCCCTTCTGCTACCTCGTTGGTGCAGGGCAAACAACTGGTGCAAATGAAGTTGGTGGGTGATGTATGTTGGGTGGTGTTGGTTTATTTTAGAGATGTTAAAGTGGTACAGAGTGTTTCCTGGCATAATTAGTACCTCTCATCTGCTGTGCAGGTAGATGTCTGAACATCAGATAAAAGCCAGTGGGAGCAGTGTGGGCGTTCTGTAGCTCTGCAGAAAGGAGGCGGATGGATGGTATTCCCCCTCCTGCCCCCATCAGCAAGATCTGTCATAGTGAAACTGGGGTGTCCAATTCTCAGTATTCATGCTTTGAAAATGAAGACTGTTTTCACTACAGTTCCTGTCCCTGTTACTGAAGTTACTGAGTTACTGAAGCTGGGGTGGGGTACTCAGGAATACCTGGGAGGGTGTTCCTTTCTGCAGAGGATATGGAGCCATGTGGGGCTGTGTTCGAAGAGGTGACAACTGAGAAGCCACCTCTGACATCGTAGGGAGTCAAAAAGAGTTAGTTCTTTTCCCTAGGGCAGAAATATCTACCTGATTCTTACACATACGTGGACAAAATTGAGTGGTGGGCGCACAAAGTTATCAGTAAACAGAACTTAAGCTTTGGGAGGCAAAATATACATCTGCTTTCCACTTTCTTCTTGTGATACTTTGCAGTTCCATACAGAACTGCCTTTAGTTCTCAGCAGTTAGTTTCTTTCTTACCTTATTTGATGTCACTGCCACCCCCCGTGCTGTGTGTGAAATGTGAGTGCTTGCATTAAAGATGTTGTGGTATCTAAAATCAGGTTAAAGCAGCGTGGCTGGGTTGCAGTACACACATGTTGCATGTTCAGAACTTTGTCATGTGTGACCTGTGTTTTGATATTGCTTTCTTGTGTGATAAATGTAGTGGCTTTTTTGTTCTGCTTGCTTTTTGCTAAAGCATTTATAGGATGTCATTTCCAGCCTCTTGCAATCGAAATGTTTTTCTCCTGTTTCTCCTTTGTCTTCAGGGTCTCTTTAAATTACTGATCCTGAATCAAATTTCCTTTTGCTGCTCAATTCTATTGCTTTTGCTGTTCAGCTCGTCTTGGTTTTGGTTGAGGTAAATAAAAGCTTATTCTTGCTAGGTTTTTGGCCTTGACATTTGCCTGCATTGTAGGTAGTGTAGGGCTGCCTGCTGACAGGAGGAGCTTTTTGACTTCAGCTGCTTTGCAAAGCTGCTGGGATACTCCCTTAGCCGTATGGTGAAACAGAGCAGGGTGTAAATTTGTCTCCAAACTAAGCTATCACAGAGCTGTAGCTGCTTGTCAGGTATGCTGCTTTTTTCCCAGCATGATTTGCTTACAGAGGGTGGCACAGTGCAGCTAACAGTGACAGCACTCCAGACCTCAGGGCTGCATAGGATGGAGTCCAGAATTTGCACTTGAAAATGCAGTCATTTGGTCTCCTACCTCGACACCTCTTGTTGGCACAAGCAAGCAGATTTTTGCTTACAGTACTGCTGCTGCGTTTCCTTTTTTTCTTTTTTTTCTTTTTTTTTTATCCAGCTGTCTTTGAAAAGTTGTTTGGTGTGCACAGGAAGGCTAAAATGACCTTGTGTAAACCACCAAAGGACAGCATGGAAGTGTAGTGCCAAGGTGATGACTGCTCAGATTGCTATGAATTTTATGCCCAACATTTATTAAGTAGGGATGGAATATGGAAGGTAGTGGGAGTTTGTTTAGAATTGCTTTGTGTACAGCTAAAATAACTGATGTTTAGTTCTGACTTAAAGCTTACTGACCTGTAGAGGACATGTAGTTCTTGTAGGTTTGTTTGTGTTTGGTCCTCTTAACATTTGGATGTCTGACGGCTGTTTTTTCTCTTTCTTTTTAATTGCTCCTTACCATTTCAGCAATAGTGCTCCATAACACAGTGCTTTTCTTTTTCCCTCAAAGTGGCATTACTGGGTGTATTTTGAGTTTAGGGAGGATTATTATTTAATCACTTTAAAGTGCTTTGTTGAACTCGTAATGCGTATGCTCCATGTTATAAACTTGACTCTTCATTTTGCCATGAGAATGATTCTGCTGCATAAATGGAGAGGAGAAAATACAGCTTCTTGGCCTCGAGCTTCTGTCCTCAGAGTTTGTGTTTAATTATATACATTGAGCAGACCATTTCTTGCAAATCCATTTAACGGAAAACCTTTTTGTCATTAAGTTTGGTCTTTCTAATTAAAACAAACAGATCACAACAAAACCAAAACGAAGCATATCCTTATTTTGAGGTTAAATTGGAGAATGTAGCATGTTAACTAATCTTTATTTAAAACTAGGTGTGAAATTAGGAAATGTTGGATTTGCTGCCCTTGAACCTGGCTTTTCCCATGAGGCACAACTCATTGTGTAGCTGCTGTTACCAGGCAGGATCATTGAGGGATTCACTCACAGTTTTTTGTGGTTGCTCACTTCCAGCAGTTTTGGGTGGAGAATAGAATCATAGAATCATAGAATAGAATCATGGAATCATCAGGGTTGGAAAAGACCTAAGAGATCATCCAGTCCAACCGTTCACCTATTCCCAATAGCTCCCACAGAGCTCCCAGAAGCACTCCCTGTTGGCAGAGAGCTCGTTCTGAACGACAGAGCAAGTGATTTGAAGCATTGGAATGGCTGGTTAGGGTGTAACGTGTGTTCTGATGGCTCACATAACATTTCTGGTGTGATGCATGTAGACGCAGCATGCGGTGCTGTGCTGCAGCATTTTTAGGAGGTGGCTCTGAGGATGCCTCATACGGAACAGCTCTGGAGGTTTGGAATCCTCTGTGCTCTTTGAGCTGAGCTACTCAAAGCATTCACCTTCACATCCTTGCCATGAGAGCCCTTTGGGCAGGGAGAGCAGCAGGTGAGCAGACCCAGACCATGGCATCTCTGGGAGTTTTCTTGATGCTTCAGTTCCTGCGGTTTGTTAGTTGTACATTTTTGTTAATTGATTGGTTTTGCTTATGTTACTTTCTTGTTCTGAAGGGAAGAAGATCTAGCACAGGCCTGAGAATTCAGCTGAGACAGTGATCTTCTCATCTCCTCCCTTTTTATTCTGTTCTTAAATTGGTTTATGACTCCTAGCTTGTTGTCTTTTTGCCATCTACCCAATCCATAGCATGTTCTAGAAATTAGCAGTGGGATGTAACTGTTCAAAAAAAACAGGAAAATCCTGTCCTTTTAGGCTCTTGCACAACATGGAGTAGAGAGCAGTGGTTCCTGCTGAGCCTGGTGCACCAGAAAGGAGATAGCCTGGGAGCAGCAGCAGCGGGGCAGTAGCAGTCCTTGTAGGAGTCTTTTCTTGTACTCTTGATTTCTTGGAGGAAGAATGACAAGAAGCTGGCAGTATCACATTGTATATTTCCATATGTTTTACATCAGGTTCTGCAGCTGTGTGTTAGGTAAATGTAGCATGTAAGTGATGCATCATATTGATTAATGAGGAATACAGTCTTTTTCTGCTTTTTTTTCTTTTTGTTTTTTGTTAGGAAGGGGGATTAATGACAACTCGCAGTTGATTCAAGCTTGTTGCAAAACCAAGACTTAAAAAACTTTTCTTTGTTGTTTTATCTAACAGGCTGGATGGAAAGAAAATCATGCAACGTTTATGAATGAACTGAAAAATCTGCAGGCATCAGGACTGACAACCCTTGGTCAGGCACTCAGATCATCTTTTGACTTGTTAAATCTCAATAGATTAGTGTCTGGAATAGACAACTATGGACAGGTAACAAATCTGTCTCTAGTCTTCCTTTTTCTCTGTGTGCTTCTAAATTATGCTAGGGAGGGGTTTTGATGGTTTAAGTATATCTTTGTGGGGTTTTTTTTCCCTATTTTTCAATATTCTATTGGATAATTATATGCTAAAACTTGACAGATTTGATTTTCTTTCTTACTGCATGTTCTGATCATACCATGAGATACCATGATAATATAATTTTTTTTTTTCTTGTGGAACTTCAAAGTAGTAGTATAAATAACTCAATCTGTAGTGGGCAGTTGCTGCTTTAGAACATGTACACTGGATGGCAGCAAATTTTATTTTCAGTTTTATTTTATCAGTAGTTACCATTCAGTCTTTCTCCTTTCTCACATTTGGAAGATTCAGTTAAAAATACTCAGTTTTTGCCCCACTGTCATCGTGCAATGATGACTTCACTGGGTTATTATGAATTTATATCATGCTTCTGTGGAATAGAAAAGTTTGAAGTTATTACTGGAAGAAAAGGACGAGTAATTCTAAAAATGTGTTTAGTGAGTGTCTGTGCACATGCAGTTTGTGAGTAGCTCTGCATGGCTCCATGCCTGCTGGAAGAGAACTTCTGGTTTGATGAATCGTTCATCTTATTGCTTATTTCACGATGACAAAAATATTAGTCTACAACTGAATGTCCTGTGCTTTTGTTTCTAGGGAAGGAATCCTTTTTTTCTTGAGCCATCTATTTTGATTACCATCACAGATGGAAACAAACTGACGAACACGGCTGGAGTTCAGGAGGAGGTAAACTGACATTAAATTCTTTTGAGTTATGATCTTACAAGTTGGTGCTGTGTTGAGGTGAATATTTCTTGTGCTTTTATTGCTGCAAAAAGTGCTTCTGTTTCATCAGCTTGTTCTACATAGCAAGGAAGCTGGATTGCTGTCATTGCTCAGCCCTCAATTTCATAGCCCATGTGGATTTCCAGACTGTAACTTCAGATAAACTAGTGCATAGAAGAGAAATGGGGTCCTTTACAGAGGAATAGGTGTTACGTTTTCAGATGGCTTGTCAAATATTGAAAACTTTCTTAAATCTTTCTTTACCAGCTTCATCTTCCTTTGAATTCTCCTTTGCCTGGAAGTGAACTAACCAAAGAACCATTTCGTTGGGATCAAAGACTGTTTGCTCTAGTGCTGCGTTTGCCAGGAGCTGCATCTGTTGAACCAGAGCAGCTTGGGAGTGTGCCTACTGATGAATCTGCTATCACACAGATGTGCGAAGTTACAGGAGGTACCTGGATATTACTTTGCTTTGATTTACATTTGGCATTTGCCTTAAAACATGTATTGGATTCATTTTTGCTTTAGCTTTTCTCTCACTCAGAATTACTCAGTGTCTGCCTGAGTCTTTGTGGTTCTCTTTGAGCTTAGTTTCCTGCAGCATGGGAGAACTTTCTTTAAAGTCACGTTCCAGTTTCAGACGTACTGGATGTGGGAGTGTTTTCTCAGTGCACCAGTGTAGGAAGGATTGAAAATTTCTTAGATTGTCCTTCCAGGGGTTGGCTCTGCTCACTCATGAGGTTGTTATTTACAAGCATAAATGTTGAGTTGTGAGGAAGAGGTGTTACTTAATGGGATATTAATTCTGCTGAACGGCTGATAAACTAATATTGAACCTTAAAATAATTAATTTTGGGCTTTGTTCTTCAAGATCTTCCTCAGAATTTTTGTTAAATTGGTTCTTGACAAAATGTTGCATGGGAGGGGAGGTTCGGGTTTGTGTTGGTGTTGGTTGGATTTCAGTAGACAAATTGTACAGACTTTGTGAAATCAGAATTTGTTGAGGGCCTTGTGAACTTGGTCTTATTCCAGCCTGATTCAGCCTTAATGGCTTTTCTTATAAAGAATTAAAATCTGAGCTGTTTTTTTTTTCTTTGGTTTTATTGCACTTGTAAAGCATTTTGCATCAGTTTCTACTAAGCTTGCTGCTGTTATGTTTGATAAAGCTGAAAGCCTTGGCAGTGTGACTTCATATAACGAAATATCTTCCTTAATTTACACAGGGAGAATAGGAAAGCTTTGAGTGATCTTAATGTTCTCTTGTAGGTCGTTCTTACTGTGTTCGGACACAAAGAATGTTGAACCAGTGTTTAGAATCTCTAGTTCAAAAAGTCCAAAGTGGAGTTGTTATTAACTTTGAAAAGTCAGGACCAGATCCAGCTCCTATTGGAGAAGGTACAGTAACTGTTTTTTCTACTAATGTTTTTTAAAAAGTGTTCTGTGTGCATGCAAATGTCCTTAAGTGTCTTCAGTTTCCTGCTCACTTTTCACCACTGTGTACAGGATTTCTCAGAGGCCTAATATAATCTAAAAAAAAGTGATTAAACTGTAAAGCTTCAGTGAGCGAGCTCTGGTTTCTCTTTAAATATTCCAGATCACAGTGGATGCACTTTTTATAACTTTTGAGTTGTGTTTGTTTAGTCTTGTCTTTGCTATATTGTTCCCAGTATTAGTTTGGTCCTTGGTGGGTGTATAAGATTAGGGTGTATAAGTGCTGTATGTTTCTATGAATTTGAGTGGATTTGAGTGGATAACCTTCCTGCTTGCCAGCTCTCCTGTCACTTTCTTCACTTCTTTTTTTGGAGGCTGAAGGAAGCAACAGAGGGAAGTGAGTATTTAATGAAAGTGCTAAATATTGAATTAGTGCTGTCAAAATTTGTGTATAAATGAAATAAATTCAGGAGTATTTGAGTCATACTGTTAACTGATCACAAACTCTTGAATGTTCCTTGCTGCAAGTGAAAAACTGTGCTAAGAACAAGGAATTGATCTGCCAGCTGCAAGTGAAGTTCACAACCAAATAGGAAAATGCATCCTTAACATGGAACAGGCTTTCAGCTTTGCAGAATTCATGGCTGGAAAGGAGAGAGCTGTGACCAGTTTGTACTTAGAAAATAAGGGTGTTGCTGGAATGTCAGAAGCACGATAGCTTTTAGGATCCCCAGGGCATCCCAGAACAGCCTGTTTTTAACTTTGTTTTCATTACTTGTTTTTAATCACTTTTTTCTTGCTTTATACATTTTTTTTTCTCCTTTTGCTTAATAAATATCATTTGATTGGAAGTATGCTCAAGGCTTTCCTGTAGGGCCATGCAGGACAGCACCTCAGCAGATTCTTGGGTCTCGGTTGGCTCGAATGCTCTCCTGTGACAAAACAGCTGGTGAAATTGTTTTTTTTTCCTTTTGTCACATTTTAAGTGGTGATGTACTGTGAATACATATGCATGAAGATGCTTATGAGAACTTCTGCCTTTACATAAATTGAGGAAGTCCTCAACTAGAGAGAAATGTGGTGTTCAGCAAAGCTGTAGGGTCACTGTGTATATAGTGCAGAGGAGCAAAAAGTGCTGGCAGACTGAAAGGCACGGTGTGATTGGCCAGCTGTCGAAAGCAGGTCAGTTTAGTAAACTCAAATAATGCTAAGATTCATTAGAAAGGTGATCTCTTTTGTGCTGTATGCATTGGAGAGCAGCCTGAAAAACTGTTCTGAGCTGCTGTGCTGCTTCAAAGCTCTTTGCAGTCAGGGTGGAGGGAACTCTGTGCTAGTATGCTACAGCAGGCTGGCAGATAACACTGCTTTTTCCAGGAAGTGGTGGAGATGAAGTGTTCTCTGACTGCTTTCTCATTAAGAATGTGACAAAAGCTGCTCCTGCCAGATGCATTTGACTTTTCCATGAAACTTTTCTCCACTTTCAGTTTCCATGAGTGGCGACATCAGTCAGTGAGCTTTGCATCCCATGGAGAAAGACTGTAAATGCAAACTGTCTGTCTTTACAGGTGCAGCAGAACTAAAATGAAAGATTTGCTATTGCTTATCAGATGTGTGTCCAAGTACTGATCTTAGACAAATAGCATTTTTCATAATATGAAAGTGCCCTGCTGCACTAATTATCTAATTGTTATGCCACTGGTGTGGAAGGATAGATGGACGAATGTTACCAATTTTTTCTCAGATTATGCTGTTTTACACTTAATGTAGCTTTTTTCAACCACTGATGTAAAGATCTGTGTCTTTGAAAGAGTTGTGATGAAGCACCTTATTGGTTACTAATACAGAAATTTTGCTGGGAGACAAATGCATGCCATGTAGCTTTTTATTTTCTTTTTTTGTTGTTATTTTGCTTTGTTTAAATTTTAGATGGACTTGTTGATTCATCCAGGCCCATCAATTCATTTGCTTCTCAACCGTGGCATAGTTGTCATAAACTCATTTATGTACGGCCTAACCCCAAAACTGGTGTTCCTGTTGGGCATTGGCCAATCCCAGAATCTTTTTGGCCTGATCAGAATTCACCAACACTGGTAAGTCAATAAGAACTGAAAACAAGGATTCTGCACCTAATTAAACGGATTGAAAATGAATACAATTTTTTTCTTACATTCTCTGTTTGCTAACATGATCTGACTTCACTTTAAAAGGGTAGTTAACATTCTTTTTAACACAGAACAATGTCATGGAGATAATCTATGCTGTTACTTTCTATTTGAAAGTTTTACTTCTATATATAGTTGGATACTTTGGTAAAGCTTTGAAAAGATTGTAGAATTGATCTACAAATTACCTTATACACCACAGCTTTTAGTTGGAAGCTTTGTAAAATGCATTTTGGGTGGAACAGGGAGCATTTGTTGTTGATGAGGATAGATTGACCTGTTTATTTTTTTTCTGATTAGCAGTACTTCATGTACGACCTCTTCTTTCTCTACCAGAAAGAATTAAAACTGAAATAGAAAAGCTACCCATTCAGAAAATAAGATAAAAACAGCATTAACTTTACCCTTTCCCACTAGAATGATCATGCATTTGGCATGCCTTACTAGCCTCTCTTGTTAGGCATGATCTGTGTCTGCACTTTGCCAGTGGGCTCAGTGCTGTTTCCTCCCCACCACCCGTGACTCAAGGGGAAAAGAAATCAAACTCAGCAGGGAATATCTTGAGAATATTGTTTGTGAAGTGAGTGGTTCATAACCTGTAATTCCGTGACAACAGCAAGCTGGAAAGCGGAATTGGAAGTTTTCTTCAAACGTAACTGTGATAGGGGTTGAACAGCATGGAGACTTTTAAGTATCAAGATAAATGGTTGGATGTTAACCATATTTTTCTCTTGTTGGGGAGCAATGTCTGTGTGTTTAAACTGGAGAAATGCTTAATATTCTGTTGTAGGGGCATGTCTCCTTTTTGAAGGAAACTGGAGCAGGAGTGTTCAAGCTGAAAAGATAGTGAAATGTATACTTATGAATTTTTTCTTTCCCAAAGAATTAATTTGCTTTTAACTGTAAGTACCAGATAACAGATATGTTATATTTCTCCCTTCCTTTTAGCCTCCACGCACAGCTCACCCTGTTGTGAGGTTCTCCTGTGTTGATTGTGAGCCAATGGTAATAGACAAGCTTCCTTTTGACAAGTATGAGCTTGAACCTTCACCCTTAACGCAATACATCTTGGAACGAAAGTCTCCCCATACCTGCTGGCAGGTATTTGCCCTTTATTTGATTCTAGAAACATAATGAGTACCCTAAAGTGACTGCACCTTAGTTTTTGTAGGCCTGGAGGTTTTGGGGCCTGGTGTCAGACTGCACTTGATTGGAAGAAGCTTGTCAAGGTTTCCGTTACCTTCTTTCTAATGAATTATGAAAAGCTAGAGTGAATGTTTCCTCTACAGGTTTTGTAATCTCATTTGATTCTGTTTCTAGGTCCCTTTCATTTTGCTGAGAAATGTGTCCCTCAAGCTCCATTCTTGGCTATCTTGCAATTCTCTGTAGGCTTTCATTTGCTTTTGGGAAAACCTAGTGCTCGTTTGCATCGTAGTTTTAGATGTTGATTAGGTAATGATTTCCACTAAGTAATTGAAACTGCTGGTGGGAGTTGAATGGAAGCTATTGATTTTAACCAGATTGGCCTTGAAGAGGCCAAAGTTCTGTTGTTGAAATCATTTGTGATTTGGATAAGTGACTTGTTCTTGTATTCTCTAGACAGTAAGGCTTGTAATTCTCTTCTGAACTGTGTTCTTGGAAGGGCTATCTGAATAGATCCAAGAGGAGCTTGATGAGTAATATCTTAGCTGGAAGGGTGGGACTGGAAGTGTCTTTGTTCTGCTTTTGTTTCCCTAAAACGTGTTACAACTTCACTTAAAGTGTAACATTTTGGAAGTTGGTTTTAATTGAAGAAGTTGAAGTTAATTTTAACAAACGTATTTCAAATGTGGGGTTAAAGCACTCCCAGGTATTTTACTTGCCAAAGTCATCCAGGAAATCTTTTTTGACTAAAACCTTTCTGCTCTGTTTCAAAACCTGCTTTTTCTTCTGCCTGATCAACAGGCATCTGTGCTTGGGAAATGCGCTCACTGTAGAAACTGTAGAAGGAACCCCATTAGGCCCTTAGGCCACCTCCACTCCCAGTAAAGTTCCTGGAAAAGAAATTGAGAAAAAGATTTCCTTTGGAACTGCAAGATTGGATTTTTCTTAGGCAAATTATTCTTGCGCTGCGGATTATTTTGAATGTCCCAATACGTACCGTCTTCATCCTTTACAAAATATCTTTGCAAGTATTGCTTTTTCAGGATTAGTGTTCATGTGTACTTCAAAGAAGTCAACATTAAGAAAATGGAAATATGACATAATTGAAAGTTGAATATTGAACATTTGTGTTTGTGTGGGCTTGCTACGTTAGTCTAAAAAGTTTCAGGTTTCTTTTTATCAGTGTTGTAAATTTTAGTCATGCTTTTCTATGAGTCAGAGTCATTTCAAGTGTGTTGTGTTTAATATGTCTTTAATAATGGTCCCTTAACCTATTCTAAATAATTTTCCTGCTCAAATTTTACACCTTGAAGAGTATTTCCATACTGGCTGGCATACACTAAATGTTGCATGTCTGCGTTTTGTAGCTGGAGAGTTTAAGTGCATGCTCGTCCTGATGCATGCCACCTTCAACTTGGCTGTTCTTGATAATGGTTGTCTCATTGCAGTTGAATTCAGACTTCTTTAAATGCTGTATGGTTTGTATTCTTTGTGTTCCTGTAATGCAGTGATGTCTTTTCTTTTTCTTCAGGTATTTGTGAGTGGCAGTGGAAAATACAGCGAGCTTGGCCATCCGTTTGGGTATTTAAAAGCAAGCACTACTTTAACCTGTGTAAACCTCTTTGTGATGCCTTACAACTATCCTGTTTTGCTCCCATTGTTAGGTAGGTAACACACTTACATTGGACTGCCGATGCAGCTACTTGAGAATAAGAACAAATAATTGAGAAGTGGTTAGTGTTCTGCCTTAGCTTGAGACGTTATAAAGTAACGGAGATTGGAGAGTAGAGAATGTTGCAAACTCTTTAATATTAAATTTGGGAGGAGAGGATTTTCATACCCCCTCTCCCTTTTTTTCTCTCCAGCAGAGGAGGAGAGCTACCTGCTTCCAGTGCATGTTTGATGCTGTTCACCTCCTAGACACGTAGCCTCTTCCTTAACCTGGAGTAAGCTTCAACCTCCATTCTTTTCCCTCATTTAGGGTATGGTGTATCCAGGTTTTTCAGTTGCTCTAGTAGCAGCTCATTTTTTATTTTTTCTGGAGGATCAGATGCAGTGTTATGGGTGTTGGGAAGAGGGAATTCCCTGACGCTGTTTAGAGCTGTAAGAAAGAATAGAGCAGTGAAACAGCCTACAGTTCTTCCCTGCCCAAAGGACCAATGTTTTTCACTCTCACAATGAACTTCCTGTCTACAAGAGAGATGATATGAAAAGGTGCTGTGTGAGTAACTGCCATTACCAATTGTGACTGCTGGGGTTTTGGCATAAGGATAATGGCAGAAAGTTTGTTACTAAGCTTTTTAGTTACAGATATAGGATACTTTAATTCTTTTTTTTTTTTTTTTTTTTTTTGTGGGTATATGTAATGATACAAAATAACAGTGGAAATCTAAGAAAGTTAACACAGGTTTGATTCTTACTATCTTACACAAGATTGTTGCATTTGGTTCTGGAAAACAACTTAGCAATGCTTTTTCCTAATTGATCTTAATGAAAAAGAAGAGAAATCTGTGCTTGCTGATCAGGTGAATTTGATGATAATGATCCTTGTAGCCTAGCAGCTGTCCCAGAATGTGGAAGCAGGAGGCTTCAAGATTAATTTAGTGTTCTCTGTACGCTGGTGGCTGCTGAGTTACTGCTGTTGGTCCACTCACTGAAAAGTCATCAATGATACCAGAAGAATTTCCCTGCTTGTTAAGTTCAGATCTTGTTCCAGGTTGTTCATCCTTAGTCTCTAAGGCATGGTGGAATTTATGTTCATGGTGGTCCATGATGGAAGGATCTAAATAGTACCACGTTCTGTAGGTTTGGTTATTTATGTCTGTTTCTGCAAGAGTGGGTTTTTAGTATGTTCAGCTTGAGGAACACTTCAGAAGGCAGAACGTTTTGCAGAAGGATGCTGAGGTACTTCAGTGCTCAGTGTGTTTGGCTATCAGGTTACAGAAATTCCCTGTTGAAAGATTGGTTTTGATCACCAAATTCCTAAAGTGAAGGTGAGGGAACAGACGTGGATCGGAGCAGAGGTGAGGTGCTGTGTTGCACAAGGTGTTTTGTGACTGATGTCACTCGTGTTAGTGGGAGGTCATGTCTGCCCATAGAGGGCTGCAGAAGCATCAGAAAGCTCAGAGAGTCAACATGGAGAGGTTCTGTACTTGTCCAGGTGGAATCTAATGTGGGTGGTGATGTTTTCTAATGTTTTTACTTTGGGCTATGTGGTGTAAGCTGTCACGACTGGACTGTTGTCAGATGAACTGCTCTGGTAATTAGGTTCCAGCTGAACTACTGAGGTTGGATGCTTGTTGACCATTTTCTCTATCTTTCCCTCTCTTTGTTTTTAAGCTATTCACTGAGTTTGAAAGTGCATCAAGCACCCTTATGTGGCACTGGATATAAAAGATGTGTATTGATATCTTGTTTGTCTTGGTCTGGTGGTTCTCTGTGTTGGTGTAGGGTGGATAAAGGACTTTTGGAGCATGACTTACACTAACTGATATGTATGTAGTTGTACCTGTTCTCTTGGAATTGTTACAGCTTGTGGTCCATTCCTAGTGGTTACTAAATGCCATCTTCCCAGCAATCCACTGCTTTCGGCTTTCTCTGAGCTTAGGAGAAGTTAAAAGAATTTTATATTGATTTCTGGACTATGTGAAGTAGTATCTGAAAATCAGTAGGTTGGATTAAAACTGCTTTATGAAAATATTATTTAAAATAATATTTAATATTATTATAGTAATCATTATAATATTATAAAATATTATCCAAAGGATTTGGATTTGGTCTGTGAAAGATAGTTAGCTGAGTTTTTGTTTCCTTACTTACATAAATGATGGGGTGCAGCCCAGTGCACAGTGGAAATAGTACATTTCTATGCCTAGTGCCTGTGTTGTAACCTGCTGACAGTGCATGTCTCAAACTCTTGCAATAGAGGCAGGTAAGATACTGGTGATCTCCCTGAAACTTGTGGCCAAGTTTACTGCTGTGACATTCTTCCTTTTAGAAGAAACTCATGCTGTGGGGGAGGCTCTCAGTGCAGATAAGACAAGTCTTTGCTGAAGCTCTGCTTAGATTTGAGAACTTACTCAGGCAGCAAAGATTGTATGCAGTTGAACCAGAGCATATTATGAACATCTCTACTGTTGAAGAGTGGCTATGCTGTCAGACTTCAGGGGTTATATACTGGAACTACCTGCACAGAGGAAGACATGGGACAGTAGGAGTTCAAGGTTAAAGCTGTTACAAGCAACTCATAGGCTTTAAGCTATTAGAACGTGCTATAACACTGAACACTTTACAGGATTTCTAATGTTTTTCATTTTCAGTTTTGGGAGAGAGGTATAGTTAACTTCTGCCATAAAGAGCTAATGAGTTTCTAAGACACAAATGGATATTGCTTTGTATTTGCCATATATTGTGATACTGTCACAGGCTTCTTAGGATAATGGTTCTAAGCATGTGGTACATTGGGATTTTAAGCGGAGTTCTAATTTAGCCTATCAAACTCCACCCCCTTCCTTCAGGCCTGGAAAGAGAGCAGCTTGAACATCTGTAGAGTGTTTCTGATACGCGGTACAAAATTCATTTAGATTAGAAAATCCCTGTAATTAAGTATGGTTTGACTATGAGAAGTTGGAAAGTTGTATCTTAACATCTGTTCCATTTGTGCAGAACACTATGCAAGTCAAATTTTCTTCTCCAAATACGTCTTCCTGAAAGCTCCATCTGGAGAAAACAATTTCCTTGCTGCATCTGTCTTTTTCACACCCTTCTCTGTGCAACTCTGTCACCTGCAGCTCCTTCCAGTTAATTTTTGGACATCCCTTTCTTTAGTCCTGTCTTTACTTCCACTAGCTTCACTTTGCCAATGTTAACCTACTGTTTCCCTACTAAAAAGAAACTCGATCTCAGTTGGTAATATACAATTTCTCATGATTAATTGCAGGATACTGTGTTCACCTCTGTTTAGAGATCACTGTTATGATTTATGGCATGTGCAGCAAATGGCTACGTGCCTTAGATCAGTGATCTTTAAACGCAGCATGCACATCTCTAGTGCAAGCAAGGCATTTGTAACATGGTGTCCAAAGGAAATAATCCGTCTAGTTGCCCCTCTCTTAAAGGGCAGCAGTTTTTGTAGCTAATTAGGCTCTCATCTACATGTGAGGCAGAGTTTGCTGACCTAGCGTGGGCTGGCAGTGATGCTGAAGGTACTCCACTCCCCCTTCTCTTAGAGGGGTTTGGTTTAATCAGAAACAGGGAGTCCCTGATGATGCAAGAGAGAGACAAGGGAGGTGAAACTCAGCAGGTGAATCTGTTGCACCTTCCGTGCTACCAGTAGTTGTGCACAGTATTTTAAGTCTGGCATATCTTGTAAGTTTGTCTGTAATGCGAAATTTTTCTGGACTGTCTGCCAAAGCTAGGATCGGAGTTCCGAAATCCTTCATACTTAAGGTTAAGAACAGTTTCTGTGGGGAAGGCCCATTGGGAGATGGGAGGAGGGAGAAGAAAAGCTGGGTGGGGGAGAACTTGGCAGTTGAATCTGTGATAATGCTAGTGGTCTGGGACCATATAAACAAAACCTTCTTTTGTTGTTTTCCTTCTTGCAGATGACTTGTTTAAGGTTCACAAACTTAAGCCAAATCTGAAGTGGAGACAGGCTTTTGACAACTACTTAAAAACAATGCCTCCTTACTACATACTGGTATGTTCCTTTTCTCATTTTGTGCTCCTGGGTATAATAATGGCTTATGTGACCAGAATCCTGTGCACCATACCTCTTCCTAGTAAATTTTGTTGACGTAATTACAAGTGAAATTTTAGGTATTAAACATCTTGTTTTGCAGAGGTATGTAGATCAGGTCAAACGTTTTTAAAATAAATCAATTTCTTGCAATATTGAGTATTAGTAACAATATCAATGTAATTGAATGCATTTTCAGATCACTGTATACTAAATGAGCTTTGATCTAATATACTATAGATTGCAACCAAATTTGGCATTGTTTTTCTAACTTGGTAAGGAAAGTGCAGATTTGTTTGTTCATTAATGTAACTGCTAGATCTGATAACTGCTGATACTAAGATACTGGCTGGGCCAGATAAAGGGTGGTGGGAGGAACCATGTCACCTTTTATACGTAGCTTGGACAATGCACCTCAATACGGACTTGCATCATCCCGGCTATTCTGGTACTGAGCCTCTGTGGAAATGACACCATGCCGTGTGGTGTCTTGGTAATGTGGCATAATGTCCATTGCAAGCTAGTTAGACTACCAAACTCATGTCACCTGTTATCTGAATAGACTTGAATTTTAGTTGCCAAAAGTGGAAAAGCTAGAGCACTAATCCATGTGCCTTAGCTTCCTGTAATTGATCTTATACAATTTTTGTTTAAAGACTTACTCTCTTACTATTGTGTATTTTGTTTTCCTTATAGCCATTAAAGAAAGCCCTAAGGATGATGGGAGCTCCAAATCTGATATCAGATAATTTAGATTGTGGACTTAGTTACAGTGTTATCTCTTACCTTAAAAAACTCAGCCAACAGGTAGTATTGATAAAACCTTTGCAATTAGAAGTGCGTTGATTATTTAGTTTGTGATAATCTTATTATAACACAGTTAATCCCTGTGGGAGTTCATATGGGTGTTCAGCACACATTGTAATCGAGGACTGGGTGAGCGTTTCCACCACAAACACGGATGAACTCAGAGTGACTCTGTAGCCAGTGACTGTGCCTTCTGTAAGTGGTGGAGGGGAGTGAGGAGGCCTCCTCAGCTGCATTTTAAGTGTCTGCTAGATCTTTGCATTCCAAAGATTATCACTAATTGGATTTATGACTGCTCTTGCATTATTCATCAGAGCTGAAGTCAGAGGCTTGCTCTCAGTTCCACATTTATTCCGTGGATGCCTTAGCAGTGTGTACATTCCAAACAGTGGACATGCCCGTCCATGGCGAGTAAGATCACAATTAACATTTTATATCTGAGCTTCCTGTTTCCTTCAGGTCAGATCCATTATGTGTGTTGTGTCACCTGATGAAAAATAGTCTTATGGATCTTTCTCTTTTTGTCAGTAATGCCCTTTTGGGTGTAACTGTCTGAAAGCCATGCCTCCTTAGCATGAATGGTTCTTGCAACAGTAGTTTAATGTCTAGAAGGCAGTTGCATAGCAGTGCAACCCTTAGAAATCACAAAGAAAAGATCCTCCGCCTTAAAGAATGCACAAAATATGTTCCAAAAGCCTCTGAATGACCGAGCATCTATTAGGCATAAAATGTGTTATTTTGCTAATGTAATGACACACAAATTCTATTATTAATCTGCAATATGGAGTTGGAATGGTTTGAAATGACTACTGTGGTTTTCGCAGACGTTGTCAGGACATGAAACAGTTTAAATGTGTTGCATGCATTATAGGCTCCTATATAGGGCCAAGCAATTCCTGAACTCTGATGTGTTTCATCTGTCCTTAAAATTCAGAGTTTCCCATAAACAGTGAAACAAATCCTGTAGAGGATGAGATCTGGGGGAAGTGGGTTGAGATCACCATGCTTAGTACAGTACAGTCATCTGTAGCTGTAATAAGAAAACTTTGTTGATTGGAGGAGTTACATGTTTTCAGAAGCTTAACATGAAGCAAATACCTGTAGGTTTAACTACTGTACTCCCTTATCTTGATGCAAGCCTACTACAAATCTTAGTTATTAGGTTGTATCAAAATGAAATCTGAAATACTGTTTTGAACAGAACTTGACATTAACCTGAGGCATCCCACCTCCAGATAGTTTTTTGTTTTTCCCTTTTAAAAGTGATTTTTCAGGAGCACAAAAAGGAAGTTGCAGACTTGCAGCAAAATCAGGGACATTCAGAACCACCTACTGGCTTGTAAATTTAGATAAACTGGCTAAATATTTTTTTTCTCTATGCTAGCGCAGTGGGAGTTTATTCTAAACCAGATCTAATATGTGTCCTCCAGTATATCCCTGGGTGTAGGTAGTTCTCCCATTTGTTGAGTGGTTGGGAACCAAATTGTAGTTTTATTCTGTTGATGTTTTATACTGGAAGTCTGCAATGCTTGCTCATTCTTTAACTCGTGATGTGATTCCATTTTAGACAAAAATAGAGTCGGAACGGATAATAGGTTCAGTGGGTAAGAAAGTTCCACAAGAAATTGGAATAAAAGTGAAAAATCATTCCAGTGGCCTCTCCTTGGTGCACAGTAGGGATTTTAAGCAACTGCTTCAAGGTATCACTGGGGAATCTCCTCTGAGACTGGCGGAAATGAATGTTAAAGAATTTGCTGGCTTCCACATAGGACTCTTAAACAAGGTAAACAGCTCGGTGCTCTGAATGATTCAGCAGTTGGTTTGTTTGAAATGAGTAATTTTTATGGTCTTCACACAGGAGAAGGAATTGAGGACTTTTGCTGAATTTTGAAAAATGCATCATTGACGTAAATAGAGGAAATGCAATTTTTTGCCTGTGCTTTTGGGACATAATTTGAAAATCCCAGTCTTAAGCAAAGATTACTGTGTTGGAAGTGACAATCTCTGCACAAGGCAGCTAGTGTTGTCAGTCCAGAAATGAATGCTATTAGTTTTGCTAAAACTGAAAGCACTGTTGAAAAAAAATTGAGTCTGCTGTATCTGATGATGAAGATCTGAAGTTGCTTTAGAATAATTTTTTTTAGTAGTTGATGTTATTACAGGTCATAGAGAAATTCCTCTGTGTGTGAGCACTGATGGGTTAACTGAAGGTTATCTGTTTTATTATAAAACTAGGATTTGAAGCCACAGGCATTCAGGAATGCATACGATATTCCTCGGCGCAGCCTTCTAGATCAGCTAACCAGGATGAGAACCAATCTTCTGAAAACACACAGGCACATCGTGGGGCAGGATGAAGGTATGCTGCCACTGTTACTCATTAACAGTTTGGAAGAGAGCAAAACGATTTAATTGACTGAAGTGGAACTTTCTGTCCTGCATGTGGGAAGGAAGTGGACCTTGCATCTTTTATTGAGTCAATCATTATCTTTTGCTAGACTCTGAAAGGGGAAGAATGAAACATTTGCCTTCTGGCGGGAAATATGTTGTGCTTGCTTTGAGTTTTAAAAAGCAGTGTTGTGGAAGAAATTTCCCATGCAATACATTGCAGTCAACCTGTTTGTATACAAAGGGGGAGACGTGTTTCACTTCACCCTTGTTAGTTAAGTGCTGGTGGTCTAAATTTGCAGTTTAAAATAGAGATTGAACTTGCTTATTTTTCATTCTTTTGCCAGTTAAACTTCACTCTTACAAACCTTGTTTCTGAAATTGTAGTCTTGTACTTTTCTACTTCTTAAATACTGACGCTCGCAGTTGAAGTGTGTGAGGCTTTTACTGCCTTAGTTTTAAGGTCGACTCCATTAAGATGTCTTGTTGTGCTGCAGACTGCCTTCACAGTGTTCCTGTTGCTCAAATGGGGAATTACCAGGAATACTTGAAAATGATGCCTTCACCCCTTCGAGAGATTGATCCAGATCAACCAAAAAGGCTTCATACATTTGGCAATCCATTCAAGCAGGATAAGAAGGTAGGATGAATCCGTTATCTGCTGTATTGTTATTTGAAAGCCACATGCATTGTCGCAGAGGGAATTAATCTAGGAATTGATAAAGCAATATATGTGTTTTCTTACTTGTTTTATATACATATATATGTATTTTTTTTCAGGGGATGATGATAGATGAAGCAGATGAATTTGTTGCTGGGCCTCAGAATAAGATAAAGCGTCCTGGAGAGCCAAATACTCCAGCATCTCTAAAGAGAAGGCGTAGCATGTCACCACTGTTGAGAAGGCCACAGTCACCACCAGTTGTAACAAATCATGTTGGTGGGAAAGGGCCACCGTGTGCTTCTGGATCCCTGGCACATGCGAACCTCAAAGGTGTACCGACAAATAAAGGTGTGTTGAGTTGTAGTACAAATCTGAAGTGGAAAGTCCATGCAAAATAGATTAAAAAAAAACCAAACCAGCAAACTCTCTGTGATTTCTAGGCTAATAGGCTAATTTTAATGATGATTAAGATAGGATTTCTTTTGTTGTAGCTAAGCAGGCTATTCTTGGAGTTAATGAAGTCCTGAATGAACAATAATTTGATGAAATATTTTTAAAAAGTTCTGAAACCTTTCGCCAAGGTGCTTTGGAGTTAGCGAGCCTTTCATTTTAGCTTTTAGTCCTCATTTGTGTATTCTGCAGTGGGGAAAGGAGAGGTCAGGAAGGAAAGTAAAAACAAATACAGTTATGTTTACATACCTATTGCAGCAGAGTCAAGAGAATACTCTGAGTTGTTGAGCTAGGGGAGGGAATACTTGAACTTCTTTACTGTCAGAGTGATGGAGCACTGGCTGCCCTGGGAAGTTGTGGAGTCTCCTCTGGACACATTCAAGACCCGTCTGGTCGCTGAGCTGTGCCACCTGCTGCGGCTGCGTCAGCTGTGGGGTTGGACTCTGTCATCTCCAGAGCTCCCTTCCACCCCTACAGTTCTGTGATTCTGTGATTTTTAGTTTACTTAGAAGTCATAGCACTGCAATAGGAATTCAGAAAATGATGTCTTTGTGACAATTCCATCAGATGGTTGCTATCCTAAGGGATATTTTCATTTGATTGCCTTGATTATTGGATAAAACTTCTGAAGAGAATTACTCAGCACTCTCTGATCGTGACACAGTACTTTAAATGAGAAGGGATGCAGAGTGACTTCCTTTTTTGGCTTTTGATACTGAATTATTCAATAATAATATGCATCTTTTTACTTTGTAGACACCACTAACAATATTGTCCAAGATGGTAATGGAGAGAAGAAAGCAGAAAATTGTCAATTGCTGGAAAAACAAATTGATGGCATATCTGTACAACTGGCCCCCTCTGTTCCAGCTGCTATGGGAGATGATGAAATGTTACCCAACGACTTGGACTCTCTACCTGATGAGTTCAATTGTTTAAGTGAAGATGGCTTGGATCACAAAGCAGGCACCAATGCACTTGTTCAAGGGCCTCTAAATTACAGTGTGGCTGGAGATGACCAAAAACGAGCGATGGAGGCGGCTTCAGAATCTGTGCCAAATTCCTTTAAAATAACACCTATGATGCTGGAGGGAAACAATGCTGATATCAAAATTAAAGTGATGAAAGAGGTTCGCAAACCTGGAAGAAGTAAGTTCTTTGTTATATAACATATAATGTAATATAATATATATATGTAATACACTAAAAATGGGCAAGGGAGAGAGAAGACTTCTTTTATGTCAGGAGCTATTTTGAAAATTCGTAGAACTTCAGGTTTCAAATTGTTTCTGATAACTTGGATATGAGCAGAAGGGGAATGGGAAAGGAGGAAGGTCCTTAAATGGGAGGGCAGGTGAGTTGACAGCAGGGTGTGTGGATGAGTGCCAAGTGACCTTGCTTTCCCCTTAAGTTAGATTAACTGTTGTAAGAAGTATCTTATGAGGCAACTTTCACAGGTTTTATTTTTGTAAGTGTTACCAATGATGTTATGAGACTTGATATTTCAGTAGTGGAAGGCTAACAGTCAGCAATGCCTATCTTAGACTTTCCCTTATATTGCAGTACTCCTTGTGTGTGTATATATATATGTATATATACCCTGTGTACTTTGTTCTGTGTTTGCCAGAACTTGTGATTGAGGGCAAAGGCATATGTAGCTATGAGGGCTGGTACACCTTGAAATGTGGTTGGTGGAAAGGGAAAATTGCAGTTAACAGCACAATAATATCTTATTATTTTGAGAAAGAGTGTAATTAATGATGGAATGCTGTTGTGAGCCCATAAGAACTGAAGACTAAAATTCATTTGTTGTCTATTTTCTTGTAAGGTTTAATAATTCCCCAAAATCTGAATTGTTGTCAGAAAAAGTAACTTGGCACCTTGGCTTTTGTTAACTATAGAGTATCTCCAGCTAATGTGTATGCTGTAGGACTTACCATAGGCATAATCTTTCAATTCTTCTTAAACTGTGGATGAACTCAATGTAGTCTGTATCCAAGTGAGTTATTTCTACAATGTAAACTACTGAGCATTTTTCTAATACGTTGTCAAGAGCTGGTAATCAGATGGACTATTTATTCTTAACTTTTTCTGATCTTCTGTTGCTTTCCCAAAGCTTAGCATTTCACTGAGACATAATCACTGTGGCAGATCAGTTCTTGTGGCATGCCTTGCTGCAGTGTTCAGGGAGGCATGAAAGAGGGGATGCCTCTTTGCTCCTATCTGCTGCTGCTGCTGGCGCTGCATCCGTGCTGATCTTCTCTGCTGCTCAGACCTCGCCTGCATTTTTCCAAGGGCTGATGTTTCCAGCTGTTGCTCACTTAAGAGAACCTAATTCTTCAGTGACACATTTGGATACCAGATCATCAGTATTGCTTCAGATTATTTGTATCACTGCTTTCTTGTGCACAAAGCTAACGCTGGATATTTTTTTTTGTCCAGCATGTCTGCTGAAGTGTGGAACTCTGGGCTTTGTTGCTTCAACTGTTCAGAGTTATTGAACCTGCATTCAAAAGATGTATTTCTAAACTGTTTGAATTTTTTTTTTCTTTTTTTAGATTATGAAAAAATCTTCTCTCTTCTTGAAGAGGTACAAGGACCTATGGAAATCCAGAAGTATTTCATTGAATTTGCTATCAAGGAAGCAGCAAGGTTTGTATGGACAAAAATGACTCGGTCATGAATGGTTACTTTGGATTGTGTTAATAAAATATAAAAATTTCCAGTACTGCTACTTTGTTTTCCTATTTTGACATATTTCAGTTAGCATAGTTGTTCTAGCTGTCAGTCTGCCCTTACATTTCCTGGAGTAAATGGCCATTAGGTGAAGAAAATGTAGAATAGAAAGATGGTGGTTGTTGGAAGAAAAACTCAGAATTTGTCTGAGTTGGGAATGGTGGCTGTACTAAATCACATTTGCCAGTCCAATCCTCAAATAAAGGAAGCTCTCCCATGCTGGTAACAGAGGCTCTGGTAGTAGTGTTTGTCATAGCTAAATGACACTGGGTTGTCAAACTGTTATTTTTTGGGAAATAAATAAATAAATAACCTTCTTTCTCTTCCTTAGGTTTAAAAAACGTGTCTTAATACAACACTTAGAGAGAATACTAGAGGAACTAGAGTTCAACAGCCTACCCAACAGAGTTAATCATGTCAACAGTAGATAATAGTTTACCAGCCAGACGAATACGGACCAGGAATGAGTTTGCTGTGCCGCGGAAGAGTGGAAGAGAATGCAGCTGTTGCCGTCACCATCTTGGCAGTCAACTGATTTTACTGTCAGAGTCTGAGAAGAAGCAGTGGAGCTTTAACTTTACAAACCTCTATCGGCAGGAGCTGGGCTATAACCTTAAGGATTTGCTATGAAAGGTGTGGCTTTTTTCCTGTGGAGGGTGCTATTTGCTCGACAGGCTGAAGAAAATAACCATTGCTGCCCCTCCTGCAGGTGATGAGAATTTACTCATTTGAACACTGTCATTAGACATTTACGTGCTATAGGCAGCAGGTTGCACTAAATGGGGCACTGTCAAATGCACACACTGTCTGCATCGTGGAGAGAGATCCCATGTGTTCCCCAAAAAAAAAACCCTCCCAGAAACACCTGCACTGGTAATATTGCATGTTGCCACCACAGAGACAAGGGTCTTGTTCCTGAGAACTACTAGCCATGCCTTTAAACTTGAGATTCAGTGTAGATTGAGAGTAAAGAAACTGCTATTGTGTTAATGAAAGCTAAAGACAGCCCTGTGACTGTTACCACCTGATGGTCACTAAACAATCTACCTCAGACTCTCTTCTGTTTTGTCTGCAGACATTATGAAAGTGCACCTGAGGCTTCCCAGGTCCCCGACTTCAGTTCTCTTTCATCCTGTGAGGAGGACGGAGATTCTTCAGGTGGCCTTGGCACACGCTGTGCTTTGGAAGCACTAAAAGGAAACGCTTTTAAAAACGTGTATTTTAATGTTCATACAAAAGAGATTATTTTGAACAGTATTGTTACCAGATCACTAATTTGATATTTTAACTGTATAAATTTTTTGGAACATAATGTATATATAAAATAAACCATTTTATTAATTTTTAAGAAGTGCTGATCTGAGGAGTCTGTAGCGGGCAGCATTGAGTTCCACCAGTTGTCTGTCAGCAGCAGGCTGCTGATGTTTTTGTAATTCTGGTCTGCACGCCCTCAAACTCAGCTTATGGCAGCAGCTGCAGATCGTGTTTGTATTCATCTTCCTATGGCACGAGCCCTGGTGTGCCTTGCCCCATCAGTCAGTTCAGCTTGTGCAGGGTGCACGTTTTCACTCACTGAGTTCCATCTGACCAAATCCATGGTTACCTGAGTTGGTATCCTCTCCTCTATTCCTCTTTTGTCAAAAGGCAATTTTATATTCACAGAACATGCAAAGAAGACTGAAGCACCTGCATGTAATTCAATTCTTCCTTTTAACAGTACCAATAAGATGCCAGTAGTAGGTGGCTCTTCAGATAATTCTGTATTTTCAGTTGTTCACGTATAAAAACATCCTCTGATCCTTTAACAGCTTTGTTTTAAACGACAGGATGAAGTTGTGCTCATGTGAATGAGCTCTTTATGAAGTACTGTGAACATCCTAAGGATTCTATTTGACCAGCCAGCACAAGAGGCAGGGAAACTGATCAAAGTTGGTGACGTGGACTTCTGTTCCTACTGGTGTTTTCAGGACTAGCCAGCCTGTGAGATGTATTTTCCTTGTTCTCTGAAGCACCCTCTGGAAGTGGTAGTTTGACTGTTGGAATTACACCAGTGAAGTTCAGAAACAAAATAAATTCCAGCAGCAGCAACTCTCTGTTATAATGCTATGTGGATGAAATGATACAGGGAAAGAAGTGACTGTAAACTCTTAGCTGTTACTTATCTGTACAGTTGAACATATTTTTAAAAGATACAGTCATACCTCGGAGATAAGTGATACAAATTGGGATTCGGCTCTTCAGAATCGTTATGTGGAAGTCATATGTCACCTGAATGGACCTTGCATGCCAAATGTTGGGTTCTTGAGATGGGATTGATTGACAGTAGGTCACATGTACTGCCTGTACATGGTTTTAAAATGCATAGTTATGTGCGTCGAATTGCTTGTGATTTTTTAATAGTGTTTTTTAATAGTAGGTGGTAAGAGGAGATGGGCTTCTTCCAGTCGATTCTTACTTAATTTTCTTTAGTGATTCCAGGAGAGCTACTTGATCACAGTGTGCCTGTGCAGAGGCTGAGTTTTTAGCTAGTGACCTTGTTTGTGTAGTATCTGAACATAATCTTTTGATGTGATACAGTTGGCTGCCAAATCAGGTGTAGGGAGATGGTGACCTTGTTTGGAAACCTGTATATCAGAAAATGCACAGGAATAAAATGAATTTGGGTAAGAACATCAGAGGGGAAGCAGCTTTACACTGAACTGGACATGAATCTTCATAAGAAAGAAAGAAGACATACCATCTTCAGATTGTTCAATGAGAAGATGAAGAAAAGTCTGGATGAACACGGTCCTACATCCCAAGTGGAGCACATAATGAACATTGTTTGCTTAGGAAGCCAGTGGATGTTCTCAGACTTGTGTTAAGGAGAATATTAACAGAATCCTTTGTAAAACAAACAACCTTGTTTGATGTGGATGGCAAATGCATTGAAAAAAATACAGCCATGGCTTTCAAATAGCACAGTTCACTTTGATGTGCAACCAGGACAGCCAGGAAGGGTTGTGCTGGTGTCAGACCTTCCTTCTTGTGCGTGGAGACTGTGACCCCTGCAGCAGTGCTACTGAGTGCTTCTGGTCAGCTTCTGAGCAGCAAGAGTGCTCCGTGGGATGAGGAAACGGGCACAGGCTGGGCAGTGGAAATGTGTCTGTGGATGGAATTTGGAAAGCTGCGTGTGCTTTGATCGTACTTGCGTTTGTTGAGCCCTTGTACAAGATTGGAATAATGCAGCACATCTAAAGTGAAATGTTAGGGGAAAAAAACCACAACTGTAGCTTGCTGTGTTTTCCATAAGGAGCATTGTTTAACAGTCTAAATTGACAGTGTATCTTCCTGCTAAAGGTGGAAAAGTGTGGTGCCCTGGTGTCCAGATATCTGTATGTGTTCTGCTTTTTTTGTTGACCCTGATTGGGCATCCTTAGTGCTTATTGTCTTCATTCTTCTCTTACAAACAAGAAGCTTTTCCCTTTCCTGAAGTGAGCCTGCAGCCTTACTGCTCTCAGGCCCACTTGCTGATGTCTCTTAGGTGCTCCTGTTTCCAGTTTGCGTGCTGTACGTTTATGATGTGCAGGGATGTATTCTTCCCCAGGCCTAGCCAACATCAGAAAGCGACTGTCATCTTCTGAAATAGCAGCTGGAGAGGCTGTTGCTCAGCTGTGCTTGGCTTTGCAATGGTTAAGAGGTCTCATGTCTCCCTTTACAGGAAAAAGTAATTTTCCCGTAACATTTTTGTTCTGTAGTTTTCTCTGGGTCCTGCCTCTGAGCTGGCTGACTGAAATGGCAGTGATGTAGTGCATTAAGTTTTGTTTCTTTAATATCTGCTAAGAAGCTTCTGATGGAAAAAATAAGAGTGAAAATGGATTGCCTAATGGAAACAAACAGTTTGTAAAGCTGAACTGGAGTGTTTCATAACAGCCAGCATGGCAATATCACACCTTTAGCAAATGGGCTCTGTAGCACTTGTCCTGAAGAATATGCAACCTAGTTAAGCTGAAAATGAGGCCAAAGACACCTCAAATCTGGCAAAAACAGCATTTGGCAGAGATCTGAAGGAAGGATGTTAGTCACTGGGTTTAAATGGAGCTACAACTTTCAGGTCTGCAAAAACAAGCTCTGAAGTCTGTCAAGTGGAAAAGGAAGAAACAGGAGAAGGAGAATGCTTTGGGATTTAGCAAAAGCTTGTGGCCTGCAGGAATGGTTTAGTTGTCAATCCTGTGATGGGCTTTTTGAGTGCCTTCCTTACAGTGGCATTTCAGGTGGGGAAGACTAAACCAAAGCCACTGAGTGTGTCTGATTTACTGGGCCATCCCAGTCCAGCTGCAGATCAGCACATTACTTCATCCCTGGAAGCGGCCTGCTGGCTTGGCTTCAGTGTTGGTGCTTTTCTTCTCTGCTGTGTTGATAGTGCTTGCAACTGGCTCTTGGTAGTGGCTGACGCAGCGTGGAGTTCTGCAGGAACCCTGTTGTCCATCAGGGAGTGTGAGTACAGGGTTTGAGAGAGTTGGTGGGAACGGCAGCTGCCTCTTGGATGCTGTAAAAGCCAGTTTTGTTTCATCTGTTTTCTGCTTCAGAACCTTATTGAAGAAGCCTATGAGACTGTTCTCAGGGCTGGGGGTGCAGATGTGGTGACTTCAGCAGCCGATTGTTGAGAGTTCAGAAAAAGGGGGAAGAAATGCTGAGGAAGAGGTTAAACTGTTGTACAACCTTGCAGTCGGCTCAGTGCAGATGTATTTTCAGATGTGGTGAAACAACATCACTGCCTATGGCTGCCCTGGACTGGCAGCCACGTGGGTTTTCCTGGAATGGAAACTGCTGATACCGTGTCAAGAAAAGGAGCCTTTAACATGAGTTGGGGAGCTGCTGAAGAAGCTGGCGTCTTTGTTTTTGAACTTGGACCAAAGCTCGCGTACAATTTCTGGTTAAGCTGAGAAGAACAGCTTGGTCTGGGAAACACAGCAGAATGGAAACCTCCCAGTCGGATTTTTGCTGCAGATCTGTTTTCTGAGAGCCGGGGGAAGTTTTATCTCTTTTATCTTCTGCAATGGGAGCTTCACAGTTATTTTTGATTCTAGGATCGGCTCCAGCTGCTGTGGAAGCAGCCAAACCCCT
This sequence comes from Tetrao urogallus, assembly GCF_951394365.1. Lineage (NCBI taxonomy): Eukaryota > Metazoa > Chordata > Aves > Galliformes > Phasianidae > Tetrao > Tetrao urogallus. Next base: position 15,034,512 of record NC_136826.1, on the reverse strand, counting down.
GGCATTATTGCTGTCATCTCAGTCACTGCCACTCCTCTAATGCAGGCAGTACTGTGTGATGTCCCTGAAAATACTGTGCACCTCTGGCAAGTTTCTGGGTACCTGTGCTGCCCTGGCCATGCTGAGCAGGACAAAGCTGTTGGTGAGGCATCTGTGTGCTGTGCCTGTTTGTAAAATGCTTGCAGGGCAGCGAGGAGGAGGAGAGGCTCAGAGTGTTTCTGTAGCCAAAAGGGCAAAGCTTGTTCTGCACGGCCTGCCTGGTTTTTGTCATTTTCTCAGAGTGCGTGCGTATTTTAATTTTACATTCTATTTGTCAATATTTGATTTGTAGAACGTATCAGAGACCTTCCATCCTTTAGGAGCGATGCAGTCGGCAGGCTTTCCCTCTTGCTGCTGTGCAGAGGAAGAACCGTGCCCTGCAGCCATCCCACTGCACGGGCCTGGATGGGCGCAGTGGTTGGGTGCACTGACAGTGAGCACGCTGGGTGTTTGGCAGTGGGCAGCAGGAGTGTGGAAAGGCAGATGCTATTTCTTGAAGTGGTGGTAGTGGTGTGAGCAGGTACTGCGTGCACAACTTGTTTCACTTAGGAAATGGTTGGTGTAATTGAGCTCTGAGCACGGGACATTGAAGGCTTTTTGTCAGTTTCTCTTGCTGCGGCGGTTCTTGGTAAGGGGTGCCTCAGGAATCAAGGCTGCTTTTGTAAGTTGGACAGAAATAACAATGAGCCTTCCTCCCCAGGACTAAAAAGTGCTAAAATTTTTGCTGATTGCAGACTATTATAATGCAGCTGCTCGACAGTGGCATCCCAGCCATGGAAAAATAACATCAGTTCTTGAAGCTATTTTCCAGTCTGTGCAGCATATTACAATCCTTTGTGCACAGCTGGCACATTTAACTTTGATTGTGTTATTTAAGTGGCTGATCTGAGAGCAGCTTGGATCCCAGTTGCTTGCAGAATTCAAAGCGAAGATTGTCCCAGTTCATCTGCGGTTGGGTATTTTGGAAGGGAGACAAACTATCTCAAGTGCTTCTTGGGCTGCTAATTAGGGTGTCACGGCACTCCTCCGAGAGCATCTTTAAAGAAGGATGGAGGGACTTACCCAAGGTCGTATAGCATGTCACTAGCAAAGATTATAAAATGCATGCCCTAATTTGGTCTTGTACGCTGAATTCTTTCCCTGGTGTTGGAAATCCCACCCTACAGCAGCATGCGGGCTGCTGGGCCTGTGCTGTCAGTGGGCTGAGGAGGGCTGGAGAGAAGGGGCTGGGACAGCGGGGGGGGGGGAGGAGGGCTGCAGAGATGTGGCCAAAGGCCATAGGCTGCTGTCCCCTCTTAAAACTCGAGTTCTGGTTTCTGACCTGAGCTGCTCCAGCACCTTGTCTTTCTCAGCCGTTACAAAAGCGTGTTTTAAATTCCTCTGGCATCCCTGGATTCAGTGCTCTCTCCTCTGCCAACAAGCAGTGGGCAGAGCGTAGAAGCCACAATCCAAAGTAGTCATTAGTGGGAGAGGAGATGGTGGGGGACTGGCGAGCTCTAGAAAAGGCCGTTTGAAATACATTGCGTTCAGCACATCCTTCTGCAGGAGTACGGGCAGAGAGCAGGAATACAAACTCAGTGTACTTGAAATGCTGCGGCAGCACCATTCCCTCGCCCAGGGCTGGGTGTGGGCAGGGCGTGCAGGGGCTCAGTGCTGCCCTGGGCAGGGAGCTCACCTGGTGCAGGTGAGGTGAGGTGAGGGCAGGAGACTCTGCTCCTTCCTGGCAGCTGGCAGCATGTTCCCCAGGGGGAAGGCGGTCTGTGGTGAGTCACAGCCCGGGCTGAGAAAGGAAGCTGCTGCTGGGTAGGTTGGGTGCTGGCTTTTTCCATAAGTGAGTGCAACACAGCCCCAAGGAGGCTCTGACTTCACAGGGCAACTGAAAGCTGCCTGGGTTCCAGCTGCAAAATGCTGCGTTCACACAGATGTAACCAGAGAGCGCTTTCCTTCCTAGGGCCTGCATTGCACCTCAGGACTTGGTGTGCTCACCACGTTGAGGCAGGACAGGGCTGAGTGAGCAAGGACGTGAAGGGGGCTGCTCATGTCACAGTAGGAAGCCTGTAGGAGTTTGAAAATGCCAGTTAAAGCTCTGCTCTGTCCATCCTTAGACATCAGTGCCTAGAGATGTCTCTCCTGAGATAGGTGCAAACCTCAGCCGTGCCTGTCTTTGGGAGGCTGTGTGCTTGTTCCCATTGCCAGCCAGGATTGTGGTTTTGGGCTGATGGGCATCTGTGCCCTGCTGCTCCTCTGGAACCACATCTGCAGTGACTCACCTTGCTTCTTCCAGGGCTTCTGTCCTAACTTGTGTGCTGGCTGATCCCTGCTGAGTGTTCCAGCTGCTGGGAACGTTGCAGGTTTGAGTTCTTCTGAGCTGTGTGGCTCCCACTTGGTGTGAGAAGGAAGGGCAGAAAGGAGAAAGCCTTGCAGCCCTCCCCAAACCACAAGAAATGAGCACTGTTCATGCTGTGCAGGGTAAGAGGACATCTCGCCCTGTCTCTTCCAGAGGTTGTCCTCTGCTGTTAGCTCTGGCCAAACCCAAGCAGCAGCACTGCTGTGCCTGCACTATGTTTGCGTTTATTAACCAGCCCTGTTCTTCCCCAGAGGATATGTGGGTCTGTCCAATGGAAGAAGAATGCAGGTCTCACTCTGCTGCAGGTTTTCCATTGCGATCCTTTTGGGACTGTGCTATTCAGGTAGGTATGGCAGCAGCAACACAAGCAGAACTGCTTCCAAGTGGTGATGGTGGTGGAGCTGTGGCTGAAATCCCACTGGTTGCACTGAAGTCCCTGGGCACAGTTCAGTATGTGACAGAGGGCTGCCAACCACTTGTAGTGTCTGTTCTTTGCACTGGTGCACCCAGCACAAGGTGTAGATCCCTGCCTCAGCACTCGCTGCAGCAGAGTCCTTTCAGGGCCCTGGGGCTCTGTGCACATCAGCTCTGGCCTTGCGTGGCTGGCCCTGAATTTCCCTAAACCACACAGCTGAAAATTCTTGGGGGAGGAGGGGGTGATTTTTCTGTTTTAAATCTGGAGTGCCTGCGGCTGAACCTAGGGAACAGGTTCAGCAGCACCAGCAAGGGCAGGAGGGCACTGCCTGGCTGCAATGATTGCACTGGGCTCTGTGTGTTCCCATGGACCACTGGTGTAGGATGGGCCATTGGTTGGATAATCCCATTTTCACCCTTTTTTCTCCTTCCTTCCTTTAAAAGTGACTGATTAAGTGTGACACGGTATAGCCTGCACCCCTGCCGAAGGGGTGCTCATGTTCACTGATGCTGTGTTCTATGCTCCTGTGTTCAGTGCTCCTCCATTCTGTGCTCCTGACAGCCTTCCTGCTTCTGCCAGGCTCTGTCTGGGCTGCCTCTGCTTCATGAACTCCAGTTTGCCTTTCGTGGCTGGAAAACGGATTAAATGAGCAAGACAGGAGAATTAATTAGCTGCCATTTTAAGGATATAGCTTTTGTTGTGGTCTGAAGTGTTTTGAAATGACATTGTGTCACTGAGACAAATGTCCGACTGATTAACAGGCCTTCACCTGCTGGGGTGCCCCATCTATTCGTACTGCACTTCTCCCCCAGGTGGTGAAGGTTCCAAGGTGACCCTCAAGGCCGAGCAGCCAGGAGGAGGTTTGTCTTCGCTGCTGGTTGTGGCCAAGGAAAGCTGGTACCAACGTTTTCTGCTTGTTTAACATTCAGAACAGCTTTTCTGTGCCCTTCCCCAGGATGCTGGCTGCCTGCCAGGCCTGGGGGCAGCAGGAATTGCATGGGGATCTGCGGGATCCAGCTCCTATGGGGGGGGAGGGGAGAGAAGAGAGACAGACCTTTGCGACACCAGACCTGGAACAAACGCGTGCCATTGAAGTCATTTTCAGAAGAGGTGCTGCAGTTCTGCCCTTACTGACCCCTCTTGGAGCACAGAGCTCTCCACCAGAGATCTCCCAGCCCCTGGCAGGGAACGATCTGTGACACAATGAATGCAAATTATCAGCTCCTTTTTTTTGTTTTAGAATTTCATGTAGTAGAAACGTTGCATCCTGCAGCCGAATCAGTGGAAGGCGGTAGAAGAGTGTTGGGTGAGGCTGAAACTCTTCCTATTTGGTTTCATCCAAGGGGCTGTTGGCACAACTTATGTTTGCTTTTCAAGAAGGCTGGCTTATCTGTGAGGAACTGCCATGCAGGGTAAGCACACTGCATCCTTGGGAGCGGGTTAAGCTGCTTTAAGACACCAGTTGCTGGCTTTTGCACCCTTGTATTCAGTGCCGGATGCAGACAGCTGTGACAGCACAGGAAGCAGATGAAGGGTGAGCCTGCTGCTTTCTTCACTCTGTAGTTAAGCAAGCTCCTCTATTTTGATATCTTTCCAACCTTCCCCGTAAGAAAAGCAGAACAGGCAGTGCAAAGAGATCTTGCTCAAGTCTGCGATTGGAACTACCTCCAGCCTGGAAGCAGTCTGCCTGTTCCCCCAGCAGCTGTTGCAAGAGCAGCCCTTGCTGGAGCCTGTCCTTGTGGGCAGGCAGGGCTAGGAAAGCCTTTGCTATGGCCAAGGCAGAAAACCACCGGCCTGTAACATTTTCATCCAAAGCGTCGTCTTTAGCTCCTTGCAGCGCGTTATTTTCATTCCATGCGCTGATCTTATCTCCCAGAAATGAACACCAGGCCAGACACACGCTGTCACACAGAGCTGCCATCATTAAGGCAAGATCACTTATTGTTGATAGAGTCGCTTCAATATGCTCTCACTGGGGATTTCCTGCAGCAGGCTCCAGGTGAGAAATAAAGGCCACTCCCAAACACTTCTTAAGATATCAGTTTTTATTGGACATTGCAAGATCAATAAGAAAAAATAATTTGTACAGCTTTGTACACCATTGCTGCTGAAGAGTAAGGCTACTTGTCACATCACAGAGACCTGGTGCAGCCAACAGGGTGCTCCCAGCATGACTCACATCTGAGGAACCAATGTTTCTCCAAGAATGACTTACAACTGTCAGATGGTAGCACCGCCCACCGTGGACAGGCCTGTGTAGCCTTACCATAGCACAAATGGGGCTTCTTAGACATATAAGGTGAGCAGCCTTGCTCTAAGATACCCTCTCCCAATGGCTCACTGCCAACCACAGTTGCAGGATCAGTCTGGTACAATGATTACAGACCTTTGGCCTCACTTTCCCTCCCTGACACCAGCTAGGGGGGAACCAGAACACTTAAGGTTTTAATTGGCAGAGTAACCCTTTCCAACCAAACCCAGATGTTTAAGAGTGATTGTAGAGCAGCAGCTACGGGTATTGCTCTAGCATTGGGGCACCCAATCCATAGGATGGGCAGAGCTAGAAAGAGAGGCTTCAGTTTACACAGTAGTTTTGCTAAGCTTTTTGCCTTTGACGGTTCTTAGCTGTTTAAAAAACAGGTGCTAGAACAAAAGGTTGATTTTGCACAGAGGCAGTGAGACATCATCAATTCTGGTTGGCCCCATCAGTATCTCGCACTGCCCCCTCTTTGCTGTGGCAGGTAGGTGGGAGAAGAGCGTTCCACTGCTGAACTGAAATGCCAGACCAAGGAAAACGTGAGCATTGATTCAGCCCCTAAGAGGGGATCAGAATTTAGAAGTCAGTAGTTAAGGACTGCATCATCTGTCCTAATAAACACAATCAAGACAGTCATTTTAAATCACCTCCAGGCTCAGCTAGAAAAAGAAATCAATTTTAATGGCTCTGTAGGCAGAAAAGGGGAAACTGTACTATAATTAGCTGAATACCTGTACTGTATTAATGCCAGCAAGCAGACACAGCTGCCGGACCTTGCTCTTGTAACCTTTACAGAAGGGACACTGCTTACTGATACTTAAATACCTCTCACAGAAAAGGGGAACCATTCAGAGGTACCATTCAGAGGTACTTCTGCACCATTCAGTCATCTGTATTCACAATCAAAGAACAAAAATGCAGTGGGTGAAGGAACTGAGCATAGTAGATCATTGATGTGATCAGCAGTGAGCTGCCTCCCCCACGCAGGCACCAACTGTACAGCCACATCCCTGGCAAACAGGGCAACGTAGGACAGTTTGCTTTTAAAGAAAGGAGGGCAACAAGGAAATCATTTGATAATGAAGAATTGAGGAAAAAAAAAACAACCAAAACAAAACCCTTCACAAAACCACTTTCCAGTATTGTAAAAAAATAAAAACAAATGCAACCATTCTGACTTCCTGTACCTCCACCACACAGGTCTCTGTGGCTCTGTAGGAACAGGAAACACTGCCCTTTTTCTGCTGATAAGTGATGCAGTGCACACAGTATTTCTGAAGGAGTTTCTATAAACTGTAGTGCAAGCAAACTGAGAAAATAAATAGCACTCAAACATTCCCTCCTAGCAAAGAACAGTAATCGTGGTAAAATCTAGCTTGTCTTTCATTTTAGCTGAAGTTAGGTTACCTGCAACTTTGTTAGTATGTGAAATTTTGAAGATGTGCTTCACAGCATAACTGTAGAATAATTTACACCGCATTGCCAATTCGTTTTCATCAACAGCATACAAAGAAGGTCCTTAGTTTTTATATATATACTTTATAAAGTCTGGAAGATCAATATAAATACTGCTCCAGAAATTAAAAAAAAAGTGTTTACATCCCCGACTTCAATTTACATCTCTGTGTCCTGGATTATTATTAGGATCTGTAAAAGTCTTAGCGGCGCAGAGGTTCAAGTTTTCGAAATTTCAGTGACGAGCTGGATGACAAAGCATCTTGACTTGAAGAATTCACTGTGTCTGGGGACTGGAACAATACTCTACCACGATGATTAAATACATAAAAAGATGGATGGTTCCTTAACGTCTCAAACGTCCTTCAAAACAAAGGCAGACAGTCAGCGTTAATACTGTTTTAGAGCAGGACTTTTAGAAGAGTCAGTCTGGGGCATTCCAGCTTTTACAAAGCAATGCAGGTTTTGAAAAGAAAACTCAGGAAGGCCATGCTCACCTCACATGTTTTCTAAACTAAGAGAAAATAAGACAAGGGGGAATGGCTTTAAACTAAAAGGGGACATTTAGGTTAGATGTCAGCTCTTGATCGGAGGGCGGTGAGGCCCTGCACTGCTGCCCAGAGAGCTGTGCTCCACCCCTGCAGGTGTTCAAGGCTGGCTGGGATGAGGCCCTGGGCAGCCTGAACTGGTGGGGGCACCCAGCCCGTGGCCTGGAGGTAATGATCTTCAAGGTCCCCTCCAAAGGCATTCCATGAAATACAAAGCCTGACAAATTCTGCGTGTTCAGTTTGCAGAGGCTGCCCATACTGCTGTCAAACTTCACTTTCCTTCCCTGAGCTCAGGGGCAGAGCTGCGGATGGCTATTTGCATGTATACCACATGTGACAGCCTCATGACTTGTAACACTGTCAGTTTCCCATTCCTTTCTACGTCTGAACTTCAGGGTTTTAAGTGCTATGAAGCAATGCTATGGCAATGTCAACTTGTTTAGTTTCCATATTCTCCTAGGCTTACAGGAGCGGACAAAAAGGCCACCCCTGCCATCCTAACTTCACACCCTTTTCAAAATCTCAGTTCAAAGTTCATTATTTTCTTGAAATCTGCAGAAATCTGTCATTCTGCCTGGAATATTTCACTGTGAGATTCAAACAACACAGGCTTTTGCTGTGAAGAAGCCATAAGCAACAGGGGGTGTGACAGGCACACGGCCCCGTGATACGTGAGACTGCCTCACAACAGCGCTCTGTGACTGCTGAGCTCTTACTCCCCAGGCAAACATTTCTGCACAGCAGGATTTTGGAACAGAAGTAAAGGGAAAATGTATTTAATTTGTTCCAGTTTTCTAACTCTCTGCCTTCAGTTCCACATGTTATTGGCTTCCCCAAATATGACTGATTCTGTGTGCCACAGCTGTGTGTGAAGGAGCTGAGCTAAGGAGAGGCCAAGCCTGATGCTGCCACTTTACAGACGTGCCCCATTTGCACAGAGCGTAACGGATGTGTTTATGAGAAGAAATAAAACATACTTATTTTTTAGTTCTGAAGTGGCATCCATGTCTTTAAACTCTCCTGCGATATGTACAATCCCATAGCAGGTAACTGCAAAGGCTAACAGAGTCTGAAGAACTATCTGTAAGAGAGGGGAACAATGCAACACACCGATTACTAAATATTCTTCATGGTAACAAAAAAAAAATCTCATCTTTCAAACTGTGTCTCCTGCACTTTTCACCCAGTGACAGAAAGTGCTTTCCAGTTCAACAGCAGGGAAACTGAGGCACGGGATTATTCAGCAACAGAGATGAGAAAAGCTCACAGCACCTGACAACCTGTCTGTGCTGCATGAACTGCACTGATTCACACAGCTCCACGGGGAGATCTGCACAACAACACACTGTTCTCGTGCACTTAAGGATCTAATGTTCTTCCAGAGAAGTGTATCAGTGCCCAATGGTAGCTGCACAGAGGGGAGGGGGTGCTGTTTGTAGGGGGTGAGCATCTCCTCACCTTTGAGGTTACACAAAACCAGAACAGAGAACTGGAGCGGAATTTAAAAAAAGAAAAAAATAAAATACAGAAGGCCCTTTGGAAGCAGGTTGTGCTGGCATCAGACGGGCACAGAGCCATGCTAGATAAACAAATGTCAGCCAACAAGAGCCAGAGGGAGGATGGTGTTTATGCTGCAGAGCAGGAGACCAGGGCAGCAGCTGTCTGGAGCTCAGGCTGCGCTCAGGGACTGCCTGGCTGAGAGGCATCAGGACAGGGGGAGAGCAGAGGGCCGGGCCGTTGTGCCCTGACAGACACAGCTACGGGATGTGGGGATGGAGAAATCGCGTTCTTTTCAACAGAAGAAACCTGAATTGACGGGTAACCTAAAAGCTGCTCCGCCGCGGATTCCTGCCTACCACGTCAACACAAGAGAGACCCAGCTACCAGCACGGCACCGCGCTTCCCAACCACCCGCACGACCCCGACTTACATCTATGGGAAGCGTCTCGTCCTCCTTCTCTGTCAGCCGCATGTAGGAGCGATCTGCAACACACAAACGCGCGGGGCGTCCAACACGGAGCCCGGCCCGACCTCCGTGGACGCGGCACCTCCACCCCGCGCCGACCGCCGCGCACGGACACGGCCGGCCATCCCGGCCCAGTGCAGCTCCGAGCCCCGCGTCCCCCCCGCCCTGCAGGGCCGCAGCCCGGCCCCGAGTTCCCCGGCGTGCCGACCGCGCCCCGCCGACCCCCCCTCCAGCCCTCCGCGGCGCTGACGCCCGGCACACTCACGCTGCGCCGCCGAGAAGGCCGCGTGGGCCAAAGCGAAGAGGCCGAGTCCCACCAGCCCCTTCCACAGCGAGGCGGCCGCCATCCTGCCCGCCGCGCCGCCGCCAGGGGCGCCCCTACCGGGCGCGGGGTGATGGCGTCACGGGCGGGCGGGGCCACGGGGGGTCGGGACGGGAGGCTGGTGGGCGTGGCCTGCTGGTTTGTGGAGAGCGGTATGTACGGTAGTGGGCGTGGCCTAAAGGGTTGTGGGCGGGGCAGTCCCGCACCCCTCCCCGCGCCGCAGCCCCGCTCGCTGCTCGTCCTCGCTTTGAGGGCTTTTTCTCCTCTCGCCCACCTCGCAAACGATCGCTTTGCGGCCCCGACCGCGCAGCACCGCATCCTCACCCCCACCCCGGCTCCAAACTTCGGCCCCGCGGTCTCCGCCCCTATCCGGGCTCCCGGCACCGCCGTCCCCGCCCCGCGCCTGCGCCCAGCGCCGCTTCCTGCTGGCGGCGGGGCCGGGCCGCGCCGTGCCGGGGCGATGGCGGGGCCGCGGCGGTGGCCGGGCTCGGGTCCGGTGCTGGCGGCGGGGCTATGGCTCGGGGCGGCGGCGGCGGCGGGACGACCCGGGGCTCTGGAGGAGGAGATCGTGTCGGAGAAAGCGGCGGAGGAAAGCCACCGGCAGGACAGCGCCAACCTGCTGGTCTTCATCCTCCTGCTCACCCTCACCATCCTCACCATCTGGCTCTTCAAGCACCGCCGCGCCCGCTTCCTCCACGAGACCGGGCTCGCCATGATCTACGGTGAGGGGCGCGGGCACGGCCGTCCCATCCCGCCGGCACCCCGCGCACCCCCGGGGGCGGCGCCCCGATCCGCGCCTTCTCGCCTTCATCCCGGTGGCGGCGGGGTGCGGGCGGAGCCTGCGGGGGGCGCGGGCCGGGGGGCGCGGCGTGGCCCGCCCCGTGCCCAGCTACGGGCTGTGCTGGAGCCCCGGGCACGGGCTGCTGCCGCAGTTGGTCCTCCTCGTGCCCCGGGTGTGCAGGTGGAAACCCGGGTGTGCCGGGATCGTGCGGTGCGGTTTGAAGGCCGAGCGGCCCTTGGCTGGGCGTTGTGCCGGGGGAATGATTAACGCGGGCACGGAGCCTTATCCAGGCAGGAGCGATGAGCGTAGCATAGGAAAGGCGTCTTGTGGTGGGTGTTGGAATCCACTTCCCTTCGTGCCGCCCACCCCGGGTGTTGTGCAGCTTTGTCGTTTGTGCAGCTTGGTCGTGGCTGAGCTGCCCGTGGAAGGAAGCCCTGCTGTGAGGGTGGTGGCCCGCTGTGTTCCTCTCCTCCTGCTGCCCCACGGTTCAGCTGCAAGCGTCCTTCAGAAAGCTGTGGGGAGGCACGCGGTGCCTGCGCTCACCCATCCCTGCTCACCCATCCCCGCAGGCCCTGGTTGTCACCTCCTGGTTGCACTGTGCTCTCAGAGGATGAACCTCATCATCTCGGTTTCTAAAACGCATCTTTTCCATCGACTCTTTCACAGGCTGCACTGAGGGAGGTGTTGGCAAAAAAAAGTAACATCTCCTGTATGACCAGGCAGAAAATCCCAACTTCTCACTACTTTTTGTGCTCTGTACCTCGGGTCAGAACAGGGACATGGTTTTGGTGGGAACCTGCTGTTCTGCAGCAACAACCTCAAAGCTGCTGGGAACAAAATCAGCGGCTTCAGCTTGGCCATACCCAACTCCTGTGATGCTTTCAGCCCAGAGGAGATCAGTAGAAGACGTGGAAGTGCTGCAGCAGGAGGGCTGCACAACTCACATCTGGGTAGAGGAGCAGTTTGTAAAAGCTTGTCTTTTTCTAGTTGGAAAAAAAAAAAGCCCAAGAACAGAACTTTTGCATGCATCTTTCGTGCTGACTTACTTCACAACTCCCTGGTGTCTGTGTTCTCACCCTGAGTTGTAAGCTGTTGCTTCGGGTGGATTTATACCTTACAAATTACACTGTTGGCTCAGGGCTGGTGTTCAGGAGCTGGAGTTATTTCACTGGGATAGACAGTAGGTGCTCAGCAGCCCCTAGGCTTCATTTCAGTGTTTAAAATTAGGTTCCCACACCCCAGGTACTCAGCATTTAGGCCAATTAAATGAGCAGTCTCGTTTTATTTCGGCTCGGGGGCTGGCGGGGATGTGCCGAAGCTTCTCCAGAAGTTCAGTTTCCTTGTACTGGTTCCCTCTTGGCCCCTGCATTCATCCCAGCTGGGTGTTGGCACGGTGCTTTTGGGTGCTCACTGCATTTTTCTTTCCTTTTAGTGCCCAGATTAATGTGTGCCGTTGGCTTCCTGGTGCTGCTGCCATAATCTGTTAGCCTGTATTTTAAATCTTAACTGAGATATATTCAACAGCACCTGGAAAAAAAAAAAAAAAAAAAAAAAGCCTGTGGGCTTTTCTTCTTTTTAATGAAGTTGGGATAAATGCAATGAAAATGAAGTCGTACTTTGCATAGAAGAGCTCCATGAATTCTCCGGCCTTGCCTGTAGCTCCTCGCTGCTTGCAGCTTCCTGGTGTCAGGTTCTCACTTTTGTCCCATGTTGATACCGGTGGGTGGCTCACAGATTGCTGCTAGGACAGCCCTTCAAATGCCAGAGGTTTTTAAGGTATTTCCTAAGAGACCATCAGAAAGAAGAGGACATGCTGGGCTTGGTCTGCTTAGCCCAGGGCTGGTGCTGGTGTCTGACAAGTTGGGCCGTCTGGGTCAGGTTTGTGCCAGGAGCCTTTGGGCAGCTCCCTTACATGGGAGGTGAGCAGGGAAGGTTGGCTCCAGAGCATTCCCATTCCCTTCCTTCTCCTGTTGCTGGCCAGAGCTGGGGTTTGGCTGGCATGCGGGGCTGGGAACAGCTGCGTGAGTAAGTGAGCTGGTGAGGATGAGCACCACTATCAGATGTAGCCCCTGTTTGGGACAGGGATTAAGAGGCGAGAGGTGGGTGGGTCAGGATCCTTCCTGAATTCCCAGCCACCACCAAAACCTCTCCCTCCTTCCCCTGAGCAGGGCATCTCATTTCAAAGCCACGAGTCCTGGTGTCCCTGGGTGGGATTCCAGCTGAGGAGACAGACAGCTGCCACAGGAGTTTCTGGCTGTGCTGCCTGAATCAAGGAGTTTCCAAACTTTTTTGTGCAGAAGGCCAAGTGGGAAGAGTCCATGGGACATCCCATGCTCACAGCCTGTGGCTGTCAGGAGGCAGTGCTGGGAGTGTGTTCAGTGCACTGTGCCTGAGAGGGGGAGCTGGAGGAGCTCATGCTGGCAAATGCCATCAATCTGGATGCAAGACCTTGGCGTGCAGCTAACGAGCTGTGCTGCAAACGAGGAGTGCCGTATGAACTGCTGACTTGTAAATCCACCCCACTGGACCCCAGCAGGCAGCGTTGGCTCACCCTTAGGTTGATGCTGGTGGTGTGGAGACAAAGCTTGCAGGGCACTGAGCAGAGCACAGTGATTGGCCCCAAATGTTACCTGAGTTACTGCAGCAGGGATTGCTGCTGGGAAGCTCCCTGGTGCAGGAGGTGGCGGCGTGGCTCCACTGCCTGGTGGGTACGGTCTCGCTGTGTGGGGAAGAAGGGAGCTATTCCCATTGTTTTGTGGAAGGAGGAGTTTTTGTAGAAGTTCATAGAATGACTCAGCTGGTTTGGAGTGAAGGAATTGATGGCACAAAAAGTGACCCCAAACCATCCGTGCTGTTCTGGCCAGTGTCTGTGAGCACCCCTTCACTCTGGCCTGGGACAGAAAGATGCTTACTGTCCTCAAAGCATTCACAACAGCTCCTGGTGTCTTTTTAAATCCCCTGCCAATTGTATTTCTCTGCTGGTGTTACATGTCCTATCAGGTCTTCACCTTCAAATGCTCACAGCGTCCATCCCCGGCCCTTTGTGCATCTCTCCCCAGGTGTCCTGGTTGGTGTGGTCCTGCGCTACGGCATCCACGTCCCCAGTGATGTCAACAACGTGACTCTGAGCTGCCAGGTGCAGACCAGCCCTGCCACACTGCTGGTGAACGTCAGCGGGAAGTTCTATGAGTACACTCTGAAGGGGGAAATCAGCGCCCACGAGCTCAACAATGTCCAGGACAATGAGATGCTGAGGAAGGTAAGGGTGCTGGCAAAGGGATGGGGTGCTCCTCACCAGTTCCAGTGGGTTTGTGCAAATACAGAAACCCTGTGTCCGCTGGATCAAGTGATTGTTTTAATCAGTATTTGCTTTGGTTCCATGCATTGTTAGCTAACATGCAATGTAATGAAGCTGTGGTTGCAGCTGATCTTAACTTGAGCTGCTTTGGGCTGTGGGTCTGAAAGATCCCTGACACCTCTATGCCCACCTTGTGGGAGTACAGGGTATCTCATAGCTCATTCTTCCTTCTTTTTTGTCTTGCAGAAGCTTAACAAACCATTCTACTGTTTTTTTGTGTATGTTTGTTTTACAGGTGACTTTTGATCCTGAGGTGTTTTTCAACATTTTGCTTCCTCCAATTATATTTTATGCAGGCTACAGCTTAAAGAGGGTATGTGCCTTTACAATGCCCACGTTTTCAGCTCCTCTGCCACCAGAGCATTTTTTATACTTGAGAGTACTTTGAAGCTTGCTTAGCAGCCACAGCTGTGGAATTGAGTGCAGTGTTCCCAGTGCACATAGGATGGTGGGATGCAGGGTTGTGGGTCTCATTCTTGCCCCAGGAAGAGTTGGTGACTTCAGCTGTTGGCAGCACGGATTTGTGCAGGGGTTTGGATGTGAGCTGGGCCATTCCAGCCATTCCAACTTCTGAAACACTTTGGAGGAGGGAAGGTTTTAGAAAGCTCTGAAATGGAGAGGGAGAGGAAAACGATCCTGTTTAGCTTGCGGGAGAAGGAAGGAGAACTCATGCTGCATTAGGAAATCAGTTCCCAAGGCTCGGAGCAGCACCTTATTAAATACATTGGTACAGGAAAATATCCTCATGTTTATTAATGCTGCACCAGCTGTGCTGCTCTGGCTGCACACCGTGCTGCTGTGCTCATGCAGCTCGTGGTATTTGCAGCGGACACAGGCTGCAGTGGGTATCTCTCCATTGGCACAGCTTGAAATAAATTGTTAGTGAGGTGTCATTCATTTTCTTTCATTTTTTTTTCCTTCTAGAGGCACTTCTTCAGGAACTTGGGATCGATTCTGGCGTACGCTTTTCTTGGCACTGCGATTTCCTGCCTGGTGATTGGGTGAGCAGCTGAGGCCGGGCAGTGCTGGGGAGGCTGTGAGCTGTGTGTGGACTGGGGCTGGGAGGTCAGGCAGGCTTCTTTGTACGCAGTGCTTCCTTTGCACCTCATACAGAACATCCATACGTGCAGCCAGCAGGTGGAAAAACAGGTGCTAACTTGAAATTATTGAAAGTGCAGTCCTAGCAAGCATGAGACACACGAGTGGAGAGCAGAATCATAAAGGTGCGTCCTGCCCTTACTTGCTGGAGACAGATGCCTGGCAAACACAGATTGTGTTTCTAACTATTTGTCTATGTGCACAGAAGGAGCTAGATAATTCCTGTTCTGAATAGCAATACGTGGATGTACGGTGTTTTCCACTGGAGATCCAGGGGATTCAGCCAAGCTCAGTGCCTGCATTATCTCTTCCTAGCTGGAAGTTTGGGATGTTTTATAGTGAGGCCAAGGCTGTCCCACTGAAATGTGTTGGCGTGAAGTCTGTGAAGCAGACCCAGAGGTGTTGCCATGGCCCATCCCATTTCCCTGCCTGCTGCTCTTTGTGGCCATGTTGTCAGCAGGGGAGTTTCACTGCCATCTCCTCCCAGTGCTGTTACTTTGGTGCTGTGCTGCCGGTGCTTTGGATTCCAGTTCTGCACTCTGCTTTGGGACCCCGGTGTTGCATCAGACTGAGTTCATGCAACGCAGCTCTTCAGTGTTCCTATCCTTGGACAACTTTGGGGGGTTACTTTGGCAGATTCTGGGGAACTCTTTGCTCTGCAGATCTGAGCAGTGGCCTCTTCTGCTCCCGCAGCTCGGTCCTGTATGGCTGTGTCGCGCTGATGAAGGTCACCGGGCAGCTCGGGGGAGACTTCTACTTCACCGACTGCCTCCTCTTCGGGGCCATTGTATCAGCTACTGACCCAGGTATGTTAGGTGCTCTTTTTCCCTTGTTTTGCCTGCGTTTGGGGAAGAGGGGAAGAAAGGAGAGATCTGAAACCTGTGCAGTTTCCCATTTTCTGAATTTTGAAGTTAGGTTTATTTGCAGCGCTCTCAGCGGTCAGATTTCTTCCCTTTTGTTTCCTTCCAGTTGTGTGTAATATACTTTCAAAAATTCTGCTTTTCTTAGTCTTGGTCTGCTGTGAAACCCAGTCTCTCTTTCACCTCTTCTGGGTCCATTGGGACAGGTGTCTGCTTCTGCTGTCTGCTTCTGACATCCTGCACAATTAGCGAATGCAGAACAATACTGTGCAGGAGGTTTTAGTTCAACCTTAATAAAACCAAATGCCTTCAGCCTCTGTTTGGATGGGATTTTGGAAGTGGCTAATCTAACAGAAAATTGATCTTCATGAGCAGTACTGAGGGTAGTAGTGACAACTTGGTCTGCTGAAGCAATTTGTAAATGAAAACTAAGAAAACCACACCTTGTCCAGCTGAACCTCACGTGACTGATGGTTGCTTTTACATGGCAGCTGTTTGTTTGCACATTCCAGTTTCCTCTAAAAAAGCAGGGCCATGGAAGGGCTTCTTCTTCCTCCAGCCCTTTGTTGATCAGTTCTGGAGTCAGCCTGGCTGCTGCATTTGGGAAAGGTGCAGTGGAGTTGCAGTAGCTCTGGGAGCTCTAAATGCAGATACTGGTCAGTTTTACATGAGAGGGAAGGGCTGCAGGCCTGGGTAAGCCAAATCTTCTGCCCTTCTGAAACAGGTGCTAGTGGCTGTCATTTCTGATGAATTTGGCTGTTACCTGCTTATCTCATCAGTCATTTCCATTTTTGAAGACAAATTAAGGAGTGTGTGTGTATGTATATGTGACTATTACTCCTGATAGTTTTATTAAAAAATCTAGCTGACGTGATTTCCCAGCTTCTCCAAGCGTGTCCCCCTGAGGCTGAGCCTCCTCTGTTCCTGGGGAACTGGAGTGCCTGCAATGGGGAGAGCACCCTGTGGGTGTGTGGGGAATCCCTATGGCAGATGGGCAGCCTCTTTAGGTAATGCTTAGAGATGATGCAGAGCTGTTGGTGAGACGTCCCTTCTTCAAGCTTGAAAGTAGAAGCAAGATTTCATGGGTGAAAAAAGAGCATAGGGGTTAAATCCCCATCAGTGTGCAAGAGGGAGTCCCTGAATATTCTCAATTCTAATGTATTTATCTTACTGGTATATCATAGAATCATAGAATGGCCTGTGTTGAAAAGGACCACAATGATCATCTAGTTTCAATCCCCCTGCTGTGTGCAGGATTGCCAACCACCAGACCAGGCTGCTCAGAGCCACATCCATTGTTGGAAAGGTGACCCCAAGAAGCTGGCTAGAGTTAGCAGCCCGTGGCAGCAGACTCTGCTCTCTGCTTCAGAATGCAGACCTGATGCCCAGGATGCGTCTTCCTAAAAGGATGGGAAGGTCAATCATAAGACAAATCTGTGTCATAAAGAACAGAAGGAAGACAGGAAGAGCACAGGGGGGCAGCTGGTGCCTCTGGAAGTACAGAAGGCAGCTTTCTAAAAGGAACCTTTTGTCTTTGACACCAAACTGACGGCACCTTTTTGAATGTCTCTCTATTTTTCTATTTGTCAGTGACTGTTCTTGCCATATTCCATGAACTCCAGGTTGATGTTGAGCTGTATGCCCTTCTCTTTGGCGAAAGCGTCCTCAATGATGCCGTTGCCATAGTGCTGTCTTCGTAAGTTCGTCTGTTTTTACTTTTAATTGTTTTGTACCTTACATGTTGGGCACTGTGGGGAGCCACCAGGCCTCACTCCTGTAAAACAGGAGCATCAGTGCTGCCCAGTCCAGAATTTCCTATTAAGTGTCCCCAGAAGCTGTAGTGACCTTCTGATCACTCTCCTCCTTGAAGACACTACTGGGGAGTGTGGGTTGGAGTTACAGTGTCTTGCTGCACGATGTTGTGCTCTCTGATGGCCTGCTGACCCAGCCTCTCTGACGTGCCAAAAGCACTGCATCTCTATGCCAGCTACAGGATCCCACTGAAGCCCTTTGCTCAATGTCTGCTCCTGCTGGCCCCCCACCCACAAATGCTGTGTTGGTTTGGGTGGGAATAGATGCTAAAGCAGCTGTCTGCTTTCTCTGCTCACTGTGCGTGCCTCAAGAAGAGGGCATTGCTGGATCCTGTGCTGAGCACCTGCACCAGAAAGTGGCTGCCTTTCTAAAGAGTGTTTTATAATATTCTTTAATATTTTATGTCCTCTGCATGTGGGACATATTTTATCCGCATTGCCTTTGTGTTGTCAACATGGGAGCCTATCTGGAAATACATCGTGCCTGCAGTTGTGACAGGTTAACTTATAGCTACGACTAATGCAGAAAACATTTCTGGAATATTTGTCACGCTGCTTGCGTGGGTTTTACTGACGTGGAGGCAGCACTGTGAGCTCCATACTGATTTGCATTTACTAAATCGAGCATTTCTGGAACTGTTTGCATCACTCCTGCCCTGCAAAGAGGTGCATTGTGGCAGGGAACCTGGCTGTAAAGGGAACTGAACCCAGAACTGAAAAATGGTGTGCAGTTTGGTGCTGGGCTGCAGTTTGCTTCTCCCAAAGGGGATTTCACAGTGGCTGAAGCACGGCTCCCAAAAGGCGTGGGCAATGGTGTTTTATTAGTGGTGCCAAAAACAAAACCAGGAGGAAGGCTGCAAAAGGGTCAAGTGCCCAACCTACATCCAAACAGGGGGAAACCAACTGGGATTTAAAAAAAACCCACACAAAACAACGAAGCCACAGAATGAGGCCATGGTGGTGAGTGGGAAGTAGAAGGTGGATGAAAGAAACGAAACCTGTGGCTTACGCTATAAAAGATGATGCAGAAGAATTAAAATTTATGAAAAGCAGGAAATTTAGCAAGGGAAGGGACCCGTTACAAGTTGGAAAGTGTTGGCTTATCCTTTGTGTTGCAGAAAAATGTTGGTCTGTTATTTGGGGGAAAGCTGGAGGAAGTGTGGGTGACAGTAACTTTCCATTCCAGCATAACTCAGGAGGTTAAACAGCAACTGCCCAAAGGTCGTGTCCAAGAGGCAGCCAGGGGACGGCTAACCAGGAGTTAATGTTCTCAACACGTGGACCTGAAAGAAAGCTGGTTGTGAACCAGCCCCATTCACCCTGCTGCCCTGTGAGGTTGCACTTCAGCACCCAGAGCAGTGCAGCATAAACACAGTGCATGCTAAATGCAGTAAAGCTGAGGAACTTGCAGTTCTCCATGGGATATTTGCATCAGCTGCTTCTGCGGTGTCGGCAGAGAAGTGCTGGCTTCCCACTTAAATGCTCTGTGTTCCCAGAGGGTCTGGCTTTATGGGGAGCTGATGCCAGGCCCCCACACTGCCATTGTAAATAATGAACTGTTGCCTAGCGAATGCATTTGCAGATGTGCAAGAGATGGGCTTTGCTCTGATGCTCCGGAAGGAGCAAATGCAGAGCCTCCCTGGGGCAGCTGGGCTGCAGGAGTGGGGCTGGGAGTGAAGGGCAGCCCAAGTGGGCCAGGGGCAGTTTGCTCCCTCCCCGCTGCTCTGTTTTCTCACGCTCACAGTTTGCAGCAGTCATAGCATTTTGATAAGCAGACTAAGGAGTGTTTTGTTCTTGTGTGTGCTTCTCTCCCCTCTTTCAGCTCAATTGTTGCTTACCAGCCGGCGGGTGACAACAGCCACACGTTTGATGTCATGGCAATGTTCAAGTCCATTGGGATCTTCCTGGGGATATTCAGTGGATCCTTTGCAATGGGAGCAGCTACTGGAGTTGTGACAGCTTTAATATCCTTTTCTTTGTGTTCTTTTTCTTCCCCCCGAGCTTTTTCATAACAGCTTCCTCTTTCGCTGTGCTGCGTTTCGCCCAGACTCGGTGTTTCATGATTGCCTATGAATGAAAGGCAGCACCATGGCCTTTGTGGGGGCAGGTGATGCAGTGCTGCTGTGACACACAGAGTGCACACCCTTTCACCTACAGTTGCTCTCTGAGTTGTCCTTAACCATCTGCAACGTCACCAAGTTCACCAAGCTGCGGGAGTTCCCACTGCTGGAGACTGGCCTGTTCTTCTTGATGTCCTGGAGCACCTTCCTGCTGGCCGAAGCGTGTGGCTTTACAGGTAAGCTCCAGCTCCACCTGGGATAGAAATCTGTAGGGATGCCACTGGGTTTTGCTTCTTGCAGAGGGCTCTCCTCTGCTTCCACAGGTTTAATTGCTCTGGGTTTTAGCATTATTGCATTGAACCCCATGCTGCTGGGGTGCAGCTTAGCTCCCTTTTTGTGGCCAGGAGTCTAACGCAATGCTGTGCTCCCCAGGTGTGGTGGCTGTACTCTTCTGCGGGATCACGCAAGCCCATTACACCTATAACAACTTATCTACAGAGTCCCAGCACAGAACTAAGCAGGTGAGAGCCCCCGAGCCCCCTTCATCCTCTGAATCTGCAGTTCAGTATTCTCTGCTTCTCTCTAGCCAGAGTGAAGGGCATCTGCCAGTTTGCAGCTGTGTTTTGCTAGGGTTGCTTCTGCAGAAGCGTTTGTTCTGTGATGGATGGGCTAAGATTCTTCTTGTTAAATCTATGTTTAACTCCCTTTCAATTTTTATTTTTTTTTCTTGCAGTTGTTCGAACTTCTGAATTTCTTGGCAGAAAACTTCATCTTCTCCTACATGGGACTTGCACTGTTCACCTTCCAGAACCACATCTTTAACCCTACCTTCGTGGTGGGGGCTTTTGTATCCTTTGCTTTTTTTTTTTTTAATGAATAAGAAAAAAAGAGAGGTTCCTCATTCCTAGTTTGTGGTTTTTCATACGGATGCATTTTTTTCCCCCACTCAGCCTAGCTTTATTTTTAAAAGAGGGTTTCTCCTGTGTAATTCTGCTGCTGCTGGTTATTTTATGACAGTGTTTTCCCAGCTTCTTTTTTACTGTCTTGCCTGCTTCCAAGGGCCATTCATTGGCTGCTGCAGGGGCTCAGGGCTGGATGTGAATATGATGCCTCATCATCATATGGCACAGGAGTGGCAGCATGGCACAGGAGTGGCATTGCAGATAGTCACCTCCTGATGCAGCAGTTTGTTTCCTTTGTTCTGTGCTATTCTCTTTGGTTAACCCTGAAAAAAGCATCTTTTTGTTAAAATAGCATAGTGAAACTATAGGAGATGCTTCTGAGTGATGCAGTGAGAAAGGATTTTCCCTTCTACTGGCTGATGCTAGGGGGGACACACAACCAGCCCTGCTATGTCTCAGAAAAGTGAGAATCAGAAGGAATTTTGTTCATGTCACAGAAGCCATTGCAGATGTGCAGAATTATTTTCACTCTTTGCCTGCAGTGAAGCACGTTTATACAGATGAATAAATGTTATCTTCACCACTGCTGACCTGTGAGTTTCCAGTGGGATTTGCTGAATTTCCCCCCACTTAGCTTTTGAAAAGTTGCTTTGGGGTAAAGGGAGTGAAGGACACAGAAATTCATTTGGGTGCTCAGATTGAAATTATGTGCTCTGTCTCTTAGTAGGAACTGGCTCAGTGTTGAAGTGGCTCATTCGTGTGAAAGAATACGAAATACATCTCTGATGCAAATTCATGGTGTTCAGGAAAGAACATAAAAGCTGGGAGCATTTTACATATTATTTGAGGCTGCACTGAATTCTGGTGGCTGCAAGATTAGTTTTGCCATCTGGGCATTGGTATTAAAACATACGGCTTCAAAGAGAAAAGCAGTATGAAGGGGCTGTTCTTCTTTGTATCTTACAGGCTATGGAAACAGCATTAGGGTATTTTTTTTTCCTTCTCAGCTGCTGCTGCTTTCATTTTGCTGAATAATCTTTGGGAATGAGGCTTTGCTTATAGCTTCAAGCCGAGCTGTGTGGTGTGCTGAGGAATGGCAGGGGTTGTGGAAGCTGTGAAAACCTGAGCTTTGCAAAGGACAAGTAATCTTTGTGGTGGAAAAGGAGCACAGCACAGGAGAATGTGCAGTGAGAAGTGGTGTTTTTCCTCTTCTCTCTTGTCAAACCTGCCCTCTCCTCATTTCCCTTGTTTATTTATATTTGTCTCTGTGTGATATTCCTGATCTGCTGTGTGTGGTTCACTTTGGTGAGGCATAGCATGCTTTTCCCACACTGAGCTGGGCTGTTGTCTTTGCATCTCAAGGACTGGTGTTTTCAGAGCTCCTCGTGTTGCTGCTTGGCACCAGGAATTGGCTCTGTGTGCAGAGGTGGGATACGATGGGAGACACAGGAAGAACAGTTTCCTTAACAAGTACAAACACAGCTTGCTATCTTCCTAGGAAGAGCTGCCAATATTTACCCACTGTCATTTTTACTGAATTTGGGGAGGAGAAATAAGATTGGAACAAATCTGCAGCATATGATGATGTTTGCTGGTACGTTATTGCATCCTTTTCTCTGAACACGTTGCACATCCCGAGCCACCTCTCAGGGCTGGGCAGGCCAGGGCTCTGTGGGACTCACCAGGTGGAGCAGGGGGGTCTGGGCAGTGGAATGTTGGTGCTACGTTGCAGTAGAGATGGAGCCCTGTCCCTGATAGCTACTCCACTGTCCCTTCCTCTCACAGGGCTGCGAGGAGCCATGGCATTTGCCCTTGCCATCCGTGACACGGCCACCTATGCCAGGCAGATGATGTTCAGCACCACGCTGCTCATCGTTTTCTTTACCGTGTGGGTTTTCGGTGGGGGCACCACAGCCATGCTGTCCTGCCTGAATGTCCGGTGAGTACAGCCACCAGTGTGGGCATGGAGCTGCAGAGCTCCCGTCCTTCCCCATGGCAGGCAGCACACACCCACAGGCATTGCCTGTGCTCACCCTGTGCTTGCTTTCTCCTCCTCAGGGTCGGTGTGGACGCGGACCAGGAGAACGTGGTGAGTGCAGCTTTTGGTCTTTGCTCTGCACTCCTTGGTGCAGGAATTGTGCCTGGGAGCCTGGGAATGCTCCTCTTTGCTCTGCTCCCTTCTTGCTGTGGGAGGATTTTCAGCAGTTTGCAGTCAGTAGGAGTCATTGCTTTTCTGTGCCCTCTGGAGTTGTAATGGGGCTTTCTTTTTGTTCAGTTTGAAAGAAAGCCTCAGAAGTGTTTCGTTGCAGTGTTTAGACAGTCCATGTTATTGCTGCAAGACATTTTGTCTCTCTCTTTGAAGTTAATATCAAAATCTGCATGACACACAGGCTCTCTGCCATCCCAGCATCCCATGCAGGACAGAAGTGCCATTCATTGCCCCATTTCATGTAGCATCTCCAGGCTTGCCGTGCCTCTGTGTGCTGGGAGCAGCCACGTGGCTGAGCAGGGACCACTGGTGGCAGTGAAATGAGTGCTGCAGCCTGGCCATGCTGTGGCTGTGCCTCTGGCTGATTTCAGGGTGGGCTCTGCATCCTGGGGGCTTGTTTCATTCAGTGCCTCTGGCTGGGTTGCTCATCTCCTAAAGAAAAAGGCAGCTGGAATCTGAAAGCCAAATTGCTGTGAAATGTGTAATTGTATTCATAGGCCCTTCCAAACAGTTTTGTGTTTTTCTCCAACTAAAAGGAAGCACTGAGTGCCCGTGGCACATGATTATTTGCATATTAAACCTCAAGGGAGATTGGAAAGAGGCTGGCCCTGTCAGCTGCCATTAAGTGTGATGTCTGGGCACATTGCTGGCTGTGGGGCACTAATCTTTAGGGGCAGAAGCTGGAAAGCCCCAGCAGAAAATCTCCCTGAGGCTGTGAGTGATGTCCACGTGCTCACTGCACCCTAAGCTCTCTGCTAGGAAGGTGTTCTCCTGCATTCCACAGAATCAGCATTTTGCTCTTCTACTGATAACATTTTGCTCTCTCACAGGGCGTCCCAGAGAGTGAGAGGAGGAGCACAAAGGCAGAAAGCGCCTGGCTGTTCCGCATGTGGTACAACTTTGATCACAAGTATCCTTGAGTTGTGTTTGGGGCTGTGCCAAATCCCCCATGCCAGCTTTGCAGATGAGCCAGCACTCACTTCCCTGTCCCATGGCCATTTAGCACAGTGCTGGCTCAGTCCAAAGCTGTGTTCCCAGCCTGGAAACCCAGAAGGTCTCCAAAGGTCTCTGGTGCCTGTTCCCCAGGGCAGGAGGGCAGGGAGGCAAGGGACATACCCTTTCATAGCCCTCCTGCTGGATCAGTGTCTCTCCTCTGTCTCAAATGCTTTGCCATGAGCTAACATATGCCAGGCTGAGAGGTGCAGGATGGTGGGACAAGGGATGCTGCAAATCCTCTTGCAGTGCCCTGATCCACTCGTATCCCTTTTGTTGGTTGCACTCAGGTTGCTTATCCCTTTCAGTTTTATGGTTTCAGGGATTTGTGTTTCTTTCCTTCCTCTGATTTCCCCCAGACACCAAGCCCCGCTGCTGCATCCACTCCTGACTCCTTGACACTGCTGTGCTCCTCTCGTGTTCCTTGTTCTTCCTTACCCCTCCCTGCAGCTACTTGAAGCCTCTGCTGACACACAGCGGCCCTCCCCTCACCACCACACTGCCAGGCTGCTGTGGGCCCATAGCCCGCTGCCTGACGAGCCCTCAGGCCTACGAGGTGAGTCCGGTGGTGCCCCCTCTTTGGTGGAGTCAGTGGGGTTTGATGTGCTTGTGTTCCTCTGCAGCCTTTGGGTGCCAAGGAGGAAGTCAGATACGTGGGCTGAGTCCCATGAGCGTGTTGCTCTTTCAGCTGACTGTTCGGCCATGGAGGGTCGCACGATGTGTGGGTGAGAGTTCATGGCTGCATGAAGCTTGGGTGTCCTTTCTCAGGTTTTATCAGCAGGGAAGTTCAGTTTTTTCCACAGTGTAGGAAAGGCTGCGGTGCAGCGCCTGTGCTCATTCAGCAGCATGAATTTTGGGTGATCCTGTTGGAGTTGGACTCAACGATCTTTATGCATCCCTTCCAACACGGGGTATTCTACGACAGCTGTTTGAGAAACATTAAACAGCGCTTTGCCTCTTTTCGTTGCCCAGAACCAGGAGCAGCTGAAGGACGATGACTCCGACCTCATTTTGAACGATGGGGACATCAGTCTGACCTACGGGGATTCCACCGTCAACACCGACTCGGTCACGTCCAGCAGCGTGCCACGGCGCTTCGTGGGGAACAGCTCTGAGGATGCTCTTGATCGAGAGCTGGCTTTTGGGGACCATGAACTTGTGATCCGGGGAACACGCCTGGTCCTTCCCATGGACGATTCGGAGCCGCCATCAAGCATCCTGGATAGCGCAAGGCACGGCCCAGCGTAAGGCTGCTTGGTT
Organism: Tetrao urogallus; assembly: GCF_951394365.1. Classification (NCBI taxonomy): domain Eukaryota; kingdom Metazoa; phylum Chordata; class Aves; order Galliformes; family Phasianidae; genus Tetrao; species Tetrao urogallus. The sequence goes on along the minus strand of NC_136826.1, from coordinate 15,009,831 downwards.
TAATTGACAGTAATGTTTGCATATATGATCAAGAAATGTGTACTACCTAAAGTCTAATGCATGTCTCAAAATGTTTAAGCTGTATAAATATTATTTATATGGTGTCAGAAGAATATAAATATTCTCTGCCAAGCACTTGTAAAGAACAAGCTGCAATTTTAAGTTAAAAACTGTGTTGACTGCACTGTGTAGGGTGGAACCGTTTTAGCATTGAGCCTATTGCACACAGCGAGCTTCTGTAATGTGTGATTTGATGAAGGGTTTTGTTCCCAGCTAGGTAAGTAAAGGAGCTGACTCCCTGCCCCTCCTCTGAACGCGGGAGGTGCTGGCCAGCAGCAGGAGTTGCTTTCTGCTCAGATGAGGGTTAGTTTTTGCCTCTGATCTTTGGATAGTTGTGCTTGATATGGCAGCAGAACAACAGACTGCAGGCTCTCATTGGCTGTCTGGGAACCTGAGCAGGGAGCTGGAGATTTTCTGCTTTTAGTGACCCTACAGCTCTGTCCAGAGCTGATGGCAGACCCCCCCAGACTAACAGCTTGATGGAGGGGTGAGTTGTGCTGGAGAATGAGCTGGTCCTGCAGAAGCTACACAGGGTGTGCACAGGTTATAGGGCCGACTCTGCCTTTCAGCAGCTTTCTAGAAGCAGCCAACAAACCCTGAATTGGTGACCAGACTTCACATTTGGGAAGCGACTGTGTCTTTGTGCAAGCAAATCTCTGCTGAAGCCGTGGATGTGCTGGACCAGAGTGTGGCCAGTCCTGATGGCTGCAGGCTGACACAGTGCCTCCGTGCTTCCCCAGGGGCACTCAGCACCTGAGTGGTACTGAAGGGAGTTGTCCATCTGTCCGTCCTCCTGTATGGTCGAAATCATTGCACTTTGTTTAATAACTCCTTAGCATTAGCATGCTGTGTGTCTGTAATCCCCACCTGATCTCTCTCACGTCTTTTACCATTTAACGAGCAATGTTTGCCAGTTGATTTTCTTCTTATTATTATTTTATTTTTTTTTTCCCCAAGGAAGAGTGCAGAACAGTTTGTGATTTCACACTAGTGTTACAGGATTTGAGCTGTAGTTACAGGAAAGGCTATAAAGGTGCAGTGAAATTATTAACCCTGACATCCTTCTTTTCCTTCTTCAATGGAGGAAAGCACGGAAATTCAATGTTTTATTGTCTGCTTTAGCTGCAGTTTTGCTCTACAAACCTTTCAGGGTTATCAGTGCACTGTGGCCTGTTCTGGAGTTTACCCACTCCAGAGGTCTCAGACAGAGGTGTTTAAAAAGAGAGTATTTGATGGCGCCAGGGGAGGGTGTGCCCTCCCAGCTCCCAGCTGCTTTCCTTGGAATGAACTCTGCATCTCATAGGATCCGACCCTGAGACCTCAGAGCAGTTTCCCTATGGCTGTTTTCCCCAGTGGCACCTGAGAGTTGGAGGAGACAGGAGACACTGAAATTCTGAGTGTGTATTTATGGGTGAGTAAATAAATTCAAATATATATTTCTTTTCATTTTCTCAGGTCTAAGTAACATTGCCTTAAATTTATGGATGCGAAACCAATTATTTTGGCAGTTTATCTCCAAGAAAATGCTTTCTTTTTCCTTCTGAACAAGATGTATATGTGTTGCCATAGGACTCCTCTAGAAGGGGGGTGTGCTCTCTTTCTATTTAGGTAGGGAATCTTCCTTGCACCAGTGAGTGGCAGTCCCGCTGTTAACGTAGCTGTTGGATTAGCGCTAGGCTCTTTGTTTCCTGCTATGCAGGAATTCCATAAAGTGTGCATTTTATATGGCATCTGTAACTTAACTCCGTGTGTTTGGAAAAACAAATGATTAAAATAAAATAAAATAAAGTAGGTACGTGTTGACTTTAGGTTTACTACATCACTCCTCCATCCTTTGTGTTCGTTTTGCCTTTTTGAAGAGGTGTGATAAATAACCACCTCTTGCTTTTTCCTGTGTGGTCGGACAATGAATTCAACCGGCGGTGCGGGCGCTGGGCTCTGTGCAGCAGAAGCCTGTGGGTGCTGCAGGGCTCCCTCCTGTCATCCTGGCTGAGGTGCAGAGCTGCAGCCCATGCCACAGCCTTGGTGGCATCCTTTTCCTCCTCTCACTCTCCCACTTGAATCATTTATCCACTTTCTTCAAACTTGCCAACAGATTACAGTAAGCCTCAGCTTTTGATGGCAGTCACGGCTCAATTAGTACATATAAAAAATTAATAACAAATGATGATTGTATGGGGTACCTATGAACTGCTGTTATCCGTACATCATATAACCAGGACTATTTCACCAAAACTTATTGAAAGAATGGATGTATGCTGCAGTTTGGGGGTGATGCAATAAATGACTCATCTAATCCTCACCTGATTCCCTTCTCTGGTCTGCAGCACGGAGCTCATGAGTGCTGGGTTGGGAGGTGGAGCTGTACTGCTCTGTGTGCTGCAGGGGCTGGGAAGAGGTATCCTGAGCCCCAAGGCCCTTTGCCAAATAGGACAACTCCGAGGAGGAAGTTTACATCTCACACAAAAATTTAGGGGAGGTGACCTCCTTCTGTGAATTGAATTGTCATGGTTTTTGCACAGGAAAAAGCACTGTAGGTGAAGTTATGGTTTGTACAGGTACTGTCAACTTGTGTGGTAATGGCATTAACCCTGTAGCTGTGGTGTTTGTGCAGCTGATCTGTGATAGCTGATGATCACTATTGGACCTTCTGTTTACACTGACTAAATCCTTTACTGTTGCGTTGTACTGTGAAAGAAGGATTCTGGGCCTATAAAATATCTTTTTTTTCTGGAATTGTGCGTATTGTTTCCTTAATTCACACAGAAATAAACCTGTAGCAAAGAGAAGAGGTGCTGCTTTACCTTCTTGGACCTCTTTGTGGATGTACAGGGCTTGCTGCTCCAAGCCTATGTCAATCCATTCTGGGTCATGTAAAAGATAGCAAGGCTACTCAATTGTGCCAGCAGAACAGGGGAACTTTCTGTGCAAGGACACAGTTTAGTGATCAAACAAATGCCTTTTGGCATCTCCTTATCCTCACAAACCCTCCAGAGAAGTGCAGCACACCCCTTACAATTAATCGGCTGTGTTGAAATAGGGAACGATGGGGCTCACCGTTGCTGAATGCTCTCCAGCACACCAGCGCTCCCCAGTGCACATGGCTGCATTCATTGGAGCTGTTTTGCAGCACAGGCACTGGGGCTGAGTGTCTGTAAAAGGGGCAGCACTGCACAGGTGCTGCTATGGAGGAAGGGAGAGACAGATCCCAGCATAGACTTGCACTGCAGGTAGGTGCACAGAACTGCTGAGCAGCCCCCGTTCTATTAGTTAAATTAATTGGAGAGGTCATGGGCAGCTTTGCGCCAAGCCGCAATACTCACATGGGATCAATCAAGCACTGGGAATTGGCCAACACTCTATCTACAGCCTCAAACAAACCACAGGCCTGTGTTCAGAGCAGTGCTGTATTCTCATGCCTGAGTGCTGTGTGCTTGGCTCGCCACTTCCATGCCATGCTGAGAAAGTCTTCGTGTAAGGCAAAACTACCAAAAAAAAAAAGAATAAACTTTGGAATTTCTTTCCTTACCTCATGGTGGCATGCAAGGATCTCCTGTCCTCGCTGGGCCCTCTAGATGGCAATATTGCAAAGGGCAGCAACTGTCCATCTCCAGCGTGCTGCTGGTCATAAGGCTCACAGACCTACGCTGCCTGTTCCTCCAGTACTGAGCTCCAAGCATCCTCAGCCATCTGTGGTTGAAGAAAAGGCAAGTGGTGAGGAAATGGAGAAGCAGCTCCTTGCTGACAGTCAGCTCCGTAGAAAACTCTCTGAGGTTTAGGACTCCCATGTAGCAGAGCTTTGGATTTATTGTCAAATATTTAGACATACATAAACACAAAAGGATTTGATCTCTCTTAATTGTCCTTTCACAGGCAGTTCCACCATCTGTCCTCCCACCAGAGGCGCCAGCAGTTCTCTGGCCCTGAGGAGCCCGTATAAGGCTGTGATCCCTAACCCCGTGTGTTCAGCTGAATAGTGCAGTCATAGATACTTCTAAGGGTATGTGTGAACGTCACTCCCTTTCCTGTATGCATAAGCTGCCAAGAATGCAGACAAAGATAAAAAGTGTACAAACTACAGCCATCGGCTCTCTGCATGGTGCCTGCTCTTCTCCCAGCAGCAGCAAGGTTAGCACCCTCCAGCAGAGCTGTGCACCATGGTGCAGAGGACACTTTGTGAGCAGGAGGATACCAACCACTGAACATCAAAGCACTTCACAACGTAAATGTACTCAGTCTGAGACTGCAGTAGGAATACTTGCCCTCACCTTCTCTCTCCTCTGAGTACACCTAAAACATGGCTGCAGGTACCCAGCTAATGTCTCTGATTTAGGATGGGCTAATTAGAGACAATTAGAGGACAGCCACACCTCCCCAATTGTAGGCATATTCTTCACCTGGAATGTATCTGCTGCACTTTCCTTGCCCCTCCAGTGTGGAGGGGACATGCCAGAATGAGTCCTTTCTGCTTAGTAGCTCTATAAGCATAACCTGAAGGGTAGCCGAGTTCCTTCAGCATCCTGAAGTGCTGCTCTGTGATGATGGATGGCTAAATCTGCTTTCCAAGCTCCCAGGGCTACAAGGGGAACAACAGACTTGCTATGTTTTTTAGCTTTGGAGCCATTTAGCTAAGGTTGAGTGGTCTGAGGTCACTATGTGCGTTGCTGTTTGCTTTCAAGGTGCAACACCAAGGCAGCGCTGGAGCCTGGATGACTCTGGATGAGCAGGTGTGAGCATCAGGTAAAGAGATACAAAACTGCAAATGCACAAGGTCACATTTTCCACCGTGGGATCTCATGGTTGTGCCTGCTGCTCACGTGAGAATGTCCCAGTTGTTACAGAAGGCAAATGAATTCCCCTGTGACTTGGTTCCTGCTTTTCCTGAACTGGTTTGCCAGCTGGAGCTTTGCTGCAGAGATATTTGCTGTCAATAAAATGCCTTAGCTCTGGGCCAGCTGCCTTAAAATGCTCAGTGCTATTGTCCCACTAGAGAGATGCCAGCACCGTTTGGCACAGTCGCATGCCTAAACTCAGCTCCCACCAGCAATGCGTAGCTTCAGCTGGAATCAGCCTGTGCTGCGATGACAGAGCTGATAATAGACTGATGGCACTCGTGACAAGGGTGTAGGGGTTGAGTAAAACATTCCCTGGAAAAAGATGATCATCCCAGAGCTTCTCTAGCCAGCAGTTCTTCCAAATGCATTGGAGTAGCTGTGTTAGCAGCAGCACAGAGCAGGCTGGGCTGCAAGATCGGATCGCGTGGGGAGCAGTGGGACAAATCAAATGGTGTAGATCTGCTAAGACTGGAGCAACCTTGGGTTGGGAAGAGGAGTGTGAGGAGCACCTGCGGCTTTCCGGGGCTGACATGAGACATCAAGGCGGTGGGATCACAGTCTGGCTGGAAGTCCTGGACCACAACAAATGGGACAGTTAATACCTGGACTTCTGTGGCTGGCCGTGCTCCTGATGTAGCATAATGAGCCAAGGCAAGGCGCAGCGTGTAAATATTTACACCACAGTTACCAGGTTTCAAGTTTGGCTGGTCCCTCTTGGCTCTGACCACTCCGTGTTTGTGGCTCTGAGTTGCCAGGGACACTCACAGCCTTGCTCAAAGGGCACAGACCTCTTTGCAGGAGCCAGGGGCATTGCTGCAGAGCTGCTCCCAGGCAGCAGAGCACAGGGCAAAGGCTGGCTCAAGCTGCAGGGCAACATCCCAGCATCAGCCCTGCACTCACCAAGCGCCAGAAGCCTTGGGAAGGGTGATATGAGGTACTGATGAGTCCCTAAATGTTGTTCTAGCAGCATTTTTCCCCCCAGACCCTCTGTGTGTGGGGAGAAGGTATTTCTGTGCAGCACATTATGAGGTCAGTGTCTGCTCCAGCCTCTGCCGTGTGCAGATGGCTCCTTGCTGCAGGGTGCTGCTCATCTGACAAAATCTAAACGGCCTCAGCATACCTCTCACGTTCTTCCTCAGATCCACCGTGCCTACTGCCAAATATTTTTCCCCACTGTTGGTTCAGTTCATTCTTCTGTTCCCTTGCTTGAGCTGCTGAAAGGAAAAATCTCAATCTGTTTTTACTGAAGGTATTTATTTCAGTATGAAAGTGGCAGGAGGACAGTTTCTCTATATCCATGCATATATCTGAGCTCTCTCTTGGGTTTCCTTCAGCTTTGATTTCAAACCATCTCTGAATCACTTTTCTTCAGCAGAATTCAGCTAAGAAGAGAGCTCTCATTTTGGCATAAAAGCTGATTCCCACAAAACTTGGTTTAAAACCACAGAAAACACACCCGTGCTCCCTTTGTGATCTAAATCACTGCAAATCCCTGCTGAAATGGAAGGAAAGCAGAAGTCCAGCACAGGCAGATCCCAGCCTGGTGTTGTGGCTGAAACCTTTTGGTAGAGAAAGCTGCCTGATCGCTATCTGCTGCAGCTCCTCCAGCACATGAAGCTCAGGAAATTGCATTCATAATTTCCTTAGTGCCAAGGAGTTTGTAATTTTCCCATGACTATTTCTTTTTTTGTTGTTGTTGCTCGCAAAACAAAGCCTTTGTAAAGTGCTCAGAGATGGACTTTTTCCTGACTATGAAGCAAACACGAAGCAGACAGTTTATGGGAACACTGTCCAATTGTGAGACAGGGAATGAAGACCCCAGAAACCTTATTATTAGGGATTAAACCTTCAATAAATAGCCTTATAGCTTTAATCAAAGCTTCTTCAGAAAAGGGGAAATTGAACTGAGAGAGAAGGTAAAAAAGCTCGTGCAGACAGGGTGAAGGCAGCCACAAAGCAGGGACTGCATGCATTGGGCATGAGTGGGTCTGCCTGTACCAGAGCCAGGCAGGTAGTGCCCAGGGGACAGAGGGTTCGTGACAGCCAAGATGGAATGAGGCACTTGTAGCAGGATGAGGAATTCTGTTTGAGTTCCCTGAGCTGTAAACCCCAGCCCATGCTGTACCTATCATTTCTCATGGGCATCTCAATGAACTAACCGAGCTGTGTGTGTGTTTTCATGATCCTCAGCTTGCTGATTGATTTGATTTTAGCTGCAGACTCAAGCAAAACAAAATTTGTTGTGCTTTGAAAAAACCCTCTGCCACTTAAACACTTACTTTACTGACGTTAGTCTGTGGGTTCCTTGAAATATTATTATTATTATTATTATTATTATTATTTTATGAGACTAAGATCAAAAGCTAAAATTAATAAAAGGACTTAATTTTGATCTGATATCCAGAAGCCATCTTTCAGAACATGAATGTCACACTGAGACTCACAACATACAAAAAGAACACAGTTAGGGGAATTATGGACAGCAAGATGAAACTAAGGATGTTTGAGGTGGCAATAAGAGATACGTCTGCAAACCCCATTGCTACGTTAGAAGTAAAACCTTGTACTGCTATCAGTTTGCCTCATTGCTGCCAGCACCCTTTGTTTGATAAGCACAGGGTAACTTTGATATATGGGTGGATATATATCCACTCAATAGCAATAACTGATAACGACGAAGAAGAACCACACCTTGTCACAGATGTTATCTGGTTTGCTTATGCAAATACTAAAATATTTGAGGGATATCAGCTGAAGATGTTCGCTGCAGGGCCAAAGTCTGGAAACATTTAAGCAAACGGTGACCCAGCAGCTGTGGAAGTCAATGGAAACTGATTTGACTTCAGTGGAGGATGGCTGAAAAATTTCAGTCACAGCAGTAGTTCTGCTCGAGGAAAGTTGTTTGCCCAGACTATTCCCCGTGCTGCAGACTGCAAGGGTCAGGAAAGGTTTACACAAGCCCTGAGACCGAAGGAGACCTCAGCATGGGGAGGGGAGAGCAGTTGTGTGCCCATTCACAGGGGTAGCGTGCCCCATAGGCGCACACCCACGTGCTGCTGCCCCTTGGCTTCCACATCCAGCAGCAGAGCAAACAAAGCACGGCACGTGAATGTGGCTGGAAACGCTGAGCTCCAACAACAACGCAGCACAAAGCCTCCAGCCCTGCCCTTGGCAGAGAATCTGATGTGTTTAACAGCCCCCCGCAGGCTGCAGATAAATGCCCGCCTATGCTGCCAGCATTCCTTGAAAACTTATATTGTTGCTGGAAAGAGAGCTGGAAACCTTTGTCAGCATTGCCTTTTCAGAATGCAGCTGGGGAGCCAACAGATGGGTCCATTTCTGCAGGGCTCTGGTGCATCATCCTTTATAAATGGGAGTCACCTTTGCGATTTTCCATGTACCGGGAGAAGCGTTTTGGCCCCTGCCGAAGGCCAGCGTGCAGGCTGACACGGCCACCCCTCTTCACCTGACAGCTGAACCCTCCCCACAGCTGCTTTTTGAAGGTGGGAACAATCCTTAGTGAGATCCTCTCTCAAAGTGCAGGTTCTGGTGGCACTCAGGAAAATCTGAGTGGTGGTGATGCCTCGAATAACACGGTCACTGTAACTGCTCGCAGGCTTCTTTGGCACCGGCCCTTCAGCAGGTGATTTTCTAGCTTTTGAAACTCTTTTTTGATCCAGGTTTGCTGGTGGCATTGTAGGGCTGTGCTACAGACGTATTTAGACATTAAAGGGTGGAAAGCGGAGTAGGGTGGCAGCAGCCACAGCCCTCTTCTTGTCTTACTGCCTGCCTGCCGCGCTCAGAACCTCCTCCTACATCCTTTGCTGGCGGCACAGCTGCTGATGGAAAAGGGTCCATTGATGCCCATTGGCAGCAATGTAACCCCTATCTGTAGTGTGTGCATATGTACAATGCCCAAACCACAGCAACAGGAAGAATTACACTGTATGCAAAGATGGGTTTTACTTGCAGAAAAAGTGGGGCCCTCTGCTTAGCAGTTTATCACCTGCTGAGAAAAATCAAACAAACCCAAAGCTGCACCTGGATGGGTTTGCTGCCTGCAGTGCACTGCTTTAGCATCTCCAGCTAGCAAGGCTGTGGTAATGTTTTTTTTGAAGATGAGCACATGAACGGGCCTTTGCTGGGCTGCTGGTCCACCCCGGAGAGGTGGAAACGTACAGCCCTCGCCTCCTGTTGATGTTTGCTGGCTGCAAGGAGGGCTGAACGCTGCTCCACAGGCTCTGCTTTCTGCTTGACCAACGCCTGTGCTTTGCAGAGGTGCACCTGGCACAGAGCCTGACAGCCCAGCAGTCTCCGCATTAAACTCCATGGAAAAAGGGTTTACATCACTGACGCTTTAACCACACCGTTACAAAATCCCCAAAGCCCCACCCTTCCTTACTCCCTGAGAGGAATGACTCTGAAATACTTCAGCTTTTCCATTACTTCTCCTGCCTGGCGACGTGTTGCTGAGGCCTGCCTGCAGGTGAGGCTCAGCTGTTGTGGGTCCAGCTTGGCCAGAGTTGTCCCCAGGACCACAAAATGGCAGGCATGGAGACTGCTGTGCCTTCTCCCTGCTTTGTTCCTTCTCTTTTTCCACCAGAGGAATGTTTCCTGCTCTCAGGCACTGGTGGGATGAGGGGGCTGTGTTTGCGCCAAGCCCCCACGTGGCTGCCCTCCCTCAGGCTGCAGTGTTGCAAAGGAAAAAGGGCTTTTCCAGGATGTTTTGAAGGAAAGAATAATGCTGCTTCTGAGAAAGGGTGTTTGCCTGGGGAGAGTCAGTGAGGGGAACTGATAATTGCCCCACCTGGAGTGAGCAGCTGTGAGGGGAAGGAAGGGAGGAGGCAGGAGATGGCTGGATGCTGCCTGGGCTATGGCTGCTGGGTTTTTGCAAGCTGTGAGGACAGGATGTCTGTGCTGGCCTGGAGAGTTGTTCTGGCTCAGTTTGGTAGAGGACAGGTGTCGGTGATGGCCCTGTCCCCACAGATGGAGTGGCTGTTGTTGGTGCTGATGCTAGCTCTGGTCTTGGGATGCCATGACAAGTGAAAATCAGGATAACCAAGCCCACCCAAGGGGTGCAGGACCCTCATTCTGCACAGATGTGCCTCAAAATGGTTTTTTTGGTGTGCAAAAAGGGACCTGATTACATAGAAGATTCCTCACTCTGTAGCTGCTGAGAGATTGAATTAAAGCAGGCTGGAGATCTACAATGTCTGAGATCTACACCATCCATTCCGGACGAGCTCCCTGCTCTCAGGTAAGCCCTTTGCTGTGGCCTTGGGGCAGCCTGCTGCTCCCTGGGGCTCCTTCCAGCGCTGCTCTGCCCTGAAGCAGCTTTATGAGCTCCGCTATTTCCAAATAAAGTTTCCCAGCAGTTAGCTTTTGGGTGAGTAATTCAGCCGACTCAGTTTGAAGTGCTTCATAGTTCATTTTGTTTGGATAGCTAGTCAGAGATACATTGGATTCCTTTTTTTTTTTTTTTTTTTTAAGTTTTACTGTGTTTGCCAAAAATCAATGCGCCCAATAACCAGCGATGTTCCTCACCAAGCAGTGGTGATAGCACTCAGAGCTGTCTCAACTCTGTGAAATGAATTGTGTCATTTTTGCAGTGCATTCTTGCTCAGGACAGAGCTTTGGCAGAGGCTTTTATAGCGCTATATTGTATCATCTGCAATTCTAACTGGAGTGCTTCTTCCTTGACTTTAGTCATATGCTGTCTATGCTCTCTAGATTATCTTCTGTTTAATTCCAAGCAGAATTAAGCTGCTATTTTGATGCATATGAGATTAAGAGTGCTTTAAGTCCTTCTGTGTTAGGTATACCAGTTGCTTTAAATCTTCAGATTTAAGGTCTGATCCTGCAAATGCTGACATGTTGTTTGGTTGTTTAGCTGCTACTATGCTATAGCATAGTATATGCTATATATCATACATATATATCATATGCTATATGATAGACATAGAATGAAGGCTGTCAGATTTGTCTACTTTGGTGCAGGTTCAACAGGCGAATGTGTTTAAATGCAAGAATGATTTGCTACCTGATAGTTCTTTTTCTCATGTCTTTGAAGAAAATACTCATCTTCTGGCATCACTTGAGCTGTGCTTTTCTGGCTGTGTTCCTCCCCTCCCTGCAGGCTGCTGCCTTGATGCACATCCCTCCTGTTTGTTTTCTGTCCTGAATCTCTATCTATGTACCTGATGGTGACACAAGGTATGGCAGGAGATGTTTCAGATATGGGAGGGGGTTGCTTGGACAGAATGAGAGTCTGAAAACAAATCTCCCCCCATACAAAGATTTGGTGCTGCATTTTTTATGCCTGGAGAGCTCTGGAATCACCGTGGGGTAATAGGACTTTGCCCAGCCTGGTGAATCCCATGGTCCCAGCAGCTTTGCTGCTGCAGGGGAGCGATGCTGGCAAAATGCCATTGCTGGTTGGGTTTTTCCCCAAAAAGTGCTGGTGCAGAGGCCCTGGGAGGAGCAGGCTGTTCCCCCCACCTCCAGCTGCTCCCTGGGCAGGACCGGTGCTATTGGCTGGATTAATTTTTTGCAACGCGCCTCCCTGCTATAAGTGTCGAAGCAGCAGCTGTCCAGCCAGGGGCTGGAGGCTCAGCCCTGGACCGAAGCTCTCCCACGTCCTGCCCACAGCACAGCTGCAAGGGGAGTGTGCTCCATCCCTTCCCAGCTCCAGGCTCTCCAGCTGCCAGTAAGCACATGCCTCTGTCTCACTCTTCTCGAGCATCCTCGCTGAGCAGGGAGTGTTTCAGCATCCTGCGTTCCACAGGTCTTTGGATTTCAAGGCTTGTGCTGGTTCCTTTCTCTGCCTTGGGGCTGCTTGGCTGGGGAATTGGCTGGGAAAGGCTGGGGGAAATGGGAAGTCTGCGAGTGCAGAATGTACTTCTAAAGCACTCTTTTTAGAAAAGTTTCCTCATGGGAAACTGCCTCTGCTTCAGGGATGTTTTGGTTGGGGGATTTATCTAAATTCTTGCTTCTGATTTCTCTTGCATCTTCTTTCTCTGATGTGTCTATTCCTCCCCCCCATAAGGTGACGGCTTTGAGAGCGCAGGCAATCACTACGTATAAATAGAGCTTTTCTCTGCTTCCCAGGCGAGTGTTGTTTGGGAGTGCTTGCAGTGGGCAGAGCTGTGTGTGAGCTGTCAGCAGGGCTCTCCAAGGCAGGGGATCAGCTGTGCCTGTTTGAAGTGGTTAATAACAGCTGGGGAGGAAATCAGCAAACCAGCCGCTGTTCTGTCGGCAGCTCAGGTGATGCGATGTTCATGCAAAGATAGGAGTTATACCCACTGCCCTGAGGGAGAATGCTGCATGGGACAGAGCCGGGGAAAATGTGGAAATGCCAGCTTTCAGCTAGTAACTGTCACTGCTTTCTTTCTATATTGTGAAGTATCAACAATTGCAGATTTTCTAACAAGTGGCACTCACAGCTGCTCCCATCTGAAAGCAAACGCCTTTATCTTTACCCAAACACTGCGCCCTCTTCTCTATCTGTATTTGTGGAATCACTTGGATGAGTGAAACTATTCACTGGTGTGTTTGCAAGATGGGTGTTTCTGTCATCAATCTTTTCTTTAGCAGCTGCCCACAAGATAAGTTAATGCATGAGATTCTGGTTCAGCTCGCACTGTGTAAGCAGGCGCTGGTCTGTGGCTTAGATATGAATGGGGTTGCTTTGTAAATAGCACACGAAAGGGAAAAAAAAGATTAGAGCAATCCATCTCTTAATTAGTTTTACCTTGTTTTGAGAGGAAGTGCTTTTTGTTTAAAAAAACTTCACGAAGGAAACTCTTTCAATTCTTAAGCTATGATGTATGAAGGAAATAGCTGATCAAGTAACCAAATATGGCTTTAAAAAGGGAAGTTGAAATGTTAATGATAAAAGCACCCACATGCTTCATCGCAGTGACAACACCCTCTGTATTTTTTCCCCTATTCCTGAATGCAAACCAGTTCCTAATTTCTCCTTAAGGAGCCCAGCACAGACAAATTCCTTACTGAGTAATACCTGCTGGAACAATGAAGGCGCAGGTGCTAAAACCAAGAGCTCAGGGCAGCAGAAATCCAACTGCTTCAGGTCTGGAACTGGAGCTTGGAGGGACCCTGTCAGAGCTGGGGCTTACAGCTTCTGTCTGAGTTGAACTGCTTTTGGGGAGTTTTGGCCACGAGAGATCTGTTGGATTTTGGGCTCTTGGAGTGTTTCTAACAGAAGTTATTCCCTGCTGTGAATGATGGCTGGCCTCCACCTACGCTGGTATAGTTCTCTGCCTGGATGTAAATAAAGGCAGCTGTTCAAAAGGAGGCAGTGTTTATGGTACTCGAACACTTGAATATAAACACTCTCCAGCCCATCTTGGCTGGCCTCTATTTCGGAAGCTGCCTCTCCATCGAACTGCACCATGAATGGAAAATGGAGATGTGTGGCACGGGGCGGCTGGCAGAGCTCTGTTAGGTCTGTACTCATGAAGGGGGAAGGATGCTGCTGCATGTGTGCTAGCCCTGATCTAGGCTCATATTCTCTAAATATATTGTAGTACAGTCTGTCTGTTGCACCAGCATATAACACAGGCTTTAAAAAACTCTGTTCCTTGTCACAGAGAAGAAAAATATTCCTTTTTGTTTAATACCTTGTGAAAACATGACATTCCATGGTTCCTGGGTACCATGGCTGAGTGACTGCCCTCTCCATCTCGGTCTTGGAAACTTGTACTTGCTGCCAGTGCTGTGAGCACGCAGCTCCTAGCACACTGAGGCTGGGGCACGTGCTCCAGTGGAGATAATGATGATGTGAGCCAGGAATACTGTCACCTCCACAGCAGTGACCTATGTGAGTGATGCACTTTTGAGCTCAGTCCCACTTTGGGGACAGCACTGGGTAATTTAGATAGCAATGCTGAGATTTCAGATATAGTTCTCTAAACTTCAGTTACGTAGAATTACTTTTGCTTGAGAAGGTAATGGAAATAATGTCTGTAAAAGAAATGTTTCCAGACCCGACCTGTCCCTTTTTTATTAAAAAACACTCTGTAAGTTGTACAGTCAAAATGCTTCAGCTTCATTCATGGTGACTTTTTTTCCCCTTCATTTCTCAATTACGGAAAACTCAGACAGGGAAGATAACAAAGTTAAAGTGTCTGAGATCAGATATTTCATGTCTGACTTTGGCAGAGGGAGTGTGGGAGGAAGAAAGAGACCTCATGTTTCATTTAGATACCCTGATTTGGAGAGGAATTTTAACCAGATGGCTCTTGAGACAAGAGGACTCTAAAGGATTAAATGCTATTTAGATAAATGCTTTGTTTCCACTTCTGCAGCATAGTTTTAGGAGAACTGTGCCGTATTTTCTGGCTTCAGTTCTTAAATCCCGAGGCTCTGGCGAAACCCTGTCTGCAGCACTTGGCAGTTTGTAGGAGCAAAGGCACTGGGGTATCCCCTGAGGTCAGACATGGATACAGCCCGGCATGCTTCAGCTCTGACCTGCGTGCCCTGCTGCTGTTGGAGGCCAGCAGCAAGGAGCCAGCCCCAGGCACATCACATTCTATGGCAGGACAAGGCTAGAAAGTCTTTTAGGGCTTAGGAGCTATTCAAAAGCAGGGCGAGGCTTGCACCATAGGCGTGCTGGAGTGAGATGCACTGTATCCTGGGTGAGGCTGCACAGGGTTCCCGTCAGTGTGGGAGCTGCAGGCCAGGATGGATGCAGTGGTATTTAGCTGCGCGCCTGACTGGAAACTTTAAGGCAAAGTTACAATTTTGGTTGGAACGGTATTGCAGAACTGCATTGTTTTTGCAAATATGAAATTCAAAACCTCTTAACTTCAGATTGCTTGGACAGAATGGCATTTTCAGAAGATCCACTCGTTTTGGGGGTGTGCCTGCTTTGAGCTGAGCCTTGTGCTTGGTGCACTTTGGGGTGGCTCTCTCCTGTGTGGTGGGAAAGAGCTGGAGATGGAAACCTCTGCTGTCTCCTGCCTGGCAGAGCTGCCTGCTTGGCACACAAGTGCTCAGCAAGCAGCTGCTAACTCAGAGGGATTAAAGTGGTGGGTGCATTTATGTTCTGCCGGGATTGCGTGTTGTCATCCAGACCTCCAGTGAAGAACAGGAAAAGACCATTCCTGCTAGAATAGGCACTGCAGGGCAGCTTTTCCACATCCTTGTTTCTAATATCCTTCCACTCATGGAAGAGAGGAGACTGACATCTGTCTCACAGGAGGCTGCCTGACAGGTTTGCCTTAGGTTTTAACGATTGCAAATAAAGTGTTTTGGAGCCAGCTTGCTTCTTGCTGAGCTGTAGAACCACAGTAAAACGAGTTTGTTCTGACATCTATCTGTACATTTGTGATGTATATGGGAGGAAGAACAGGAGAAACAGCTGAAAAATGCTTTTCCTTCTGGAAAATCCTTCCACTTGTGTTCAAGACATTGGAGACCCTGATGCTTTGGGATGGGGCAGCTTTGGATGATGGTTGACTCCAATGGAATCTGTGTCCTGAAGTGGTGGCAAGCACATGTGTGTGCTGGATGTGCTAAGGACTCCTTTTGGGAAGCACTTGGTGTAGAGATGGACAATCCACTTATTTTGCTTTAGGTTCTTGCAAGCTGGTTGTAGTGACAATGCAGTTGCACCAGTATGCAAGCTCTCCTGTGTGACACCCGTGTCCAAGCAGCAAAGAATTCAGAGCTTCTGGCAGAGCAAGAATTGCTTTCCATTGTTTTGTTTGGACAGAGGCAGCAAAAAAATAAACCACCAACAAACACTCAATTCTCCAAGGCTGTATTATGAACTAGCGTGCTGGATGTGCTTTTCTTCCCTTGCTAAGAAAAATAATGGTCAGCACACTAAACCCACAGCTGCTCTGGCCCACTGTGGCTCCTAGTTGGCTTTTGTGCTGGGATTTGGCTCCCAGCTCTTCCTTAATGCCTTCAGTGGGGTATATTCAGTTTTCATAGACTTCCAGTTGTCTCTGGCCACAATCCCCCCAAGAGTAGCTATGAAACCACTCAAAACACAGCTTCTCCATCCCTGATAGCGTCCTGAAGTGGGTGACTGAAGGGTAATGTATTTGTTATAAATTAATGCCCCCAGCTGTGGGAACCATTTTGAGTTGGCAGGCTGCTTGCATGGCATTTGGTATTTGTTTAGCTTGGGATTGGCTGCCTCTGGCAGTTGTTACCACTAGCTGCCTTTCTTATCTCTTCTTTTCTATAATAAACACTGGAGCAAAAGCATGGAATTAGTCACTTCTGAGGCACTGCCTGCCTTTCCAGCTTCTGTCTTACCATCTTGTTTCTGGACCTTTGAGCCTTTTCCACTTCACTCTGCACCCCTTAGCTTGCTCCTGTCTGCATATCAGAGAGCTTTTTTTAAACATCCCATCTGTGCCAAACCCAGGACTACCTACATCCCACAAGACAGGCAGCCATGGTACAGCTGTGTGCAGTCCTGCTGGGCCCTGTGTTATTCAGTGCTACTTACCCAATCTGGTGATGTGCCACACGAGCCATCTGGGTGATGTCTGCTCAGATGAATGACCTGCAGGGGCTCTGTTAGGATCCTGATAGCATCCCAGGGGCTTGGCACTACATCCTGCTCTTCTGTACACATTTACCATAGTGCTACTGGTGGTTTGAGGGAATGCAATGCAGGCAGCACCTCCGGAAGCACAGGGCTCTGTGGTTCTAATCCAGTCCTGATGTAGATGTATGAGCAATTCCTACTGATTTGCTTCCACTTCAGAATTCCCTGATGAGCTCTAGGCGTTGTCTTGACCTGGCCGTGCTTCCAACAGTTCCACAGGCAAGGCAGTAATGAGCAGCCGAGGGTGCAAGAATCCCTCCCTCTCTCTCTGGTCTCATCTCACTTTAAAAATACACAGAGCTATATATCTCACTCAACACGTGCAAATGCTGTTTCCTGTCTATCCCTGCTCTGCTGACTGAAAGCCAGTCACGCTTCCACCCTGGAACAGCCTGCCAGGTAAATGCTGCTTGATGGATAAAGCATGTCAGTGCTGCCTCTGGAAGTAGCATGGGAGCAGGACCAGAATGCAGCCCATGCTCACCCCATGGAGGCACAAAGTTGCTTGGCAGGGATTAAAGTCTCTTATTTTGTCCTAATTTTCATGAGCATGTCACTTACCTCCTGCTGAAATCTTCCCTTCTCCTTTGTATGATCCCACCTGTAGCCAAAAACCACCATGGTGACAAACTTTGACTCTGGATTTGCCTGTGAGGTGGGATGTGCCCTTCCCAGGAAGGGGACACAGCCTGTGTGCTTCTGTTTGGGAAAACAGGGCTGGGAGCTCAGCTGCAGGTTGCCTACTTGCAGGGCTTCCAAATGTTTTGTCTTGCAGGACTGGGCCCATCTGGGTAGGGTCTTTCTGGCAAAAACACATTCAGTAAAATAAACAGAAGCCCAAAAACCCCTCATGAAATGTACGATGCAATTTGTGCATTTTCTGAGCAGTATCATAGATTGGGTTTGGGTGCGACAGAGAAATGGGCATCGCCGATTTCTTTTGAGTACTCTGCAGGCAAATACAGTGAAGTTAGTCCTGCTTCCCTGGTTTCTCCCTGCCCTTTGTGCTGGTGCTTGTGATGATGAATGGGGGGAAAATTCTTGCCCAAGAGCATAAGCAGGCAGTGGATCCTATAACAGGCTTGTGTCCTCATGGTCCTGACTTGTGAAATGGAGCTGAGGAGAGCTGGTGTTAGTGGAATTGAGAGGGTCAGATACCTGTTTTGGGAGGGATTTCTTGATTTCTGCCTGAGGAGGATTGTGAGCAGCCTCTTTCTGGCTTGTTTTGCTGTTCCAGAGGTGACTGACGCCTGCCCACCGTCTGGGACAGCCCGAGGCTGCTGTGCAGCAGCATCTGAGCTCACACCATGCCACAAACCTGCTTTTTGCCATTTCATTTCACTGGGCCAGGCTCACGGTCAGCTTTCCCCCTGACCTCCTGTGCTAACACAGCCCATCTCCATAGCAATGGCTGTAAATACCGTCCTACGCGCTTTTGGACACGGTGTAGTGACACTCTCTGTGTACTTCACTCAAGGCTGAAACAAACAACCAATAAATCTGCTATAAACCAATGAGTAACTTGTTTTGGTTACCAGGGAGATTGCCAAGTGCAAATGCAACCTGAAATAGCGATGAGCTCATCCTCTGAGCAATGCCGGTGCCTGAGCTGGAGCAGCCGGATGGAAGGGGAGCCAGCGCCAGGAACGCTGTCTGCTCAGCCGACATTTGGAAGCTGTGTGTGCTGCTTTGCCAGACTGCTTTTGCCTTGCGAATGAGCTTGTGCAGGGGATGGTGCATGGGGCTGTGGCTGAGCACAGGCCCTCGCAATTGTTGGAAATGCAGCAGTGGTTTTCCTGGTGGGACTGTGGGTCAGAGAGCCCCGAGGGGGTAGCTGCTGCTTCCTCCCTCTATCTTGTGTTGGTAAAATCTGACCTACTTTCTGCAACACGCCATGGATAAGGGCTTGAAACTGTGGATTCTGCCATTATTGTGCCCTGAAGTGTTCCCAGGTTAAGTAACCAGAACAGAGCCAAGACCAGGACTTGTTTGAGATGGGTGGCAGCGTATTATCGTAAGATCAAGGAGGGAAGGTTTAGACTGGATGTCAGGGAGAAGGTCTTTACAGTGAGTGGTGAAGTACTGGCACAGGCTGCCCAGAGAGATTGAGGATGCTCTGTCACTGCAAGTGCTAAAAACCAGGTTGGATGGGGCCATGGGCAGCCTGGTCTAGAACCACATCTGGAGGTTGGTGGCCATGCCTGTGGCAGGGGGCTTGGAACATGAAGTCCCCTGGGGTCCCTTCCAACCCAAACCATTATATGATTCTATGTTATTTCATTACGGCAGCTTTCTGCATCTGCCCATCCCTGCAGTGCCCCACACAGCACCACTTTCCCCTTTCTGGTGGCACTCACAGGGCTGGCTGCAGCACCCTGAGCCCCTGTTCTTCTCATGCCCTCAGCAACGAGCCCCAGGATGGGCACAAGGCCTGGGCTCAGGGATAGAGGGAGGCTTGAAGCCATGCACAAACTGCCTCCCAGAGACCCAGTTCACCATATCTTGAAGGCACAGATACTGGTGATAAAAAGCAGATTACAGTTATTAACAGCACCAATACAGGCAGAAACTGAGCAACTGAAACTTAATCCTTGAACGTACTCACATGATACAAAAACACAATCTGTTCTTGGATTAATGGCATTGCTTATCCAAATGCATTCTGGAGCAAGGGACAAAGGCTGTGTCTATAAAAAGCACGTTGGTTTCAGTGGGGGTATTTTTATGTTCTGGAAGCCTTTTATTATAATTTTATAGGCGCTGAGTGTCAGGTCTCTGTGTTCTTTCAAGTCCCTTCCAGGCCTGGGGGTGGATTTTGTTAGCTGCTCTCTGGAGCCACATGAGAAATGTGCTGGGGACACAGCTGAGTCTCTTGGCACTGTGAGCAGTGCCAGGAAAGGGCATCAGGGAACTCCAGCGTTTGGAGCAGGTTGGCATTTGAAAGAAGGCAATTTTAACGTGATCAGCTGTAACCAAGTGAAATTTGGGCTTGCATAGCTGGGAAGAGAACTTTGCCCAATAGCAAGGTGATGCTGGAGTCCCATCCCATGCCTTGTTATTGCTGGATGAATCCTCAAGGATTGGGAAACCTCATGTTTTCCGCATTGCCCTGTGCTGGTCACTGCAGGATAAGGGCGTTTGTGAGGCCTCGTGCAGTGCTGCTGCACAAGTTGGTTTTAAAAGAAACAAGCCACTATTTCACATCTGCTTTAGCTTTTTGATGGTTTTCTCTGGCACTTGTGTGCAATTAACACAATTAGTCATGTAGAGCCGACCCTCTATTGGTTTGATTTGGACCGTGGTTTGACAGCCAAGCAGCAATTGTACCGAGAAGGGCTGCTTCCCTTTGCAGACTGTGTTACTCATTGTGCCTCGATTTATTGTCTCACTCCTACTTGAAAAAGAAAACAAAACCATTTTTGGGCCCAGATCCAGCTGCAGAGCAGAGGATGGCTTAATGAAGCACTTAAGTGGTTGTACCAACTCCACTTAATTTCTGTGTTTAAATTCAAGCACGCTTCTAAGTATCTTATTTTTCTTATCCTAAGCTTTCTGCCTGAGAAATGTAGCAGCCCACAGAGCCTGCGGTCTGAGAGCAAGTAGGGATAGTAATGCTGTGCCACTCTGCTGTGAGACCTGTGGAGGGAGCATGGGAGAGGAGAGGGGATGTCCAGCTGCTCCAGCCTGTCCTCAGGGAGGTGGGGATGAAGGCATTTGCAGCTCTGGGAAATGGAGAACAAACTTAATTCGGCAGCGTAATTCCATCCTGCAGGTAGGGTGCTCAGCTGGCACACTGCATGCCATGGCCAAGGGCTGTGTCCCTCTGGTTTTGGCTGAAGCTGAGTTCTAACCCCAGTGAAAGATGTAAGGGTATCAGTTCCTTTTTTCTTTTTTTAATTTTAATTTGAATCAGTGCTTTTTAACCAACCCATGGAGAATACTTTTCAGCGTAGTCCTTGCCCAGCTCTCATCTGACATGATTTCCAGGGAGACCTGAGATCCTTACTGCTTTATGAAAAATGAGATTTACATTCCTGTATCACACAGGCACTTTGAAAATATTATCCCTGGCTCCAGAGAAATGGCTCATACATTTTAATGCCACTATTAGAAATTGAATTGACAACACTTTTTCTCAGTGGAAACTGCTCTGCAGCTTAAGGGAAAGATATGCAGGAGGCACTAGAGGAGACCAGAGCTCTGGTCACTTGAGGTGTGTGTGCTTTTGGTGCAGTGCTTCTGCTGAACAAAAAGAGCAAGAGAAGGGGAAAGGAAAAGAGTGTGGGCCAGCAAACAGGGTTGAGATGCCAGTGGGGTCAGAACATTGAAACAGCATCTGGTCTGAAGGTGTGCTCAGAGAAATGGAGCTGGGTGAGTGCTGGCTTAAATGGGCTTCAAGGTGAAGAGCTACTGAGGTCTCAGGAGGTTCTCACTGTTGTGCGGGTGTTGTGGGCCTCCTCAAGTGAGCAACCTCTCCTCTGCTTGCTCTGGGGCGCATCCCCTGGCACATCCAGTGAGCGTCCATGTGAGGTGGTGCCAAAAAAAGCAGCTGTGGCTTTGGAGCCACTCCAAAGTGTAAAAGGTTTTCATTTCTGCCCTTGTGATGTGGTGTGGCTCAGTCTGGCTCAGCCTTTGTTGTTGGTGTCAGAATGCAAGGAAGTGGACCCTTCCTCCATTTTCATACACGCTTCTCTGGAGCCAGACATGGAACCAAACCCTCTCAAAGCCCAGGTTGCTGAGAATAACTTCTGTGACTCACCCAACTCCATAGGCCTTACCGGAGGGCACTTTGCAGCTTTGTTTTTCCTTGTAAAGAATGCACAGCATATGTCCTGACAATTAGTCAGAGTGCCCAAAAATACCCCTTCAGCCCTGCAAGCTGATCTCCTCTGGCTGAGATGGACGCAGGGTTATGCACTGTGGGGCTTTGGGAAAGGTTATTTTTAAAGATGACCACGTAACAAGGGTGATTTGGTCCTTTCAGCCACCAGCGCCATCTAACAAGTGAAAGTGCAGATAGCAGAATGCTAATCTTGCTGGAGGTGACTGTCCCATGCTTGTGGAGATGGGCTGACTGCTCTGATAAACCTATATGCCAGGGCTGGATCCTGCCAGCTTGAAATCAGAGCTTGGGACATGGCCTTGGCACCTGTGCCAAGTTCGGGCAGTGCTTTGATGGTGTGCTGGATGCCAGGGAGTCTTCCCAACTGGTATGCTAGTGCTAGGAAGGACATGTCCTTCTCATCAAAATGGTGTGTCTTCACCATAGCTGGGCAGTGTGCTTCTGCATGGCCTCTTTCTGAGAAGAATCTGCTTAGCCCATCTCACAGAATCACAGAATATCCCGAGTTGGAGGGACTCAGGAAGATTATAGAGTCCAACTCCTGGCTCCAGGCAGGACCACCCAAAATCAGACTGTGTGACCAAAAGCATCGTTCAGACACTTCTTGACCACCTCAACTGAAGCTGTTTATCCTCAGTGTTTTACAAGTGTTGAATGAACGCAGGATGCTCACATAGTGTATGCTGGGAAACATTTCTGATCCATAACGTGTAGATTTCCAAGGAAGGTGAATGACCCAGAGTTCAGGCAGTGATGCAAACTAATAGTTGAACCTCTGTGCTCATTACAGTGAGCTATTTGACTTCACTGGGGGGACAGCATTGCTCAGCCAGCTGCCATGCCTATGAGAGGCAATTAGCAGTGCAGAGAACATACTGGAGGTTGTGAAATATTATTTCAGTGACGCCTCACTAAAAGCTTGGTGAAGCCCCAACACAAGTGGTTATTTTATGGGTACAGTAAGGTTATATTGCTGTGAGTGCACATCAGAGCTTGTCTCTTCTGGAATAGGCTGTCAAGCTGCCTGGCTGGGTGCTCTGTGCCTTTGCTGCAGGTCTCTGCTGTTCTGTTCTCCATCCCCAGTGCAGAGAGAGAGAGCTTGTCTGTACAAAGCAGCTCTTGATTTATACACAGATGCTCTCCTCGAGCTGTGGTGTCACTTGGCTTTCAGCAGCCACCGAAGGGCTGCCATGTCAGCAACAGGTGATGGGAACAAGTGCCAGTCAGAGCGTATGTGGAGGGGAGCTGCAGAGCAGATGGAAGCAGGGAAATAAACTTGGAGCTGCCATGGGAATAGTCCTGGAACTGCTCCAGCCTGTGGATGGAGGCAGATGGGAAAAACCCAGCTTATTTCTTCCCAGTTTTGCTGTTTTTCAGATCCCTCTGTTTCCAGCTCCATTATCACTGTGCCATTCCTTCCTGTCTGTTACTACATCTTATTTTTTTTCTCTTTTCTTATCCTTCCTTCTTTTCCCCCCTTTGTTTCTACTTGTGTTATATCTGAGTTCATGTAGGGCTAACTGACCTGTGTGTGCCTTCTTATCAGCTTATTCCCACTTCCACTGTGCCGTATCTCCATCGCTGATCCTGAAAGCTTCCCTTGGCTGGAAGAACCCAGATCTCAGTCTCTGGGCTGGAGGTCAGCACAGTAGGAAGGAAATCATCCTGGTTCCCTCTTTGTGGGACTGTCTGCTTATAGCCCTCCGAGTGCAAACACCACCCTGTGGCCCTTCCACCAGCACAGAACTGGTGCTGGGAGCAGGAAGCACATGAAGTCAAGGCACTTGGAGAGCCAAGCACTTGGAGAGCTGCATCAGCCCTAGGGATCTGTCCTCTGCCCTAACCCTGCTGGTGCTTGTGTCAGTGAGTCCAACTCCTTTGTTGCTGGCTTCCTGCAAACTTTGTCTTTAGCGAAAGGTAAAGGAGAAAAAGATGAGGTGGGGGGGGGGGAGGGGAAAGAGTGAGCTCTGTTAAGTAGAATTACTTTGTTCAGTTTCTGCCTCAGAAGAGCCAAGGGGAGTTTAAGATCTGCAATAGTTTGGACAGAAGGAGGGCTCCCTGCTGCAGGAGAATGCACGCTGCACACCAGCTACGTGTGGATTTGAAGAAATGAAGCAACCCTGAATCAGCTGTTACTTGAAAAGAAGGAAATGTGTGTGCAAAGAGGCCATGCCATTGCAGTGCTATTGCAGCAGTCTCAGCCTGCTGGTCCCATGGGAAGGCTGAGAACAACCTGGGCTCTTGCTTTGCTTTCACACGGAGCAGCTGAATCGCTGCTGTGCTTTTCTGTGCAGGTTCACTCTGCATCCAAGGCAGAGCTGATAAAAGCAGGAGGTGAAGTGTTGCCCTAAGAAGTGGACAGGTGCCCCCTTCCTGCTCGTATTTACTGCTGCCTGCTTCTTTCTTTGATGATAGTGACTAATAGTTAATCAATGCCTGGGTTCCGTTGGCTTTATTTAGGACTCACAGCCTGTTGAGTGACAGTAGGATGTGTGGGCAAGCTGAGACGCCCAGACCTTTTCTGGCAGGATTGTTAGGGCAAGAAAATACTCTGGAAAGCACAATGTGAATCATTTGTCTATCCGAGCAGATGACACTATGTGCCAGCCATGCTGCTCTGCAGTCAGACCTGTGCGGTGGGGTCACTGTGTCCAGATCCTGCTGTGCTGAAAACCCACAGGACATACTTAATGCTAAAGCCCTCAAAACCCAAGCCTGTGTGCCCTGCTGTGTGCTTACAGCACTCCTTCTTCTCTGCCCAGCTCTGGTAGAGAGTGGTGGCGTGGATGGGATGGGAGCAGAGGCATCGTGGTGATGCTGCACAAGGCTGTGTGTTATGTCTGGCAGTGGGATGTGCTGTCTGTCAGGACTGCCCTCCTTTCTCTGGAGCATGCTGTCTTTCCTGGTAGCTTCAGCTCCATGCCGTAATCCATGGGGTGACAACATCCCTCCTTGGTGCTTGCGCTGTACCTTGCACCACTGATGTGTTTAATTGCATTCAGAAGGAGCTGGGCTTGCAGGGATGAATTAGACCTGTGGGGGGAAGATGGGAATTGCTCAAGGTCATATGGCTAAAATGAGACCAAAGAAAATACAAGAGCAGCCCTGTCTTCTCAGCAAGGCTTTTTCCCAGCCTGTCCTTGCTGTACTGGCCCAGGAGGCCACGAATTCAAGCAAAGATGGCCTTGTTATTACAGACTGCTTTTGGGGAATTGCCAGGCCGAGCTGTGCAGTAAAATGTTGCTGCAGGGAGATTCATGGTGAAACTTCATGGGTAGCAGTATCCTCTGTGTCCTGCTCCTGTTGTTTGGTCAAGCTTCCTCCCTGCCACCTCTTCCAACCCATGCCTGTTGTTGCTGCAAACACACATGCATTTGTGCACGTGAAGCGTTTTGATGGCCAAATGTCTGAGATGCTGCCACGGCACAGCTGGACTGCAGCCATCTCTGGGTGGGACGAGGCAGTGCTGCAGTTCAGGATGGGGAGCAAAGATTGCTGTTTGTGATTGAAAACAGAGGGTGTGTTGGGGAAGGAGAAAATGATAGCCATGTGGGAATGTGTCAACTCTTTTGTAGAGAACTAGAAAGGTGTGAGAGTGGTTAATGGTGCTAACTTGACATGTATTGCCAAAAAATGAACTAATGTCTGTAAATATTACACCACGCACTGCAAGATTAGCACAGGAAAATACCAGTTGTTACAGTTCCTGTTACCATCTGAATTATGCAAGCAATTTGCAAGAGTTTATAGGTGAGCTGGAGTAATGTAAGGCTTTTCCTAGCCAAGGGATTTTGGTTTGCTTGTCTTTTAGCACATTTTCCAGCCTCAAACAGCTACACGAATGGGTCGTGCTGGGCCGTTCAGGGACAGCATGCTGGCAAGTGTGATTTTTCCAGGCAATGTTGAAAACTTGAGGATGCTGGGATGACGCTGACCTTGCATGTGTACTGAGTGATACCCGTACAGCCTGGTGCTGGGCTGAAGGCTCTGTGCACCCTGCCCCGTGGCAAGGAGCTTGCGGCATCTTTGGTGGGGAGCAGAGATGTGCTGGTGCTTGGCTGCTCAGAGGCCAGACGGCATTGAGTTGGCCTGTGAACAATAAACACTGGCTGTCAGGAGGTTAACTGCCTTTCCCACGGCCGTGCACTGAGTCAGTGTGGAAGCAGGATTAGCAGCTGGGCGGCCCTGGCCGCAGCCCCGAGTGCAAACACTGCTGCTGGCTGCGTGACCCAGAGCACAGGGCCGTGGAGCTGCCTCTGCTGCCTCAGCCCAAATACCTCCATGCAGGAGAGCCCTGCAGCACGGCTCCCTCTGCTCCCTGCCGCAGCTCAGGTGGAAGTAGGTTGTGTGGATTCAAATTATGTACAGAGTTTCGGGGGCGTGTGAGCAAAGAGAGCAGAGGCACAAGCCTGGGCTCTGTAATCCCACAGCGGGGAGAGCCCAGCCGTGCTGTTAGGTGCTAGAGAAGCTCCGTGATCGTGAAACCTGGCTTTTTAAGTGCTGCTCTTCAAGGATTTGCTTGCTTTGGATGATTAATGCCTTGAACTGCTTTAGAGTAAAGGCTGGAGGAGGTCCAGGCATGGTGGTTTTACAGGCAGTAAGACCTCAGCATGCCCCTTGCCTTGAAGACAAGCCCAGCTCCCATGAATGTACCTTGGTGCTTCCCAGACTCTCAGCTATGTCCCCAGAGGTACAACCTGTGGCTGCTCTGGGCCCTACAGCCAGGGGACAGCCCCTGCATGTGGTCTGGGGCTGATTCCTTGCAACGCAGCCCTGCTGACCCTGGGGGCTGTGATTCTTCTCTTCCCTTGGGCAACAGCGGTCGGAATTAATGTGGGTCTGTTATTTAGCTCAGGACTGATATGAGACACAATCTAGCTCTAAAGCCAAGGCCAAATAGTACTAGCATGGGGTCAAGTTCCTGAGACACTCTCTGCCTTTGGGACTAATTTGGGTGCTGAGTAGTGGGGCAGGTATTTACATGTTGCCTACAGAGGTCTCTGGATCCTATTCTTCTCCCTCAGATCACCTAAAATGGTAAGAATTTTCAAGGGGGATTAAGGTTGTGATCTCTGGGGAGGGGAGTGGACATCTGGTAGGAGTCCTGTCCGTATTAATAGCCTTCATTTAAATGTATGTTATCAAACGGGGAAGCTTCTGATCAGCCAAGAGTCTGTGCACTCTCTTGCCTGTGGCTTTGGGCTGGTAATCATGGCTTTCCACAGGCACACAGGTAACGTGGACATGCTGCTGTCTGCACGTGTGTGGTAAATGGGGAGGAAAATTTTGCTAAGGGTGTCCAGCTCTAGAGAAATAATTCTTTTGAATCTGGTGTTCAGTCTGGGTAATCAGCAGCTTTGACTAATGGTGGTGAATGGGACTAATGGTGGCAGCGTGTGGGAGCAGCGCTGGGAACAAGGCAGTGAGGAGCACAGGTGGCAGTGGCTTCATTGATCTGCAACGTGCATTGGATGTGCTTTGTGTCTGCTGCTGTGGGAGGGCTGGGCTCAGCTGCTGTTTGAGGGAAAACTGTGAGAATGGAGGATGGCACTTCACTGTGCAGTGAGTTTGTTGTGGCATTGCTGCCCTGAGCAGGGGAACTCCCAGCAGAAGCCCAGCAGGTAAACCCAGCTGTTTTGCACTGCTCTAGTGGGAGGTTTTTGGTTGCTCTCCTTTCTCTGTGTTTGTCTTTTAGATGACCAGTAATATGCAAACCTAATTTTTCCTTCCTGTTAACATACAGAAATGTTGAGGAGGGTATTTTGCACGTCCCCTTTGCATGCTGATATGTTGTGTCTTCCTACCGGTGCCTGTTCCCCTTTAGCTCTCCAAATACTGAGCATCCTAAGGTCTTTGGAGTTTTGAAAAGCTTATCTGGTTCTTAGAAGCTAAGTTCCTGTGTGTCCAGCATGTACTCACATTCCTGAATTGCAACATGCAATTGCAGTGCTATTGCATCTCTCAAATGAGATGCAGCCCAGGGGGTGGACATGCCCTGGGGTGCAGGGCTGAAGCATCATTTGATATTAGAGCATCACTTTATAATACTTCCAGGTGTCTTTGTCATCTTCCTCGGTG
This sequence comes from Tetrao urogallus, assembly GCF_951394365.1. Lineage (NCBI taxonomy): Eukaryota > Metazoa > Chordata > Aves > Galliformes > Phasianidae > Tetrao > Tetrao urogallus. The sequence goes on along the minus strand of NC_136826.1, from coordinate 14,982,428 downwards.
TGGATGTTCTCTGGTGTGGGGACCAAACTCGGTTTGGCATTGGAGTGGTTCTAGTCCAAGTGCTACAAGCACTAATCACAATTAACACACACACAGCATTAACGTTATTTTTATTACGCATGTGCTTCTCGTTGGTTGGAGGTGGTTCAGGCACTACACTGAGATGAGAGAGAGCTGAGTTCCAGTTCCTATTTTACCAAACTCACTGGACAAATAACCAGGGTTGCTCACAAAAGCACTGCATGCTCTAGCTCCTTGACAATCGATACAAGCTGGAGTAGCCAGCATCCAAAATGGGATAAGCTGTGCAGATGAAGCAATGAACATCTGTGATACCTGAAGCCTTGTGCTCTTATCAGAGGGTGCAGAAACACCCCAGTCCTCAGGGCTGAGCAAAGGACCTCTGTCCAGCCCCGCCGCCCATCTTGCCAAGTAGGTAGATGCAGCAGCATCTCCCAAACCAAGGGCAGGGTCTACCTGCCAGCACAAGCTGTGATTCAAAATGCTAGTGCTGAGCACGTGCTGTGTTTGGAGTGCTGACACCACTGGGTTTTAAGGCAGTGTCTGTTCCCAGACCAGCAGGGAGCCCCATTCCCCATGGGCATCCCCCATGGGGTGCTGCCATGCCTGCAAGGAGCATGAGCTATGCAGTGGAAGAAGACCTTGTGAACATAAGAGAATGAGAAGACCTTGCTCCTGGGCACAGCAGGCATGGAGTGTAGCTGGGAACATAAACTAGAAGACAGCCGCAGTCAGGTGCCAAACAATTTTTTTTTTTTGCTTTAACTGACTTAGGTCATTTCGAAAGGCTTAGACTTAGGCTGCCTAAAGTGCTCAGCCCTGCCCTGGGCAGTGGTGCTGTGTATGCCAGGAGCTTTGTTAGCCTTAGCTGAGCTCTGTATTAAGTGTAGAAGTGCGTGTTTTTTAAATAGCACGTCCCTACTCCCCTGGGAAACTGACAAGATTTAATAATGATAGGGATGTGCTCAGACATGGTGGCAATAGGACCGTAGGGGATGATTTTGGCAATGGCCTGAGGAACTTGGAGCTGTTCTTGTTCTAAATAAAGAAGATTCTCTTCTATCAGCAGTGTAATTTTTGAATTATAGAGTATGAGACTTGCACGTGCCCCAGCCTGGCAGCGGGAGAGCACAGATCTTTGCTCTTTACTGTCAATCCTCCCAGCAAAAATGACCTGCAAGAGATATGTAAAGCCAATGGAAAGGAATAAATGTGCAGGCACTGTGCCAGTGACCTTGAGATGCAGACCTGAGCACCTCTTTTCCTTTCTGATTAACAGTTCCCTTCTTCTAAAGCTATTCCCTGGTTCTTATGGCAAAATACACAACACTGCCTGGAAGAATGCTGAGCACAGTCACTAAGGTGACACACCACCAAGTGCCAGGTCCTGAGCCCAGACAGGCGGTTGTTGTCACCACCCGGTGGCACAGGGGCTGTCGGATGAGGAAAACAAAGCTGATGGAGAGCCAAAAGGCAGCTGCTCTTTCCCAGTGTATCCATACCCCAGCAGAGGGTCAACAGCCTTGGCCTCTTCCTTCCTGCATGCCACTGGAGAAAGGGGAAATGCAGCAAGTCCATAAGGTTTGAGTACAGTTTCCCTAGTTGGTTTTAGAGACCACACTTCAAGTTCTTCCTTGGTGGCTTATCACATTGAAACACATTCCCCGGAGACATTAACACACATCCTGTGCTAAGTGCTTTGCTTATCAGCTATGCTTCAGATCGTTAGCAGAGTGCTGTGATTTAATTTGTTCCACAAACCACCCCAATGCTGTGTCATGGTGTACGGCTCGATGGTGGTATAAAGCTTGACTGGATGAGGAGAAACCACTCAGGGACCATGGGAACTGAAGGGACAGGTAGGGTTGGTGTTAATGCAATTGCTTCACTTGTTAGATCTGCATCATTTCCAGTCCCAAAGCCTGCCTTGACGCTGTATAGGCAAAGCCCTGACCACGGGCTGTAGGCAACCCTAGGGCCCATATGCTGGAGACTATTGAAAGATGAAGGGCTGTCCAAGGGCTGAGGGGCTGCTTTTGAAAAATAGTAGATGTTCTTTTGGGACAAGCAGCTGATTTTGTACCTCTGTGTTCAGGTGAATGTTAATGTTGAATATTCCAGTGGGTCTTTGTGCCAAATGCCCCGATATTTGAGAAGGCCACTGCTCTGGCTATCCGCCCTTTAGCTGTAGCCAAATTCATCAAGGAGCTGCATTTAGACAGCAGGCTCCCAGAGCTGGTTGGAGAGGGGCACCTTGCTGGAAGCAGAGAGAGTTTCTGTAGTAGCTTTTGGGAAATTGGTGATGCTTCTATCTGGAAAGTCTGAGCTCTAGGGTAAGAGCAGGAAGAGGATTCGAGTATTGGAGGATTTTCCTTGAGCCCTTTACTGCGAGTCCTGCAGGCTGTGTGAGGATAGGCTTGTACTGCACTTAGCCTTTCCCCAGACACTTGCGCTGTTGTCTTACTGCTCCTCTCCAGCAGAGCATCCTCTGGGCATCATCCCAGGCTGGAGAACTGTTCAAGTCTGTCCATACTTTTCCTCCATTTCCCAAATCACCATTGCCTGGTTTTTGAGTCAAGCTTTTGGCCTGTGAGATGGCTCAAGGTGGGCAGAAACTCCCTGGGCTGCCAGACCCTGTGTTATTTGTCTGTGGGGCTCAGAGCTGCTGTGATAAATGTGTCCCATTTGGCACATGGCGTGTTACACAGGAACACAGGGTTGTGTTACTCCTTGAGCCATATGTTCACAATTACGTGTTCTGCTTGAAGGCAACCCTAAACCTGAGATCAGGAACGTTAAGATACCATTTGCCCTGGACTCTCCAACTGTGTTTCTTCTAAATAAAACCCGCTTGCTTGATGAAGCTCTACAGGGCTGGAGGTGGCTCGCATAGTTTCCATGTTTCCCAGCTGTTTGTTTGTTTCATTTCCTTGAAGCAGTACAAACACAGCCCTTGGCGTGGCTGTCAGCAGGACGTGGCCGTCTCCTGACCTTGGCCAAGCGGCAGTTCCAGCCCCGGCCCCCACAGAGCGCAATGCTGGCCAGCTTGGCCTCTGGCCCACTTCACTTAGTTTAACGGAAGGGAAAGGGAGTGAACCCAGCTCCCACCTCTGCTGCAGCCTCCCTGGGATCATCTGCCCTGATTTCTGGAGTAGAAATGCTCCAGCTCAATCTGCAGCTCAGGCTGGTGTTGGTGTGGTCGTGCCCGGGTCAGGGCTTGCTCAGTTTGATGCGTGCTCGCATTTGATAAGCAGGAGCTTAGCAGTGATTCCGTGGCTGGCAGGCTGGGCTACGCGGTTGATGGATAATTCTTGAATTACTGGGGTGGGCAGCTGCCCAAGAAGCTGTTGTGTAAGCAGGTCCTCATGCCATAATGTGGCAGAGCTGCCCACGCAGCACCCAGCAGGCAAGTGATGGGCATTGGGCGGCTATTCCTGGGATGACAGCTTCCCCAAAAGCCTGACGCTTCCTTCCTTCAGCGCATGCTGGTGCTTCAGCTCTATCAGCAAAAGAATTATTGAACTTCCTCTTGGTGTATTGTTGCCAGAATGCTGCTGTGGCTCTGTCTGGGTATGGAGCCTGGCCTGGGCTTCCTCTGAGGAAGGGCAATGGGGAAAGGCACGGAGCCGCTGCATTTCTTTAAGTGTAGGGAGATCTTGTTTTCTTGTTCTTTGTGACTTTGTATATGAAAGCCCAGTGATAGAGACAGCTGGAAGCTGCACAAGTATCTGGCACAAAAGGCCTCAGAGAGCTGCAGCTGGCTGCAGGCTTGGGCTGGAAACATGGAAACTATTCTGCTCCACTCTTGGTTGGCGGTGATTTCTGCACACAAATTAGGCGGTGCCTCAGCCGGGATCTCGCCATGCCTGCAGCAGGTCTGCCATAATGACCAGAGTCACTCTGAGTGAGTGATTAGGTACCATTATCCCTGCTTGACATGAATGATGTAAATAAAAGTCTGGTGTTCTTCCTCTGAAGAAGGTGACAGGGACAGGCTGTCGTGTGGCCCTGCTCTTCCCCGAGCCATGGAGCAAGCAAGCTCTGCAGTGCTGCAAGCACAGCGGTTCATTCTCCAGGAGGCCAAGAGCTGCATTTTTGTATTTGGCCAGAGCCCATCCTGCCTCTTTATAGGCAGAAATTTAGCACTCATATCTTGGATGGCTATTAAGGGCACGGAAAATATTTGTGTTACTAAAACACTGCTTATGCTAATTGCATGCACAGTGCTTCCAGGAGGCTGGGCGGCACCGGCCAGGAGTCAGCCCGCATAGCCTCACCCTATGGCCTGCTTTCTCTTCAATTCATGGTACTTCTCTCCCTGTGTACCAAGGAACGTGTTCCTGATTGCTGTGACCAAACCCAGGCTGCGTACCGCAGCCAGACCCTGAGCCCAGTGGTGTGTGAGGTTATCCTGGAGGCACCTGGAAAGCTCTAGTGCTAGTGCAGGTAGCAAAGCTGGCTTGCTTTATAAACCACTGAGCTGATAGAACCATTGAGGTAGCTTTTGCTGTTTCAGAACTTGCTTTCCCTAGCAACAAGCCCTTCAGGCACACCACACGCTCATGTCTGAGCCATTTTTTCATCACTTCCTGTGATGCTGGAGCAGTTACCAATGCTTCAGCATTCTAAGTTTACCCCCTTCCCTCCCGCAGGGCCCAGCAGTTACAGCGTGGGCACCATGTCGGAGCGCTTTGACTGCTATTACTGCCGCGACAACCTGCAAGGCAAGAAGTATGTGCAGAAGGAGGGCCGCCACTGCTGCGTCAAGTGCTTTGACAAGATCTGTGCCAACACCTGCATCGAGTGCAAGAAACCCATCGGTGCTGACTCCAAGGTAACTGCTTGGTGCTCGCACAGGTGATGAGAGCAAGACAGGCAGACGCTTGTTTCCCCACCCCCCTGACCCCCAATTTGTTTCCCTTTCTTGCAAGCTTCTGTGTGGAGTTTTCTTTCAAATACCCTGGCTGTTGGGCTATGCCTGAAGGAGCTGCTTGGGCAAAGAGCCAGAGGCCGTGGGGCACTGCTCAGGCAGCCTTTGCATGGGATCTGGTTTCAGGATCTCGATTTGGCCATATGAACTGCTGCAAATGCCAACTTGTCCCAACTGGCAGTTAATCCAGCTTTTGTAGGTCTCCCAGAAAACTCGTCTTCTGGGCGAAGCACTCTGGAACATAGGATATAATAATTATTATTTTTTTAAATCAGTTTGTAAATGTTTATGGCAAGGATAACGTACACCTCAACTAGAAGGAACAGGATGACCAAAGTAGCCCTTGCTTGCGGAACCCCACATCTCAAGGTTGCTGGCTTTAAAGCACATTCTGCTACCCCAAAATCCCAAAGTGCACTTAGGCTCTTCCTAGATGTAGCTTTTCGTATGCGATGATAATAGCACTGGGACAGTAACTTGGTTCTAGTGGTGCTCAGCAGAAGGAGGGCTTATTGCTCACTGTTTCTGATCATTCCAGGAGCTGCATTTCAAGAACCGTTACTGGCATGACAGCTGCTTCCGCTGCGTCAAGTGCTACACGTCCTTGGTCAATGAGCCCTTCATGCTGAGGGAGAACAACAAGGTCTGGTGTAGCAACTGCACTGCCACTGAGGATGCACCCAGGTGTAAGGGCTGCTTCAAGCCTATCATCGCAGGTACCAGTGCTAGCAGCATGGATGTGATTACTGAGTGCTGCTAGGGCAAAATCTGAGGCTAATTAAGCAGCAGTTAGGAGTCGTAGTGCAAGTGTGGGGAGTAACAAAGGGGTGCAGGTTTTTACTGCTGCTCTTACCTGTCCATTCTAGACGAGGGTTAACTGCATGGCAGCCTCTGAAACCTCACATGGACAGTGGATTTTAGTAGTCATTGTTAAACAATTTCTGTTAAAAGCTCTGCTATGTGAAACAAGATCCTCCTCTCAAAAGGCACAACACTTGGCAAACGTGACTCTAAGAAAATCTGGAAGATCCTTACTAAAATTGGATGTAGAAATTAGTTGTGAAGAGCTGTTGAAGTCCTGCATGGACAGATCTTGCAGCCATTACGCTGCATGAGGTTACTGCATGCTTGTCACAGGCCTGAAATCCGACCTGCAGTGTTCTTTCTTTCTGTTGTAGGAGACCAAAATGTTGAATACAAGAAGATGGTCTGGCACAAGGACTGCTTCACTTGCAGCCAGTGCAAGCAAGTGATTGGATCTGGGAGCTTCTTCCCAAAGGGTGATGAATTCTACTGCGTCTCCTGCCATGAGCATAAATTTGCCAAGACCTGTGCCAAATGCAAGAATGTAAGTCCTTCCCCTTTGCCACTGCAGCTGCCAGAACTGCCTGTAGCATCTGTGTCAGAAGCTAGGAGAGTAAGCCAGTAGACAGATCATCTTCTCATTGTACTATTGCTAGCATTTCTTTCTGGAGATACTGGTGCTGCAGCTAGCAGTGTAAGAGTGTGAGAGAGCTAGAGGCTATGGCACATTTGTACTTGAGCAGGGCCTGCAGGGTTTGCTAGGAGCTAATCTGTTGAAACCAAATGTTACAAGGCTGGCACAGCCTTGTATTTGCTTTAGGGATGGCAAGGCTAAAGTGGTTTAAAGTTCTCTAGCAATGTTCTCTAGTTTGTGTATTCAAACCATAAAACAATCTTTTGTAAAACAGCTGCTGTATAATCTTACAATTGATTATAACAGAATTGCAGAGTAATTGCAAATAAGATAAACTATTATGAAAGCTCCAGACATGCAAAATTCCGGGCTTCAAGTGTTCAAGGATGAGGAGTTCAAATGTTGCACAATTTCATTTTAATGAAAACGTTCGAGTGACCTTCACCATGACCAAGCTCTCCTTCACGACACCTCATGCCTGCTTCACCTCTCTTCTGAAACATCTTTCTTGCTCTTTGCCTCTTAGCCCATCACTTCTGGAGGTCTCACTTACCAGGAACAGCCTTGGCATTCTGAGTGTTTCATTTGCTCCAACTGCAAGAAGCAATTGGGTGGGAAGCGCTTTACAGCTGTAGAGGATCAGTTTTACTGTGTTGACTGCTACAAGGAATGTGTTGCCAAGAAGTGTGCTGGCTGCAAGAATCCTATTACAGGTATGTTGGATTTTATGCAGCTTGAGACCGTGGGGTGCTTAAGGTCAGAACTCTGATCCCCAAAGATGTGCAGCTCGGAGGCCACTAACACCACAAGCAGCTGTAATATCCCAAGCCTTACCCCAGCAATTTACATGTGATCTAACTATAACTCACATGCTTCTTTACCTTTTGTACTCCTCGTGCTTCTTTTACCTTTTACCTCCTCCAAAATTGCCCCAGCTGGAACTATTCACACATCAACATTAGTCTGAGAACTGCAAGTCTAAAAAAAGTAATTTTTTTATTGCCCTGAGTGACATTTGCTGTACTTCTCATCTATTTCACATGTCCCCGTTAGTTACTGGATATGAAAACCCCACAAAGCTCAGCCAATGAGGGGTGCTATCCTGTCAATCCCATAAGTCTTGCATTTCAGAGCATGGATTTGAGCCTATAAGAATGAGGTAGGCTGTTCTGCCCAACCTCTGCTGTGATCAATGTCTCGATCCATGTCCTTCACATGGATTGTTCCCTGGAGAAGGAATCCAAGGGACGAGGCTTACTGCAGACAAGCCTTTGCTAAGCTGCCTGCATTGCATTCTCACAGAGAAGCAAACAACACGGTTCAGCTGCACTTTGGGCTAGTATTTTAGACACTGCAACTACAGTCTGTGAGACTACAGAAGCATGAGAGGCAGTAAGAATGGGATCTGCTGCATGGTGGGCTAACCCAGCCACGGGGAAAGCTACTATCGTCGTCCTATAATTGTGTTCTCTCCTAGCAGGATTTGGAAGAGGAACCAGCGTGGTTAACTACGAAGATGAATCCTGGCATGATTACTGTTTCAAATGCACAAAGTGTGCCCGTGGTCTGGCCAACAAGCGCTTTGTTTGCCATAATGGAAAAATTTACTGTGCTGAGTGTCCCAAACGACTGTAAGGAGCAGACAGCAACTGATTTAAAAAGGATTTTAAAGGCCCGCTTTTCAAAATAGTCCTGGTAAAGGTGCAGGTTTTGCATGTTAAGAGTTCTACCTTTTTCAGTTTTAGTATAAAAACAACTAAAATAGCTTGAATAGACCGGGTATGAGTTTTGAAGCTCCTGCAGCAAGAAAGCATGTACTGCTGCAAAAGCTAACCTTGCCTTCAAGTAACTATTAGCTTAAAGGCTTGAACATTTAGACTTTAGCATTAGAAAATCCAAATACTACCATAATCTGTGTGTGGTTTAAACTAAAACAAAGCTAGTTGTAAACTTGCTTAGTATAGGCTTAAGCTTGGTGCTTGCACTAAGTGGTTTTGACAAGGCATGCACCTCAGAAAGGGAGATGCAGACGTTGCACCCAAGATCTTGCAAGTACAGGAACATTACATGTATCACACCATGAACAGCAGCTCCATACTAAGTACCTCTGCTTATTTACCGTGCCAAATTGCAACAAGCATACAGAGTGGCTTTATCTTACATACATATAACAACATTTTGGCAGTACAATTTAGTGTTAGTTCTAAGTTTCCATAAACTTGTTTTGTTTTTGATTTCTGCATGGTTTGCCCTAAAGTTTTGCTCACCAGCTTTTTTTACATCATGTTTAATAAGGTTGTCTACATCCAATTATTAATCTACTACTAAGAAACTCTTTCAACTACTGCAGAGTGCACGTTCATTTAGAAGTGCCTTAACAATAGCTCGGATGAGCACAGCTCTCCTATCACGTCAGTGTATGTTTTACGATTCAATAAAAATGAGACTAGTGCCTGCCTGGACTCCTACAATCTGGAAAACTGTTGTTTTTTCATTTTGCTATCTTATATGATAGACATCTCTCATGAGCTGAGCTACTGAGATTGAGTCTGATATCTTGATACAGGAAAGAGCTCCTCTGCCAGTGTCCTTAGATACATGAGGACTAGAGCAACAATGTACATAAACCAATTAGAAAAACACATAATTGACAGCAGACCATCTGCAAAACCAGCCTACATGAAAAAAACCTTTTGGAAAACACTCAATCAGCCACTGTCTGTACACCTCTATTACCTTTTAGTGACCTATGAGCTGGTTTGAAGGGTTTTCATGCTTTTGTTCCCCCCCCATCACAGTAGCTGATACACATAGCAATATTTATGAACCAGATGCTGCTTCAGTCATTTCCCTTCATACACAAGAACCTACCAGAAACAGAAATACCCCAAAAAAGGGCAGCATCTTGCTGTTTCCATGATGGTCACAGCTCCACAATGGCCACGGAGCACTGCAGGACTTACCCTTACAACAAGGTGCTGGTCCTACAAGTACGAGGCAAAGGCTTCCAGTAAAAAGCAAGTTAAAGAATTCAACAGTTATGAGACTCTCATAGGTGCACACAAACACAGCAAGGTGTTTGTCAGTACAAATCCCTTTCCAACTGCACAAACGCTACTGCCACAGAGGCACCTGGTTTGGACTCTGCAGGGAGGAGCAGTTAGAGCAGCACAGAGCACATCTCAAGGCAGGTCAGCATGGCAAGGGGCTGGAGCCTCCTAGTAAGGTAATGTTTAGCATTAGAGAAATAAAGCGTTGTTCAACTGCAAAGTTTATTTAACAGAGCGCACATATTTACAGAGAGCTGTAACAGACCGTTGGACAAAGAGTATATCAGCACAGAAAAAATATCCGCATCTTCTGTTGGGATGATTGTCTCTGCCAGAATGAAACAGCTTATCGTACAAAAATACATCTTTCTTTTCACCTAAGGCACTGCTCTAAAGTCTAAAAAGTACTACCATGTGCTGCGCAGCAAACGCAGGAAGAAGGCTGAGGGTTTCCTATTGCAGTCGTTGGGGAAAGAACACTTTTAGTTCCAGCAAAACCATTTTCATCAACCGCTGAAAATGCAGCTGCCATTGGGATGATTCATCCGAATGGAAGTATCAGCCAAGTGTTTATAGCAGGATTGGAGACAGCTATTCTTTGAATTAATCGCTTCGTTGTTCAGTATCTCTGTTACAGGAGACGTAAGAGCAAGACTGCAATATTACTTCTAGCAGCAGCTTTTGGAAGATGCTTGGTTAATCTCTTCATGCTGCAAAAGCAGGCAAGATTCAGGTTAAATAGATTACTTAATGCAGGCTTTAGGGGAAGGAAAATATATATGCAGCTTGCAGTCACTATTATAAAGCTAGAACAGGAATACTTGGAGTAATTAACACGAACAAAATATGACTTCAACGGTCTAATACTGTTATGTACACAATAAAATAATACTTACACGAGTGTAGATAAATAATTCAAAAGGAAAACACTTAAAAGCATGACACGTTAAACTGCACTATGACAAACGTATCCAGATATTCAACAGTTTTGCAGTAAATTAGTGCACAGGCTGTAAAACGTTTTGATGTTTTCCAATAGATTAAAACATATTAGTGATGACACAGCACTGCATTTTGAAACCGCCCATATTTTTATGTTAGAAAATAAGACATTTTGCCAGAACATTGTCACTGGTGTTCAGCTTTAACACACATTGAGGAAGTCTTCAAATGCCATTTTAGGAATATGCAAAATCCAGCCAGTAGCTAACTGGGAAGTCCCCAGGGGCACATTGCTGTGCGTTACACTGATAGGAAAACAAAAAGACTCAAACAGGTTAGTGTAAAGTCTGTAAAAGGGAAACGAGCGTTACTTGCACAAGGACATCCTCTCTAACAACTGAACTAAACGAATGGAAAAGGAACATCAGCACAATAGTCTCCCTGAAATGTTTCAAGGTGCAAATCTAGAAGTTTGTCAGCCCTCTCTGGTGTTACTTATTTTTTGCAAACTTGAAGATGGATGAAGGTAAACAAGCAGCTTTTCAAAACAAGGCCTTCGGTACTTGATAGAGCACTGGATTACTGAAGTGCAATCAGATTATTTCCAGGTCTCAAGTGTTCACAGTTCTGTCCAAAGAGCAAAGAAAAGAAAGTGTAACCATCATACTGTGTGTATTCTACATAAATCTGTCCTCACTGTCAGAGTGCTGTTCATCCAGGCAGGTAAGCGCAGAACCACCTCTTACAGTGCAACATCAGCATAGTAGCTTTTCTTTCAAAAATAAAACATATGAGTATTCATTTCCAGAGCTGTGTATGTAACTCTTAAAGCACATTATCTCCAAACACATTCAAGTTCAGAATTAAAAGGCAACACTTCCTTCATTAAGAAATGAATGATTTTGAGCATAAGAAAACGCGATCAGCAGAATCACATGAAATCACTCTGGTCTCAGACTACTCAGCAGAGGCCCAAAGGAAGTCTCAGCGTGTCTCTATGTCCACCAGACCACAACTCACAAGACGCAGAGTGACAGAGGAGACTCAGGAAACAGTTCAGTCTAGAAAAGTGCTACACTTTAATTAAAAAAAAAAAAAAAAAAGTGCTACACATCACTGAAAGAAACTGTGGATACCAAGTCTTGTTTCTTCCCACTGTCATTTACTTCATCTGTTCACGCAGTCTTTATCTCATGGACAGAGATTTCTGCTGTGAGTGCGTTCACATGGGGTTTAGCTCCAACAACTGAGCAGTTTAATCTTAAGAAAACCAGCACACCAAGGCCTCTCTGACACTACGCTGCATCACGGTCTGGGTTCTCAAGTACGTGGGCTTCAGATGCAGCCTGATTTCTTCCAGAAAATTCTGATTATTATGTGTGTAGCTTTATTACTCCTCCTAAGACGTAACACAACCGTTTGTGGAATTTAAAGTTGGTGTTACTCTCCTTCAGTGAAGCAAAAGCCTATTCTACAGTAAGTATAGAGGACAGGTACCTTGCCAGAGCCTGAAGAGACCTCTTAAAGACCATGCAGGTCAGCATCAAGGAGTTACAGAACATGCCTAGGAGCGGAAAGGGGAAAGTAGCCGGGTCTTGTCTGTAGAGTTACATCAGACACCTATTCAACTGTTAGTATCTTCAAAAGTAACACGTTCCATTTAAGACATCTTAGAAGAAATCAGAATAGAAGAACACAACAGATGGGCTTGAGTGCTGACAGGGGATGCAGGAGCTAAACAGGAGCTTGGCTTTGTCTTTGGAAGAGCCTTCGTGTCAGGCCTTAGGTGCTGCATAGAGCAAATCGCTAACAAGGCATCAACTGGTGGCTTCTTTTGACAGAATGCAAGTTGCAAGCACTAAAGAAAGAGCTTTCCCTCCAGTCTACACTCTGGAGAAAGTGCCTTGAAAATAAGAAGCTGAAGTTAAGGCAAGGAGAGTAAAAATACAGCAAAGTTAATTATCTAGCCAGAGGAGGAGATAGATGGGGAAATCAGCTTGAATTACCTGATGAAGAATCTATAGGTTTGGTCAATGAATTCACTGCACCATCTTCCTCATAAGTCAATTTGGGACTAGAAGGTATTGTAGCAGCATCATTCAAGTTTTGATTACAGTTACCAGCAGAGATGCTGTCTGAACTCAGTTTGGTTGACTTGGAATGTACTCCAATGTCAGTGAATTCCTCGCAAGTCCACAGATCAGATTTTCCATTAAGATTCTGAATAAGTCCACTTGTGTGATCAGCTTCATTAACACCCAACTTCGCTGAGTCATCGATAACCATTTCTTTTGCAGGATGGCTACAAAAAGCAAACAGATCATTTGTATTACAATTTGTGGATTTTTAACCTCTAGATTCATTACAGGCCAGCCAATTAGTCTGCATACCTTGCAAAGCACTGCATATCCTGAAAGGCAATCCTAGACAAGGTCCTGCAGCTGCCACGTGGGATCTCACTTCCAAGAACCAGTGCAGAGGAATGACTCGCCACCATGTAACTGCTTTTTAACTACACTAAGACTTCTCAGGTAAGGTCTGGCTCCAGAACTGACAGTAGGAACCAGCAGATTTAAAGACTTACTCTTAAAATTCTATTTCAGTAATATGCATTTCTCCTTTTGTTACCCCTCCAGTTAGACTTTTTAAATACAGAACTGATCCTCAGAATACTGCACATCTTTAAAGAGATTCAAACTCAGAGTGATGAATTTTCATTCATTTTTGAGAAAATAATGAAAATGTCTTCATAATTCACCACTAGTGGAATTCATTTTTTAATCACTTTGCAAAGAGTTCACAATGCCATTTCTAAATCATTAGTGTTTAGATAAGCAAATGGAGCTAGCATCAGAAGACAAATTTTCCAGCAGTAGATGCAAATATTTTATGTTTAAGAAGATAAATTTTGGAAAACAACAATATTGATAAAAGGAGGCTTTTGTGTTCTATCTGGTGTTTCAGCACCACTGAGATTGTTCCACAGCTTTCTACAGGTTATTTTTTTTTTTGTCCCCCTCCTCCTTGTTTAATGTTCTGTTAATGAAAAGTTACTTGAAGGGAAAAGACTTCAAGCCAATATCTTTCTTTATAAGTAACACTGCTGTGTTGCTGGCAAAGCCAGTAATGTCAACATGTGTCATCTGAGCAGACAATTCTCCATAACTGCCTCTCCATGAGCCAGTATACTGACAGCAGTCACACAGCACATACAGAAAAATACCAGCAAACTAGTGGGGTGCAAAATCTGACCCAATGCTAAATGCAGTACTAAAACTAATTAAAAAAGGAAAAAAAGAAAGGGATTTCTTGAGTGACAGAGAACTGCTCGACAGTGCAGACTCACCTGGAATCCTTCAATTCAGTAAAAAGTAGAGACCCCTCATCACTTTTCAAATCACTGCCATTCATAAATACTTCACTGGCCTTCAGCTCTGTCACAGTGTGTTGCTCAGGCTCTGTAGAGATCAAGCTCCGTGCAGTCTGTACACAACCCTCTGTCTCCCCTTTGACTTCCTGGGGTAAGTCAATGCCATTCAGCTTTCCTGAAAGCATTGGGGAAAGAAAAACAACACAACACAGCTTCAGGAACAGTGCTGCTATTCTAAATGAATAAAATGCAAGAGTCAAATTGACCCTCCCTTGCCAAAAATCTGAGGCATTGTTTCCATGCAGAAATCAATCTACAGACAAGCTGCCTATAACGATGTATTTGTTTTCCATCTTTAAAAATACACTTGTGAGGAGTGTATTTTTCTCACACAGATCGTTTTACATTTCATCATTTTGGATTTCTTCTGTGGGATGGAATTGGGTTTAAGAAGAAGGATCTCAAGTAAAAAGACTCTGTGGTACTTCAAGGACTTGTGTCCCAGGTAATCACAGCTGACGCCACTAACTGATCTGACATTTTTAACACACCTGAAATGTCACTGAGACACTGACAGCAACTTAGATCTGACTTATCACATTTCCTTACCGGGTTGATCAGCCTTCTCAAGTCCCAGCTCTTCCTCCTCTTCTATATCCTCTCCCTCCATGACCTCACAGGCAGACTTTCCTTCATTCTGCAACTGAATTCCCACAGTGTTACTCACTCACAACAGCTCACTACCAAGAAGCTTTTCAAAAATGGTTCAAGCACGGCTCCCATGCAGGGCTGTTCTGCACCAAGCAGTAAGGCCACACTGCTCCAAAGGCTGACAGACAACCTGCAACCATGGCTGGAGACAGGGAGTCAACTAAGAGGGCTGCTGGAGCTGACTTGACTTTTCAGGTCACTCAGCAACAAGCAGATCTGCTGAGCCAGAGCACATAAACATGTGGGAGACTCGCTTCCATCCCCTGCCTAGGAAATACTCTCGAGTTCCCTTTCCAAGGTGTGCAATAAATATTTATTGGTTTTCAGCCACATGGTATCAAAATAGGATGGCATTTTGAACAGTAGGAGAAGGATGACTGTTTAAAAAAATAAAATCCACTACTAACCAGTGTTTTTTGTACCTGGTCAGAAAGTGGTAATGCCAGATCACAGTGTTTCTGTATGCGTTGAACAAAAATGCATCAAAGACTTCTGAAACAGCAATGCAAAAGGATGTATGCAAGTTACTGAAAATTTTTCTGGTACATCAGCACTTGGACCTTCACATGCAAGCTGGTTTGAGGGTAACAGAAGAACAAAGGTTACAAGACAAAGACAAAGGCTTTACACAAGGCTTCAGAAGGGCCTTTACACAAATCTAAGCAAATAAGTACCTTGGATTCGTTTTGATCCGATTTTCGTGTTCTTTTCATTATTTCTTCAATTCTCTGTTAAAAAATGGAAAATATTTACAATGATAGAGTTTTATTTTAGCACTCTGGTTTAAATTTTCATCAATGATCATATATTTTCTTATTTCATACACATACTACTTCACTCACTGCTTTTAAAGCTCACAAGTCACAGCTGACTTAAAACAACTACTACTGCTTCTGCTTGAATGAATCTGAGACAGGCTGCCTGCTCAGTTTATTTTAGTGCTAACACTTAACCCCTGTTCTAAGGGTAAGAGACTTCTCTGCTCTTGAAACAGCATACCTTTTTTCTTTCAAGCCTTTCCTGCATATTTTGCTGCATAATTCTCTCTCTTTCCAGCCGCTGTCTTTCAGCCTCTTCTTGAGCTTTTGCTTCAGCTTCTTCCCTCTGAAAATAAAGAGAACAGAAAGAAAAGCAGTCAGTGAAAAACTCATCTCCAAGAATTCAAAGCAGACCAGTTACAGAGATTCTGGTGTAACACAGACAGGAACTGCAGACAATCACTATTTAATAGGAGCACACATTGCAGCTAAATGCCAACTATACAGCTACCAATGTGAAATTTATACTAGTATGACATTCAAAACCTGACTTGGAAAGAAAAACAGTATGCGTGGCTATATTATCATTATGCAAACACTTTGGATGAAGCAAATGGATGCTGTTGGGCTGCCTAGGCTTCAAACTTCATGATGAAGTTTTTCTAAGAAGAACAATTTACGAAGTAGCAGAACAGCAATTGAGTTCTGTATGTCACAAGCTTAATTCAAAAATTTTGCCAGTCAGGCATTGTTGTTAAAAGGAACTCTGTGCTGAGTATCTTCTGCTCCTTCTTCACTAGAAAATCTTTTTCACTACGACTGGAAAGAAAATAAAAGTACAGTCAACACTACGTAACTGTTATAAATTTAAGCAAGCTTTTAAAGAAATGCTTAGACACATATCAATGCTATCCATAAGATACAGCCCTCTAAACACAAACCATCTCACTACAAGCTCCCATCTGTAAAGCTGCTTTGATTTTCTAAATCAATCTCATTTAAAGAAAGTCCACTTTCTTCAAAGCAAGAGTTTGTTTCACTTGGAAAGATGCCTTTATAGAAAGGCACAAAGGTATTAGCTGTGGAAGGCTATTTCTCAATTAGAAAAGCAGACTTGGAAGCACTCCTGATCTTCCTTTTTACTCGTGTGGGAACAGAGGACATCAGATGACTTTCCAGGCAGACCGACCATATTCTTGTAACTCACAGCAGTATGTTGGTAAAACAGTCTTAATACAATACATTTGTGTGTGCAAAATAACATCCCAGATGGCTAAAAAAACCCAAACAACTCCAAAATGTGTGCTTTTGTCCCATACTTGAACCTATGAAAAGCTAACAGAAATCACACAGGCTAAGGCAAGGCAAGGACTTCACAACATTCTCCAACCAATCTCAGCTGAAAGCAAACCTGGTGCTGAAGCTCTGCAAGCTTTTCCTGTTCTTCCTGTTCTCGGCGGATTCTCTCCTCTTCAGCTTGTCTTTGTTGTTCCTCATAAACCAGTCTCTTTTCTTCCTCCTGCTTGCGGAGCTCCTCTTCCCGTTGTGCTCTTTCTTCAACTGCTCTCTTGGCCATTTCTTCTTCTCTGACTCTAGTGTTGTCAAAATATAAATATGCATTTGTAAGCATGCATGCGAGACAGACGAGGAAAGCAAGGATTTCTACTTCAGTCAATCACAGAGTGACTTCATAAGGACAGTTTCTGTTGTAGATTCACAGATGTCACCAGTCAGACCAGTCCAAGGAAATGCACAAACACTTGGAGGAAACTATGTGCACCTTGATGTTCTTTGCTGATTAAGACAAGTCCAAGACCAGTTGTTTCAATAATGGAATGTTCCACTGAGACATGTATTATGAGACAACACCTTAATAACAGTCGCTGCATCCCTCATAGGAATGCAACTTTCAGTGTCTTAACAAATCTAGTCAGATTTTAGAAACAACTTCCTTTTACAGCCTTAGTTCCAGTGGTATACTGGAGGTGTCACACGGTCACACACATCCAATCTGATCCAACATGGCCATGACATGTTTCTGATAAAACATCAATATCAGACTGCATTTAAGTTTAGGCCAGCTTTATACCTGTGAGTAGAAAACATACAAAATCTGATACTGTAATGTTCAGAAAAGCACACACAGGTAATCCCCAATCTGGAATAAAATCAGCACAAAGCTGTAATTTTTAACAACTTCTATCTGGTAAACAAGGGTATTCTGATTTGTTGCTTTGAATTATTTGGCTGCAACATTTCTGATCCAGATGTTGGACCAGTAGAACAAGATTTCATGTACTCACTGCCTGAGTTCATCAGAGGAAAGTTTTGTACAGAGAGGCTGAATATTTCAAGACAACAAAGCAAGGAGTGTAAAAAGCACATTCTAGATTTGAAACAGAATTAGCAAGGGTGACTGTCTGGAAAAGAAAGCAGTGATGTGCACTGTGACCACGCACCACATGCATACTGAGGTACAGACTAACAACAGACAAGCAACTTGTCCCATCTCAAACTCAATGCTTAGGGAAACGTACAGCTGAAATGTCCACACCAACCACACCGACGGCAGGAAGCATCACCCCCTTCTCCCACAGTTACCTTTCCTCTTCCTGTCTCTGAATTCTCTCCTGGTCTTCTCTCTCTCTCTGCTCCCGTGCTAAACGTCGTTTTTCTGCCAAGATTTTAGCAGCTTCTTCAGCTGTGGTGGTCCCTGCTGCTGCTTTGCTACCTGACTCTGCTAAGTGGAAAAGAAACTGCTGTTAAAAAGCCCATGTAACTTAATTTTAAGAAAGATGTTATCACCATATGATGACAATTTTTTTTTGCCACTAACATTTAGATCAGCCCCCATCACCCAGCAGCAAGCATCTCTGCATACAGAGACCCACACGAGCCAAAGGGTGATTCTGAAGGGGTGCCCAATGATGCTGAAATAATTCATTTCAATCATACTGTTCCAGTCATGCTGCAGACAATATGGTTAATGATACTCTCCAATTACCATAGTACTTTATAACATATTCCTAAAAGACAGACTCATTCCAGAACAATTAGATGTATCTAAAGAAAAGTGGAAAAAAATTGCTTCAGAAAATACATTAAATTTTCTTCAAATAAAATAGAATGCACGTTCATGATTATAAAGAGGAAATATTAATTCTAAAATCTGCCTTCTTTCATAACATTAATGCCTTTGTATTTATAGAGTATCATCATTTTACCTGGCCTTGAAGGCTCACACTAATTACTTCAGTAATATCATGTGTTAGCAACAAATCATTTTCCAATTTACATGGAGATGAGAATGGTTCCAGCTACCAGGTTAACAGGTTTTTATATAGCCTGCCATTTATGGCTGCTCATGCCCTGCCTGGTGCTACCATGTCTGAATCTCAGAGATACTATTGTAAATTAACATTAAAAAAAAACCACAAACAAATCTCGTCAGCCAGTTACACTCAATAAATATTTAAAGAACTCTGATGGCTATCAGTTATTCCCACTCTATAAATATTACTTTTCCATGACAATAGCTCATCTACACATTCACAGAATTAGCTCTCGGTGTCAGCAGAGCAAAAGCAGGATAATATTGGTGAGGAATGCCTTTCTTTTTTAATATTTCACACATTAGCACGTACATGTCTGCTTAATTTTTATAAAGCCTTCCAGCTGAGGTCATTTTAACAAATGTGACATCAGTTATTTTTTCCTTCTGATCTAAAGACAATACATTCAAAACACAATGCCATCATTAGGCACTTTAACACCAAAAAACAGCTTATGTCCCACAGCCACATAATCGCTACCTGCAGCTACAAAGCCTAATTTCACCAAGTACACTCAGCAGCTGAATCAGGCTTGTGTTATGTGCATAAGAATTCTTACAGCCCCAGGGAAAAAATTCCAGACAGACAGAGGGCAGCCACCAGATCTAGCACACGCTGTACATATGTGGAATAAGAGCCTCAGCCACAGAAAGGCACTCACCTTCTTTGGTCTTTGTGCTAGCCGCTCCCGCATCCCTGTCCAAGGCTGATGGGGCACCTTGCTCGTGTCCTGTTGCTTCTGTGCTCTTCTCCTTTGGTTTGCTCTCTGCTTCAGTTTTCTTTTTGGTAATGTTGATAACACCTGGTGTGAGAGGTGGGCGTTGGATGGGTGCTGGTTTATGGATCGGAGTAGGAGATGGCGGCCTCTGTTTTGATATGCCAGGCGAAGGCGGGCGAGTCTTCTGTCTGCAGGAGTAAAGAACATTTTTCAGGGATAACGCTGAAAATCTCACGTACACTACGGAGCTGAGAGATCCAGCCAGAACACACACCTAACTGCAGATGGTGATGGAGGACGCTTCACCAAATTGGCAGGAGAAGGGGATCTTCTACGGGCAGACACCGATGGAGAGGAAGGGCGACGCAACCCAGAACCTGGGGATGGTTTCTCAGTCTCTGATTTCTAAGAAGATAAACAAAAATAAAACGCTCACTACAGGATATGTTAAAGACAGGACAGCTGCTGCCATAAGCACACAAATTTTCAGCAATGTGTACTTCTGTGTTCCAAAACACAGACCCAGTCAGGATGTTATCTAAATTATCTTTCAGGAGCCACAAGCAGCAGACAGCTTGCTTTTAAAATACCGGAATGATCAACGACTGTAAAACTGCAATGCAGTTTCAATACTGTATTTCTGAAGCATATATGAAGTGATACAGGACATCTGCTGAATCAGGATCCCATCCTGAGAGCTTCCAAACCCCGAATTAATACAAACCTAATTCCTCTGGAATTTCAACAAACCTGGGTTGGATCTGGTGAACTTGCATCAGATGAAGATACAGAGGACTTCAATCTGTCGATGCTACGACTGCGCACGGGCACTTTAGGAGTTGGGACTGGGGAATTGATGGAACTGGCTGAAGCTGAACGAGGACAGAGGTGAGATTCTATAAAAGTTAGGAATTTGACAAGACAAAACAAGAACCAAGTGCACAGCATAAGAATAGGAGAAAAGGAAGAGGGAGAGAGAGAAAAAGAAAGATTGTGTGTTAGAAACCGCACAGAGAAACACCACAGGAAGTGCACATTGCAATGGGTCATGGACACAGACACCACCACCACACGATTAGTACTTTGGAAGCAGCAGCACTAAGAACAAAACCGCTCTGAAAGCAGCAATCTGACGGAGATAAAAATAAAATGCTTTTCCAAACAATGCTGAAATAAGCAATATGGTAGTGTTACTTTGATTCCAGTCAAGCTGCATCTTATCACAAATGCTTCACAACAGTGTTAAAGGCTTATCATAATTCTTTACCAGTTCTTCATGACTGGTTCAAATTTTAAGCACGTTCCCCCCCATGCTCATGGGGAAATCTTCCTTCTTTTGTAAGAGTTTCACAGCAGCATTACATGAGGAATCTGAGCACTACTTTACAAACCTATCTTGTGAAATCAGCATTTATGCAACATTATTTTATTCTACTTTGCCTCTCTGACCCCTATATTACAATATATTTGTGCCCTTTATCCACATTACCAAGTCAAACTATGCTGAGAAAAAGAACCATATCAAGAGAAAAGGGTCAACTGTGAAACCACAATAGCTTTCATGTGGTAACTGTCAATCGCTTCACAAGTAATACAATTTCTTTCAACATTGTATCGTCTAAATACTTTCTTCACTAAAATAATTATAGATGGAAAAGCATACATATATGTAAAAATCTGAAACTAGATGTGATTTATCTGTAGTATGAAAAAATTCTGACAGATGCCAGCAATTAGTTTTGTCACTTTATGGAAAATACATTTTATTTTTATATTTAAAGCATTTGTGTAAGGAGAACTGCATTCTGTTTGCGCTTAGTTTGTGCTAAAGTACTTTTAAGTAAACTGATAAGACAGTAAGTTATCTTTAATTCAGCAATAGTGAGTAAGTCACATGCTGCCAGCAACAGTGAAAAAGATGGCATTTCCCCACGACACAAACTGAAATATTCATGGTAAAATAAAAGTGGCATATAGATAGGTGTGCAAAAATGTGACCACTACAAACCAAAAACCTGAGTTTCATACAAGGGGAGCAGTGCAGAAATGTTACCGTTACCAACAAGGATCAAGTTAAGTGGCATAAGATCAAAAATAAAGATGGAGGAATCTACTAAAGAGGAAATAAGCAAAACTGGGAACACAAGTTATAGGGTAAGAGAGGAGAAAGGACTCTGCATCGGTTCCACATACGTATTTACTGGGGTATGCTCAACACCAGTAACGATTACAAGGCATGTGGGATGCAGCCAGGGCTTGCAGCTGAGATGATGTAGAAATTCCTGTGCTACTATTGAGCTGAGCCACTGTGTGAGCTTACCAGCTCCATTTGGACCAGTGTAAAACTGCATGAGCCAGCCAGTATGTGCTGCTGCTGGTGTGCCTCTATGCCTACAGTCAGCCCGAGTGAAGCAGCTCAGGGCTCCCAGCCGTTATGGTAAGGCCATTCCTTCCCCACGTTTGTACGTTTCTCCCACTAAAGAAATCCAGACCTTGCACTTATTCTTTCAGCCTCCTTTGAGATGATTCGTTGTTTTTTCCCCCCTTTTGTTTAATTTCCTGGTACTGTTTTCTGACCAGTCTGTCTCAGATTCATTTGAGCGTACACTCCAATGTAGATCTCTCAGTCAGTTAAGAACAACAAAACCACAAACAAACAAACTGGCACCATAATTTAAAAGCCAGTATTATTCTCTGGTTTTGCAAAGCAAACATGCAACGCAGCATATGAATTGGTTGTTACTGACCCAAGAAAACATTGGATAAGTAATATTATACATAACCATATATCAGGTATCTGATTCACACTGATGGGTAGCACAGTTAGTTACTGTTATGTTCTTGTTTGCAGAACAATTGCAAAAACCTTTCAGGCTTGCTGCCTTCCTGTTACCTGAGGGATCCTGTCCATCAGCCGACAATGTAGCAGCACTTTTACTCCTAGCTAAGGAGGCCTGAGTGGGGGCGAGGAGGCGACTGATTATGCTACTGTCCAGAGGACTGACCTGGGAACGACGAGCTAAACGATGGGAACAAATCAAAAAGGATCCAACATGAAATCATATAATGAAAAAGACAAGCAGTACAAAGCAAAGGAGGTTTGTAAGCATCATTGCAAATCGTAACAGTTTTGGAAGAAAAACACCAAAGTCATGGAGATGGAAACCAAAACTAAAAGCTCAGAAAGGTTAAATGCTGCAAATCTCTTATGCTGCACTTGTCCTTGGTTTGCTTGATACCAATTAAATTAATGAGTAGAATGACATGCATATAAAAGAAATGAGTGCTGAAGTCCGTTAAAACATGAAGTTTTTTTACCAGCTCTTCAGAGCTATACACCC
Source organism: Tetrao urogallus (assembly GCF_951394365.1). Taxonomy (NCBI): domain Eukaryota; kingdom Metazoa; phylum Chordata; class Aves; order Galliformes; family Phasianidae; genus Tetrao; species Tetrao urogallus. The sequence goes on along the minus strand of NC_136826.1, from coordinate 14,959,817 downwards.
TGGATTGCAGGAAAGGTGTTCTGATGTGATACAAAGGTTTGCAAAGCAAAGCCAATGATTATCACCAGGCAACACTCTCACAGATTCACATGGCACCCAGCATTTTCCCATACAGGAAAGATTCTGAAACAGAATAAAGTTTCCACTGCTGGCAACAGCTGCTAAAAAGGAAAGTTTCAGAACTGTTAACTCAAAAGGAAAAAGAGTGTTAGAGAAGTTTCTAGTCTTCTGCATTAGGATGAGGTGCTAGAAAAGAGAAATTTTAACAGTGAGAATAGAGAACAAAAGAGAGTGAAGTGGTAACTGGCTTCCTCCACCATTCACATGCAGAGTTTAGACCAGCAGCAGGACCAGAGAAGATGCTGTTAAACTGAACCATGAAAGGGAGCTCAAAAAAATACTGAAGTAAGGTTTAACCAAGAAGTGAACACATCACTGACATTTACTATAGCTGAGTCCTGCCAGCTTCCAATCACACATCTCTCTTCTTAGCAAAGGGACAACTTACAGTCTGTTTAGAGTCCAATCCAACAAAATTATGTCCTTCTTACAGGATTTTTTTTTTGTCCAAAGGAAGAAATTCTATCTTTACTGTTTTATCTTTAGCACTAGGTAACTAAAAAGCCCTTAAAAAGCCCTGAAGGTTTCAGAACCAAAGGAAACAAGTGGAAGCAGTCCTAACCAAACTTTACAGGGAATGGGTTTTAAAAGAAGTATTCAGTTTTATGAAACAAACCACCTGTTTTTTCTTCCTTTTTCACTTTTTCTAGTTCAGGAGAAGAATGGGGTTTACTACTCATTCTATTCAAAGATGTGCTCCTCTTCTTTTCTGCTCCTCCTAGAGACCAAGCGTAAGGAATGTTACTTCAACACGACACTTACATATGTAATTTTCTAAGCTGCCATTCCCATGCTTTGCTTTTGCCAAGAAATCTACTACAAACACTGATCTATCATTATGAAGAAGTAGCTTCTCGTAGGCTAAATGGCTTGGCTACCATTTGTCTGTTCTCCCCCCACCCTACCCCTTTTAGGAGAAATCATGATTTGTAGGAGGTTACCCAATATCTGGCACTGGAATGCTCGTAACTATTGTTTTGCCTCAGTGCATTGCAGCAATGAAAGCATGGGTAAAAACAGGTATAGTGAAACTGGGGCACGGCTTAAAGTCAACTTCAAATATCCCGTCTATGCCTCCCAACTCTCCAGACCGAGTCGTTTCTAGCACCTTTCTGTTCCACCTGTGAACCTTTGACTGCTGACTGCTGAGAGTGCAGAGGGACTTTGTTATTCAGCCTGTTTAATGAGGCGCTTCGCTTTGTGGTACCTGGAAGTGAAAGTGCATTGATTAATTTTATGGGAAAGCTGAGAAGTCCCCTCCAACACCAGTCCCAGCACCCAAAGATACAGAAGCACAATTAAGTCACTTGGTACTACAGATCCTTCAGAAGCAGAAAAACTGGATCAGGGAAGAATTACTCCACATAAGCATTATTTCTTTTACTCCTGTACATTGCTTATCATAGAGACAGGATGCCAGTCATACAGACTTCATGTTTTGACCTACTAAGGTCATCCTTATATGCCTCTGTGAATAAATAACTGGAAAAAAAATGCTCACATTCGGTGTAACAAAGTGCTCAGCTCAGCACATACAGAGAACACAACTGAGGAAATCCCCCACTGATCCAGGGAGAAGCTCCTCTCTCATTTCAGCATTTTGTCCCTCCACCTTCCCATACACAAGGCAGAAGCAATCTGGTCATTTTTGTAGCTGTATTTTCCTCTGTCATTTGAATTTAGTCATTATTCAGCAAACATTTCCTCCTGAGCACCAGACGAAGAGCAAAGAACTGCTGCGATCTAAATCTGTCAGTCTATCACCTCTACGCCCAGCTGATCCAAGCACTCAGAAGATTCTATCCAAATTTCTTCCTTTTCAAACCACCTGAGATTTTTCTGCTCTCCAAAGCAAACAAAAATTCACAGAGAATTTCAAGGTAGACAGTAAGTTTGAAAAGCAATTCCATTTAATTGATAATTACTGTCTTCCTTTGTTCGGTGCTTAATTTGTACTCTATGGCAGTTTCTGACTCATACCCAGAGCTGAACCCTGCAGGCATTATATACAAAAATCATTTCAGATTGCAAGCAGTCCCCAGTGACTCAGAGACTGCCCCTGCAGCTGTGTCACTATGGATATAAATTCACCAGTTTCCCCAGCAGGCAAAGAGTGTACGAATACAAGTTTTTCTGCTGCATCACCTTCCAACCTCAACCTGCAAAAATACTGCTAGCTGTGCCCTTGGTATGCTTGATAGGGGTTTTTCTAGCCTAGCTAGCTTGCACATACACACTAAGCGTTTTCCAATGGAATCCACAGAAATTGTAGCTGATCTCTTAGAGCACAAACACCCTCAGATATCCATTAAAACAAACAACCAAAGGAATAGTGCTTGTTGTCCACTTCTATTCCTTGATATTGGCACAGTAAGGTACACCTACCCGGCTATAACTGCTCTACAACTCCACATCACAACAAACCAACCTATTCCCACCCAAACAAAATCCCATTTCATGCGTTCTTTTCTATTTGGTTATAGCAAAATCCTAAGATTAAAAAGAAAGCACATGTTTATAGAGTGCAGGACCTGCAGAAAACAAAGATCCCAAAACTAACTTGATTCTTTCCCTCCACACAGGCAATCAAATGACTGTCTGAAAGAACAACTCAAACTATTCTTTGTACTATTTTTAGTTTGCTGAAAATTTAGGATGTAATTTAAGGCATGCAACCCTCTAAAAGCAGTGAAATGATTTGGGAATCAATCATTCACCAAGATTGGACTTTGGTCACGTGATTCCAGAAATAATTAAAGAAAACAACAAAGCAACAAAGAACAGCAATCTTTACCGTCATTCTTCTCCTCTAAACAGAGATCACATCAACTGGGTGAAACCCCTGAACAGTCAGGCTGGATTAACAAATTGCATAAAAAGCATTTGAGGTGAAAACAGGAACTGAGTTACAGAGCAAGGGAGGAAGAGGAGCATCATTCCTCCTCCTGTCCCCTCCCTGGCAGCAGGTAAGCAGTACACCTGCTACCAACAGAAACCCAAACACTTACTTCGATCAGAAGCATTTAAAAGTGCTGCAGATGATGACAAACGTTTATTCATGGCAGCTTCTGTTGGTTTGAGGTTTGCTGTGGAGGTGGACCGCTTGCTGGCTGTGTAAAGAAGTGGTTACTTTAGAATTCATCTTCATACCTAAGGAAGAACCTTCCACGCTTTCCTGAGGCAGCTTGGGAAGCATTACATCCGAAGGGTACTTTAGCTTTTGGTTAACGAGAAACAGAGGTGTTTGGTTTTTTCTTCCATTGAAGGTTCTTGATACAATTAGCATCAGATGCAACAAGCACAGAAAAGGAATTTAGTTTTAGTGGAATAAAGCCAAGGTTTTAAGCAATGTATGCAAACAAGAGACTTTAAGCCCTGTGCTCCTAACACATAAAGATGAATGCTGAGGCTGGGTGCTGCTACCAGACTGCAAGACAGAGAAGGGAACATCACACCCTGAGCAACAGTGATTTCTCCCTTCCTAACTCCTACTCAGGTTGTGTCAGACCAGCTATTCAGTCACTAGTTAACAAAACAAAAACAACAAATGCTTCTGGAAGGATGAAAGCAAGTCCTGAAGAAAGCCAAGAAAGTATTCTTATTTCCAATTACTTCTAAGAGCTGCTTCATTTTAAAAATCTCCTGATTTTTGAAAAAGCTATTCCTTAAGCCCACGTTTCCTAGCAGCCTTCCAACTCCTCTGAAACAATTGTACTGGGAAGCATTAATCTATTTGTGCATACAAACACATACACAGACATGTATAATATCATATCTCATACTGCAAAAACCTCAGGTTCACCACTAACCTGATAAAGACCTGCTTTTTAATTTCAAACTACTCCACAGAACGAAAACCTTGGGAAAGCATGCATCTATTGCTATGGAAACTCACTACAAAGAAAACAGTACTGCACATAAAGCAATGAGGAGCAGCATAATAAACATGAAAAATTCTATACATGTAACAGAAAGAATTGATTTTGCTGGCATACTGAACTGCAGAGATGATTAATGTGAATTCATTAGTGCATAAGTAATGTCAAAGGAAAAAGCAGCTCTACTCACCAGAGGCAGCTTCTTTTCCCTTTGGCTACCAAGCTATAGCAGCTCCTTACAGCAAGAGCACAGGGTCTCCATGGATATCCCTGCCTTTGCTTGTACTTGTGGTTCACATACCCAACCCAGATTTCCTGAAACACCAGAGGCCATGGGGCTCCCTCATAAAGCAACAGAGCCACGCGAAGGGAAAAGCACATTCTGAAGTTGAAGCTGAAGAGACTGAAAGCTCTTGTGATAGAGAATAAAGAAGTAAGAGGGAGAAAGGGGAATCTCTGATCGTTCAAGTTAAGAAACTAAGATGTGAGCTTAGATTTTCCTAATGCAACAAAAATGGTATTTAGTGAATGAAGCCTGAGTACTCTGATAACTAAAACAGCCTTGAAAGGTTTTTTATGTGCAATAAACCAGGAACTCATAATGCTTACATCTGGGTGTTTTTGAAGGGAAACACTCCCCTCTAGTGGCTGCTTCAAAAAAAGGGAAACAAAGGGGGAAAAAAAGCACAGCTCAAACCTTAACTTAAGCATGAGGGAGTCAAATGCCTCCTAACATCATGGAGATATTTACACATGTCTCAGTTTAAATTAGAACTTCACAACTTGCATGAAGCCTGAGCCTTGGTCTGTGATCTACTGAGACCCAGAAGCTTAAATCTTGCCTTGAGAAAAATTACACTAAGACAAGTATTTCTACTTCAGCAAGTTCACAACTTCTGAAGGTGGTCAGCGCTGTTTAGCAGAGATAAATGATGAAACTGCTGTTAGGGGACTCAAAGCAAAAAAGTATAGTGTATAGATAACCATTCAGATAGAAAAATACCCCAATTCATGACTTTTCTGAAAAAAATCTAATTGGTAAAGTGCATTATTCACACTGAGATTTCTTTTTTTTTTTTTTTTTTTCCCTCCAGGAAAGTTTATCTTGCATTAATTGTCTAAGATCTTTATAACTTACAACTGCAAGAAGCACGTAGCATCATTCCATATGGTACTAAAAAGCTGTTATTATTTAATGCAAGGGAAAAACTAATTGTGGCAACAAAGCCAAAGAAAGAATCAGTAACTTGGTAATGAGCTGTGAAATGCAGTATCTTAAATGTATCACTATGAGAGAGGGCAGCCCTCAGCCCTAGCTCCTCACAGAGCTTCACTGAGCAAGGACATTGCCTTCATGGGGTGCATAAAATAAGGCAACATAAAATCAGATTCTCTGCCTCTTAGTTCAAGTTTCTACTAGGATAAGGAATCCCCTTGCTTAGAAAAGAGAGAATGCAGCAGCCTAATTTCTATTCTAATAGCACAAGTCTCCAGGTGTGAGAATCCAAATGTCGAGTTTTGCTCAGCAGTCATCACTAAACCTCCCTCACTTATAAGGGCTCTGTCATTAAGGATGCTTTATTACACAGCCTTGCCACTTCTCTTGGCAGACCCACACCCAGCATGTTTCATCTCAGCACTGACAGCAATGTCATTAACGTAGCATTTGACTCTGGGGCTTTCATCAATTTTTAAATTTCAGGCCATTTGGTGCAGCCTGAGTGAATCACATTCTGAACATAACACAGAAAGGCTGATGGCTGGTGAAATGTTCCATTACATGGGCTTTACCTTCCAGAGCACATCACCTCTATCACCACAAATGCTGCTTTACCAGTCAACGTTCCTGCATATTGCTGTTGACGTGGCTGGATCATGGAAGGACGCCTCATTTTATATCTATAAATCTATAAAATTATATATATGTATTTGTTTATTTGTATATATAAAAAATTATTTTTTTTCTGCAGCAATTCAAAAGACAAGAAAGACGCAGCACATGAAATAAAGAACATTTGAAATCTGCCTCCTGGTGTTCTTCATCTTTAGAAATGGGAATGGAGCCTTTAATCCCAAATCCACAGCAACTAATGATGGAAAAATACCATCCTGAAATCTGCTCCAGCCGTGCTGATGGAGCAGGTGCATCACTCAGCCACAGTGACGTAATGCAGCAGAGCTCACATGGTGTCATCTTCCCCATATCCACAAGTAATTGTTCTCTTTCCAGCAATTAAACAAATATAAGGTGAAAGAGATCACAAAGATTTTTCTTAGAAATCTGGCTGGATTTATGCATCTTACCCTATGGGGGTTTTTCTGTGTAGATTTTTACCAACCATTAAGCAACAAGCTCCCAGAAAGTTAGGAAGCAAAGGGCATGCCTAAAACAGGAATAAATATGAAAAGAATTGAATCCAGTCATGATTTTCCAGCCCAGCAAAGACAGCTGTATGTTGGAAACAATCTAAAAACTAACAAAGCTCAAAACAGTGTGGATGCATGAAAGCGTCCTGGTCAAATACTGTGCTGCTTATCTCCACAGTCAAATTTTTCAAAATCAGTGCCAAATTATTCAAATTTGTCTCATATAGCAGAACATGGGTGCTCTTCCTGTTTCTACTTCATGATGCTTAAGGCACGGCTTAAGTTTTTATCTTCACATTAGGAGCATGTTTGTTGGAAGACACTGTCTATTTTTTATGTGCTACAGCAGCTCTGTGGACCGAGTCTTCCTCCACGATCAAAGGACAGACAGGACTTGTTTCCTCACATCAATTAGGAGAGAGCAAAGGGCATTATTTTATGCTTGATAAAAAGTTTAGCTTTAAAATTAGTTCAGTTTTAAAATTAAAGAATACAGGAGAAAAAAAATAGCGCTTTTCTAAACATGCAAGACAAATGTGATATCCTGCTCTCTAAGTTCAATGACGTTTGGTAGTGTGAAATACAGTAATTGCATTTAGATGTGTACCCAAGGAACATATGGTTAACAGGTAAGCCAATACAGGGAAAGTGGCTAATTTTGGGGAAAATGAAGGATTCATGCTGTGCAGAGAAAGGGATGAGAGAATGAAATGCACATGCTTCTCCTGTGCAGCCAGAATAAGCCATGGTAGTTAAATCATACTCAGATTTTCATTGCGTTTTCAAGCCTCATATTGTCAGCATTATGAGACAGCTGTGTTGAATTAGTAATGCTGTGAGCATGCACAGATTTTCAGTACTCAGATTTGGCTGGCTCTCAGCTGAGAGCTGTTGCTTTCAACTAGCTACATGAAATAACTGCATATTAAACATACAGACTTCACAAATACATTACTGTTCCAAAGGGTTTCTATGAATGGCTCAGTCTGTACACTGGCAAACATAGAAATATGAAGAAAATACATTTAATATACAGACTTAAGTTAGACAACAGGACATATCTGGCTTGCAAAATCCTTCATGGAAAAAGAAACTTCACACAGAATCCATTCCCTTTCACAGCGTTTTAGCAACAAATGGTCTGATTTTACCACTGTTACTTCAATTGCTGGTTAAAAACAAACAAAACCAACAAGAGACATCCCACAAACAAAAATTAAACCAATGCCCACTTTTTAAAATTAGGAAACAATGAAAGGACTGAAATTTTCCCATTTTAAAAGGAAAGCTTAAACTACTCAGTAAATTTATGGTCAAATACACTGAGGATTTCTCCTCCCCACATCATCTTTAAAAACGCAAATGCTCATATCCTCTCCTTCAAAATTCCCTCAGGACGCCATGACTTAAGCTGTAGTTTAATTAGCTGGGAGGGATAGTTAAAAACATAGAGGACTGCTTTCCACTTAGGGATCATATTCCTTGTACAGCTGGCCAAGATCCAGGAAAAGTTCGACACGAAGATGGTTTTCTTTAGTTTCAGAGAATCAAGAACTCAAGTTTAAAAGGTTAGCAGTGAGCGTAAGACAACAGAAAAAGAACATTTTGGAAATCAATACCACCAGTTTCACCTTCATCTGTGGTCTGTTGCTCTGTGGAAGAAGAAGGTTCATAAGCTTAGTCACAGGGTATAAAAATAAACAACGTAAGGCAGCTAAGATTGGGGAAGCTGGGGATCATAACGATAATTCCTATCGCAAGTACTTTCAAACATGTTATACACAAACACTTGCAAACCAACACTCAAGCTGACAGAAAAAAATGCTACTAAAAACAAAAGCTGAAACACACGGTTCAATTGCAGCAATTCAGAAGGTAGGCTGAAGAGTTTTTGGCTTTATTTTATTCCTGGATAATAACAGATTTTTAAGTTACTTATTCCCCTTCAGCTAGGCAGTACATAAAAGCCTCCCTCCCAATACAATCCTGGTTAGCTGCTTTGATTTCAGAATATTTACAAGCAAAAATAGTTACTTGTGAGAAGCATGCAACAATCTGAGCTTCAGTTAGAAACTGTTAAGATGCATCACTTAATCTAGGACACAACTTGTTCTCCAGGAAGCTCAGACACTGCCCACTGCACCTCCTTGCCCATTACTGGTCATTCAAATAATCAGTTGGTATTCTAAAATGGTTAATGTGTTCAAAATGTTTTAGATAGAATACTACAGAATGATTTTTTGGGGTCATGTTTATCACCACTCTGAGCATAACATTATACATACTGCAATGGAAGAACTATCGTAGAATTTCAGAATTATTTTAAAATTTTATATTACAATTTGCTTATCTGACGTGTGGGAACTACCAATGCAATGCTGCCAGGTATATATTTGCCAGGCAACTTCCATTTTCCAAAGTCAAAACCAGCTTATATCTCAGCAACACTAATAGGAACCAACTCATGGATCCTGTTATAAAATCCAAGACAGGAAAGGATCCTCAGGTCTCTATGAACAGCACCACACTTGCCTTACACCCACAATATTCTGCAACTAGCTATGCTAGGAAAGGTGCTACTTACCCGTTTTGCTCTCTGAATCTGGAGTTACAGATCCTCCCCATGACCATCTCTTCTGTCGTGTTTCCAGTCGCTGACTCCGTTCCAAGGTACGATGAAGAGCTGCTTCATGTCTCTCCTGTTAACAAACAACACCTCTGTGAAGCTATCTATGTAAGTATAAAGCACAGGTATGCCAGAAGACAAAACGTACAGCAAGATTTACAACTTGTTGCTGGTTTATTTTTTTAAATTTTGTTGCAAAAGCCATCACACAAAAAATGTTAATGGCAATTAATGGTTTCAAAACTGTGAACGTAATTAGGCTGAGCTAAACCACAGATAATCTATTCTACTCTTTACTTAAAATAGCCACCAGATTTCCTATTCAGTAAACAGCACTACTTACTTTCTAAATAAGGATGAAGTCCAAACTGAACAAAAATAATTGCTTATTCTTTAAATTTACATCCTGCAGTTAGTTCTAAGAGGCGCTGAAAATTCTCCAGCATAAAATACCAGGTGTCAGCATGAGGTTATTTGTATTTTCAGAAAACAACACAAAACACAGGCCAAGTACTAACAGATATGGACATTAATACAAATACAGTGAAACCAGAAATAGCAAGATGTGAAGGCAAAACTGCAGAAAACATCCATCAGGTGCAGCACACAGCGATCACTGCTGACAGGACAGAGAACCAAGCACAGCTCTCCTGCCTCCAGGACAGTAAGCGCTTGTGTGGGAATTCCAGCTCTTGTGCATAAAAACAGACTGAACCATGCTGGACCATTTATTCTCCATTAACAGCCAGCTTTCTACACAGGTGTCAACACAGATTTTTGCATGGAAGTCACATCCCAAGCAATCGTTTGAGGCCGTATTTACTGCTGATGCGTTACAGCACAATGCCTGGGGACTCGTTATCAGAAAGCTTCCCCCTCCTGAGGACAGAAGACTTTCACCTTCTTTCAACGTCATTTCACAACAGATTGTCACAGTCACTGTGTGATGCAAAGCAAGCTTAGAAGGAAGGATACTCTCTATACACAGAAAAAGATAAATGTAAAAGGGTTTTCCTTGCCAAACCACCTCGCCCTTATGTAACCTTTCTGTAACCTGCAGATTATATTTCCATGAGGTATCTGCTATGCAGTAATTCCTGAAAGTCACAGTAAAAGTTTTGCTTTATGAAAAAATCATTTATCAACTCAAAATATCAATGCAATCAGTTGCACAACTGTACAGAATAATTGAGTAATTGTTTGAAGACAGGTGTCTCAACCCTAGCCATGCCTAATTGTCTTCAAATCTGGCTGAGACAGAGAATACTTATTTTTCCAGTGCCTGTGATTGTGCTTCCTCTGCATTATCTAAAGGTGATTAACTAAATAAGACTTGGCTAAAGTATCCAACAAGAATGTGGCAGACTGCATATTTTCTGATGCCCTTCTATCTGCTGAATTACAAGTGTAGATGAGATCTTGCTGACAAACACTGCCTTAAGATAGTTTCTTTAAAAGCAATTATTTTCTAATGTCAGAGTCCAAATGTCAAGATCTGTTTTCACTTTTTAGTTGAAAAAGAGGCTTACAGATCAACTGTAAAGATCACTATCTCCTTACCTGCCAGATGTATAACTGTGCATAACCATCATTTCCCAGGGAGCAAGTACAAGACAAGGTTAACCCAAACAAACACTCATCAGCTAGTCCTGCCATCGCTTATCACCATGCCTATTTAAAACACACCCACCATCTTCTAAATGTCATGAGTAAATGTACTGTAGGCTTAAAGCATACCTCATGAAGCATAATGCATGTTATATGCTTAAAGCAGTTGCTTGAAGAGACAATACTGCACTGGGCTGTGGTCAAGGCCCACCCCAAACATTTCTGCTTATTCTTCAAAAATGTAAACTATTCCATGAAGTTCAAATGGAATATCAATCTGAACACACCCAGAAGCTGATTACAGAGAATGAAACACCAGACAAAAAAGGTAATAAAACCAACCAAACACACACCCCAATTCCTAGAACAGTGTAACAACAGCTGGACTCTCAGAAGACACCCAGCCAGGCTTACACCCTATTTATCAATGACCCACTGCAAGTTCTCACAGCTGGCTTACAAAAGCATTGTGTGTGTGTTATGCTTTTATTGCTGACACATTGCTTCTGGCAATTGACCCTTTCATAACTAAAGAACTTCAAAGCATAATACCTTTTCCTCTTCTATTTTTTGTTTTCTCTTTTCTTCTACAGCTGCCCTCCGTTGTTCGTCTTTTTGCTTTTGTTCTTTTAGCTTTCTCTGCCTTTCTTCTAACTGTTTTTCATACTGGAGTTTTGCTTTTCTCTCCTTTTCGAGGATTTGTGACTCTTTGGCAGCTGAAAAGAAAAAATTGAAATCAAACTTAATTATTCATTGATATGACAGTATAGATTACAGGCAAAAGATTACCAAGTAAATCTATCACCAGGGAAAATTATCAACCCTTAAAGTTAAAACTTACACCGAGATTAGCTAGTAGTGCTGGATGACGCTGCACATGATGACAGAGATACCTTTAATTCTGTCCACAGGATGGCAATGAATTTGAACTCTTTCTGCCATTACACTTCACAGTCCAGACAGGAAAGTCAGGATATGTATATAACCTATATTATACACACACCTTTCTCACCATCATAATAGTGAAATCTTAGTAAGCAACTGAGTATCAAAGGGTGGAATTTTTGTATTTTGCAATTCTCTCCCATTTTTTTTAAATAAGATGTAACAGAAAGATGTAAAGCACTGAGTAACAAGATAGGAAAACCCTGCAGATATACTGCATCTGAGATCAAAATCATATTGCTATTCTCCACAGCTGTGTAGTTTAGCAGGAAGCTTCAGCTCCCTGGACAAAAAGCCAGCAGTTGAATACGCAGCAAAGGTATTTGCTTTGGCTAGACAGATGAAATGAGCCAAGAAACAAGATAATTACATTAACAATGCATTTGTACTATCTACATACAAGGCTCCCAAACTACTTCTAGATTTACATATGTCCTGCTCCTATTTTCTCTCTGTTCCCACTCCTATGTGTGTCTGCACATATGTTAAGCAACACAGAAATGCAGGCCAGGAAAAGATTGCTCTTCAGCAGCTGGGAGACTAAGAGTAAGGACTGCAGGCCACACTGGGAACCCTTTATCTCTTGCTGCATGTATATAAACTGAGATTCACATCTAAAGCAATATAAAGTTGGGTGAAAGTTTTACACTTTAATTCTCAATTCTTAGCTGAGATAAAGCAGATTCTGCTGTCACTTCAATCCAGGAATCTTTTCAGTGTTCTAGGAAACAAGAAAAGCAGTGTTCAAAGCAATCAAGCCATTCCACTAGCTATATTCTTTTTGGTTTTCTCTGAATCGGTGTTTCCCAAACCTCCCTGTTCAGGTAGTGGTTCTAAGCTAAGGGTTATTATTTCAGAAGTGTTTTTGTTAACACTGTGGCAGCACTGTGGCACTGAAGGCAGCAAATTTTGCTTGGTGGTCTCCAGAAAACTGAATGTCAGAAATGACATACAGCTTCAAGAAGCCACAAATCTCTGGAATATTTTCCTCTCAACTCTAATACTTCTCCTTTCAGGTTCACTGATGGTCAATGAAACAATACCATGGGCAGATTGTTGTCTGTCCCCAGCAAGCTGAAAAATAAGTGACTGAACAAAGAGTAAGAGAATAAGCTATTATGTTATCACAAAGATTTTCAGAAATTATATGTAAGGTTGTACATGAAAATACCGTTTTGCTTTTCCCTCTCCTCTCTGCGCTCCCTGGCCAGTCTTTGCCTTTCTTCTGTTCTTAGAGTGGAACCATCTATCACTGTCAAAAGAAAAATTGAAAACATGTAATTGTCAGTTATTTTGAACACTGAAATCTAAAGATTCTGAGCCTTTCCAACTGAAAGGTTTATAGGACATTCTCAGAGAGAAACTCACCAGCAAAGCACTGCTCACTTTATACAGAGATCACAGTGCTCAAATGGAAAATTCAGAAGAAGCTGAATACCCTCCTTTTCCCTCTTTCCATTCCCTTACTCCAGACGATCCTATATTTTTAATGAGTGCAGCAGAAAGGATGCAGCAGATTAAAAGGCCACTGTGTACAGTCAATAGAAGGCCTGAACAGACATCAGACGTGCTGTAACGACATGTGCTTATTCCAAATTCAGCTCTGATCCTTACTCTTGAACGTATTAATTCCTACTATCAAGAAACACAGGAATCTAGGAAAATTCTATCTGGGCATCATGCCAAATTCAAAGTGCTGCAGGACAGCCACTTTGCAGGCTAAGCAGAACCAAGACTGCCCCAGTCTTTGCAGTTACAAACACTTGAATTTGAGCCAGCAGTGAAGTGGTAAGCATCCCAGAACACCGCGAATGGATTCATCTTCATTGTGACACCCTACAGGAACAATAATCAACTTTACCAGTCGAACTCTGAAAGCCATAAACCAAAAGCTGTTACCAGAACCACACCTCCACTGACTGTGACCCATCTAACAAGGGACATCACGCTCTGATCTCCCAAGCAAATGGCATCAAACTTCCCCAAAGGAAGTTTCGTGTTCCTGTTCTCCCCAGTAACTCTCCCTGTGAGCCCAATACTTCACGAAGAATAAGGACCAATAATTATACCTGGTTTAGTCGCTGTTCTTATGTTTATTGAGGTCTGGACTGCAATAGGGCTGACACCACTTTGGCTTCTTCTTTCATCTGCTATGGCTTGGGCTGCAGCAACTGCAGGAAAGAAACATTCCATTTGAAGACAATCTCTAAAACCAAGACTCATTAAATACATAAAATAAACGCATCAAATCCTATTTGAGTTTGCAGATCCTTTTATTAAATTACTAAATTGAGACTGCTGATCTCTTAACCTTTCCAAAGAGATTTTGGAGGTAGCGCAGCTTTTACTTTTAAGAGGAGCAGAGACAAAAGCTTATGCTTTAGAATGTGTAGGAAAAACAGTTTCAAGAAAAATCTAACTTATTTAATAGTGAATTTTCATCAGGGAAAAATATTTAGTAGAGTCACGAGTCCGACTTAGTAAGAATTCTTTCCCATCACTCACATATTGGCAGGCTGAAACAGATATATGGCAGACTGCTGGCAGTGGTAGAGTAATATTCTGATGAGACCCAAGCAGGGAAAGGTTTCTGAGCATCTTTCATTATTTCATGACGCAAAACAGAAAGAGGGCCAGCGGTATAAAGTGAGCTATTAAGGAATGCTTACAGTGTACAACTGAAATTGGGTCCTCAAAAACAAATTTTAATTATAAGTTAGACTCCAAAATTCGCCTTACTGTGCATTACCAAGGTGTATACAGAGGACTGCAGGGCTACAGCTCCCAGTTAATCACACAGAAATAAAATGCCAGCTGTATCAGTTTCACCAAATAACAAAAGCCATTTGGAAGTCAGGGAGACTTTTTGCTGTATCACTTTTCGCAGATTTGCTTTATTTCAGTATCCAGCTTTCATGTTGTCCCCGCTCAGGGTACGAAGGTGAAGCGCTGCAGCAAAAGCCCTGACACCAGTAAAACAGTAGATGGTGATAGGGTAGATAGCAATAGGACGGTGGGGAATGGTTTTAAATTAGAAGAAGGAAGATATAGATTAGATGTCAGGGGCAAATTTTTCACTGAGAGGGCGATGAGGTGCTGGAACAGACTGCCCAGAGAGGTTGTGGATGCTCCGTCCCTGGAGGTATTGAGGCCAGGTTGGCTGTGGCCATGGGCAGCATCATCTAGTGCTTCATCTAGAGGCTGGCAGCCCTGCCTGTAGCACGGGATTGAACCTGATGATCCCTGAGGTCCCTTTCAGTATGAGCCATTCTACAATTCTAGTGACACGTTGCCATCATCATCGCAGAATCCACGAAAGTAACCACAATTTAAACCGTAACATGAAGAATGAATAGTAGGATTTGGTGTTAGTAATAAATAAAAACCAAAACTTTGCCAAGGATCTCAGGCTTTCCTTCTTTAATAGGGGAATACAGACAGGAAGGGAGGAAGGAAGAGCCTCTTTCCCTTCATGTATTGCCATGACAACTTGTTCTGCCACAGTAATAATCCCTCCTAAGGTCACGGCCAAGAACAATCACCTCCAAGTGTTTAATCCCATGTGATGTCAGCGATAAATGCTGATTACAATGCTTATTCAGCAACTCTAAATTGTCACCTGCAGCTGTTGCCATGTCTTGAATTCATTTTCCATTGCAGCCCCAAACAAAGTCTTCCTCAATTGCACCCAATGCATCTCTGAGGCTGTTTCTAGCAACCAAGTTCTAGAGACAACCAACACAGGGATTTTATTGTACTCCCCAAAACTTTAAACATGCAAATTTCTATATGAAAGCTGCAGGAAGAAGCACGTTGTAATTTAAGGAGGTATAAAATTCATCTTACTTCATCTGCAGAAGTATTTTATTAACAGAAGTCTTGATGAACAAAGCAGCCATTATGGATTGTGTATTTTTAGATGTGATTAAGTTTATTCATTAAAAAAATGAAACACAAACACTTGGATGGTATTTATGATTAGAAGGCACCTTTTAAAAATGTGTCATATCTACAAGGCAATCAGTTCATCTTAAAAATATAATTCAGGTTGCAGAAATCACCGGAGATTCTATAGAACAGGAAAGTGGGTTGCAGAAACAGCCTGCAAAGGACACAGAGGAAAAGACAGGCCTAGAAATACTCAGCCAAAGCATTCCGTGTGTCAGTTACAGTGTTTGTTATGCAGGGCAGCATCCTGTATGACTGAAAGCAAGCACAGCGCCCAGACCCGGTGTTACCCATGGCCACGTGTGCAGCCCCCTGCCCACCCTGCAGCCCCACTCACAGCACGGTGCCACTTCCCTCACTCATGAGGTTTCCAATATGCCCTGAGCAGACTGCTGCTAAAAATACAGCTTGGTTTCTATTTCTGTCCTTGCACCGGGTTAACACTCCTGGCTGCTGCTGCAGCTCTGAAGGCCACACGGGGTACTGCTGTTCTTAGCACACCTCGCTGGTGCCTGCACTGCCTCTGCATTCACACGGATCTCCTCTAAGTTAAGCAGCATTATAAGTCTAAATACATATCCAAAAGTTTAAAGCAGGCACCAAGAAGCCAATAAGCAAGGCACAGAGCGGAATGAATGCGGATTTTCTCAGCAAACATCTCTGATTTTACGGTGGACCGTGTCAATCTGCAAGATGCCACTGCTGTCCTGTAGGGACTCTCACCATAGAATGGCTTAGGTTGGCAGGGACCTTAAAAATCACCGAGTTCCAACCTTTCCTACATCCTAGAGATCCTTTTCAGAACCACTCCTCAGATCCCAATTCCACTCATGGTTTCCCCAAACGCTTTCAGGAACACAGGAGGAAGTTTGGATTCAAGGCTGAGATTTCTGTGCATTTCCCTTTAAGCTGATTTCCACTCATTAATTAACACAGGTTAAGACAAACAGACACAAACCCATACACTGAGCAGTTTACACAACTGGGTTGTGCTTTTACACAATTCTTCTACTCTTTTTACTCTTCAGCACGGGGACACAACCTCTCAGTAAAACAGGGGCAGAGCAGCCCCCTCTCCAAGCTAAACTCATGTCCCCAATTCCATCCCACCTGGGGCTGCAGGGACACGGCTCCTCCGGCAGCAGCTGGCAGGCAGATGGCCCTCTGTCCTGCCTGGGCAGCCAGCAGATGGGAAGGAAGCTCACAGATCTCCCAAAAACATCACTGCTGTCTCTCAGCCTCAGCAGAACAGAGAGCTGCTGGATGTTCTGCCCTTATTCCACCTGCAGCCTTTCTTTTTATATTTATTCCCTACGTGGGATATCTATTTTATGACCTTCGTGTGCTTGTCTACCCCCACATTTGTCATTGCAGTATTTAAGCCTATTTCTAAACCTAATTCACTGCTACAATCTGGTTTTCTTGTCAATGCTCAAGGCAGCTTAGGATGACCTCTTTGGTTCATCACCAGTACTGATCCCACTGCAAAACTGCTTGACATAACTGCCTTGCAGCTTGTGAGTTAGCAGCTCGAAAAGAAAACAAGTAAATGTTTGAGACGCATCTGCAAGAATGTAAGTTTTTACTTATCCTTAAAAGATCCATGCTCAGATCATGAGCCGGAAACACGACAAAAATCCCCACATCTAACAAAACACTACTTATTTCCTATAAGGAAATCTAAAAAGCTATGGCTGAAGCAATCTCAAGGACACACTCCCATGTTCATGCAGCCCCAGCAAGGCACCAGGAAGGCTGCTGGTGCATTTGTGGGCTGATCTCTCTATGTGTTTCCCTAAAAGAAAATACAACCTAAACTGAACGCGAATGAAAGCTCAAGACAAGGAATCAAAATTTGCTGTTACAACAATTGGCAGCCACCTACAAAAGCTTTCTGTGGTCAGAGGTGCTACAGCATTGTCTGAAAACAGCACCAGCTGAGCAGCATCCTTTGTTCCAATGCTGCTGATACACACTGAACGTACCTCCTACAGAGAATCCTGCTATCTCTCATGTTGTTATTCTAACCTTACTCACAGTGCTCAGCCCAGAGCAATGCTTCTAAATAACGGGGAAAGCACCTGCCTGCACAAGGCTTAAAGAGGAAGAAGAGATGTCACCAACTCCAGCCATGGTGAGACGCTCCATGCACATAGAGGATTTGCACAGGGCTGACAAGCCACGTCCACCACGTGCTCTGGAGAACAGACCAGGCTCTGCAGCCTGGGGTTCACTGCTGGCCAGGTACACTGGTGCTCACCACTTGAAAGAAGTGAAACTGAGTCATGGCAGACAGTCTATTCTCAGTTGGGAAATGCTTCTCCAGTTCACACAATCCCCACTCTCTGCAAGGTTTAACGTGACTTCAATCACTGCCCTGCTCTACCTGGCATTAGTTATTAATCTGTTTATTGCACTGTGCTTACCAAGCTGATTTGCTCAGTGACCTTTCTTTAGACCTGACACTTCCTACATAAAGGACACAGAAGCATTACAATCCCACCTGCACTTTGCAGCAAGCAGCCATGCACTGCTGTTGGTTCCTTGCTGTCTAGACACAGAGACCATTATGTTTCTCAGTGAAAGAGCTGGGCACTAAAATATTTGTGCTCTCAGTAAAATTCTCCAGCAGAACACATTACAGTCACATTTTGGATGTAAAGAGTATTTCAGCACAAAGCTTCTGTGGGTGGGCAACTACAAACTCCACTTGCTTGCTGTTAAACAAACAAGAAAAGAAAAGCTTTCATCCACCTGGAGTGATTGCTATTAAAGAGCTTTTAGATACAGCTTTAATGCTAATGGCATCAGCTATGACTGGAGATCTCTCGTGAGCCTCCATAAGCGTAGCAGAAATCCCTGTTTACCTATCATTGCAGAGAGGAAATTCCAATATCCTAATATTCTAATACACCTAAATGAAATGAAGTAATATAATAATAAGTCCTTGCATGGTTCCAAGTGGATTCACTGTGAAAAGAAAGGATTACACAATAAGTTACATGCTTATATATAGGCGTATGCAAGCCTGACAGAACAAGAGATAGGTTTAACACAGAAGAAAAATAAGTTTTTACATATATTTTATGATTCCTTTCCTTCACACTGCCTTCACTTCTCCTATCCTCTACTTCCCTCTGCCCTGAGCAGCCTGGTTGCTTTTGCTCACTTGAAGCACTTCCTTGCAGATAAATGCTTCTGCTCTCCTGTTTGGTGCCTGCCCACTGCCTAACTCTCCTAGGCAGATATAACTCTCACAGCAGATGAAGCTATTCACAGCCACTGCAGCACCCCTGCTCCCTCCAAAGATTCAGGTCAGTGCATTTAAACAGCAGAGGGTGTCAGTGAATTAACAGCCAGTTCATAAAGCTCATAAAGTTTTAAAATACTGCTCATAAAGCAATATTTTAGAAGTTCCCTGTGAATTACGAAGGCAGAAAAACACTATGAGGAAAGAAGAGCTATTCTGAACACTGCCAGTGGTACCAAGCTAACTACCAGCATCCCCAACGGTTTTAATTATCTGACAGGCACACATGAACACATCAAAAGCATATCATGAGTTAAGGACTACCTGGCTGTAAGAGACATAATTAGGAGCTAAACAGTTCTAATTCATTTGTGGTAGATCAGGCATTTGAAGTCCCGAGTTTGTTGCTGAAGTACAGCAAGTCAGCTGATACATCATGTTCAGAAAGTCATTACAACTGCATGCTCAGAACTTTCTTTGTCATCCTTTCACAACAGGACTACAGGCACTTTTAATAACTGAAAATTAATAACGGAGTATCAGTAATTTAAATGATCTTATTTCAAATGTGCCTAAAGAAAAAGCAGTCCTTAATTCTAGTCACATTTTAAGGCTGTGTACTCAGGGACAGCAGAAACCACAGCATCTATTTCACCATTACAGCTGTGATCCTTGCAAGTCATTGTTTGTGTAACACTTTTATCTAAATGGAAGCATGGAATTCAAATGTATCTTTTGCAACGTTAACGCACCAAGCACGTACAGAATGGAATGCTGTTTCCCAAAGTATTTTGTATGTGCCTATGTTTTTAAGATTTTTTTTTTTTTTTTTAAACTTCACAGAAAGGAGGATTTCATGTTTTTAATGTTTTGAGACATTTGAATAGTTCAAAAGTTTTGGACTGCAGACTGAGCCATCTGTACAGATTCCACCAAGACAGACAACAACCGAATGCTGAAGATGCTCTTCCCTGTAGCATCACAATGCCATTGGGAACCAATTTCCTTGCCTTACAGTTTTGAAAACCACCTTTAAGTCACAACTACTCCATAAAATCCAAAAGCTCTTGAGGATCTACATCTGAAAGCTTATTCTTTCTCTCTTCCAACATGAAGCTCTGATGATCAGCCCATCACTCGTCTGATGGGTGCTGCTGGGTCCCAAAGCAGTACCTCTGGGTGCCAACCAGTGATCTGTTCACTAACACCTGCTGTGGAACTCTGCCAAAGAGTCCTCCAGTACTGCCATAGCTGTTGCTATGAGTTCTGTGCACTGAAGACACATTGTCTATTACCTGGAGACAACTCTACATGTGTTCCTTTCTATTTGCTTGAGGAAGTAATTACCACTGTTTGTTTTTCTCTAAAAATTCTCTCAGTGCTAATTCTGTATGTATGTATTTAATATTAAAAAAAAAAAAAAAAAAAATCACCAGGAGCTGTGTTCCAGGTAAGGACAAAGCCATAGAATCACTCAGGCAGGGAGAAACAACCCATCAGACTGACTGGAGCTGCTCTTGCAGCAAACAACTTATGACCAAACTGGGCTTGGCCACAAAGGCAATGGGAATTACATCTCTGCTTAGGTTTGTAGGAAGGACAACTGGAGAAAGGCACTTTGTTTTTGTTCCAAGTCCTGAGACAGGATTCCCAAGAGACTGAGTAGGTCTAGGAAGTGAAAGAGCATTTTAATATACTAAATATGTATGTTTTGAACCACCTGCATTATGGTGACTCAGCACACAAGTGACATCCTAGCAGCTGAGCTGCCAAGCTCTGGCGAAAGCAAACACTTCTTCCCCATCACAGATACTGCAAATGACAAGATGAGAGATCTCAGGATTCCACTGAAAATGAAGATAAAACAATAAAATACATCTAGGCTACATCAGCTTAAATGATGACCTGCACCACTCACAAAAACCTCACCTACCTGGTAAGCCACAGGTAACTGGCCATCTCCCTTTTTCCAATCTTTACAAGCTCAGTGCTTATGCTGTTAGAATCTGAGCAAACTTCCTCTTTGTCCCTGATGAATAACAATAGCTTGCATCATAAGAACGGGGTAACAAAGTGCCATTTATGGGCTGCTTTTTCATCGTATGTAATCGCTATTCTATATATACTAATGGAAGCTGCCTGCTCATGCATCACTGGCTGCAATGCTACCGAGCTTCTAGCTGTAGAAGCAAACTCTGTTTTTTGTCATCTACCAAAATGAAATAAGACTGGACAGATGTAAAGAGGAAGAAAACTGTTGCAGGGGAATTGTAGCACTGATACTGCAAGAGTGACTCGGCCTGCAGAACCTTAATTACAGCTGAGACCCTAACAGGAAGAAACACCTTTCCCTTAAGTGAATACTAGCATGAATTTCAAGAGATAACTCATACAAAGCATACATCCTTTTTGTCCTGTCTGGGAGCCACAGTTTCTGAGCAAGGCACTGCCTATTTGTCTTTATTGGTCTTAGACATGAAATGCCCAACCAGAAGTTCACAGGCAAAGGTCTGAGGGTACATCTGTTTGTACAGACATTTGTTCTCCAGACGACACAGCCAAGTACACAACTTCCCACAGAACAGCAGGGGCTGGCTGGAAGTGTTATGGTAAGCTGCTCACAACCCTGCAAAAGAGTAGCAAACACAACGGCAATTATCTTGCAAATTCCATTGTCAGACACTGGATTGTGAGGACTATTTCTAAACATTCTGCTCTCCCTAGATAGCGAGGGAGAAATCAGGGGTGGCACTGCAGCAGCATATGCTCACAGCAGCACTGCTTCGGCTCACATTAGCACTGACTTCATCTTCCAGCACTAAGTGGTACAAATGCATTCTGTGTAAGCTGAGGTTTAGGCTCTGGTTCAATGACTCCTATATTCCCCTCAGGGGAGAAAATAAATAAATCGAAGTCTATTCTTTCTAGGACCTAGTGAGGGGTTTTTATTTTTTAAACATGATGGGCACATTATAACATGTGCATGTGTATCTAAAGAACCTGGTTAAAGAACATCTCACCTCTGGCTTTGGGACTAAACCTGGCCATGACAGCTGTCAGCAGACACGAGTATCCTCTTCTTGAGGACTTGTGCAGAAATGCAGCACGAGAGCACAATGCTGCAGACCCAGCAGGGAGGATACGGGTGAAGCAGACACAGCCTGTGCAATGAGGGGCACCATTTCTGTCTGGCTGTTA
This sequence comes from Tetrao urogallus, assembly GCF_951394365.1. Lineage (NCBI taxonomy): Eukaryota > Metazoa > Chordata > Aves > Galliformes > Phasianidae > Tetrao > Tetrao urogallus. Next base: position 14,937,877 of record NC_136826.1, on the reverse strand, counting down.
CCTCGCTCAAGCACCAGGCTTACCTTGTCTTAATTTCAACAGAGAAATAAAAAGAGTAATTAGGCAACGTTCCTGACAAAGAACACGGGGAAGAAGAATGGAGCACCTGGGACCTTTTGCCAGCACTCTTCTTTATGTCATTGCACAGACACAGCACAAACACTATGGGAGGCTGTCACAGTAGTCCTTGCACAGAGCCCATGTTAGTTTAGATCAAACCAAGACATCAAAATGCACGATACCCTTTTTAAAAAATCGCTGTGAGGGATTATTCACCCTTTATAATTGCTCACACACGAAGCTGTGCGTGCAGCAGTGCTACGGAACCGTGCTTGGCACACGCATCGAGCACGTCGCAAAGTAGTTATTTGGGATCTTAAAAATAAATAGGCACGTGAAAACGGGAGGACACAACCAGAGCAGCGCAGGGTACCTTCAGCCAGCACACAAAGGAGGGGAGAAAGAAAGAAGCAACAGAAAGTATTATCGCATCTCTGATTAGCAATGCCACATCCTGTCCCCTCCTCCGGCACTTCGGAGGGGTCCCAAGGCGCACCGCCAGGACCAAGGCGCTGCAGGAGCTGCAAACCGAGGGACGTCCGAGCAACGGGCGGTGCACGCACCGCACCGCACCGCACCGCACGGCCGGAGCCCCGGGGCGGCCCGGCCCGGTAGGGCGGGAGCGGCTCCCCGGCCTCTGCCCCGCACAAAGCCCGCGCTGCGGCCCCGCTCCGTACCCTCAGGCCGCCCGAGCCCGCCCCCGAACCCCCTCCCTCCCCTCTCACCCATCTGCTCCCGCAGCCCCTTCAAGGAGGAGGAGGAAGAGGAGGAAGAGCAGGAGGGGGGGGGCGCGCCTCCGCCACCCTCCGCCATCTTCAGCGCCGCCGGGACGCGCAACTCCGCCGGCCGGGCTGAAGGGGGACGCGGGAGCGCAGTGCGCACGCTCCGCACCGCCCGGCAGCGCCGCCGCGGGGGTGGGCAGCGCCGGGCGGGGAGGGGCCGGGCGGGGTGGGCCGGGCTGTGGCGGCTGCTCGGCGCCGTCCCCTCGCGGACCGCGCTCACCGGGGCACCGTGGCGGCGGGCGGGGCTTCTCCCCGCAGCCTCGAGTGATGGGGGAGCGCGCGCGGAAATGGACGGCGGAGCCCGACGCCGCGGGTAGAAATGGCCGCTCGCCTCCGCCGCGGGATGGCCGGGAGCGGGGACGCCGCGCCGCGTGGTCCTGCTATTAACTGTGGTGAATTGCCCTCGAAGAGCGAGTTCTGAAAGAGGGAAGCCCGGCCAGATGTCCGCGATAAGGAGATGTTAAAATGTTTTGTCTATGAACTCGCTTGTCCCACGGAGGGGAACCAGTGGGTTTTCAGGCTGTGCCCTCCGAGCCGTGGTATCGGCTTGGGGGGATGGATGGCAGGCAGGTGGCTGAGCGAAGTCACCTGGCTGTAAACTGGAGGTGGCTCAGAGCGGCACAGACTCACACAACTGGACGAGCTCGCAGGGGCTGTCGTGGCTGAATGCCACAGACTCGATTGTCCCGTGCTGCAGAGAAGCACGTCTTGGGATCCATCGGTCCTGTGGAAATTCAGGTTCACTGAGCTCAAAAGAAGTACGGAGCCACAAATGTATGAGCTGGGTTACACCCACGGCTGGCGGCGGGGCTGGGGATGGAGCCCTGTGCTCCACGTGTACCCAATGGTATGAGGGCCCAAGCTGCAGAGGAAAAAGCTCAAAAGCTGCTGAATCCCAGTTATTATCATTTGATGATAATTTTTCTCTTGTTATTTTGCTACCTTACTTGGTTATCGGTGAATTTCAGAACAGTTTCTTCTTGTTTTGCCTCTGTGTTTATGCTCTGCTATGGGTGAGGATAAATGAATCAGTGGCTCTATAAAGAGTTCCTTGAGCCTTGTGCTCCCTTTGAAATCATAAATGGAAGGTTGTCCTGCCAGAGGGCTGTAGAATTATCCCATAAATAGGGAGAACATGGAAAAAGCAGCTGTAAGATCATCATGTACATGGAGTTAGAAGAGAGTAAAAAGGAACCTTACAAAAATGTATAGCAGGGCTCTGTGGGAACGTGAAGGTTCAGACTACAGCCTGGCCCTGTCCTTCCTTTGTTGCATTGGCTTCCCCCACTTCAGCATGTGTGTGCAGAGAATCTGTGTCTGTTGTTTCCTCTCAGTGTTTTAGAATGGCAGTGATTACTGTTTTTAAAACACAAGGGCAGCTCAAGAGGGGGAAAAAAACCTCAGTGTGTCAATTTTCACAGGTTTGTGTTTACAATGTATAGCAATAATACCTTGCATTTATGTAGCACTTGCCATTTGGCAATCAAAATGAGCATTATGCACGTGCTGAATGGAATTTCACCATTACTCAGAGACACGTAGATGTGTTATCCCCATTTTACAGGTAAGAAAGCTGAGTCACAGAAATGAATGTCTCCTGTTATGGACAAAGCAAATAAAAGTTGGTTCTTTATCCTCGTCTTTTTCTCGATTCTGTTCATCAATAGCTGTTTTAAAATATCGCCAGAAGAGCTTGGATTGATTCTGTACAGCATAAACTACAACAGACACGGCATGAAGAGTGGGCAGGCTACCTGATGCAATAGTTTATATGATTTGCAGTGTGTTTGTGGTGGGACAACAGAAGCTGTGAGTTTAAAAGGCCAAACGCATTCAAATTCATGAGTGATAAAAGAGCTCTTGAGGTGGAAGTGAGACATTATTCCTTTCTGATCTCCATTCATACACATGCTGATGATATGCATGTCTTTCATCTTCAGACACACAGGAACCCATCTGAGAAAATCTGCCCCAATGTGGAAAATGTATTATAATATCTTTTTCTCTGATGAGCAGCTTATAAATGTTTGAGCGAATGTTTCAGTAATCAGAATGATACCTTCCATCTTAATTTCCTGTTTGACCTTGTTTCTCAGGTTTTCAGTTCAATCTTGCAATTACTGCTTATGCATTTTTAGGAGAACTTCATTAATATTTTGACCTTGTATTGGCTTCAGCAGCACTGGCATTCATCTTTCAGTTTTGCAGCATTTGCAGATTTGATTGCGGTAGCTGATTTATTCTCGTCCTTTTTTCCTCTGTCCATGTGGAAAAGTGAACAATTTAATATAATGATTCTTTCCAAAATGTTTCAGGTCAAATTGTTGATTGGTGCATATTGGCATTATGAGATGAAAATCAATAGAGCTGTGGCACTCTATGCAGTTTGGGATTCTAGGGGTTTTATACTCTCCATTTCAAGAGATGAATACTGAAATTAGTCAAAGTAATAACAGTTGAAATTACTGGAGTGGAAGCTTGCACAGACACAGGTGCTAAGAAATGCCAGCTTAGAAAATAATCATGTCACTGTTAAATCTGGGAAAGGGGTTAGAAGGAGCAGCCACCCATTACCAACTTCTTCCCCTTTTCCCCCAAGTATATGGTGTTACAATTAGGTGCTGTGCTTGACTGGATCTCAGTTTGAGAGATGGTATAACAGGTTTTGTGTTCTGGTTCAAAGCAGCCCCCACATTTGCTGTAAGCCTACAGATGCCAACTGCTTTGATCATTGAGGTTTCTAATAGTAAAATGTTCTTGTTATTCAGCTTCATTTGTGTAGGAGTCTCGCTGCGTAAGGGCTAAAACAAGAAAGCAGGGAAGTTAGATACTTCCATATGTCTGTGCACAGGATATAAAAAATAGGAAAAAGTATTTCAAAATGTTCTAAATCCAAAAGTGTAAGGCATACATTGTCACAGATGATAGTAGGTTTCCTGTGGTGAATGTAACTGCTGTGGCTGATAGAAAGAAAATTGGTGGCATGAAAACTGCTGTAGCCATAGGGCGTTGTCTCCAAATGGACTTTAACTGCATGTTCTTGTTTATTACTGTCCTGCTGGGACAAGTACCTGCAACCATCTCTGTTACCAATATATCTGCCCTCTAAGGACCTCATTTTTCAGCCTGGGCTCAAATTGACTTCAAATTGACTTGTGTTTATGTGTGTAAATTATTCCTTGGGTGTAAAGTTAGCAGACAATATTTCTTAATATAAGAGATAATCAAGAATCAAGCCCTTAGTTTGCTCTTGGCCTAGCGTGTTTATTAATGATCTGAACAATAGAATGGGAAGCGTTCCTATTGCATTTGTAAGCACTGCTGATATGCTAGAGGGCAAGCTTAGAATTCAGAATGATCCTGGCAAGTTACTAATGTAATACCTGAAAAAAAATGAAAACAGGGAGCAATACAAAGGGAAACATTTGGACAGGAATAATTAGCAGTAGGAGAATGAGACAGAGGACAGCTTGCTCAGTAGCAAATAGAACAAAAAAAAAACCAAAACAATCTGGAGTGTCACAAGCTAAGCATGAACCAACAGTGTCACAGCGTTGTGAAAAGGGAAGTGTCCTCCCTGCAAGCATGGACAGAAGCACAGCCTCTTGGACACCCAGCAGCACTTCCACTTAGCTCAGCAAAAGCTAAATGAGTTCAAGGGAAGGCAGTGTGATGGTGCATCTGCCTTAGGTAACGAGGAGAAATGGTCTGATGCTTCAGTTCTGTATCTTAGATCATTCTTTGCTATATGATGGTTCTGTAAGGACAGGAGACCAATGTATACAAACAGGAATAAAGTGAGAATGAACAAGCACCAGGCGTCTGATACGTGCATTATAACACGTGTGGAAACAGGACCACTCCTTTCCTGTTTGTGATGCTGTGCGTGCCCACCGGGTCTCATTTAACAGGGCAACACCCAGCTGTTGCCTTAGCATACATATTCCCCGTGACATCCACCTTTTGTTATTGCTGGAATCAAAATAGGGATATGAAAGCTCATTCTCCCATCTTGTCTTTTTGGCATTCATACATTGATTTATTTGTTCTCTGCCTTTCCTTCAAGCAGAGCTCTCGATGTTGCTACTGAGTGCGTGTTTGGTGGGTTGAGTGCACTGAAGATAGTAAATAAAGTAGTCAAGATAGTAAATAATGGAAGTCAAATTCTTGGGCTAAACTTGCTAAAGTGACTGCATAAACAGCACGGTAAAAGCTGCATCTGTTGGTCTAAACTGAGATGCATTCATGTGCTCACTGCACGTGGAAGCACCTAATGCTGTCATCACCAGCTGTGTGTGTTACCCTGCCCAGGAGCCTGCAGTGAGCTGCTGCTTCACAGAGCCAAAATCTTGGCCAGAATTTGTTGTAGGATTTGTAGAGTTGCCAAGCTGTTCAGGTAGAAGTTTTCTTATATTTGCTTCTGTTGTGTCCTGCTCTCATTTGAAGTCATCCATCCCCCCCAAAGACAAATGCACGAAATCAATTTTCTTAAGGTAGAAATCCCATCACTGTGAGTTGTTGTACAAATGCTGCACTGATTTCATTTGCCTTGCAGCCCAATCTGGCAATTATTACTGAATCATTGCTAAATTATCCAGAATTTTGATGTGATTACTGTCAATTGCACTAAGTAATACAAGTCCAACAAGCTGAACACTGATACGGTAATCCTTATCGCTTCTAATACCAAACAATTCAATCTTATCATCATGTGCTGATGAGATAATATATTCCAGCAGCGACTTTTTTTATGAGCATTGTGTTATTCCAAGGGGTGCTGAGATAAAACACCACTGTGGAGAATTGCTAATAGTGCTGTGCCCCATGCATTTGTGCACTGTGACTGAGAGGACAATTTCTGAAGACTCCTATGTGACTCTTCAAATCTATGCAATGATCTGAAGATCTTCCTGATGGTTCCCCACCTCGAAGTAAATACTAAAGGGAATTTGAGATGGCAAAGTAATTTTTCAGTTATGAAAGTATCTCTCAGTAACTCAGTGCTGCCAAGATGTTTTTATGTTACTGCAAAACTGGGTTCTTTTGAAAGATCAGCTTTCAAACTGGCGAAAAAAGGGAAAACAAAATTCAACTTCCCAGGGTTTTTTGGGATTTACCTCACTGAAATGGCCTCCGTTGTCCCAGTGCCATCTAGCTGCAGTTCTAAGCAGGTTGTAAGGGGACCCCTCCACAACTCACTAGTAATTTATATTTTAGGATGCCTGTATGCAACTTGCTTTCCTCTCTATCAGAGGCTAAAGACTGTGTGCCTGGCACAGGCAGATACTGGCTGCATTTGCAGTGTTGAGAAGCTGTAGTTCCATCTATTTTATGGGAGTTGCAATCTGTTAACTCTGCTGCTGAATCAGCCTCTCCCCATTCAATTAATGCAAACGTACCAACTTAAGTGTGGATTAAAAGCTATGGGTCCTATTCAACTGCATTGAGAAAGATTTCAGTTCTTTGTTTACTTTCCTCAGCTTTCAAAGGCCAATTTCATTCTGAAATATCACTTGGGAAACAGAGGGTAGTTCCTTTTTGTAAGGAAAATATTTAGAGAAGAGACTGCAGCAGCATAGCTGTTACTGACATCTATGGTTTTCTTTCCTGTTTTGGCTTGGAGATTGCTGCTTTGGCAATTCCCACTGGCTTCTTACATGGATTTGAAAGACCCTGGTCTCACGGGCTGCTTTTCCATAGACCCTACCTTGTCCTCACATGAAATGGCCCTACAGCCCTGACCCAGCTGAATGGGCTGGAGTGGGATTCTGCAGCCGAACCCAGCAGGCACAGAGGGAGGCCTCTTCCACTCTAACACTGTGGAGCTCCTGTATTCCAGCACAAAAAGAGGGCAAGGAGATAAATGACTCCAGTGTTTGTTTGTTTGTTTTGCCTAAGAAGCTTCTTTGTGTGCGTATTCCACATGAGTATTCTTCTGTCCACGTAAAATGGATTCCTTGTGTCTGAATTTAAGTCTCTGTATATTGTTACTTGTGCACTGGCTTAGAAATACTTTAGAGGCATTATCTAGGAGCTTTTATGACTTGTATCACATATTTCCTCTGCCTCCCTGCACCCACACATCCATGCACACATAACGAGAGATGCAGGATCAGATTCTGGTTAGATTTGTGCTCATTTGACACAAACAAAATGCTCTTTTTGCACATTTCTTTTCCCCTGAATGTAACCTGAAAGTCAGTTTGGGACCCATCAGATGGCACTTAGTAAACAGACACCCAGTAAGTTCTGTGCTACTGAGAAAGACAGGACTTCACGTTCAGCAAGGAGTGATAAATGGCTGCATTTGGAGCGGAGAGCTGTAAAACACAAGCATCAATGTATCTGGGGCTGGTTTCCTTGTAGAGTAGGGCTGTTCTGACAATTCGCTGCTACAGTGGCATTTACTCTTGAATCTGCAGACTGAATTGTACAGGCAGCCATTTCATTATCATCTGTCATAAGCAGGCTTCGTGCTTTCCCATTTGGAATGTTCTTCATTTAAAGCTTTGAATGGTGGCATGGAGTAGGAAGAGAAAGGCCTCTTATGCTTCTCCTTGAGGATTTTCTAATCATCCATCATTCAAAATCTAACCCTTCCATGATCTCTTTGACCTCACATCTGTTTTTTAACTTCAACTTTGGAAGTCTTTGACAGTAAAATCTAAAGAAAGCATTTTGGCTTTGTAGTAATAACATCACAGGGTAATGGAATAGAATAAAGTAAAGTAGAGTAGACTGGAACAGAGCAGAACAGAATAGTATAGAATAGAATAGTTGGAAGAGACCTTCAAATATCATGAAGTCCAACTCCCTGACTTCTTCAGTGCTGACCAGAAATTAAAGTATATTACTGAGGGCATTATCTGGATACCTCTTGAACACTGGCAGGCCTCGGACATCAATTGCCTCTTTAGGAAGCCTATTCCAGGATCTGACCAGCCTCATGCTGAAGAAATTTTTTCCAGTGCCCAGTTTGAACCTACCATGGTGCAGCTCTGTGCTGTTGCCATGCAGGGAGAAGAACTCAGCACCTCCCTCTCCACATCCCTTCCTCAGGAAGTTGTTGAGAATTGTGCTTGCAGAGTTTTCCTAGCAGAATTCATTTTCAAAATACAGCTGTGAGCTGCAATGGAAGTAGGCTTTCCACCACAGAGGAAGAGTATGCTGCGCTTAATGTATATATAGAAATAGAAATTGAAGCTATAAAATGATAAGTTTTCAACAGGTAGGCAGGAAGATGTCCCTGACTTGACCGTATGAAGGCGGCCTGTGTGAGATCTGTTTACAATAACTCATTTTTTTAAATAAGAGCTACAAATCATGCACGTACTGAAAGCATGCTGGTTACATTTTGCATGCACGGCCAAGCAGCTGTTACATCCCCCTTCAATGCAATCAGTGATGTACTCTGCAATTAGGCCTCCAGTGTGGCTGTGTAATGAACACTGGCTCAGTTCCGTGAGCATGGAAAATTGGGTAAGAGCATAATGATCAGGGACTAGGCGCTGTGGGCTATGGATTTAGCAACATGCAGGATTCTAGCCTCCCCAGAAATCCACTCTGTCCAGCTTTGCATTTATTTACAAATTTATCAAGAACAGTTAGATTTCTTTCTTCTAGAAAATGCCAAACCAGCAGTGCATTTATATGTTTCTGAAATAAATGAGGCATAGGAATAGCGAGTGGGAATCCTTTAGGTTCATGTTACGGCAATGCTAGATGTCCATACAAATGGTATGAATTCAAACAGCACACTCCAATTTACCATCACTCTTCCATACCCTTGCCCAGCAGCCACCAACCATCTGGATGCCCAGCATCCAAAAAAACCAGCTTCCCTATAGCAGTCCAACACATGCTGTAGTGAGCTAGAGCAAACTAGCTCCGGCACTCTCTAGCACTCTCTCCCTGCCAACATGAAACTCTGTGGCTCCTGTTTTTTGGGCGTGAATGGCTTTTGATACGATTGTGATTAACACAGGTCACAGCATCAGTCGTAATGTTTCTCCTGGCTTGTTGGCCAAGACTTCTGCTTTCACATGCATACGTTTGGCTCAAGTCAACAAGAGTGAGCCCCAAGTGGTTTGAAATTCTGTGGTAAGTGGTCTGGTGTAAATTACTGTGAACACAGCACGACAATACCCATATGTGTATGAACTCTGCTGCAAGCCTGTGGTTGAGGTTGAATGGTTTGTCCAGTGAAGGCGGAAAAGGGAGAGAAAAGGCCTGAAGAGTTTGTTCTAAGGCGTGATGATGCAGCACCTGCCTTGGTACATAAAATATGCAATTTCAATACTTTTTAGCACTGGTTGAAGGCAGGTGGCTCACACAGAGGTCCTTTGAAGCTTGCTGTGCTGCAGGAAATGAAAGAGGTGCCTCGTGCTTCTGCATGTGCCTGTGTGGTGCTTCCCTCCACCTGCAATATGGGTTATTCTTGCTATGACAGCAGCACACTCAGCCCTACAGGTCTGCAGCCTCATTTGCTGTTAGGGGAATCCCAGGGATTTCAGGCAGCCTGCACCCCCTGACTCCTGCAGTGTCGAGGCTGCATAGCTTGTGTGAAAAGAAACTGTGACAAACCCTGCATGAACAGCACTGGAGCTGTGCAACTTTTGTTCCAGTGGCACATGGGTGGAACAACGTGTGGGGTGGGAGGTTTCAGTTTGAAATTTCCATCTGAATACTGACATTTACTCATTATTACTACAAAGTGACATCTGAGAAAACTCTTGCCATCCCATAATTGGAAAAATAACTACTTCTATTATTACTCAGTGTGGTAAGTGTTGGCTTCTACATACTTTTCAGTAGTAGTTCCTTACCCGCTTGAAAGTGATGCCATGAACCTTCAATTAGTTCATGGTTTCAGACTGTAAGACACTATCTGTCTTTTGAGTATAATGTTTCTAAAGTGTACTGACAAGCAGCAAGCTCTGCTGTAGGCCAGAATGAATGAAAGAATCCATAATGTTGTGTCCCCAAAAATACACGGAAATAAGGGATAATCTTCATTAGTTCTAAATCGGTTGTGTGCCATGTACAGTGAAGAATCGCACATAACACAGCTGGCTGCCAAATGGAACAGTGGTGGGTGTAGTCTGCCAGCCAGTCTTCGTGCTTTGTGTGCTTTGTGGAGCAGGGTGGGGAAGAGGATAGGACAGGTATAGCATCATTTGTTTCCCATTATTTCCAGCCCTGGAGCTCATGGTTTCTCTGAGCATGACAGTGCAGTACAGTATGGGTTTGTTTATTTGGCAATGCAGGAATCAAGGATGAAGCTGACTTCCTTATTTTGCTCATCAGCCAGTGGTGAATTAAACGTGTTGCTAAATTACTAAGTCATGACATCTGGGGGCTCAGGCTCCTGAGCTGTCTTTCTCTCCTTTGCACATGAATATGGCAGATATGTTTGGCTGAAGATAGAGTAACAGCTCCAAGAGGCTGCAGTGAAATGCAATCTGGCTTTGACATGATGCAGTGAGTCAGGCCATCTGTGTGAAGGAGCCCCCAAAAAGGGAACTGGCACTGGTGCTAATCCTCAGCTGAGCCCTGAAGACTCAAAGCACCCAGGCTAACCCTGTAGGAGTTGACAATTTGCACATTTGAGAGTTGTGACTCTCATGGCGTGGAGGTTTTGCAGTGACTGTGAGTGGTTAGGAATGAAGATGCTTAGTTTACATCTCTTCAGCAGGGCCTTCTTTTAGTGCTGGCTCTTTCAGTGGTTCACCAGATCCATGTAGGTTGAACAGAGCTGCCATGGAGCAGGATGTGGTGCTGAAAGGAGCAGCTGCTTGTCCAGGTGCTTGCCTCTGTCCTGCCATCACTTGAGTGACTCAGTCCTGGTGGCAAGGTGCACTCAGTAAGCAGGATGATCTGACCCTGCAAAGGGTGGAAGGGTGCTCCAGCAAGGTGGATGAATGGTGCAAGGAATGGGTAGGACGTAGAACTGGGAATGGTGGACTGGTTGGTGACATCTCCTCCCAGAGAGCAGCAAGAAGAGGAACAAGGGCTAGGAAGAGCTTTTGAAACTAAGAAAAAGATAAGAATTTGAGAAATTTAGTGAGGAATATGAAGTTGTAAAAGTCTCCTCCAGGTAGGCATTGGGTTTGGTGCAGAACAGAGATCCAACTCTTCCTTCCATTAGCTTCAAACACAAATTCCTATTGCTTCCAGTAATACAGCAGTGGAGGATTCATGCTGGGAAAAGAGGAGGGGAGTTTGGCTGGAAGAAATAGAGCCCAGGGGGACCTCGGTTTGAGCTGTGATCAGGACGGAGGGGAAATTCCTGGAAATGCTATGATTGCTCTCAGGTGCTGGTGGAAGAAATATTGCATCTGCTCAGTGAGTTGCATCTGATGGCAGTAGCACTGAGGGATGAGGATCAAACCAAACTCTATTGCCTTTGCTATTAATTGTTCTAGTATTCAGGTTCTGGTATTCAGGAAAGGGTTATGAGAATAGCATAGGGATCAGTTTTTAGATACCCGGAATATCTTTAGAAGAGGAAATGTCTCAGAACTAAATGCTTGGTGCCACCTGCAGAAATAAAGAGAGAATTACTCATGCCTGCTCACCGGTTTTCTGACAGCCCATTTCCAGAGAAAAGTGGTACAAGCACAGAGCTGTAATCTGCATTCAGATTTCATCCTGCTTTCATGGGACAACTTTCTTTCAAAGCCTCTGGTGCAATAGATGTTGGGAAGCTACTATCATCTTGAATGCACTGTGTGGTTTAATGCTAAAAAATGAAACAATGTGGATATCTAAGTACAGATGTAGCTCAGAAGGATGCTCTGTAGCATCTGATCTGGAATTTATATCCAGCAAGCAGTAGCAGAACAGAATAAATGAGGAATTAGGAATGCTGCTTGTGGTGGAGGGTGCTTCCATTGCAAGTGTGGTAAAACTGGTGGTTCACTTACCTCTGTGCTCTTTGAAGCTGAATAGAAAGAGCAGTTACCACCTATTTCTGTAATGACAGCTAAGAGACAGTATTTCTCTTTGGTTTTCCAGCCAAAGCAGTGGTTTGCATGCCAAAGCTTGTACCTGCAAATGTAAAGGCTGGAGGATTTGAGGGAAGCCAGGTGGTTTGTGTGTTGGAGGGAATCAGAGTCCTCCGATGCACTCATGAAATTCAGCAGGACAGACTGCTGTGGGACAAGGCCATGTGAATGGCCATGATTTGAAAACACCCAACAGGGGAAACTGTGCTTGTTTTTTTTCTGCTGCACTCAAGGAAACGAGACTATGCAATATTGTAAATAGAACTGTATATTACAATAGATATTGTAATATCTAATGGAGTTTTTTATCCTGCTGGGAACAACACAGCGAGACCCTGGTTCCCAGCTGTTGTACATCAGCTCAACACACACACTTCTGATTCAGGCAGTGTCTCCTCACCTTCCATTCTCCTCCTCATGGACAAACACCAAAGCGATGTTCAATTAGCAGTGAGCTGGGATAGCACAATTAAAAGCTCTCTGCAGCTCCCAAACTCCCTGAACAGCTCAGACATAATGTTCTGGGGTGGAGGCTTGGCTTCTGCGACAATAAATCCATCCTACAGGACTCAAACCTGGGCTGAGATACGCCCAGGAACTGGAGACTGCTTTGGGCCATGGCTCATTTCTGTATGGGGTCTGGGGTTCTGTGTGTTAGAAATTCAGTATCCCTGCACAGCAAAAAGATAACTCTGTGTTAGGAGTATTAGGATGGGTTTAGATAGCACAGGGAGTGCATAAAAAATCCATATATCCCTCAGGCATCTGCTGAAAGGACCGGAAAAGCAAAAAGCTTTCGTCTCTCAAGTGTGCTGTTTCTATCTGGAAAGGCCATTAATGGCAATGTTATTTCAGAAACATTTCAGAACAAAGGTCTGAATTGTACCAAAGCAGTTAATATGCTTATAAAGAAAATGTTTAGGGCTAGTAAAATGTGTCCTTTCCCAAGTCTTAACAGCAATTACGCAACAGAACATGGAATTAATCAAAGAAAGGGCTTGGGAAGATCTCTAGGCGGGTGGTATTGATTTTGCAAACACACACTGCAATCCTGTCACTATTTTTAACTGCCTGCCTCAGCTAAAAAAGGAAAAAAATATCAGAAGATGCAGAAAATGTGAAGAGGAAGTAAAGCAGAATGAACCCTGGGGGATTGCTCGGAAAGGAAATGAGTCAGGCGGTTGCTAAGTGAGGCCGTTGCTTATTTACAGAGGAATTAAAAGAGTTAAAGGGAGCCTTACAAAATTCCCAATCAAAGTTTTCTGCATGAGGATGCACTCAGAATAAATGGGTCTGGATAAAACTGCCAAACTCCCTGAGGTTTGCCTGCCTGGCAGTGATAAAACAGTCACTGCAGACACAGAGGCAGAGCCATGGGGCAAACCCAGCTTTACCCTCAGCAAGCACTGATGTGAGTGCAGCTGTGCCCATAGGGAGCAGGGCTGCTCCTTCAAGGCAGCCCCAGAGCTGTGTTTCCATCCACCAGGCTCTACCTCCTCAGGGTTTTGCCTTCTCACCAGCTGCAAGCAGATAACTAGCTAGAATGGAGTGAAAAGAATTGCTCCTCCTCCCACACATATTTAGTGTGCATAATTAATGGGTAAAACACATTTCTCTTTGGGAAGAGACAAAGTAAAAAGACTCCTGGCACTGCTCAGTAATAGAAGAAAAAAGGCCATAAAACTAGTAATAAGTCATGGCTTGTGAGGAGCGTTATGGGCCATTGCTCCTTTCCATGTCAGTCTGTCCAGGCAAAATCAAGTGCTGCTGGGACAACGTGGTGCAGCCAGCTGCTAGCACATCCTCTTACTGGGCACTTAATGCACAGCCAGGGCTAAATCCTGGTCATTTGCAAGCAGAGGGAGGACTGATATCACAGGAGTGAATCTCACCCTTGTATGTTTCATCCCTGAGCTTTTGCAGGGTTTGGGTTCACGTCTAGTGAGTGTGTTAGGATCACTTTAAGAAATTCCCCAGCCACCGGAATGAGAAAAGCAGCAGTGATGTGACACATTGAATTTGGGCTGTGGAAAAAATCTTGGCTATGGCACTAATCTATTTGAGTTTCTGTGTCATCTGCTCTTTCCTCACAGAATAGCTGGCATAGCTTGGCTGCCCCGCTCCCGCTGGGTGCAGCAGTACATGAAATGTGCTCTCCTCTCCTCCACATCTGCAGCCACCCATCCTCTGGACCATTCTGGAGCAAGGTTTCCTCCTGCTGTTCCATGTGTCTGCTCTCAGCCCCCACTGACTGCTTGGGATGTTTTGGCTGTTATCACTGCTGATTTTGGTTGCAGATGGGAAGGAGCAGCCAGTGAGTGGGTCCGGGATGTGTTTGTAATGGAAATGGTCCAATGCAAAATTAAGAACAGGGGACCTTTCTACTGAAACCATAGGCACCAGGCATGAAAAAGTCAAAATAATGGTCTTGGTAACTTGAAGGAAGTTCCCTTTGCTCCTCAACCATGGAGGTCTCTCTGCTTTTGGGCTCTGTCTGTCTAGAGCTGTTTGGATCAGATGAAAACCATTGATTCATGAGATGTCCATCAAGAGCACTAAGACTTAGCTGAGGAAGAGGAGGTTCAAAGTAACCTGAGATATATTAAAGGCACAGGGCCAGATCTCTGGTTTGTCATTTTGCTGGTCTCGTACTACTGACACAAATGATTCTAAAGGTAATGTCAAGAGATTTCTGAAGCCTAGTGATGCCAGGTCATTACTTTCTGGCTTAAGAAGAATGGCAGCAGAAATGATTAACCTCTGGATGTTACTCGTGGTGATTGGTTTTGTTGCTGTCCATGTGCCTGGGGTCTGGATGCAGCATGGTGTGTTCCCATCTGCGAGCACAGCAGAAGTGAAGAACTGAGCTTACACCGCTCTCAGGGAGCAATGAACCGAGGGCAAAACGCCCTCCCTGTTTCTTGCAATCCCACTTTTCCCTTTGAATGCTGCTTTGGAAAGCTAAGCAGCTTACTTCTCCTTGTTCTGCTGCTTTTCGCCTTACCTCGATGACAGCGTTTTTCTCGCAGGAGCCACCTGCTGTGCGTCCAGGAGCAGCGGAGCTTGTGTGGGGCAACAGTGACATCCAGCGGCCCCGTGTCGGCTCACGGCGTGCATCGTTCAGCCGTGCGGTGATGAACTGGATTCTCTTTGACCCAATGCGGGGTTTGACGCTGGTTTTGTAGAGCCAGCACAGCCCAATGCCACTCGGATCTTTGTGCCTTGTCGTGGCTGTGACATGAGAGCGGCTGTGACAAAGGAAGGACAAGAAGTTGTTCAGAATAAAATAGATGTGAAATTCCATCCAAAGATTTCCTGCACGAAAAGGAAAGGTGCGTTGGTAGCTCTCCTGAATACCATTACAGTGTGTGACTGGAGTGCTGTTTGTTGCCTGTCTGCTGTGCTCCCCCACTGGGAGCTGCAGGAGCTCCATCTCAGGACCCACTCTTTGTGTTCCTTAAACCAAAGCAGAAAGTCACAGAGTTCTGCAGCGCCTTGGGATGATTTGAATTCAGTTTGGGTTTGGGGATTTTTAAGTGGATAATCAGCTTGTGCAGAGCCGGGCATCTGAGTTACTGCTTTCTGGGCAGACCAAGTGTGGAGACAGGATGGGTTTAAACAGGTTATTTCTAGAATATCTTTATTTCATTTCAGGTGACGTTTCATGCTACAGGTCCCTTCTCTTTTGCACTCCCACCACAGACTCTCATATCTACCGCAGCTTTCCTCCCCTTTCATTGCACAGATGTCCCCCACGGTGAATCTAAAGCATGAGCTACTCAAGCCATAATGGTCCTGTTCCAAAGTCTAATCATGTCAAATTACTTTCAAGGCAATTTTTGTAATCCATGACTGCAGAGAACTAAGAGATGGTACTACTAATTAAATCAGTTCTGAGATTAGCATTGTAATTTATGTAGGCCTCCACACTGCAGTCACTTCAGTGCTATTAAGTTGGGGAGTGGAGCAGAGGTGGGCATGACATTTTCCATCCCAGCATTAAGAGATTATGTGTTGTGGTTCTAACAGTAGGGGGTGGATCAAGGAACATCTGTTAGGTGCTGCTGAGAGCTTCATAGAATCATCAAGGGTGGAAAGGGCCACCAAGATTGTCTAGTTCAACCATCAACCCATCACCACCATGCCCACTACATTGTGTCCCTCAATATCACATCTGTCCTTTTCTTGAAACCCTCCAGGGACAAATATCTGTAAACAGGCTTGCAGGAGGGAAAGGGGCAGCCCCGAGTACTGTCTGACAGTGGTGGCCATCCTCTCCTCCTGTGAGCATATCAGAGGTGGAGCAAGACCCAGCGTGTTGGATTTAGAGCTGCAAAATGATGCCCAGACACCCTTCCTACAGCTGTGTTTTTTGTAGTCAGACAGACAAAATACTCTGAAAGCATGCAAACAAATGATCCTCATGTGTGGTGACAGGAAAGTCCATGCGGGCAGCTGCACCCAGTGCTCAGCTGTAACACCTGGTCAGTAAGTGCTTGTAGCATGATAGTGACTGCATGCCATGAGCAGTGTGCAAGCAGGTAATCACCTGGGGTGTATGTTGCCCACTGCAGGATGCACAGAGGCACACTGACAAGACCCAGGGAACTCTGCCCAAGCAGCAGTGCTGTCACAGCAGCAATGACTGGAAGTGGCAGTGGTCCTATTGGATGTCATGTCCTGCAAGCTCGTCCCGTGCTTCTGCTGTGCAGAAAGGCAATGTGAGGTGATGGCACAGCATGCAATAAGCGAGGTGCAAAATGCTGGCTGACAGCTGGGTTCTGTAAGTGCTGCTGCTCCAGAAGGAGCAGGGTTTTCACTTTGCTAAAATCCTCCTCCTTCTTGGATGGAAACATAATTGAGGCAGAGAAAGGAAAACATCCTTCAGAACACATTATTTGTGTCAGAAAATATTTGTTCCAGTTCGAACTTTGAAAGTATGATTTTTAAAAATTTAAGAACAAACTTAGAAAACTTGAATTTTTCTTTTTAAAAATAACTGCTTGGGGTATTTTGACAGAATCATAATGGTATGCAGTTCTAAAATCAGCCCAATTAACTCCCAAAGTTTGGTTGTGTTCATACAATCATACATCTTAAGTGCCTACAAATTCATGGAGATCTTACCCTGATTTCTGCCATGCCTCCTACAGGATTCATTAATCACAGTCAATAAGCTTTTTTTTAGAGCTCTGAAATGAGAAAGAAATGAAAAAAAATCATTTTTGTGTTAAAACCAATATTTACATCCCTCAACAGTTTTGAAAGAGAAGACAAACACATTGCTAATCTTTTCACGTTGCTAATCTTTTCCTTCCTGCCCTCAGTTAGTGAACTAATCTAATCTCCTGCAATAAAATGTGAAGGATTACGGTTTATGAAGAGTGTGTTATGTACAGCCCATGTTCCTGCTGGTGCCACACAGGGCAATGCCCAAAGGCCAGATACTGGTTCTGAGACTCTCTGGTCCTATGGTTCTATGAAGCTGTTGTCCTTCAGTTCTTTCATTCTATGGTTCTACAACTGTATGACTCCATGACTGTCTGACTCTATGGTTTTTTGGCTCTTTGGTTCTATGACTCTATGTCTCTATGGTTCTTTGGTTCTTTGGTTCTATGGTTCTATGGCTCTAGGACTCTATGGTTCTTTGGTTCTATGACTCTATGGTTCTATGGTTCTACGACTCTTTGACTCTATGGTTCTATGACTCTATGACTCTATGGTTCTATGACTCCATGGTTCTTTGATTCTATGACTCTATGGTTCTTTGGTTCTTTGATTCTATGACTCTATGGTTCTTTGGTTCTTTGGTTCTATGGTTCTATGTTTCTTTGGTTCTTTGGTTCTATGGTTCTTTGGTTCTATGACTCTATGGTTCTTTGGTTCTTTGGTTCTATGACTCTATGGTTCTGTGGTTCTACGACTCTATGGTTCTTTGGTTCTATGACTCTATGGTTCTAAGACTCTATGGTTCTTTGGTTCTGTGACTCTGTGGTTCTTTGGTTCTATGGTTCTATGGTTCTTTGGTTCTTTGGTTCTATGGTTCTATGGTTCTATGTCTCTATGGTTCTTTGGTTCTATGACTCTATGGTTCTTTGGTTCTTTGGTTCTATGGTTCTATGGTTCTGTGGTTCTACGACTCTATGGTTCTTTGGTTCTGTGACTCTGTGGTTCTTTGGTTCTATGGTTCTATGGCTCTAGGACTGTATGGTTCTTTGGTTCTATGGTTCTATGGTTCTGTGGTTCTACGACTCTTTGACTCTATGGTTCTATGACTCTATGACTCTATGGTTCTTTGGTTCTATGGTTCTATGACTCTATGGTTCTTTGGTTCTATAGTTCTATGATTTTCTACTTCTATGTTTCTATGGTTCTATGATTCTGTGGTTCTATGATAACTGGGGAGGTCTGTTGATGGTAAAAATATTCAACATTTCTGCACAGCCTCTGTGCTTTCAGCATTCAGCCAATGACAGCTGAAGTAAACAACAAAAGCTGAGGAAATGCAAAAATACTTTGTCATTATGCATATTGTAGTTTACAGACTAAATGTAAATGTCTAGTGTTGCAAAGAAAGCTCAGTCCAGTTGGGAGGACAAGAGGTAATGGCTTTAAGTTGCTTCAGGGGAAGTTCAGGTTGGGCATTAGGAAAGACTTCTTCTCAGAAAGAACGGTGCTGCGTTGGCACAGCTGCCCAGGGAATGGTGGGGTCACTGTCCCTGGAGGTGCTCCAGAACTGTGGGGAGGTGGCACTGAGGGATGTGCTGATGGGCACGGTGGGGTGGGTTGGCTTTGATGATCTTGGAAGTCTTTTCCAACCTGCGATTCTGTGATTCTGTGATCCTCTAAGCAACCTCAGCCGGTGCACAATGGGATGTTCTGGAGAGCAGCATTTCAGGTAAAGATTATTCAAGAAGGTCTCAGGAGAACAGCAGCTGAAGTGGCCTGAAGGTTTAACAGCAACTGTAAGCAGCTGCTGAAGGTACAAAAATATGAATATCTTTGTTTTCTTGATAGTAAACATGGCTGGTTGAACACATCCTGAAGAGTCAGCCACCAACATTCCTCATCCAGAGAATCAAAGATTCCCAGCTTCCAGGCTTTGCAATGTAATTGCAGTAAGCAGAGGTTTGGAAGAACTGGAATTCACCATAGCAACCTTCTGGCAAAATCTTCACACATCCGAAGTGAAGTAAAACTCCTTTTTAGCCAAACAGCCCCAAAGAGTCTGAACTGGTGTTTGTGGCCACTTTCTGCTTGTTTGTGTCCCTGTTTCCTTAATCTGGGTGTTTTTCTGCTTTGAGTCCTAAGTGTCCACTTCTAAAGCATCCCGGGTCACTTCTGAACCCGAAGTGGTCCTGGTGCCTCTCCCTGCTTGGTCCCAGCTCACTCAATCTCCCTCAGCAGCAAGTAGTTTATCACATTTGTTGAACTAAGCCAACCCAGATTAATGCAGTTGCAATAGGGAAAATGGGAACAGATTAACTTTATATCACAGCATTATCCTCTACAAATAGGGACCAGAAAGCTGCTGTGGGAAAATAAAAGCTAATGCTCTTCACTGCAGCTGCTTTGGAATGAGGAACAAGGGCAGCCCTGCAGCTACTTCATTCTGACTTGTGTTTTATAGTGCTACACGTTCTGGACTTTGCTCTGGACAAAACTTAATACATCCCATGACGTACAGCAGACTGGAGCATAATGATTTGTTTCTTAAATGTTATTGCAAAAGTCAACAAATCATTGCTGGAGTAATAAAGGAGAATGTTGGGAGGGAAGATCTGTTGTCACAGCAGGTTTTCCAGTACCTGAGAAATGCAGTTTTGGAAAAGAAATCTGTCACTTTCCATTGCCTGACCTGCAGAAAACATCACAACCTCCCACCTGGTTTTCTCTTCATTTTCCTCCTCATCTGTGTTTTGGCATCTGGCAGAAGAAGTCATTTGGAGCCCTTGGCAAAAGCTTCCTGGATTTCAGTGCCACGTGGGGAGGTGAGTTTTGCAGCAGCATCTTTAAAGAATGTGATGTTTTTTAGGAGAAAGTATGAAGCACCAGATATATGTAGGAACTTCAGTTTGGTTACGGCCAGCTGGGAGCTCAGTGATTTGTATTACTGTAAATGTTGCTGTGACAGCAGTAAGTGGAAAGCTGGGTGAAATTTCCTAACTTTAATGTTGTGAAGTGCACTTTCAAAAGGAAAATCAGAAAGTTGTTATTAACTCAGGTTTGGTTTGTCTGGGTTTGTTGGTTTTGTTTTTCTGATGTTATTTTACAACTCTGGACACAAAGGAACAATCTCCATCTTGCCAGTGGTCAGACATAGTGTAACCCATAGCAGGAAGCCCCAGGCAAGGGCTGTGCTTGCTTCTAAGCCAGGTGACTCCAGCGGATGGTCTGATTTTGGTTGGTGTTGTGCAGAGCCAGGAGTTGGACTCGATGATCCGTGTGGGTCTTTTCCAGCTCGTCTCTTTCAGAAAGGGTCTGCATAGAGCAGTGCTCTGGTGATTCAGCTCGCTCACAGCAGGTGTGACCTTCTGGATTCGTGTGCTGCAAGTGCCATCTCAGCAGCCTGCAGAAAGCAGCCTGAATGTCTCAGCCAAGCACATGAGTGAGAGCCCACATCTCTCTTTCAGAACATGCCTGAAGAATGAAGAGGTCCATGTGTGCACCTGCAGAGCCCCCCATAGACAAGGCTCTCTGCATCTTGGTGGTTGCTGCGGGACTGTTCCTCCTCACAGGTAATTCCCATAGCACTCACCACTGCACAAGCAGAACGCATCCCACAGCCCTGGTGCACACACAGTATGCATACATGAGATACCTTTTTATCGTGGTTGTTTTTTCCTTTCTTTTTTTTGCTTTATTTCCCCAGCTGCTGAGTCAACCACAGTCAGCTGTGCCTCGTGAGCACACTCAGCCCTTTCACTTCACCGTAGATAAAAATGGTAATCAGCTCCATATTGGATTCTGTATTTCTTTCTTTGACTTTTCCTCAAGAGCAATACAGGGCACAGAGATAATTCATGGCCCTGAAATGTTGCACTGGGTCACTCCCAGCACACAGTGCAGTCGAAGAACAGATGACTGCTTTCCAAGTAAAACCTGCGTAATACAAAGGCTGGATTGATGTGTAGGGCTTGCCAAACGTTGCCACTTTCTGCTTTGGGTAGAGGCTCCTATTGTGTCTGCTATCAGACAGTAGCAGGGCTGATCTCTGAAAGGCTGACTTGTCAGCTGAGGTGCAATGGTCCTCTGGCCAGTTGTTGGTGCCAGCTCTGCCATCTCACATCACAAAGCAATTCCCTTCCTTTTGGCAAACCCATTGGATCTGGCTTCTCAACCTCTGGGGCTCTGCAGTTGCTGGAAAGTACAGCTGAAGATTGTTGCTGTGTTTTCTTGTGCCCACTCAGTGCTTCAACTACAACTGAGGAGCTGCCCTCACCTCTCTGCACCTTCAGAAGCATTGCCATGGGTGTGCTCCTATGGTCCCAGCATTGGTGATGTGCTTTGTGAGCTCATGTACCAAGGTTTTCTCCCAGTGAAGCAGGGGCTGGTGTGCTGGCAAAGAGCAGCTGCATTCCCAGCTCATGTACACTGATATCACATAATGCTCTTCTGAATCCTACAGAATTCCACTCCAGGTGAAAACAATTATCGTGGTTGCAAACAAAGAGGGCTTAGTAGCATTGCAGTGGTGGAAGTGAGACCAGGATGTGGTGTGTGCTCCATCTGAATGCTGAGTGCTGATTTTAGAAGTAAGACAAACGTGAAAGACAGTAGTGTTATTATGTGTGAGGAGAAATATCCTCCTTATACTCTGAGGGCACAAGGGTACACCAGCAATACACAGCTTCTAACCACCTACAGATGATTAGACCGTGTGTGGGTCATTTCCCACTTGCTTTCCATTTGAAGCATGTGAAATAGATGGGGAGAAGAGTCAGCTACTTTGGCAGCCTAGGACGTGCCTAACCCTTATGAAAAGTACAAACAGTCACAGGGATTTATTGACCAGATTAGATTTGAGGGATTTACAATACCTGGTTTGCATGGCAGGCAGGTTTGGGAATGACTTAAGTTCATTTGAGGAAAATGTTGTAAAAACAATCCCCAGATAGGGTTATAAAAGTCTCACTGTAATGGCAGTTCTTACCTAGAGGAAGTACATCCTGCAGTAGTAAAGCATTTGTACACACGAGAGCACAGAGACAAGTTAAGGACACAGATTTCCTGCATAGGAGTGGTCTGAGTTGCAAATGGAGTCTGATCAACTCTCCCCACCCTGACAGTGTACACAGACCCCCTACAGCAGGACATGGCTGGGATAGGGATGAGCTGGTGGAAAGGAAAAAGCTGCCAAACTCTCCAAATCCTGGCAAAGGACAGCCCTTATTACTTGTGTTATTAGCAGAAACCCAAACCTAAAGATCAGGGGTCAGATTTGCAACTGGGAGCCAAACCTGCAAAGAGCTCTTTTCGCAGAGCTGAACTGAAACCTTTGCCCTGAGCACCCACACAGATCTTGGACTTGGTGAATTCTGAACCTGAATTCTGTATTTGTTCCTACTGGGAATGTCTTGAGGACTTCAGCATTTCCTTTGTGGAATTAAACTCATCTTCTCTTTGCTTGTAGTGTAGGTGGCCTCAGAATTTAATTTCAAAGGCAGCAGAAACCAGAAATAGAATAAACTTTAAATATTTTTATTGTCTTCCAGGAAAGTCACTGGATGAGGTCATATTGCTTTTTTTTTCTTTGAAATAAACACTTCACTTTCCCTCTTTACTTGATATATGTACTTTTTTCTTCATAGAAACACGTTCTCTGCAGGGAGAAATACTGGATTTACTGGGAAGTAATGATAAGTACGTGTCTCTGGTCAACCACAGCATCCCTCAGCTGTGTCAGTTCACAGTGTGCATCGATCTGAACCGAACTACCAATATTAGCTCTTGGGCAGCGTTTTCCTATGACACTAACAACAACTCCACTGAAATAAAAGACTTAGAGCTTGGACTCTCTGGAGAAAACAAGCAGTTAAGAGTGTATCTTTTTGGCACCAGCCAAAACATTGAAGTTGATTTAGCCCTTTTCACATGGTATAGTGTGTGCTGCTTGTGGGACACCAGGAAACAACTGCTGGAAGTCTACTGTAATGGTAATCTGGTGTATAGGAAAGACATAAACAGCACGGAGTGCCTGAAGCCCAACGGAAGCCTGGTGCTGGGTCACCTGCATAAAAGAAAGGATGGCTTTATTATACGAGTGAGCAACAGCTTCATTGGCAGCTTGTACTACTTCCAAATGTGGGACCGTGCGCTGCGCCAGGAGGAGCTGCTGGGCTGCTCCATGGGCAATGTTGTCAGCTGGAGGGAAGAGTACTGGGACTTCAGCAGCATCGCTCCCGTTGCTGGCCATCACCTCTGCTGCGGTGAGTCTCTCTGGTATTTTCTCTCCTTTGGGCTTGTGCATTGCTGCACAAGCAATGATGCATGATGCACACAGAGTAGGAAACCCTCCACATCTCAGGACAAGTGGGGTTGCTTAATGTCCTCAGAGTGAGATCAGCCATTAGTGAGATGATGTAATCACTTCTCCATAAGATGCCCGTCCGGTCTGCATCCGACATGGATGTTGCTTCACTGAAAAGCTCTCATAGTGTTTGGTATTATCAGTCCTAGTGTCTGCATGGACTACACAGTATTAAAATACACAGCATTAAAACAGAAGTCTGAGATTGACTAATTGAGTCAACGGCATGCCATGATTGAATAACTGACTTAATGGCATGCGGTGATACATAGGTGCTCCACAATAGCACTGTATGCATGTTTCCTTGTCCTCTGTGAGATGGTGGTTTCACAGGAGGGCAGAGGCACGGTTGGAAGGAATTGCTCAGTGTTGGTGCCCAGTTTGAGAACCCAAGGAGCTTCCCATCCTGCAGTGCTTCTCAGTCAGGTGCAGCACCTGAGGACCATCCCTTAGCTCCCCATGCACTTCTGCTTCTCCTGCTCCAGGTTCATCAAAGTGAGAGCAAAGGAAATTCTAAGAGGAAACAAACCACTGCTTCTGAGACCTTTGCTCAGAGGGATTTCTCCCACCTATCTCCTTACACAGCCCTTTGCTCTGAAGCAAAGAAAACAGGCACAAATAACAGCTGTAAATCACAACCTTCCCATCTGTCTCTTGGCTCATCACCCCATTACCTTTATCCCAGCAGTTTTGTTTCTGCACTGCCTTTTCTCTAAGCTATGTCCTCGTGTATGTCACTGATGAGGAGCAGCATATCTCACAAGGGATGAGCTAAGCTACAAGGCACTGCAGTAGTCCTGCCTTGGTGCCATGAACTACTGCAGAGAGATCTCCCACCTGGACAAGGGCTGTTGGAATCTGAATTTTTCCCAACAGCAATTGCTGAGATGACCACTGTGATGTCCTGCGTACCTACAATTCAATCTTGTATGAGTGAGTATCTGGTCTGTGTCAGATCTCAGCAAGACCTTTGCTTCTACTATAAATCTATTGCTTACTTTACTTAACTGCAATTCATGAGCTGGCTGTTGCACAGGGACAAACTGGTGATAAACTAGATAGCAGTAACAGGGAGTGGTACAGACAGCAGTGAGTGATCGTAAAATCATTAAGGTTGGAAAGTCTTCTAAGATCATCTAGTCCACCTAATACCATCCACCTAATACCAGCATTGCCCACTAAACCACATCCTTAAGAGCCATGTCCCTAAGTGTGATAAGACACATTCCACGACCCTGTCCTGTCAGACAGGGGCAGCAGTTCCTATCTGTTGTCCATATGGGGTCGTATCTATTCCATCTTTGTCAGAACATCTGAAACGTGTACAAGAAATAGCTGTGCCAAGGTGTAGCCATGCAATGAGGTGTCCAGGTGAATAGCCGTTCTGGTGCTACTGACACAACCCAAATCATTACTGTTGCCCTGTGACAATTGCTAGCTGCAAGGTTTGCATCTCGTGTTTATGCACCTGGGCACTGCTTCAGTCTGCAGGGTTTGGTTCAACTCAGCAGTACACAGTTTATGAAGTTGTGTGGCCAGCTTGCTTTTGGAAATCCCACATTAATTTTGGGCTTGTTTAGGCAAAGTCAGTGGAACTGCTCATACGAATGCAGAAGGAAGCAGCCTTACGATGGTTCGCTGAATGGTGCGAGTTCTATAATTGTCTCAGCAATTGTGCTGCTTTGCTTGTCAGAGGAGTAAGGTTATTGTTTGGCCTTTGCTTTTTTTTCTTGGAGTTCTTGACGACGATCCTTTGCTCTCCCAGCTCAGCTGGGCTTTCACTAAAGGCAGTGAAGTAAAATTGTGTGTTCTCATCCTCTGACTCAGCCTTCACCTCCTCCTCCCCCCGCCTCACCCACACACTGATTTCTAATTCTCTTCTTGATTTTAAATAATCTGGGAGAGAGATGAATATTCAATGTATGAAAATGACTGCTGGTAATATAGCAGTACATTTATTACAGTTTGCTTAGCAGTTAATCTAATTTTTGCTGCTTCTTCTAATGGAAATTAAGCATGTTTGCAGAATGCCAAATAAACCATCTATTAAATTCTCAAATTGAGATCCAGGACTTTAAAAATGTTATGGTACAGTATTTTTCTGGCTTGAGATCTCTTTCCGTTGCCACTCCTTAACCCCCATTTTGTGAAGGGAATTACACACACGTTAATTAACACAAACGAGGTTGCAGGATTCAGGTGGATGGTCCCACACTTGCCTGCTGGCAATGGTCCCTGACATGGGAGAATAAACAGATTTTTTCTTCAGGTGATAATGAGAAAGAGAGAAAGAAAGAAATTGGAACCTGTGAAGTTGTAATTATGTTTGGTTTTTTTTTGCCAGGAGATGGAAACTGCACTCCCAATTAGAATGGATTTGGGTTTTGTTCGGCCATTTCTGTATGTTTTTGCCTAGCAGATTTTTCTGATTCATCCTGGCTGACACCGGGTGATATCATACATCACCCCTGAGGCGACGGGTTTTGAAACATTGCACTGTAATAACAAGAAGGGAATGGAGCCTGTAATCACGGCTGCCTGCAGACTCCCATCTGCAGAGAACCCGCAGCACTGCAGCACCGGGAGGACAGGCTGAGCCCCAGGCTTACAAACTACTTGACTTATGGCTTGGCTAATCACAGTCTAATATCATGTCTATATTCCTATTAGGAAAGGAAAAAGTGATTTGTTCCAGTGGCAAAGCATGTCTGCACAGCAGTGGCCCTTCTGTATTCTCATCATACTTCCTAATGGGAATTCTTACAGAAGCTTGTAGCAAAACACACACTTTCTTCCACTGTTTCTGACAGCTCAAAACCAGGGACTAATTATGTATGGTGTCACAGCAGGGCCCAGAGAGCCTGTGCCTGCAGCTTCACATCACAGGAAGGCACACAGGCTCCCACCAGCAGGGGAGGGTGCTGCAGGGTTAAAGGCATGAGGGATGCTGCAGGACCAGGCTCTGTGCAGCCCCAGGAGGAGAATGCTGAGTGCAGTGCTCTGAGGGCTGGAAGGCAAAGCACATATTTCCAGCTTCAGGTCCTTGGGCTTTCCTTCATTTTGGTTTTCCTTCATCTCCAGGGTTTTGCTGTTACTTTAGTACGTATTTCTGGTTTCTTGCTTTCTGCACATTCATGTGTCAAACAGCGTTAGCGGCCATTGGCAGGGCTGTGTGCTGAGTACCTCGGGCTGCCCTGCAGCTTGATGAGTTGAGCCCATGGATCTTTCCAAACAAAGAACCAGCAGATGGTTCTGGTGTCAGATCGGCTGCTTGGCTGACTGCAAGCTGCTGGTTTGGAATGGCAATGTGGCAGCTTGCTCCTGGAATGGCTCGAGTTGTAGTGGAAGAATGAAGCAGGGTAAAGTAATCCTCCTATTTCCAACAGGCAGTGCCTTAGAGGCCTGAGTAAAGAGAAGAGCTGTCCAAATTATAATCTAAGATTCATCAAGGATCATGGGAAAAGCTGGCTTGTGCCTTGTGGCTGTTCAGAAGGGCTGCTTTGACTTCAGGTGTCCTTTCAACGTCAAGAAATAGAATCATAGAATCACAGAATCTTTGGAGCTGGAAGGGACCCTGGAAGGCCAGCTGATCCCACTCCCTGAACTGAGCAGGAACACCCACAGCTCCATCAGTGCTCAGAGCCCGTCCACCCCAACCTTGGGTGTTTGCAGGGATGGAACACCACCACCTCTCTGGGCAACCTGTGCCAGTGCTTCACCGCTCTTATCATAGAATAATTTTTCTTTACATCCAATCCAAATCTCTCTAAACAATCTGAAGCCATTTGGGATAAAAAAATAGGAGACTCTTTCTTCAAGTTTTAAACAGCCCTCGTTCCTGTTACTGCCCATGGATGTGTTGCTATTGATTCAAATGGGTCAGAGATGAGCTTGTTATTATTTTAATCATGGGTGATTCTTCTTACATTGAACTACAGCAGAAAAACCAGTGGTTGACAAAGCGTGGCTTTATCCTACCTGTTTCTGAGCACGCTCCTTATTCATAGATATTGAGCTTTATATTCATGTGTTAAGTTTATTTCTTGTTGTCACAGCTAGAATTGTCAAGTCTGATAGTCACGTGAGTGAAGAAAAAGCACAGATCATCAGCATAGCCAGGTATCTGTATGTCTACAGCAAAATGTTGTGATCATGCTTTTCTTTCATCACCAAAGCTGTAATGTTATACAGTGATTGGGTTCACTGCCATTTCCTGTAGTGCATGTGAGCAAGCACTGCCGTTCTGTCCCTGTCTGCCTGAGGGGGTGGCAGATTGCATGTGAAATGCAAAAGCCCTACCTGATTTGACAAGGTGATTCACTTCAAGGAAAATTAGCTGAGAACAATTTCCCAGAATGTTTTGCTTTGCAGATGACAGGCAGGACGGATGGTGTTTATAATGGGAATCATTCTGCCAGGTTATCTTAAATCGAAGTCAATGAACATCCCTGTTTGTTTACCATTCATTACTGTAGGCTATCCTGTGCTCGACAAGTGGCTTTTCCTGAAGGGTGGCACAGACTGTGCAAACAAGAAGGGAGCAGAGAGATAATTGCTCTTCAACGTAAGCAATGGAGAAACAAAACAAACGAACACACAGAGCTGTATTTTCCCTTCACTCTGCAGAGGTCTGTCCTGAGTGGGGCAGCAACAGCTCTTTGCAGCAGTGGCCTCTGCTGAGGGACTGTCTCTCTCCTATGTGCAGTTTGATTCTCAGACCTTTCAATTGTTTTTCAGCAGGTTCAAGTGAAGCATCATCAACAGCGGCGCCCACGCTGCCGCCGATGTCTGCAAGCAGCAGTACCAATGTCCCCCCTGCACGTAAGTGCCTTTCCCAAGGAGACTGTTTTAAATGCTGACCTGATTATCAGTGTCACCGACTGTACACACGACAGTTTAAGACCTGGTCATGTGTTTGTGCTTGGCAAGGAGGTTTCTGTCAGTAGATCATCCTATCTCTTCTTATGCATTCTCAGCACACGGGAAAAGCAAAGTTGATGCACCACTGTGCTTTGCTCGTTAAACTGAGATTACCTGGCCGTGACTTTGGGCCCTTAGATGTGCAGTGCAGTAATCTGGACTTAGACATTTGGAAGGTGGGATTTCCCATAGAGCCTAAGTGACTGGGAATGGGAAACAGACCCATGGCTAAGGGGAGGGATGAGGACAGAGTGCAGGTACCCATCTCTGCCAACTAGAGGATGCATCTCCCTTTGTTCTCTTACTGCAGTCAGCTTCTATAGCATCGGCATGAACTTTTCATTCTTCTACACAACTCAGAGAGCTCCTGATTACTACGATGCAAAGAAGCTTATAGAAAACTGGGTGAGTGCCACTCTTTTCTCCTTCTCATTTATTTCTAGAAGGTATCAGATGATGAAGACAGCTGGTACAGCATGCAAATTTAGGGGACAACACAGAAATAAGTCTCCATGTAACAATATTACAGTGTTTCATAACCATGTTATCCAACGCATTTTTAAAGGGATAAAATTAAATTCAGAAAGTGTTGACACTTTCCAAATATTTTTAGCCCTTTTCATTGGGATTTAGAATTTCAGTGACAATTTTAAACTTGCAAGCAGTTCTAGAACAAGCATCGATAAATGAAGTTAACAAAAATGTTACTGTTTTCTTTCCAGTTTAGTGTCATATTTGCAGGCGAAGAACTAGTTGTGACGAACTTTAAAATCAGGTAAGCTGTATACTGGTGTCACCTTGACATTATGTCCTTTGAGAGGAACTGCAGTCAGATTCCAAGCACCCATCTCACTGATGACCAGTCCCGTGACAACAGTGTATACCAGTCCCCTAATCCATATAACTGATCATTTGGAGCACCCAAGTTTTGTTTACTGGGCTCACTTCACTCGTAAGTATACACCCTGCCTAATGCAAGGAAAGTATCTGCTGACAAATGGAGGAAGCATCTCTGGCCACATTAATTGAAACCTGTGCTGTAGACCAGTGTGGGCTGTCTAGATCGTATAAGCAGGCATACACTGGTTCATATCCTATCTAATGAAAGGGTCTTGCAGTTCCAAGACCCTGCTCAGGAACAGTGGTGTTAGAAGCATGGAATGACAGAATCACAGGATGGCTTGAGTGGGAAGAGACCTTAAAGACCATCCAGTTCCACCCCCCGCCTTGGGCAGAGCCAGTTATTTTGCCAAGACTCCTATTTTGTACCTTTGAAACCAATCCAGCTGTATTTATATCCAAACTGTGAGCAGCTAAGAGGGAGATTTAGCAACTGCTGGATTCGTAAAAGTGCCACTCGCACAGACTTTGCGTTTTATCATTTTACACATATTTTGTTTTCCTACTTTCTTCTCTGACAAACAACAGCAATTCAGTAACACATGGCATTATTTACATGAGGTGAATCTGATTCTGAAAACTGTGAGAGATGGGAAATAGAAAATGAAATAAAGACTAAAGATGGAGCTACCTGTGAATCTTCACTGCCTATAGAAATGAGGTTGTTTAAATATCTCCAAGAAATTAACAGAGAAAATGTTTTTAAAATGGGAGGAAAAGTAGAACACTTCAAGAATAGGAAACTAGATCTTAAACCAGATCCCTCCAGAGCTTCCTGTCTTAATGCATACCTGCCACAGCACTTAGATTTATGCAGACATACCTATGCTGATTTCCAGACGATTTCTCTCCTGCAAGGTCTGGCTTGTGGTCACAAGATCTTTTTGGGCAGTAGCAGAATGGGATGAGTAATATCTATATGCTTACTATCAAATAATTATTCTATTCCCTTGCAGGGTAAACTCTCCACAAAGCAGAGTGTACAAGAAGACCCGTGTATGTAACTTGTTATTTTCTGGTTTAAAAACATAACTTTTCCTACCTTTGCACTGAGGATATTGTAGTTACACCGTCTAAATGCTAATCCTACTGTGTTCTGTAGAAAGCATTAAATATAATGTACTCCATGTAAATCGCTGGACTGGAGAGTCACTGTGTCTGAGTAGACATTGGAATGTTCTCTGTAAGATGAAGGCAGGACATGCCCAGCACTCCTTGCAATCAGTCTGCTTTGGAAGAGCCTCTGGGTGAGCACAGTGACCGAGCAATGCTAGATATGGATCTACTCTGCTCTCCACATGAGTCAGTGTCCATGCACTGTGAGCTTCTGCTTTGTCTCCACACATCCCAGAAGCACTCTGAAACAAAGGCCACTCTAGATAGTCATTTAAGCCATTAGGCTCTATTTTAATGAACACCGGGGGTCTCTGCTGTTCCAATCACCCTTGCACCAGCTGATTCTAACCAGCTTTTAACTTTTTGTGTCCTATCCAAACCGAAGATGAAGACAAAGCAGATGTCACAAAGGTAAGACTCGTGGTTGTAAACTGGATTTTCCTAGTTCCTACTGATTTAATAAGAAAATCCTGCTTCCTGCTATGAGCCTGATCATAAATACTCCACATCAGATATTTTAGTTTCAGGGTCGAGTGGGGAACCTTTACTTCCATAAACCAGGAAAACACTTGTAGATTCAGAATCACAGTAATGCTTAAGTCAGAGAAATGTATCAGCATCCAAGGTTTTCCTCTTATAGCCCACATCCTGGGGGTCTTGCCATCACGGCAAGCTGGGAGGTTTGTGCTGTGCTGTTTGCTTGAGCAATGCCCCTCATCGAAACCAGAACAGAGAGTGGCATTGCTGGAGCGTGCCCAAGAAGTCTGCCAGGATGAATCCTGCACTTCTTCTGCAGGAAATCCTAATTGCCTTCTGACTTCAGGCTAGGAGAGCAGAGGGAGCTGAGTTCCCATCAGCTTCAAAGGGTTGTAAATGGTTACCCCAAGGGCCATGCTGAGTGGGAAACAACTGTGTAGAAACAGGAGCGGGTTGGAAACACTTGAAAGATCCCATTCCTTTGTTCTTTCTGCTGCGTCTGAAGCCACTCAAAAGAAAGAGATGGTCTTTCCAAACCTCCTTGAGTCAGCAAACATAGTTGTTTTGAAGAGAAAACACTGGAATCCAGTGGAGAGCAGTTGGTTAAATCTGTGCTTTATACGGAGCCTTGGTGTCTGCCGCCTCTGTTTGGGCACAGAGTACTGAAGGACCTCATTGTTTTATGACCAGCTCACTCTGGACTTTAAAACACAGTTCAAGAATGCTTACTTTCACAGAGATTTTCCTTTGCCAAGATAACACGATTAGGAAACCTTTTGAGGCAATTCCATGAAACTATAAATAGGTTCTTGTACCTGCATTCCCAGTAATTTGTACTTTATAGTGCATTTCAAGTGATAAGGTGCTCGTGTAGATAAAAAGTGGTATTTGGTGACATTTGCTGTAGGATTGCATTTGTAGTGAATAAAATGCATACGTACATTATTCAATTCAATGTAATTTCATGTGTCACTCTCTATTTTTGCAGCCAGTAACATTATAAGGTATAACAACGGAATGTTATTAATATCATAGCACTGATTGTGTATGTTGTCTCTGTAGCTATGTTTGTAAGGCCATTATGAAGGTCACGTCACATGAAACACAAGAAGTGCTGAGTCTCAAGATAAAACGGCTGCTGAATGACACTTACCAAGTCGGACTGCTGTCATTAGATGTGGAACCCGAAGATGTGGCCGTCAGGCTAATAGGTGATACTTCATTAAAACCTCATTCTGGGGGCTCCCAAACTGTAGGTTTTTAATCAAACTGAAGC
Source organism: Tetrao urogallus (assembly GCF_951394365.1). NCBI lineage: Eukaryota > Metazoa > Chordata > Aves > Galliformes > Phasianidae > Tetrao > Tetrao urogallus. The sequence goes on along the minus strand of NC_136826.1, from coordinate 14,905,810 downwards.
TCTGTGGAGAGGTTAGGGCTAGAAGGCATCCCTACAAGTATCCCTGCAGGATCCCCTCTGATGCACAAGTTACAGAGAGCAATGCAAAGACATCTTGCAATTAAACCAAACCTACCACAGACATTCTGTTAGCGCTGGTGCTGACTGGATTGAGTCTCAAATTGCAAGTGATCTTTTTGGTTTGGTAGCAACCTTTATCAGTCCTTAAAATACAGAAGTAAGCCAGGGATAAGAGATATCAGACTGTACCTGAAATTCAAAAACACGTTTTGTATCAACGACTTAAAAGGTCAAGTACAAAACTTCAAGCTGGGAGGAAAAGACATGGATGGGATAATGAGGGGCAGTGTGAAAGCAGCTTCAGATAGATGAGGGAAGCCTGCAGGATGTATTGCAGTTAAATTACGATTTGTGATGCTGTGAAGCTAACACTTTACCTGAGGACTGACCTTGTCAAACAAAAGGAGAAAAAAGGTTTCAGAATAGGTCAAATATTTGGAGAAAATGCTTTCTTGTGGCCAGTAATCTTGTAAAACACTCCCACACAGCTCACAAAAGATGTAAAAACAACAGCTCAGTGCCAGCAGAAATGGAAGTTGAGGGCTGAACAGCTGTGCTGAGCAGGTCTGCTTTCTGACTACCAAATCTTTGTAAAGATCTTTTATGCCTTTCATCCTCAGTATTGCTGGATTGCCCAGAAAATGTTTCACAGACCAAATACAAGGGCAGCTATTCCTGGCCTCAAACAAGTCCGGCTGCCATAGCACAGGTCAGCTGCAGGAAAAACCCTCTGCAGTCTGCTTGGAGGAAATGGTGAGTGACCAGAACATCTCATTTTGGTTCTTGAATGGCAAAGGAGGAGGAGGGAGCTCAAGGCTTTGTGTAATGGAGTCCAAATGGATTCTGCAGTGGCACGCAGCAGTGCCATGCCAGGAAGGATGGGAGGCATACATGGCTAGCTGAGTATAGACTACAGGAAAAGAGAGCACTGTTTAATTCCCATCATCTGCAGCAAGTGCAAGCCAGCCTAGCAAGAAGCTGACTGTCTGCTTGAGCTGGGAGGGGAAACAGATGCACTGTAGCATTTGTGCCATCCACTCATGGCACTGTGCCCATCATTGGCAGAATATCACTCCTTCCAGGTGCATTTCAAGTCTCTCTGGCTTTTGGACTCTGTTCCCACTGTGCTAAACGAATGCTAAGTCAGGTCTGACTTGCAATCAATTTTCAAAATTGGGCTAATTGGTGAAGTATTGGCACAGGTTGCCCAGGGAGGTGGTGGAGTCACTATCCTGGAGGTGTTCAAGAAAAGGATAGATGGCACTCTGAGTGAGGTGGTAGAGTGCTCACAGGCATTGAATCATAAAATCATAGAATCATTAAGGTTGGAAAAGACCCCTAAGATCATCCAGTCCAACCTACCACCTTCCTCCTACCACCAATACTGCCCACTATTCCACGTCCCTCAGTACTACATCCACCCTGTCCTTAAACACCTCCAGGAGCAGTGACCCACCACTCCCTGGGCAGCCTGTGCCAGTGCATCACCACTCCTTCTCATAAGAAATGCTTCCTAATAGCCAACCTGATAACCTGCTATCCTAGTAAGCCGATGGTTAGACTAAGTGGCCTTATTGGTTTCAACCTTAATGATTCTGTGATTTTAGTTATTTAAATGGGAATGTGGGGAACAACTATCAATGTATTTTTTTTTTCGTGTAACTTAAAATACACTGTTTCATTTTTCAGTGAAATTAATATTGATCTCGAGCAATCTTTCTGGAGCAAACCAAATATGACTGAATGTAAATTACTAGAAGAGCTTCCAAGTAATATCCTGGACCTTCATAGCATCACTGTAACAGAAGGTAAGCCACCGGATACTTCCATGATACAGCGAACGGCAGTGAATTGGTTATACTTAAGTAATGTCTGTGTTGGACAGCAGAAAAACTGAAGCTGTAGCCCTGTATTACGTGCATCCTGCTCACTTGGTCATCTTAAAATATTTTTAATGTAGATGGATTTTGTGATTGCTTCAAATTCTCTGGCTACTGCTCAAAAGAATTGCCTCAAATTCAGCACTTAGATGTAGAACTAAGGAAGTAGCCAGAGAACAGAGTGGCAGATTTTGCCTGCCTGTACTCTGTCACCCAGTAAAAGGAGTTCATGTTCTGTAGATCTCATTGAACTGTATCATAGTTCAATGTTCATAGTTACATACAGTCTCTCTGACTCGCAAGTCGTAAAGCTCTGTTACTGTTAAAAAATTATAGCAGAACGATGAGATGATGAATGGCAAATACCAAATTTTCAAACTACATCATTCATAATTTGCTTTTCTGCTATGCCAATTAAGCAGCATTTGGGCAGAGGGAGAGGCTTGTTTAATTTTGAACTCACAAATGATCAAAGTTAAACAGTATTTACAGATAATCTTTATAAGCCAAAAGCAGGTGATTATATTCTTATGAAAACCACATTGTTTTCCTCCTTTAAAATACAACCTGAAATACCCAGATTTTGCTTTGAAGTTTTTGCCAGATTTCTTGGTGTGTGGAGGGCTTATTGACTTCTTTTGGGGCCATAACTTCGTAATAGATCAGGAGCATTATGCCCACATAGAAAGAGAGAAGAGGCACAGTCTAATCCCTTGCTTTAATGTACATGCTTGTAGCTGTATATCTAGATGTGAAGCATGTTTTACGTAAATCATCTATATTTCACATAAATCATCTGGACTCCCTCCTTTTTTTTTTGAATTTTCCCCAGAGAATGCACAAGATGTTGTACAGCATATTTTATATCTCTTGCCGGATGCAACACTGGATATGGAAGAACTAGAAGTTATTGGAAATAAAATTTCTGATATTGTGAAGTTTGTAGATTTAAGTGTGACACTTGCAGAGGCTATATTGACTATACTGGACTATATTTTACTTCAAGAAATGGAGGATCAGAACGTCAGAAAAATGGCCAATAGGTAAGTGACATAGCTGCACAGAAGAGGATTTCCCCTGAGGTTCCAGGTGGGGCACAGAGTGCAGCAGCCCAGCTGTTTGTACTGGAGAACTCTGCGCTCATTGCCTTTTCAAACTCATGAGTCTGAGAGGATCAGCAGCCACAAGCAGATTAGGAAACCTGATGGAGAGAAAGCTCTGGGCAGCATCACAGTCCTTTTGGCTGTGTTACCTCTCTTCAGCTCCTATTGTGCTGTGTGTGGAGTGGGGGCTGTGATGGCTGCTCACTGGCTGCCTTCGCCTTCGCAAATACACTCTTCGGTTTTTTTCCATGGGCAATACCCACTGCTTACAATTATCTTCCCATACAATGTAAGATTTAGGGACAAGGATGACATTCCAGTGCTAATATATACTCTGGATTCCTGATCCACAATGGAGATGGAGTTGGTACGTAAAGTTTGTAAGGAAAATGAAGATATTATTACAGGAGAATGTTAGGCATATGAATGAGTACTCTGATGATACCTGGCATGCGCTAAACATGATATCCCAACAAGAGCTATGACTTTGCTTCTGTAAGGTCTCAGTAGCAATTCATGACCTTGGATACTTTGATGATTTAACTTCAGACTTTGCAGCTCTGGGGCCAAAAAGATCTTATTGGGGTCCTGCTGTGTCTGGGAACAGACCAAGGCACAGGAAGGTTTTCTTTCAGTCTGTCAAGGCCAGCTGTCTTACACTTTTCCAATAGACTATTATCCTTACTTGCATACTGCTGAACTGCCTTATGGGCTACCAAACAAGAAGTCTTACTCTTTTAATACCCACATGCATTGAACAAACCTAATTTTGCTGTTTCTTAAGGATCCCAGCCTCTTCTCTCTGCTTAGAAACAAAACTCAACTGAGAGAAGAGGCTGGGATGCCAGCCTGTGAAATCTCCATGCTCAGAGACAGTCAGAGCTTCACTGCACAAGCCTTACTTCTGAAGTAGCTGGACTACAGAGCTCCAGAAATCCCTTGCAGACTGAATTATTCTGTCTCTGATATGTTACCAGAGAGTATAATTAATTGCAAATAATCAGATTAGTCTGCTTTTCAACTTACTGCCTTTCAGATGAAATGTAGTATTCGTCTGGGAGTTAATTTTGCCTGATGTCATCCCAGAACTACCTCATGTTGTCCCTCAGATGCTCCAGGGCTGATTTAGTCCAATCCATTTAACTCTGTCTGGCAGTGGGCTGACTCTCAGCCACAGAAGGGTATCGTCCTCCTGACAGAATTTCAGCTGACCAAAACATGCTCAGACTTGAAGGTCTTTTCTAGCCTAGGATCTGGGGGTGCTGGTCAATTTTTGGCTGAACACGAGCCAGCTGGGTGCCTAGGTGGCCAAGAAGGCCAGTGGCATCCTGGCTGGTATAAGCAATAGTGTGACCAGGAGGAGCAGGAGATGGTCATCCCTCCTTACTCAGCTCTGGTGAGATCGCACCTCAGCGCTGTGCTCAATGCTGAGCCCCTCACTATGAGAAAGACATCGAGGTGCTGGAGCATATCCAGCTGCCCAGTGAGATGGTAGTCTCCATCCCTGGAGGTGTTCCAGAGCTGTGGAGATGTGGCACTGAGGGTCGTGGTTATGGGCACGGTGGGGGTGGCTTGGGGTTGGAGCCTAATGATTCTATGTTTCTGGGACTCTAAGCTAACCCAATCTGACTCTATACCCAACAAAATAGTCTATCCTAAATACAGTCCATTGTGCTACAGAGAATGCTCTCTGTGATCATAACCAGAGCACGGGCATTTAGTGATTAGCTCCTGACTGCATATTATGAAGCCAGGAGGACATTTCAAGGGGTGCGTCTTTTTCTCTTGCTGTTGCTATCCATAAAGGATCCTGAAGACAACAGAGGAGATAGGCTATAAGCTGGCTCACACAGAAAGAAACACGTCAGTCATAACCACATCCTTCGCCTTGCTGGTGATGCGTCCGGATCCCAGCGTGTTTGCAGGAGTGGCCTTTGGTGTCACCTCGTATGACCAAGGAAGAGATATCAAGGTGAGAAATCCAGGCCATTCCTGCTGCTGTTGTGTGTGAGTGTGCTGGGGAAGGCGGCTCTGAGCACATCGTTTCTTTCCTACAGATCAGTGTTCAAGAAAACCCATTTGAAAATGCCTTGGCCTCGGTGCGTTTGCCAGAATCACTGAAGACATTTTTAGGGGACAACCAAGATGACCCAGAGATGTATTCAAAAATCCAGTTTAATTTTTTTGGCACGACTTCTCTCTTTGTGGTAACTATCATTCCCAACAAATGTGAACATGGTAGCAGTCGCTTCAGTTGTCCTTAATGTGCATGAAACCAAAATCCCAGCAGCGTGATCTGCTCTGGGTGCATTTAGCATTGGGCTGACGGGGCATTAAGACATGTGCAGAGAAAATGCATCCAAGCATCAAAACCTTCTCAGCAGTGATAATGCTCCACGAGGTGTCTGGAGACTGCAGATGTTTTCTTCCTTTTCTGTAGCTGATGTTAATCCAATGCTTTTGCTCTGTAGTTAAAGGATGTGCCCCATCCTCCTCTGACAGTAAGCTCCCGCTTAAACGGTGTCCATAGCACATGTCAAATGTCATGAGAATAATTTCAAGATTTCTTTCTCCATTAAAACAACAGCAGCACCAATATGCCACATTTGGAACTGTTCTGGTATTTGCTGTGTTTTCTTCACTCTGGAACACGAGTGTAGTTTGCTAAGAGCCGTTTCCTTTGGTACAGTGGAGCATGCAGTGTGCTGAGCAAATGCAGAACAAACATCCAACTGAGCAAATGCTTTCCATGCAGAACAAACATCCACAAGTGTGTCTGCTGTCTAATGAGCTAAATGATACACAACTGGATGTTTTCATATACGGAAATGGTTATGCAGATTTCTCAATCCAGCTGATGCAGCTGAGACTGTTCTGCTTCTGCTGATGTAGAAAGTGTCCCTGAATTGGCTGCTAACTGCATGTTCTGATTAAGTAGCAAGCAGTTAAATTACATCAGGCATCCCGTGGTGTTTAGCTGATTGCAGCTTCCAAGAAAGACAATTTGAGGAAGCAGCGAGGGGCAGGATTGCTGGTAACTCAAACGACTCGGAATTATTTGCGTGTGTGCATTTTCCCACTGCAGGATGACAGCTTACAAAAGGAGAGGCTGAACACTTACGTTGTAAGTGCCAGCATTGAAAATTCACTGATTCAGAACCTTAACGAACCTGTGAATATAACTCTACAGCATATCAACAAAAATACGGTAGGATATGTGTTGAAATAAAGACGATTTCACTTCCATTTCAAATAAGCTGACAAGGGGACAGATGATTATGGAATGTTTTGCTGACTGAGCTCTCCAATATCTATCAGCCAAAGGACTGACAGTGGTTGGGTCCACTCCTGCAGGTTAGAAAAGCTCACGTCTCCACTGTAAACCCATGCCTAGAAGCAACATGCATTTCCCTCATTTCCTTGCTTTGATCTGGTCAATTTCTCTCAAGAAATGATTTATTTGCTAAAAAAAAATGGCAGCTTGGCTTTGACAGCATCGATCTGTAGTTGCTTCTAATTCTGCAAATTGCTTTGGTCACTGACAGGGGTAAATCTCAAGAAATGCAAAAACACTGCATAGATATTTTCAAAATCACTTTGGTTTGTGTTCTTCCGTAGAATCATAGAATGGCCTGGGTTGAAAAGGACCACAATGATCATCCAGTTTCAACCCCCTGCTATGTGCAGCATAACCAACCAGCAGCCCAGGCTGCCCAGAGCCACATCCAGCCTGGCCTTGAATTCCTGCAGGGATGGGGCATCCACAGCCTCCTTGGGCAACCTGTTCCAGTGCCTCACCGCCCTCTTTCAAAACAGTGTTTCAAAGCTGAAATCAATCTTACACTATCTGCTGAGTGGGCATGGCTCCAACCTGTTGACCTGGTTTAATTCATTACATCCTTGTGTTGCAGAAGTTTATGATCCCCTCTGCACGCAGACGCATTGCAAAATAAGGGCAGAACTGAAATATTCAATAAGCTGAATTTGATGAAGGTTCCAGTTGACGACAATATGGACTTTACATGCAGTTCTAGCAAATAACATATAACCAGAAATTTCATCCACATATCCTCTCTCTTCTGTCATTTTCACTCCATGAGGCCATCTGGCACCTCTTGGATTTTTTCCTCGACCTTTAGAAAATATCCTAATTAAATATTAAATGATTTGTCATCTTAACCTACAGCTTTGGCTCTCTGCCTAATTGTATTTGACAGCCTGCAGTTCACAAGTCTTTAACAGCTTATCTGTTAGGGTGCTTCCTGTAAACTCTGTGCCTTATCAAACTTTATTAATAATAAAAGAAAATGAATCTGTGCCTTGGGAAAGTTTGCTGCAGCATTATGAGTAATAAACTCGAGTGTCCCCAAGAGCAAACATTGCATTAAATACTCATTTAAGCTGCTTGCAGCACACACACAAGCTCTATTTTCTCTTAGCTTTCTTCTCTGCCTTGTTTCAGAGGGAGAACAGAAACACTGAAATTCTGAAAGGTTTTCTTATTGTGAGATTTGCTGATTTTTTCGTTGATGTCACATGGAATCTAGGTTTTTATGGTAGGTCTTATTCAGAACTTGGGCATTTCACCAGTAATTCGCTGTGACACCTCAGATATCACGCGAAGCCAGCAAGATGAGACACAGGGGTCAACCTGAGCTGGACAACTTGTCAGCTTTTCTGCCCGAACAGACAATGAACGATCCAGAAATCGGGAAAACGGAGAAAAGCGCTGACTTTACCAGTTGGCGATGGAGAAGGCAGGGTGGGAGCCCTCTGCTGGCTGTGGCGCTACGGATGAGCGCAGCGCTGTGCCAATGGTTTCCTGTGACCAGCAGTGCCGCTGCTGCCGAACTGAGGCATCTTCAGGAGCCTACAGACCCCCGGGACCACCAACATGCCAACGCGCACAGAGACCAGGCTCCCCTCATTCCTCATTCCAGAACGGGGGGAGTTAAATCAAAGTGCCATAGCTGTGAATCCCAGTTATATGCAAGCCAATGCACAGATGTACTGAATAAATGTCACAGCCTCTTTTTCTTTCTCTGCTTTCAGGGTAATGCAGCAGTGCACTGCGTCTTTTGGGACTTTCTGAAGAGCGGTAAGTGTGATTACAGAGCTGCTGTGCTCACTCTGTCACCAGAGCCTTTGGCTCCTGTTTGAAATTTGGAGTCCATCTCCTTGCATCTGGCCCCTTCTGTTTTGCTGCTTTCCCCTGGCACTGATATCTCAGTGACTGGCGTTATTCCTAGGGATACATGTCTGGCAATGTGCAATGGTGCATCCACATGGATAAGAAGAATCAGTCAAAGAAAAATAGCAGAAACACAACAGAACGTCAGATGACTTCTCAAAGTCACCCCAGGGAAGGCAGTGGGGACTTTGCTGTGGTCAGGCTTTGAATACGGCTCAGAGAGTAAATGGACACAGAAAGATAACCAAGTTATCTTAATCTTAATTCAGCCCACGTGGGAGAGATTGCCTCTTTAATATTGACCTCAGATTTCATTTATTTATTTGCTTGTTTGTCTATTTATTTATTTTTAAATGTGAAGTTTAGCTTCCAAGTATGCCATACATGCCACATAAATAAGGTCATAAATAGAACCTCACCAGGGAAGATCTGGCTTGTTCAGTGCTACACGCTGCCTGAACAGTTCCTCTGCCCTGTAAATATTTCTTTCCTTCTCTATTTCCACGCCCTGCAGTGCAACCTCGTCAAGCTGACTCTTCCTTACCTTCTTGCTTTCTCTGTGTGCAGGGATGTAAATGACTTTAAATATTTCTTCCTTCCACCAAAGGCTTTCGTCCAAGTTTTGAGGTTCTCAGGCAACTATGTGAGATGTGTTCCTGTGTGAAATATCATTTGTATGCTGCTAAATGACCCTGCAATCTGTACTAACTTGAGCTCATATTCACACATCCTGCATGCTGCAGAGCTATAAATGACTGAGCATGACTAACTCTGCTTGAAAATCTCTTTTTCTATATTACACAGATGGACTGGGTGGTTGGAATACAACGGGGTGTGAAACGGAATATACAGATATGAATTACACAATCTGTTTTTGTAACCATCTTACCCATTTTGGAGTCTTGCTGGTAAGTACTCCATGAATCACCTCCAAAAGAGTCCCATGGCACCAGATAACTTCATCACTTTTTGGTTTTGGGGAAAGATGGGAGATTCACATCCATCCCAGCTGTTAGATATCTGCCATTTTGCCAAAATCAATAGCAACAAACAGAGCAATTATAATAATTACCATGGCATAAAGTCCTCTAAATGTTCCTTGCCGCAGGATAGATTCATTTTATGGATGTAGTTTGAACCTCTTTGCAAAGTGACTTAATCAATGTTCAGGTGCTATCCAAAATACAAAATACCGTTTAATTTATCACCTGCCAGTTGGCAATTAATAATATGATAGCTTTGCCCACCCTCCAACAGGAAGGGAAGTTGAGTATAAATATGGGCTTTTTCATTGACTATCACCTCCTGGCAGAGAAGGCAGTCGGTGTTTTAATAAATAGAAAACTGCCTAAAAATTCAAATGTCAAAAAAAAAAAAAAAAAAAAAGAGAATGCAGAGATGATTGCCTGAGAAAAGGTGGCAACAAACGCAGAGATGGGCAAGAACTGAACTCAGAATTGTCTGTTGCCTGTAGAGCTCAACCAGTGAGGGACAGGGCTGTCCCCCCCCGGCCAGGTCTCGCCCAACGTCCTCTAGGGGTCAGCATTGTCCTGCTCAAGGAGAGGCACCAAAGCGCCCTCCGGTAGCAAAAATGGGACTCCGGCAGGAAGGAAGGAAGGTCTTACAGGTTGTGGACAACTTGTGCTGAAGTTTCTATTCAAGCAGTTGGAATTCTGTCTCATTTTCAGATCACTCCTCTTTTGCGCTTCCACTTAGATACAAGAATAGATACAGGCAGCTGACATCACCAAGTCCATTGTGCGCCAGAGGTGTAGGTGACTAGTTTGACATTCAGTGTTTCACCAAATGACAGAGAAAACATGGCAGGAAACAACCAAAATCCATCAGCCTCACTCCTGGTAGCAGCTGGGAGAAGCAGGGCCCGGCCTCCCACATGGCATTTCAAGGTGATGCTCTCTGGATGTGCGCTCCAGACATTCAGCAAATTTGTGTAGTTCCCAGCATGGCAACTGCTGCTGAAACATTAAAACTGGAGTTTCTCCTACAAAGCAAGTTGAATAATCTTGGTGTGATACTGGGATCCTTGCTGAATTTCCATAGTACAGCACTGCCAGGTTCACAAGGAAGTACTGGATGTCTGAAATGCTGAATGTCTGAACCGGCTGCACTAGCCTGAATATTCTGCAGGGCTCTATAGTAAAAAGCACATAGAAATAGAAATTCTTTTTCTTACCGATGTGTAAATGTGGAAAGCAATTTTCTTCATCTGGCAAACAACTGTGACTCTTTACCTTGTATCTAGGACTTGTCCCGGGCAGAGATAGATGCTACAAACGATCGTGTATTGACTCTGATAAGCTATACAGGATGTGGTGCTTCTTCCCTTTTTTTGGCTATAACACTGGTGACATACCTAGCCCTTGAGTAAGTCCGATCTTTTTTCTTGTAACACTTCTTCATGCTTTCTCAGCAATAACTTTTCAGAATCTAGCAGAATGTTCAGTAATATTCGTTGATGTGATTCACAAGGGGCAGGAGTGAGATCTGAAGGAGTAAATATTGCTTTACTTTGACCTGTGACTTGTGGTGAAATTGGGATTCAAATCCTTATGCTTTGAGACATGCACCAAATTGTTCAGCAACTTCTGATTTCCTGATTTTTTTCCATTTCACGAATGGATATTTTGTGGATATAGGTAAGACTTCATGCCAAGAATCAGCAATATTCCCTCCACACAAACTGCACGTTGGATGTTAGGAACAGTAAAATAGAGATGCTTACGTTCCTGTTCTTTTGCTGTTGGTCGCCCTGATGTGTTTGTGCTGTTGGATGGGTTTCGTTTCACACTGGATACACCAGTAGCTCCTGGCACAGCGGGGCTCCACACTTAGGCGACTGTAGAGTGGACCCGGCACAATCTGTGCAATGACATCCTTGTTACTTTCCACTCCTATTTAGAAAGCTGCGGAGAGACAATCCTGCAAAAATCCTGCTGAACCTCTGTGCCGCGTTGCTGATGTTGAACGTGATCTTCTTGGTCAACCCCTGGCTGTCCTCCTACAACCTGCCTGCTCTTTGCATTGCCGTGGCTGCACTCCTGCACTATTTCCTGCTGGCAGCTTTCACCTGGATGTGCATGGAGTCTGTCCACCTCTACTTGGCTCTCGTCAAAGTTTTCAACGTTTACATCCCAAAGTACATCCTAAAATGCTGCGTTGCTGGGTGGGGTAAGTAAGCAAAATTCCTCTCGACTTCTGTGCTTCCTACCTTCTCTAAGGTGGAGCTTGCAGCAGTGTGGTGCACGCAGGCAAAAAAGAAGCCCATGTGATGGCTCAGTTGTTAGAGAAGGTGTTATCAGAGCCAGTGACCTAGAGAACAGTTTGGTGTGCATTGTTTTTGTAGCCATTAGAGGCTGTTTTAATGCCTTTTTTGAACGTTTTTGAATAGAGGGTAGCATGTAATCGTCTCTATCCTTAGATTTAATGTTGCATATAATTGCTCTCAAGGGCAGCCATAAGTAATGGCACTGCTGGCAGCAGTTGTTCTGAACAGAAAAGGCAGAACTGAAAGAAATATGCCAAACAGGAAATGAATGGAAGGGAAGACTGATCAAACACTGGCTGGAAAATGTCTGTCTCTGTCAGATCTTCATGCAAAATGCTGCAGTCTGCTTCTCTTTTAACACACTACCTTTTATAATAATCATTTGGTTTTATTTTACCAGATTGGATCCCTTCTGGAGATGTTTGAACATTCACAAACATTTTGCAAACACAGATATTTTCTGCCTACTCATTTGTAATTTACATAAATAAGAAGATTAATCCTGCAGTGCCACATATTTAATTACACTCATTTCAGAAGGAGCTTTGGGAGTACAATTTGATCCCAAGAAGTACATGTCTGCAGTAATTAGTCATCAGAAATTATCTGACATCTTCCCATATTCTTCATTTTATCTTTTTTGTTGGAATATCTCATCTTCTCTTGCTTTCCACATTAGGAATACCAGCAATTGTAACCATTATCGTGCTCATTATAAATAAAGACTTCTATGGTAATGGATCACAAAGTGAGAACAGTCCATTCAGCAATTTGTAAGTACAATATTCCAAGCTTTTTGATGGTCTTCAGAGTATCTTAAAGATAGAAGAAACAATCAGAAGGCAACAACTGCTCTCTTGATTCTGTCTTTCCTTCCCTATCCCAGCTCTCTCCTTTCAGTGGCTCTGTTTCAGTGGATCCTTTTGGGCCATAAGACAGCTATGTGGAGAAACTCTCACTCAGTGCACTGGACGTGAGGATGGGCAGGGATTCTTCCAGCTTAATGCCCGACATTCGTTGCCACTGTGTGTGTCAGCTCTATTTTCCTCTTTGGATAATCTCTTCTTTTACACAACAGCAACTCAGTTTGAGATGACATGAGTATATGCTCCCTGCACATTCTCTCTTCTCCAGTGGGAAAATACTTCTTTCTTTCCTCCTTTTCAAAAGGATTTTATAGCAAGGAATGCATTGCTTCATTTTTGTTGGTGGATTTTTTTTTCCCCCTGCTTTCTATTTAGCACAATCTGATCACATGTTGGTGAAAATTACCTCAAATATTTGAATGTCGGAGGGCCAACGCACTCATGACATCTCAGAGAAAAAAGTGTTAATCAGACTCCTAATTAAGTCATATTTAAATTAATTTTCCTAAGGTAGTGTATCACTGTCTGAGTACGTTGTCAATTTGTGAAACAATTATCAGATTTATCTGAATTTGACAGAAGACTCCAAGATATTACATCTCTATAACATCCATGAAAAAGGCAAAAAATAGAGATTCTGTGAGTGTCAGAACTGGGGGAAAGCCATGGGTGTTAGGAATGCCATTGCTTGGTATCACAGAACCACATGGGAGGATTATTTTGGAAACCAGGCTTCTTTAGCTTCCCTGGCCACAGAACTCCTCATATTTCCCTTCCTTGTAGTTGCTGGATTCAAGACAACGTGGTGTTCTACATCTCTGTTGTGGCCTACATCTTCTTGGTGTTTCTGACGAACACAGCCATGTTCATCACTGTTCTGCTCCAAATCCACTCAGTGAAATCAAGGACACAAATGAGATCCAGATTCTGGAAACGTTTATTTCTCCAGGACCTCAGAAGTGCTTTCAGCTTGATGTTCCTCTTGGGCTTAACTTGGAGCTTTGCCTTTTTTGCCTGGGGAGCAGTGAGGATATTTTTCTTGTATCTCTTCAGCATCTTTAACACTCTGCAAGGTAATTTTTGAATGGAGTACAGCTATAAATGCAACAGTTTAGGACTGTGGAATAGAAATACATGTATAGAATCATACAATTAAAGCATGGGGGAAGTGGAGAGGTCATACAGGTCTTGAGTTACACTGTTTTGCTATTTTATTAGGAAAGCACAACTGAAGTGAAATGACAGTGCTGTTAGACAGCATAGCAATGACAGGTATTGCCATCAGGTACATGAAGGCACACATCTGAAATGTGGGTCCCAATGAGCACGTATTTTCAGGAGCTGGCACAGTCCTTTCTGTCTGGACACAAAAATGCTTGGTGAGAATCTCCAGTGATTGTCAGATTACTCTTATACCAAATCTGCAGGAAGCTCTTCCTGATACCCTTTCATAGGCACCAATGACTTTCAATGCTATTCTGGATCAATGTGATGCTGGTTCAGGGTTCACCTCTCTGCCCATCCGTAACTTGCTGGTAACTCAGTGGCGTATAAATACATCAGAAAAGGGAGAGCAGGCTGGAGAATCAAGCCCCAAACCTGTGATTTATCTACTTGCTTCTTTAGGGTTCTTTATTTTTGTGTTTCACTGCCTAATGAAGGAAGATGTGGTGAAGCAGTGCCGAATACACTTTTGCTGTGGGAGATTTCAACAGAATAATTATTCTGGTAAGCATTAAGTGGTTTTCACTAGCTTCACTCATGTTACAGTTGTCCTACAGTAAGGAGCATGGGATTCCCTTCTATAGTTTCCTACTATTTCTGCATTGCAATGGATAATCTTCCATGAACTGCTTATATGATAGGATCACGATGTGTCAGTATGCAATTAAAAATGTAGATTCCTGAAAGAGATTTCTGCTTAGTCACTAACTCTGTACAAGGAAGGTACAAGAAGCAGGCCCTGAACTTTCTCCTCTCTGGCAGTTTGAGGTGTAACACACCAGGAAGAATTTCCCATACAGAATTTGAATCTTTGTTTTCAGGCTGGAATGGATCAGGTACGACTCCCACATCTACACCAAGATCTTTAAACCACAGATCCCCATCCCCAGTTCTGTGGAATCCAAATTCTAATGGAACAAGCTCAACTTTCAGTTCGGATATCCTCCCTGGGACTTCGCTGGATAGAAATTTTAGGATTGGTAAGAAAACAGACTAAGATGCAGTAGGTTCCATACGGTGACTTCCCAACCAATGGAAATAAATGGGAATACTTTGATTGTTTTTTCTACACCAGACTTCAATTTGAGGTCAATGGCTGTGTTACAGATGCCTTTACTATATGGAAGGAAAGTCAGAAAGCCCTTAAGATCCCGGTATGGCTTTTCTCCAAAAGGAGAGGAACTCTCAGCTTAGCTTCCAACTGAGGCACCTAAGAGATGCTCCACCCTATGCCAGCAGGCTTTTGTTCCCACTACACCTGTTTCCTGTTAGGGAGTTACTATAGTCTATTCTGTCTCATGCATTCCCAAAAGAGCAAAGACACTGGGGATTACGGGACCTGCTGCAAGCCTATTAAGTCCAGAAAGATCCCAGTAGAAGATTTTGCCTTCCGAGATGGAGAAATTGGTGCAGGGTCAAATTCTGAATGCAAGGTTCCTTCATAGGAATTCTGCCCTAAGCGCCAAACATTCCCAGCTGGTTTTAGGTACCTGCTGATTTCTGTTAGCTTCCCAAAGTCAAAGCATAGGCATGTTCATTCCGTTGTGCACAGTCAGGTTTCTTTCTAAATAAGTGAAACCAAATTATCATCACTGAAAAATTTCCCCCATTATTTTCCCTAGCTGAAGTTCATTACAACCCAAGTGCTGTAACTCCAGAAGATGATGAAGCCAGACGTCCTTATTCCCAAAGAATATCACCCATGGATGCAGAGCTGCGCTACCCACAGAAAGCAAGATTTTTTCATTGATGCTGAGTTTGTTTTCTTCTGATTATCTGATGGTGGTTGTCCTTTGTGGCACATAGAAATAAACACCAATTTAAATAATTACTTAATGTGTGTACTTTAAATCACTCTGAGCACAATTACAGAGCTAAACCTTCTCATGATCTAACAGTGTAAGCTTCATTGGGGTGGCACTACTGACTGCATAGAGTTTGGTCCCCCTGTGCTTCTGAGATTGGCCATCATGGTACAAAGACTGACAATTCTCTTTTATTTGTTATTATCACTCCTCATGGCTTGTCCTTTTCTATTACGTTGTACACGATCCTATCATCCCTCTGCTCCCTTCATCCTCAGAATCTAATACCCAGCATATTGAGTTTCAAGTCATATTTATGAGCCCATTAGCTGGCTGTCTCTGGAACAGATGGTTAGGCTCCTCAAGCAGTATCTTTCCTTACTTCTTCAAAATGGATTTTAATCAACTTCTGCATTAAGAAACTGCACTTGGTTTTCCAAGGTGTTCCTGTCAACTGTATGTCTTTGTTTTCAGCAGTGCTGGCACTGCCACCTGGGATTTAGAACTCTCAAAGATGATTAGATGCCTGCTTACTGGTTTGACAGCATTGCCTTGTACCTTCAAATGGAATCTGGAATCGAGAACATCAGAAATTCCTACTTGTAATGGGCATTCATGTGCATGATAAAGGTATCCAATTACCTCTCCTGCAAAAAAATAAAATCCAAACAATAAGAGCCTCCTGAATCCAGCAGGAGGTAAAGTCTATTTCATAACACCACAACAGTGCAGTGCTACAGACTGGAACAAAACTGCTTGGCATTTACTCCTGGTATCGACTTCTGCCTTTGTTTGTGACCCAAGTGCAGCTCACACATCTCTGCAGAGTCCCTTCAGTACCTGCAGTAGGAGCTGGGTCAGGTCTGTGGTCATGAAAGATGATCACAGCAGTAGAAAGAAGAAATACACCATCCTGAGGCCTGGGCTCTCCCCTCTTGCTGAAGAAGGTCTTTATTTCAATGAGTGTGCCTGAAGCACTAATTTCCTGCATAACCAAATCCCAGTTTGAGTTTTGAATGCCCTTCTCCCTATCATTCAAGTGAAGATTTTATTTTTTATAATTGTTAATATAGTAAAATACTAACAGGTACCAGTGGCAGAGAAGAAAAAGCATAATGGAACAACATCTCAGAGCTGATATGTATGACAGCAAAAACAAAAGGTTCTTTCATTCTGTGAATAGCTCCCACACAGCAATTAGTGGAAAAGATGAATATTTCAATGTACAGCAGCTACAGCCAACCCACTTGAAATCAGAAAGACCACTTTCAGATCCTTGGCTTTCCGGAGAAATGTTGGCATTAAAAACAGGCAAATCAGTTCCACCTAGCACCCACTTGTTTGTCACTTAAAATTGTTTCCAATGAGGAAAAAAAAAAAATTAGAAAATTAGAATGAAATACAGTTGAAGATGCTGGTCAATTGAACTGCGATCCTCTGCAAACTCACTGCTCCACAGCCCGCTGCTGATCGCAATACATGTGCCACCATGGGCTGGCCAGTGAGGGTTATGGTGGGTGGATCTCAGGGGAACGGGAGCTTCAGCCCTTCCCAAGCCCCCACATGTTAACCTGCCTTTGTGGTGGTATCCCCAAGCCTGATGGGAATGGACAGCCTGACCCTGTTCCTTTCTCTACCACCCTCACTGTTCTCCTCTGTGCAGCTAATTCTTCTCGTATATACTTCATAGGACAGAACAGAATAGGCTTAAATTTGGATGAGACATTAGGTAATGATTTCTAATTTTAAGGACCAGTAAGTCTGGGATAAGTAGTTTAGAGAGCACATGAAATTGCCATCATTGCAGGTCTTAAAAGCACATACAGTACGGTCCTAAGTCAAGTATCTGCCAGAGCTGGTGAAAGCAGGCTTGATTTTGCCTTAGAGCAAAAGACAGACTGGAAGAGCTGCAGAAGGTCCTGCTAACTCTGCTTTCAGTCATTCTGACTTAAAATAAAATGGCAGCCAAAGAGAATCTATGTGAAAACAATGTGAGTCTGGCCTTGTCTGCATAACTATCACTGCTTTCTTTCATTTTCTAAAGCTTTTGCTCAACATTGGCTGGGGTCCTTGGGACATTGCTGGGAATGCTGGTGGATTGGTGAGGCTTCCTGTGGAGCTGTGCTGGTGGGAAGAGGAGCAAGCAGTGCGGCACAGAGCTGGCTCAGTTCTCAGCTGGCACTGTTGATTTTCTCTTTTCTATTTGAAAAGTGAAATCTGGAAGTAAATTTTTAAAAACCTGTCAACTCGCTCATGGGAAATGCAGAGCGCTGTTTGTTCTAGGAGGGCGGTTAGCTCACTTCCACTCTCCATCATGTGCCTAATAGCTTTTCCAACTAAACAGGATATCATTTATGTTTCAAGCATGGCATTGTTTAGGTTGTCAGCCAGAATGGAGATGTATAATTTTCGCTGGGCTGAAATAATATCTTCTGCACTGTCACCATTACATTCGCTCTTCTCCAAAGTATCAATGCTGACATTCTGTCACAGAATTGTGCGCTGATGTTTTTTGCAGAGAGAGGACATGTACAAAGGCAAATCTGATGGGAAATTGCCCTGCGCTTCTGATTCACATCCTGAGGATTTCAGGTGACAGGAATGCTCCCACAGCTCTGGATGGGAGAGGAGCTGCTGGTGTGCACTGCGTTGCCATTCCGACGGTGCCGGTGCTCTCTGCTCACTATCCAGGAAAGCAACAATCTGAAAACTCCTTTCATGTCTAAGTCATTCTCAGTTATTCCTAAATTGCTTATTTTGAGCCATAGGTGCACCAGAAAATGCAAAACGTCTGCTCTATTTTAAGCTGATGAAAGATCTGAAAGTTTACCTATGCGCAAAAGCAATTATTTGGTGTCAGATCTCAGTGGGCTGCTAACAGTGGGTTAGACAATGCTGTTGTGGGTAAAGCAAACAAAAAATGATAGTAAAACCTTCAGAAAGCCTTACTCCTGTTTAGAACACCGCAAACCCCACCATACAGCTCAGCCAAGGACAGCTGCCCAAAGCTGCCTTCTGCCTCAGTGCATTTACAGCATCTGATAACCATCAGATCGATAAATATCACACAGGGTGACAGTTAAGGGTCAGTAAAGTTGTTTACATTTTCTTCTGGCAGTTTATAAATCACATACAGTAATGACTGGCATCTCAGGTACATTTATGCTCAAAATGTAAAACTCTTCCTAAATTTAGAAGGTGGTTATTATTATGAGGACACTGTAAGAATTGTCATTACAGGAAAGGAACTGAGATTAGAAGTCAAAATACCAGGAAGATAATTACCCACTGCATAATACTCTGTGCTTTTAACTATCGGAAAGTATTCCACGTGTAATGGCACTCTGATGGTTTTAGATCACGTGTATCACTGAATGTTTCAAGGATGCCCAACAGAACTACACTTGCTGTATTATTTCATTCCTGGATGTTTCCATCACAGAAGAAATTCAAGGATACATCTTAATTTTTCTTTTTCTCTCTTGCCTGATAAATGACAGCAGTATTTCACCAATCATTCTCACGCTGAAGCTGATAGAGGAAACTCTTGGAATGGGATGCAAGAGTGGGGAGAATGGGATGGAAGCTGTTTGGAACCATTGATCAGCGGCATCGCATCATAGTCAGGCTGAGTCCCACTGTGCTGAACACTCTGGATTTAGACTTTGTAACAAAATTGGAAGCTATTTTCTTAGGTTTTCACCAACAAGATACCACTGAAGTCAATGACCCGTATATTGGTGAATAATATCAGATTGACAGATATTGAAACCAAGCTCCTGTGCTCACGACTGAAGAAATACAGCACAAGCAGTGCCTTCTGCATCATCCCTCCCCATTTCCTGATACTTGGTAGCTCAGAAATCAATGTCTGAAGAAAAGGGGAGAAAATGTTCTCTATGTTTAAGGAGGGATTCAGAGGTAGCACATGGAAATGATTCATTCCAGACAGAACAGAGCTGGGAAGGGCCCTGGATTTGCTGGTAATTTACTCTAAATGTGGATGACTGTCTCTGACAGCAGAGCTCATCTGGGTGTGCTTTCACTCCTTCCCACTAAATACTTGTCTTCCTGAAAATGGAAAAATGGATTGAAGAAGTCACACTGCCTGTGAAATTACTATTGGATACAAACTTCATTGACCTCAGCTGTGAGACTCTTTGTCTCCTCAACTTGCCATTACGTGGCATGCTATTGACAATTTCTATATTTGAAGAGAAGGTACCGAAGGTTCAGTTCACAAACAAAGCACATTCCCATCCCTGCCAGACTGCTGTTCCTATAGCAGGTGCTCCTTTCCCAACACACAGGTGATGCTCAAAACGAGAGGATGAGGAGTTAAGGTCATGAAAGTATTGCATTGCTCTTCAGTCAGATTGACACTGTTCTCTGTGAAAGCAACAGCAAAACACGATGGAAGAAAACTATATTTCAGATAACTCTGGTTACAGCTGCAGATTCTGGCTTCATTGCTGGAGCTGCTGATGGAGGAGAAAAACTCCTCATTTATGTCAACAGCAGGCAAACTGCAAGAAAGGTTATTGAGAGATGCAGAAAGGTTATTGAGAGATGCAGAACTGGAGGGAATAGATGTAGATGGAGCTGGGCACTGCTAAGGATGGACAAGTGGCTGGCAATCACTCTCATCTGTAATAGAGCTCTTAATCTGAGATACACCTTTTTAAGAAAGGATGTCACAGCAGTCTACCAAAACTGAAGACTGGCTCCACATGCCAGGACAGACAATAGTTCTATGCAGCAGTGATACAAATAAAACAGAAGAGGTTGGCTGATGGAGCTGTAGTCTTCTCTGTATCAATCCTGAATTCCTACTGCTCCAGCTACGAAGCAGTTTGACATATTTGAGTAAATAACAATCAACTCTGCGCGACCAGTGCATGCTGAAATAATGAAAATGTGCTGCACGGGATAATTACAACGTTAGCAAGTCAATTTATTTAATAGGAGTTAAGATTTTGGCTGCGTTCTCCGTATTTTGGGATGGTGCAGAGCAAATGATTCTGAAAGAGGTTTTTCTGAGTGGGTGACACTACACAGCACATGGTAATGACTTTAAGTCAGCAGTCACACTGCATTAAAACAGAAAATTTGCATTAAAAAGTATAGCTGAATGATGCACTCTTGAGTGCTTTATTCGCACAATTTTGCAGCACAGAGTTCAGGAGGAGCAATCCTGCTCTGTGAAGTACTGCACTTCAAACAGTGCTCCGAATTACCCCACTTGCTTTTCTCTTTACACAGAGCTCCAACGTAACACCTTGGAGTTGTTTACTCTTTGTAATAACAATGCCATTCTTTTCCTTTCTAGATGGATATTCAATTCAAATCTGAAAGCCACTGGAATCTGAGCTAAGAATGCAGTGTGTTTCCCCCTGCCTGGTTTGCACCCATGAAACCAATGAAAGCACACAGAAATTCATGAAATAAACACTGAAGTTCTCCCATCATAGACTGTGTATTTAATGCTTATTGCCCACCCTTCCACTTTCCTGGATTTCCTTCGGTCCAAAGAACATTATTTTGTGTGTGTTTCAAAGTAATATTTTGCACCTCCTAACAATCAACTAAGGAACATCTCACACTCTATAAAAAGAACCTGGCCCCAGCAAAATCCCACAGTACTATCAGCTCTGTAGGAAGAACTGTCAGAAAGAAAAGAGCTTCTGTCTGCCATATTCCATCAAGAAGGAAGTAAGTTGGGGAAAATACAATCTTTCAACAGAAAGGAAAGCCAAGCAGAATTTCTCACTGCTGGGAAGTTGGTGAGAAATAGGTATTGTGCCCTGATAGAGAGGGCAGGAAAATGTGCTCCCAGGTAGGACAGGCTCACACAGTGTGAAGCACCAGCCTGAGCACATAGTTCATATAGTATATATAATTAATATAGGTTCACATATTTAATTCAGGTCCAGTTCTGGATAAGCAGTGCACAAAGTACCAGCAGTAAGCAGGATTTTAAGCCCTTGCTCCTTTCTGGGATTGCTTTCCTGTACAAAATGAAAGAACAGATTCAACTGAATCTCAGATCCCATGTTGTCAGCCCATATTTGATGGATCTGAGAGCCCTAGGACTGCCCAAGGTTGGGATCTATGCTGCCAACTGAGCTTTCTTGCACCAACCAACCCCTTGTGCAAAGCAAGACAAGTATGGAGTTTCTTTCAGCTCAATCCCAGCTTTAGCTAAAAACCTGATGTCTCACTCAGATGCTGCCCTTGAGAGCTCAACACTTGGTGGATAGCAATTAGTTCCTAATGTTTGCTGATACTCTGCTTCACCTACACAGGAAACCTAAACATTTTATATAAGTATCTGACACTAAGCTGTCACAATCTGCTTTAGATGCTGAACTCTGTATTAAATATAATGCACAGTACTATGCTGGTGTAGGTGGACAACATAATCAGACATCTTCAAAGGCACCTAAATCTGTGAGCAACCTACGTACTGTGCCTGTATAAAGGGACGTATTATGGTTGATCGTGACAAGAACTCCTCTTCTAAAAGCACTTGCAAAAACATACTTGGGATCTTTAACCCCCACATCCCTTCTGTATCAGTGACTCCTTCTTCCACCTGGCCATAGCATGGGTCTGCTTTCCACAGCATCTGCACAGCATTGCTATGGGATTAGGAGAATGGAAATTAGAGGAATTTTTTTTTTCTCTAAATGAAACAAGCTTAATTTGCGTGTGTGTGTAGCTAAAGATAAAGGGCCATAAGACTGCTTTACTGATTTGAACAGATGATGTTCTCCACTCCAACGTCTCAGCTGAAGAACAGTCTGGAGGAAAAAACACTCCTAAAACAAGCTACTGATCTTCATCTTCAAGACATAAAACTCAGCCCGTTGACATCCTTTCCTATTACATTATTTAGAAATAAGCCTTCTTAATTTCTGGAGATTTAATCCAAGAGGTCCCATTCCGTTCCCTTAGTTTACAGTATAGTTAAGCAGAGGTTTGTCACAGAGCAGTTTCAGATTTGACTGTTGATTTATTTAAAGATAAATCATACTAACAAGTGTGAGACAGCAGCATGAAAAGTGATTTTTCTCTCAACAGACTTGAATCATCAGTTGTACCATTCAAAGCCTCTAAATACGACGACTACCGCAAGATAGTAGCAGGCTTCTGCACTGCAGCTGTCTGTAAGCCTGCTCAAACAGCAGCGTAAATCATGGCTTTGTTGTCAACTAGGCAGTTTCAAGGGACAAACATGAACTTTCGTGTAAGTGCCAGCAGGGTTACGGATATTGCCTTTTGGAAAGTCACTGCATTTCAGTGATGGAAACACCATCAGAGCACAGACAGGCATGGGCTGTCTCTAAGGCTTTTTTAAACAAATCCTATCTATAATTTGAGATATTTCTTTATCTGCCATCAGGAGACTGTAGAGCTTTATGTTAAATCAATATATTCTGTGCTTACCTGTACGATTCAGAAAACTATGTCAAGTTTTCATTTTATTTCCTTTCCAGAACATTTTGAAAAATATGAGTAAAGATTTGCCAGGCACTTTCTGAATCCTTCTGCATGTTAGATACAGTAACTGTAATACAATACTTATTTGCCAGGTACCTCCCAGAAAAAGACACAATTTCTGCTGGGATCTTTAAAGAAACCCTCTTACTCTTCTTTCCTCCTCCCTCCCTGCTTCACTAGCTGAAAAGCCAATAAAAAAATTCTCCACCTCCTACACAGTTCAGAAGAAGATCTGTGTGCATTTATCCTAGGCACGTTTGGAGACCCAGAAGGGGATGAAGGTAGTTAACGTGCAATGGGAATCTTCACTTCAGGCACTAACCTCTACCTTTGTGCTGACTTTGCTGATATGCTGCAAGCTAAATATTAGACAATTTTTTGTTCAAATTAAGTCCAGCCTGAGAAGAAGAGATGGTTAAAGAAATGTCTCAAGTATACTTGCATCCACCTAATCAGACATTGTGTGCAGCTACAAATGGTACAGAACTGAAATCAATCATAGAGAATGAAACAACAAATGAAAAATGGACCGAAGATTCCTTTCCAGGATTAGAAATACTGTGCACAATTTATGTTACATATGCTGTGATCATTTCAGTGGGTCTCCTTGGAAATGCTATACTCATCAAAGTCTTTTTCAAGATTAAATCAATGCAGACGGTTCCAAATATCTTCATCACCAGCTTGGCATTTGGAGACCTGCTGCTTTTATTAACTTGCGTGCCTGTAGATGCAACGCGGTACATTGTGGATACCTGGATCTTCGGGAGAATCGGGTGCAAGCTGCTGTCTTTCATCCAGTTAACATCAGTTGGAGTGTCAGTGTTCACACTGACTGTTCTCAGTGCTGACAGGTGGGTCTGATGCATCTGATTTGCCTCAGGTGTGAAGTTAGGAATGAATAAAAGAGCAGAAATGATTGTTTTGCTCAGTATTAAGTGGCATATTGTGACTCTCCCATTTAACTTAAAAAATGTGTTAGAAAAATTGGAGCAGTTCTTTTTAATGGAGTGAAGTGAGAAAAAGTCCATAAGTCTTCTGACCTTTTATTAGCTTGAAGTACAGTATGATTTTTTTTTCTCTGTTGCACGGAAGAAGTAAATTGTTTAAGGCAGGGAAAAGACTGTATATTGGTGCTATCTAGTGGTGCTCTAAAGTAGTCAATGAAAATGAAAAACTGATCTGAAAAAATGGAGTGGAAATCCTTTGTCTTACTGTCTGCAGTCAGTGAGGCTCTAAACTCTTACAGCTGAAAGGTCTGACGTGTGGCACAGAAAGCCAGAAGGAAACTCACTGCAGACTGTGAGACAAACTACTTTCCTGACTCTCCTGACTTCATGGCTACAGCAATGCTACAGTAATTTTCAGCATGGTGAGCGCTTAGTGTGAGATAACACGCCACAACTCAAGTGTTTTCTCTGCTGTGTGCTCACAGCTTTTATATTTCTTCCTTTACATACTTCAGCACAGATGTTCTGAAGTTAAATTCAGGTTACAAATGAAGCACTGTTGGTAGGGACCGGTGCTCCCATATGACTTGTGTCAGGACATGCTGAATAATCTGTTTAAAGTGCACCTCCTTTCTGAACGAACAATACTATGACGAGATTTCAGTCCAATGAGCACGAGCTGATTATTTTATCAGTTAATATTAAGTATTCAGTATTTCAGTATTAGCAAAGAAAAGATTCTCATTTTGTGTGCCAGCAGTAGAGTATTGTATGTAACAGCAAGTAGCTCACGTGTGCAGACATTAAATCCCAAGCAATGCTACTGCTATTGTGCTCTGACAACAAAATCAGCCAACGTAACACTGGCTGTATTGGGACAGACTAAGGGTCATGTGGGCCAGTACTCAGAGTCCAGCAGTGGAATACAAGGACAAGAAAAGACAGGGAGAGTGAGAACATGGTGATGATACAGCACTGCACCAATTCCCTAGGCCTTCAGATGACCTCCAGAGCAGATGTAGTTTGTCTGCTTTGTAACCTCAATGGACGTCTCTTCTTTGCCCTTGCTCAGTGTCTTCCTGAACTTGTTTAGCAATGCTTTGCACTGACCCTTTCATTCTCTCTTTTTGTTTTTGTTTTGTTTTGTTTTTAATGTGGCTTCACTTGATAGCCCCGACTCTTGTTCTGAAAGACTCAACAACTCATTATCAGTCCTCTCCAGGCCATCCATTTTATGTTCCATCCTTAGTATGTTTTTCTGAGATAAGGTGTGCAGAACAGCAAACGGTATCCATGAGTTGCCTGAACCAGAGATACAGGGAACTGCACAATATCTCTTTTTTTCTTGCCATTGCTTTCCTAACAGTTCCTAACATTTAGATGAATATCAAGCTGATGTTTTCACTGAACTATCTATCACAGTTCCAAGGTCTTAATCCCGCACGAAGTCAGCTTGGTATCCATTACCAGGGCCCTCACTTCCATATTTGATTCTTCATAGTAGCTGTTGTGAAAGTACTCCACAAATGTTTCCACAGGATAACTATACGGAAAACTTACTTAGTTCAGAACATGAATCCTGTACATGATCAGGTTCCAGTAGGCTAAAAGACCTTAAGTTCAATAAAAATTATGTTTATATGATAAATGACAGTCCAGCATGCAGTTTTCTGTTTAAACTTGCCTAGAGGAGAAAGAGAAAATCAGCTTCAGCTTGTGCAAAATGGTACAACTATGCTGTCTTGCTCTCTGGATCTTTTTCATATCTCCTTTCATGCCATCTGCTGGCCCCCTGTAAGGCCCCCTCTGTCTTCTGTCTTCTCTTTCTGTCTTCTGTCTTCCTTTCCACACTGACTTTCACACATCCGTAGATTCACCCAAAGTTCCTCAAATGTGTGACTCAGTCCACATGTGGCTGAATCACAGGCCGTGTATCACCAGCAGTATTTGCTCATGCTTTATAAATGTGAATGAACACCTGAGCATTGCTTTGAGTAAGATCACTACACTCACTGGGGTCTTTCTTATGAACACCGAGGAGAACAACAGCACACGTGCTTGGTTTCAAGTATTTATAAACTGGTTCTCAAACTAGTTCCCTCATTTAACTTTCGGTGCAGTGCCACGAAAATAGGAGAGATGATCGTGAAAATAGGACAGAGGATTCCTTTTACTGATTCTAATCTGAACAGTAGAAGGCACCTTTACTAAGGAAGGCTTTGATGACGAGTTCTGCCAGCCAACTCATTAAAATAACACATTCGAAATCAACCTTTGCATTTCCATCTGAATCATCATGTTCCATTTCCAAGACGATTCTTCAGCCGAAACAGAGATGCTGTTATCTGCAGTGAGTGTGCATGATCGGAGCTGGCACTACTACTGTACTCTGACAACGGCGTTGGTTGCTTCTAGGTACAGAGCCATTGTTAAGCCCCTGGAGCTGCAGACCTCGGACGCGCTCCTGAAGACCTGCTGTAAAGCTGGCTGTGTGTGGATTGTCTCCATGGTATTTGCTATCCCCGAGGCTGTTTTTTCAGATTTGTACTCTTTCAGCAATCCGGAGAAAAATGTAACTTTTGAGGCATGTGCTCCCTATCCTGTATCTGAGAAGATACTGCAGGAAGTGCATTCCTTGATTTGCTTCCTTGTGTTCTACATTGTGCCACTGGCTGTTATTTCTGTCTATTATTTTCTTATCGCCAGAACTTTATACAAAAGTACATTCAACATGCCAGCAGAAGAACACGGTCATGCCCGTAAGCAGGTAAGTTATGATCAAGCACTAAAGTGTCCGTTTTTCCGGAATCTAACACGCTGATTGAACTCTTCATTCCTAAGTGCAAAGCCTTTTCCTGATAGCATGCACAAACAGATGAGTAAAATTCTCCATAAACCCATATTAGCAATTCAAATTCAGCTGTGTGCTTACGCACACGCTTATGACTCATAAACTCAATTGTGAGTGTACATGGCTTCCTAACGAGAAATAGAGTTTGCTTTGCTTTATTATGATCCTATAAAACTCAGGAGTTAATGATGTTGAATTCTAAGCTGTAAGACCTCATCCTTGTTACCTGACACGTCAAGCATTGTGCTTTCAAACCCTACATTAGATAAGATTCCCATGTGCTTTATAACGGAAAGGGAATGTGCTCCACACTGGAAAGACTTCCTTTAAAAATAATAAAATATATTTATTTTCTTTTTTTCTTCTTTTTCTTCCTTTTTTTTTTTTTTTTTCCCCTTTTTTTCCTCTGCTGTTTTGCTTTTTTGGTCACTAATGCATTTAAACTCTTCTGAAAATCAGCACCAACTAAGTAACTGTAATTAATTGCCATTAATACCAGATATGCATTATTTTCTTGTAGATTGAATCCCGCAAGAGAGTTGCAAAAACAGTGCTGGTGCTTGTTGCTTTGTTTGCCTTTTGCTGGTTGCCCAACCACATCCTCTACCTATACCGCTCTTTTACATACCATGCTTCTGTAGATGCTTCTACCTTTCATCTGATAGTTACTATTTTTTCCCGTGCCTTGGCCTTCAGCAATTCCTGTGTCAATCCTTTTGCTCTTTATTGGCTGAGTAAAAGTTTCCGCCAACATTTTAAGAAGCAAGTCTCGTGCTGCAAGGCCAAGCTTCGCACAAAGCCTCCCAGCGCTCCCCACAGCAATTCACCCCCCAGAGCTCTGTCAGTCACAGGCAGCACACACGGCTCAGAAATCAGCATTACGCTGCTGACAGACTACAGCATCACAAAAGAAGAGGAAAGTGTGTAGTTTGTTTGTGGGGAAGGACAGAAAACGAGCGTTTGCAGTCAAGTCACTACTGCCTGTGTCATGAAGGAGGTGCCATGTCTTGCTCTGCCTCTGAAAGGATTTTCATCAGGAGTTCCTAACATTTGTAAAACACACAACAAAGAAAGCAAAGCGCGTGTGAGAAGAAGCTAAAGCAGCTGAAATTTTCAGTGTAAGCTCAGAGGAATTGCTCACGTGCCCAAGCATGAACACGCACCCTTGGCTGAGGTTCGTGTGCTGGACGGGAGACTGCAACGTTGCTGTGAGAACTGGCCATGGGGATTGCTTTGTTCTCAGTGATTTTTTTCTTTCTTTTGTGACTGGAAGCTCCCTTCTGTCAAGTACCTGCATCTAAAGCATGCATACTGATCTAAACATCAGCCTGGCAGGTGTTTGGTTCATTTCCTTTCTTGTCCCAAATACTGGAAATTGATACATGCATTGGGAAATAAGCTAAGATGAGAGAAAGGTAAAGCTTGTAGCATGGTGTGATAAAAAAGAAAAAGCATTATTGCCAGATCCACATTGCCCTTTGCTCCACCAGTGACTTTGAAATTCTGACTACAGAGCTGACTGCAGTGACAGGGATGCTCTCTCTACATCAAACGAACCAGCAGGTCATTGTTCTGGTCAGCGATAATCATCTTTACCAAATTTGTAAAATTCCATTCGATCTATGGGTCAACACATCAACAAGAGCTTTGTTCTTCACTGCTACAGTGATTTTACATCAAGAGTTGCAGTTTGGATTCACAGTGCACTTCCAAAGCTAACTGCTCAGACATCCCCACCTGCCGTACTTTGCTCTGTCTCCCAGAGCAGCCTTGAGTGCACAAGCAGTATTTCTTCTGGAGGAAACTGTTCACACATGGGACCAGACTGGAGCTGACAGCCCCCAAAAGCGTAGTGCATGAGTGCCAGGATAACCATTTCTCTCCACAGACCCTCCCCTACTGCTGTGTATTGCTTGGTCAAGTGGCCATTTCTAAACCACCTGCACATTTCTAAGCATGCAGGGAGGGCTGGATTTTTCCATTGTACTAGCTTTTATGAGATTAGCTTTCCCATCTCACATCCACTCGTTCTGATAACACAAGTCAGTGATAGCCTATCACGGGCAGCCTCTATATCCCCAAAAAGCTCAGCAGCTTGTCAGGAAATAACAGGAAAGCAAATCTACTGACCCCACCTTACAAAAGTGTTGAATGACACTTGTTTTTATTAAGCTGTGTACCCTGAACCAAAATTTTGTTCTGTGGGAGTTGGTGGTTAAAAAAACCACAATGGATTTTCCACTGCATAAAGTAAGGGATTCCATCTCAAAAAAAGAATACATGCGTTACATTATTGAAGAGAGGCCGCAATGTATGAATCACACGGAACGGTGCTCCTGGTCACAGAAGTTTGAATTGCATGTCTCATTTGACAGGCTACCTCACCCCTCAAGACATAATGCTCCTCCAGCTGCACACAGCCCTTCACCAGGATGGAAATCCATCCATCCACGCACTGTTATTTGAGTTCTTTATATGAAGCAGAAAATCTCTTTGCAGTCTCTCTCTTCTGACTGCCCTCATCAGAATAATAAAACCACGCTAGAAATCCCAAGGTGTTGGAATACAACCTCTATAGTCCTCTTAAACCAGTTTAACGATAGCCCATTTTAATGCCATCAAGCCTGGCCTTGTTTTACTTCTCTCTTCACATCACTCGCTGCAAGGCGATAAGCACTAATTATTCAAATGCTGTCTCCATTTTATTGTATCAACTGTACGCCACAATAGGACCACTGCAGTAAATGGAAACATAACAGCACAGAAATGCAATTTATGGGAAAGCAGACTCCAGAGATGTTAATTTTGCTCTTTGTCTGAACAGAACACATTCCTTGGTACTGAGGTACATACGAGTATGTACATATTGCGTTGATATTCTCCCATTCTCATTCTATTTAGTGGAACTGCACAGTGAGATGCAGATGGGTAAATAAGCCTACACATTTAAGACCCTCCTTTTCTCTTCCTAGATCTTACTAAAGAGAATTCTAAATAAAAGAAAGATCAACAAACACTGCACTTCCTTACACCACTCTTGATTCTAGCTTATTAAAGCCTTTAGCAAATAATCTGCCACATGTTTCTGGACCTCACAGTTTGTCTCTGTCTGAGAGCATATTTCCCACTGCAAAATCCTTGCTCTACAGTAGGCCTTAAATATCACTGTTTCCTAATTCACCACTTCATTTGCTCTGCATGCAGATACTTTTTGCTTGTGTAATGACTCCTCCAGCTGGATGGTCTATCTATTGCTCACACACTGTACTAGCAAATTGATGTTTTTACTATATGCTGCACATCTTTCAAGCCATAATTTAAGTACTCCATGTACCTTATGCTTTAATTCCATACTTTCAAATCTTCATGAGATGTTGAATTGCAGTGATATATTGGACAATATTTTTATCTGAACGATCTGATATTTCTCATTGCATCTATTTATTCAATATAAATATCCATAAAACATCTTTGTGTTGCCATAACTGGGCTCAGGGGAAAGGGTTGCTTCTTTCAGTGTATTTTCTCAGTGCTGAAAAACAGCTCTCTCAGCCCTAAGTAGTACAGGTGTAATTCTACAAAAGAATAGGGGAAGGATGACTATTTACAGAAATATTCGATGTCACTTAGCAAAAAAATGGCATGAAGAATTAGAATTTTACTATTTATACTCACAATGAAATAATATGTAGCAGAAAGGTACAAAATACAGAAAGGCAAGACTGAAAAGACTTGTTCATACGGAGTTTTACTGGGTAAGTAAATACTATTTTAGGGTTTGCCTTTTTGCAGTTTGTTTTATATGTACACATTGCCAGATTTCAGGTTCAGACGTAACAGAGAATGTTTTTGTTAGCAACAGGTCAAGTATGAGTGCTCCAATTTGTGCTTTCAATGTAAGATATTGGATTGGCTTCAGAAGGATATTTTCCACAAAAAAAATTAACAAAAGAATGTCAAAGCATGGATGCTGTAAAACAGAGTGCATCTCCAGCAAACCGCACTGACTGTTAAAGTCACTTTGTGCAACTGTAACCACTTTATAGCTCGCCCTCTTGTTTCCATAGAAAGCATCATTTTGTTTTACAGTTAAATACGGGCTGCCTACTGATGGTCATGTGTTTCTGCTAAGAATACTGCAATTAAATAAGAGGCTAAATTTACTCACAGCTACAGGACTTGCACATTTCAATCAAGGATACTTAGAATTAAAAAAAAAAAAAGTACAGGCTCTAATTGGTATTTAGTTATGGCTTCTGCCAAGGCTGGTCCCCTCAGTGAAAGGTGAACTATTCTGAGGAATTTCCACTGTCAACACAGGAGGCAGTATTTAATTTCTAGCACACCTACATCCAGCAGCGTTTTCACAGTCACTCTCGCTAGCCTGTGTGTCAGAGCTGCAGGCCCCAGCCCCATAGAAAGCACACAGGAATAACCTCTCTGTAATGAATCAGTATTTAACGCCTCCCTGACACGGCATAGTAAAGCATCTTAAGAAATGAAGTGTTACATGTTTACCTGTCAGCTAGTGAACTGCTGGTTCTGCTTTAACAAATATCAGAATGCTTTATTAAGCCAAGGTTTTGGTACTTTTAGTAGGTGGTATCTCTGGAACAACATCCAGTTCTGATGAATCAGGATTTCCTTTATCACTTAGAAAAGTCAAACACAGATACAAGATCATAACTAGATTACATGCTAATGCCTCCTTTTACTGTTTGCTTTGAGATATTTTGTCATTTAAAATGTCATTTCCTGACATTCTGTCCCCAGAACCTGCAGCTCATCCTTCTCCTGCTGCAGCAGCCGTGCTTGTGCAGCTATGAATTCAGTTATTCCAAGAGTGTGATTGAGGCTGTCTCAATTTAAAAAAAAAAAGAGAGTAAGAAAAATTATTGGTTTTCAGCTGAATTAGCTCCCTGAGCTGGCTTACTGTATGGTTGTTACTTAAAATGAAGAGAACAGATGGCAGTGACAAGGTAAGAAGCTACTGGATGTCAGCTGTTCTGCAGTAGCTGCCTTCATGCATGGTGTTCTCTGTGGGAAGTGCAAAGGATTCTGAGGTAGTTTGTCCTCATATCTGCAGCAGAAGTATACAGGCCAGACTTACCATGAAGGAACTGATGTTCGGTAGCTGGATAACCCTGCTGCAAGCAAGCACGCTCTTAATTCTAGCAGTTTGTGAGGATTAAATTTGGATGTCCCACTCCCCAAAATAGTGCTTGGATGACTTGTTTTAGGCACAGCTACAGTGAAAGTGCTCTCCAATCCTCCTGCCACAGCCATGCCAATCTGTAAGATACCTCTTGCACACCAAAAGAAGGAATCTGAATTTTTGAGTTTACTGTTAAGCACTCAAGCAGGGAAAAAAAGGAGCTTATATACTAGCACTCTGGCTTTTTGGTCCAAGGACATCAGATCAAGCATTTGTTAAAGTGAAATGCAAAACACTTGGGAAATCTGTAACATGTGGACACAGAGTTCACTACATTTACCCAGGCTGTAAATGTGAAAAACTCTGCAAATATCAGATTAGTGGTCTAAGACTTAAATTGTAGAGCTCTTAGAGCATTTAAGACTGTGATTATCATGCTACCAAATATATTCCAATTTAAACCTTGCAAATAAATACTTAGGCCTATTAAAACCTTTCTCTTCATGTTACCGCCTAAGAGTGGAAAAGGAGCGAGTGGGCATCAAACCTCAGCAGCTGACTCACTGATTATTTTTTCCCCCAAACATCAATACAGGCTGCTCTGATCTTACTGGTGTCGGGAACATACAAAGGACAGTAATCTGACCTACATTTAGATCAATTTCATTTTTCAAGTAAGCACAGCTGACAACAAGCCTCCCATGTACCCCACTAAAAATGAGCTATTTCAGAGCCGATAGAAATGTCTCTTAAGCTGTCAGATCATAAGCGATAATACAACAACTTTTGGATGATTATCGGAATAGCCCTGCCAAGAGAAAATTCTTGAAGCATGAAAGAAGCCATTAACTAGGCTGGGTGTTCTTTGTGTAACAGCCAAAGGTTACTAAAAGTCTCTATTTATATCCAAAGCAATTTTATCTGGCTGTCTGTTGACCAGCCAGTTAGCTACGTCGGTCAATCCCTACTGAGCTTCAGACACTCAGAATTGTGTCTTTGATTTTATTATCATTCCAGTCTGTCTGACAGCACGGATATATTTATCCATGGAATACTCATTTCCAGAACATTTCTGCACAGAGCGTCGTTTTTCTGAGTGAAAAGACTGCTTTGCCACTGTGTCACCCGGCAGCCTGCCCTGCAGCTTCCACAGAGCAGTGACACTGCCACCAAACCCACCTGCACTGCCCCAACGCCTGCACTTTACAGCTCCAGGTTAAGCTCTGCTTAATGAAACATAAGCAGCAGGCTTCTTCACCCTCCAAATATACACCTCTAAATATACCCCTTAGCAAGTAAATTTGCTATTGGTGTAGATCTATCCAGATTGCAGTGAAAACCTGTAGATGGCACCAAGGTAAGCCCCGTTATGAGAATCGATTCAAGTCGGCCGCGGTGCCGAGGGCACGAGGTGCCACGGCGCTTCACCCACGGCAGACTTTATTTCATCCCGTGAATAAAACGGCCGCAGCTCCCACGCCAGGCCTGCTCAGACACCGCTGCTCCCTACAGCGGCTCTAGGGAACGCCGCCGTCCCGCTCAAGCACCGCCTGAGACGCCATTACTGCTGCACTCCGCCCGCCCCCACAACCAAACCCCGCCTCTTCTGCGCGCGCCCGCCGCTCCGACCAGGGTAGGACCACGCTGCCTCCCCATTAGCTCCGCGGATCTCCTCGTGACCTGCCATCCCGCGTCTCATTGGCTGAGATGAAGGAAGGAGTTCCTCGCGCGGGCTGGGGGCTACTTCCGCTCCTGCGCGCTGCAAGGCCCGGGGTCGGTCACCGGCGGCGCGGGGCTGAGCGGGCGGTGCGTGCCCGCCTCTGTCGCCCGCGCGTGCCCGCGGTCCCCGCGCGCTCCCGGCCCCGCCGCTCTGAGGGGCGGGGCGAGCAGCGTCTCAGTCGGCAGCGCGGGCGAGTAGGCCCTGGTACGTAGGCCCGGAGCGGCCGTTCTGCCTTCTCTCTCAGCGCCGAGGCCCGCCGACCGGGCCAGGATGAGCGGCGAGGATGGCAACGAGGAGTTCTACCGGCAGCTGCAGCTCCAGCAGCAGTACGAGGCCGAGCGCGGCGGCGAGGGCGAGGCCGACCCCTTCACCTACGTGGACCCTGCCGACGGGGCCGCCTACGAGTGGGACCGGGAGAAGAAGGCCTGGTTCCCCAAGGTGCGTCCCCCTGCCGTGGCCGTGCGGGGCGGCGGCTCTGAATGGAGCGGCCTTTGATGCTTCTGATTTAGTGTTACTTTCAATTCTTGTGGTATCTGCGGCAATCCTTGTCTTGCTGGTCGAAGTGGAGCAGTGGAATGGCCGTTATAAAGGCTCAGATGAAAAATAACGAAATGCATTCGTTTTCTCTTTTATTATTATCTGAAAACTATGCAAATGTAAAAATATCTTCCCTTTCCTGAGATCTTGCACTTGAAAATTAAGCATATTTGACCACAGAGATTTTGTACAGAGCAGAAACATCACAGTTTCCTTTTTTTTTTTTTTTTTTTTAAAAATATTTTTTCAAATATTCAGAATATTTGATGAATTTAGAGATTATATCAGTTTAATGTGGTCAGCCAGTCTGCTGATCTGCAGGTAGAATGCTGTTGTTCCTCTGTAACAGCGAGAGGTAACTACTTCACTTACAAGTATTGAACTGCTTTATAATGTGTATTTTGTAAACCTGCTGTGCCAGTTTGTGTTTGTGGCCATGAATTTGTGAATCTGAGTGAGAATGAAATCAATTATGATGCTTGTGTGTGTATAAACCTAGCAGTGTGTCCGTGCTGCACATGACTTGCGGAGGGCTAAAACCATGTGAAAAAATCTGGGCTGC
Source organism: Tetrao urogallus (assembly GCF_951394365.1). NCBI lineage: Eukaryota > Metazoa > Chordata > Aves > Galliformes > Phasianidae > Tetrao > Tetrao urogallus. The sequence goes on along the minus strand of NC_136826.1, from coordinate 14,871,117 downwards.
CAAAGTGGAGCAGCAAACAAGTGGGTATCCCTGGCTCCCTGGGGAGGGATGCATTCAGTCAGCACAGTGCATTCTGAAAGAGTTCTTCTCCCCTCGCTCCTGTTTCTTTCCTTCTTTCTCACGTATTTTATCTGTCTTTTTCTCTCAGGAGCGTTAATCTTTCCTAAAATGCCTTTCTTATCTCATGTTATAGATTGGGGGGTTGATTGTGCTTTGAGAAGCTTGATCCAGCTGATGGCTGTGAATATTTAACTTGAGCTTCTGCTAATCTGAATTAAGGTCTATACTGGTTTCTGATGTGAGGCATATCTTAGCTTACGAGTTCCTTCTCTCAAATTTCAGGAGAAATGATGTAAGAACAGAAAAATTCATTAATAAGTATGGTTCACAGCAGAAGTTAATAAATAATCCCAGTGCAGCTCTGTGTTATAGGTAGGTCAGTGAGCTAGATGTTATCATGTCTCAGGTTACTTTGTTTGGTTAAAGATCTGTAGGCTAGTATGGTGAGTGCTTCTCCACTTTGGGGACTTCACTACTACGTGTTTCAAAGCAGTGCCTGGAGTCGATATTAGCTGAAAGAGTTCCTCAGAAAAAAATTGGAAAGATGCAGTTGCTTCTATTATTTAATGATTTTTTTCTTTCAGTGGCACTATATCAGTAGGTACCACCCTTTGATGGATGGACACAGCACAAAGCCTTTTATTGAATTCATCAGCTGTCCATGCTTCCTATGAAAAAACAGATGTGGGATGTTTTCTGTAAGCCTAAAGTATCTGTTCTTCATTTGGATAATTAATTCCTTTCCACTTCAGTGTAATTAGTAGTTAATTATATGGTAGCATGTCCTGCAGTATTGTGTTTCTTTTCTTATAAGCTTAAGTGCCCCAAACTGTACAACAGTGGGCATAGATGTAGAACTGATCTCTTATTCCTGCTGTTTGCCCCCAGAACTGGGCTGAAGCCCCAAACCTGTATAGAATCATAGAATCACCAGGACTGGAAAGGAGCTCCGAGGTCATCCAGTCCAGCCATCCACCCACCACCAACATCTCCCCACTGAATCACATCCCTTAGTACAACATCTGAACACTTCTTGAGCATGTTTAGATGTTGTACTTAATTTGTTTATGCTTGCAAGAAGATATTTAAAAGTGAAATAGTTGTAATGGTGTAAGCAGTAGTGTGATCACATGTAATGGAAAAATGATCTTTGATATTGACTGCTAAAACATGACAGTCTGGTGCATAGTAGGTCATATACTAAGAATAAATCTAGCTTTACATAAGAATGTGGGTCCCCCAAAGTTGGAAATGGTATTGCTGGATAGAAGTGGCTCGTTGCTGGAGGTTTTATCACTAACTTCTCTGATGAAAATGAGCAATGCTGTTCACCAAATAACATAACAGCTTTTTAATTCTCTGGATTTCACCAAGTGTGAAACTAAGAATGCTCAGGTTGCATTTGACACAAGCAACCCTTATTTGAACACTTTTTTTTTTTGTCCTCTAGTGATCATTGTACTCCTTGTTACTGACACTATGTTATGCCATGCTGTAAGAGCAGCTGCTGGTGCTCCTAGCAGAGGTGTGCTGCCAGTGCAGAAGCTGTCATGCTACACTTCTAAGTAATGTGGAGCTCTGTGGCATTTTGCATTATTCATGGCAAGCCTGTTATTGTCAACTCAGTGTATTTTTGTCAAAAATAAAGGCTTGAAACATTGAGCTTCAAATCACTGTGGAAGGTATGAGAGTGCATTATCATTGCTGACCCTTGCTGCTGTCCATTGTGTCACTCTGTTACAGTAGCTTGTTGGAGTGGAGTTTTGTTCCATTTGAATACAGATGAAGCAAGTGCAGTACAGGTCAAAGACTCAGGAAACAACATTTCAGTGTGTACCTTCAGAAAGTACCTTACTGTGCAGTGGTGCTCATGAAATCAGCTGTGATATATTATCTCTGAGTGTACTGGGGCTATTCCAGGTATATGTATGGACTGTGAGGAGAATTCCTTGAGAGCAGCTCTGTCGAGGGGTCCCTGCAGATGAAAAACTTAACGGGAACCAGCAGTGTGTGCTTGCAGCCCAGAAGGCCACCAGCAACCTGGGCTACATCAGAATAGGGGTGGCAGCAGGGTGAGGGAGCTGATTGATTGTCCTCCTCTGCTCTGTGCTCGTGAGACCCCGTCAGAAGTACTGTGTCCAGGTTTGGGACCCCCAGCTCAGGAGAGATGTGGAGACACGAGGACGATCGGAGGGCTGGAGGACCTCTACTATGAAGACAGGTTGAGGGAGCCGGGCTCGTTCAGCCTGCAGGAGTCTCTGGGGAGACCTGTTAGCAGCCTGCCAGTACATGAAGGGAACTTTTCAGCGGGAGAAAAATCAACTTTCTGCATGTGTAGATAATGACAGGACGAGGGGGAATGGTTTTTAACTGAAAAAGAGATTTTTCACTGGGATCTGGGAGGAGGGTGAGGTGCTAGCACAGGCTGCTTAGAGAAGTTGCAGATGCCCCATCCTTGGGTTGGTCCCAACCTGGTTGGTTGGGGCCCAGGGCAACCCGATCTAGTGCCTGATTTAGTGGTTGGCAACCCTGTGCATGGCAGGAGAGTTGGAGCTAGATCATCTTTGAGGTCACTTCTAACTCAAGCCATTCCGTGGTTCTGTGCTGATCTCTTTGCATGTTTTTGCTAGTGACTAGTTCTAAAATTTACTTGGCTGAAAGTACTGGTATCGTTTGTAGTTCATTTGTTCCCTGTCTTTAAAAGATAGACATTAGCTGATCTTACACAATTAGAGTCTTTTTCTAGAAAAAAGTAAGCTAATTATTCATCTATTAGCAGAACGTGAAGTAGAATATACAGCCTGATAAGCAGTGTGTCAGTATACAGCTCTGTTCAAGTGCAATATTGATGGCCTGTCACCACAAATATATTTCATCTCTGTAAATGTTTCTGTGAAAAAACAGATGCCTACAAATGTTGGTCATCCATCATCTTTGGGTAAGCTGTTGGCTTACTGTCAGTGTCACTTTATCTCTTCAGTGTGGTAAGGAGTGCTTGCTTTCTGTCCTTGAAGCAATTCCAGTTTAAGCTGAAAGCAGAAAGCTTTGCTTGAAAAAGGCAGAACTTGCGAAATGTTTGTTTGAAAACTTTGTGCTGTGCATTAATGGGTGAATGTGGTTGAGGAAATACCTGAATTCACAGTTCTTGCTGTCCATGTGGCTTTTTACAAAGATGACTCATTATTTTCTGCGGTGATGGGTTGAAAAATGACCACAACTAAGAAGATAATTTCCAAAATGTTAACACTAAAATACTTCCAAACGTTAATTTGTAATTCTTAGAATTTGGGGTTTTAATTTTCTCATTTAATTTCAGATAACAGAAGATTTCCTGGCTACGTATCACGCTAACTATGGCTTCAATGCAGACGAAACGGATAGTTCATCTGCTTCTGGCACAGCAACTGAAAACAAGCTACCACTGAGTTCTAAGACATCAGAATCACAACCATCAGCAAACGAGAAGGGACCAAAACAAACAGAACCAAAACAAAAAACAGAAAAACGGAAACTTGAGCCGGGTAAGTGATGAAGAGTTTCTGTCTCTGTAGGCTTAATCCTGCATAGTACTAAGTGGAAACTGACAGTTGTTCGGTATTACCACGAAAAGCAAACGTATCTGTCATTCTGAAGTTCTTGCAAGTGATTTCAATCAAGCATGGTGCTTGATAGGTATCTCTCTAAGGCTGTATATAAGGTGAAAAAGAAAATTCAAGTATGTTTGGGGCTTCTCCTTCTCTCTTATAAATCTGAGGGAGCGTGAACATCAGAAATATATTATGTGATTCCATGTTTAACATATTGGTGTGACTGAATTCAAACTGTTGTTTTCCTCTTTTTGTTTTTTAGGATGGTTTCATGTTGAAGAAGACAGAAACACAAATGTTTATGTGACTGGTAAGTATTACCACATTTAGATCAAAGCAAATAAATCTTATAAGGAAAACTGTTTGTCCCACTGACTTCTAATATTATGCTCAGTCTGCCATTTGCAATTGCTTAACCTTGTTTCTGACTTCATAATACCTTTGTGACCTTTTCAATTGCATTTTTTGGAAAGTAATCTAAGTGCATTTATCTTTTAAATGTGATATTCTGTGAGATGTAGCAGCCAAGTCCCTAAACTGTCATTCTTTCTTTCATTCTTTTTTTTTTAATTGTTTTTAGTAAGAAAAACAACTCCAAAGTCACAAGGAATAGGATAAAAAGAACATACTAGAGATTAGGGAGCACATAGATGTCACTGTATCACAGAATCGTTGGGGTTGGAAGGGACCTCCAGAGATCATTGAGTCCAACCCCCCAGATATACTCAATTTATTTAGAAATAAAAATGTCAGTGGAATAATGCTTGTAAGGTAATAGCAAAAATATTGATTCCAAAGGCATTGATTTATTATTTTGTATGTAAAGTTTTGCCAAGTTTCCTATCTTTCCTTTAAAGAAACGCTGTTTTTTCTTCACTCGTGAGATTTAAAAATAAAAAACAGAAAGTTGAGTGAGATGTACTCAATCCTTCTATTTTAATGTACCTGACAGGTTTACCACCAGACATTACAAAAGATGAATTTGTCCAAGTCATGTCGAAAGGTGGGATCATTATGCGAGATCCTCAGACAGAGGAGCACAAAATCAAACTTTACAAAGATAAGGAAGGAAATCTCAAAGGAGACGGCCTCTGCTGCTATCTAAAGGTCAGTGGTGCACTGAAATGCTCTATTCCTTCCTGCTGAAAGTACTTGTGGCCACAGTTTCAAATTGATTTCAAAAGATTCTTGAAATATCTGAAGTATACAAGTTAGAACATACATGTCTGTTTGTGGGTATGTGCTGATATGTGGGTAGTTCTGGAATCGCTGTCCGTGCATCTCATTTGTTTTCCTCTTATCCAGCTCCCTAATGAAAATGTCCATTAATACCTGAACATACTCGGAAGTATTGCTGTCTCAGTTGTCAGTGATTATGGTGTGAAACAGGGAACCTCTTCATGTTCCACTAGAAAAACTTGTGTCCGTGTGGCTGGGAACGAAAACTAGGAGATGAAAAGGACTGTGGTGTAGCTGTGTATTTACAGCCCTTAACTGAGAACTGTTTTAAGTTCAGACCTGGATTTCAGAACTGCTCTTGTTCCCTATATTCATCTATAAAAGTTTGGGTTGCAGTCATATTTCCTTCATGTTTTTTAGCTGTGAATCATTTGGAAAGTTAGTGTATGCCACTACAGTCTGCTTTAACTCTGCAAGAAGCACCAGGCAGTACTGAGCAGCTGCCTTGTGATCTGCAGGCTAGCTCTATGATTGAGTAGTTAGAGCTGCTTAGTGCACAAGTTTGAATACAGTGTCTGCTGTGATTAACTTCTAGGAAAACGTTTCAAATGGCTGAACAGCCTAAATGTCAGCTGTTCTTGGAGAAGTGCTACAATATATACAGAAAGCCAAGCACCTGTTTTTTTTTTTTTCCCTTTCTTTCATCAGTTTGCACGAGTGTTGGGAGTAGTTTTAATGACACTTAATTGAAATATAAGCAGTTGCTTTTCAGAGCATTCATCTGCTACGACTGGTGAGGAAGTACTTGATTTACTTTAATTTAAAATACACAGTTCTGTGTGTTTCAGTGGTGGCTTTTTTTAGTTAAGACTAAAGAAGAGGTCTGGCATTATGGCTTTCAGTATCAGGGAATTGATTCTTAGCACAGCATTCTTAATTATATCTCACTGGATTAATTGCCTTTGCAGTGTGATTTTTAAGCTTGTGCTCTGTTTCTGTTTTCACATAGAGAGAATCAGTTCAACTTGCTTTGAGGCTTCTGGATGAGGCCGAAATTAGAGGCTATAAATTGCATGTTGAAGTTGCAAAATTTCAACTCAAGGGGGAGTATGATGCAAGCAAGAAGAAGAAGAAATGTAAAGACTACAAGAAGAAGTTGTCTCAACAGCAGAAGTTTGTATTATTTTTTTCTTTCTGTAAATTACTGCTTGAATCCATAGCGCTATTAAAGTGTTGCTTTGTTCAGATTAAATGCTAAGAGTTGCGCAGAAGTTCACCTGGCAGTGAAACAGTGCAAATGACATACATTTGAAGGGAAGGAGTTTCTGTGTTAATTGTTGACTTTATAAGCTTCATGACTACCGAATTAAAATAATACATAGGAAACCAAGTTTCTTTCAGTTATACAAGAAAACATTACATCTCAGGGGAGTTAAGACTTCTTTTTTTCCCAGAGTGTGAGAGTGGGTGAGTTCTGTGGTCCTAAGCTTACTTCATAAGGTAACAATTCTACATACATATACTGTTGGTATGGTGTTTTACTCACTGCAGATGGTGAGAGATGCTGGCTTTCCTAGCAGCAAGTGTTAACATGTCTCTGTAGATTCCCACAGCTTTATGGTTGGTGCCATTTTGCATTTTTTTAATCGTACACGGATGCATTGGGCTTATCTTTTAATAATTGTTTTTTTGCATTTTGAAAGAAGGTGAGAATTAAAAAGAAGAAAAAGGTTTTGAATGCATAGGACTCTTATTTTAATGTAAGCAGCATTCCACTAAACATTTTGAATAGTAATGCCAGTATATGTTATCACAGTTAAAGTGAGCAAAGTCTCCTTGACGTCTGACCAGTTAAGAATAAAAGCAGTTTGAAATGTTTGTGCCTCAGCTACATTGGCAGCTCTTGTTTTAAGTTGTCTCCAGTGTTGAGAGGGGAGAACTATGAAAACAGCATTTGACAGCAATTTGGATGAAAAAACAATTTGGGTTCTTTACTCATTCAGCTGTTTTGATTCTGTCTTACACGAACTGACTTCAGACGATACTCCTTTTGGGTTGAGGAACATAATTTACTTTCAAAGCAACTTGCTTTGGAAATCCAAGTTTTCTTCAGCTCGCGTAGCAGATAAAAGGAGCAATTTGAAGATTTTTTTTTTCCCCTTAAATATAAAATTCTGAGATTTAGAATTGCAAATAAATTTTTCTTTTTTCCTTTGGTAGTAGGATACGAAATACAAATTCTTGAAGAAAAGCTTATTTTTATCAGAAAGCAAAGTCATAGAAAAGATACACAAACCTAGCAGTGCAATTCAGGGTCACAGTCTCTATATGCTGTGGAACAAAATACATCTCATAGCAATCTCTCTGTGAGACCCAAGGAATTCTTGCATGTTTGTATAAATATGAGCACCAAAATTTTACCAAGGGGAAAAGTGGATTTCCTTTTTTACAAAATAAGTCTTCTGTTAGAAAAGATACTGATGTTTTTATTGGTGATGGGTGGTTTCTGAATCTGAGTTGATATGAAGGAGGAATTAAATATTATGTTTTTTTTTCTGTTTAGAAAAGTGCTTTGAATCTTTTTCTTAAAGTAACTTACATCTCTGTGGGTGTTTAAGTACCTTAAGCCCTTAACTGCTTTGTAGGAGAAATGGTAACATTGGATTCTTAACTGCGTTTCCTTAAGAAAAATTTAACTTTGTCAAAATGTTTTTCTGGATGTATTGTAAGAAATGCCAAATTAATGATTTTTTTTCAACAAATACTTGTAGAAACTGAAGAGAGCCGCAACAATATCTTCTTACTGTTGCTTCATTTCATTAGACAGCTGGATTGGAGGCCTGAGAAGAAAGATGGTGCAGCTCGAATGCGACACGAACGCATCGTTATTATCAGGAATATGTTTCACCCAAAGGACTTTGAGGTACAAAGAAGCAATTTGCTCCTGTAGATTATGCTGTTATAGCTAATGCTGAACTTCATGCCATGTTTTTTCAAAGTAAATGGGAAACCAATGAAACTTACCACTTGGGTGGGATTCTGCTTGTTACAAGCATTTGCTTAAAATTCAGGGAGCTGTTTCCAAAAAGCCAAATGCAGAGGTATTGATAAGAATAAGTTTTGCAAATCAGTCTTTTTCACAGAGTGTATGCTGCCAATATTTCTTTCTGGGATGAAAAGAAGAGTCCACAGTAATTATGTGAAGGGTGAAGAAGCCAGTACAAAATAACCTTATCAATAAGCTTACTTTGAGTAATTGTACTCAAATGAGAGCTGTGAACTTATAGTGGCTTTGAAAATAAAGTGTAGTGTTTGATTTATGAACATGTAATAGATTGATAGATTAATTCTGTTGGTGGTTATGCAAAAGTTGCATAAATTAATCCGTGTTAAATTAATCCTTGCAGGAGGATCCCTTAGTGCTAAATGAGATCAGGGAAGATCTACGGACAGAATGTGAAAAGTTTGGTCAAGTAAAGAAGGTTCTCATATTTGATGTAGGTATTTCTAGATGGCTGCGTTGGCAGAATTGATGTAATGTGTAAATGTACGAAGTACATAGGATTATTGCAGTGTGAGTGAAGCACTGTCATGTTTTCATGGATTTATTTCGTGAAAAGTTGACCTCATCTTTCAGTATTAGCTGTTTCAGAAATGAATTTGTAATCACTTTTCTCCACGCTGATTGAAGTTGACAGTCTAGCTTTTCCTGATAACTTGGATGCATGCCACAAGTTTGAAAGTTTATAAATAAATTCCTTTATAGCTAAACTAGCTGAAACATTTGTTTGCTATGTTCAAAAATTCTACTCTGTGTAAGAAAAAAAAAAAATAGAGTCTTAAGCAGTAGAACAAAATGTGCAAATCTTGCAACTTGTTTTAAAAAACAAGATGATATATGTTGAGATTAAATGCTAAGAGTTGCACAGAAGTTCTTCAAGCAATATCTTGACTTTTTTTGTAAGGCAAGCTAAAAGATGATAGAATAGATACACTGTATTTAGAGTACTGTTAAACAAAGCTTTTCTCTTTACAGAGGCACCCTGACGGCGTCGCTTCTGTGTCATTTAAGGAAGCAACAGAAGCTGATCTGTGCAAACTGACTCTAAATGGGAGGTGGTTTGGTGGCCGTCAGCTCAGTGCTGAAACGTGGGATGGTGTAACAGATTATCAGGTAGTCTTTCACAGTTCTACTTCCTGAAATTCTTATTCTGTATCTATTAATGTGAGCAAATACTTGTTATCCCCCTCCCCGTCCCCTTCCTCATGCCCCTCCCTTGTACCATCTTGCTTCTGCACAAAAACTGCTACATCCTTAAATATTCAATTTGGAAAAAAAAAAAAAAAAAAAAAAAAAGGTAAAGGACTTGTTTGTTCTTAAAAAAATGTGGATTAGAGATGCAAACATAGAGGATTATTCACTGGATGCACAGATAATTAGTTTACAGGTCCTACAGAAGTCTTGTGGTGTTACTGTGGTATAAAGTGCACATAACTTTCTCTGTATTAACGTATTCACTTTACATGTGCAGCTTCAGAGTGACAGGTTTAAACATGTCTTTGATAGGTGGAGGAGACTGCAAGAGAAAGGGAAGAAAGGCTGAAGGTCTGGGGATCGTTTTTAGAGGATCCTGATGCAAAGGAACAGCAAACCACGTCTGATTCGGATTCCACAACGAGTAGCGTTAAAATCCCTGAGAGCAGCCAACCTTCCAAAGTTAATGATACAGCCAAGGAGGATGTAAATGATGAAGGCCATAAGAAGGAGAATAATGGTGAGGGCATTAATGAAGATGGTGCTCCATCCACAGACAGCAGCCTTGCGGGCAGTGATGCTGAAGCAGATACATAACGTTTCCGTTGCTTTGTGAAAGCATGGTTTTTAGGGTGATGTTTGAGTTTATCCCTTTCTTTCAGAGTTACTGCAGACAACGTTCATGTGAATATATGCATTATTAGAAATGTCATCAACTGTGTGCTTTGAAGTTTTCATTAAAAGCAGTATTTAATGAGGTTCTAAAAGTCTGTATTAATTGGCTGTTCAGGTAAAGTAACTCAAGTTGCCAAGAATAACAGCAAACTCATCAGGCTTCTTTTGTTCTATTTATGCTCATCAATGTTTCATTATGTGTGAAATATGTTCCAACCCTTAAGTTTATGTAACTATATGTAACTTGAAAAATGCAAAGCTATTGCAAGTTTTGTGGATTTTGTCATTATTTTTCCTTGGAACTTGGTATCTTATCCTTAAAATTATTCTTGTCCTGAATACTTCTCATCATTCTATGGAATGGATGCTGTGATAACTACAGGGTGAATGCATCAGATATGTTGCTGTACATTAAGAAGTAAATAATGGACTGTTGTTGATCTGCGAACTTGAAGTGGAGAACAAACAAGATTTCTATTTCAGTGATGAGCAAACTAGTGAAGATAGTTAAATCACAGTATTCAGTAAATTATTTTTCCCTTGTTTATATCTTTGATGCTTTGATTTTCTTTAGGGGCTGGAATTAAGGAGACTGCATGCATGAGCACACGCATTCTAGATTGTAATGAAGTAGAACTGACTTTAAACTCCCATGGTCTGTATACAGTAATAGGCTTTTGTTTGTTGATTTGGCTTTAATTTTTGTTTTGGTGTTAGAGAAGAGGTTTTCTTTTAACTCTGTTAGAATGACTTCTCTTCAGCATTTAGCCTTCAGTTGCCCTTCAGAGGGTGGTGGGGAGTTCTCCTCTATTTCATAAAACCTAAAGGCTTTTGGCAACTTGAACTACGATTGGTTGTGTACGTGTTAGACTACTTGAACATGCTTTCAAAGAATAATACTGTTTTCCATGGGGAAAAAAAGCAAACGTAGTGCTAGCTCTGTTAGAAATATTTCCAAAAACAAAGATTTAGGCCTTTTATCTTTAGATACCTTAATAAGCAGGAGGCTTGAAAAATAACCCTGAGGGAGCCATTTTGATCACAGTCATTTTTCATTTGAAATCCCATTATTTTGATTCCTAAGAATACAAGCATACAGATCCAGGCACTAAATGCTTAAAATATTGGTGCTAAATTCATAGCACGTTGTTCATAGGGGTGGCTGCTGGTGCACGTTTGTAAGGAAGCTCTTTAAAAAGTGTATTTTTTAATTCATATTGGATTGCGAGAAACCATAGATGTTAATTTTAGGTGTATTTCCATCCAGAAGTATTCAGAATAGTCTGAAAGTTGGTATTTTCAAGCTTTGTGCTCTGAGATTGCCATCTCTATCTTTTCCAGAAGTGTTCATGGTACCCTGAGGATTCTGTATGTAACCAGTATGTGTGGGTAGTTACAGCAGCCAAGCCATCTGACGTGTAACACTGGTCATTGATTCTGTTACATCCTTTTGTGACAAAATACCTGTTATTTGAACAAGTCTGATGATTTGAGTTCCAGGTTTAAAAATCCAGAAGCTCATTACAAGCTGGCATGACGGATTTCCAATTTTAATGAGTTGCACTGTAAAGCTGTAATGGCAGTAACTTGCCATCTAAATAAGGCCACTTTCTCATATTCACCAAGGTGTGAATGATGGGTTTAAACAAAAAGAGTTTGGACAGTTCAGGGAATCTGAAATACTGCTTGGTGTGCAGCTGCCCACTGGTGGCATATTGCCATTGCATCTCTGGGTTGTGTTGGTTCTGTGTGGGATTTTGGTTGGTAGCACTGCAGACCTCTGAGGGCTCAATGCTTTGTCACAAGCTTTACACAAGAAGAGTGTAATTAAACGTAGTATTGCTTTCAGTGCTCCTTTTATCTTCCAGCTTCTAGGCTTCTCTAGTGTTAGATTTGTTAGGCTGTTGTGTTTTGTTTGCTTTTTTAAGAGCCTGTTCATACAACGCTCTAGGCAATTTAATCACCTGTTCTACAGTGGAATTGCAGTTGACGTAGGGAAACTCGTCAAATGTATAAATATTGTACAGTTCTATGAAGCCTTATCTTATCAAATGTAAAAAATAAGGGTAGTGTTAGTGCTTGAGAAAAGATCTTGGGAAATAAAGACACATTACTTGTGCAGTAACCTTCCTCTCTCCAATCGGAATACAAAATTGATTGGCTTGTTTGAGAAGTCCAATGTGATGTTGTTTGCCTCCTGTTTTTCTCTAGACTTCACACTGAAGTAGAGCACTGACAAAGACTGAGACTGAATGCTAGACTGGCTTTCCTATAAAGTAGGATTATTAAGAAAATAAAAGCTGTTTTTCCATGAAAATACGTTCTGAAGTGACATTACACTCAAACTGGTATTTTTCTTTGCCTTTTTCTGTTATTCCCCAGTAAAAAGTAAAAATATATTTTTCTAAATTGTTTGTTGAGTTATGGAGGCATTTGATAGTTCACAGAGGGGCTGATGCAGCTGTGACTTTCTTTTTAGCATTAAGATTGCTTGGTTTTGGTACTTTCCTAAATGATGCAGGTTTTTATAAATGAGTGAACGCAGAGTTTTCTCACATCAGTTCAAACTTTCATTTTCCAAGTACAATTATGAAAATGATTGTGTAGAACAGTGATGTTTAACAGCGTATTTTAGCAAATCAGAAGCAGAACAAACTGAGTTGCTTTAAAATCTTGATTTATTTTTTTTTCTGAGCATCATCAGTGGGTTGATGAGGGTTTGAAGTGCCCAACGCAATCCTCTCTGCTTTTGTTCTTTAATGAAAAATGCTTTGATGACCACTAAAATGAGTCTTTCCTGGGAACGCAGGGTTGATTTGGTAATCAGTCTTGCTCATTAGAAGCAACAATTTTTGCTCAATTTCTAATGTTCCCTTGTTTCCATTTGTGTGTACTGTGTTTCTTCCTTCATGGCCTTTTAGGGAGAGGTTCATCTCCAGAAAAGTTGTCTTCTTCCCTCTGTATTGTATGAAAACTGCCTGGCAGCAGACTGACACGCTTTATTGGTAGTCATTGCTGCTTTGAACTAAAGAAAGATTTTTCTGCTAATTCACACAGTGTGACAAATGCAATGTGAAGCCACTTAAAGCTACCAGCAGGGAAAGAATACTAATAAATTGTTACTCCTTTGCAGTTGGGCATAGGTGATCACTTCCTTGACCATGGAACAGCAAATCAATGGCTTAGCTTTGAGGTATGTCGGTAGTTTGCTTTACAATCAAATGCTATTTAATGGCTTGCTGTCAAGGTAACTGTACAGTTATCAGCATTTGTCAGAGATGAGGCGCTCCAAGCAGCGTGGCCAAGGTGGGCGCCTGGGAGCAAGGAGCCCAAGCAGAGCAGGCATGTAAGTTGCAGCAGGTTCTCGAATGTTCACATACAGCTGGAAAGAGTGAGTTTCATTTTGCATCAAAATGTTTATCTGTTTCTCCTGCTGACTTTTTTTTATTACTTCTTTTAATTGAATTTCAGTCCCTGGTACAACTCGCGCTTTGTATAAGGATTGCAATTCACTTAAAATCATTGGTGTGGTAAATGCAGTGCATTTTAGCTAACACGTGTCCTAGACATTGTTACCGTTAATCTGTTCACAACTTCAAATATTCAGCTTAAGAAAACTCAGAAGTATCGGATACTTCTTAGAAACCCAGATTTGCCTTAAACTTCCCAGTAAAAATCAGCATCAATACCCTGAATTCTGTGTCATTTAAGCAAACTTTAATAATAACAACAAAACAACCCACAAAACATACCTACAGGTTTTAATCAGATTCTGAAACTACTTTTGTCTGAATTTGAGAAACCCTACAGCAGTACAATGATGTAAGTTGTGTACTTGTATTGATTTGGCTTGTGTGTTTTTCAGTGCTCATTATACAGGGCTTGCAGTCTTACTGTCACAACACTCTGAACGTTCTGTAAAATACTGATGGAAGTATAAAATCTTTTGCAGCAAATTGTTTTTTTGGGTGTTTTTTTTTTTTTTTTTTTTTTTTTTGCTCCTTCTGTAATTTTGAAGTAAACTGTTAGATTAAACTTTTCGGTAAGCTGACTTGGAATTTTCCTTCGAGGTTGTTTTATTTGACAAGTTCAATTGATGGTTTTCAGTTACCTTTCAGAAAATAAACACTTCAAGACATTATGTTGGAATAACTTCTAGGCCTGTGGCAGCGTCTGGTAATCCCTTGATTTGTCTTCACTTTTGTTTCTTAAAGGGGTTGTGTTTTATACTACCTTTTTAATAAACAAACTCATGAACAAAAAAGTCTTTTCTATGAGTTCTTAGAGAATGTCTTTGTCTCTTTTTTTGTTTTCCCCTCAGTAAAAAAGTCCTGTAGCATTTGCTGGGCAGTGACTGCAGTTAATGCTGCTAGAACTGTTAGTATTTAGCTGGGATCGGTTTTTTGTTCCACCTCTGTGGGCTTTGCTCAGTGCATGTGCAAATCAGGGACATGATTTAGCAGAGGGCTGTTAGGGTTGTATGGGCAGCTTGAGGTTGGACTTGATGACCTTTAAGGTCTTTTCCAACCTGAGCAATTCTATGATTCTGAGTCTTGCATGAAGGCAGAAGGATCAGGAGAACTAACTATGGAAACCATTGGTCATAACTGAGAAGGCGTGGGGGCAGGAGGTACTGCAGGACAACAAGAATTACACTTTTTATTCTCACAGTTGAGAATTATTTTATTAGAAACTTGACATTTTGAATGCTAAAACCAAAAAGCATTGGAAATGTCTTGATCCCAACGCTAGAAAGGAACAGGAATGGCAATTGCATTTCTACCTAATGTTCTTCAGGTTGCTCACTGAGTGGCTTTAAACTGATGCAGTCTGACAGTGGTGTGAGCCCTTTTTGCAGCCCTCATAGGAAATTCATGACTGACATCTTGAAAAGCTTTAGCAGGAGAAATGTGCTGTACTGTAAAATGAAGTCTAGAAAGAGGGATCCAGGAGTGATTGGGGAGCTGGACCTGCTGAGACGTTGGAAGTCCAGTCTGTCTTGCTGTTAAAACTTGTCTGTTGTCAAGGCTGTGTTGGCTACAAAACTAAGCGCAGCCTTGGAAAGTCCTCCAGGCTGATAGCTGTTCTGGGACATAGCACAGAAACAGGTTCATACGTATTGATGCAGAGGGAATCCTAGGGTGCTGTCCTGCCTTCCTCCTGCCTGAGTGAATGACCTCTTAAGGCTCTGAATAAAAGGCAGAAAGTTTTGTTACCTCTTGGATGATTAGTTTGTCAATGCCTTTTTCTAGCAGGAACTAGTATATTTGTCTTTAATACAGCATTTCTGGAGTGACTGCAATTTGGTAATTTTAATAAACTTACTAAAAAAAAAAGAAACAACACACCAACAAACCCACTTGTTTCTCACATGTACAGAATACCAATGTTTTCACTTCAGCAGATCCAGGAGGAAAAAAATAAGGATTGGTCACCCAGTTTATCCAGCATGCTGATGGCTGATCTCTTCCTCCTTGCCGATATTCCCAGTTACACGCTTAATGCCATATGTGTAACAGGAAGTCCTTTCTGACCCTGGCCAAGGCAGCAGGTTGGCTCTTGGCCGTAACTTGTTCATCACTTTATTCTGAACTCCTCTGAAGCCCAGACACTGTCTTCTTGACTGTGTACACATTGTCATTGGGGAAAAAAAAAAAAAAAAAACCTATTTACAATCCTATTTTCCTCATTCCTGAAACCTCCTAACCCGGTTGACTTGTTGGAGTGCATTTCATGCATTCTTAGTAGATAGGCTGAAGGAAACGCCTAGTTCAGTCACTGCTAGAGGCTAGAAAGCGTGCGGGGAGTTCATGAACGCCGCTCTCTCCTGCAGTCACAGTGCTGCGCATGTAGCTGTCGGGGGGAAGGACTGCACACCACTGGGCACAGCATGACCACCCCACCTGCAGGACACCTCACCTGTGTGCCACAGCTCGTCACAGTGAGTTAAGGTACGAGAATTTAATTATTTCAATGTATCTTTGCTGCCTTTCTCAAGTGCTCCTTTATTTGGAAGGCACTTAGTGAAGGATGATGACTGCTTGCTGGGTTGTTGCTCAACGCTTGGGAAGTTGGAAATCTTTTGGGTTTTATTTTTAAGACTGGTTTAAGTGGCATGAAAAAGAGAATAAGGAGTTCCTTATCTAAAGCTACAGTGATGGGAAATCAATAGTACAAGCAAGGACTTGGAAATGTGGAAAACAAAGTTGGCACCTGTGGTGAGCAGTCAACAATTGCATCTCTTAAGCCTGTTTACCTTGTCTACTGAAGGGCAAATAACTTTGACAATTATTTGCACTGTTAGCCATAATCCACCCCTTCTGAGAGCAGCATAGGGTTGGCTGAGTCTGTTTCGTCCCACCTATATTCTGACAGCACTTTGTGGCAGGCAGAAAGGAAGGATTTCTGCTTTTTTTTTTTTTCAGACTTCCTGCTATGGAAGACAAGAATGGGAAGTTCAGGTAACTAGCTCAGCTGAGTTATATCCAGCTTTCTTATGACTACTTGTTGGAAAGCACAAGAGGTTTTAACATTCTAGTTAAATCTAGTTGATTTAGTAGGGAATTACTGGTGGTAGTTGGGCAGTTGGACTAGATAAACTTGGAGATCTTTTCCAACCTTGGTGATTCTATGATTAAGGGCAATGAGAAATAAACTGATGTTCTTGCTTCAACAGACTACTATTTTTCTAGCGTTGTAACTGTACTGCTGTCAGAATTCAGAAAAGTGTAAGCTGCTACACACCAATAAATGGTGCTAAAGGACCTTACAATTAACATCATAAGCTGGTTAACATGTTAATAAAGTGGTACGAAGACAAAATGGCTGTCTTGCCGTGAGCAAGGAACAGGAGAAATGGTCCTCTGGGCCAGAGCTAATGCTTTTTAAATTGTATGTTGAAGGATGCATCATGGAGCAGTGTAGGAGGAACTGGTTTGGTGCTTGCTGTTGAGATCATCTGATCTTTCTTGGTCCTTTCTCAAGCTGTGTGGCAGCTGATGACTTTGCCAAACTTTCACCACTTGGGTTGGAATTTTCCATGGCAAGCGTTGGCCTCCAGATAAACAGCCAGAAAGTTTTGTAACCTAAATTGTGTATTGCTTTCTAGAACCAGGCTGGGACAAAAGTAGTGTCCTTTTGCTTAAAGTTCTTCCAGTTATTTGTCTGGAATGTGCTAGCTCCTTGCTCTCCTCATATGCCTTGGGAAGGTAGCTATAAACCAGGAGGAAGGTTTTGGTTTGAACTTTGCTCCCTTTGGGAAGATTTGGTCAATGGCAAAGTTCTGAAAGACTGATATCCCAATCAGATGGCTGGGGGTGGGTGTTGGGAGTAGGATCTCCATGCATTTCCAAACTGGTACTCAACCTGTGTGTGTTGTGATCAGATGGGGTAGAGGCTGGAGCTGGGAAAAGGATGCAGGAGTAAAAAAATAGTAAAAATCTGAAGAGGCCTGAGGAACTCGGGGGTTTCATCATGAATCAATAGTTGATGAGAGAGAATAAGGACTAGAAGATGATTGGAAGGAGCAGAAACCCGGATAAAGAATCTCATCTCATTGGCAACAATTCCTTTGGCACCACTAATTTCAGGAAGACAGGCTCACCGCTGGCTGTGCCATTAAAGACGAAGAGTTCTTCCTGTACCGATCTGTTTCTTTTGGCAGGGGCTGCTGCTTATTGAAAATGGAGGAAACAAGGAAGCTTTCTCCAAAGCCGTGTAAGAGCAAAGAGCCTGTGAAAACAGAATGGGGAGCTCAGAGCGTCGTCTTTACGTATTTCCAAGGAGATATTAATAGTGTGGTGGATGAACATTTCTCTAGAGCTCTGAGCAATGCCAGGAACCCACAAGACCTGAGCACAAAGCACAAGAGCGAGGTTGTCGTCCCAAAGCATGGTGAGCTGGGTGCTGAGCTTTTGCTAAGAAATAGAAGATGAAACGTGCTGTGTTTTCTCACATATACTTATACAGCCTTGTTTACAAATAGTTTGGAACTATGTGCAAACAAAGCAGCAAAGTCATGCTTGCAGAGCCCTGATTTATATCACTGGGACATCCGCAGTAACTCCCTGTTTGCTGGGCTGCTTCCCAAACTCTGCATGGGTCCATTGGCAGGCCCAGGTCCTCATTTTCCAGCCAAGAGCCTCCATCGCAGTCAGGTGCATTGAGTGCATTATGACTTAATTTGTTATTTCTGCAAAGAGCTATTTGTCTAAGCTTGCAAGTGTTAAAACTCTGCTTATGCCTGCAAGGAGTGGAGGGGAAGTACTGGTGGTGGTGATTTACCTGCTGTTAGTATGAACTGATGTTAAGATAAGCGACACTAAAGTGAATATATGTTTATGTGCAAATGAATATGCAGTACTGTAGTGTTCCCTTAAAAATGCACTGGAATTTGCCTCTGGGGTGGGGGAGGAAGATGAAAATTAATGGCACTTCAGATGTTTTCTTTCTCTCTTTGAGCAGATAGCATGTCTCCTCACCAGTGGAATTTCTCCTCGCATTGCTCCAAACCATATCCATCATCCTCCTCTACCAGCATGTCCAACTCTGCTCTGAATTTCCCTGCTGTTGCTATGGCAGGGCAGTACCAGCCAGCAGCTCTGCGTACTCACCCAGCACCGCCTGCAGACCTCTGGCCCTTCCCTTCCCTTGGCACTCCCAGTCTCACCAGCCCTGTGTATCATCATGCCGTGCCCGACCTGCACGTGGTGGATGAATCCATCTCCGACAGGAAATACGGTTCCCTTCTTGGTCTTCTACAACAGGAACGGTGCCTGATGTCCATGCAGGAATGTGCTGTGAAGCAACACTCGAGTTCTACTTGTATGACTGGACCTGCTAGATTACAAAATATAAGCCAAAGTTCAGTTCCTGGGGGAGGTAAGGAAATACTATCACTTTATTCTTTGATGGCATCTCATGGAAGGAGACAAAAAGGTAGAGTCTGTCCCGAGTGTGCTAGAATCTGAGCCATCTTCAGCCCAGCTCATAGAAATGGTTTTCAGCAGATATCCAAAGCTGGAATACTCAGGACTGATTAAGAACAACCATCATGCATTGCCCACTTGCATCCTTATTTTTTTTTATTTTATTTTAATTTTAAACATTTTGACTTGCTTTAAGGAATCATTTGAAGTGAATTTCAATAACATCCATGTGCTGTCAAGACCTATTGCCTATAGGTATCAGGATGGTGGCACCAGTGCTCCCACTTAGGATTAAAAAAGGGTCACTCATGTAAGAGCCCTGAGCCGCCAGGCTGACTGTTTAGAGCACAGATGATGCTGTGAACCAAAGGTGTGAAGCTGCAGTCCTTATCAGGAAGGCCAAGGGGTTCTCTGCCTGCTCAGCTATGGTCAGTACCATAGGAGGTAGGTGGATGGCAGAGGAGATGGGCAGAGGACTGGTGGCCAGCCTCACCTTGCCCCACAGCTAATTGCTGTCCTTACCCTGTGTGTCAGAGACTGTGACTTCTCTCTGCAGCACATTCCCCAGCCCTAATGCAATTCATGTAAGAGTTGTGAAGACAGTGTTCTCTGCCTTTGGGAAGCTGTCAGTGACCAGACTCCTGCCCATTGCCGGGGTATCCTGTGAGGTCCCGATGCATTTCCCTGCTGGGCTTTCCCATTTGGTAGCTTGATGCTGGGTTCCAAGAAAAAGGGTTGTGAAATTGCTGAGGGGGTCTGCGGGAGGCACACAGCATGTCCTACCTGGAGTTTACTTATTCCTAAGGTCTAGCTGCCCATGCATGGAAAGGGGAGAGTCTCCATCTGGATTGCGTGTTTTCTGTTCGTGGTGCATACCTAGATAGGTTTAGCTGAGGCTGTGTTTGAGGAAGTGAAATGATAGCTGAATTGCTTTAAGGAAGCTGAAATTTAAGGATTCAATTTTAGAACAGAGCAAGGTGCCCTCTTCCCCCCAGGGGGCAATGTAAGCCCAAGGAGGCTTGGCAGCCCAGTGCACCAGCTGCTCTGAAACACAAACATGTTGCATGTAACTGATGTGAGGAGATGGTGCTAACTGTAGTGGACTTCAGTTCAAAAATTCAGGACAGAATTGAGTTAGAATCATAAGGAAAGATAATGAAGCAGCTCAGTGTCCCCCAACCATCTTCAGTGGAAGTATTTTCTTTCACACCTTTCTGAACATCTGAGGAGCCTCACAACAGCACATGTGTAATGCTGTACGTCTGCTTATTGAGCAACCCAAAAAACCTAAGCAGATTAGGGACTGGCCATGCCTTTGGCAAGCCCCTGTGATGTATGCATCCAGTCTGGCTGTCGGAGTCCCTGTTTCTTGGCTCTGTTCAATACACTCCTCATTGTGCTGTGTCATGTTTAAGAACAGCTGATATTTATATTTATGGAAGTGTATGTTGCTGTGCCAGACAGCACAGAGCTCCCCAGCACCTGTGCTATAGGCTGGGCTGCAAAAGCACAAGGTTTCTTTAGGAACTGCTGCCTACTTGTAGCTCTATGCCGAATCTCTGCTCATCTCCAGTATTCTCCTTTTTTAAGAGAGGAAAGCCAGCTCTTACCAAGGCTCAGAGAACCCCAGCGCAAGCCATGCCACTGCAGGTGAGTAATGAAATTAGCAGGTTTGTAACAAATTAGTGCTTGTCTATAGAGGACAGATGCCTTTCTTAGGCACAAGGAATTGAATCCTTTTTTTTTTTTCTGTATTTCAAAAGTTTGTTTTTTTTCTCCGGTAATGCACACTGCCATCCTGTAACTGGAAAGAGGGAAAACACTTTGTTAAAGTGAGATGTGATTTTCTAACTCCATCTACTCCCATTTTTGTTGTTGTAGCATGGGCCTGCTTCCTCCCAATGCACCCATTTGTCATTGCCCCTGATCTCTTGTGCCCCTCTCACCAACAAACCCACTGCGCTGCTGGCAGCGTTGCTTGTGGCAATGGGAGACGTGGCTTAGTGGGCACGGTGATGATGGGTTGATGGTTGGACTTGATGATCGTAGTGGTCTTTTCCAACCTTGATGATTGTACAAAATGACTCCCAAAGCATTCAGGCTTCCGCGTTTTTCTTGGTCTCCTAAGCTGTGCCCTGTGCTTGGGAGGTTACCCCAGTGCTGCTCCTTGGCTGTGCAATGTTTTGGGGAGAGCTCGGATGGCTCATTCTGGTTATTCTCGTAAGAGCCCTCTTGCATCAGAGAAGACCCAAAGGTGCAATTTTGTTTGTGCAACATCCGAGGGGACTGAATGGAGCGCTCTGGTTGACAGTCCTGTTAATGCTGTGTCTTTCAGGTATTCAGATTCATGACAGAAGACAGGATTTGTACTTTTAGCCACGGGACATTTCTACTTTATTCCAACAAAGTTCTTGCCATGAACTGTTCCTATTTGTGACTGTGAATCAAGAAGAAATGAACTGCAGCTGTTCTCTGCTTTGTCTCTCAGATGGAAGAATACTATTTACTGTGTTAGGAATTAAAAATTGCTCTCTGTGTTCAGTAAATATTTCTAATAGTTGTGGCATCGAAACTGATGGACTGTGTTTGTTGTGAAGAATCGCTGTCTGCTGTATGGCTTTCCACACTTAACCCTCTTTGAAAGGACTTTTAGCACTTTTTAATCACTGTTGATAAGAAGCACAATTATATCACAGAGGGCTGCAATTAGCTGCAGCTGCTTATCTTGATTTGATATCTCTGTAGTGTTTAAAATAGTTGTAGACCATGGGCTTCCATTGCAAAAAAACTTCAAGGCAACCATGGGCCAGAAAAGCTCGATATCATCTTTAGTTTTCCTACATACAGCAATTTGTAGCCCATTACAGCACATGGGCTGATAGAACTCATCTTAGTTCAGCAGCTGTAAAAAAGTAGAGTAAGAAAATCCCACCCTGCATAATACAAGTGTACTCTAGTGTATACAAGAGCTAGCATATACATGAAAATGCATGCAAGAGGAACCGTGTTAACTAAGTGAATAAAAGGTAGGCCAGCATCCTACTGATGTCCTAAAATCCCTCCTGGTTTCGATTTTTCTATAAAATTGCTTTTCTTCTCTTGTAGCTCGAGGACCTCTCTGTTTAGTTCTCACTGTTACTGTGCTGACCATTTCCAGAATGTTAAGGCTATGTGGTTAAATAATCTGACTTCCTCTGTGAGCCACAGCAATGATTTCTGTGCTGCATTCCCTCCATCTCCTCACAGATTTGTGCTGTAATTCCAGTGAAATTATTGCTTTCAAATCTTTGTCTCCTTCTGCCATTTCTCCCAAAAGAAAATGCTTAAATGAATTATCCCTAAGGTCTGGAAAGACATGAAAGAGTATACTTAAATGCTCTTAAATTTTTCTTGGAACAGCTTAGTCCTGTGCGTGTCACAGCTGGAACTATTTGAGTTGACTCAAAGTCAGTGTTCCCAGCAAAGCAAGCAAGTTGAGTTGGACAGCACTGGGGCGAGTTATTCAAATTCAAGGATGCAAAGTTCTGCCGTGACGTGGAAATGTTTCCATCACTACAAGGTGTGGTGATGCCTTGTCCTCGTTGTGCCACCGTGCAGCAGGTCTGGCAAACAGGAGAACCGCCTGGACAGCCCACGGAGAGCCTATCATATGTATAATTTCTTCCTCTAGATCTGTTTGTGCAGAGCAGAGTGGTTCTTGCTTTTCCGCTTGCATCCATGGTGCTGCCATTGTGCTTGGTGCCAGCAGCTCCATCCCGTTCTGTACGTGTGCTCTTCTGCTCAGGACTTGGCAAACAGCATCATGCATTCAGCAGTGGCCATCTGCTGCTTCCCACGTTTATTTTCAGTTCCCATTCTGAATGCAGCAGTCACTGTGGTGACGGGAGGAGAAAGGACGTGTGAGCTGTGCTCATCTTCTGCCTCCCTGAGCTCTCAGTGCTGCAGTAACCACTCCAAGGGATGGAGGGGATGTTTTCTGGTAACCACCTGAGCTATCTTCTTTCATTATGTGCAAATTCACAGCATTCTGCTCCAGCTCAGAGTTATTTTCTCTGCACAGATGGCTTTCTTCCAATTTTTTTTTTTTTTTCTGGTGGACAGAAGAAAAGTGAACTGGGTGGAAAGAAATATTGAACCTCTTGCCCACCCCATTTCCAGTTGGCCCGGAGAGTCCTCCTCTGAGTTCTCATGCATTGTTATGCTCAGAGAGCCCCAACAGAAAACTGGTGCACACTGGTGGTGTCAGTGCCTCTGTGGCTGGGTCCTGTTCCTTGTTTCAGTGTCACGCAGTCAGAAGGCTGGGTCACCCCGTGGCACTGCTGCTGTGCAGGCAGCTGGGCTGTGGTTACATTACCCCAGTCATGGTTGTGGTTTCTGTGCTGAAGAGATGCACAGGTGAGGGGGAGGCAGTAGCAAGGTCATGGTGTGGGGCTGCTGCTGGAGTTTTTGGGTGACCACTGTGGAGCAGAGCTGGCTGAGATGGGGTGGTCCCCAAAGCATGGCACATAGGGAGGCCTACATCCCCTCCAAACCACCCATGGTGACCAGCATGGATTAGCAGCAGTGCTCTCCCCGAGTGTTTGGGCTGTCCCCATGTGCTGGTCTGCACCACTCCATGGGTATCCCAGGTCCCACGATGCAGGGGAAGCAGTGCAGACTCAGCTAGGCTGGATCTGCCTGCAGAAGAGCCCCAGCTCATGCTCACATCAACACCAAAAGTGTGAGAGCATCCTGAGCTGCTCCCACATCCCCAGTGTGGGCTGCCTCAGCATGGGCTGTGCAGCTCTGGATTTGAGCCTGAATGAGCTGTGTTTTCTCCATCTCCTTGCTCAGCTGGGAGGTGCTGAGTGATGGACACAGCAAGATCAACAGGGTCGACCTGTATTTCATACATTTCCTACAGACAGACTGCCTTTCTACCTGAGGTAGGGATAACATAACACCTCTCACAGTTAAAACCAAAAGTTTCTATGCTCAGCATTGTTACTAATCACCCACTTTAGCTTATAAGGGCACACATTTACAAAAAAGAGAGAAGTCTCTTAAAATAAATCCCTCTGCCAGCTGGGAAAACAAATTGAACGGATGGAAGGAGACTGAATGTACCGAACGCCCAACGGGGATCTCGTGTGACTGAGCACAGCCTACAACAATCCCAAGCTGCCTGCCTGTTTCACGCTGTCTGTGCTCTACATGAGGAGCAACCACTGCTCAGCCCAGAGCCTGCACCACGCTGTGTTTCTGCAGAGGGGTTTCCTGTCAATAATTTCAGTCGTTTCTTCCCTTTGTTTACCTGTTACTTGTTATTCCATCCTTTTGTCCTGCCTCTCTGAAGCTGACCCAGTCACTGCTATTGGAGATACTGCTGGTGGATGCAATCAAAAGACAGCAGGTACTGCACTCAGATGTCTGCAGAGAAAAGCCAGGGCTAAATAACAATGACAAGCAATTGGAATATTCTTCTGACTGGATTTTTCGATGCAGAAAGGTAGATTATGTCGATTTTAAGGAACTGTTCCTGACTTCAGTCAAGCTACTGCATAACTGAGGCATTTGAGTAGTGTTATGCCATCAGTTCCTCTCACTGTGCATTATTTCAGGATGCATACTAGGGAGGATTTCTTCTCCAAAAGAGTGGTCAGGCACTGGCACAGGCTGCCCAGGGAGGTGGTGGGATCACTGTCCCTGGGGGTGTTTTAAGGGAAGGGTGAATGTGGCACTGAGGGGTGTAGTTCAGTGGGCAATACTGGTGGTAGGAGGATGGTTGGACTATAGATGATCTTAGTGGATTTTTCTGATCTTAATGATTCTGTGATTTGTTGATGCTGGCTCAGCTCAGTGCTCTGAATACACTTTTCCCTGCCCTTGTGTTAACAATAGGTGCTGACCATGCGTGTGCTAAGGGCAGCTGGGCATGACTTGGCTCATGAACCACAAAGGTCTTCACTTGAGCCAAAGCATCAGGGAACATGGGGAGCAATTCGTGCTGAGCTGAAAGGCTAGGGCAGGAGGGGCAGGAGTTGTTCCCACTTTGCTCCACACAGTCTCCAAGTGCCACTCATTGATCTCTTTATTTGCTGATGGAGCCTGAAATGGTTGCCTAATGCATCTCCTGGGTGATCTGTTGCTCAGGCATGGATGCAACTGGCCGTGCCCAGTCCATGGGTGAGCAGTTGCAGTGTGCATGAGGGCAGGATGCTTTGCTGGCTCTGTGGGGCACAGAGAGCATGCCTGAGGTGCAGGCATCTGATTTTGGGGATGCCCTTTCTGCAAGTGGGAATTCAAGGATCTTCCAGCCCCGTTCCAGCTTTCATTCTTATGAAGACAGCTACAAATCTCATTACATCCCGTGGTGCATTGCCAACTTCAGCTGTGCCAGCACTGCCCTTCCCTCTGACTTTGTTTGCGTCAGTAAAGCAGAATTGTTGCACATCTCTGCCGGCACAACCAAAGGGAAAATTGGTGCATCTCGTCAGTCTGGCTCAACTCGAGAGTTTCAGGGATAGTGTTCTGGATCTTTTATAGCAATCTTGAAAAGAGGGAGAGAAATCTGTAATTAAATCAATGCATATGTAAACGAGCATCTGCCACAGAACTGGTTTAACTTCTTTGTGTTAAACATGTATTTCTGTTGATGCATTATTTGTGACATATTCTTTGTATATAAGCGTGTTATTAAATTGGAATTTGGCATGATTTAAGCAATTAAATGAGTCAAACTGTACAGTTTGCCTTGTCTATGCATTTGAACTATTTTTTTAAGCTGTTATTTTGGCTCTTGATGTGCATTACTGAGATTGCTCTCACTTGACAGCTACTTTCATGATTATTTAGCAGTAGGTTTGGGTAAATCGTGCAACTGATAAGCTGTCAGCACTCAGGTTTTCATTGGGGTTGTGAATCTAAGAGCCCTTCTCTCAGGGCTGTGATTGAATTTGGTCCTTTGCTGTGTGTCCCCAGGAACCCTTCCTCGGAGAACTTGGCCAACACAACGGTGTCACTGACTCCTCTCTGTGTCTTTGGTGGCTTTAACACAAGAGGCTCTGTTTCAATCATTTGGCACACAGTAAAACTCTCAGGAGCAGGCAGGCATTATGGCGTGAAAGAAGATGTTGTTCTTTCCCATGTAGGAAATTAGCCTGGGCTTGTATTTCCTGAGTGCTCAACGCTGCCATTTACTTCAGGGATCAACGTGATTCATTATTCCTTGTTTCTCTAAAGGGTCCAATTCAGAGCTCGGATCCACAGTCAGCACAGCAGGGGTCACTGCCAGCTGCCTGAGCATGTGGTATTGCTGCATGGTGGTGGGTCAGCAGTGCTCTGCACACCTGAGGATGAGCAACGTGCTGGCACAGGTGTGTTCTGCACGGCCACTGGGATGTGGGTGGTGCTCCGTGCTGCTGATGGCCAAGATGGATGTGGAAAACCCATGAACAAGAAGTGACTTGAGGCAAGGAATGCAAATCCTGTCCTTTTGCCTGATAACAAAACAAGATATTTGGAAAAGCATACTGCAAAGCCCAGTGGAAGAGAGAGAATGCAGAGCTTGTGCACGCTGCAAGTGCTTACAGGTGCTGCAGTTCTTAAAAGAAGGCAACAACAGCAGAGCTTGGTGTTCACCGAGGCAGCATGCTGGGCTGATGTATGCAACACTCATTAATTTTGTATGTTAATATCCCCAGAACAGCTATGTAACTTTAAGAGCATTTCATTTCTTGTGCAGAACTCTGACCTCTTTCCTACCTGAGGCACCATTTCATGAATGAACCGCTGGTGCGTTTTCGCCCAGCAGGAGCCACAACATCACAAAGCATTGTAGTAGTGCCTTAGAGAAGGCTGCAAGGAGAGGTGGGCATGGCCTTGCCTGGGCCAAGGGCTTGCAAGCTGTGCATCTTGCTGAGTCCTTATACACAACCAGAGAGAGCTTTCTCAGGATTTTTTTGAAACCTGCCCAGAGGAAGGAAGAAGTGGCTTCAAACCTTGGTGTTCTTATCTGTCTTCTGGCTTGGAAGGTGTCATGGCACCATGACCAGTCCCAGCATAGCTCCGTGTTATGTGTGCCCAGAAGGGCAAAGCCCTTGCAAGTAGAGGTCTCCAGCTCCCATAGCCAGGGCTGCTCACACACCACTGCATCCAGGTGGGTTTGCATACCGTTTCTCAGGGAATCCTGGAGCTTGCTCCTTACTTCATCTTCATTTCTGTGAGGTTTTTAATAGAAGTTTTCAATAGAAGTTGCATTAGCAGGATTGTAGAGGAGAGAATATTACGTATGCATCGTGTGGTCTCTATGGCTACCCACACTCACGTCTGCTAGAGCCATATGTGGTACTGCAAATGGTACTGTACCAGTTCCTCACCTGGAATTGGGTGGGAGTGCTTGGCAGCTCCCAGCATAGGGGAGAAGAGCTTCCCATTGCCTAATGTTAATACAGACATGGCCTTTTCCTTTGCTCTTTGCAGGCACCCAGGACCTTCCTCCCAGAGATGCCCATCTGTCCATGCCATGCGGCGAGGGAACCTTCTTGCCTCATGTCTTCTCCCTTTGAGCTGAGCTCCATGAGGGAGGAGATGTACTAGTTGGTGGGTTTGCACCAAAAGCAATCTGAGTATTTGCAGGATTAGTTGAAGACCAAGACTCTTTCTTAGAACCCTGAACAATACATTCCTGCCCTCTAGAATATGCTCAGTGGTTTTTCTGGCAAGAACAGGCCAAGGAGTCGCCTCCACCACCAAATCCTTCTGAAGCTGTTTGCAGAAGCAGAAGCGAATGCTCAGAAAGCAAGCCTGGTAAATATTAGAAGAAGGTTGCGTAATTGCCTGGTGTTGTGGTTCGTTTCAGCTTTGCATGGGTGGGCACTGCGGTGTGAACCTACTTTCAATTCCATTGATGTGCTTGCCTTGCAAAACTAACAAAAAACCCCAAGCAGCCCCTTTCTGAAAATCCTGACGACCACCCCAGAGGCTGTGTGCATTGCTGTTATTTCATGCACTGGCAGAGGGAATGAGTGATGAGCATCAGTGAGAGCACAAAGCTCTGCTCATGGGCAGGGACATGGCTCTACCCATTGGACACCCAAAGCAGAAGGGATGCTCCAGGCTGTGCTGTGGGCTGGCCATCTGCTGAGCTCAGTACTCATTTTCAAGTGTGAAACAGCCTTTGTGGAAAGGATGCGTAGCTCAGCAGGGTGCTCAGTGTCCTGCCTCTCTCCAGCAGGTGATGAAATTATCCAAAATATCTTCCTGGTGACAAATGTGCCGGGCTCTAATGGAGATGTTGTGCCAGTAGGCAGAAGAGCTGGAGCTGCCAAGAAGCCTGTGGTCATTGGTGCCTACATTGGAAAGGAAATATGTCCCTTAGGAAAATACTCCATTTGTGGAACAGCCTTTCTGTGCAGCTACCATGACATCAGCTTTGTCAGTGCATCTCCTGCTCACCGAGCACATACACAGAGGGCATCAGGGACCCCCACCATGCAGCAATAGCAGCATCCCAATGCTGCATCGCCATGGCAATATCTCCATCTGGTACCTCCCCAACAGACTGTGGGGAGAGCCTGTGCTTGGCCACCAAGGTGCATATTTGGCATTTGTTGCTGTGCCAACACCATTTTCTTCCACAGAAACACCCTGAGGTGACATCCTTGTCCTTGTGTCTCCCTCTGATCCTTTCTGCAGCAGCAGCCAAAGGTGGATGGATGGGGCAGGGAAGAGTCAGCAGATGGCAGAGTTGTTTTAGCATCTACTCTCTGCCATGCCGTGCAGCTCACAGGGATTTTATTTTGGATTTCTTAGCAAGATCATGTCCCAGGGCTCAGAGCACTGCAGCATGGTCTGGGAGCGAGCTGTGCCCTGGCTGAGCATGGCAGCTCTCAGTGGGAACGCACTGCCCACAGCTTGAAGCCTCATTGCTGCCCCCGTGGGTTACCATCGCAGAGTTTATCGCATGCCATTCACAGCGATGCTGCTCTGCCTTTGTGTTCCTCTGAGAAAGATTCTGGATTGGTTTTGTAGGTAAAGCCATGCGTGTGCCTTGTCCAGGTGTTCAGCCTTAGCGTTTATTAGAGCACATAGAAGTGTGTGGGTTTACACTCAGGTGCTGCCTTCTCTGTGGTTTGGTCCCTATCCAGGGCTTTTCTCTTTGCCTGTCCCTTTCAAACAGGCTCACCCTCACACACCCTCACAGCCCCTCGCCTGTCATTACCATGAGTGTGAGCCTCTTGGGCGCTGTGGGGATCCCACGGACCAAGAGGATCATGCTGGGACTGACACGATGCTTTTCTTTGCAAGCATGGCCACATCTCATTGGGCAGAGATGCTGTGCATCCTTTGCTCCTCCAGCAAATACTGCTCCTTCCACTGCCCAGCAATTTTAGGGGGGCTTTGGCCATGTGTTTGACCTCCCCATGGTATTTAATTCTAATTTAAAGCAAACAGAAACATTAATAACAAGACTTAACAAGCTCTTTGGTCCCTGCTACCACTGCATGTAGCGTGGCTGATCTCACCCCAAGTGATGAGACAGAAAGAAGCACAGCGCAGTGCACCTTTGATTTCCAGCTTCTGAACTGGTACAAACCATGCAGCCACATCCCTCCTCTGCCCTGAGTCTTTTGTTTTGCTCGCCAGCCCCACGCGGATGCAGGTTTTGTTTCAGTCCCATCCCTGGAGGGGAATGAGGGGTGCTGTGCAGGTGAT
Organism: Tetrao urogallus; assembly: GCF_951394365.1. Lineage (NCBI taxonomy): Eukaryota > Metazoa > Chordata > Aves > Galliformes > Phasianidae > Tetrao > Tetrao urogallus. The sequence goes on along the minus strand of NC_136826.1, from coordinate 14,841,739 downwards.
GTCGGGCCCCCCCCCACCCACACCACAGCACTTTGCCGTGGGAGGTGGCCGCTGGGTGCAAAACCTCCCGTGGGCTTTGCTCATCCCCATCACGTTTCGTTTTGGCTTTGATGGTCCCTGATCTGTGCACCCTGAGCTGGGCAGAGCAGCACCCTGGGGCGTGCTGGGTGCTCCTGCCCTCCTTCTGCAGTGACTCACAGCTGTTTGGCATCACAGGGCTGCAGCTCGCCCTGTGCCAGCCTCTATTTTTAGGAAGCTGGGAGAGAGAGGTGCAGCCGTCGCAGCGAGAAGTTTCTAGTGCCTTTTGTGGTTTCACGGCTGCACTGAGGCTTCGCATCAGCACTTTGGAGGCACGTTCTCTGCGTGGCTCTGTGTGGCACACACCACCTAGACGTAGTGTGTGCTGCCCAGATGTGCTGCCCAGATATGGTGAGAGTCACGTGCCTTTCGGGGCCCTCCATCCTGCAATGAGGCTGGTTCTTCTGCTTTTCCTGGCCCTCCACCCACCCCAATCCCTTGGGATCACTAGCTTGGGGTGCACCCATGGCTGCAGCAGGGATGGATGGTAGGAAGGGGCTTAGGAGATGGCATTCCCCGGAGCTGGTTAGCTCAGAGAGACAGCAGCACCCAGTGCTGTCCCCTGCAGCTTTTTCCCTTGGCTCTTGGCTGGTTAGCACGGTGGCAGAGAAGGGAGAGGTGTTCCCTCGCATGTCTGGGCATTCTCCCCTGGCCTTGCAGTGACCTGTGGCAGCTCACTTCATGCCTGCTGGAGCCTGGAGTGTTTGCTGAGCCCCACAGGTATCTTTCTGTGGTCATGGGACACCATGAGCAACCAGGCTGAAGCCTGCAATTGCCACAATGACGGCTACAATGGCCACCTCCTGCCTTCTCTTCCATAGACCATCCCAAGCCATTCCTTTCCTACTAACTCTGAGGTTGCTCTGCGCTCCAGAGCTTTCTCTAAGTCATACAAAGTTTAAAAAAAAATGAACGGAAACTGTAATGTAACCTTTCCTTCTCCGGATGCTGGTGATATTTTCTGTGATGTTCTGGCTCTGTCTGTCTCCTCTCTCTCCTGTGACGGGTGTAATCCTGAAGTCATGAGATCTCGGGAGACACGAGAAAAGAAAATCTAAAGAACTGATAAAATAAATGATGGAAAAGCTCAAATTTCTGCTCATGGTCAGAAGGACTAAATCAGGTTTTTCTCATAGGTTTCCTTCCGCATCCCTCCTACAGCATTGCAAGCAAACTCCTTTTGTGACTCAGAATAAAATCCTCTTTCTGAGTGTATTGCTCTTAGCCGTGCATAGCACCTGGCTTTTGTCAAGTGTAACGAGCTGGTGAGGTGAGCAGCATGTTTTAAAGAGCTAGTTACAAGAAACCGCAGCAAGCACCCAAAAAATTCACTCTCTTGTCATCATCTTTCACCTTGCTGTGTTCAGAACTGCTCCCGGCCTTTGGCAGATCACCAGGGCTTGCAACCGGATATTTTCTCAGTAAACAAAACCGAGTGCAGTGGAGACGATTTGCTGATCAGCGGAAATACTGCAAGTAGGTCAATAGGAATGCAAGCGATGGATCACATTTTCCCATCGTCTCACCCGGGTTGGAAGAACTTCACTCGTTTGGGTGCCTGAGCAGATGGGCATGGTTATGTTCATGGGGGTTGGGGGTGAAAGAAAACCCTATTGGTTTCCCAGTGGTGGGATTGTCTCCAGGTGCAAGTGAACTTCATCTTTTCTGGGGGAATCCCACATAGGTAGGCACTGGGTCCTCCATAATCCCTCTGTGCCTCTCTGCTTGCTCCCCCAAGTTTCTACAGCAGGAAGTGGCCAACAACTTGCAGCCATGAGACAACCTGGCTCTGGCAGGAGCTAACGTGGATTTTGAGGGTTTTGAGCCCCTCATCCCACAGGTGTGGTGCAGAACAACCACAGGACCTGGTAATGGTGCCAGAGGAGATGGTTGGGGCTGGATTGCCAACACAACAAAATGTTTTCCTGAAGAAGAGCGACCAGCCTGCCCTCTTAACAAAGCACGCTGATAAATCTCTGCTGGGATCCCCACTGTCGTATTTTCCACACCGTCTTTTTCGTCAGGGCGCTAGTGATTATTGAGGCTGTGTTTCCTGGTTTTCAGAGCAAACCAGAGAGCCTCCATCAACATTTTGTGTTGGGGACCCCAAAGCGAAGCCTTTCCCTATTCTCACAGAGCTGCAGGTTTGTGCTATGAGGCTGGGATTTCTGGCATTCCCTGCACGTTTCTCTCATTTTTGTGAGATGGTGACAGGTGGCTATCCAGAAACATCTCTGAGAAGATTTCATCTGCTGAGGATGGCCAGGGCTCAGGGATTGCTGTGCAAAACCTTATTTGCTGCTCTCTGCATCACTCACTGCTGTGGTTTCACACTTTATTGACTGCCTCTGGGTCCCGACACTGGGGATTCGGGGAAAGTATTAAGTAACGACTTCTCGTGTCATTTTGTTTCTCATATGAAGACTTCCTCCAAGCATGAGTATTAAATTTGGAGGAAAGTCTGAAGTGCTTTGGAAAATGTCGCTGGTTGCCCTCTGGCTGAGGCATGGGGTGAGGACTTAAGAGCGTGCTGAAGGGCTGCTGTGGCCCCAGTGCCATGGGGTTTCCCTGGGGGCAGCTTCTTGCTGATGCAGGTGGCAGACCCTCCATGGCAGGGACAGTTCTGTCAGCTCAGAGCCCTGCCAGGGACCAGGGCTGGTATTTCCAAAGGTAATACCGACTACAGCATGAGAGGGAAGGAAAGCACTGGTCAGTAGTGCCCACAAACTGCATGGGGGCTGCAGTCCCATCCCAAACAGGCTATCCAGGAAAGTGATGGAGTCACTGTCCCTGAACATGTTCTAGAAACACAGAGATGTGGCACTGAGCGACATGGTTAAGTCAGCCTGGTGGGGGTGGGTTGATGATTGCATTTGATGACCTTAGAGGTCTTTTCTACCCTCAGTGATTCCACGATTCTATGATTCTATAATTCGGTGCTCCCCTCTGTGCAAGAAGGTGGCAGAGTCAGCATGGCAAGGGGGCACAGGACCCTGGAGATCCATCAGCCACTGAATTGCTGCCAGCAAAGACCCTCGCACTGTCACGCATTTGTGATTTGGGTTATATTTGGGTTATTTGGTTATATTTAGGAACACAGTGACCTGCCAAGGTCAAATACTGACTGGGTTGCAAAGATGTTTGTGCTTTGCTACCAGCACTTGCATTTGTAGCTAAGAACACTCTAACCACACAGGACAGGATGCGAGAGAGTGGGTAGATAGCAAAAGCGAGTGCTGGAGCCTATCCTGCTGTGCTGTGCAGCCCCATGGCGCTGGGAGCCCTCCTCTGCTGTCACTGTGGGTGAGAAGCACTGCTTAGCACCACCCGGATTCTGGCAGGATCCAGCCCTTTATTTGCTGTGTGCACATCTGATAAGAGCATTGCCTTCAGCCTGTTACTTTCAAAACAACTTTGCATGATAGTTTGATCGACCCAGCCCCCCATGCAGGCAGCCCAGCTTCATCCTCTTTGTTCTAGCATGGAGCAAAGCCAGTCTGTGGCAGAGGTCTGTGACTGGTAGCAGCGCCCAGAGTCCCCAGCAGCCCTTTCCATGCCCAGATTTGTGTTAGTGGGAGACACAGTCTGAGGATGCTTGTGCCTGTGGTTGCAGGGTGAGCAGTTCACCACGACAGTAGAAAAGCTGCTCAAAATGTGTCTTTCCAAACTGATGGCCAAGCACAAAGACCCAAAGTCTTGTTGTCCAGGAGATGAAGCCATGCCCACACTGCGGTCCCAGTGCCCACAAAGATGTCCATTTCTCCAGGAGCACCCATCCTCGTTCTACCTGGGGAGACTTCACCTCTGGAGGGCACAAAGGAAGGACAGGAACCAGCACAACTCATCTGCCTCCCCCAAGTATCACAAAATTGTCCCTCTCACAAAGGAAACAGAGTAGAAAGCCTTTCTTCCCATTTTGAGAAATGAATGAGTTCCAAAAAGCTTCCCAATGCCTGGCAGCCCCCACCACAATTCGGCAATACTGCCCACTGACTCATGGTCTACCTTGCTCTGAAGATGACTAGTCATGAGGCATTCATCCACGATAGGAAAAAACAACACTGGGGAAAACCAGGAGTGTTTCAGAGGCAGATATGAAAATTCAGAATAAGAATTGCTACCTGCTTCTGGTAGGACGGTAGGAAAAAGTATGGAAGTACACCAGAGAAGAACGTCTAAGCAACCTCTTTTTTGTTGTGGGAGATGGTGGTGAACAAACCTACCCACTACGAAGGTTTTTTTCCAGGAAGTGTAGGTTGCTGCAACCTGTATCCCTTGAGCAGCGGCTGCTCACACAACAGTTCTCATGCTACTTGCAAGCAGCTCATTTGCAGGAGCACCAGCACCGTGCCCGGAGGATGAATGAAGCCTACAGCTCTGCAGCACCCCGACCCATAAGCAGCACCTCTCCCAGCACCATGAAAATGTTTATGTGCTTCCTTGCTGTATTCATGGTGGTACAGACCATTGGGACCGTACTTTTCTGCTTATATCTTCACATGAAGATGGATAAGGTAAGTGTTGGATAAGATAAAAGTTGTCTCTGCTGGACTGCTGAAACCATTTGCCTTCAGCATGGAGAGGGCTGGTCACCCAAAGGAGGAACTTTGGGCAAGATGTTGCTGACCACTGGACTGATGCAGGAATGGGGTTTATACACCATTTTATAGGTTCTCATTTCTGCTCTAACTTGCCACTAAGAGAAGATGTACACAGATGAAGAGAGCTGTTCCTTTCGTTAACGAAGTGAGAATGGATTGACAAAGAGGAACTGCTAAGAGCAAACCTGGCAGAAGTAGGCAGTCAGGGTGAACCAGGGTGCTGTGTTAGCCTTCGGGTTCCTGGTGGTCGTGCTGGTGCTACAGCAGCACTGGGACCCTCATCAGGGGGTAAGAGAGTCCAGAAATGAAGCTTTTTGAGGTCAGGCTGGACGGGGCTCTGAGCACCTGATGGAGCTGTAGATATCCCTGTTTATTACAGGGGATATGCACTAGATGACCTTTAAAGATTCTTACTAATTCAGAAAGTTCTATGATTCTGGGATCCTTTCTGCTTTGGGAAAATAGGCAGTGGATCTTAATACTTCACCCTTTTTGGTGGAAGGTGTGTAGTATCCATAACCCTGTCCCACACGTGGGACTTCACTTAGCAAAAACAGAAAAGCTGAAAAGCTGTATTTGAAGTTGCTGTGACTGCAGCAGCGCCGCACAATGCTTAAAATCACCGATCTAAAACTGTTTCCCCCAAAGCAGAAAACATATAAACTACAGAAATGGAATAGATCTTAAACCCAGAATACAGATGCAAAGATAAGACCGGTATTAGCACCTTTTAAATGTGTTGTCTTGATCTAAATTAAGATGTAAGTGGGTGACAGCCTGGGGCGTAAGCTTCCTGGCCGAGCAAAGTGGGGCAGCTCTGGGTTGGGGCACCCAGCAGTGGATTTTGCTGGTGGATGGTGGGAGCATTTGGTGTCCCTCTCCTCCCCATGCTGAGCGAAGACCACTGACCTTCCCAAGCTGTGATTTGGAGAGGATGCCTCTTATCTGCATTCCCCAGCAGCAACTCACTGACCCTCTCTCTTCTCTCCCCCACTGGCAGATGGAAGAAGTGTTGAGTTTAAATGAAGATTACATCTTCCTGAGGAAAGTGCAGAAATGTCAGACGGAAGAAGGTCAGAAATCGACATTATTGGACTGTGGAAAAGTTCTGAAAGGCTTCCAGGACCTTCAGTGCAAGGTAGATTGCTGCTGGGTGGATACAACCCCTGCTGAAGGTGGAGGGAGACTCCTAGGCACACACAAACCGTCACCCAAAGCCTTCTTGAAATCTTGGGGCTACAGAACAAGTGCTCTTTTTTATACCTTTTTTTACATGATAATTTTACACTATTGACATCAATGAAAAATCTCATCCACTTTTCCCCCAAAGCTTGGCCAGAGCAGGTCCAACTTCAGCATGCCCAAGGCAGGAGGGGATGGAGCTTCCATCCTGGCCTGAAAAACACTGATGTTCTGCTGTCTTCCATCTCTCTCAGTTGCTGTGCAGTGGGAAGGAGGATGTTAGGAGCACTTTCAAGCTCAGCCATTAATGACAGTGCATGGCTTGGATCAGCTGGAGTGAGTCCAGCGAGGAGCAGGAGGAGGATGCCATTCAAATGCCTCCCCATGGCTTAGGAACATCACCTCCACCTACTGCAGAAGTTTCTCATGTTTGGGAGCAGAAGAACCACCTTGCAGAGCATTTTAATTACACAGCATTATTAAAATTAAAGACCTAAGAACAAAAGCTCTGCAACCCTCATGCTGCAAAGAGCAGGGCAGCCCACAGCCGTACCCAATTCTGGAAAGGTGCTGGGAGATGTGATGGCTTCTGGTACCTTCTGCTGGTAACAAACAGAACCAATTGAATTTTGTCCAGAGCATCCTTTACACACAGACTTTAATGGTGTTTGATTCATACATCTTAAAACAGTATATTATTTTTTAAAAATGTAAGGATACATATCTTCAAGTATATATTTTTGCTGTTGTTGCAGGATAGGACAGCCAGCGAGGAGTTGCCAAAATTTGAAATGCACAGAGGTGAGTGTCATGGTGCTGCTGAAGGGAGGAGAGATGAGCGGCTGCAAGGGGCAGGAGAGAGGGTCGGGTCCTTTGGTCCCCTTGGTGGAGTCTGTTGGGAGCAGCAGAGCATCTCCATGGGGTTCTGTGCATGGCAGGGGGGTTGGCACAGATGTGGACACAGTTGTCTTGCCAAGATCCTGCATTGACCAAAGTTGATGAAAACGAACTCAAAATTAAATCCTTCCCTTTTTCTCCTTGCAGGTCATGAGCACCCCCACTTGAAGAGTAGGAATGAGACATCCGTGGCAGGTAAGCAGCGGGCACATCCAGGTCGTGTCATTGCTGAGGCCAGATACTGCCTCATTCAAAGGGGAGGGGGCTTTGCAGACTGCCTCTGGGCTGGACGTGCACCATGGAGAAGCCTCAAGCTGGGAGTTCCAGGTTGTGGGGGTAGAGCAGTGCTGGGCCCCAGTAACACCAGTGTTTCCAAATTGCAGAGGAGAAGAGGCAGCCGATTGCAACGCACCTGGCAGGGGTGAAGAGCAACAGAGCAGTGCGAGGTAAGGTAGCACTTGTGGCTTTGTCCCCAGCACGGCCTTCAGCTACGTGCCATCCCATGTGGCTTACCGAGGCAAATAAGCATTTGCAGGGTCAGCCTCCCAATCTTGCAAGGACTTCTCAATCAGAGCACCTTTGATTTAATTCTGGAGTAACTGCCAGTAATCAGCAACTGCTCTTTCCATCTCTGACGCAGCAATTCACCCAGAGCTCAGTCTACCTGTGGAAAGCTCTGAATTAGATAAGATCAAAGAATCAAGATGCTCGTTGCATTTTGAAACTCCCTGTTTGAGCACCTGTTGCAACTACAAAGCAGTCCCAATCTCAATGGGCTGCCAGGAGCTCTGCGATTCGGCAGTGGGGGGCAGAGGAGATGTCTGCATGAGAGTTCATGTTCACAAGCTGCTCCAAGGACACTACTCGTGCCCCAGAAGCAATGGCAGCAGCAGGTCTGCGCTGTGGGCAGAGCTCCTGGAGCAGCACCAGATGCTCATCTTTGCACCTCCTTGGAGAAGTCTTACCTCTGCCCCAAGCACTGATCTTTATGGCCATTTCCAACCCAAGCCAGTCTATGATTCTGCGATTTCCATGTGGTTAGATGAAGGAAGCAAAGCGCTTCTCCATTCACATCAATGCAAGGCCTTGTGTCTCGCCAACAACTGCATCCCAGCTTCAGGGATGGGAATCTGTGTCCCATGGTTTGGGGATGGTGTCGTGGGATGGACAGGAACCCCCTTTTGCCCCTCTGGGGCTGGAGGCTGTGATGACAAATGTCCAAGGGGCTGCCCTGCAAAATCAGCCTCCCGAGCAAGATCTATCCCAGCTCAATAGCCATATTTTCTCCCCAGTGCTGGAGTGGAAGACGACGAGCTATGCCCCAACAAGCAGCTTGATATCCTACCATGAGGGGAAGCTGAAAGTGGAAAAAGCAGGGCTCTACTACATCTACGCACAAGTCAGCTTCTGCACCAAGGCGGCGGCTTCGGCGCCGTTCACCCTCTATATTTATTTGTACCTCCCCATGGAACAGGACCGTCTCCTGATGAAGGGACTTGACACGCACAGCACCTCCACGGCTCTCTGTGAGCTGCAGTCCATCCGGGAGGGCGGTGTCTTTGAGCTGCGGCAGGGCGACATGGTCTTCGTCAACGTGACGGACTCAACGCTAGTGAACACCAACCCCGGCAACACCTACTTTGGCATGTTCAAGCTGTAGAGAGGAGGGGCCCAGCCCGACTCCGTTGAGCCAAGGGGCTTTCCCTGTTTCCCGTATTTATGTTCCTCTGCCTCTTTGTTGTTCTTGTTTCTTATATTGTATATTTTGTTATTTATTGATGAGGGCCAACGGGCCCTGAGAACAGGAAAGGAAAAAAGTTTGAAGCTGTTGTTGTCTGCACTTTTCTTTTTTCTTTCATTGGTAGCATTGCATGTCTGGTCCACCATGCCCTGCTCTGCTGGCCCAATTATGCCCCATAATTTAGCAAACTCTACCAATGCTCTTTCCTTCCTAACACCGTAGGACGGCTCAGGGTGCTCCATCCATGCTAAGTTCGTGCATATCTCCTGTACCCATCTGCTTACAGAACATCAACGGAAAAAAAAACGTTAAAAGGCTGAAGAACTTCTCCTCTAAAGGAATCGATCAGCCAGGCCCTGTCCCTGCGTGTTGGCTGTTGGTGATACATTATTGCCACCCTGATTGTATTATGCTGAGAACTCCTTTTTTCCACTCATAACTGCCTACAGGACTCAGCCTTCTTGCTCAACATGGCCAAGTTTGCGCTGGTTGAAATTCAACCATCATCAAAAACACTGTTGATGGCTGTGGGTGGCTGCTGCTTTCAACCCAGAGCTCCGGTAAGGCACTGGTGTTGCTCTGCTTTTGGTGAATCAAATTTGCCCAAGAGAATGCTGTCATACCAGATAGAGAGACCCTGTGGAAGGGGCTTTTGCCACTGTTGTCAGGTTTGGACATGCTGCCTCTCTCTAGCTGTCCTCAATGGGAGCAGGACCAGGAAAGCACTGAGGTGGCAGGAGCACAAGGTGATGCACAGAGATTGGGAACGCTCCTGGAGGCAACAAGTCTGCAAGTGGAGGAGATTTCAGATCTGGGTGCTTCCTAGGGTTTGCATGGCATCATGAGGCTGTGGGCCTGGTCCTGCTGTGGCGCTCGAGTGCAGGTGCTGCCAGGTTGGACATATCAGTGGTGGGTGCCCATTGCTGCCTCCACGGAGTCAGAGAGCAGGATTGTTCTGCCTGCTTGGTTTTTTCATAATTTAATTTGCAGTTTTGTGGCTGTTCTCCAAAGCCGCATAACTTTGTCTGAGAACGGAGCGTTCTTGTACCATGCCATGTATAAAAACTATTTATTTAACTTGAGCTAAAACTGCCTCATATTTATGGACAGAGGGACTAGCCCAAAGTGCATGGGAAACTGCACAGTGTGAAGGAGCTGCATGTGGCTGTGGTTGTGTTTTGCAATGCATTTTGACATTTGGGGTCCCCGTTCCTGAGTGTATCTGAAGCATCGTGCAGGCTGCAGAGCATCGCCGAGCCATGCACCCCACAGCACCTGCTGCAATGGGGCTTTGCACAACATTGTGCCCCGTGGATGGGGGTTTTGTCTGCTTTGAATGCTGCAAACCCTTCCTAGTGTGACCTCTTGTTGTCCTACACAGAGTTTGGGGATCAACAGGGCATCAGGACAGTGCAACGGACACAGTGGGGACAGCTGGCCCCAAACACATTGGGACACAGTGAAGATGCAGGGCAGGGCTGGCTGCGTTTCCAAGCAAGGGCAGGAGAGCAGGAGGGCAGCATGAGGTGCAGCTGGAGGGGCTCATTTAGGGGATTTATAGCACCTGGCTGGAAGAGGTCTTTTGTTTTTGCCTGGGTGATGCAAGGTTCTCCTTCCTGCTTTGCAGCAGGTGGATGGGATGGTGTGGTGCACAAGGTCAGAGCCTGTAAGGATCTGGGTGGGGAGGGTAGCGCCCTCAGGAATAGAGGTGCTGCTGGGCTGGAAAGCTGTTAAATGCTCCCTCTTCCTTCCAGCGAGTCTCCTAGCCTCGCACCGCTGCCTTTCCTGGGGCTCTTGTTTCTTGCCTCTGTTTCTTCACTTGCCAAAAATAGCCTGTGGGATGCTGATGAGAGGCTGCACGTGGGAGGAGAGGCGATGCGTGTGTCACCATCCAGCTGTCTGGCTCAGCCCATGGCCTTTTCCTGGGCTGCTTTGTTCTCCTCCCCTCCGTGGTGCTGCAGCTTTCCTCTCCCCGTGGAAAGTTTGAAGGTTATCAATACTCTGATTTTTCCCTCACTGCAGGGCCCCGCTGTCACTTATTGGGCTGTGGAATTTACGGTTTCTAAGCTGATTTTTCTCCTTCCTGAGCGAAGAAGTGAAAAGGGGCCAAGGGGAAGATGAATACATTTTGGTGGCAGCTGCCCTGGCACGTGGCACCAAATGGGCACCTCTCAGGCTGCCCCAGCCTCTCTGGGGGTCTAACTGCACACATTAAGCTGCTTTTTGGGTCTGTTCTCACACTGGTGGTTTTTGATGTCCAGCTCTGTTGCCTGGAGGATGCTAGTGCTGCCTGTGTTATTTTGCTTGTGCAAAGGGACCTGGTGTAAGAGAAGGGGATAAATGGGGTCCATGTTCAGTAGAGAGTGGGGGGCTCTGGTTAAGACCTGGATTTGGCCCCATGGGGACGTGGGAAGGCAGGTGCTCCCTCCAAAATGAGCTGAGGGTTGCTTTGTGTTTGCTCTCTGGACCATTTGATGCTCAAGGACTCTCAGGTCTGGATGTAGCACTGCTCTGGCTCTGCAGTTTCCTGAAGTACCACTGAGTGTCCCACCAAAGAGTTAAAGATACCAGGGTGCAAGAGAGGACTTGTCCAAGCAGTAGACCAAAGGAAATCCTGTCACCACACCTAATCCCCAGAAAAAAAAAAAGATAAAGCAGTAACAAAAAAAAAAAAAAAGAAGAAAAAAAAAGAAAAAAAAATTAAAACAGGCAGGAAGTGGCTTATCTACAGCAACCAAGTGGCACGATGGAGAAGAGCTTCTCTCCATAAAGCATTCCTGACAACAGGACACAACTGGGGCTCAGGGGATGGAAACACATCTCCCTGCCCCAGCACCAATGGGAACAACCCCTAAATGCCATGGTGACCATCCACATCAGCATTTCCCTAGCGTCTAGTGTGTCAGAGTGCAGAACGCAGCATTTCAGTCCCTTTTCTCCGAAATAAGAGATGCCCATAGCAAGTGCTGCTGTACTTGCTGAGTGCTCAGCAGGTTCTCGTGCTGCACCAACTTGCTTCCCTGGGTGCAGCCCCAGAGAGAGGGGAGATGGACACAAAGGGCTAAGAAGCAATTTTTATCCTTTATTTGTTGAAAATGTCAATTAAAAAACTGTCCAAAATAAAAACATGTTAGAAAAGTTGAACTTGCACAAGTAGTTACAGTAAATAAACCTACGTGACAAAGATAAAGTGGAAGGCAGCTGACACAACATCCATCTAAAGACAGACTCACTGGAACCTATTTACAAAGCACTGTAAACAAAGTAAATATGGAAACATTGCTGTCCATCCGGCATGGCTTCTTTTCCTTTTTATTTTATTTTTTTGGCTTCTAGCTCTTAACAAACGCCTGATCCAACCCATCCCAGTGCACCCTCCGTCACCTTACATCTTACAAACATGCATATATACACAGCACGGGTTTCAACTAAACTGTGGGCAGTGGGGAAACATTCCTACCCTCTCCTAGGTGTACAAATGGCCCTTGGTTTTCCTCCTTGTGCTGACTGCATGGTGTGAGCCCCAGCCCAGCCCAGCCCACCTTTGGCCATGATGATGCTGGGGCAGACAGCGGTGCAGCCAAGCCCCAGCATATGCAGGAAGGTGGTTATGCTGGGAAATGGCTTACCAGCACAGCAGGGTCCAGCTCTCCCTTAAGACTCTTTGCTATGTTCTGTCTGAATAGTAATTGCAAGGAGAGAACTGTAATTATTGCCTCTGTTATATCCTTCATGACCGACGTAGGACTGTAAGGAGCTGCAGTGTGTCTGCATGCACAGGGACCGTGCTGCCATGTGATACACTGAAGGCTTATAATTAACAGGAGGTTAATTGTAAATGTTGCTAAGGAAGGAAGGAAAACATCAGTGATAAACTAGGGTGTAACACCAAATAAAGTGAAGATAACTGGATACATATGCATGTTGTCCGTGTGCTGTGTTCAAGGAGCTATGCAGGGATCTGGGAGGTGCTGCATGTCCTTGCCCCAGGAGCATTCCAGCTCTTGTCAAAGACTAAATATAAATACCTTTCCTATCCCAAAAGTTCCTTTTTTCCTATAAGAAAAGCCCCTTTGGGGCAATGGGGGAGAAGCGGCCATCCTGGCCTTCAGGCAGGAGCCTAATGTGGGCAGAAGGGAGCAGGGGACGAGCATATCTGGGGGGTGTTTTTGCTGTCAAGCAGTGTTTGCATTTCATATGGAGAAAAGCATATCCTGCGAGGGGAAGCACAGCAAAACTATAAACTCATATAATATGTGGACACTCCAAGTGAAAAGAAAGCAGGGGGTAAGAGTTCCTGGTCATGCTTAAGAAAAGGGGCCGGGGGCATTACCTGTTGTGCTAACAGCGAGCTCTTAGGAGGCAGTACTGTGCAACACACCTTCCCGTGTGCTCTGACAGGTGCTCCAGGTTTGACTTCCCCAAGGAATTAAAACGCCTTTGTGTTAATTGCATGTTTTAATCAGTATTGAGGCCACGCAGGAACTGCAGTATTGCTGGGCTGTAGTTCACTACAGTCAATAAATGGGGAAGAAGAAGGTGGATGGGAATATCTTCCCCAGTCGTGATTATCTGAAAAAAGGAGCACGGTGCTTTTTGGTTTCTGCTCATTGCCATCTCAATAATGTTTTCATTCAATAAATAGGTACTGGTGCTTTTGAAGAGAATGAAAGCATCAAGAAGTGATGGGAAACTGCTGCCAGACCCTCTGTGAGCGGCAGTCACTGGCACAGGCTGGGTTTGCTCCAATGAGGTATCAGCTGCTGCAGATGGATTGTGAATCACGGACCGCTCACTGATGCTTGAGTTGTGATAGACTGCTTGTTTGTTTGATTTCCTTATTGGATGGAAGAAAAACTATTTTTTTTTCTTTTTTTTTGGTAACAAAATTCCCCGGACCAACAAAATGAGGAGGAAGAAGAGGCAAAGGATCCAGTTCTGCTTCCCAAAATATACCTGAGGTCACACTGCCAGCAGCTTCTCCTCGAGCTCAGGCAATCAGCGATGATTTGCGTCCCGTCTCCTCCCTGCTGCACTCATCTGTCTGCTTCAGCAGCCGCCGCACCAGCTTCTCCAGATCCTTCCGGGACTTCAGCTCTTCCTCCAAACATTGCTTCATCCTTTTGTTCTCCTACGAAGCGGAAAAATAAAGGAAGAATGGGGTGGTTAACACCCATGTGCTCCACAAACCAAGGTGCCAAGGTGCCAGGAGCATGTGGCACGTGTGACAAAGTGCCAGGGTCACTGCCCGTCTGGGAGTTGAACCACATGGGCTATTGGGGGTCTGATTTGTTCAAGCAGACCCTCAACACTGGCAGAAGGGCATGGAAGCAGCAGTGTGTCTGCAGCTACAGGGTGGGACCGGGTGAGATTTCTCCCAGACATCGCCCGGCCAACTCAGAGCACAAACAGAACCCCTGCAATTACCTGTTTCAGTTCCTTCACTTCGTCTTTCAGTGCATAAACTGTGTCAACAAGGCTCCTGCAAAAAGAAAAAATGCAAGAAAACAGAAATCAAACGAAAACATGAGCGGAAGTGCAGTAAAACAGCAACAGCATTGGGAGCTTGGCGACTGAGGCAATGGTGCTTCCATCTCCTGTTTCCCTCTTTTCTTTGTATTTTCTTTTTCTCCATTACAAGCATTGCATGGCCAAAGGCACTGCTGCCACTAAGGTCACTCAGGAGCAAAAATTCACATCTCTTTTCTCAAAACTTAAAAAAAAAAACAACCAACAAACCAAACCAACCCTGCTTTGCTGTCTTGAAGTTATCAACAAGGTCTGCGGTTTGGCTTCCTTGTTTATGCTACTGCAAAAAATAATAACAATGATTTTTAAACTGAAGTGTATCTTGCAGAGCAGCCTCAAATCCTTCAGGCTGTGATGCAAAAAGTAAACCTAGGAAGAATGCACTGCCTGGGTGAGAGGAGGGGGCCAACACCACCACCCCAATACTGAAGCTATGGAGCAGCCTGGGAGCACTCGGGCAGCACTTCAAGGGGCAGCAGCAGACCACAGTGTCTGCAGTTGGAAAAGAAAAACAAACAACAAAGCCACTTGTTTGGCTCTGTCCTCCCTGACCCAGTTCACTACACCCAGAGGAGCCCTGGGACTCCATATGTTGGCTCTCAGGACCTGTGCGTGGGCTCCCAGAGGGACGCAGCCATCTCTGAGCTGCTGAGAATGCAGCTCTGTACTTAAAAAGGGAGAAAATAGCCACTGGAACAGCCTGGTGCTCTGGGGACAAGGCAGCAGCTTGGCCAGGGGTCTGCAGCCTCACTTACTTTTCCTCCGTGACAGTCTGACCATTGCTCCTCGTTTCCTCAATGATGATTTTCTCCTCCTCGGGAAGAAGGACTTGGGGGATGGAGTCCTTACGGGAGCCTGCATGCAAGAAGTGCTCATCAGGAAGAAAAAGGAAGACTTTTCCTGGAGCTCACAGCAGAGGCTGGGAGGGCAAAGCAGGGGCTGGGTGTGCTGCTGAGCCAGAGCAGTGAGGGGCAGCTTCCAGGAGCACTCGGAGCACTCAAAGCTCCATCATTACTTATAAATGAAATGCCTCGGTGAGGGTCAGGAGCTCTCTGAAGAACACAGTCTCCCTTTCACAAACATGCCATTATTTGATAGTTCAGTGATTTAATTTGACATCTTACCAGCAGTGATAAATAGTTTTATTTCCAGAGTTGAAGATGGTAGATAGGTTCTTATGAAGCAGCTCGTTCTTAAATACGCAGCTGATGGAGAGATAATATTCATGCTTCCTTTCTAAAGCTACATGCAACCTGAGATTAGCATCAGGTTTTCAGTGCTGACAGCCACAGGCACTGACTAGGTTGTTTAATTCCTAACAAGTGCTGGTGAAGTAGCTGTGTCTCATCTGCCCTCCTATCTGCTCATTCTCTGTGTTTAGAAGAAAAACAATGGCAACTAAACCACTGAGTAGATGAAGCTCCCTTATCTCAAAGATTGAACACCACACAGTTTCCTAACATGAGCCTCACTGCTCACTGATGTAACAAGCTGTTTTTTCCCAGAGGGTTATCAGTGTCACAGGCAGAAGGAGCATTCAAGAACCTGCTGTGTGCCCACCTGAGCTGAGTGCCTGCTGGAAGCCCGCCCCGGTGCAGTACGCCTCGATCACCTTCAGGATCTGAGCATCTTCCTCCAGTGCAGCAGTACCTGGAACACAGCACAGACATCAGCTGCTGCAAAAGCCAAGCTCTCTGCGTTCATCTCTCCCAGCCTTTGGGCAAGAGAGTGTTGTTTTCCTTGACTGACAGCCTTGGGACTTTCCCTAATTCCTTCCTGAGCTCCTTCACATTTTCTGGTCTTTGCAACATCCTGTGACATTGAGCACCATGACTAAGTGGTGTGAAGGCACACTTCTCGCTGCCTGGCAGAACTCGGGGCCAGCACAGTGTCTCACTACTTTCAAGCAGCTCCTTGGCTTTGTGGCCACAACAAACCACAGCCATATGGTCTCGTGGTGGGAATCACACACTGAGGGCCATGGTGCTGCCTGGAGCCCCAGCTCAGGGTCTGCACACACCTGGAGTCCCAGCAGCACATGAGCTCACTGCTGTGCCGCATCCTGCAGGAAAAGCCCTTCTCAAGGCCCCGTGAAGACCGCTGAGCTCAAACTTCAGAAAAGAAGAGAGAAAGAATCAGCACTTACTTTTCCTAATAACAAACTCTTCATCTGATGCTTTTCTCTCAGTTTTCCTTTTTGGAAGAAACTTCTTCATGGTTTTTGGACTTTTGCTGGAGTCCTACAGGGAAACAGAGCATTGTGTTTAACCAGCACCAAAGGCAGCTCCAGCAGCAGAGCAGCTCGGGCTGAATGCAGCTATTGGCGTTCTGCACAAAGCATTACAGAACTACAAAGCAGACAATGACAGCACTGGGGGAAATGGTGTTTTTTGCTTTTCCCATGTACAGTTCTGTGTCCACCGCTCCCTCTCACAGAGGTGGGAATTCATAGAATCATTCAGGTTGGAAAAGACCACTAAGATCCCCAAGGCCAGCGCCAACCCTCCCCACCATGCCCATCACCACGTCCCTCAGTGCCACATCCCCATGGTTCAGGAGCACCTCCAGGGGCAGCAACCCCATCACCTCGCTGAGTAGAAATGTTTCCTAATTGCACCTGCAGGTCTGGGACAGGACACGCTCCTTTAGCAGATATCCCTCAGCTAACAGCCTTTGGCCAAAGAACTCAGCCACATTCACAGCACTTTGGGTTTGCTTATCAGTAATGTGGCCTCTGTCAGAAAACTTTACACAGTTAGATTTCTAACTTGACACAGTTAGATTTCTAATTAAAAAAATAGCAAATGACATTGCTTCTCAATGCACAGCATTTGCTTGAGAGTACAAATACCCCCCCAACATACACAGAGAACAAACAAACACACACACAGTTAGTGTTTGCTATGGCTTCACAAGGAAGGAACACAAGCTCTTTGTCTCCTTCACTGAGTTACATGTCTTCCTGATTAGGAATTAGTATATTAATAGGTTACATGCAATTCCAATTTTAAGGAATGATGAGGCATGCCAGGAATTTTTAGTACCAGGGTCCTAAATCCTTCTTGAGAGATCTCTCAGCATTTGCCAATTGCCACTGACTCTCGTGTTATGTTATGGATACAGCCAGGCAAAACGAGGGTTGCAAGCACAAGAAGCATGAACAGCACCAAGCAGTCTTTGCCACAACAAGCCAAAGAGATGTATCTACCCTTACCTTCAAAATATAAGACATCCTCTACAATGAATATGCAAAGAAAGAGAAGATGAGTGTGAGAGACTGATGATTTTACTGACCGAGTCCTTTAAATCCACAATTCTAAAACACATTTAAATGTTAGTGTTGTGATTAATTCGTCACACCCTCCACACTGCTTCTGCTATCAGCATGCAAAGGAGAATGGCGTCATGCAAAACTGAAAAAGTTACATGGGAAACGCATGGGAAGCGGGCATTAATCCACTCTGAACACATCCAAATAGAGAGCATGCTTCCTGGGTTAATGGGAGGTTTCAGTAGATGTTGCTTGTTTAAGAGAACGGTGCTTAAAACGGGCTGACATCCATAGGACTGGTGTGTGGGGATGAAGGGATGCAGTGCTCTGCCCGACCTATGGCAAAGCCCAGGGCTGTGGCTTCTCAGAGGGCACTGCATGGCTCTCCTGCTGCTCCGACCAGCAGAAGTTACAAATCCCAGTGCTAAAAAAACCCTTCACCTAATGCTACTGACAAAAAAAGAAATGGAAATCACCTGTAAACCTTTCTCAGTTTGCTAACTAACCTGAATCCGGGCACACCGCTTTACCCACAGCACCTGCTCTGTCATTGCAAATGATTACTGGAAACAGAACAGGAAAAATGACCCAATTTCAATGGAAATAACAGCAGTGCTGTGCGGTACGCAAGCAGGTTCTGGGGTTTCCTGAACACAGCTAGGTATGAGGAAATGCACAAGACTGTGCCATCCCATCCTACACCATCAGAAGCCAATTAAAGTAACAATGGATGTCTGAAAATCTCTCATCTTTTAATCAAACTCCCCCACGCTCTTCCCTGCAAGAGACACTTGAAATGGTTCTATTTGTTCATTATAGAAGCAAGGAGACTTGTGCTGAGCTGTTAGCATCGCTCATTTTGTGCTGCAGCATAATCTGGGGTCAACAACTGCAATTGCCACTGCAGGGCCATGGGCTGCATGCCCAGGGCTATCACATGGAAGTGGTAGAGAAGCTCTCAGCTATCAGAGGGCTCTGCATCACTGCCTGCCAATGAAGGCTCATGAAGGCTGGGGGTGCTGTGATACCGCTGCTCCCACCCACATTACAGTTTTGGGCCTTCCAAGTGCTGTGTGCAGCCCCTCGGGGCTCCCTGCCTCCCGCACCACCCCTCACCTCCTTTACACCGATGGTGTAACAGAATCCACGGCAGGGAATGAGTGAGAAATTGCAAAGGAGACTGCGGTACCAACGAAATCACTCAATCTGTGGTTTTGGCCTCTATTATAAATAAATCTCACTCTTGTACTTTCACACAGAAAAAAATTCTTCTCTAACTAAAGCCTCTCCCTAGATTTTAGTGCACAGTGAAAGCACAAGGCTGTTTAGTCTACATTAAGGATTTGCAACATGCAAAGCTTAAGGGTGGTTTCCCACCTGTTCATTTGGTTTCGGATTAATTTAATTCCCAAAGTGAAACGCATTGTTTTGTGAATTTTAAGAAATGTATCAAAACACATTGAAGCTACCTAAAAATCTCTGCCTGGTACAACAGCCCCACAGCCCTCTGGCTGTTGCCCCTGAGAACTGGGGGGGCTGAGCTGGCCATGAGCCCTGTACCCACCCCATCTCTATCCCCCTGGGAGCCCAGGCAATGATGCTCCCATGCTGCTGCTGTACCCAGAAAGGCCGGTGAGTCAGAACCGGAGTGCTCAGTCAGTAAGAGGAACGTTGCTGTGTTACTGGTGAGTAATCCCAAAAGTTTAACGCAAGGTAGGGAAGGACGGTGCTGCAGTTGCAGTGGGGGGTGAGAATGGGAGCGGGGGTTTATTTTGGGTTTCCCCACGCCGCCTCCTACCCCAGGCTGGGGGTTGTTGTGGGGGATGCTACATATCCCAGTGGGTGACGGGTGCGTGAATACGGAATCAAACATCATGGCTGCTGCACTGCCCTGCTCTAGCCACCAAAACAAAGATATAAATCATACGAAACACCAGGCCTGTCTCTCCATCCCTCAGTGCAGCTGTGGGCTTGATACCAGGGATGGGGCTGATCCTGCAAACGCACACGCTCATGCTTCACTTGCAGCTCAAAGCCAGCTGCAGCAACCAGCATGCATCACTCATTTGCACAGCATTTTCTCTCAGTATCCCTGTTGTCTAAAGGAGCAGCAAAGCTTCTCTGGGGTAAGATGCCTGAACACAAGTGCTATGGAATCACGGTGCTCACCATGCACACAGCATTACCTCTTTGTAACTCAGCGCTGCCGACGGTCGGAGGGGAGGAGCGGGACGGAGGCAGCTCAAGCTCCAGGGTTTGAGGATTTTGGGGGGCTCCAGGGGACCACGGATCTGTCCAGTGGAGCCAAATGTCTGAGAAAATGAATGAGAAAAAGCTCAGCCAGCATTGAGGAACAGTGGGCAGCAGGCAGGCTGGGAGAAGGCTCGCTTACCGAATGGGCGCTCCAGGACTGCGTTTTGGACACGGTGTTGCACGTCCCTTTGGTCAGCCTCTGCAAGTGCTCAAGCCACTCGTGCAAGTCCTGGCTGGTGCTGCAGGACACGGTGATGCGTTCCATCATGTTCCCTGCAGCAGTGGGTCAAACAACTGGCTTTAGCTGGGTTAGCATAGGGAGATGCCCAGAACTTGGACAGCACGCAGTACAAGAGCAAAGAGGAGAAGAAGGACTGGCACTGATGGCAGCTGCAGAGGCAGCCAGACAGAGGCCACACACTGACCTGCAATTTCAAACACGTGCTCATTCCCTTCAGCATCTTCCAGCTTTGTCAGTGTCATTCCTGTTAAAGGCAGCCTTCCCTAAGAGAAATGAGCAGGAATCAGTGTCTGCGACTGCCTCCTGTGTAGGCATTGTTCTGCTCCTTTCTGCTGATTCCTTTCCTTGGGAATTGCCATTAGAAACTAATATGTGAAGGCCTCAGACTGCAGGAAGAGGTGCCTCTGATGTATGGATCTAGATTTCCCTGCACAAGTAGGTTAAACCACTGAGCAGAGGCTCCCATGACAGCTGAGTCATCCCCAGCTCACCTGCCACTCTTTCTACTCACCCTTTTTACACAGAAGCCAGGACTACCAACTTCCCCTGGTCCTTCTGAACACCCTCCGTGAGCTTCTGCTTTGTGTGATGCGCTGCCCGTTCACCTCCCTCCCACTGCTGGGTGACATCTCAAAACTCAGCCAAATCCTTCCCAAACCTTCAACGTCTGCCTCATCACCTTCACATATGACTGTGAGATATCGTCCACTGACAGACAGTTTGTATAGGGAAAAACCCCACAGCGAGCTCAGGACACCCAACACACACTAAATGCTTGAGAACAGCACGCAGGACAGGCACGGTGTGGTTTTGTGTTCTCATTTTGCAGCACTCACACTTCCCAAATGCTGCCTAACCTGCTGGCAGCACAGAGGTGCTCACAGTGTGTTCTGGCACACGTGGCCCTGCTTCCCAGCCCATTTACATCACAACAGAGATTTGAATTTGATAAAGAGATATCTGATATCCTTTCCACACCTGATGCCTTGCAGCTTCAAATCAAGCGTGCCTACCTGATAGATGAACCCGCTCATCCGCGGGCTTGCAGATAGCATGAGCAAAACATTGGAAAACAACAAGAAATATCGCTCTTCTTTCTCCTGCCAGGACAAGAATGGAGGTTAGGCCAGTCTGAAGCACTTCCCTGCAGCAAACCAAACCTGCTTGCAGTCTGAGAAGGACCAACCCCAAACCACTCATTTTAGCTTTTTTTTTTTTTTTACAGCATCTTATTTCTGCATTGGCTTTTCTGAGCAAACAGTTCCATCCACATCCTGCTGATTTTGAAGATATTACCAATTTCCCCTCTCCATCAGAACACCAAGACCTCATGTCCACAGCACTTCACATCCCAAACAGAACTCAGGGACTGGACTCTGCAGGGCTTTGTATAACAGGTCATAGGGAAGCAACCAAGTTGATGCTAACAGGCAGCATCCCACCGAGAAGACAACAAACACACAGTATTAACGGGTCTAACACTACTGGTGGGTGCCTGCTGAAAGCACAGGTGTGACACTTGGGCACTTTGCCTGTTGCAAAATGCATGCAGGACGTGGCAACAGGTGACATTAATACGTGCCATAAAGGCACCCTCATCTCTCACTGCTCAGAGTAAGTCATGGGGGAAAAAGAGGGAAAGTCATGCACCGTGTTAATAGAGCATCAGGGCATGATGTGTTCATGCAGGAGATGCACTCACCTCGCTGCTCCCGCTCTGCACCATGACCTGGGACATGTAAATGATGTTTCCCATTGTTTTTATGTCCTCTCCTTCCCAGCGCTGGATGGATTCGGAAAGGATCTGCAGCTCAAGTTGTTTCCTCTTCCTCAGCTCCTGGCACTGTGACTGCAAATCACCATGGAGCACTCTGTTAGCAAGGGCCAGCACAACCCCAAACCATCCCAACAAAGATGGCTTCACCCATCAGCCATGCTGGGCTCAGCACTCAGGGGATCGCACTGCACCGAAGGGCCACCAGTTCTACTGCTTTACCACAAAAGGAACCCAGAATGATGACAAAAACCCAGCAAAGGTCAATACTATCACTCATGAAAAATAGTTGCCATCTTGTAGAAGCATCGCTGCTTCAGCTGTACTTCACAAATCTTGTCAAAAATTACACCACGCTGATTTATGGTGTAACTAATACGTTAAAATGTCAAACAAATTGCAAATTGCACTGAGCAAATTTTCTTTCCAAACCAGCCCTACCTCTGAGAGTACAGGGTCACATTTTCCAAACCAAGCGAGCCACACAGCTAAATGTTTCTCATTTTGCTGGTGCTCAGAGAGGTTCGTTCCATTTTGCTGAAGCTGCAAAAAGAGTTATCCCTGCAGTGGTGCACAGCCCCCAGAAATCGGATGTGCAGATATTCTCTTATCAGAATCTGCATCAAGAATTTGGCAAAGCATTTCAGCAGCGCAGTGGAGCAGCACAGAAGGAAACTTTAGGAGCTGCACAAGGCTGCTGCGATGCTTATAGATGCTCACAAATTCTTACAAGTGCACAGCAGTCCCTCACAGACTAAGCAGAGGCAGCACACAGCAGGGCTCTGCAGTCCCTGCTTTCACCTCTCTGACCCCAGACACTGTGGGACCATGAGAAGCATCCCTGCCCATCAAACCTCAAACCCACACCGAACCCCTCTAGTCCTGCCATCATTACATTGCGTTGCTCAGTGCACAATTCAAGTAAAACCGTCTATCACTTATGGGCATTTGTCACGTATGGGCATTCCTAAAGATTTATGACACATTATGATTTCACAGAATCATTCCCCTTCTAGAATAAATGGAACGGGAGTTGAGTTTCTAAGTAAATGTAACATGATCACCCTTTCCTGTTTTCTATGAACTTTCTCCTCCCCATCTTTTATCTGCACTGCTAAGCAATGAAACCTGCATCTGCCATGCTAAGGAAGGAAGTTGGACCACATCTGGAGTGGTTATAGTGAAAGGTATTTAGTGACTACAAAGAGAGACGATAGCTTTTATAATAACTGAAAAAAGCTTTGCTAGATGAAACCTTTGTGCATGTGGATGGCTTTCACTCCTCTTTTTCGTTTCATTGTACCAAGACTTTGAGGGGAGTAGGTAGCACAGAACACAGAAACAGCACTGGTACGTGCCTGTGACTCATCATTTTGCTGCCATTTGTCCGTTCCTCACTGATGGCCACAACACCAGGAGCCACATACACATGCGTCTCCGCCAGGGATGCCCATGGGGCACATCTCAACCAACAGCATCAGGTGGCACATGATGAAGGTGCAAAGCAAAAGGAGATGAAAGGGCCCCAGCACTGCCCACACACAGCTCTGCAGCAGCACTCAGAGCTGGAGATCTCTGATGCTGTGAGCCAGCACACAACTGCTGAAAGACGCGACCAAAGGGGCACACGATGCTTGCAACCTGAAATTAAGAATCTTTATCAACCATCTTTTCCATCCCAAAAGACCTTTTTTTGTTGTTTTCTTTTCTCTCTCTCTCTTTTTTTTTTTAAATGAGGAGACAAATGTCAGGCTTGACTCATTCTTCATGAAATGCACCCGTGAAATGGAGTGCTCTATTTTAAGAATCGCCACCTACCACAAGAGACTTGAAGGATGTGATGGCTTTCAGGACGTCTTCATGATCTGCATGCGCCTCCTAGTGAAGGGAGAGAAAAATCCCTGAGCCACGAGCAGCCACAGCCCTGCACCATATGTGCCCCATGGCCCCAGCAAACCCAGAGGCAGCCCAAATCCCCCAAGTACCCCCACAGACTAACTTAATGAACATAAGGCAGACAGAGTAAGAGGAGAAAAAATCGATTCAAACACGTAGGGTGGATTTCTGGTCTCAGATTTATAAAGGAAACTTCTATTTGCATTCCACTGCACCATCAAGCGTGTGATTTCTCCCATGCAAGGGAATTGCCATCATCAAGCCCTGGTTTAAGACACATCTTGGGCCAGAGAGGGGGAAGCAGGATGCTGCCTCTTATCTCTGGCTGCTGCTGCATGCTGGTATGCTCCCAGCACCCTGGGCATTCAGGGCCCTACATAGTAAGGTCTTCATCATCTAGAACTCAAGCCAAGCAAATCATAAGTTAACCAGGGTGTGATGGAGCCCCTCTGAGCCCAGGACAAGAGCTGCCCTGAACAGACCTGTCCCACCTCCAGCTGTGCAGAAGAGTACAGGGAACACTGTGGTACACATCCACGCTGCATACATCCACACTTCTCCCAGGGCATCACAACTTAAATCCTACTGACTCATGCAATAAAACCTCCACTCCCACAGTTTAGAAGCTAGGAGAAATAAATGACGTCTGTGTCCCCGAATCCACTGTCGACCCCCCACAGCACCCTGCCAAGAGCACGCAGCTCCCTGCCAGGCTCAGCTCTTCCCTGCCAGCTACGTGGGGGACCTCTCCCATCATAGCGCAGGGTCTCCCAGGCACAGATGCGGATTTGAACAATCATGGCTAGAAGTCTGCTGAGTAATTATCTGCTAATTAACACTGGAAGAGGAAAAAGCCAAACCATTTTAAAGCAGCCTATTGGGTCTGCTTTCCTCTTGCCCTGGCACCCAGGGGCACAGCCTGCCTGGTGGTCCTGCATCCCACCTACCTCCATGTGCCTCTCCAGCTCCTGCAGAAGCGTCACGTATTTGTCCAGCCTCAGGAAAGGTTTGCTGAGACTCGTGGTTAAGATGAGAATGCCTGGGTTGGCCGCACCCTGGCTCTCCATGAACTTCTCCAGCTCATCACTATAAATAGAAGCAACAACAAGAAGCAGGGCTGTGTTTTGCTGCCTCGCACGCTCTCCCGATGGCTCCCAGAGCCAGTGCTCTGCTCTCAGCTCTGCTTTCTTAAAGGCAGTCCACCCTCCCCTGCAAGGATACCCTGCAATGAAGTGGGGATGCTGCATGGGGGTGTGGGTGCTTGTGCACAGGGCTTTGCCAGGCTGAACTACATTGGATTTTTACATTACATTACAGGTAACTAACTATGTTGTGAGCTTCCATTATAGAAAGGGAGGAACTACACAGTATGACCAGGGTCTTGGTTGTGACACTGCTGCAGGGAGGACAGCTGAGCCACATCAGAGATGACACAGCTGCAGCCTTTCAGCTCAGCATGCTCTTTAGCAGAGCCTTACACACACTCAGGTGTCTGCTCAAGAGAAGGAAGGTGTTGTTACTGCAGAGCAGCCAGCCAGCTAAACAGCAGCTCAGTCATTAAAGAGGGCAACTTGGGGTGATTTAATGAATATCCTCCCTTTGCAACAATGTGCCTAAAGTATTGTGGCACAGAGGAACATCTTCCCATCTAGGTGAGCACTGCAGCCATGGGTCTGAAGTAGCACCCAGATCCTTTAGACTATAATAAGCACAAGAGATGCTATGCAAGGGCTGAGAGAGGCAAATGGAAAGCCCAGACCCCTAGCAGTTTTCCCAGCAGTAGGATCCCCTGCTGTCTCCTCACCCTGTTGGCAACACCTGGGGCAAAAGCCATGTCCTCCATCACCCACCTGTGCTGCGTGAGGACATTGACAGCAGAAGGGTGGTTCGCACAGTACGTCAGGTACAGGGAGCGGAACTGGGCCATCAGGTTCATAAAGCAGCCTCCCACACGCTGCTGGTTCTCAGGGAGCCTAAGAACATCAACACGCCGTTATTGAGCTTCTTCATCTGCACCCTGCAGCTACGACACGCTCACCTATCTGCCCAGGAGCCACCTGTATGTGGGGAGGCTGTGGGTCACTGCACAGCCGGAGCACCCACACCTCTCACTTCGAGGAGGAGGAGGAGGAAGGTACTCAGGTGGGACTGAGGTTCTGTGGTACCACTGAGCACCAGAACTCAGGACACAGGGTGACCCAGCAGATGAGATGCTGCAGCCCACTGCAGCTGGCTCCCAGAGGAAAGCACCACCTCTGAGCATTTGCTCTTTGCTCACTGGCAGCCCCCATCTTCATCCCTTCCAGATCTCATACGCTGCATGTGTCTGCACATTTGGGCTGGTGATGCTTTCACATCAAGTATTCAGCAGACACCTTAACAGTAGAAACGTCAACTTTTTTTCTCCTTCCTACCAAAGCACTACCTGCTGCCTTTCTTCAATCCTGCTATTTTCTATATTTAACAAGTGAGGAGGAGTGTCCATGAACGGGTCTTTCTATTATTTTTAGCTGCAATTTAATAGCTTAACAACCCCAGTGCAGTGGCATAAGCTTACTTTGCAACATCTTCCAAGGCTTGGTTCAGGGTTTGCTGAAATGCACTGATTTCCTCCACGTTTCCCAGCAATGATGCGATGTCCACAGCACTGAGCCTAGAAGAGTCAAATCACCAATCAGCACCAAAGCAGAGCTCTCTGCATAGCCCCATGGTGTCTGCAAGCAGCCCTTCCAAAAAGGACCAAGGATTTGTTTCCCAAGACACATCACAGGGAAACACAAAATCCATGATCCGTGAGCTACAGACCACAGACTCCTAGAGAAGATGTCTGCTGCCAAGGATTACCTTAATTGGATTTTAATCACCTAATCAAGCTAATCTTCTCACGTGCTTAGCTGTCTAATAGACACAGACAGATGGGATTTCTTCCAGGGGTGGGGAGGAAGGTGTGTGCGCAGACACAAAGACAGCTTTGTCTTCATGGACTCATACTGTGGGTCCCCTACATGGGGAGGGTCCAACAGAGCAGCCCTACAAGCAGGGATTGCTTTGTTCCTTAAGGTGGGAATTTTCCTCGCCATAAGCAGCACGTCTGCCTCTGTCACCCTGCTTCTGTCTCTCTCACTTCAGCCACTCGCTGCCTGCAGTTTGGGTAGGCTGAGAGCACAGGGAATTTCCACAGCTGGAGACAACCCAACATGAAGATTTGGGAAAGGAAGGCAAGATGTGTAAGGAGTTTAAGCAGAATGCTTCTTGCTCAGCAGCAGCTCAGGCTCAGCGAGAGGGAACCCCAATCAGAGGAACGCAATGAGGAGATGACTGGGGCTGAGAAGTCACAAGACAAATGACAAGGGAAGAAGCCATGCAAGGCACACCGCCAGGAAGCATGCACACAGCAGCTTGCAGATGGATGGGAGCAGCCAGCCCTCGACCAGACAGAAATGCCCATCTCTAACAGCTGAGCACCTGCATGACCGCTGGGGAATGGGAAAGAGCAGAAATTTGTACCAATGTTTTTGTTTTTTCTAGTTCAAAGAGGTGTGGGGCTTTACTAGAAGGGCAGTAACAATCCCTAAACATTCAAAAGCAGGAAAGTAATGAATTGTGGTTGATTTTACAGAGTTCTATCCGTCTCAGATGCCCTTATATCTTACTTATCATAAGACTGGAGGGGTCTTAAGTAAGTTCCCAGAAGTGATTGTAGTTCCTTCGCATAATCTCGTTCTGTTTCCAGAATATTTTGCAACACCTAGGGTGAGAGACAGAGCACTGAGTAGATCTTGGTACTCGGGACCAGTCAAAGGAACACAGGACATCAGCTTCAAAGTGTGGAAAACCACAGAAGTGTATTTTATGCCCATAAATACATCTAAATTTGTTAACGCAGAACTCAGAATGCTCAGAAAAGCCCTGGGAACCCAACTAATGGATTGTGCATTGCAAACTGGGGGAGGCCTGGACAGCAGGTGTTAAGGGTGGCTCCTTCTTCTCTGGCAAGGCATGAAGACAATGTGAATTCAGATCTGAGTTTAAGATTTGTCCCTCAAGAGGCTCATGTCTAACCCTGCATGCATGCAGAACTGGCTGCCAAGGTATGCAAACCAACGGTGTGTGTGTGCACCCTGGGACCACCGCTTGCAAGGACACAACAGTGGCCAAAATACGGACAGTCCAGACCAGGGCACAGCTCAATGGCCACTGCAAGGACGAGATCAGCCTTATCCTGATGCTCCATCTCAGCAGCCGCATGCAGCACACCTTGTTCATACAACCAACTGAGTTGGAAGGGACACTTCAAGGCCATTTGCTCCAACTCCCTGCACTGAACAGGGACGCCCACAGCTCCATCAGATGCTCAGAGCCCTGTCCAGCCTGACCTTGAGTGTCTGCAGGGATGGGACACCACCACCTCTCTGGGCAATGAGGTCTGACACTGCTCTAAAAGCTGCCACCTCCACTCTGATATCTCAGCTGCCCGCTTGAAGTCTCACTTTGTGACATTTTGCAACTTCCATTTGTGGTTTATCGTCTCGACAGCCCCGAATGAAGGAAATGGCAACAACTGCATTTAAATACAGAGTCTCTTCCTCAATTGTTACAAATTGCTTCAGTGATTTCTAAGGGAAGGAGCCAGTTCAGAAGATTAATAATATGCTAGTTATTAAAATGTATGATCAGCACTTTAAAACTCACCACAGGGTAATAATTCTTTGTCAGCTGAGTGCTTTCAAGTCCTTTTAATGCTTTAGGAGAGAGTGGTTTATCTGTACAGAGAAAAAAAAATATCAATAAATGATAGAGCACAGCTCACTCCAGCAGGAAAAGTCACTGCTGCATCATGTCCAGCAAATATGACATCACCCATGTAACACACAGTGATCTGTTTGCTTCATAAAAACAGGGAGCAAAGGGACGGACCCTGCAACTCACAGGGCATTTGAAGCCACCAGCAATCAGTGAGCTGAACCCTGCAATACAAGAGCTGTGAATGAAGGGAGATTTGAAGAAACAAAGCTCACACAAACCTGGCAGTCAGTTCTTGTATTGTATTTCTTGTGCATCTGCCAAATGGCTGTGGATGCCACGCATGCATGCACACACACTCACCTCCACACAGATCCCTGCTCTGGTGCTCCTCCCCCAGAAAAGCATATTCCCTGCAGCAGATCCACTACTGCAGGCTGCATTTGGTCCCCAGAGGTGCTCTCCCTGTGCTGAGTCCCTCAGAGGGCTTTTCTCCCCATACACACTCGGGAAAGCAATTACATTCACACCAATAGCAGGAGAGAAGCTGGAACTGATAAATTTAGCTGCTGGGAAACGGCAGCATGACATACTGTCTAATTATTGCCCTTGTAGAATTTCCTGTCACTTCCAGCCAGGAGCTCTGTCCCTGCTTATCTCCACCCAAAGGGCATGCTCAGGACACAGCAGAGTGCAGTGCAGACACTGCTGAAAAAACAGCGACTCTATTTCGAGTGACGCGTCTCGCACTTTGGAGGCGAGGACAGCAGCTCCCCAGCTCACAGCAAGGGCTGTCCCTGGCACCAGGAGTTAGCTGGTGCTCCCTGCACAACTGCAGTGTGACCCTGGAGAGAGCATCCTCAGCTTTGTGCCTGCACCCTGGGAGGATCCCACTGCCACCTGAGATGGGAGGGCAGGGAGGGAAAGGCTTTGTCCACCTTCGTGGAGAGTTTGTCCTTTGCCTCCATGAGGTGCTGCTATTTCTCCCTCCCAACCTTCCCCATAGGACTGAGTACTGCTCTCCTTTTATAAAACGCTGCTCTTCTCCACTCACGGACTTAATTAGTGATTCCTGGCTTGTGCCAGATGAGCCCTCAGTCTGCTGCAACGTCCTGCTCCAGCTCAGACATCATCTCCCAGAGGGAAATAGCGGGAGATGAGATATCCTAACAAAGATTGTTTCATTTAGAATGAAATAAAAACTGACCTATTTCAGAACACTCACTCATTAGTTTTGTTCTTCCTTCCTTTGCTTTTTTTGTTTTTTTTTTTCGCTTGCAAGAGTGGGAGCAACAATACCTAATGGGGGCTGTGCATTTTACAGCCACTCTTCATACCACTCCTGACGCCTCACAACAGGTCTGCATCTCTGGGAAGCCCTCGAGACACAACAAGAAATTAAAGTTGAATTTTGTCAAAAAAACAAATCTGCTGTCACACAGCAGCCTGAGAAGCACAACAGGGTGAAGCTGCCTGGCTCGCCGGGGGCATGCTGCGTGCCATCCTCACCCCACATCTGGTTAAAATCACATTGCAGAAGATGTTAAGGACACTTGAGACACAGCTCAATAAAGGCAAATGTCATCAGGCGGATCGTTCCCTCACTGTCCCTTTCTCAATATCGCCCGTAGCTTCGCAGCAGAAGATGCATCTGGGGGGAAATGTGCTCTGTGAAATCAGCCATGGCTATGCACAAAAAGAGGGGACCGTTCCTTATGGCCATATAGTTATTGTTGCTTTCTTTGCAGAGACTGTGAGCATCAATTCCGCTCCGGCCAAAAATGGCAAGCTCGAAGGCAAATGCACTGCCTGATGGAGGTTTCTAACAAAAAGCCAATTCTGTGCTTTGACACTGGAGTGACCTGAGAGCTTCCGTAACAACAAGAGGCAAGCAGACCCACACAGCACCTCCAGCCTTGTCCTGCAGCTGTGTGCTGCCAGCAGAGCAACAGAAGGACGCAGGAAAGAGGGCGAAGCAGCTCTCAAGTGATGTGAGAGACAGGGCTTTCCCCTCCTCACGCTATTCATACTTCCATTAGCACTGCTGCCTTAAGCACACTGACATCCTTAATAAATAGCAGCAATTTCCCAAAGGCATAAGGATCTACGCTGCATTATACTGCTGTCATTCAATCAGCCCTTGAAAGCAATGTGCTTACCGGTGGATTTGATTTCTCTGACGTAGTTGCTTGGGAACCAGCCTGTTTTTCCATTCAAGGTCCCTTCCCACCAGCCCCCTTCTTCAACCCGGGTGACATAAATAATGTCTCCTTTGTTAACAGAGAGTTCATCCTCATTGGTCTGCTTAAAATTGAACCTGGCCTTTACCACCAGCTGATGGCTGCCATTCTCGGTCATCTCCTAAGGAAAGAAACATGGAAAAACATCAGTGGATAGTCCAAAAAAGCAGAATCCACCAGGACGAGCCATTGTTCTTTGTTGTTACAGCTGTTTTTTTCAGTATTGCACTCCACACCAGCAGAAACATCTTGCTCTTGTGTAAGCACTCCGCCAGAGGATCACAAGGTCCCTCCCAAGAATTAATTCAGTCTCACAGTGCGATAGGAAATAGATAAGCATCAGCCTCCTCATTTCCCAAAGAGAAGCCTGCTCTGGGTGCAGAAGACTCTCGGCACCCGGAGCAGCAAAGCCATGATGGAGATCAGGACACACCGTGCTCGAGCTCAGAGGTACCACCCCCATCCCTCTGCCCCCGCAGCCATCACACCCTCAGTAGGATATTAAATGAAAGATACCACAGCCTTGGACTGCCTCCTTAGGACCTTTGCTGACTGTGATGCTGTGCTGTTGGAGTCGGTGTGGGCACCTCCAGCTGCAGAGCTAAGAGCCGATGGATGCGAACATGGCCCTTCGGACGGCTGGTCTGGCAAAGCAAAAACAATGGCTGAGTTTCATCCAACTGACCCCAAATCCTCCACATGGCTGCAAAGCAAAGAGTGAAGCCTACAGAGGAAACAAGGGCAGGGACAGCAGCTGGAGGAGCATCAGTACCTAAAGGGGATGGTTTTTCTGGGCTGGGTTAACTCTTCCGTGATGGAAGAAGATGAGCTGCAGTCCAAAGGCACTCCCAATAGGATGAGAAGAAATGGCCTTAGGTTGCTTTAGAGGAGGCTCAGGTTGGGTATTTCTTCTCAGACAGAGTGGTGAGGCACTGGCACAGCTGCCCTGGGAGTGGTGGGGTCACCATGCCTGGAGGTGTTCCACAGCCGTGGGGATGTGGCACTGAAGGATGTGGTGATGGGCATGGTGGGGTGGGCTGGGGTTGGACTGGATGATCTTAAAAGTCTTCTCCAACCTTAACAATTCTATGATTCTACATATTGCCAAGGCCACTCATCCAAATGCAATCTTCCTTTTGAAATTCCTCTTAAATCAGCTGAAAATAGACTAATGCTTAGCCCAGTGCTTCTGGGATCCAAGTAAGCACTGCTGAAGGTGTTTCAAAGGTTGGCTCACAAGTGAGCGCCCTCAGGTCACCTCTGCAGCTGCAGCGTGGGCTTCCCCGCAGAGTGGGGAGGAATGTGAGCAGCTGTTCAGCACAATTGGTCTCTATTCAGACAAGTCCTTCTGGGTTCATTATACAGCTGAGAGATTGCTGCTGGTGGAGCACTGCCAGGAGCCACGTGAGAAAGGGATTCGGACTCCTCCGAGGAAGGACAGGAGCATCACCCCCAGCACAAGGAAAGGACCAACCCATCCTACAGTTCTCAGAGCTGCTTCCTTCAGAGCTCAGTGCTCTGCAAACTGGTCTCTGGGCTTGACCCTGGCAACGCATGCCAGATATTGGAAATCATGATGCTGCTCTGACACAGATCTATGTTTCACAATCAGCAATTTGCTTTTATATTGATACCAAGGGTGACCACGAGACTTTTTACCCTCTGGCAAGTTTCTTGGCATCCTGATCAGTGGCCTCAATGCAAAGAGCAGCATCAGCCCTAATCCTGCTCAGATGCTGCACAGGGGTGAAAACAGGGCTCTCCAGGCACTATAATTTCCAGCAGTCCTCTATCACTGCACCTCATACCACAGTGTAGGAAAACAATCAGATCCCCTCTTCTCTATGTGCCACCCTGCAGAAATGAAGCAACAGGAGATGCTGTCATTGCAGGGAACAGCATGGAGCACTTTGAGGTATCCCTTGTTGCTTTTGTTCAGATTTAAGAATGTATTCCAGAGAAGGTATTCTCCATCTAGCAGCATAGAGCTAGAGTGCCCATGGGCCATGAAAGAGCAGAGAAGAACAGAATGCTGCCTGCAGGCATCGCTGTGCTGGGGATGTGGGTCCGCTGGATCACGTTTGAAGCTCCTCCTTGAAATGGTTGCAGCAGGAGAAGGTGATCGAGCCACTGAGAGTG
Source organism: Tetrao urogallus (assembly GCF_951394365.1). Taxonomy (NCBI): domain Eukaryota; kingdom Metazoa; phylum Chordata; class Aves; order Galliformes; family Phasianidae; genus Tetrao; species Tetrao urogallus. Next base: position 14,809,154 of record NC_136826.1, on the reverse strand, counting down.
CCGGAATCACAACACACAAACTTAAGGCTGTTGTGCCCCTGTTATCCTCCAATCTGAATGTCAACATGGAAAAATCATTCCAAAGGGGAAGTTTGGTGGGAGTTACAGGAACTCAGCCGGGCTTTCATTCTCCCAAGAGGATTTTTGTTTGAATAGAAAAGATACCTCCTTAGATGGACCTGGAGCAACACAACCTGCAAGCTCTTTGCAGAGGGAACTGCTTTCAGCTTTGTCTTTCTACAGTGCCTTGCACAATAGCTCCAGGTCCACGATTATGACTTCCAGGCGCTGACAGACAACATGCACTGGTCTGTCCAGTCCCTGCTCCAGCAATGGACAAAATTCACGTCAAATCAAGCATGCCATCAGTGAGTCAGTGTGTTCTCTCTTGCCCTATTCATTACACAACGCCTGATGACCATGCTGTGAATTCCCAGCTCTCCAGACTGCTGCAGCAACACCAGAACCTCTTGGTATGAAAAACCCGCTTAGCAAACACAGGATTTGTCACTGCTGAAGCACCCCAATATTTGAGCAAGAGTGGTTCCAGCTGCTTCCAGACCAGGAGGAGTGGCTTGGCCACCACTTTGAGATGTTCTTCCCTTCATTCCTTCCAAAAAGAGAGGGCGTAGACCATGAGTCCAGGCTTCTCTGCTTATTCAAGCCATCAGCCACAGTCTCACAGAAATGACTCGGTTACTGTAGATTCTATGCTTCTTTCTCCCTGCCCCTCCCTATCTTCCAAAGCTTTTATAAATATCTGCAGCAACCTAGAAACAAATGTAAAACTGACTCTGACAGTTTGGCAGGGAAGTGTATCATTTATATTGCATCATGACAGCGTCCTATTTTATGCCTGGTCCAGCATGGAACACTGCTGCCATATGTTGCTTCAACTATGGTTAAAATAGCTGGGTTTTCTGCTCACATTCCTACACTATTTTAGGCAGGAGAGCCTTGCCTGCTCCATCACAGCTGCTTTTCCTCCCCTACCCTCTCTTTCAGATACAAGCATCAAGCTCTGTGTGGCTGTTACTTGACAGACAGCTTCTGAACCCTGAGTTCACACACCACACATGATGCCTGCAGTTACTTGCTCCGTGAGGTCATAAGGATTTGGGCTTCAAGGGGATGGATGCTCAGAAGCACGTTCTTGTGCTGCTTCCCCAGCTGTCTCTCGCACGGTGCAGATGCCTTGCAGAAGAGACTGTAGGTGCAGACCTGCTGAGGATGTACCAGTCTGGTCCTGCTGCCCCGGAGCCCCAGCAGTCAGACAAACCCATCCACAGCGGTGGTTTGTAGGACACAGGCTCCTGTTTCTCAGGAATGTGGCCAAGCCACCAAAAAGCAAACTTTTCAGACATGTATTTATTTTACCCTGTACTTTTCCCAAGGGTGCTCTCTGCCTGAGCAGCTAATTATATCACAGGCATTGCGCTTTTTAACATTTAAATAGAGAAAGCATATGCTCCAACAGATGTTTGCTATGAAACCAAGAGGATCCCAGCTCCCCCAGAGCCCCTTGGGGAACACGTGATAGAAACTATTCCATGGCAAAGCCGTGTCCTGAGCTTCACCCAGTGATTGCAAAACCCCATTCGGGGCTGCTAATTAGGGGACTGCTGCGACAACAGGAGTCAGAAAGGAGCAAAGCTGTGCTCCCTCCGCTCCAGCCAAAAAGTTGGTAAAGAAAGCAATGGAGAAACCTTCCTGTGAAAGGAAAATGCTGCTCTGGGTTTTGAATTTTTCTACTCTTAATCACCTAATATGTGCCATCCAGCAGGGAAATTGAGCTCTCACGCTGCTGCTGTTGGTTTTGGTGGTGTGCAGGACTCCTTGTGCTTGTATGTGTGTGTTTGTAGGTAGACTGCTCCAAAAGTAATGCCTCTTATTTAGTTCCATGGAAATGACAACAGATACGAAGCGCACAATAACACCGATAGATGAAATTTTCAGCTACAAAACATCCCACCAACATCCACCTCTGAGGTCATGGGCCAACATAAGAGACGAAACACTACTTTCGGAGCAGCCCTCATACGATGAGGGCAAGAGGCAGATGCTATTCCCAGCTTAGTGCAGTCCCTCAGCCCCTGACCATTGGGACAGTACAGCTCAGCTCAACACTGGGGATGGAAAAAGGAGGAGGCGACTCGCTTCGCTTTGCTCCAGCAGCAGCTCTGTACTGAGAGAGACAGGAGAAGTCGTCAGCAGCAACTGTCAGCGCTTGGTTCCCCATTGTGGGATCCACAAAGCACGGAGAGGAGCATCGATACAATCGAGCGAGCATCTGGCAGTGATGTTTGTTTTGACATTCAGTAAAGATATTCTGCAGACGGATCTGTTTTTCTGTTCGGCTCTCAAGCACGCTGTCTGAAACCTGACATTTGCATTCGGGAGGTATGCGCTCATTTACATTGAGGCTCCTTTACACTGACCTACTTTGAGGTCCCTTAATGCTATCAGAACTGAGTAGAGGTTCCTGGCTGTGAAGCGATAATCTCGCACTGCAAAGTGCACCCAGCAGCTCTGAATGCACCACCCTTAGAGCCCGAGCTGGTGGCAAAGTGAAGCACTGACCCACCAGCATCAGGCACAGTTCTCCAAGCCTCCAGAATCAGCACTAACTGTGAGCTATCAAAAAAATAACCCCTCCTCCCCCCTCCCAGCAGACATATAGACAGCACTTGAAAAGACAATAGAAAACATGATTTTTCCTTACCTTCAGTAGCTTTATTTACAGCTGTCAACGTACTCAGGACCTTGGAGAACTGTTCTCCGCTGTACAAATCATGCGGCTCAAACAGCTGCGAGAGGAGAACGTGGTCAGTTCAGCACAAAACATCTCCCTCTCGCCTCCGAGCCTCCCACGTCGTTGTGATGAGCAATCAGCTGTGTGCCTGCAGGGGTAGGGCTCTATGTTTCCCACGGGGCGGTGCATTGCTGGGGTTGGGGGCATGCATTGGCACCCGGGGACCGACCTGGGCTGCTGCAGAGAGCGGATCCTCTGGGATAGATGCAAAGGTTTCTGCTGCCTTGAAGGCAGGAGAGATTATGCTGCTATTTTTGTTGTCTAAAGCTAAAGAGATTGAGGCTGTACATATACACACATATATACACACATTTTTCCCAGCAGAAGAAACAAGCAGAGAATTTTCTGCTCTTGCAACATGGTAGATATAATGCTATGGCAATACAGCGTAGGTAAGGTGTTTACAGTTTTTTAATGGGAAGCCAGAAAAGATCATGTGCAAAACTCTGAAGGATTTTGTGCTGCTCAGACACAATGGCAATACAGAAACAACAAATTAGCAACTGCTGTTAGTGAGAAACTGAACCTCAGAAATCACTGCACCACAAAGAATTGCAGCTCCCAAAGCACTACCGTCCCCTCCAGCACGTGAGAACTGCCCTCCATTCAGACAAACCACACCAACCTTCTTCATAACAAAGCAGAGCTCAGTGACACAGAGGACCACCATGTGCCAACCCCAAGCCCACACTGTCCCACAGATAGAGACCTCAGATCTGCAAATCCTACAGATACAAAAGGTGATTCTCAAGCTCTCTTGCCAAACACAATGTACAAATACTTCCAAAGCACTGCAGAGTATACTGTTTAACAAGTACAAGAGCATTAACTGTCTTTAGGGCAGCACTGCCTTTAGAAGGGCCCTTCTCTGCACTCCTGGCCCATCAATGCATTCTGAGGGGACAGGATTGGCCTTTCTGAGCCCAGAATGGGGATGCTCACCGTGTGGCTTTCTCCTTCCATCCACGCAGCAGCGCAGTCCAATCCAAGCAGCACAAAGGCTGCTCTTTATGGAGAGTATTTTTAAAAACTGACTCAGTCACTTGATACCGAGAGGCTTTGACCGAGAGCAATTCAATCCACGCTCTGGGAAATGCACAGTCTCTCCAATCTCAACAGAAGCAGCGCAGCTCCCATTGCACCCCAGCACCCAGGAACGTGTCCACGATGGGGCTGCTCCGAGCTCACCCCACCTTCACACCCTGTACCAGCACCATCTGAGCATCACCCACAGCCCCCAGCAGCAACACCAGAGCCCCTGTGGCACAGGAGATGGTAACACTGACCCCGCTGGCAGCTGCTGGAGGATGCAGAATCCCAGCAGTGCCGTCACCTCCTGCCAAGTGGGAGCGCAAAGCTGGCGGTGAGGCTGCGGCGTCTGCGTGCATCTCTCTGGTGTGTCATTTGCTCAGTCGTGCCTTTTTGCTTCCACTTCGGTAAATCCAGAAAAACGAGTCCTGCCCTGAATGAACAGCTGCTTTTTTTTTTTTTTTTTTTTTAAAGGACCAAAGTGGGAAAATGCATCCTCGACCTTTTTATGCATAAAATAATGCTGCGAGCTCGGAGCCATCACACTGATAAAGTCCCAAGGATGGTGGCAAAAGACATGTAAAGACATGTAAAACAAAATCCTGGCATGAAAGCAAGCCAACAACTTTTGGGACTTTTCTTCATGGAGAATTTGTCTGGAACGGCCTGTGTGGAAAACTCCTCTGGATGAGCTGCTGCAATGTGAAAGTGCTCTGCAGTGTGTTCCAGAACAAACTCATCATACAGAAAAGTCCTCGCTTAGAGCTAAAAATCACTTTTTCCAGCGCAATCCATCCCTAATTCCATTCTTAACGATAAGACAAGCTGGGACAGCGAGGAAAAGCCCTTCTGCTCCGAGCTCGCGGTACGAGCAACCCTCGTACATCCGCGGTTGCCATTTGCCGCTCTCGGTTACAAAGAGCTTTTCCTGCTCCACGATCCCGGACCGCGGCTCCCCGCGGTGAAACGCAGCGCAGAACGCGCACCGCGCCGCCGCGAGGAGTGAAGGGAGCGCAGCGTCCGGCGGAGCCCAGCGGTGGGCATTCCGCTGCCGGAGGAGCCTCTCTGCTTCTCCAAACCAAACCAAATCCAGAAGCCGACAGCAGCCCGCATCCCATCCCGGCAGGCGCGGAGAAGTTCAGGGGAGCCGGGCTGCGCGTCAGCCCTTATCCGCACGAACTGATCCCACGTTCGCACGCAACCGACGCTGGGCTGGAGCCGATCCGCTACGGCCGAGACCCCCGGGACCCGGCAGCCCCGCAACCTGGGTGATGCAAAGCGCGGCGGTACCCGTGGGAACGGGCCAGGCGACGGGACAGCAATGCTTGAGAGCGGCTGGGGACAAAAGTGGGAGAGGTGATGCCGATAACCCGAGCCGGTGACAGACCGGGGTGGGGGGTGAAGTGAGCAGGGGGTCACGCGTGGGGAGCCCCGAAATCACGCGTAGGGCAACGCGGTACTCACGGCGGCGGACGGGCGGGCGAGCAGCCCCGGGGCATGGCGGCAGCGGTGCTGCTGCGGGGCCGGGCCGGGCGCTGCGGCTCTGACCCGGAGCCGGATCGCGGAGCGGGGAATGGGGAGGAAGGGGAAGGGGAAGTGACAGGCGGCGCCGCCGCCCCGCTCCGCCCCGCTGCCGGCTGCGGGAAGGAGACGGAGGGGAGAGGGGAGCGGGAGGTGGGGAAGGGAAGGGAGGAAAGGACGGGAATGAGGAGGGAGGGGAAGGGGAAAGAGGAAAAAAAATCGAGAAGGAAAAGGAAATTGGGAAAGTGGGCCAGGACAGAAGAAAGGGGAAAGGAGAAAGGAAAGGGGAAAGGAGAAAGGAAAGAAAATTGGGAAAGGAAAGGCACTAGAAAGATGACAGGAAAAACGAAGGCAAAAGGATAGAGAAAAAAAAGGAAAATCCAAGTTGCATAAATGGTATTTACAGCATTTTTGTAAGAGCAATGCTACAGCAGAGCGCAGGGATCCGAGCAGCTTGAGGTGCTGACATGCTCAGAGCGCCGTGTGCTCGGCGCACCGAACGCAGCCTCTGAGCTGAGCTGTGTGTGCCTGACACCTCGCAGTGCAGGGAGGGAATGCCGCCCTGTGGGCAGGGAGGGGTAAGAAGGCAGTGAAGCCGGAGCAACGTGTGGCTTGGGGTGGGTGGGGATGGGGAGCAAGAGGGTGATGGGTTTTCATCCTCACTCCCAAACTCTTGGTCCAAGTGGAATTTGGTGAAGGTTGCAAGCGCTCTGGCTGCAGAAACAGCCGCCCCCAATGGCAATGACAAGCTGTGTGCTCTGTGATCCCCCTGGACAGCCTGGTTAAAGCCAGATATTGATTTATGTTGCAGAAACCGTTCTTAGTTCACAACATCCAGCCCCTTGCCAGCAGTTCTGTGGTTGTATGCAATAGAACACTGCTGCTGAATGAAGATTACTATCCTATACTTCTCCAACAGCAAGAAATGCTCAGCTATTCAGCTGCTATCACTGTATGCACAGTGGTATCAACAGCAAAAGCAAAGATGAATCATTCCCATTTACGCCCTCAAGATGAAGCTGGGCCAGAAGCTTTCACCCCTATTTATCTTTCCCTTTCCCCCAGGCTCCATCTGGCCCTGGGACAGATTCTCCTGACCTCAGCCCACTGGTACTTGGCCTTGCCTTGGCAGGACTCTCTCTTGTCCTTTCCCTTCCCTTCCACTGAGTCCCCAGTGTGTGTCTCATCATTCATGTAAAACTGGAGACAGTGCTGCCCACCTTCCTGCGCCTTCCTTCCGTTCCCTAAGATTGAGTTACCAGGACAACAGGACTGGTGGGAGGACAGCACGTGTATGGAGCTCTGCAGGAGTAACCCCTCTGCACATCCCCACTGCAAAAGGTCCAAACAGCAGCTGGACAGAGGTCTGTGACACAAGGGAGAACCAGCTCGGATCCAATACCAGACCATTTCTTCACACCCCAGGTACAGGAGCTCTCTGGCGCTCTAATACAGCTATTGTTTGGAAAGTTTTGGGTGCAAAATTCAAACTCAACAGGTCTGAGCTTTATCCAGCCCTTGAGGTCTTGCAGCGACCAGGATGGGCAGCCATGTCAGCTCTATCAAAACTGCTCAGAATATTTCAAAGACTGAGTGGGTAATCAATCAAAAAAAGAAAAAAAGAAAAAAAAAAGAAAAAGAAAAAAAAAAACAACTTAGAAATCTTTTCCTAAATTAAACCAATGAATAAATAAAAGCGAGGAGCAGAGCAACCCCCAGAGCTGGATGCACAGTGCTGCAGATCCCTTATATCTGAAAACTGCAAAGTGACTCAATATCAACCGGCTTAAATGATGAGATGCTGATACACAGCAGCTGAGAACTGTTTCTATCTCATCTTTTAGATGTTTAAGACTTCTGTTCTCTACATATACTTTCTGATTAGTTTTTAAATAGAAAAATAATCTCTCTGAGGAGCTGAGATCACATGGTGCAGCACCAGCAGACCGGCAGGCTGATCTCTGAGCGATAGGCCCTGCGTGCCTCCATATGTATCTGCTCTCACGCCTGGCTGTTGCAAAAGGCTTTTAGAAGTGAATTATTGGGAAACAACAGGCCAGTGAAACAGCTCTGCAATGAGCAAATTGTCATGCTGGTTAGCTAAAGAGATCTAAGAAGAAAGGCTCTTTTCTTGCTTGAAGCTTCAAAGGAGGACAGAACAGTTACCATGGGCTGGACTTTGCATCGCTGTGCTGTATGAACGTTTTGCAGAGCACTCACTGCTCCTGGCAGAAGTTCTCTTCAGGATATAGATTCATTTCCCAAGGTTATCACGTTAAATGGGACACTGACAGCTCTTAATTACAGATTTCTTGCTTACTGTTGGAATTCTGCTGTGATACAAAAAATCTAGAACACATTTAAAACCCACATGCACTTAGTAAAAAATACGTAATGGCAAAATGAGCTGAACTCATTTTGATCTGATGCATTGACCTGATCCACTCTGATCTTGCAAATACAACCCATGCTTGGCATAGAACCTGCAGGTGCAGGTTCAGGAATAGCGTCGTGAACAGCCTTTGTCTTCAGATTATTTGCATGTATGAGAATTGATTTCACATTACATTTTCAGCAGAATCATATGCAACAAGGGGGTGAAAAAAAGCTGCTGTACTATTTCCCCTTTATAGTAAAGCAAAGCTAAGAACTGCAAGCCCTTGTCTGCAATAATGGAGAAAAAGAGGTGAACAGGTCTTCACCACCCAATGGTTCAGACAGAATCTGTTACTGCTGCACACATTTCCACCTGGGCATTTGGATTCCTCCGAGATGTGGAGGAACCTGTCAGCTCACAGCCCATGCGCTCCATTCCCATTACATTACCCATCCTCCTATTATGCTATTAATACAGAAGATCAGGAACGACTGCTGCTTTTGTCCCTCTGGTACCTGGCTTTCATACGCTTATTAAACAAGCACGATACACCAACATGATGTAAATAATACTAATAAAAGGTGACTTACCTCCACTTTAAGAACTGCACAGCCCCTCAAGAACTCTTGAATATTACCGATGCAATCAGCTTCGTTTTTAGGCTCCAGACAATACTACAGAACAAAACGCACGGAGATGGTTGCGTTACCTCCCATACAGCCTTGTCAGAAGGCCTGCAAGAATATTGACATGTGTGCTTTGTGCCGAATTAGGGAAGCTTCTGGAGGGGGCGGTGGGGGTGGCAGGCAAGCTGTCGAACCAGGAAGAAAGAGCCACTGGAGGAAGTGATGCATGAGTCGAAATGGTCGGCATCTTGTTTTGAATGTCAACATATGACAATGCCCCGAACAGCAGTGGGAGCTGATGACTTTTAAGAACACAGTGTCCCAAACCATCATCTACAAGCAAAAAGAGCTAGCAAGAGTGATTTCTCACAAACTAAATAAAAGGCTGCTATCTTACAGAGGACATTTCATTTTAATTCGACAGCTTTTCTGTGCTGCCATTTCCCATCTCTCAGACTCGTTCCCTTTTTTTCACCTGCAGTTACCTCGCACACTGCGGGACCATATGAACACACCTCAGGAAACTGATAGCTACTGACACGGCTTTGCTACCAATGAATTTGCTGGATGTGTAACAGCTCAAGCTGTTGGGCATAAGGTTTATGTACTCCCAACCCGACCTTGTTCTCCGCTGCGCTTCCCAATTGGCAAAATATTTTACAGTCAGGTCTGAAAGCATACATTTACACTGCTGTAATTCGTGGTATTTACGTAAATACAAACTGCATAACTTATTCAAAACCAGGACATTTCCACCTCTGGTAGGCCCAGTATTTCCTGCCACCGCATGAACATGTGTTACCTCAGCCAACTGCAGCCCTCTGCGGTCGTTTTTCTGGATGGCAAGAGAAAAAAAAATCAAGAAACTAAACCCAAGCTGCATTTTGCCCTCAGCCAGAACTAGTAACGTTTGCATTAGTCATCAGTGCATCACTAGTGCTTATACAGCTTACCAGAGAGGCATATCCCAGGCTGACCCGCAGTTTTACTGAGCAGCGCGCTGGTTTCAGGCCAGCAAAACACATCTTACAGCAGTTACCTTTTCTGCAGACCCCGGAAGGAGCCGATGGATGAGTTTGCAGAGCACGGTTCCATCCTTCAGAGAAGTTTTCAGGAACTCCTCTGGATCATCAACTATTTTCTTAGGGGAGTTCAGAACTCCTAACGAAATGAGCCACGTTACCACTTGCTCTTCTGGATTCATTGCTGCCCCTCTGCCCCCCGCGCGGTTCCGTGCTGCAGCTCGCCCTAACCCACATCCGTGATGTCACCTTCCTGCCTCTTTTGCTGATTGCACGGCTCAAATGTGAAGCTTTTTTTTTTTTTTTTTTTTTTTTTTTGCTCAGCACCAAAGCTTAGAAATTAAAACTTCAGTTATTGTAAGGTAAGAAACGTCTTTTTTACAAAATGGATTCTAGTGTGCTGAGTGTGAAGGCAGATCTTCCACTCCACAACTGCAAGTTATTGGAAGTAGAAGTACTTCATGTGGATACTTACAGTCCACCAAGACCTCACCTACTCACTTTCTCCTTCAGACAGATGCCACGCTACCATCTGGTTCCATCTTAACCTGTGGCTACTGACCGAAGTGGAAAATGTAAATTCACCTGAGCTATTTAAGTATTACAACCGAACTTCACACTGAAGATGACTAGGGAAGAATGCCACACTAAATAGTATCAACTTTCTGTGGTAAGCCTTGCTAGTAAAACTGCCTTTGTATTGTAGTTACAGGATCTAATCTTTGAAAAAATCTAATCTGAGGGGTCAGGAGAAACAGAACAGGAAGAGGAGAAACTACATGCAGCAAATCTAAATGGGTTTGTGTCTTTGCTTTCCAGGTCTTATGGCTGGTATTTCTGACCTCCAGCAGAATAGGAGGATGTTGTGTGAAAAAACTGGTAACACAAAGCAGCAGCCAGTGTGAATGGCACAGCAGCCTGAAGCTGCATCACAGACCTCACTGCCATCTGGTAACATGCATGTACAGCAATCCGTATGTGTGCAAAATGTTTCAAATTTATGACTAATTACAAGACTCTTCAAGGTTGGTTTTTTCCCAGTTCTTGCGAGCACTGCTGTTAGTAGAAATGAGTACTGGCAGTTCCACGTTCATAGCTTAGCTTTTCTTCTCCCATATGCTCATTCTTCTACTGGGGTCAACATACATGCCTGTGAACAATGTACGTAAATAAGACACTACAGTCATCTAGAACGGAACAGCTTCCAACCTGCACAGAAGTGTTGCAGTAGAGGGAAGATTACACACTTGCTTCACCAGGCAGTGTTACACATCTGAACACGGAATGCTTCACAAACTGCCTCCTCCAAAACAAACCTTTTTTTCCCCTGGTAGATGGGCAGTTCTAGAGATCGATGCCTATTGTGCATGCAGCTATTGCAGCCAAGCACGTATCGGGCTTATGGTTTCAACTACTACTACATGAAAATATTTCCCACATCTTGAACACTTACCAACAGTTCAAAAGAGTCACCTCTTGCATATTCAGAAAACCTCCGAATTTCTACTTCAGATAAGCCACTTCAAATCCAGCTTATACACATTTCAGAAAAGCATCAGGACCCAACCAGAAATCTTCCAGTTTATTCACCCACACTCACAGCAGAATTAATTCTGTGGCAAAACCCAGGATCTGAAGGTACAACCCACCAAGCAAGAAACAACTTCTTGCCTGGCCTTTGGAAAAGATTACTTAAATGCAACAAATGCAACCATCAACCACCTCTTGTACAGTCAATCTCTACCCCCAAAAGAGCAATAAGCTTTCATTTGTAGCCTGATTTTCATCAGTAATGACTACATTACAGTCTGTTTAAAAAATAAGTAAATGGGGAGGGGATACACATCCAGCTAACAAATGTCATATACAGTCAGTTACAGGAAGAAAGACTGCTGTTCAGACATCCAGGAAACATTCTAGAGCATCTGTACACAAGTCACTTTTATGCACTGATTTTTTATTTTTTTTTTCAGTAAACACCCAATGCACATGGGGACTGGATTCTTACTCCTGCAATATGTACTAATGCTTTAAACTGCTGACTTTCAATGACGTCTGAGGCAGAAAGCATGACAATGCACCACTGATGTAAATTCCATGTCATTTTGGGCACACATCTACCTTTTTTCATATAGCAGCTCATATGCTGGCATTGCAGTTCAGCTAAAATGCTAGGCTAAATGTTTCAGCCTAGACGTACTCCGACTACAAGCTCTCATTATTACAGTATGACTCCTTGAATAAGCACAATACACTCTGAGACCACACCTAACAATAAACCACCACTACGTAATACTGGTCAGCAATCATTTCTACCAAGAAATAAGAATTTATTTCAAACAAACAATCATTTTATTTAACAACTTATTTATTAACGCTGGAAAACAATGCAGTTTTATCCATTTGAAGGCAGTTTACTCATAGTACCTGCAATTTTTAGCTGAACTTTAAAGTGAGACTCTTAATGCAAAAAAACAGACATAATTTTAATGCCCTTGAAAGGGTACACATGCTTTTTCTTCATTAGTTACTCACTGACAAACCAAGAGCTGTTTAAGTTTTGTCTGTTGTAGAAATAGTATAACATTTATAAGCCTTAACTAAGTACCTCTGCCAATCTGGTCAGTTTTCTGCAACAAATACTCATGCCTGAGCATTACTCTCGCGTGGACTGGCACAGCAGCACACAGGTAGGGTAAAAACACATCAAAAGCAGTATTTTGAAGAAAACATCTTGTTTCCATAGAATTATGCACTTGTTAGGATGTACACTGCTGGCACCTGCTGGAGCTTTCTAAGCACCAAGTACATGTAAGAAAGAATGCTGATCATTCTGGTAACTTATCACTTATACTGCCTCAGTACATCAACACTTTATTCCTCTCATCCAGAGACAATTAGGAAATTTTCAAGTAACAATACTGTAAAACTCCTGCTGATTTCTTGGTGGGGAAGTTTGGAGCTATTTAGTCCTCTACGTTTCAGAGGACTTTAACTCACTTTCCTATAACTGGCTCCTCTTTCAGGAAAGAGGAAAAGCAGTGCGTGTAAAAAGGAACCCTGTGTATTCTTCTGCTGCAGAATTTACTGATGCACGTTTACTGCATAAAAATAGAACTCCTGGCTCTTGGAAGATGTAAGCTACAGGAGACAACTGATTTTCATCTAAGAAACACTTAGATACAAGAGACTAGATGGGCTACTTTCAAAGAGAATTCCTTAAACTGTAACGTTAAGTTCGTTAAACTGTTAACGTCTCTGAAGCAAATACTGGGTGACACCACACTCAAAAGTCAATTGTCAGTTGGATTTTGTTGTTCTTCAATTTTCCAGTGCATGTCCACTGCTGCACTGCCTTCCTGTAGTCTGAAAGAAAGGAAATTCAACTTAGTATGCTCTCAAAAAGCAAGAGACAGACAAAGTGACATCACTGAGTTGTTGCTGCATACACAGTGAATATATTTTGGTTATTTCCAAATTGTCCCAAGAATAAAAAACATCAACAGCTTTATCTTCATTAATTCCAACACAGTCTAATAAGCACCTGTAAGTGACAAAACAAATCTAGTAAACTGATAAGGAAGGTCTTCATTTTAAAAGAGAGAAATTTTCACTTGCCAGGAGTAACTAATTTCCCACTTCCCAGAGAAGAGGTGCAGAGAATTAACAATAACATGGCATGTAAGTACAAAAACAAATTGACAACATTTTGACACCACCTGCATGATTTGGTGAGACCTTTTAAAGTCACCCAGGATGCTGCATATTAAGGATAGTAAGCCATCTTTTTGTTAGCAAGACTTATGGTCTGGATGCACCAGTCTCAAACTTTAAAAATTGATCCCTACTAATTTTTTGGCAGGTGGAGGAAGAGCTTACTTTCAAGACTTAGATTTCCTGACTCCACCCCAGTGCCCAACAACTGACACCAGTGATTTTTCCATGAAAAAAGGCGCCCAATAACCCAGTGTCACTTCCAGAAGGATTTGTGATTTGAATACTTGAATGCAGCCACATACAAGAGCACCACAAAGATGAGAAATTAACACTCGTTTGTTAATTGCTTGAAAATTTTTGAACAGTAACAGCAAAATAGAAGGCTGGTGAGTTAGCAGCTTTTACTTAACTATGTACTTTATCCAACTCAAAGCAAGAACTACAGGCGGTGCTTCTGTATTTCACACAATCACAGAACCATCTAGGCTGGAGAAGGCCTTCAAGATCATTCAGTCCAGCCACCAACCTGATTTACTGGGTCCTGTCACTGTATCACACCCCTTATTGATCTGAAATAAAATCCAGCACCCTGAGATTGAGGAGGAATTTGTCAGGAGTAAATACAATAATTAATGGCATATTCTGACAAAAGTACTGCGCAGAGAAAAAACTGTAAGCAATCTGACGTTACAATATCACACAGTACACAGTAATCTCTTTTATACAAGATAGATCTTACCTAAAATCAAACATGATTAGTCAGATGAACCACAGTATCAACTGCAGCATTTTCTTTTCACTTTTTTAAAAGCTGGACCTCAAAAGTACTTTAAAGTAGCAGCAAAATATTTTTTAATATTTATTAAGTACTGGAAAATGAATTTAAAAGTTACAGTAAAAAAATTCTGGCAAATCTTCTCAAAAAAAAAAAAAAAAAAACAACCCAATTTGTACATACCCTTCAGTCTAAGCTTTTTTTTTTTTTTTTTAAACTGGCAATGAAGACAGTAAGGGTGGTGTGGGGTTTTTTTTTGGATGATGATTCTTCAGAGAAAAAGTTTTCCTGAACTCCGTTAGCAGGACAGCAATTACTGCTTTCCTCTTTTGCTGGTAAACAGCAGAGAAACACAACGGTTGCTATTACACACAAGATCTGAACAGTATCTACTTGTTCTGCCACTCGCAGAAGATTAATTCTAACAGGGTACAATTCAAGGCATCAAACACAACTCCATGTAGCTTCATCAAACATGAAACTACGAAGTTTTAAGCTTCTTTTGACACAAATGGAAAGTACGCAATTTAATCCAAGGACCCTTGCTGTTATTCCAATCCAGATGTTTTCATTTTTTGAAGACTCCTAGACTAAGTATGGTGCATCTATAACCATATTTTATGATCAGTGGTTCCCAAGTGGACCATTTTCTTTAGGGGGAAGTCACTCACTGAAATTTCTAACTTGGCAATTAAAAACCCTGCTCAGATCTGCTCCTCCAAAATTTGCTTTCAGAAACGAAAGGATTACTTAGCCACCAAGGATGTCCACCCCAACACAGATCCATCAAAAATCTTCCATACAGCTACTACAGAAACACAGCAATTACCTGATCTACCAGTACAGGCATCATTCATCTCTGCCACCAAACCAGATGAACCTGCTTTACTTCAGAAGCATCTTCCAGAAGTTATCATCCTGTAATCAAAATAAAACAAGCTGAGAAAAATACATTTTACAGCACGAGTCAATTTCCCCATTTCCCCGTGCTTCCCCCCATTTCAAGAGTCACAAGCTTGGGTTTGCAGATTAGTCTGTTTCAAGTTTTACTACTTCTCTTCTAAGTGGTGGAGGATTCACTGGTTTGGAATGGACTGGAATGACTTAGTGATTGGTTGCATGGCTTATGGATTCTCATTCCTTTTCAATGGTGCACTGCCATGTAAAATCCATAAGTTGAACGACAAAACATACTGAGGACTAAACAGAAGTAAAAAACTTTGGTTTTGCTTTTAGTTGGAGGTCTTCACGTATACTATATTCAAGAGCATCATTTGAACTTCATGGCTTTACCTGAGTCATAACTTGTCACAGGTTCTGCCACATGTACCAGGTATCCCTGTAACGCTGCATCAAAACTGAACAGTCAGGCATCCAACTAAATGTCAAGTTTGCAATGGCTTGCTTCAAACTCCCAATAGCTGAGATGGTATCTGTCAATCTAAACCAATTCCTGACTTCACAAGTCTTTTAATTTTCTTAAAATAACAGCACACGCAGTCTGAGCGTCTTCACTGAAAGAAACCGGGCACAGAATACCCCCTCCCAACCCTACTTCACAGCATTCTCTCTAAAGCGAGCTGCATTCTTATCTTTAGTTTCAAAACTGGTGCCATAAATGCTTTTATCCAAGAAGAAATGTTGAATTTTGAGAACTTCTAATGTATTGAAGTATTTCATTTCCTTACTTTTTTAAATCTAGACAGCACTTCCATTGCCATGACGTGCAGCTTGTTTTACCGTACTAGAGGAAGAAACTTGGTTCAATTTTGACTTAGACTGAAAAACTAGTTTGCTTTGCTTACCATCTTTGCTGTTTCACAGGCATTTGCTGCTTTAAATCAGCTGTGGAATGCTGAAAGTTTCACTTGTTTTTAGGAAGCCATAAGCCTTTGAGAAGTTGGAGAGAAAGACTTCTTTGCTTATCTTATTTTCTCCTTTGGAATCAAAGATGTTCCTTTAAAAGTGAAACACTACAGAGTTGCAAAAATTTGAAACAGTATGAGTAAGCATGGCTTTGTAGCTTCTTTGATGAATTGGTCAAACTTTTTTATTTTTTTTTTTAATTTTTTTAACAGTATACTGTAGCTGACTTACATGTACATGGTTCATTTGATGGGGAGAACTTTTTAAACTCCCCAAGAAACAGGAGGAAGGCAAAAAAAAAATAGTATTATCCACATGTTTTTTCAGGTGGATTGACTTTTTTTTTTTTTTTTTTTTAAACACAAGGATCTGAAGGCATTTTCTACTAGGAACACTGACTCCAGGGAACACTGACTTGGAATTCTAGACAAAAATGAACTTTCCTGTGGAACATCCCCACCACCCTCCACATCACAAACAATACTTTAAGAGCAAGATGCTGAATGCGTGGAACAATCCAGCTCCTTTTAGATAGTTGGATGTCGTGTGGAAGATCTTAAGAACTGCTTATTCTGTTCACGAGGAAAGTCAGATGGGAAGTGTGGCATTTCAGGGAAACTTTACTTTGGAAATTACAACACTAGTACACAGCTCAAATTTTATACATTTAACATCTGCCTTTCGAAAGAAATGTTAACAATTTTGAAATGAAATTAAACACTGGTTTAACTTTTCTTCACAAAAGCATAAAAGTCATGGAGGGGAAAACTTAACAGGCAACAATAAAAAAAGGTAAAAACAACTTTTCCTTTTAGTAGTCCTCTGGTAGTAAAGATAGAACTTCCACTTTTTTTTTTAATTTGTTTGAGAAGTAATGTCTTGGTCCAAAAAAAGTTAAGAGTGTTTTTAGTATCTGCTTCTGCCTCCACCTCTGTCAGATCTGCTTCCGCCACGGCCACCACCTCTGGGTGCTCCGCGGCTTGAACTACTGTATGAATCACGAGGAGGTGGATAGCCCCTTTCCATGGATGGGGGAAGACCCCTGTCTTGTCTTCCAACACGATCACGGCCACTTGAGTAGACATCACTTCTGCTGCTTGAGTAACTTTCTCGGCTTCCATATCCATCACGTGTGCTGCCGTAATCATCATATCGACTGCTTCCACCATAAGATGGCGGGGGCCCTCGTGCAGGTGGAGCACTACGTGAGTTACCTGCAGGGTCAATGGTCAGGTAATATGGCAACACCATAAGTTATATAAACAATTTCAATCTGAATTTACAGAATTGCTGTATTAAATGTTTACTTTTACTCTTTTGTATGCATTGAGATGTTCTTTATATAATCTGCCACGTTAATGGTATTTTAAGTGGGAATTGCGTATCAGGCAGTGAGTGGATTTAACAGACTTTGAAGGAATGAAGACGGTGTTTATGCAGGCAGGCTCTTTACTGGGCATTCCAGAACAGCTTGTTATTTTAGAGAAGAAACTCAGCCACATTTTCCAGAGATAGCTGCAATTCTGAACTGTAGACTTTGCTTCTTTAACTTACAGCTTAACAATGGGATCAAATGATAACCAACAACTGCACTTTCACTGTAGGGGGAAAAAAAAAATGCGCCACTTCCCCCTAAAACAGGATCAACCTAGTAAAAGTCAGACTTCACGACACCCGTACAAATTACTGCATGATCCTCAAAATGGATTCTTACCATAACTCTCATACGAATCTCTGTAGGAACCTCCACTTGGATGATCTGAGTAGTCTCTGTCACGTCCACCACCGTATCCGTCACGATCGCTGTAAGAGGAAAGGCTACTGAGACTCAGTATAAACCAGTCCGATCACAGCAGAAGCAAACAGACACAGACAGAAATCCAGTAGTAGATACCTATAGCCCCTGGAGGGGTATTCATCACGTGAACTGGAATGACCATAATCGCGGTACGCATAGTCGCGGGGAGGTGGCGCATAGTCCCGTGTGTCCCTGGAACTGGGGTAATCTCTGCTCGAGTAACTACAACAAACAAAATTGGGTTACGTCAGAGTAATCAGGGATCAAAATCCTCTGACGAATGAAAACATTGAGCGAATCTAAATCATTAAGAAAATTTACCCATCTTTAGTGCTATAGCCATCATCTCTTGGAGACATGTAGACATCTCTTCGTGACGGCATCGGTTCTCTGCGTGGAGGACCACCATAACTGTCTCTTCCACGTGACACAGGAGCTTAAACAGAAGTTGTAAAATATAGCTGCACTTAACCACACAGAAGACTCGAGGCAATTACTACTGAACGATTCACACAGACTTAGAAGCATCACCCGCAGCCTACATCCACAATACTTTTCCACTTATGAAGTCTTAAAGCAGCATTACAAGGAACACAACAGATCACACCAGAGAACGATGAGAACTGATAGATAATAAAAATGATCAACTAGCCCACAGAAGATTTAACTTCAAAAGAAAACAATGCTTTCCATAAGTTCCTGATGAGTAAGGCATTACAAGACACTGACTAGGCAACAAAGCAATTTATCAAGTTCTTACCTCTTCCTCCCATGCTGCTGCTACGCACTGGTCCCGAAGGTGCAGATCTTTTAGGTGGAGGGCCTCCACTTCGTGGAGGTGGACCTCTCTTCATGGGAAGCGGCCCTCGAGAAGACCCTAGAAGATAAGCCACATACCACCTTGTTACTTCTGTAATACTTACCCTTATTCCCCTAAAGCCTCAACTCCAGTAATCTAACTGATGTTACCACTACTGTGTAAGATCAACAGTAAACCTCTAACATTAGACCCTAAAAATACCTTTATCTTGTTTTTCAGTCACTACTAGATGCTGCTGACAGAATTGAAAGCATGCCAGATAAACTTTTTTCACAGCTTAAATTCCTGTTCAGAACTGTCTTACAGAAATGATCTAAAAGCCACAGTGTGTGCTGCGAAGGAGAAAGAAAACTCTTTCCTGTCATCAGTCTCAGGTTAAATGCTCGAGTTACTGTCCTCAGAAGACAAAAGCCACCTGGGAAGACTCACTAGAGAAGATCCTACATAAAGAGGGAACAGAGATACCGTAGGACCTACTACATAGATTTTCCAAGAATAGAATTTTCACTATTTTCAGGGCTTTTTTTCCCCTGCACTACAGCTTTTACTGTTATAAAACACATGCTGCTTTATGTGACTGTTTTAGTACTGAAAAGTTGCTGAATAAGTAGGTATATCTAAGTTAAAGCACATCCAGTATCGAGTTGTGTACTATCCTTCCATTTCAGAGAGCTTCAACTCAAAAATGTCATGAGCAACATTTAGCTTTCCTAACTGTCACTGTGACCCCAATCATTTAAACAGCTACAGTTTAGTGAGTTTAGACCTCTTGCTAGTAAGAACAGAAAGCACTTCCCTTACCCTGGTGGAAGAGAATCACTTTTTCACCTTGAATACAAGAAAGCTTCCTTTCTCACGTGCAGGGCAGGAGTTTTGTTTCTTTCATAGCCAAAAGCCAAGTAGAGCGTTAGATGTAGAAGGGAATCTTCACATTTGAAAGCCTTTTTCTTAAGGTGTACTTGCCTAATCAAAAATTTGACTCAACTGCCGAGATTACATCTCATGATTTTAATAACGAACAAGGAGTGCACTATTCAGCTGTTTGACTTTTTCCAGTAGGATTATTGTCATCTTCCAATGGGATTGTCTTGTATGTTGTCCAAGTATATAATGAGATAGGTAAATACATACCCAAGTGACTCCCTCTTGAAGGTGGTCCTCTCGCGCCACTTCCGCCTCTTCCACCTCTAAGGCCCCTGGGAGGACCTCTGCTTCGTGGAGGGGGTGGTGGCCCACGCCTACCACCACTTTCAAAGGATGGCTTGGTTGCTTGTTCCACTTTAATTGCTTTCCCATCTAATGACTAAAGAAGAAGCTGCTTTACTTATTGCTCAGTCATGTTTGTATTTCTTAAATTAAGCCCTTCTTGCTTCACTATTATAGGGCTTCCATTTTATAAAGTTAGAGCAACTCTAGAACAGATTCAGTCTTCAGTATTAGTCCCCACGTACTCAGCAGCATGTTGGGCCTAATTTCTAGAGTACTTCATTCTCGTGGTATTGATGAAAAAACACAGAGCAGCATCAGAAAGCACTTTCAGTCAAAATAAAAGTGTCCAATAACTACGGCAGCCCCATGTCATTTATTGCGTAAATGAAATATGATTTATGAGCTCCAATTTACTTCCAATTGCCACGGACTTTTGCACCAAACTGACTGCACCAGTAGTTACAGGATTAAGCTGAAGATATCTTAGCTTCAGTTGGGGTTTCTGGCAATGGGGAGGCCGTTTTAAGTACATTTTCTTGATGTCCTGATTAAACGGTGATCACTGAAGTATTTAGAAGTAATTTCAGCATCTACAAAGCAGACCGAGTATGGCAATTCAGCCCTTTCCTACCATTTCAAGGTGAGTTTTCAAAAAAAGGAGGTGACTGACACAATTTACTCTATTACTTGCTTTTCCAGAGTGAACTTTTTTTTTTCCTAAGTGGATGCTTTTTCTGGAGCACAGACCTGCAATAACAGGAACTCTGCAGCCAGCTATTATGCCTCAAATACGAACATGCGTTAAGACATACTGAGTAGCTCAGCAAGTGTATCCATGGCATCCTCTTTCAGACAATACACATTTGGTCAGGAGAATAGTCAAGATAGAGCTCTATTGAAATTAGTTTACTGCACATCTTTATTGGCAAATGCAGCTTGACTTTTTGTAAGCTAAATATCTGTAATTAATGAATAAGGCAGTGTTGTTAATTGCACATTATTGCAACAGAAGAATTCCTGGTAAGTGTCTCACTCTGCACTGCTAGTGGTTGTTTATGGAGGTAAAACTGTATCTTCTTCCTTGTCCAATGAAATCTGCCCCTTTCCAACATCATCCACTCTAGCAGTGGACATATTCCACCTCTATACACAGCCGTAGTTACTACTGAAAAACTGAGAGTGTATATCCAAAGGTTTGACTCAATCCATCTTGAGAAAAAAAAGATTAGCAACATAACATTGGTCTTGCTTTTGATTTAGCTTATATAGTTTCTCAATGACATTCGGCATGACAAGCACAGAACATTCCAGGAGCACGCATGAACACTGCTAATCACTGGAACCTAACAGTTGATACCTAGCTCATAACTAGTTTTGCTATCTCTCATATTCCAGACACCTTTCTCACAATGGGAAAGGTAGGCTTAAAGCCTTAAGTTTTGCTACCATGACCACAGGAGTCCTGTTTTATGGAAGACTACTAACAATTTGTTTGGATTTTTGAACCCAAATATCATCCCTTCCCACCAGTAGGGGTTCTGAACACCTGGATGTCAAGTCCAACTTGGTGTTTTTAACTTCTTGTTTGCTTAAACACCAGAGGCATGGTTTTCCTAATGATTTCTATTCCTTATTTTCTTCTGCCTTGCACCTATGCACATTACTGAGGCAAAACATAGTTGCATTTAAAACTGCTTTTAAGCAGCCTAATTCATGTCTTATGTCAAAAATAAAATCTTTGTTTTTGCTGCTGTTAACCAGAAGGTACTTGTTTTAAAATATAAGATTGGAATGGGAAAACCATCTTCTTTTATAGGTTTTTCAGTCAAACGAAAATTCATCTAACTGATAAGACAGAACTCAAGACAAGCTATCTCAGAGCAAGAAATTTTCAATGGGTCCAAAACACCATCTGTCAAAACAGGCACTCATCAACTGGTGTTTAAAATCTTGATTCCAAGTATTGCAACAGTATTTTTAATACGAAAGGGGCACTATTTGGTGGTATTATGTTGGTGCTAAAAATAAAGTCTACTATATATGCTCACTTAAGGATAGTAGTAGATTTGCAACCACAATTTTAAAAACTCCTGCATGTGCAATGAACAATCTATACAGTCTTGAAATGTGCCCAAGGAACCTGAAGCAAACAATTAGAGAATTGTCCTGTAAACTGCTCCATGTTGCAAAACAGAAGTTAAATGAGGTGTATTTGTAAAGTTTGAGTAGCTGTAATTCAAATATTCCAAAGAAACTTGCATGAACCAGCAGCCTAACGTCATGCTGGTGCTTCCTCTCTGATGGACCACTTCACTGTTGATGCTGCTGCAATTCCATCATCATTTGTGTTTCTTGACAACACAACATGAGCACTTTTCTTCATTAAATACACGGAAGAACCAAAGATCATTTCCTATCAATCCAAGCTTTTCTGTATTATAACACTTCTTCACAGGAAGATTTGGAAATAAGTTTGTTCATTAGAGGACAATAATCTTCCGTGGTGGATAGTAGCATTCACTTCCAAGCTCTTAACATGCTCCAACTGGCTTGACAGGTCTTCAACTGGAAGAATGGAATGCTTCAAATGGAATTTTATCCTTGGCTTGACCCAGATGTTTCCTCTAAAATCACATTCTCTTTAGTTACAGATTTTTGTACTCAGGACTTCAAATATGAAGAACAGAACAGCTTAACAGAAAGTTCACTACAGACTTGGGAGTATTCCCTTGTACTCAGACAAGAAAGTGCATTTTATGACACAAGGATGACGACTTCGCTGCCTTGCAATTAAGATTTTTTTCCTAAAGAATTTGCTGTAAAATGCTTTACAATTTCTACTGTGCCATCCAGGCTATAACTGATCCAATTTTGCAGAGAAAGTAATTTGAGAAATTTCCCTTCCCCCAAAACCATTATCTCCTGACCTCCTTCCTCAGGACTAAAATTTTCAACAAGCAAGCTGAGACTCATTCATGCCTGTTCCATTTCAGAATGAAATATTTAACCCCATTTCTTCCCTCAACTCCAGCAACTGAAGATACGTTCCGATGTTCTTGCAGAATTCAACCAATTCCACCTCTTCTGCTGGCTGCAACTTTGAATTTCATTGGAATGACAGACTGAGATACACACTGCCCATACATCACCTGTTTCCCCTTGGCTAGGCAGGTCAAGTTTCTCATTACAGACTGCCTGAGCTCGTCTGCACAGTGCTTCTGCTGCTGGCTCCTTTGAGATGCCTGGATGTTTCATGAGCACTCCATCACTTCCAAACAGTCAGAAGAACTCTCATTTTGGACAGATTAGAATGAATTCCTCCCACAGGATGCCTCAAGCATCACTCCTCTTCTGACACAGAATGCAGTCTTTTTGAAGTATTGGCATCACTTGTTGTCCAGAAGGCTTTCTCATGTAACATTCTTGCCTCTTCCACATTCACAACTAAACCAAGCTAGATAGGTACAGAATTGGAACTATACACAGCTATGCTTGCAGGCTTACACTGAAGGCCATTCTTGCCCAAATCCTGAGTGAGGATGTTATTTCCAAACACTGCTGTTCAAATTTCAAAGATGAAAGTATGTTTAGATTTGCAGCTCTGAAGACAGAAGCCATGACAATGATCACCCACAAGTCAGTACTTCCTAGTTCTCAAGTGATCCAGACGGCGCGTTCCAAAATACAGGCAAACTCAGATTAGCTACATGCCATTTAATGCTTCTTTACTGAACATGACTTTTATGAACGTTTCCAGCGTGAATATACAACATTTAAAGACCTAGAACAGCTGTTTATTTTCTGAGTTTCCATTTATTTTCATTTAAATGCTGCACTCCATGAACAGTTGTTAGGATTAGGAACTGAACTCCTTTTAATTCCACAATTCGTTGTTGGTGCTCAAAGTTACTGTCTGTGGGGGTTCAACTGAATTAGTAACTCAGAGGAAAATCAGGATTTTGAAACTGCAGTAAACAGGTCTTCAGAACTGTAGCAAGCTACACAACGGAGACAGATTCATTAACAGATGCATCTTTAGGGATGTTTGGACTGGTATAGAAAGAACATCTGACTTATTCTCCACACTAAGAAAAATGACTAGCTTAAAGTGGAAGCAAATCTCCATGCAAAGTTACAACAATCATCAACAGATTGTCCTCAAGAACTCAGAAACTAAGCAGCACACACACCAGAAAGTCTGCTTTAACACAAAACTAGGAATAACTAAGTTTAATTATAAGCATCATCTGTGAACACTACAAACTCATTTTCTTACTCCATAAGTGCAGGTATTCGCTATGCTTTACTTATGGACTATGCTGAATTGAAAGAAAACCATCAGTCGTTATTTTGCACTAACAACTATCAAAAGCTCAAGTGCTATTCAACCATTCTGAACAGAGGCTTTCTTAACCTTAGAAGAGATGCTGTTAGCAGAAAGCCCAGTTCAGCATGATCTTTACAACTGAACTCTTCTGACTGCATATGACAGACAAGAGTCTGAAATTCAAATCAACTGACATGACAGCTTACACCATCTAAAGAGAGCATTTCTTTGAACTGTTGTTGATCACTAACTCACAAACTGACATTCAGCTTTTCAAATATACCAAAGCAATATCAGATCACAATAACCTACATTCCTCCAGCAAGCTATCCTGATGTGAATCTCAAATTCTGCTCCAAATTCAGTTTTCCTTTTTAAAGACATAGTATTTATTAGTTTGGTACTTTTTTTTTTTTTTTTTTTTTTTAAAGCTGTGTAGTTCTGTTGCAGGGTATGAACAAATTCAAGTGCTGGTTAACTGCAGAACAGTTTTACTGTAATTGGCAAGAAACGCCACATATATAAGGATACCTACAAATTAACAATGCATCAACACACCACAGTGAAGGCAAATCACATCAAACCCTTATCAGGGGAAACATTCCTAGTTTTCAGGCAACTCACTTCCCTAAAATATGATTTATGCAGTATTACATTCAAATACAGTAAGTACAAAACAATTAGAGGAGGCATGCAAGAGTGAAAAGCTGTCTACTAGAAAGCTCTCCATCGCTAACTAAAAAAGAAATTGATAACCAAATGACAGCCAGGCTTCACTTTCTACTGTCAAATCCAGAGTCAGAGGAAAGTGATTCCAGCTTCATGGAGACAACAGGAAATAAAGACATCCTGACAAATTCAACCCTGTGACTTGTCTCCAGAATCTTCTAGTCCATTATCTTTCCAAGTCTTATTATGAGTTAAATTAGCTCCATCGAACAGCACTTTTGCTTAGCAGCAACAGCAAAGATGATCTCAATTCCTACCTTTCCATTCATGTCTCTGGCAGCATCTTTAGCATCTGCTGGACTCTCAAACGTTACAAAAGCAAACCCTCTTGACTTGTTGGTTTCACGATCTTTCATCAGGAGGACTGCAGTGGAAATAAAATCATGTTACCCTCTTCTGCAATTAAGCAACAAAACTTAACCTTTATTTACCCTTTAAGCTCAGAACTTCTTAGAGAAGATGATCATTTCATAAGATCAACATTGTAAGAGTCATCATAGCTGTCTTCTGTTGTTTCAATCAAGATGGCAAGAGTATCCTTTGTTTTTTACCTTCCACAATGCGTCCATATTTGCCAAATACAGCCTCAAGGGCTTTCTCGTTTGTCTCTGTGTTCAGGCCACCGATGAACAGTTTCCCAGGACGATCTGCTTCAACCATTTTGATGATACAAGAGACCTAAGAAAACATACAGCTGTCATTAACAAAACATTAGACTACAGCAGATCACTGGACAATAGCATAGAATATTCTCTCTTCCTCAAATTCAAGCCAGTTTTCTTTGAACAAAATGCCAAAGAAGAGATGTTAAGCACAAAGGGAAAAAGAATAACTACAAGGTTGAAGCAGTTATTTCCAGAAGAAACTCCAGAAAACAAAGCAGGGCTCTAATGAGAACAGTTATAGAATAGACAATGGTGGACAATGAAAAGCTAAGCTTACTGCCTTTTTTGCCCCCGATGGTCATCTTAGCATTCAATTTGTCACACTCCTGTCACAGATTC
The DNA here is from genome assembly GCF_951394365.1 of Tetrao urogallus. Lineage (NCBI taxonomy): Eukaryota > Metazoa > Chordata > Aves > Galliformes > Phasianidae > Tetrao > Tetrao urogallus. The sequence goes on along the minus strand of NC_136826.1, from coordinate 14,783,522 downwards.
TTTCTTCTATGAAAACAACTAACTTTAAGATAAAACCGAAATGTTTAAAGTCAGGTGCGCCACCATTCAAAATTAACCCCAATCTTTTATGGTATTTTAAGTACATCCACACTAAGTCAAAGCCGAGGCCTACACAACACGACAGCCTGAACGGATACCAGCCCAACACGGCTTAGAGGAGCGGAACGAGAAGAGCCAGAGACAAACGTGCTCTCGGAGCATCTGGCGTTCCGCCCGGCCTTGCAGACCGCCGTTACCGCACGCCTCAGGCCAGTGGCGGGAAAGCCCGGCGCCCGGCTCGCTCGGCACACAGGCACAAAGGGCTCCACAAGGCGCCGGCGGCGGCCGGGCCGCCCCAATCGCGCGGGCGGACAAGCGGCGGCCGCCCCGCTCCGAGCCTCGTAAGCGGCGCACTGGGCCAGGAAGAGAGAGGAGAACAAGGAGGGGGCGCCGGACCCTCCGCGTTTTCCACACACCTCCACAAAATGGCGGCCACCTCTAGCAGGGCCTTCTTTCCCTCCCAGCGCCAGGCGAACGTCTCAGCGCTGAGCGGACCGCGCGCCCCAAGCCTCGCTCCGAGCCCTCTGCTCGGGCCCCAGGGCGCGCCCGCAGCCGCCCTCCCTTTGTCCTCCTCGAGGAAGCGGAGCCCGCGCGACGGGACCGCTCCAAGAAACCCCCGCACCTAAAATGGCGGCCAAGCGCCTCTCGCGCCGGGGACCCCGCGTCCCGCCAAGCCGTCCTGCACCCCGCACGTGGGCCGGCGGGCAGGGAGGGAAGGCGGCAGGCCGGGCTCCACCGCGCCGCGCCTCGCCCCACGTCCGCAGTGACGGGCGGAGCGCAGCTTCTCTCCGCGGGCAGAACCTTTCATCGCACCACCGCGTTCCACATTCAGCTCTCACTTCGCAGGGCCCCGTTCTCCCCTCCCCGCAGATCCCGGGCCCGCTCGGCTCGCCTCGCAGCACTTACCTCCGCTCCCACCCTGCCCCAACTGCGCAATGGGAGCGAACAAAGGAGCTGCGGCCCTTTATAGCGCTGACGTCACCGCCGGCCGGGGCCCCGGATGCACGCGGCGCCGAGCCCAGCAGGGGGAGGCCGCAGCCTGCCGGGCTTTCAGCGCGGCGGCGGCGAGCTGCGGTGCGCTGCGCTGCGGCCGGGAGCTGCGCTGCGGCCGGGAGCTGCCCGGGGTTCGGCGCGCGCCGCTGTGGGTAGAGTGGCCAGGCCTTCGTGAATGAGCGGGACTTTCCGGTCCTCGCTGGAACAGTTGTTCTGTGGTCGGTGGTGCTTTTCCCTTTGTCTGTTTGCAGCTCTGCCTGGGAGGTGTGGATGGGATTGCTCTGAAGACTCACTTTACAGCTTTGAACAGTTAAGGTTGGAAAAGACCATCGAGACAATTTAGTCTAACCATCAACCCGTCACTACCAATCCACATCCATCCTTTTCTTGACTGTTTGCAGGGATGGTGACCACCACCTACCTCCCTGGGCAGCCTGTACTGCTACCTGAGCTCTGTGAGAAGGAACTGTCAGTAATATCCAACATGAACCTCCCCTGGCACAACTGAAGGCCATTACCCCTGGTCCTATTGCCATTACCTGGGAGAAGAGGCCAACCCCCACCTTCCTAAAACTTCCTTTTGAGAAATATTAGAGAGCGGTAAGGTCTCCCCTGAGCCTTCAGTTCTCCAGACTGAACAATCCCAGTTCCCTCATCTGTTACCCACAAGATCTGTACTCCACACCCCTCACAGCTTTGTTGCTGCCCTCTGGACATGCTCCAGGGCCTCCATGTTTGAACACAGCACTTGAGGTGCTCAATACAGAAACAATCACCTCCTGCTCCTGCTGACTAACATTACTGGCTCTCTTGGCCACCTGGGCACACTGCTCCCTTTTGTTCAGGCAGCTGTTGATTAAAACCCAGATGTTTCTGAATTAACTATTTGCCATTTGTGCTCAGTTATAGTTCTGTTTATAACTTCCAAATGTACTGTTTACCAGTGATATAATAAGAGCAACATCCTTGAATGTTTGCCATTTTGCCTAATTAAGGTGCTTGCTCAAAGTTATAGTTTTGTTTATAACTTCCAGATGTACATCTTATCTATCATAAATAGCCTTCCTGACCACAAGACTTCCATAATAAATCCTTGAATAAATGCTGTAAAATTGTCACATCCTGAGAACATCAGACTATTCTTTAATTTTTCAGTCTCCTCCATTCAGTTACTGACGTTCAACTCTTCTGTGTGTTAGGAAGAGTAGAATGCAACACTGCACCAGACTCCCTGCAGATCTGTTGAAAATACAAGGCAGCTCTCAAACACTTCAGCACATAGTGAGTACTCGAAGATTGTTACCCTTCCAGCATAGATGCTAAACATTTCTGGGGGATATTACTGGGCATGGGAAAAGGGGAAGATGAGCTGTCACAAAGTGGGAGGGCATGGCATGTGATGATAATGCAGTGGCCAAAAAACAATACAGCTAAATTCCTGTCCTGGAGGTATTCAAGGCTAGGTTGGATGGGGCCCTGGCCAACATGATCTAGTGCATGATTTAGTTGGTGACAACCCTGCCCATGGCAGGGGGTTGGAACTACGTGGTCTCTGAGGTCCTTTCCAACCCATCATAGGATGGCATGTGAAATTTCTTTGTCTGCTTCCATGCCTTACACCTGTGTATTTGCTAATCGCCTCCCAGGTAATTGGAAATAAAAATTGGAAACTAAACTCTCTTTTTCCTTCTCTGATTAAAATAGTAAGATATTTAATTAGCACTGTAGTTTAACACAGCAGGCAGCAAAGCACATACAGTCTGATGAGGGAGAGAACTTAAAAAAAAACCAACAAAACAAAGTAGAACTTGTGGGTTGAGATAAAAACTATTTACTAAGATAGAAAAGGAAGTGGGAAGAAAGGATTACAGTAATGATTATTGTTCACCACCCACTGACTGTTGCCCAGTCAGTCTCTCAGCAGTAGCTGCCTGCCTGACCAACTCCTGACTGTTTTTCAATTTTTTTTTTGCACGATGTCGTACGGTACGGAATATCCCTTTTGACCAACTTAGATCAGCTGTCCTGGTTCTGTCCTCTTCCAGCTTCTTGTGCCCCCTCAGCTCCCTCACTGGCAGGAGAAGCTGAAAAACTGAAATGTCCTTGGCTCCGTGCAGCACTGCTCAGCAACAACTGAAAACATCGGTTATCAGCATTGTTATCAACACTGTTTTTCTCCTAAAGCCAAAACATAGCATCATACCAGACACTGTGAAGGAAAAAATAAATTCCACCCCAGCTGAAACCAGGGCAATTAGTAACTCAAGGCTTCATTTTATTAACATTCCCTAGTCTATGCTGTACATGTGGCTAGATGTGATTGGCGCTAACATAATTACATTTGAAACAGCATTAGAACATAACTGCTCTAATTATATTAAGGCCATTTTTTTCTGTCCTTTGTCCTAAAATATACCTTTGTCAGGCCTTAGTCAAAACCTTAGTTTCATAGACATTGCAAACTGGAGCAGTATTTTATCGTCCATTACATAGCTTACACAGTCACACACAGTCTTGTTGCAAGTTCAGTAAGACAGATCTTCTTCCAAGACTGAATAATATATTACAATTCTAATGCTTCTTTCTTTCCTTCTTTGTATTTTTTTTAGAAAAGTTACAGAAATCTTTAGGGAACAAACTGCAGCCTGTATGGAAACCAATCCTTCTTATACTCAAGTCAAAAGTTCAAGGCTGATGAGCTATGGCCACTTATTTTGCAAATGGTATCTCAGCTTCTAATTTTCTGATTGGAAATTAAAACAGCAGTAAAAAGCACCTAATGCTGGCCCCTAGAGTAGGAAACCAACATAGATGGAATAACATTCTGTAAAAGGTGATATTTTATGAAGTTTTTTGATAGCTTTCACCTATAATGTCACACTTATGTTGACCATATGAAGTTTAACAACATATTTAAGCTTACAGTACAAACACGTTTATACAGAGGGCAGTACTTTGGTACATGCTTGCACATTCTCATCAAACATATTGGCATTTTACCAAGTTCATCATACTTGGGCTTTAAACTGGATAAGGGGATCAGGAGAGCCTGGAGGATGAGGACTAGTGAATACATAAATAATCTGGTCACGTAAGACTCATTTGTGTGGGGTTTTGTTTTCATTTTTAGAAAACCAGGACAAAAAGCGTAGAAAAAAAATCACAGAAATAGATCTGCACAAACAGCCCCAAATCAAATAAGCCTAAAACAAAACACAAAGCACTAACTCCATGTCTCCCAAATGTCAGAGCAGACAAGGAATTAGAAGTACATCAGGAAATGCAATCAGAATGGATAAAAAAGGAACATAAATCCCTTCAGAAATATAGTAAAAAAAAAATTAATAACCAAAAAGATCAGTTTAATACTTCCATGACAAAGAGCAATGTTCTGGGCAGCTGTCCCTTCATGGGTATTTATAGAAATTCAAAATTTTTACTTCATAAATTCAGGCTACAGGGGATCAGAGCAGCCATTCTTTCTGGCATTGGCTTTGTCAATTATTTCTAAACTGCTGCTCCATGATGCATTCCTCCCAGATCACCTGCTTGGAAGTCTAATTGTGGATCCTTTCTAACAGTACAAAGTGGATCACAACCCCCTCAGCTATAAACGGAGCTGCCTGAAATAACAACTCAGGTTCAGCTGAGAAGGTACAAGAGACGAGCAATTATTGTTTTCCCTTTATTTCACCAGCCCATCCCACCCAAGCACAGCATTCTCAGCGAGGAGCCCTCGCGCCTCGGGGTGCCCTCACTCAAGATGGCGCCCATCGCCTCACGCGTCATGGCGCAGGCGCCGCGCCGAGGCGCCGTTGTGACGCTGCGGCCTCGCCTGGGGCCGCCTCCGAAAGGCGCTGCCCGGGGACGCGGGAGCTGTCGCCTCGGCTCATGCTGCCTTCGCTCCTCCAGGCTGGAAGATGAGGCTGCCGGCGGCCGGCCTCCTGCTGCTGGCCCCTCTTTGTGCGGCTTTCTACCTGCCCGGCTTGGCGCCCGTCAGCTTCTGTGACGACGACAAGGAGAGCGAGGGCTGCAAGGTGAGAGCCCCGACGGCAGGGCCCGGCACGGTGCTCCCTGCTGCCCGCGGGCACCGAACGGGACTGCGGGCCGCCCCGAGGGTCCCTGTCCTTACTGCGTGATAGCCCGGCCGGTCCCTTCCAGGAGACGACCCTTCCACCGGGATGGAACGCTGCGCCGGCTCCTTCCCCTGGCGCAGCCGGCGGTGGCCGTGGGGCAGCGTTCCGTGCTCCCGCTTCGTTTTGCGGTCGGTGCCGAGGATCCTTCGCCAGTCCTCTCTTCCTTATTGCAGGCCCTGCGGAGGCTCTGGCGTGGCCCAGCGCCGCGGTCGGGCTCTGTCAGAAGTGTGTAACTGCCCTGCGATAACTTCTGGCAGCTCCTGCCAGCCGGCTGTGTGTTTCATGCTGGCTGTGCGGCTGCTTTCGCAGGTTTGGGTTTTTCACACTTCGTTTCTCCGTTGCAGTCGCTGATTGAGCTCTTTGTGAACAGACTGGACTCAGTTGAATCAGTTCTGCCCTATGAGTATGACGCGTAAGTACATCCCAGTGTGCACTTGTGCTTTCTGTTCTTAGTTCATGGTGCAGCTCATGTCACAGTGAGCGTTGGATGTACCGGTGAGTTTTTCAAAGGTTCTTTATGTTGGAGCTGAATTTTAGATTTAGTGTCAACTCTTTGTCACATTGAAAGTCCTTCCTACACGTGAAGCCTAGGAAGACAGGTTTGTGTTCCTTCTTTCTGGAAAATGAAGGAAAATATTTTACCTGCAGCCACCAAAACTTTGTGTCTAATTCTTGTTTGTTTTACTTTAGTTTTGATTGTTGCTGGTGAATACTGTAATTTTTTTTTACGAAGGCAGGTAATCCGTCTTCTAAAACTGATACGCAATCAAAGAGTCTTGTTCTCGAGCATATAGAAAAGAGAAATTTGTCACTGTTGTATGTTGCACACTGCACTGTTGAAGTCTTACACTGTGGAGTGTGAGTGTAGCAGCAAAGCCACAAGCTAGCTCAAAAAGCCAACAATGTCTTTATTTGCATTGAACTTTCTCAAAGGCAATGAAGTCAGGCCCATGTATTGAGGAAAAAGTACGTATTCAGCAAAGATATATGAATTTCTCTTTTTCATCACTTGCTGCTACCCATATTTAAATAACAGACATTGGGAACACTTGTATCTTCTGCTTTATATTCAGCTGTATTGGACTATACTGAGTTGAAAAGAATTGGTTAGTGGCATTTGGCAGTGTGGTGAGTTAATATTGACAACATTTCCCTTCTTTGGAACATGATTCACATTAAATGCTCATTGTGAAGATTCTTTTGGGAATGGAAAGGGGGAGGAGTAGTAATTTTTCTGGTATTTTTTGCAGAAGAGTGGGTAATTTGTGGCATAGGCTTTATTTTTTCTTAATGTGAAACATGCTATTGTTTGTTTAAATTGCCATTTGGAAAGAGTGTTTGGACTAAAAGCCTTGCATTTTGCTAAATGTACTCTAGCTAGGAAAGATCTTGTTTCAAACTGATATCAAAATAGAAGTGTTTCTAAATAGTTTCTGTGAAGGCACTCAAATTTTTGTTGCCAATGGCTGACTTGTTGAAGGAAGCACAAAACTGCCATGTTACGAACAGAAATTAATAAGTTGTTTTAGGCTATTATTTACAATTAGACGTTAATTAAAAATTAAAGGTAACCTTTTCCCCTTTTTCCAGTTTTGACTTCTGTCAAGATAAGGAAGAGAAAAGACCGTCAGAAAATCTTGGGCAAGTGCTGTTTGGAGAGAGAATAGCATCGTCGCCTTATAAGGTTATTTTATACCGTAAACGTGATCGTGGTTTAATTGGAGTGCTGTCTTCTTGAGGGCTATAATCCACAGGCATAGATGAAGGGTTAATAACTGTGTGGCGTTGTTGTGTTTTTCTCTGTTTAAACTTGACATTGTTTTTCTAATAAAAATAAGCAAAAACTGTTCTTACTCCAAGGGCATCTTAGGATGGCTAATGGAAGTTAGGATGCTGGGCCAGCATTCAGTCTTCTTTACCGTTCCTTTGTGACAGAGGAATCTAGAAACTATAAGTAATGTTAGGTGATATGAAATCATTCGTTTTTTAAACTGTAATACTGGGGGCTGTAAACTGCTGGTTCAGGAACTGTTTCAGGTGTAACTTGTTTGTGCTGTCAGGAAATTTCCAGAGTAGGAATGAAAGCCAAGCTGGGGCTTGATCCCTGCTTTATCCTGCTTGTGTGCATTTAATATCTGTTGTCTAAAATAAAAACTTTCATTTTTGATGCATGTCATTTGTCTATGAAGTTTCCAAATTGAGAATTCCTGATGAAGCTGAAAACTGAACTATGATTTTGTGTGAGCATTTCTAGATAATCCAAATCCGCACAGAACAGTGAGGCAGCAGAGTTTGAGGCTACTGCTGCTCAATCACTGGGGACCTAGCCACTTCTTTTCATAGAGCTCTTAAGGAGATGATGCCTCCTCCCTTGTGTAAGCCGTTCCTGGAAACCTCCTCTTCCTTGGTTGACAGTTTCAAGTCTTACAACTGCTGGCCACTTGAAGCTTTTAAATGTGGAGCATGTGTTATTTGGGTTTAATACTCAGAGCAGGTCAAGTATTGCAACAGTTACTCTTTTTGAAATGGTTATGCTGTATGAGAATTGAAAAAGCCCTACCATTTGTTAGCACTTAAGCCTTGATCATGTTAGAATTTTGTGTCATGGTTTTAATTAAGTATATTAGCTCAGTAAAGCAGGTAAATCCTAACTAGGTTAGGAATGTTATTGTTTGGTGGTATCTGCTCTTGAAGTACAGATGCTTTGCAGCCTGCTGTGTTTTTTACAACATTGTCTGATAACTTAATCATAATGTGGAAAACACAGCTAGGATTAACATGGAATGTTCAGAAAAGGTATAGTTAAGTCTGATGTAGCAGATGATGAGATTATCAAAATAAAACAAACCAGTAGAGAAAAAAGCAATCATTTCCTACTAATGTTCAAATTTTGATTCTCAAGGTTTATTTGAAGGTAGTTTATCTGGCTTGTCAGACATTTCTGGCACTTCCAGAATGCTGGCTCTGGATGTATAAAACTCTTGAAAAATTGGTTAAAGCTACTGTCTGGGAAATTGTAGTTGGGAAGCTTTTATAGCAAGGAGGTGAACTATTTTAAAGAAGTTGGCTTTATGTGGGGGGAAAAAAAAAAAGACAAGGTTTTTGAAGCAAAATCTAAATTACTCTTCTTGTGTATTTCCATACCAGTTCACTTTCAAGAAGCAGGAAACATGTAAGAAAGTTTGTATGAGGTCTTATGACCCAGAAAACAGTGCTGATAAAAGCAAGCTGGCTTTTTTGAAGAAAGGAATGCAGCTGAATTATCAACATCACTGGTAAGCTGAGATACGTGTTTGATCTTTCTTTTTTCTGTTCAGTTTTTAGCATAATGTTATCTATATCCTAAGTGATTGCTTTCTTCCTTTTCCTATCTGATTGTTGTCCTCTACTGTGCATCTTTTAATGCAGAGTTTTCAGTAGTGTACGTGTGTGTGGTAAATGTCAGTGTGAATAAGGTGCAAGGACTTGTTCTTTGATTATTTCTGTCTAGGATTATTGATAACATGCCTGTGACATGGTGCTATGATGTGGAGGATGGACAAAAATTCTGTAATCCAGGATTCCCAATAGGATGTTTTGTTACTCCAGATGGTAGAGTTAAAGATGCTTGTGTTATAAATGTAAGTAATGGAACTTTGTCTTTATCGTAGTAGATCTGATTTCATTTGAAGTTTTATTTCTGAGCATTGTTTTCCTGGAAAAAACAGGTATCCTTGTAAACATAGTTAATGTGTACAATATGGGTACTGACAAGCCTGGATGCTTCTTCTCTGTGCAGCATCTCAGTTATGTAACTGTCCAAAAATATTTATTTGAGTGGGTTTTTTTTATCATTATACGTAAAGCTGTCTTATTGACTAAAAGCCTTAGGAAACTTGGAGATTTTGTTGTTGGAATTTCATATGTATCCATCCTCGTACCTATTAACTGTGCCAGTGCAACTTGAAGTTGTTTCTGTGTGAAGACCTGCTTTTTATCAATTTCACACAGAAGCTTTCTAGTGAAGATCTAGAAATGAGCAGTGTTGTAATTGTAAAAGTTTTATGCCAAGCACAGATTACAAGCTAAATATGTCAGGATTTTTTCCCCAAATGGCTGGAAGAAGACACAGCTGTGATAGAAGAGCTATATTCACAACAATTTGAAATGTGTGACTCATCCTGGGAGTTGTATGGTGAACTGATACCCTTAGGTATAATGGTGATACAGTTTTACTTCTCCTAATGTGGAGGACCACACTGTTCTCAGTGAGAATCTGCTGTGACTGTGCTCTGCCACATGCTGTTTGCAGATAGTGCATTTGTGTACTTGTATTTAGCAGAATTCATGTATTTATCATGTGTGTTCAGTTAATTCTGTCTAGCTGGATTCCAGCTGGGTTACTCCTCTAGCTCCATAGACTATTGAAAATGGCCAGCGACTTGAATAATTTGTTGTAGCTAGGTGTTCAGCTCTATCACTTCATGATATTATACTGTAGTTTATGGAGAGAGTAGTTTTTGTATTGATTTAATATTGGTGTATGCTGTCTTGGAAGCTATGTGATACATGACAAAGTCAGCAATTTAAATGAAAATCTTGTCTTGGAAGAAGGATCTTCATACATAATTGGCAATGGTTGAATTTCTTAATGAGTGCTTGGGGACTTCGTAGGGTGCATGGTGAAATGCTGCACATGTCCTTTGTGCTAGCCGTGCTGTGGATGCTCTGTAGCTAATATAGCTGCTGTGCTCAGCCTCCATTGTAGACTGCAGATTCACATTGCAGTGAGAATGTTGCACTGTGTAGCACTAGATAAAAGAATTGTTACATGGGCAAGTAAGGACATGGCACAGTGGTTGTAACTGCAGTCTGGGCTGTGTTGGGGAGTATCATCTAGAAATATACCCAAATAACTACTCCAAGAGATGTAATTATTTGTTTTAAATGGGCAGAAGAGAAGCTGTTATAATGCAGTGGCAGAACTATGATTAATCCAGCTAACATTACTGCCTCAAGTGTTGCTTTGAAATTGAAGGAAACAGATAAAAATACAGTTATAGTATGATACAGGTGTGATTCTGGTCTTCTCCTTTCAGTGAAAGATATCTGGATAACTTTAGCTCAATACACTTTAATATTAGTGTTGGGAGGGGCAGGAGAGGTATGTTGTATGGCAATTGGAGAATGTCTGATTTACAAAAGAAGAAAGGAACTTTTAAACTTCAAAATTCAACCAGAAATCTATCATCTTGGTCCCTTGGTTCAAGTTCTAATTGAAGATTTCTAAACAGTACACTTTTTAGAAGAAAAGTCAACTTGAATTGACTCTGGTATGTATCATCTGTGATTTATTTATTTATTTTTTTTTTTAGTATGAGCTTTATTCAGTTCTTCATAATTCCAAATTCTGGAAGGGTGTGAGTAGCAGAACAGCTACTGAAAATGAAACGTAGCTTTTAGAAGAACGTGGTTGATCAGCTTCAGTAGCTGGAGTGTTTTCCAAGGAGGTTTTATACTGTAGGAAGTGCAGTGGTGAATCTGAATTATGTGTAACTCGATCGAGATTTTTGAACTTGTTTTGGCAGCTTTTTATGGTAACTACAAAAAGGTGGCAAATGCTTTTAAAATCCTGTTAGCAGTACGTTATGCTCCAACTATTAAATTAGCTCTTATTTATACAACACGTTACTATATAGTATATAAGAAAATGCATAAGTGTCTTCTACAAGCATGTAGACCGATGTGTTTACAGTCTTTCCTACTCCTCTGTTGCACATGATGTTATTCTGAAGTTCATGACTGCATTGCGCCCTCTGCTGTTGGCAGTTTTTAATCTCTTTATGGTATTTTGCAGTCAGAGTTTAACAAGAAGAACACTTTCTACCTCTTCAACCATGTTGATATAACAATCATGTACCATAGTGGGAAGGATGAAAACTGGCCTGGTGCAAGACTGGTGATGGCACGACTGAGACCACAAAGGTAATTCTGCTTTAAAGCTGCAAAATTTAGTGCTAGGGAGGCCTAACAGTAGTTTTAAACTTAGAAATGGTTCTTGGTGTCAGTGAGTTCTGAGGAACTGATGATTCTGAACTGTGGTGAAGTTTTCATTATACTGGTTCACAGCTGGAACTATTTGCAGTCAAGGAATTGCTCTCTGCAAACATCATAGAACTTGACTTTTCAGATGTTCAGCAAAGTCCCTCCTGAATGGAAGTCTTATATGTGGAGTCTTATATGTGGAAGTCTTATAAGTAAGCATATGTGGAGTCTTATAACCTGAGATAAATAACAGAAGAATTCTCATGTTTATATTGATTTGCATCTGATTGTTGATTTATTTCAAAATGTGTGCTTTCAAATCCATGAGAAATGTCTGTTAGTTATGGTTTCCCATGTCACCTCTCTTGTTTTTGCTGCATTGCCTCCTAAACATAATTAATACAAATTAGTATTTGTACAGTTATGTTTTTTCCTGTGTTAGTTTGGATAGTGAGGTACAGGTGAAATGTTGAGTTAATACTGTCATCCAAAGTGGCAAAAATATCTCAGACTAACTTATCTTCCTAAACAGCAGCTTTGTAGATTCTGTTGACCAGAGTTGAGATACAAGAATTCAGAGAAATAGACTGAAGCAATTACTTTGGCCTCATGTCTGTCTGTTTGTACTTACCAGTATTTGGGAACTGCTCGTCCTCTTTTTCTACAGAGATTAAGTGCATACTTAACCTATGAGGCTACAACTTCTCAAATCATGCAGGCATCTGCAGTATAGCGTGATTTAGATAGAGCTCATTTTGTCCTGTTGCAAAGATATGGTGTATATTTAGTGGACTAGACTTCCTGTGCAAGTTTGTTCTCCTATTTTCCTCTGTTCCTGGCTGGCAATGAGAACACTGTACCAACCATCTCCATTTTTCATTAATGCTTTATCAGTTGTATCCTAAGTGGTTGAGAAGAAAGAATACCTGTCTGTTCACTAGTGATGCAGACCACAAGGGGGCACAATTAGGTTGCATGTAACCTTAATTTTGTCATTCTGACCTGATAAAAACTTGTCCTAATTACCTAAAAATTCACTCTGAATAGTAGAGCAGATGTGATTGTATTTTATTTCACTATTTTTTTCCTTAGCTACAAACACACGGATGAAAACAACCTGAGCTGTGAAGGTCCACCTATGGAGATTCCTGGAGAATTCACCAACAAACTGAATTTGATCTATACTTACTCAGTGACATTTGAAGTAAGTATTGAATCTTCTGTAAAATACATAATTCCTGAGAAGAACAAAATTGAAACAAGTAGGTAATGTGTTGGCAGCCATAACTGGGTAGTGTAAATTCCCTGAGGATCATCTTGTGAAGCAGTTTTCCCAGAACCTATTAAGGTTTCCATTACTGTATTTAAGTGATGCTTGGAACGTGTAAAGCCTTTTTTCCCCCCCACTGGCATCCAGTTTCAGATAGGAAATCATGTCTTTTTTTTGTAAACTATATCCATGTTTTAGAGAATTGAACAGCGTGATTCCCAAATAATTATGGTCATTCAGGACTCTGATGGTCAGATGATGTCCTCAAACTGTAATCTTTACTTTCTTATTGAGAACCAGCTTTTTTGGTTTTAGAAAACAAATAAAAATATGTAGACTTTGGTTTTGTTCTATTAGGAACAGGCTATTAGATTGATTAACTGGAGTTGTTGTATTCCTTGAGATACACTCTATGTTTTCAGAGTTCAATTAGGTTTATGTGAGTCTCACGTTGAAGAAATGTCTATACAGTGCTTGGGGACTTATGTTTTAAGTATTTATGAGCATATCAGGAGGCTGTTTTTCTAGTGAGGTTGCAGTTGGTGTGTTGTTTTGCTGTGCTTTTCTTTATTTGCTTCCTGTTTGTTTGGAGTGGGTTGCCATTCGACTCTTACTGTAATGTGCTTTATTCAGCCTGCTGCAACTTAGGCAGGAGGAGATCACACTTTCTTGAGAGACTGAGTTCTTTACCCCAGCATGGAAAGTGAGCCTCATATGGGGAGCTGTTTCAAACCTTGGTGCCCCAGTTCCAGTCTGTCCTAAAAGCCTGATTTTTTTCTTCTGTTTTGGGCTATGATCTTAAAGGATTTGGTTTGAGACCACCAGCTTCTTTTGCATAGCTAGTTGAATGGCCATCATATGGTAACAGCTTTTGTTGTACCAAATTGAGTTTGATTTGAACCAGTGACCCTGAGGTGCAAGGCTCTATATCCTCTTACTTTTCCCTTGACTCTCTAAATCCTCCTTAAACTCTCTGATTTTACTACATGAATGAGCCTCCTATGTATTAACATTTTTGTTTAAATCTTGATGATGAATTGCAATGCAGAATTGCAATATTTACCCATTTATTCACACAGTGTGTTAGGCCTTTGGGCTATCTTTTCTCTTTTTCTGCAGCATAGAGCAGGTAAGGCTTAACTGCTGCTGATTCAGACACTTCCAGCAGATGGCATTCAAGGCACTTCAAAATTAACTTTCTGTGTTATCCATTAGTCTTGATTTGGAATGAAATAATAACTGTTTATTTTGAAACTTCAACAATTAAAGTGTATTTAGAAGGAGAATATTTGTTGATGAAGAATATTTAAAAAGAGAACATTAGTTTCAGTAAGCTTAACTACCTAAATAGGTAAAATGCATAAATAATTAATGATCCTTTTTTGATATGACAGCTGATTATGAGAAGGCTGTGGTGTTTAATTCATTGCAACAGGCCAGATATTCAGCTCGAGATGTGTGAGAGGTATACATGGTTGTCTCACTTGTTTTGTACACTCGTGTGCTGAACGTCTAGCATGTGAGCAATTTGACACTCAAGTAGGGAACTGTAGGTCTGGTAAATCTGTCTAAACTAGCTGTGAGCTACTGATAGCTGCTGATACAGGTTGTGCTGGTGAGGAATAATTTGTAGTAATTACAGCTATTTAGTTGTATTGGTGTTTTGCACCATTCTTGATCCAGGACATGAAATGTGTTGAACGAAGTTGATGTTTCAGGTGTATGCTATGTTGGGAATACCTTGAGGTGATGACACGGGTGTTTTCCAGCTTGGGAACTGCAGGCAGCTACGTACCAAATCATGGAAAGATGGAGGGGTTGGTGAAGCTTCAGTTTAAGGTAGAATGCGTGGATGGGAGATTCCAGTAAAATTCTTTGAAGGGCTCAAGAGATAAAAAGAACTAATTCAATAGGTAGGTCTAACATCCAGGGTTTATGCTGAGCTTAGATATTATTGCTGAATGGAGGATTTGTGCAAGAGATTTTATGTGTCTTCCTTCTCAGAGCCTGCAGCAAACTTTAATTTTTGCTATTTAATGTCTTCATAGGAAAAGAATAATATTAAATGGGCTTCCAGATGGGACTACATCTTGGAGTCTATGCCACACACAAACATCCAGTGGTTTAGGTAAGATTTGCATTTATTCATTGAACAGCACTGCAGGGGAACACAAAAGGCTTCTGGAGATATACAACTCCTGCTGTAGTAAAACAAAATCTGTTAGCCTTCAGGCAAGTAAAGTTTCTTGTTTTCATATGCATAGTAACTTATCAGTGTTACATCTCCTGGGACCAACTATAGTATTGCATTTCACCAAAGGAATGCACCATTAGCGTCCAAAAGGAAAGCAGCCTCTGTGGGCTTAGTTCATTCTGTAAAACTTTTGAGAAGCTTCTGCTCTGCAGCATTCTTATTGTTACTGTCTGGCTTCCTCCATCTGTGAAGTGAGAGGTATGTATGTGTACTGCTTGTTTTGTACTCAGCAGCTTCATAAAGTAGAAAGAAGGGCTTCTTTTATGAGGAAAAGAGGCATATTGAGTAAGTAAATAACTTATCTTGCAATGCTAATGTTTTGCAATATTAAGTGTTTGAAAAGGCTGATTGGATTAAACATGTATCCACAAACTATTTACTGCTGATGGAGATTTAATTTGTTCATAACAGCTTTGACTGATTGGTAACTTCCAAATCAGCTTTGGGAGCTGTAGCTGTTTCACAGGGAAAATCACTTTGGCAATATGTAAGAAGGAAGATGGTGAAATGCAATATGTCTGTCTCGAGAAATAACATCATAAACTGCTATCCTTCTGTCTCCTATGAAGTCATGAAGATACAGAACTTGGAACAGCTTATTGTGTCTGGGTGGGAAAGAACTGAAATGTCTAATGGAATTGTTTAGCTTACATCTGAGTATGTAAGACTATTCCTTGGACTTGAGCTATGTTTGGGGTTTTGAATTGGGGGTGCATGCCCTGAAGTCTGAGTAAGTAAACTGAAAGTTTGATTTTTTCTTTGTCTACAGTATAATGAATTCCCTTGTGATTGTTCTCTTCTTATCTGGCATGGTGGCTATGATCATTCTGAGGACTCTTCATAAAGATATTGCAAGATATAATCAAATTGACTCTTCTGTGAGTAAGATTTACACTTTCTATGTGAGCACATTTTCTGCCAATATCAGTAGTAAGCTATCAGTTACTTTCTGAATACAATCTGAAGAGTTGTGTAACTATCAAGAATTTATACATGCTAATATATGTTGGGGTTAAAAATAGCTTTATTGCTATTTTTTCTCACAGCAGGAATAAATGGGCCGATGTGACAGCCTTATTCCTTGGGTGTCACTTGGTAAACTTGTGATATGCAAGGGCAAACTCAACAAAGTAAAGCTGTTGTCTGTTTGCTTTTTTTTTTTCTCCTAAGTATTTCTTTTCGCTAAACCAGTGGCCACAGTGCAGACATTGAAAAGCTGAAGGAAGGTGTTCTGGCAGTGACTCATCATCAAGAGGTGCCAATTGCTTTTGAGAGGCTGCATTTTGGAGTCAGCCTGAACGCACAGCTAGCAGTTATGACGCTGATGTGAGCGGCCGTATGTTACTTACACACCCTTCATCACTCAGAGTGCTCAGAAGCCATTTAGACATGGTTCTGGGCAACCTGCTCTCAGTGGCCCATTTTCAGTAGGGGGTGATCAAGATCACTTTGGGAGCTTCCTTCCAACTTCAATCAGGCGGTGATCCTGACAGTGGCAACCTGGGGTGACACCAAATATTCCTTTTCAATGCAGCCTATTTTCAGTAGTATTAAATGGCTTTGGTGTAAGTGCTGCACTGTAATTGTTGCAGGCACGTGCATAGCACAGAAACAAAGATTTTGCTATGGTCTTGATGTGTTTTCCCTCTAAGCATTCATTTTGAAGTCTGAAAAGCCAAATTTGAGAAGAGCACAGATATTTTTACTGATAGGTGTCTTCTTTCCCTTTTGTAAGAAATCAAGCTTGAAAAGTGTAGCTGCCAGGTATTGTCCCATCTGAAGCTGCATTAAAAAGCTCAGTTATTATAACTTTTCTAGTTCCAGAGTGGTTTGTAGTAGTTTGTAGTTTAGTTTGTTCAGAAAGTGAGTGAGATAGCATGTGGCTTGTGAAGTTTAGGAAGTTTGTGGTCTAAATTTCATGAGAAATACTGTTGTATGCAAGAGAAAATAAATACTATAAATAAATAGTATTATAAAATATATAAATACTATTGTGGGCAAGGGAAATCCTTTGAAAATAACTTTTAACAAGTGATTATAGCAAAAAGCAAAAATAATTGAGTGAAATCCATGTGAGGACTGGTGGTTATCTTCCTAAATATTACAGGAGAGATTATGATTAACATAGGCTAACATAAATTGGTATCTGCAAGTCAAAGATGAGGAATAAAGTCATATACTACAAAGGCTGTAGTTACTGGCTATCTTGATAAAGAAATACTTTAAAAGACACAAAAATGTTTCATATTGAAACTAAAACATCTTAGAGTACTTCTTTTCTTCTGTGTGTTTTTGATATTTAATATCTTATGTTAATGCAAATAGAGGCAGCAATTAAAGTGGAAGCATTTTTCAGCATTTTTTCAACTCTCGTTCTGTGAAGCTCTTGTTTGATCTCTCCATTAAGTCACGTTCAGTATCTCATAACGCGTTGTCTTTGTTAGCTGGTCATTCTTCATGTGATGGAGTTGTGGAAGTGTGCTTAGTTTTTATGGATAACAGCAGCAATAGGTGTGACTTTCAAAAAAAAAAAACCACCAACCCTCATTTTCAACCATTTATAAGGGACTTAACAATGTGCTGTAGTTCAAGGAACTAATTTTAGAAAGGTGTGAAGTAACAGTACAGGAGAAGAGCAAGGCTGAAGCTGCAGTGAAGGAAATTAGCATCTCACACATTGTGAACATTAGTGGTTCTACTTGAAGAGATAAATGCATGACCCTGTGATTATAGTTCTAATATGTGTGTTTAATGTTCAGTTAAAAGCAACTGGCACTAACTTTGTGTGGTGTGGATTTAGTGAGACAAAACATTAATGAAGTATTTAGTTTAGCAAATTGCGTGCAGTACTTCTGGGTTGAATGAAAGCCGTGTGAGGAAGGAACTGATCTACTTCAGTCATTGTATGTGGTTATGTGGTTTTATTTTTGTTTCTCTGAGGGGAAGTATTTGTTTTTTTTAGCAACTTCAGAGAAAAGCAGAGCTGACTGAGGATCTCTGCCATGCCATCCACCCGTTCACCTCTGTCAGTGGAACAAAGAATGTTTGTGCTTGTCCCTAGTGAGTCTAGGGAGCAGACTTTCTGCTGGAGTACAGGGAACAAACCACTTAATTCTTTTCAGTATTGTCACTGAGACTGATATGCCTTATGAGAGGGAGGAAAAAAAAAAAGCTTGAACTAGATTGGAATGGTATAATCAAAGTTAAATGGAATGCTTTGTTTTGGTTTAAATGTAGAATGATGTTACGTGATTTGGCTAATCGCATTTTGTTTCTTTTCTCACTCTGAGGATCTTCTTGATAAATCCTGCTTTTTGCTTTCAGTGAAAACCATTAGGGGGTTAAAAAAAATCAATGAGTGATGAATCAGATGCAATTAGTCTGTCTTCAGAACTGAACTGGAAGTTAATAAAACTTTAAAGATGTATTTCACATCTTGCTGGTGTTAATTCCCTACTGCGTTATGTATCTTTGCTAAAGATGTTGCTGATTTTGTACAGGAAGATGCCCAAGAGGAATTTGGCTGGAAGCTGGTTCACGGAGATGTGTTCAGACCTCCAAGGAAGGGAATGTTGCTGTCTGTCTTCTTGGGTCAAGGAACACAAATTTTCATTATGACTTTTATTACTCTGTGTAAGTAACTAGTTTAGTAAGGTAATGTGTTTGTAGCACAGTAGTGTAAGAAGGATACAATGTTTTCAGACAGTGTTAGAAGCTTTCTCATAGAAGTTTATCCTGTTGTAGGTGATACTGTTTAAAATGTCCTGGTACCTGGGTTACGTCATAGTCTTTCTGACTGCAGAATTGAATCTTCACAAACAAAAACCAACCAAAAGCAGTTCATCATGGTATAAATTATCCAAGGATCCAGTGTTGCAAGTTCAAAGACACATAATCAAAGCTTTAATATTCTCAGAATGTTTTTTTATCTAATATGTTTGACACAACAGCCTGCAGCCATATAGAAATAAGAGCTAGAATGCATGCCAATGAAATAATTCTGACACAACATTGGGATAATGACAGCCTGTTGTAAATAGCTAGACAGATACATGACACTGGTACCTGGCACAAGTCACTGCTTTAGTATGTTATCTATAAAGTATATTATAATTCCTTTTTTTACTGTACCGAAGAATTGGAAAGCATATGGATACTTATTACAAAAGCAGGATTTTTCAAACTTCACTCTTTTTTTTTCCTAGACACAATGAGCTGTCAGTGCTACAGAGATCTGCTCCTTTTTTTCTTTTCATTATGTGATGCTCTGAAAATAATATCAAGTTAAACATTTTTTTCCTGAGGGATTTGTCCCTCATTATTGATCACAGTTTTTGTAACTTCAGTAGTTTCTTGTGCAACTGGAGTGGTGTTGAAAGAAATGAAGGGCAGAGAAAATCCTTTTTCTGCCAAAACCCAAAGCTTTCTACTAGAGATCACTGAGAAACTCCTTTTGCGAGGATCTCAATTTGTTGGCCTTAATAATTAGTTTGGACTTGGACAGCTTTTCATTAATAGAGTTATTTTCAAAGCAACACCTTGGAACGTGTTAACCATCATGGTGGCCGAGGACTTCTTTAGAATTTCAAACAACTAACTTGGTCTTAAGATGTAAGATATGTTTGTTTGCCTTTCCAGTTAGAAATAAGTATGAAGGTATCATGCTTATACAAGATAACAAGATTGTATGTATCTTGTATGAGCATGATACCTTCATACTTATTTCTAACTGGAAAGGCAAACAAACCACAACCCTTAATGTTGTCAAAGTTTTTGGCTTCTCCAGACTTAATGTTCTCCCATTCTTTATGCCATATACTGAACTTATTTTATTACTTATCACTTAAGAATAGTGGCCACATATGTTTGCAGCAAGCAGGAGTGTAGGGATGTTGGAAGCAGTCTTTTTCAAGCTGCACTTTAGTTCAAGTTCATTCATCTATGGGGAGTTCTGTTTTTCAGTCTTCTGGCTATGGCACAGTTTCCCTTTAAAAGATAAGGTACTTTGTAATTAAAAAAAAAAAAAGAAAGGCAAGCATTGACAATAGGGGTACGTTCATATAATGGAATATATGAGAGCTTGTACTGAGCATCGTTTGAATATTTGCAAGTCTTTGTTCTGATATATTTTACAGGGGAATTTAATGTGTCAACATGTCTAAAGATTTTTTTGTATCTTTAGTCCTAGCTTGCCTTGGTTTTCTTTCTCCTGCCAACCGTGGTGCTTTGATGACCTGTGCAGTTGTGCTGTGGGTCTTACTAGGAACTCCAGCTGGTTATGTGTCTGCTAGGATGTACAAGAGTAAGTACAAGCATTTGTTTAATGTGGCACAGCAGGTTAAACTCAGAATTGCTGGGCTTATATAAACTTCACACTGGAGCTGATGTCTCAGACAGTAAACCTGCTTCTTTGTGCCATGTTGCAGAACAGTTGGAAAAAAAGTCTGCATCTTGAAATTGTTTTTACTTTTTCCCCTTAGCATTCAGAGGCGAGAAGTGGAAGACAAATGTTTTGCTTACAGCTCTGCTTTGCCCTGGGTTAGTATTGTTACTCCTTGTTATTTTCCTTTATCCTTAACTCTAAATGAACACTTATTTCTGTACTCCTGTAGCCTAAATGCTTTAGCTCACGAAGCTAGAAGTTGTTTTGGTTTTTGTTTTAGTTTCTGAGGCCACTCCAAGAGCAGGTTCAGGATATAGAAATGGTGAGATGCGTGGAATATCCTATCCATCTCTTGCTACAAATGCAGAAATAACATCTAAATGTACTGTACTGCTTTAGTTGGTCTTGGAGTTCTTGTGAGTGACCTGTTGCAGAATGTTGCTGAGGAAGTTATCACTGGCAGTAGAGCTCTGCCTTTAATAGATAACAGAAAAACCAAAACAGATCTAATAATCTGGAAAAGTTTATTATGGTTTTGAATAATCAGAGTGCAGAGATTCTCATGAAGTGGTTATAATCTTTTTGAAATTGATCATTACCTCACATTACCTGTATTTATGAGATTGCTGTGGTGTGTATCATACTATGACCAATGCTGCTGTGCTTGGGAAGTGGGAGAGCACTGCTACCTTTTGTTTTCTCATAGCTTGCAAGACCTTTTGAGAATTAGGTCAGTGAAGAAAGGGAATATAATTTATTTTGTGAGTCTCTTGTATTTCATTGATGCATCTTTGGCTGCATGCAGTACAAATGTCTTTGGAAAAGGTTGAGGAGAAGGTTGGAAGTCATTTCTTAAGGTATTTTTGCAAAAAAAAAAACAAACCATGACAATAAAATATAAATTGGTAATGTAATGTAAAGTAACGTAGAATTTCATGAGATGAAATGTGATGCATTTGTTAACAACTGAGTGTAGTATTTTTAGTGAGGAAATCTTGTTTCTAAACAAAATGGGCTTCAGTCTCCCTGCTGTCATTTAGATATTATCTGGAGAGAGAAGAATTTATCAGTGGAAGAAATATCATGCTGATCATTTAAACTCTCAAATAAATTAAGTTTCACAGAGGAAGTAAAATGATTGGGGACGGTAAAATAGGAACAGATGTCTTGATTATGCTATGCTAGTTCATGAATTTGCATAATATCATAAACAGCCTGGGGCATTTACAGTCTCAGTTGACTGATGGGAGTTCATATTGCAGTATTTTTCTCTAACTTTGGAGGGGGTAACTGGGGTCTGTATTACAAGTGTTGGCAGATTATAAAGGCTACCAAGACTCCTAAAATGGATTTGATTTTTATTTCGTAATGAATGAGATGCTTATATCACAGGTAACTTGGGTGTGCTTATTTAACAAGTCTATTTCCCCAATTTCAACAAGCATAAGCTTTCACCTAGGAAGAAAGGAGCCTGACTATTAATCTAATTCCCCCTTCCTCCTTTTTTTTTTTTTAATTAAATACAGTGGAATATGCATGTTCACTTAAGGGCAGCATAGATTCTGCCTAAGAAAGTGTTCTGTAGTGAAATCCAGAGAGCAGTGCATTTCACCAGAGCCCTTTCTTTTGGATCTGCTATGACAAATCTCTGGCTTCATAGGCAGTGGAAATTCAAACAGGCTATGGGGTTCTCCTGCAGAACAGTTTGATTATTTTCACAATGGGATGTTGGGAATCTTCAGCAGACTTCTTGTAGTTGTTCTCCCAAGACAAGGCAGATGCATTTAACTTGGGAGGAAAGAGCAGGTCTGGAGAGATGTCACAACTGGTGATTTCTTTGTTTAACTACTTCAGATCCGTGGGCTGCTTAACTGTGCAGCTTCATGAGGGGTCAGTACAAAAATTCTTGTTAGAAGGAAGAGTCTATGCTGTAGTCCATCCTTCTGATGCCGTGTTGCTGTGGCATGATGTGTTTGTTGTGAGACTGACAAGGCTTTCTAAATATGAGATTTTTCTATCACGGAGTATGTATTTTTAGAGAGAAATTAGTGGGAGAATGAACATAAAGGAGTTAAAAGATCAGCCATAGTAGGAGAAGTGATTCAGATAAGTTTTTAATTTGTTTTATTGTTTAACACACTGTGTATAGATTTTTTGTAATAGAATCTTTTTGTTGCTTTGTGGTTTTATGTGTGGAATCTTTCTTTAAATGATGGCTTTACCATAGATGCTTGCATTAGAGGCATTGAATGTTGCAAGTGTTTTTAAGAACTGCAGCATTGCTGAAAGTAACTAAGGCTGTTAGAGAATGAAAGGTTGTATTAGGAAAAAAAAATGTTGGTTCTGGCAAATATTGTAACAGTTTTGTTTTCAGTACTGGGTATTTATTGATATATTATTATTCCAGAATATTTTGATGTATTTACTGATAATTTTTTTTTCAGGATTGTCTTTGCTGATTTCTTCATTATGAACCTTATTCTGTGGGTGAAAGGATCTTCAGCTGCCATCCCTTTTGGTACTTTGGTTGCTATCCTAGCCATGTGGTTTGGAATTTCAGTCCCACTGACCTTCATCGGTGCATATTTTGGCTTCAAAGAGAAGGTAGGGCTCTTAGCTTACACTTCAGAAATAGGTCTGCCTTCTGCATCTGACCATTGAATCCCTAGTGCAAGAAACAAGGCCTTGTAATTGTGAAATGTTTGTTTCTGATGATTTTAAAACTGTTTATGTCCTCATAAAGTTGCGCCAAACTTTTTTTCTGACCATTCTTCAGAGTCAGAATTTGCTGGTGCTCATGTGGAAGTCTCACTGCCTGTTGTATTTCAGTAGTATTTCAGAGTACTTCAATTTGTACTTCAGTAGTTTGAGACAATGCCAGGCTGCTAAGAATTATTTTTCTATTAGCAATTGAAGAAGTTATTTTCTTCATGTTCTGACTTGCCAAATAACCAATAGCTGCAGTGTCTAAAGAACGTGTGTGCATTTTTGGTAACAGTACAATAGGAGTGTGGGTTGTTTTTTCAGATTTAGTAACCTATGATGGCTTATGGTCGAAAATAACCAAAATTTAAGTCCATCTTTAGGTGTTGCATACTAGGGGAAAGTAATCTTATTTATGATGTAACAATTTATCTTTTAATCACATTAATTTCATTCAAAGCCTATTGAACACCCAGTTCGTACAAACCAGATTCCTCGCCAAATCCCGGAACAGTCCTTTTTCACAAAACCACTGCCTGGTATCATCATGGGGGGCATCTTGCCTTTTGGCTGCATTTTCATTCAGCTCTTCTTCATTCTGAATAGCATTTGGTGAGTATTGCTTTTTTTGTTGTTCTGGTTATACTGGTTTAATGGCATATGCCCAGTGGGTTTGAACATCCCAAACCATTGAGTATGAGGGATAGCAGATTCTTCTTCTTTTTTGTTTTTTATCTTCTTGCAGACTTTTTTGGAACCTCCAGAATCTGTTTGTTTGTTTGTTTGTTTGTTTTCTCCTCCATAGAATAAAAGATGACAAAACTGGTTGTGTTGATAAGTGTAATGCGTGAAATTAGAGTTCCTTGTCCTATCACAACAGACCCTGCTAAATGCAAGCATGAAGGACTAGATAATTAACAGAGCACATTCAAGCAAAGAGAATAAAGATCATAGGAACTGGCCAATAGGCCAAGTTTTCGCTGTGATAGTTTTTTGTTTGGTTATATTTGTGGGTTTATCTGGCCATGTAACTTCAGAACCAAAAATGATACTCTCTTCTTTATTTCTTTTAGGTCCCATCAGATGTACTACATGTTCGGTTTCCTGTTCCTAGTTTTTATAATTCTTCTAATTACGTGTTCTGAGGCTACAGTTCTGCTGTGCTACTTCCATCTTTGTGCAGAGGTAAGAAGTTTCAATGTAGCTAATGCTTTTCAGCTGAAAAGAGGTTGAGGTATTCTCCCATGCTGCGGTATGCTGGACTCCGCAAACGAATTGTACTGCCAGCCCTCAGCTTGCTTATCCTAGCCACTTCTCTGAAACATTTTTCTTTCAAAATGTTGGAGTAGTTTTCCCAGTAGTTCTAAGGCTGTCATTATAAACTGTGCTGCCTTTAATGGTGCAGGCGTTTCTGCAAGTACGTGGATGTCAGCACCAGCTGTCTGTTTCTGTTCGTAAATCGGAGACTGCTACAGGAACTTGTCAGGCAAGGCTTCAGCCTTCATTTGATGCTGGTGTTTGACTTGGTAGTAGAAAAATTTTCACTTACCTGAGACTTTATTTTATGCTACCATCTGCAGTAGTTAAGCACAGTTAAGAGCCTTGATCCTTGAACAACTTAATGTTCGTGGTTGAAGCAGTACAGCTGACTATGAGCAAGGAAAGGTGGCTGTGTGAGAAACGTTTTGGATTTACCTTTCAGATAATCAAATTTATTTAATAAAACAGTGATGTTTTTTCAACTAACTTTTCCTTATTTTCTGCTTTCTATGTGATGTCTCATATTGAAAGGTTTATTGTTTCTTGCAGGATTATCACTGGTGGTGGAGGTCGTTCTTGACAAGCAGCTTTACAGCTGTTTATCTCTTTATCTATGCAGTTCATTACTTCTTCTCTAAACTCCAGATAACAGGAACTGCTAGCACCATCTTATACTTTGGTTACACAATGATCATGGTCTTGATTTTTTTCCTTTTCACAGGTGAGTATAGTACTCAGAACTAATGCAGGAGTTTCATTATTTGTTGTAAACTTCACCTAGCATTTCTCAATTCAATCTGAAACTTAATTCAGTCAGTGTTACTTTTGTATCACTCAGTGTGTGGTGTTATAGCATGTCATAATGAGATATCCATTTAGGTTTTTTGTCTAACTTGAAATTACTTTTATTTACAGTGCAATTTACCTTCATTATATATTAGCAGTGAGCTCAAACCATTGCATTTTCAGAGAACTATTCTTGTTCACTTGTTCTTAAATACCAAGGGTATTGAAGTGAGCTCTAGTTAGGTGGCATTACCTGCTGAGTTGTGGTACTCTTTTTAATGGCAGGAATGGACCTTACCTGGCAGAACCAAGGCTCTTATTTTTAGTAGTCCAGCTTTTGTTTCCTGATGGTATTCGAGCAGACTGCCTTCTACACAATTACTCCATTATTCATAATCATGTGGCTCAAACTATAATTTTGAGGCTGATTTGACCTGTGCCAGTTCTACTGTGTGAAATTAGAAGCGCTTTGAAGCTTCTATTAGTCAGGAGTGTTTCATGTTGGTGTTACTCATACTGCTGCTGTTATATATGGAGTTTTAATACGCTAGGTTTAGTAGTACCACTCAGCTTCAGGTACTAAAGTACTGCAGTGATAAAACTAAACAAAATGCTAGTTCCTGTATGATAGGTTGTTCGTAAAGCCTTTATGTTCATTCCTAAGACTGAAGAGGAAAGGGGAAAAAAAAAAAGGTCCTTGGGGACCATCATGCCATCCATGTTATTACTTAACATCCACCTGCTGTTTGAAAACTGCTTTCTGTTGCATCCCTTGATGCAATTTAGAAAAGAATGGCTGAAGTGAGTAACGAAAGTAAGTCTTAACATCAGACTTTGCCAGGTCAGTAGAGAGAGGGACCTCCCTGTTTTTGCTTCTAATACTGATTCAGTGTCAAGAAAAAAAACAAGCAAACCAACCAAAACCAGCAAAACACTGAAGAAAATGTCTTTATTTGTTTTAATAATGATAACTGGCACTTATTCCTAGATTTTTATCATTGTTGTTATTTAGATGTGCCTTTCTTCTAAGGAAAGTCAAGAGAAGCTTTTTTTTTTTTTTTAAGAGGACTTAATTCTTCTAATTTTTAATTATTAGAGGGCGAACATAGAAGTTGGCATATTGCCAGTTGAAATCCTGCTTAAATCCTGGCTGAACAGACAAGCTCCAGATGTCCTCTATAATGTATATATATATTAAAAACAAAACAACAACAAAAAAAAACCCCTGTAGTCTGAAATGTTTTAATTACTTTTAAACTAGAGCAATATGTTAACGTGTCTGGGTTTTAGTGTAGGTTAGTTGCTGTTCTGCCAATTTCAATTTCACTTACAAGATGCAAATTGGTAGAATTAAAAATATCCCTTTCATATATAAAATGATAATTGAAACTGTCATGGCAGCTGCTGAAATGGTATTAAAAGCTTCAGATGTGCTGATCCTGGAGTTCTTCACGTGGAGGCCAGTGAGGCCCCAAAAGTGCAATAATAAATGGTACTGCTGCTTATTGCTGTGCTGCTGTCCTTGTGGCAGTGCTCTTTGTTTAGAACTGTGCTAGCAGTGATGGTGCTGTGTTTGTAGTTCATAAGGAAAGCAGCTGTGTAGGTGCACTTACACTTTTTAAAGCTATAGAACACTCCGTAGGAAGGTGAGAGGTTTGTATGTAATACATCTTCACTAATGTAAAATGCTGTGCTAAGTTTCTTTCCTGTATTTAGTTTGATGGCTGGTGTTTGGGCTGACGTGAGCTGTTACAGGTAGATTACTCAAAAGTTAGGAGATTTCTGCTTTATTTTTTTTTTTAAATATTCCTTGATAGCACTTGCTTTGGAGCATAAAGTTTTAGTGCTTCTCAAGTTTATAGAGGTCAGATTACTAATACAATTTCCTACACTATAATAATAATTCTTCATGTATGTTTCCAAAATGGGACCTTGAGCTGTTCCACTTATGTTAGCAGTAGGTATTTTGGTGTTCTGTGTTCTTGCACATTAGATCTCAACAGCTGTGACAGAAATATAAAGGGCAGTGCCAATACCTCCTGCATGGCAGTGTGTTACTGTGAACATCACCTGAAAGATCATAGTGAATAACAAAATAGGAGCTGAATGCTTGTATGGCAACAGCGACAGTAATATAGTCTGACTGGTAGAAAGCTAACAATTCGTGTGCACACCCAGAGAAGACAATTTGATTTTATGTACAAAGTGCAGCTAATCTTTCAAGAAGTAGTAAGTATGGTTAATGGGGAAGCTATGTGATTACATGTGTTTTATGCCAGGAGACAAAAAATGCTGATTGTAGTCAGAGCGTGTTGCTTTAGTGACCTCTATTTTTGAACATCGTTTTCACTTGTGAGTTAATGCCATTTTCAAAATTGAGTTTTGATCTTCTGGGTAGATTGTGTTTAGAATCCGAGATTCTGAAGCACCCACCACTGTGCAGTGATTGAAACCAGTATGATACAGAGAGCTTTTAAGGTACATAAGAAGTATCAGCCAAGTGCAGGGTGCTTTTTCTGTTTGCTTTCTTACAATCTGTTCGTGCTTTGAATTCCTTTTTCTTCATTAAACAGTAAAGCTGGAAGAAATGAATAGAGCAGAGAAGTCTGCCTAATGTATTTAGGCATTATTCTGTGGAATAATCCTTGTTTTTTAATATGGAATTTAAACTATTTACTAGTAACCTTTCCTTACGCAGTTAGATACCAGCTTGAGCTTCTTTCTGAGTATAAGAAAACTGTTGCTTAGAGTATATACACCACTGTATTCAACAGGATGGGAACTGGAGACCAAAACCTCAAAAAACAACAGATGTCAGGATCTCTGGTATAAGTATAAATTGGGCAGTAAGTTGAAATTCAAGAACCCAGTTGTGAAGCTGTCTTGAGTAGTTTCTCTAGACAAGGAACAAACTGCTTTGCACGAGTCAGATCTTTTGGCTGTGCTTCTCTTGGATGAAGAGTCCTGTACCGTGGACTGCAGGGCTCTAGGATGGCATCAATTTCCTAGACGAGGAAGGGTTGTTTAGAAAGGTAGAATCATAAAAAACAAGGGTCACTCATTTGGGGAAAAAATAAAGGTTTATCTGCAAAAGTAAGTTCTTAAATGCGTGCTATTCAGCTGCTTTTTCATGTTATTGAAGCCGCTGAGTACTTAGGGCTGGTTAAAGTAATCATTATCCACAACATTAAATGATCGTGTTGGCTTAAAACAGGCTTTACTGTCTCAGTGGGAAAACAGGTGTCACGCTTGATACTTTGTGCTGTGATGTTTAATAGATGTGCATATTAAAGCTGCAAAAACCTTACAATGGAAAGGAGTTTAGACCAATCATAAAGTAACTTCAGAGGTTACTTCTTTGAACTAATTTTTTTTTTTAAGTACTTAATGTTAGAATTTAGCTACTTTAAAGAGAAAAGCTGTATGTATCTCTTCTCTGTCTCCTTGTGTTCATTGATGTGTGTCAGTGAAGCAGCAAGCTGGAGAGCTGTGCTTTTTGTTGATAGTGCCTCGAGACTTCGGTTTCAGTTTGAGTGTGTTTGAAAGAAAAAACGTATGTGCGATGCTCGAGTGATTGAAGCTTATCTAAGTAGGCCTGCTACTCTAATGAGAGCATAATATAAGCATAATTCAAGTGAGGAATTAATTATTTTGGTGCAGGATATGCTTAGAAATATTCTCAAGTTTGAAGAGCTGAGTATGTTTTTAAGAAATACATTTCAAACGTGGCTACTTGAAATGGCAAGGTTGTATTTTAAGCAGTACAACTAGCAGTGGCCATTTTACTGGGTCAAGCTGCAGTTATGGGCAATAGCTTGTGTGCTTATCTGTGTTTTAAGGTGGACTTGGTCAAAGTAGTTCAGGCAGAAGAGGAACCTGAGAACCTGCAGTGTGATTCAGCACTGTGCTATAGATCCAGTATGTTGATTGTTGATCTTTTTGTTTTTGGATAGAGCTCTAAAGTTGGTAACAAACAGCACATTTGTGAAGTGGACTAAAATAGAGAAGACATTCTGGCTTGAATTTTTTAAGTAAACCAGTCTAGTTCAGAGTTGTTGTTATTCTTCAACCATTACTCATTTGCACGTCCCTTTCTGATTGGGATATTTGCACTCCTTTGGAAAACTGGAAGCCTTTTGACAAAATTTGTGGACCTCTTTAGTGACATGGATTCACAAGCACCTGTAGGTCTGAGATGGGGGGAAAAGACCTGGATTTCAGTGGAGCCAGGCACTGTGGTGCTTACATTCTAACCCTAAAACAACAGTACATAGAAACATTATAAATGTTTCTTTACCTCATGTCTGCTGCTGTCTATTGGTATTGATTCTGTAGTACCAACACCACCATGTGCTGACCTCATTCTTTGGACCCTCCCACGTCAATGAGAAAAGAAAACAACTGTGATCACTGAAAACTCACCCAGTTGACTTGCTGAGATTAATTCTCTCTTCTAAGTCTTCAGTTGGATTCTTGAGGTGGATTTCAACCTCACTGTGATTCTGTCAGCACCTTTCAAACCATTCTGATCTCCAGGTATTCAGGGAAGGAATCTTTTGACTGATGACATAGTTTGGTGCTTTGTTTTGAAGTTGTGAGTCTATGGATTTCAGCTGTGTAAGATATGCTTGTATATGTGGGAAGGAAGAAGAAATTATTCTCCTGCTACCCCCTAACTATAGATATAGGGCTAAAGAATTGTGAAAGTAACAACAGAAGGAAATTCAGCTGACAAAGAAGATAGTGAGTATGTAAGGCTGTATCTTGGATTGCGAATCTAACCTTTCTCCCTTGAGTTTGTAAGTTCATGGATCAAATGTGATGTCTGACAAGCACTGCCACTTATCTCTTGTGCTAGAAACAGACTTAGGCTGCTTCCAGTACGTTGGCAAAATTTCTGATCAAGTTTTTAAAAAAGAACTGGGGGTATTTGGTCTTTGATTTGCTAAACTAAACAGACCTTTTTAAGAGGGAAGTTGAAGATCAGTGTTACTGAAAACTGCAGAAATCTGTTTATAGATGAAGTGCTGGTTCACAGTATGTAGTCTGCTGTGAATGAGACTGTGATTTTTAGAAAGCTGGTGTATTGGAAAGATTCAGAGTGACGAGGGTCATCAGAGGAAAGTGCTGTGGATTTAGAGTGTGTTCCCATAGTAAGTTGTGGCACACTCAGAAATTATACAGTTTTTGTATTGTTGAAATTATACAGTTTTCTTATGATATTGTAATTTGGTTGTGGAACAGCAGATAGATTTTAAGGTA
Organism: Tetrao urogallus; assembly: GCF_951394365.1. Classification (NCBI taxonomy): domain Eukaryota; kingdom Metazoa; phylum Chordata; class Aves; order Galliformes; family Phasianidae; genus Tetrao; species Tetrao urogallus. Next base: position 14,753,391 of record NC_136826.1, on the reverse strand, counting down.
CACGATCTGTTAAACATTTGGAAGAAACATTGCTTTCAAAGCCGTAGGAGGCTCAAAGTGGGCTATATTATAAAAACAGCTAGAAAGCAGATGCCGACAACCATTATTGGAAAAAAAAAACATGAGAGTAAGGCTTAGAGTAACAATGCTAATATTGGAGTATTGGACACAGTAGGAAGGATTGGGAATCGACCATAAACTGCAAAGACTTTGCAATGTCAGGCCTACAAAGGAATTAAATTCCTTCTGAGGTTGGTGTCTGATCTCCTATCAAGAGCAGTAAATCTGCTGTCACCTACTGTTTCAGAGGTTGATAACTGCAAGCTCGGAGGGAAAGGGTAATCTGTGGCACATAATAATAGGCTGTCAGAAAGCCTTTAACTGCAATATACATGGTAGCATGAAGGACACAAGAATTGGTGTATAGATAATAAGCATCCAAAGAGAGATTTCTCATTTACCACGTGCATCGATGTGACCTGAAAGACAGAAAGTGTAATGAATGTAGAAGAGACAAATGCCCAATAATGAAGCTCCTATTTAGTACATAAGTCTCAATGGAATAATGGGAAAGGTTGGAGCTGGTATTAAACATGGGCTGTAGTAGCAAAAAAATATGAATGTAAGAGTGCTGGAGCTGAATGCATCATCTTGCAAGTACTGCAAGATGTAGCTGGTAAGGTTGTCATGGGACTGGCGTACAGACCTTACTTCTTTTCTGGTAAAGATTAGTATTTGTGTGAATGTTTTCCTGTAGTTAAAAGTGTGAGAAATGGTGTCTCACTTAAAGTAGAGGCTTAGGACTTGATTATATGAAGTTAGTGCTGCTTCTTATTCTGTACTCTGGAAACTTGAGCCGTAGGACTTGACATATGCTCCAAAGCACTTGCAAGGGGGTTGGGTGTTGTCTTTGGTGCTCACTATTGGATGACTAAAGAACTGGATTGGTAAGAAATTGAGGAAGATTATACCAAGCCAGACCACAGCTCTGCTCTGCAAGCATCCTAACAGCAGTACTCCCAGGCAGGGATGTGAGAACAGAACATGTATGCTGGTAGTACTTTTTCCCAGCCTCTCATCAGCCGTGGCTTAAGGGCTTTTTTAACACTAAAAATGATGTAAGTAATAGTCTTTGGATTTCTTTGTTTATTAATTTGTTCAGTTGCCTGAAACATTGTGTGTTGTGGTATCCATAATGACCTGTGGTAAGCAAATCCATAGTTTGAATACACTTTACATAAAATTGTTCATTTTGGTTTGTTTGCTACTGCTAGTTCTGTTTGGTGCTTTCTCCCAGCTGCAGTGCTTTAGTGTTAGGATATACAGAGCATGGAGGTCACTGCTCTTTAGTGTCAATAGAACACAATGAACAGAAAACCAGAGCAGGCGACTTTCTCCCAAGTCATGTTTTGTAAGCTGGCTGTGAGCTGTAGATCTTAAAATCAGAATGACTTCAGGTAGATGCTGACTTTACTTGTGTATAAAGTTCAGTTTCTTAAGTGGTGCTTGTGTGCCTGCTAGTGGTGCCAGCATCACCACCTTCCATGTATTATCAAGTAATCTTCGGTCTAAGTCAAGAACTTAAACTAGGGATGAATATGTATTGCTAAATCTAACAGGTGTGTTATTTGGGATGGTTAGCAGGGTTACAATGTTATGTTCTGTCCTGCTGGAAAATACTTGTTAGACCTTTTTCTCTGGGCACAGACTGGAGGATAAACTAACCTCTTTCTCATTTTAGGGACTATTGGATTTTTCGCCTGCTTCTGGTTTGTAAGTAAGATTTACAGTGTTGTGAAAGTGGACTGACAAGCTTCAAAGTGTCTTTTGAACATATCTCCCTTGCTGTTTGATAACTTTTTTTTTACCATGTATTGAGAAACATGCTGTGTAGTTCTAAGTTCTGATTTGTAAAAGCGAAGAGCAGACTGCAACATAAAATACTGGCTTTCATGGAAGGAAATGGCACCATTGGAAAAATGTTTACATCACAGTACTCATGGAACATGTTAGTTCTAATCATTCTAAAAATTGTATCCAAAATTTGATTTAGAACAAGTAAAAATCCTATGAACTAGTTCATTTCAGAAATGAGTGCATTATACAGTCCTCCAGCAGGAATTTCTTGGTTTTTTTTTGTTTTTTTTTTTTTGTTACCTCTCTTGATTTCTAGTTATATACCATCAAAGCACAGGACTATCGAGTAATTCAATGTAAAATGTGAATTTTTAACTTAACTATGATTGTACATATTATCCTGCACCTTCTTTACGACTAGATATCTTCTTACAAATGTACATGCATTTAGTGTAATGTAGACTTTATTAAAAATACCGACACTGGTTTTTGTTCAAATAAAACTGTACAACTCCACCTGGCTTGTTTCTCTTCATGTTAATTCGGCCTTCACTGTTTGAATGTGGATCACATTGACTTGACCCACTGATAGCTCTCCACTTTGTGTTGCTTGTAAACAGTTTGACTATGACTTTCATGTGCTGTTTTTCTTGTGTGGGTAGAAATTGTGCAGTCAGAAAGAGTGGTAGGTCACTTGAATCCATAGTTCTAGGATGGGCAAGAGGCTTCTGAAGCTGCTGTGCTTTCGCTGTGTGCTTACTCTTCCTCCTGAACACTTTTGCTTTGCAAAGCATTGTTCAGAGCAAACCCTTTTCCTTCTTTCAGCCCTCTGAAACACATACCTTATTGTTCTTTATCCTAGGGAAAACAGTGCAGCTTGTTGAAAATTTTAGCCTTGAATCAGTGAGGTTGGGAATAGATAACTCTTAAAGGTGAAACCTCATCTTTCCTCTCTGCAGAGCTTGTGTTTAAATGCTGGGTTGCACAATATGGAGTATTCTAATAGCTTCTTGAGTTATAAGACTGCAGACATTCTTCTCTTGAGAATGTCAAGGCTCTAAAGAGACTCTCCAGAGTCTTGGATTGCACTTGAGGCTGAGCAGAGTCACTGCAGACATAATTCAAATGGCTGCATTGCTGGCCCTGCTAGAGATGAATAAGGGGATGTTCGCTCAGATTAATGGGTGAAATACTCAAAGCTTATTAACTGGCATATGGAAACATTCATTGCTGGAAGCTGCTTTTCAGAGTCTAAGCCAGCAATTTAACAGGACCCAAAATGACTCCATATCTTCTCATACAAATACCAGATAATTGTAGTTATTTTTGAAAGGATATTAAATACTATAACTTTGGGATAGGGATTTCAATTCTCACCTCTTTTTGTAGTTATTTCTTCCAGTTCTCTTACAAGTGGCATGGGTCACCTGGCTAAGCTGGAATGAGTGCACGCTCCATCTTCAGGACAGTGCCTGTGGAAGAGGAATGAAGAAAGTGATTTGGAGAACAAGATAGGAATGTATAGTTGAGAGGAAGCTTGGGTAAAGCATGGAGCCACAGTGGAAACCTTACTGCTGTAGCAGTTAGAGCATTAGCAGGTGTGGCTGTTACACTGTTCTACACAGGGCTGTACTAATAACTGCTGCTTTCAAGATATTGGGAAGATTGCTGGTAGAACACTTTTTTTTTTTTTGTTATTTTATTCCAAAGTGAAATGGGAAGAAGTTCCAAATGAAAACTTGTGGGGTATATACAACTCAAATACATGTCATTCTGTGTACTGTCAGGAGTTTGTGCTCATAAAACTGTCCCAGTACAATAAATTTTCTTCTGTGGAAGGCAGGTTGATAAGAAGGTCTAAGCAACTCAAAGTTAGGGTACCAGGAGGAGCTGGTAACTATGGAGATAGTTTCAAGTGAGATTCAGGTGTGGCTTTGATCACAACTTGGCCTCCCAAATGTTTTCCCTTGTACCACTAAGATCTCTGCTTCTCTTCTGCTTCTCCCAGAGGCAGAAAACTATGGAGCTGCCATTAGGGAGATCAACTTGCAGTTATCTGCTGGTCCAAAAGCACTGTTCCCTCTGCTAAAGGCTTCATGTTCGTATTGAAATTGGTACTGCTTTGTTTGGAAAGGTCCTTTCTATTAAAGTTTTTTTATTTTATTGGGTACTTAAAATTTTTTTTATGAGAATTTTTGGCTGAAGCTCCTTTGCAATTTTACAAGTTCAAAGGGAAATGAATTCATGAGAAAACTTGGAGCTACAATTGGCGTAAAATCCCAGCAGGAAATTTTGCCAGATTAATAAATATGTATTTCACAGGAGGCAAAATAAACTGAGTGGTAAAATTACATTCACAGAGCTTTCTGTGCTCTATTGTGAATACCAGCGAGCTAACAGGAAGGCTGGGTTAAGGAAGTCTCTCAAGCTTGCAAGTAGTCTGGAACCACAGCTGTAAAAGTAAAGTCAGTCATTCTCGTGCAGTCATCAGAGGATGTTTTTGGCTCCGTTCTTGCAAATCTGAAATTGCATAATTGAGCAGCTTTTGTGGTGGAGACAATGTGTTGCACAACTCTAATGTCTATCTAAAACAATCAGGAAAATGCTTTAGTTTTGGTCACTTTTTTTTTTAATATTTTCACTGCCAAGGCAATTATTCCTTTGTAATTGTTGTAAGCTGTATGCATGCATCTATTTAAAGAGAATTTTTACAGAGATGGTCTGGGGCAGGCACTAACATGACTGACTAATATCCAAACAGTGGCTGTTAGAAAAATCCAGAGGTGAGGTGGCACCTGAAACCACAGTGACCGACGTGTGTTTCTAAGATGGTTTGTCCGTGGTTGTTTTCCCATCTGCATCTCCCAGTTTCACTAGCTGCACTCTGCTTGCCAAGAGGCAACTGCCCTTCTCATCACCAAAGTTCTCTACATCTAAATGTTTTTGCTGGCTCCAGGTTTGAGATTGGCAGTTTGGAGAGAATCTGGATGTTAGCCTTTGGTAAGAATTTTCTGGCATCAGTTTTGGCTGAGGAAAAGCTGAAAGCTGCCTTTTGGCTTCCTACTTTCCCTAGAGGAAGCCGCTAGGCTGCAAGTTAAATACAAACTGTTAAAAGCATATATCAATTTAAAGGTGGTGTAAGCCCTAGCCAGAAAGCTGTAGACAAACTGCTTGGTTTAAATGTTATTGGACGCAGAATGGGCTCCAGTAACTGTGATTTTCCAGTAAGCCTCAGTGCTCTTTGGGAGTTTGTAAGTGGTGTGGATGAAGATCTCGTTCACTGTGTATTGAATCAGCCACGTGCCCTGAAGATGGAGTGGTCAGCATGGGGACTTGGATGCTGTAAGTACTGAGGTTGCCAGTAACTGGTGTGTGATCTTTAACCCACTTTGTGTTAACTTGGGAATAACAGCCGTGACGTGGAACTAACAATGAACTCATCTACTGTAATTCAAACGATGGACTTAAAGCATTCTCTCTCCTGTTGCAGGTACTTGGGCATTTCTGCCCTGTATTTAAAAAGAACAACAAAAAAAATAAGTCAAGCTAAGGTTTCGTTTTTCTGAAGCAGAAGTACAGACATCTACTGATCTTTTTTTGCAGTGCTCCCAGTAATGGACTCAGATGATGAAGGAAAGCAGCTCCCTTGTAAGACTCTTCTTGTACTAACTATCCAAATCTCTGTAGAACATCTTGTTTGTCACATTTTAAGTAAAATCTGACAAGTTATAACAGAGCCTCGCAGAAAGAAGGATGTTCACTGCGGATATTTTACATTTAATTCCACTTGCTTGAATAGTTCTGAACAGATATGCAGCTTCACCTTTGCTCCTGATTCAGAATGTAAACGTCAGAACAGGGCTGTGCTGATTTACAATGAGGGTGCAAGTCAGATGCCAATTTGCACGTGGCGTTCATGCATTGCTGTTAAAATCTCTTGGAAAACTAGATACTGTGCCTCTGTGTTCTCCCCTAGCAGCTGCAACTTAGTTTTCCCTTACTTTGCTGCATCTGGGGCTGCCCTTTTGCCTTCAGCAGAGCTCCTCCTATCTGAGAAGTGGGAAAAGTGGCAGAGAGCAGGTAGGAAAGGGCTTAACGATCACATAGAGCTTTCAGTGGGATTACAGCCAGCCCTGCAACTTTCCCAGAGACATGGAGGATCGCTCTTAGTACGACTCCTTTGCACCCAGGTGGGACGTCTTTGACTTTGATGGGATAAAAGGAGGCCGGATGTCTTTCATATTCTATTGAGATGCTGCAAGCCTATATCCAAAACCTCAGGTCGGGGTCACGGTCTGTTTTGATAGCTACAGTTATGGTATTCACAGCACAGCACTTTGCCTTCCCAATCTAGATGCCTCTTAGTTACAGGCTGCATGCACTAATTAGCATTGCTCATACAGTAGTGGGAAGCCATTAGACATTCCATGAAGTTATTAGGGCCAGGATTTTATAGATAACATTAGCCTCGGAGGAGTTTACCCAAGGTAATTTATGTTCTATTTGCAACTAAAGGAAAACCTCTTAGATGTTTGACATTATAAAACAGTAAAACAGGGAGATTTATTACAAGGGCAGAGATAACAGGGCCCTTGAGCTGCTTTGTTTATCATAAAAAGTCAGGTTAATCAGGTGTGCACATGTGCCTCCCATATTTTCTGCTTCGGTTTTGCTCCTGTGCCGCTCCTTGACAGGCACTGCAAAATGCGAGGAGGCACCAAAAAATATTTGGGCTCCACAGTTCGCATCTCCCTCTTGAGCTACCATTAACAGAGAAGGGACATATGTAAGCAGACTACAACTTTTCCAAGCAAAGGGCTGTGTAGGAAATGAGCTGGCTGAATTCTCCCTCTGCCTGAAAAGCTTTGCTCCTCGCTGTCCTGAGCCCAACAAGCCCTGCCTCTTCTTTGTGGGCTTTCTGTTGTCCTCATGTTCCTCCTGCCTGCTGTAGTAGTGAAATTGTGCTGAAACAACTGCCTGTTACCCTTTGTGCCCTGCAGAAAGGAGCGCTAGGGAAGAATGAGGGAAGCTGAGGGAGAATGAAAGCAGGTGATATGGCCCATCATGGGTCTGCATGGGCTGTGAACAGCACCAAAAAAGGGAAAAGCAGCAAATTGGTGCTACTAGTGCAGCTGTGGGTGGTTAAGCAGCAAAGCCCAAAGGGCCTCAATGTGAGTGCTCCCAGCTGTAGGAGGAGAGGAGCTGGTATGTGTTGGGCACTTCTGCTGGTCCTGTGCTCCCAAGCAGCAGGAGAAGATGTGAGTTCATCTTTTCTTTCTGAAAGGGGTGCTTGGGAAGAGGGGGGGGTGATCACATCAGTGACTCCGGGGGCTGTGACGTGGTATGGGAGATAGTGGAGCAGGAGTGGGCTGTGTGGTGAGGTAGGAGCTGAGGCTGTCTCTGAGCAGACAGGCTGCTGTGCCACCGTGGTCCTGGCAGAGTGTCCCCAGGCTGCAGTCACTGCTGCAGCAAGTGCAGGGTCCTGGGTGATGGCAGTGAGAGGATCCTGCCCTCAGGGATGGCAGTGGGGTTGTGTTCCTGTTGCATTTGGTGCTAGCTTCTCTCTGTCCAGGAGGGCTGTAGGGGTGTGGGTCACATCTCGCTCTCATCCTGCAGTCTGTGGTACGCTCAGTTGCATCTATAATACATTCAGGGCTCCCACTCTATGGATAAGCAGGCTGAGGTAGCTGTGTATGGAGCTCTGCAGCGCTGGGGGTGCAGGCAGGGTGCCCTGACCTCCTGCACTTCAGGCTCTACTCCAGAATGTCCTGGCAGAAGGTTCTGTGGAGGCATGTAGTGGGTCCATGGCCTTCTGGCCAAATCTCCCCCTCTCTGTGTGTGTGGGTGCTCTTTGCAAGTAATCTGGTGTCTGGGTTTCAGCAATGTCCTCACTGTCTCTGAAGTAGCTTGATGGTGGGGATCTCGTTAGCTGCTCCTTGGGATCGAGCCACATGGCCCAGCCCCTTTATTTCTCACCTCCTTCAGGCTACAGAGTTTCCTCCTGCTCTCCCTTAACGAGCTGTGCTCTGTGGGACTGAGCAGGGAACACACAGGCACGGACCTCTTGGCTGAAAGAGTGTAATTGCTGGAATAGGAATGAAATAGCCTTTAGAGTGTTTGCTGCTAATTAATTATTGTTTGTGGCTGCTCAGAAGTGGAAGGGTCGCCGTGTTACAAACTTAACAGTGCTAAATAACCCCTGCTTGTAGCTGGGGGGATCTACATGCTGATGATTACTGGTGGTATGTCATGCAGATCTCTTGAATTAAACCCCCCGACTCTGCCCTGTTTTGCACCTTTTTGGCAGTGTTTTGCACTTTCTAGCTGGTTAAAAATGGCTGGTGCCTCCCGCACCTGTCAAACAGTGCACACCAGGAACTATCAAAGAACTAATTAACCTGCCAGACTGCTTAACGTCACAGAAAGATTTCTTGTTACTAAATACAGGACATACCTGCCAGCTGGCTTCCTTGCTTCATAATTTAGGAAAGGTGGAAAGCTGCTGGGGATAAGGGGAGGAACCTGTGCATCCAACTGGCAGACGGATGGCTGACAACCGAGCGGCCATGATTTACAGCAGGGTAATTTTCCAGCTACCACAGTTTGCGTTAGCTCAAATGAGAACTGGCAGTGGTTTGAGTTAACAGACTGAGTGGAAAGGGGCTGGAGAGGTGGCTTCCATCTCTGCTATGAGAGCAGTTACCTGTCCAGCCAACCAGAAGGGGCTGGTGGGCTCTGGCTCTCTGGCCACCTGGACAAGGTGAGACAAGCCCTTGAAAAGAGCCTGAGATGGCTGGGAGGAAACTTAGATTGCTTCCTTTGCTCCTTCTTTCCTACTCCAAAGCCTTTCTCCTCTGTTGTGCATGGCATCCCGGATGCTGTCTGTGCTGTTAGCTGCTCCTCGAGGCACTGGTGGAACATTGAAGGATGGGACATGTTTTCCAAGAGCTGATGGGATGAGTTGCCAAGCATCACGGTGATGTTGGGCCTGCTGGACTCAGAGGGCTGAAACAGGATTTAAAAAAAAAAAAAAAAAAAAAAAAAAAAAAAGGAAATGTCTTTACTTCTTTGTCTTGCTAATTGCCAAGGGATATTTGGGTCCTTCCATCTCTCTCTACAAGAATGCAGAAGGTAGAGCAGGAGTGTTATCCTAGCAAAGCTGGAGCAGGATGGCAGCTGGGGTGACAGCAGTGCCCACCCTGTGGATGTGGGGTGGTACAGCAGCAATGGAAGGGTGATTAACAGAGTACTAATGATGCATGGGCAGAGCATCTGCAAAGCCAGGGCAGCCTGAGGGCTGCGTGTGCTCCCCAAACTGGGCGCTCTGCTCTCCGTAAGGCAAACTTAATTCTCTGTTGGATGATTTTCTCAGCTTTAGCTGCCGTACAAAGAGGTTTTTATTCCAATGTGGCTTATTTTCAATAATTAAGGGGGATAATAAGACAATTACTGGCAAAGTACATTGCTAACAGTGTAAATATTCTTTGTTTTGAGGTTTTCCCAAGCGTCCAAGTTCCTCGATGGTTCTCGTTGGGAAATACAGCATGTGACAGTCTTTGCAAAATGGCATTAAGAGGAGCTAGTGGGAAGGGTCTGAAATATTATTTAAATATGAATGATGTTCCTCAAAAGTTCCATGGTAGCTGGCTAATTATCATGTTACCAAACCTGTGAGCCTCGGCATTTGGAGGGGCCTAACAAATGGAAGTAGATGGATGGGCTTCCATCCTTTCTGATAGAAATAATTGTAATTTCACTGTTATCAGCTAGGTTCTCTTTTGAATTTTGTGTATACTTTCTTTAAAAACCTATTTTATGTAAATCTCTCAGAGATTAGGAGTTGATTTCAAAGATCATCCTCCATAAAGTCTCTTGATCATATTTTATGGTTCCTGTGACACACGAGTGTAATCTCATATCCTTAGGATATTTATGGCATGTTCACCTAATTCCCCATGGTAGCTAATCTCACTTCTGTACCTTAAAAATATTAAAATATCTTTAAAGCAGGACTGGTAAAAAGGCAACTTTTACGGCCAATCTTCAGCTCCAATTGCTCCTGCTGGGGAAGTCATAATGATGAATTTGTGACATAATTTCTGTGGCAACATGCTGAGATTTCATAAATGGGGATGGTGATTATAGAGCAGGATCAGGTGAAGCTGGATTGTGATGGAAAAAGCCCTGATTCAAATGCAAATTGTTCAATAATGGCATAGGGGATACCAGAAATTACTGGCAATTTATTTTATTTGGGTTAAGCTCCTCATTCAGTCTTCTCCAGTTAGAAAGTCACTCTTTTAAGGAAGCGAGCAGAAGAAGAGTGTGGAAAACAAATCTTTCTTCTCTTGAGAGAACAAAATTATTCTAATTCAATAACAATTAATCAGTTAGTGTAATTAATAATATCATTTTCTACGATTCCTCTCATTCAAGCCTCCCCAAGTGCTTTGCGGAGCCCCATTGATTCCACCTTCCTGCTGCAGGATCCCACCAGCAGCCCCGTTTCCTGGAGCAAACGATCCTCCCAGGGTTGGGAGCTGATGTTCAGCTCTGCGTTTTGCAGACCACCTCCACCCAGCTGGATTTTGGGTGCGCTGTGGCACCACGTGGTGGTGGGATGTTGGCCGCAGCCTTGGAATCAGTCTGGTTGGTGGCTTTCTGCTGTCTGGCACGTGGAGCAAGGAGCAGCAAAGCACAGGTGCAGCTGCCACCAGCCCCGTGGACGCGTGTCTGCGGTGACACCACCACAACTGGCTGCTCGTTGATTATTCTTGCTGACACTGGAAGCGAGCTGGTGTGTTTTATGTTGTTGTTGCGTTTTGGGTTGGGTTTTTTTTTTTTCTTTTCCAAATAGCTTGGAATTTAAACTGTTTAGCTGAGGATTAAACTAATTGCTTCTGCAAAATGCTGTTCCCGCACCATCTCGCGCTCATCTGTTAACCGGGGAGGGATAACTGAACCAGCTGCCAGATGGTCCCTTGGATTTGGGTGGCCAGGAGCCAAGGAGCTGCCAGTTGGCTGTTTGTTGGGGTTCTAGCAAAGAAGTCACGCTACGTGCACATTCCCCTCAGTTACTCCTCTCTGCCTTAATGAAGATACTGCCTAATGCAATAAAGCAGCCATTAGCCTCCTCCCTGCCCTCCCCTCCCCCAAAGCAGCCCGTTTATAAGCCTGATCTGATCTGACGGGAGCAGGCTTTTCCAGGAGCCTGGGCTCTCCGCACGCTATGTGTGTAAATGCACTTTCTCAAGTGTGTGAGGTATTCAGCCCCATGCCCGCCGGCTGCCTCTTGCTGCACCGTTACAGAAAGATGCTGTCATGACAAAACTGATGTTTGGAAGTGTTTTTGACTCGAGGAGACCTTATTGCTTAGCTTTGATTATTTAATAACACGTTCAAAATGCATATTGGCACTGTAGCGTTTCTAAAACTGACCCAATGTGCAATGCTCAGTGTTTAAAAAGCACGTGTTCTTCTTAGCTGTGCTTGAAGGAAGACAGGTGCCCTGCTGGAAAGGTTGTCTGTAGGAGTGGCATCCTTGTCCTAAACTCAGAGCATCTTTCCTTGGGGCTGGACCAGTGCTTGGGAACATCAGAGGCAGAGTGTTTTGCATGGACTGATGCTGATCTAAGGTTTGTCTTGCTTCATTTCTCCCCATGCAAAGCTCAACCAGGATGGAGATTGCATCCAGTGGGTGCTGGAGTTGCTTCCAAGTGTGGGACTGCTGGCTCCCTGAGGCCTGATGCTGCAGTGGTGCTGAGCTGTTGGCCAGCTCTGGCTATGCTCCCACTCTGTCCTTGTGCAAGGCTTCTTATAGCCTGATAGCCAGAAAGACCCAGAGTTGCCTGCTGGGGTAGGTAGAAACAGAACTGAGTGCAAACGTTTTCTTTTTGGCAGAGGGTGCTTACTGAGAAATGAAAGGTTTATGTGATTTATGCTGGATGCTTCTGTGTAAACACTCAGATCCACTGCTGTGTGTGAGCAACGTGAAGCTGTTACTTTCCTACCTGAGCTGAAGGTGGCAGGCTGTGATGTTCATGGGTCTGTCTAGATGAAATAATGGCTAGTAAAAATAATTGATAAAAGCAGTGGGTATTGCTTGCAGGTGACTGTAATCCAATCCAACAGCTCTGGATAGCCAAAGCCTCATTGGGAGCTCTTTTTGAGGAGGTCTAGGGTGGTACATTATGGAACGATTTTCCTTCTTACATCAGCAGATCTGTGCCTGCCCTGGCTGTTGATCCCACTGGTGTGGGGTATGGGGAGCCCAGAGCATAGCAGCTCCTGGTAGAGCTTTGCTTTGGGGCAGCCCTGCAGCACAGAGGGAATGCACAGGAGACTCAGTTACAGGCTGTGGGGGGAATTTACAGCTTCAGCACTAGAATGCTGTTGAGCAGCTGTAAATGTATTTTCTGGTTTGCTGTCAAAAACTGCATTAATGGAGAGGGGCCCTTGGGCTGAGAGCATGCCCCTGGGTATAGAGAGGTAAAGGAGCCTCTTGCAATGTGACTGGAGAGTAAAACTAATTAATAAAAATGGTGGGTGATGTTTTGGGGCAAGTCAGACCCACCTTAAGGAGCGGCAGTGCCTGAGTGGAGGTTCACGAGCGATGTTGCATGGATTGAATGCTTGCGCTGCTCCTGAAACAAGCAGGGCTGGCATCACCAGGCATCTCCTACAGGCATAGGAAGTACCACTGGCCTCAGAAATTGTTCTTTCAGTCTCTCCAATTGGGGCATGGGATGAAGGGACATGCTCTGCCTATGCCTCTCATTCAGTGGCTTCGCTGGGCAGAACTGCATGGGGATAAGAATAGCACAGGGCTATATACGGAGATGTCTGTGCCACAGTTGAAGTCTGCATCCTTTTCTTCTTTCTCTGGAAGGGCTCAGGGCTCATGCAGGCAGTGATGCAGACTGGTGGTAAGCATATAAACCAACCCAGATGTGGCACTGTGGGGAAAGAGAGGAGGTTTGGGCTAGAAGGAGTTTGTCTGTTCTACACTTGCAGGGATGCAGATAGGGTCTTGGCAACTTTGTGAGGAATATAAAATAGAAGATAACATGCTGACATAAGAGGGATGTGCTGAGGGATGCTCAAAGAGCAGGGCCCAGGGGGTGGCCTAGGTGCAATATTGGATGTATCGCCAAGTCAATGCATGTGGGTGTGTGAATGCCATCAGTGCAGGCACATGCAGTCTCTGGGAAAGGAGTTGGGTGCTCCTCTGTCCTTGGAAGGCGCTTCTGAGAAACTGGGGATGAAATGTGAATTGCACCTTTTGTGGTTGTTTTGAAGGATGAATCAAAGATAAAGGCAAATGGAGATGCTGAGAAGGTGCACATATGGAAGAAGCTCCTTTATTGAAATTACAGGCACACAAATCCAGAAAAGCTTCAGGGGCTGGGTCTAAGAAGCTTACCAAAATCGGCACCTAATCAGCGTGATCCCTCCTTGCCCGGGCTGTGGGGAAACTGACCTTCAGAAACCTGGGTCTGGGGTGAGCCTGGCAATCCCTGGTGACACGCGAGTGGCCCCACTCCACCAGGATGTGACATGGAGCAGAACGAAGGCAATGGGTGAGTGCAGGTACAGAGCCCTGTCACTCCATCCCTGCTGTTAACATGCAAGGAAATCTGGGAGATCAGCACTCGAAGCTCTGTGTCTTTCATGTAATGTCTTGATTCCTCCCAGCTCGTTTGGGATGTCTGGGGGTCAGATGAGAAATGGAACGTGATCAGAGCTAGCCTGGGGGAAGCTCCCATTTACATGCATTTCTCTCTTTCTTAAAAAAAAAATAATAAAAAAAGGCTCCAGCATGTGCATATGTAGCAGAAAGTGGTCTGGTCAAAGAATACACCCTCAAAGCAATTTCAGTTCTGTCTTGGGGATGTGCCTTGTGCTTTGCATAAACTGAACGCGGTCCAACATGCGCTGCGTGTTTGAATATGGCTTCATGAGCACGTTCAAATGAGAGACTAGTATTAGCAGGCACTCTCGCTCCAATTTACGCTAAAAGCCAACAGATGGGGGAAGTAAAATGCCAGGAAACCAGGCCCTGATCAGGTGGCATTGGCTGCGCTCGTACTGCATTTAGACAATAGGCTGTATTGCGTATTTGGAGGCTGATCTTGTGAAAATGAAACCCTGCTGGTGCTAACCCACAGAGGCTTTGCACACTGGGAAAATGGCCAAATTCCTCTGGAAAATGGTGAACCTCCAGCTGGGGGAATTGATGAAAATTCATTCTTGCCAAAAAGAAGAATTTCATCTTTTTGCATGACAAAGAGTGGCTCTCGCTGATGGAGATTCCCCCTCTCCTGCCACCCCGCCTCGCACACACACAGGAGAAAACACATGGCATTGAAATACCCGAAATGCTGTGGGAAAAATTAGTGATCTGTGCCCTGTACCTGTTAGGGTTAAGGCAAGGAGTCAGGGGTTTGAGCTGCAGCAGGAATGGGTGGGGCTTCATGCTGGAAAGCCCTTCTGAGATGCAAGGAGTCCCTGGATGGGATGGCCCAGGGCATCTCCAGCACTGGCAGGTTTTAGAGCAGCATGGAAAGTGTGTTTGTAGAGATGCAGGCTCGCACGATATATTGAGGGAGGGGAAAGGAGCAGGGCATCTGGTCCAACTCCATATTGCTTGTGTAGACCTCGGGCTGCTGCTTGTTCTCAGCTGCTGGAGGAGACGGCTGGCTGTGCAACTCCCAGCACTGGCCTCATCCTTTGTTTCTGGAAAGCTTTGTAGTGGTTTGGCTGCTTAGCAGTTGGATCTGGCTTGGTTTTGACCCTTCTGCAACCCTTTCTCTCCAGCCAGTGTGAGACTAGGCTTTTGCTCTTTGTACCAGCTGTGTGAGTGAACTCCCCCAAATCCCCTGCTCCATCTCCATCCTATCTGCTGCCCTGCTGGCTTCAAGGAGACCAGATCTGCAAGGACCACACACACAAGGCAAGATCTCTAGAGGGCAACAGCTCCTCACTCCTCCACGGGTCAAGACTTCCAGGGAATTTTTACCTAAATAACTTCTCTAGACCAATTTTCTGAAGGTTTTCTTTTTTTCTTTCTACAATTTCAGGCACCTAGTTTCTAAAGTGGGTATGCAATCCACCTGTGTTAGCTCAGCTCCTCTCCTTGCCTGGCACAAGCTGCAGGAGCTGAGTAGCTGAACTGCTCACACAGACACCAACTAGTAGTAGTTCAGTTTTTAAAGTGCAATAGGAGCTTTGGAAGGATTGAGCTCTTCAAGCACAGCTTGTCTGCCTTTCTGAGCAGAAACCTGATCTGAGCACCCCTGTAAAGCCCTGTGCTATTTGCTTCAGTGATGAAGTTCCTTGAGAGTATCTCATACTCTGCCTGATAATCACAATAGAGTCAGAAGGTAGGTTTGTCCTGAAATGCAGTGATTTTACACGAAGGAAAATGTTGTATGATGGCAGAAGGTTTTGCAGTGTATTGCAGTGTTGCTGTACCATGTTTTGCTGTCATGCTGAAGGAGAGTGGGTTGCAGAATGAGCTGGAGGATGGGATGTGGCTGTGATAGAGAAATGCTCTGTTCTGCCTCTTAAAACCTTTGCCTTTGGTTCCCTCAGCTTGTGGTAGGAAAAGGATGAAGGCAGTGGGTGAGGATTCAGGTGGTTTTGAATGTGGGTAGGGGCTACAAACAAAAAAATGACCTGGGATCACTCCTGTCATTATCTATCTTGAAGTATCTACAATGGGCTGAACTTGGGAGTAATTTGCCTAACTTGTAAGATAATGTCTGCACCTACACTTTCAACCCCCTTGAACTGTATCGCTGTGCTCCCTGACAAATAATGTACAAAAGGGCTTCTCCCTATAGGGAAAGGTACCTGGCAGTGCAATTGTAGCCAGGAGCGAGTGAGTTTCTTGTTTCTTCTGCAGGTGTGTAGCAATACCTGCACCTAAGTGTAGGGAGTGGCCTCGAGATGCTCCAGGGAAGTTTCAGGTTGGATATTAGGAAAAACTTCTCCAAAAGAGTGATCAGATACTGGAACAAGCTGCCCAGGGAGATGGTGGGTTCACTGTCCCTAGAGGTGTTCAAGAAATGTGGAGATGTGATGCTTAGGACATGGTTTAGTGGGCAACAATTAGTGGTATGTGGATGGCTGGATTAGATGTTCTTAGAGATCTTTTCCAATCTTAATGATACTCTAAGCCATTCTATGATTCAACAGGCCATGCATGCCTCCAGCAGGTGATTTCACTCAGGCTGAGGACTTTTGGCAGGTGATGAAGAGGTTCTGGGGAGATTGGGAGCATTGGCCCAACAGAGGCTCCAAGGGTGGGTGCAGTGCTCTTTAGTGGCCAGATGGCGAACTCCCCTTGCTTGTCCCTCTGCATGGGAGTTGTTTCCATGGGGTGGGTATGTGGACATTCAGCAGCTTGCATCAGGGCTTCCTTTAGGTCCCTGGCCACTGAAGGCATCCCCAGGGCCAGCACCCTGCCAGCAGCTGTGCTCCAGCCTTATGAACCACCCGCTGCCTTTAACAAATATGGGCTGTGCGGAGAAATGAGAACATCTTTAACCACTCTGGAGGGATGTAGGTCATGCTTACATGACTTGGATGTTTACTTGATGAACAGCAAACTGATGCAGTCTGCCCGTTCCCTTCCAGCCCTTGGGAACCACTTGTGAAATGAATAGCAATTGTTCTCTGCTCAATTAGTCATCTGTAAGTGAATGCCTCGTGGTGGCCATCCCCGGAGTGGTGCACGATTAATGCGCTTCATCGACAGCTCCACCAGAAGGATCTCACTTTCTTTGCATGGCAAGGGAGAGGAGAAGGATACAATGGCTGCTGAGTTGCCCTTGGCCTCTTGAGAGGAGGCATGCAGGCGTTGGGTGGGATGCTATTTAGCTCTGCACGGTGCT
Organism: Tetrao urogallus; assembly: GCF_951394365.1. Lineage (NCBI taxonomy): Eukaryota > Metazoa > Chordata > Aves > Galliformes > Phasianidae > Tetrao > Tetrao urogallus. The sequence goes on along the minus strand of NC_136826.1, from coordinate 14,736,637 downwards.
CTCGAAGCACATTGAGCTTATTAGAAGTGTATGTTGACTCTGGGACTTCAGTCTGACTGCATGGCAAAATGGTTAGGCCAACAAATATGTGATAATGTTTTTTATAAATGTGATAATTAGATAAAAGAAGGGGGAGTTGGAGTTTAGACTCGAAGACACTAATTAAATTCACATTGACAAATCAACATATTGGTCTCATATGGATTAAAGCAGCCCTGAAATGATTCTTTTGTTTAGATTACACTAATTAAATTCACACATTTTGCCAACCCACAACAGTTACCTTAAAGCACAGGCTGAAGCTAAAGCTCCGAGATGCATTTCGGCGAACGTGCCGAAGTTGGAACATTTCTGCAAAGCTGATAGCTGAGAATCTGCAGAAATTTTGGAGCTAATAGTTTGGAAAACGTTCTCCCCTCCCAACCGAATGCTGTCAGAATGATGCATGCTTTTACTTAAACGCTGAGTGCTTAACTGCAGTTTTAAATTATGCTCAGTGATGAGGTAATAAAGTATTTCAGTAAATATGTCTCAGAGGAGAACTTGGGAAGGAAAAAAAACACATCTATTTCCAGTAGCCGGTTTGTTCAGGTCAGTATTTAAAAACCATAGGTCACACGTCAGAGAATTACGGCCTGCTGCTGGCAGTATTTCTGAAAGTTAGGACTTCATAAATACATCAACCACTCAAGGCAGGGCTGCCCCACGGCAGCAGCTGAGCGGAAGCCAGGGGATATTGGCTCTAAAACATGAAGCTAATATTTGCGTTCCTACCAGAGCGAGTTTCTTTCGGGTTAAGCCTTAAAACACTGTGGGTGCCTCCTCCAATATGTAGAGAATGGGCTGTTCCCATCAGCTCTGTAGGGCAGTGCTGGGCACTGCATCCCATCCCTGGGCCTTCAGCACAAATGTTGCTGCCTTGTTCACATGAGCCTGAGTCCTAACCGTTTATCTCATCTTTGGTGAATATTCTATTTTCTGTCAGCAAACACAGTTTAAGCACTTAACAGCTAAGCTTCTTAAATTCATAGCTGATGAGGGAGCAATTAGGACAGGATTTTAATGAATACACATGAATGGGGTGGGGGGGTTCCCGTTGCGGGGGAGGTTTGCAAGCTTGGTCTAGTAAAGTGTTCAGGCACATGGCAGTAAAACACACTGAAACAGGAACTCCTTACTTTGGGGCTAGTTAGCTGATCTTTGCCGTGTTATCTGTTTGAACTCTGGCTGTCAGCTGGCCCTGCTCTGCTCGTGGCTGCCCCTGCAGTCAGTGGGGTTGCACTGTGAATTGGTGTGCACGTTGCAATAATTTACTGCTAATTTACTATTTCCTTGATTACTGGGAGAGTTATTGTCCTCCCAGACGGTTTGGTAGTCACAGGGATTGGAGGCTGGTGCAGAGAGACTTGGGGCTCTCTCTTTGGGCTGCACTTCCAGTGTTAGTGTTCCTGGCTGCAGGGCAGAGGGACAACGAAGGGCTCTGTGAGGGGCTGGGAAGGCTGATAATGCTTTCCACGAGTGGGTTTTCAGCTTTTTTTTGAGCTTCTGGCTGGCTGGAGTATGCTATAGAAATGCAAATTTCATTCAGTTCTGTCTACTGGTGCAGGTGAATTGCAGAATTTGTTAGGGATGGATAAAGTTGCACCTTCAGGGCTCTGCAATAGAGGCTCTGTTCTCAAAGACAGCGCTGTGCCCCAGTGCTCTCCCAGCAGCAGCACACTTCCCCATGGAAGAAGGACAGGGCTGGCATGCTGGCTTTCCAAATAGCCATCAGCTCCAGGACCCACTGCCCTCCAACATGGAGAAGCTCTAGCTCCTTGTTCTTTCCAAAATCCTTTACAGATGTTAATTAATTAATCCTGCCTGGTTTGATCTGTTTGTCAGTGAGTTGCGTTTGCTCAACCTCTGCCACGCTGAGCTGTTGTTGCATTTGAGTGCTGGTCCTGGGGGGTTCCAGATAGCACTCCTTGGGTTTTTTTCTGGGGGGGAGGAATATTGTTTGATTGCAATATAGGGTTTCTGCCACCCACCTTCACCAGGATGAGGTTTCTGTCACACGCTGTCACTGGCTTGCTGGATGTGGCACCGATTCTCCCCAGCAGCATCCATCTCAGGACTCTATGCTGGGCAAATGTTCTTGTTTGAGCACCAAAAGCTCCTTAAAGTCTCAGGCTTTGTGTGGGAGCATAGCTGAAGCTGCAGTTCTTGTTCAGCTCTGCTGGTGACAGTGTTGTCTGAGCAAAAAGCCACAGCAGCTCACGAGGCTGCAGCTGTATCCATCAGACAGGCACCAGGGCAGGGGCACGGGCTGTGGGGTGGGAGGGGAGGTCGGGCAGGGATGAGGGGAAACGGATGGGAAGAAAGGAAGACTTGCATGAGGCTCCACTCCGTGTCTGCTTCACATCCAAGCACTAGCTGGCCGAATCTAGCCAAAGTTCAGGCCAATGCTGCTGTGACAGCACAAGATATGTGCACAAGTCCACATCTTTCCCATACCCTCACACCTCAGCTGTGTGACTGCCCTGTGCAGAGGCTCTGCAGGTGCTGAGCTGTGCCCCAGCCCAGCTGTGAGCCGCGTCCTCACCAGGAGCGATGCTCAGCCATGTGTGAGCTGCGTCGGGAAGTCTCACAATAAAAGAGGCCAAGTGGAAACTTTGATGGGAAGTGATTAGCTGGTGAACTATATAATTGCGTGCTGCCATTCTCCCTTCATGTAAACGTAATGAGTGCACGATTCAGGTAATGAGCAGAAACCATGGGCCCAGTGTACCTGCTGCAGAGGAGCCCCTGGGACTTGGTGTGACCCCTGCCTGACTCAGACCATCAGTGTCACCCCCAGGACACCCAGCAGCTCTCAGTTGTCACCTGCCCTCTCCCTTGGCGAGTGCCCCTCCTGCTGATTACCCCTGGAATTCAAACAGAACGTGGCTCTAAATGTAAGTTTTCCCACCCTGAAGGAGGCTGACAGCTCAGATGTTTTTTGGGGGCGTAGCGATTCCTTTGTGGCCTTCTTACAGGCTTCAGTCCCAAAGCTGTCCCTTCTCTCTTTTCAGAACAAGCTTTCTCCAAAAAGAGACCAACATAATAATTTGCTTAAGACTCAGATTCACAGCAGCAAGTAAGATATAATTGCACCCTTTGATCTTCAAAGATCTCATCCAATGTCTGCTGAAGTCAGTGAAAGCCACTCTGCTCGACTTCAATGAATGTTTATAACACGCAACTCTGAAATATCCTTCCATTTTATCTATATGTGTCTGATGCCTCTCTGGTGAAAATAAACTTCAGTGTTTAAGTTTGGGCGTTTTAACATAATTTTACATGGCATGAAAGTGTTTCATATTTGAACATGAAAGGAGTAAAATCTGTTTGCCCCCCCAAAAAACCCTGCTGCCTAAGAAGTGTGTGGCATCGAGCCCAGATCACCTAATAGGAGTTTATGCAACACTTGTAGCTGCATCAGCATTGTAGTAAACGAGTGCTCTGTTGCTAATGAGCTGCCTGCCAAACAGCAACGCTGCCATCTGAAAACCTTTCTGGTCCTTGGCATCTGCCTGTAACAGAGATGTGAGATATACTAAGCCTCAATATACAAGGAAACCATCTTAATTATGCCAGATTAATTTTGCTTGTAGTCCAGTGTTTCAGTATACTGTAAGAACTGGAGCTATCTCCATGTAAATGCACAAAATAATTATCTGAGGTTTACCTCTGTGTGGGGGTTTGGTGTTTCCCAACCTCAGCAGCAAGTGTTACAAACTAGTCTGGAGGGGGAAGGTTTTAACAGCACGAGGATTTTGTAATATAAATCAAATATTAGCACAAGCAAGATGATATCTTTCCCAAATGAGGTTTGATTACATTATTAATCTCGATAGTTCTACATGATTTTTTTGAGCGTGTGATTTGAAAGTGGGATTAAAAGCCAGGAGATGAGTCACTGAGATGAGTGGGTTCCTTGGGAAATGCAGGCAGGATTTCCCACACATCAGAACTTCCACATCCCCTGGGGTAAGTGCAGGATTTCGGCCTATGCAGGCAGTGAAGGAGCTGCTCCTGCAGAAACCCCAAACCAGAGCTGCCTATCAGATGCCACAAGCAGCAAAGCAATTCAATGTGTGCTCAAGCATCCTGGTCTCCCAAGTGGGAATGGAGTCCCTTGTTACTGTGAAGCGTGCGCTTGTGCTTTAGACGAGCAGGAATGGTTTTAATGACACACTAATTGCTGCCAGCACTACAGCATCAGCACGTTTTCTTCACTTGTGTCGCTAAGTAATGGAACTTACCCTCCTGTGAGCAGCCGTTGCTCTGCCATCTTGTTTTCTCTTTTTTTTTTTATGATTTAACTTGTGTCTGGTTGTCTTTTTCTCTGTCATTAGAGCTTTGCATGACTTGAACACTTCTCTCTATTTTGTGTTGCTTGGGGCAGAGGGGGCATCTGGTGAACCCGACGGGTTGAGCATCTGTAATGCTGGGTCCCAGACATCTTGAAGACCCATTAGGTTGCATTTCAGTGGTGTGTTTGACATCTGATAGCTTTCTTTTTTACTCCTCTTAATTTCCTGATACATTTTTTTAATGTGGGCTAGTTTAAGTGGGGGGGGGGGGGGGGGGGGGGGAGGGAGGAGGGGGGAGGTCTGTGTTTGGCTCTTACATATTTCTCAACAAGATTGCTGTAGTTTTGTTATGTTGCAAGCAGTTCTCCTTGAAATGCATGCTGCTGTGTTTTGAAGGCAAGGAATGCTGTATGGAAAGGTAGCTTCTGATAATAGACAAAATTTAAAAACCAAATAATGGAAACCTTACTTTGCAGGCTGATTTTCTTTCCAGTAACACCCTTATTACTTCCTTCTGGTGCAAGGAAACTTGAGATCTGCAGTGATGGGCACTGCTGTGGAAGACATGCCTGTTGGTGGCAGTGGTATTGCCCAGCAGAGTTAGATCAAGATACAGTTATCTAATGCTGCATCACAGCCAAAGAGCATAACTGTCCCTGTGTTCCAAGAAATACTTTTGAGCTCCTGCCATTAAGGATTACATTACATACAGCCAGGATAAACTGGACATAGCTTGATTTTAATGGTGCAACAGTGACAACCAGTGGCCAGCTGGGCTAATCTGAGACAAGTGCCATCTCTGCAGGCCAGGGCTGAGCACCTTGGGGTCATGCTGGCAGAGATCTGCCCCAGCAGCAGTGGGTGCCCAGCCAGAGCCTCCCATGGGTGGCAGCCTCCAATATGTTGCACTGCAAAGTCAGGGAGATGCCAGCACAGTGGCTTTGGGCCGAGTGTCTGCAGCCACATGGCTGTGACAGTGGTTTGAGGACAGTGTTTGGTGTAAACGGCAGGAGAATGGCACCTTCAGAGGCTTAATCCAGAGCCTCTTTCCACCCACCACATGGAACTGCTGGTCTCCAAAGCCTTTATTTTCTTATTGCGTGCGACCTCGAACATGGCACGGATGGCACGTGCTTGAATGCCTCTTGTAAGGCATTTCATGTAAGGAGGACTGGAAGCAATCAGTGCCCGTTCCCCAGAGGTCTGTCATTCAGCAACTCAGCTGGGCCCCAGGGAGATCTGTGTCCCACAGGTGCATGGGTTGTCTTGAGTGACCTGGCCACCAGAGCTTTTGGACTGGGACACCCCAGAACAGAACTGCCATTTCTAGGTGTTGTAAGTCACAGACTTGGCTCGCTCTGTGCTTATTTTGTTTTCCCTCCTCTCCACCTCAAAGATGTCTTTCAGACTCCCAAGTTCTCGCCCTGCTCTTTGTTTGCGGTGGGCTGTGCAATGGCACAGACGCTTTTCTCCCAACAAAAGCAGAAATCCCAGCGCCTGCCTCCACCTGGGCTCTGCTGTGCTCTGCCTGCAGGATTCTGGAGGGCTCAGCACAGTGTTCAGCACATGAGCTCACACCGCCTGTCTCTTCCAAGAGAGATTTAGGGCTGTGCAGGACGTTACGTGTCCTTGTGTTTGCAGACTGTTTGGGGCAGGTTTCGTTGGGCAGACAGCTTGGGCTTCTCCCCTCTGTATTTGGTAAAGGCTGATCTTGCTACGCATGGATCTGTCTATAACAGATGGGTGGTATAAGCTGTGCACAGGAGCACACGTGTATTCCTAAGTAAAGGTATGAAAAGCTCGATGTACAAAAGATTTGAACCAACGTTGAGAATCTGGGACTGAGATGAGCCCCTTGCGAGCTGGCACAGCCCAAGTGGATCAACCCTTCTTGTGCTCCATGGGCATCAGTGATGCTTCTGAAACGCCTGAAGCAGCTGTGGGCCTCCATGAGCAAATTCTGCTGAAATGTAAGGCTCTGAAGCTGCACGTGGGGAAAAAAATCCACTGTTATTCCTTGGCCCAATGCAAACACTTTGGTGTGAGTTGATTGTAAAGGCGCCAGGGCATCCAAGTGCTGAGCTGCACCCTGGGCTTTGCTCAGCATCCCATCCCGCTGCTGGGCCAGGACAGGGATTGCAGGCAGCACCACGCAGTGCTGGCCTTGTTCCCCCGCCCAGACTGGGCTAAAAGTAAAAAGTAAAACAGGAGGTGAAAACCCTTACTTCTGTTTGTTAATCTTTCTTCTCCTATCTTTCTCTCTTACTTCTCTCTTTCTTTCTTTCTTTCTTTTTTTTCTTTCTCTTTCTGTCTTCCTTTTCTTTTTCTTTTTTTCTTTTTTTTTTTTTTTATTAGCAGAGCTCCTTTTTTCTCTCTCTTTTGCCTCAATAGAAAGAAAAAAAGTTTTGTCAGCACTCCTGTTTCTTTTGTTGTTTTCTTTTTCTCAGAAGTCTTTTCTGCTTTTATCCTAATCCCAGGCATGCATGAGGGAACAGTTGTGCTCTGTTGTTTGTCTGTTCTGCTAGTTTTGAACCAGTAGGGCTCCCGCTTTGTTCTCTTTATTTTCTGAACACAGAAAGGTAAAAGAGTAGGAATAGTGATTGAAACTCTTAAGAAGAGAAACCTTCGATATTTATTTAGATTTCATTCACTTTCTTTTTTTGCCGTGTTGGTAATAATTAAGGGATGGTGACAAATTAAAGAAAAAAAAGAAAAGGGAAAAGGAAATAAACCTCTTCTCAACTCTCCTTCCAAGGTTAGAGTTTGGCTGCCCAGAATGTTTTAAACTCGTACTCCTTGAGATGCTGCATCTTTACTCACATTTCTCAGTTTATTCCCTCTCTGAACTACAAACAGTTTAACGTGTGCCACGTTTTTATCTTTTCCAGCGCAGGGAATCATCTCTTTGTAGATGTACTGAGATCCAAATGCACACCCAAGGAGCAGTGTTGGGTTGTTTCACCTGCTGTAAGCCTGCCTGGTTTTCAGCTCAGATCTGAGCTCTCAGCCGTGTGTTTGTGCCCTTAAATCCACTCTTTCCCCTTCTGTCTCCTTGGGTTGCACGTCACAGCACCGTTGGTGCAGACATTTTTTTCCAGTATTTCTTTACTGGTTTGGCATTCCAGATGATAAACAGCCCGAAACGTTTTAACAAATTAAACTAAAAGTAAGCGCTGATCCATCTGTTTCTGTTTCATCCCCTCAAAACAAACCTTTTATGATTTTGGTATCCAACATGTGCTTGTTCTCTGTTGCCATGGAGATGCTGTAGGCCTGAAATTTTTTCACAGGCTCTTACGATGAAGTTTTTGAAAACTGTTTTGATTAATTTTTCCTCCGCTTCAACTTCTCCCTCACTTAAACTGTTTCCCCTTTTGTTTCACACTTGATTTATGGCAGGTCGCTGTCATTTAAATAGATGCGCGTTTTGAAATTCCTCCTTTCTGTTCTAATGCAAAGAAAAAAATAACCCATGCAAGTCATGCTCAAAGACTTGGTTATTGTTGCTTGTTGGATTTCTGCTCTCTGTGGTTGTCGGGCCTAATTCAAAGTAATTCAGGCTACTCAGTGGGGGCAGTGCATAGCTCCACAGGAAATTATGATAGCAAAAGTCTTCCTGTAGAGCTCTACACTTGGCACTACAAAGTGCCTCGGGCTGCAGTTACCTGAATAGGGTTGAATTAGACCAGACAACCGCATCATCCCACTTCTTAATCTATTAGAGCGATATACAAGTGGCAATTGTTGATTGCAAAAATGGGATTAAGAGGCTCTTCAAGTGAATTGATTTTCTTGTGAGAACAAAAAGAGGAAAGAGAAGGCTCGTTTGAATCACACAGCCAGAAAGTTTCGTGAATGGGTTCCACTCCAAATGTTAGAATTAAAGCAATCAGTGTTTCCCCATGGAGCACGCAGGTGAGAGGAATAAACTGCTGAAAAATAGAAAATGACGTCTAAAACTTAAAGTTGATGGTGTGCAGTGCAAGCCCTGCTCCCTTCTTCCCCTCTCCCTCCTCCCAGCAGTGACAACAAATCCTTCTTTCAGCCTCAGCCTTTGCTGCTGTTCATCAGCCTCATCTGCTGATCAGTCTTTAATCTTCATTTTTACCAGTGCTATTCATTTATTTTGCTTTAACTCGGGAAAGCAAAGAGGAGGAAAGCTGCCTTTGCTCCTGGTTTTCCCCCAGCCTTCCCATGTGTTCCCCTCACCCTCCTGAGCCCAAGCAGTGCTGCGCCCTGGCTGCAGTGGGTGCCACCATTTGTACTGGGCAGGCTGGGAGCTGTGGTGCTTTGCACGTGCCCTGGCCACCCCCAGGTGGGTGTTTCACCCCAGGGCCCAGTGTTGGCTGTGCACAGGCAGTACCGGCTGGCAGCAGCCCTGTGAAGTGCAGAGGTGACACTGGTGGCAGTGGGTGGTGGGAGCATGGCATGGGAATGAGCCACTGCCTGGCTGGGAGGAGACAGCGGGCGAGAGACCTTCCCTCCCACAGCCTCTGTATGGGCAGAAGCAAATTTGGAGGAAACAATCCCATCCTACTGCTTTACTCGATGGTTCTGTATTTCTGAGCTATGGTCTTGCGAAGTCTTTTCTTTTGAGTTGGAAAGGGCCAGGTCATTCTGGCACCAGAGACCCTTGTAGCAGCCAAAGCACAGGACTGGTGTGTGTGTGAGTGCTGTGACTCCAAATGAACCAAGAGGGTAAAACGTGCCTCCCAAGCAAGGCTGAATTTGTGTTTTTCCTTCGGCTCCTCCTGCAGCAGCTGCACCACGTCCCTTCCCAGCATGTTGCAGCCCCATCAGCCTCTCTCAGCTGTACAGCTTCCACAGAGTGCAATTTCCAAAGATCTGGTTCTTTCTTCATCTCCTTCCCCCCCAACCTGTGAAGGTCTCAACCAAAATCTCAGCAGTGGGATACCAGGAGCCTGCATCCACAGGGAGCGGGTGGGCGTGAATTCCCTCTTTGCCATAACATTGCTTCTGTAACTGTTATTAATTGCTCCATATTTAATTACCTAAGATTGCACCAGGTCTGTGTTTTCGCATGCTATCAATTATGTCATAATAAATGAATTTCCTTTTCAGGATCCCCCCCTTGCTGATGACTGGGCTTCTGTTCCTCCTTGACTGTTCTGACTTTGAACAGGTTTATTCAGCTGTTGTCTGCTAAGCCCTACAGAAAAGAACAATAGCTTCTGATCTGCCTTTTATGGGTTATTGGGAACTGGTGGTCCGCACTACAGCTTTGGTCAGTGATTAACCAGAGTGAAAACAAACTACACAAGGCTAAGTTGATGTTGGAGGAGGAATGAACCCACTTCATTAAGGCTTTAAGAGGAAAACCTTTTCTTCTTCAATGCTTGTTCACAACTTTTCAGGTCTCTATTTAATCACGTAATTCTCCCTAAGTAGGAAGAGAAGCTTGCCTCACAGCGAGAGGTCTTTTGCCACATGACAACTTAGAAAGATAAATTATATATAAATATCTTCATGGTTTTGTGGAAAGGAAGCCAAATTCAGTTTTACTGTGTGGAGCTAATTTATTTGTTTCTTAGGAGCTGAGCGCTTTGCAGCATCCCATGGCATTGGGGGAAATCTGTGCTGTGGTCGCCGTGGCTTTAGGCGTGTGTAGGGTGAGCGAATCACACCTGGGCAGAGGTGGACATGAGCAGCTGATGGGCCCAAGGGCAGAAGAGGCAACAATAATATCAGTCTTCCAAACGGTGCCAATGAGCCATGCTTGTTAGGATGGGTTTATCCAAACCTAATGGATGGGGGAACTCATTCTGTTAGGATGGGTTTATCCCATCACTTCAAAATCACACACTCATGTGCCCTAGGATGCCCGTGCTTGGCATACAACTGCCCAAGGGAGCTGGGCTGGGTGCTGGAGCAAAAGGCAGGAGGAGTGGGAGGGTGAGCTTGGTGCCAATGGCCCTACTCACTGTGTGGCCAGCCCTCATGCTCATCGGGGCAGCCCGTGGGCTTTTGTTCAGTGTGATTCTTACTTTTTTTTTAGCATGGCAGTTAATTATGGCTTGGGGAATATGTGACTCGGGCTCCAAGCACAGAGGTGATAAATCATCCTGCTGGTTCCTCTGTGGCCATCCGGCAGCAGCGGCACTTGTTGCTCCTGCAGGTCCCTGCTATTGCTGTGAGCCTTCCATGCCGTAAAACCCTAAATCCCCTTTCCAGCTCCCTGCTGCCAGAAGCAGAGACAGCCCTTCCTCCTGTATCTGCCCCAAGCACCGTGCAGCTCTAAACCCAGGGCGTGGGGTAAGCCCTGACCTGGATGGATGATGTCTGAGGTGGAACTTCTGGTCCCTTCCTGGGGAATCAGTGGCTGCAGCCACACAGGTGGGGAAACAAAGGGAGAAAACAGGCAATGCATTTGCAAAAGAAATCTGCCACTCTCCATAAAGACATCGCAAAGGAACAGGCAACAACCTCATTAAACACAATAGAGGTGGCACAATCTTTCCTCCAGTTATGCATCGTGAAGCAGGATTTTGTGCAAAACTATCATTATTTTTTTGCTCCAGGTGTTTTGTAAACCAATTAGTTTGGGTTTGAAAATGTTTAAGTCTGTCATTAACTGAGTACCTTGAACACGAGTTAGAGGAACTTGTTGAAATGATGTAATGAAGTGTTTTGGCAGCAGCAGAGGGGAGGAAGGTTGCCACGTGCCAGGGAGGAGAGATGCTCTGCTGCAGGTAACGGTTGAGCCCAGTGTAGGGTTTGGATGCAAAATGACAGCACTAAACTGCCTCAATTAATAATTAAAACGTACGTTTAAATAATACATCAAGGGAAACTCCTTAAATTGCAAACTTGAGGTTTTTGGGGTAAGATCACATTCAGACTCAGGATTCAAATGTGGGAAGAGTTCAGGTATGTAACATCCTGACATGAGACAGGGATTTCAAAAGCTTTAGTTTTCGTGTTAAAATGATGAAAAGAGAGGTAGGAAAAGAGACTGCTGAACAAAACAGCACCTTTTGGGGAAACAAACCCTTCAGCATCTACCAAGTAGTTTATACCTAGATTGCTGCAAAAATCGGGCAGCAAAAAGCATGAGAGATCTTTCAGATGGTGCTTCCAGAAGGAAGGCAAAGCTACAGCCTGAGCAGAAAGAGGAGGAAGGCAATGTGCCTTGGTAAAAGGGAGTATCAGACTGGTGTTCACTTAGGGGTCTGCAGCTCAGTGCTTGCTGGGGGTTGGTATGGGACAGCAAGCTGTGGAGAGCAGAGAAAGAGCCTCACCCAGTGTGGAAATGTGACAATCTATTAATGTCCATTGCATCTCTCCTGCCAGCCTCTGCCGTGTCACCTGCACTGTGCCACCCCTGTCCTGCACAGAGCTTCTCCCAGGCAGGGAAGAGTCTGCCTGTGTTAGGGAAGCTTTTTCAGCATTACGGCTGGAGGCAAGGAGAAGCCACTGAGCTCTTCTCTGCTACCTTTGCAATCTCACTCCCAAGCGGAAAATTCGAGCGGCCCCACTGCTGCCTGGGGTGCTGGTGTGTGGTGCCACTCTTATGGAGCGGTTGTCATGGAAGGGGTGGCTCCTCCCCATTGGGTGCTGGGGGAAAAGGCAAGCTCACCTCCCACTGGCCAACCCCAAATCCTCCTTTCCCCACATCCCACGGGTGGCTGTGCTACACCCTGGCTAATTGTCCCCATTGTTTTGTGCCCTTGGCCGCGCTGACGTCTGTCTTGTTCGACTCCAAACATAAAAATCTCCCCGACTGAATAGAGGCGATGCCTTGGTGCAAAAGGACGGCTTTCTCTTCACACATGAGGGGTTTGCTCCATTATGCTTTGACGTCCTGCAAAGAAGTTGCCTCGGCATCAATGGCATCTTACACAGTGACACATGTAGGGCCTGAGGTCTCTGGGAGCAGGTTTAAATAGGACCATTGAATCTGCCCGCCCGCGTGCACGTGACTGCCTGTGGCAGGAGCCAGCCATCGATTGAGCTGTCAGTGCATGCAGATGGACCAAAGTTTGGACTTTCTGCTCCTTGCAGAGAGCCAGGACTTGTCGTGATGGAGGTTTCTCAGGGACATTGCCTTCTTTTGAGGAGATGAAGCTGCCACCAGCCTGCCCAGCGCAGAGCAGAGGGGTCCCAGCGCTGTTCAGGGACCCATTGCATGTGTCGCTGCTGCCCTGCTGCCTGTGGCTGTCTCCAACCTGTTGAAAGGAAATCACTTAAACTTAATCTGCATAGCCGAGCACTGCACAAAAGAGAAAAGTCTCTGTTCAGGGTTATTATTAGACTCTGGGGCTTTGGAGATGTTGTGTTTAATGGAGGGAGAAATAGGCAGTGTTTATCCAACAGAGGAAAGAGTGTTTACCCGTAAGCATGTCTCTCTAATTTCTGCTTACAGGCCTAATCACAAGCGGGTCTGAGCATCAAAGGCAGTTTTACCAGTGCCGACACAACAGGGATTTCAGCCTCTCCACCATGGGACAAGAAGAGGCCCTGAGCACCAAGGACGTGTTTTTCCCTGATCTGCTGCCACACTTCTGCAGCTGGAGGTGCCCTTGGAGGCCATGGTCTAGCCCTGAAGAATACAAGGGCTGGCTGCGGGGCCAAGGGAAAAACAAGCTTATGTGTGACACAGCAATAGCGTTGGTGCTGCTTCTCACAAATGCCAGTGGTGGGCACCCGGCAGATGGGCCAGGAACATCTTCCGGAGAGCACAGATGTGATGTTTGGGAAACTCAGCCCATATGCATAACAGTGATATGATGCCCAAGGAGGGATATGCTCTGTGAGGAACGTGAGTTTTAAGGTCATTTGGTGTCTATTGACTTTTGGCTGCTCTCTGTGGCTCCAGAATCTGACTTTCATCAGACAACAGCCGGACAGAGGCTCCTGATGGACAGGATGGACAGCATCAGTGTTTGCATCAAGAAAAGCATGCTGAGAGGGCAGGGAGCTGCTGCTTCTGGGACCTTGTGATTCTTTGTGATGGAAAAGAACAAGAGCAGCTTTGAACCATGCTGGACTGGTGAGGTAATATGGAATCTTTGCTTTTCTATGAGTAGAAGTGCTTTTAGTTCAGTTTGCCTTGTTAGAGCCTCTTTGGCAAATGTACAGAGGGGAGTGACTGGGAAAAGGTTTGTAGAATGCTTGTCTGAGTGATGGAGGATGTGTTTGAGCCTTGACTGGCAAAGGTGGGATTTCTTAGCATGCATCAGGAGCCTTGAATCTTGCTGGAGTGCTGCTGAGATAAGACTTGGAGGCGACACGGTGTTTGTAGGACCATTGGGTCCCTTCCATCCCTGACTGTGGGAACTCTCTGGCAACTCCACCCCTGCTTCTAGGTCCTATTCCCAAAGCAGGTTCCTGCCTGGTTGGTGACAGCCTTGGCCTGATACTGGCTCTTGGATGTGCCCCTGAGTGGACGAGGAGAGCTGTGCTTGGGTGCTGAGCAGCTCCGTGCCTGCAGGGGCAAATCCCAATGGAAAACCACTGCCTGCACAAGAATTCATGGCTGCAATCGTGGGGACGCTGCCACCAGACACTGCCCAGAGCTGGATTAACTTCAAACCCCCAAAAAGGGAGGGGGAAAAGATCGCTTCTCTGACTGTGCACAGCATGTTCCTGGCTCCGGTGCATCAGGATTAGTGCTCTACAAAGGACGGGTAGGAGCATTATAGTGAGATGGAGACTCTCCATAGGAGGCACCCATACATCCCAGCTGCAGGGAGGGGAGGGGGAAGCATTGTGGCCCGGCCAAGTTTGCTGAGCAGCCGACTCAACCCAGACGCGGGCGTCAAAACCGACAGCAGCGCGGGTGCGTGCAGGTAACATCCCTCACTGCTCTCCTGTGTGTGTCCCAGGTGCTGGCTCCCAGCACAGCCCTCCTCCATGCATCCCCCTCTGCTTCTTGTGAACATTTGCAGATTGCTTTGCCTGTTGCTGTTTTGTTTTGATTTGAAGCTGGAAAAGCAGAGCTATTGCGGGTTGAAGGGTTGCAGAGAGGAGGTGGGAAGAGAAAACTGTGTTGGCGCGTGTGTCGGGCTGTAGGAGTGGTGTCTACTGGGAGCTGTAGTTAGCGAGGGCTGGGAGCTGCTCACAGTCAAGTGTGAAATAAGGGCTGAGGGTCATGCTGCAGAGCAGCTCACGGTTCTTCATGGCCAGGCAGACTGACGTCAGGGCTCCTGTATCTCTGCGTGTTTTGGGAAAAGTTTCTCATGGGAGTGTGTTTTCCTCTGTCTTGGCACTTAATGAAAGTTGAGCACACTTGTACTACCGCTCGCTTGGTGCTGCTCTGTGCAGGTGATGCCTCTGTCCCCTCCCAGGGCTCTGTGTGAGGTTCAGTGCTGCTCAGCAGCCAGCACAGTGCTGCGTTCCTCGGTGAGCTGCTAGGGGAGCCCACATCCTAACGCTGCCCCAAAGATTTCAGGGAGAGATGGAGTAGAGGGCAGTGTGAGGACAGCACTGGGGCAGAGGAGGATGCTCCATGGGCACCCAGTGCATCCTGCTGGGGCTGGGAGAGAGTGGGGAGCAGCAGTGGGGCTCTGGGGAATTAGTTACCGGGCTTAACTCACTTCATCTGGCTCTGGAAAGGCGTCAGATGCAAGCACATCTGTAATTATCTATACCATTTTACATGTATATAAAGTCTGAAGACTTTTTGTGAATAGGGATCTTGGAGGGTAAATACAGGACTGAAACCCAAGAATCTTAATTTTGCCTCAAATTTTGGCTGTACTGTTTCTATAGAGACCAAAAGGAAGCTTTGGCTCCCCCACTCAGCTATTAAAGTTTAGTGCATTGAAAACTGTCTTCATGCTGTGATACCCTTTCAAGGAGTAGAATAGGGTCTGAGCTAATCCATGAAAGTTGTCATGCTATGAACTAGTAGTCAAGCTTTTTCCTTTCAATTGAGTCTAAAACTATACTGTACTTCACACTTGATTGGCCCTTCAGATGGCAGGACTCAATATCCCTGCTGGAAATAAGCTCGTCTTCACACAGTGATGTTGAACGTGGAAAGATCTTGTTTCTGTGGCATAATTACTAGCGCTGCAATATGAAAGTCGTCAGGATAAGACTTTTTTTTTTTTTTGGTCTAATTAATATAAATCAAACTTTGTTTCCTTCTCCTCTGGGTTTTGGTGCAAGGCCTGCAGCACTGCTCTGGGCACATTGTGGGCAACCTGGAGCTGAGCAAAGGCTCCCACCACTTTGGGAGCCCTCTGCTCACTGTTGCACGCACAAATGTAGCGAGACAAAGTCACCATCCGCACACCGGCCTTCCCCCACTGAGTGTACTGTAGCAAAGGTAATGAATGGGTCTTTGGGTCTTGTATTTTTTTTTTTTCTCTTTTCTTTTCCCCTCTTCCATCTAGGCTGTATAAAGCAGGATGGGGGGGGCAGTTTTTTCTCATAGAAATTAGCTCTTCCTTTGACCTCGTGCTATCTGTGTGCGGGGTGGATCGATAACCGGCCATGGGACCGTCCCTGCAGCCACCAGGCTCTCCACTGTGCTCTCCCTGGTGTGAAGTGACTGTATTTTTATGATTACATTTTGAAATGGGGAAATGCCTTGAACTGTGCAGACCAAAAGGGGGCACCAAGGTATTAAAAAAAATGTGATGTTGATTTGGGCAGTTTACCTATAGGAACTGCAGCTGCTCTTGGGGCAGCTTTCTTGCCTGGCATGGTTACGAAATAGAAAAACAATTCTTCTCCCAGTTTATGTGGATTTCCAGCATTTTTGCTGCACCCACACCATGCTTTGATGCAATCAGAAAGCTGCTGCAGGGATTTCTCTTTGCGCATCTGTTGTTGTCATTAACCTTCATCAGTTAATTTTTTAAGATTTGGGGTGTTTCTAAGCATGCAGCTGGGACATGTGTGCTCTCTTAAAAAAGGAAAATACTAATAGAATTGTGTAAATCTTTAAGGCATGATCTGCTTTTTCTATGTAACTCTGCCGCCACTTCAGAGCACAAGTTGCTTGTTTCCCTTTGGTTCCATTCACATCCACTCAGTGCAAGGAGATTTCTCCTGGGTTGGTGTGAGAGCGGAGGGAGGTTCAGGTACAGCCGGCGTTACCCACCTCTCCAGCTGGGAGGCCAATCCTGTTGCAAACAGCCCCGTTTCTGGATGGCTCAGACCTCACCGTGCTCAGGATGAGGGTCAGTGGGACCAACTCTGCCCTGTGAATAATGGGGCACCGCAGCGGCTGCTCTCACGCTGCGGTGAGAAAAGCACAAGGAGCAGAGCAAACACATATCCTTCATTTTCAACCCCTGTCCTACGGACAGATTTTAGAAGCATTCCCAGAGTGAATTCATGTGACGTAGAAGCGTGTGGAGCAGCGGTGCTCTCGATTGTGTTTTTCCTCCCCTCGACCACGCAGGGTTTTATGGCGCGCAGTGTACATTTATAATCTCCAATTTTTACAAGCATCAAACATGTAAAACGCCTCCCAGATGATGATGGCTATTTTGTAATCACTGTTTTTTATTTGTGCCTTTCTACTGCAAAGTCCTTCCATAAAATTGGTCGATGCAATTATTTTTCGCACCAACCCAGGACAAGTTTGCTTTCCTTATTTTACGAAACCGCATTTATTGCCTTTTAAATTATAACTTAAAGTGAAAGATGTGGCGTTTTCAGGCACTGAATATAATGCTTTATAGTTTAATTTGTTCTGAGACCTAATCTTTATTTTTAGTTGTGTTACGGTACCTTATTTATTGGATCATATATTAGCTAATGCAAGGCAAGCAGACGGCTTAGGTTACATTAATAATTTTGATACATGTGGCTAATTAGTTTCTGTTTTCTGTGGATCTCAATTAAAAAGAAAAAATCTACATATCCATTTTAGATTTCAGCAATAACGTTCGATGCACCGATTACCTCAACAGAACAACGTTCACAACGACTCAAAGCTGTGAGAAATATTTTTTTTTTTTCACTGGGACCAATTTGGCATTTAAAAACGTGGCTCTCCCTTCGATATCTCACAATTTGCTCCCAAAAGGACACGGGCATCACATGTGCCCACTGCCTTCCGAACGGCCGTGTGCTGCTCGCCTGTTTTGTTCTCTATTTCAGAACTGATGTTTTGCTCCCTTGCAATGGGACGTGGGTGCTGTGTTGGTTGCAAGCGCTTTATGAGCAAGCACAGAAACAGGAGAGACTGAAAACAGAATAAACTATTTTGAGTAATTTAGTTGGAAAAGCAATTTCTTGAATAGCTAATTTTCCTCTTCCAGTTTTGTTGCAATTTTAACTTACTCCGTTCTTTCGGTCTGTTATGACTGTATTATTCCAATTTAGCTTTTCCAGCCAAGCAGTTTCTGGAACGTAATCACTTTCCCTCTGCTTCTGCAGTTCGGAATCGCAGAGTCACTCAGATTGGAAAAGATCTCTAAGAGCACACAGTCCAAGTGCTGGGGTGTGCTTTGGGAACGGGCCGCTACAAGTGTTGGATTTCAGCTGTTCTTTCGATGCCATTAAAAGCAGAGCAGTGCTCGGGCTGAGAGCCGTGGGTCTGTTCTGCGCTGTTGGGCAGTCGTAACTCCACGCAGAACAGCTCCTACCGGCTTTTAGAGCTCTGTCAGAATTTATTAAACCGGTTAATAAAAACGGGAAGGTAAAGAAAAACCATTGGAAGGCGACCAGCTGATTTCTCAGGTTAAATTCCCTTTCTGTGACAGACAACGTTTTGCCCTCATGTAGAGAATACCGAGATTATCTTCCCATCTGAAAATGTTGTTTTACGGGAAGCAGAGAGGGGAAAAATAAAAGCAACCAAAAAAGAAAAACATCCTCAGTTTTGCCCCACATATTTGTTATAAAGACAGAATTATGTTTTCTTTTTCCATTTCAGAGACCAAGAGGTAAACACAACCACTTTCCCTCCCTTGTGACTGAAATTAATGGGAAATGCAAATACATATAAGAGGTGCAGGCAGAATTTAGAAACAGATTTCCCCCCCTTGATTTGCACTCATAATTTGGGGTGGTGTGGGGGAATAACTGAAACGGGGCTGCTGCAAAGGGCTCAGACTGTTTTATTTTTCCTGTCCCACACGTGTGTGTGTGCTGCAAGGGCATCGGGGACCCGTGCTGCTGCTGCTGGGCTCTGCACTCTGTGCTCAATTATTGCCAGCATTCCCTCTGCCTGCCGTATGGGGAGAGGGAAAAATCTGCCTTCGTGCCACTTTGCAGTGCCTGCAATTTGACTGAATTCAGCTTCGTGGCAGATGGATGTCAGGGAGTGAATGTAGTGCTGATTTCTGTGTGCTCTGCAGGAACGCGGGCAGGTTTTTGTTCTGTTTAAAAGCAAAGCAACAAGCTAAAAACCAAGCCGCACGCAATCTGCATCAACCCCCTCCTTTTGGTGAAATGCTGATGGTCCCGGCTCGGCGCAGGGAGGCTGTGAACTTTTTAAGAGCTGGGAAAGCACATCATTAGGGCAGTAACCCAACTGTATTTTAATTTTCAGGGTACAGCACAGCCCTCGTTTGCTGTGCCTCTGTCTGTCTCCCTAACCCCGGCACAGAAAGGAAACTTAATCTCCCAAATGACCCCGCTTCTGTTCTTCAGCTCATAAAAGTCAGAAAAAAGTCAAGCCAGAGCCCCCTGCATGCCGGCAGACGCTGTAAATTACGCAGGAGCGCTGACAGGATACACCTTCCGTGGAGCAGTGCTGTGTCTGACTCGAGTTTATTCCCTTTTGTGAGTTTGTGACACGCTCGATACCGGCTCAATGTATTCGCACGTACAGTATTTGATCTATAACAAATTGTTTTATTATGCACAACGACTGGGGATAATTATGATGGAATACACATTTTTAAATGTGTTCCAGTGCCTTGGATGGCTCGTTACCTACACGGGGAGGGAACTGTCTGCGTTTCTGGGCGCGGAAGCAGAGGGACAAAATGTAATAGATGTATTTAGAAATAAAATACAAGTGCCTCGTTCTGAAATGGGCAAATTAAATGCATGGCAAAGGAACGGTTTTAATGTCACTGTGTACAATTAGTGACTGAAACGTAGGCAGATATCGTTATGTTGGTTTTTTGCTGCCTGATAGCCTAATATTGATACAAGCTGAGGGAAGGGATGGCTTCTCGCAGGGCACTTGGGGTGGGAGCCTCAAATATGAGCTGCATTCAGTGGTTTTATAAAAATGTGTGAGGAAAGAAAAAAAAAGAAGAAAAAAAAAAACCCATTCCATTCTGCTCCTTGCTTTGACACCACCTAAATTAAATGCAGAGTTGCGTTGGCTTTGCGCGTTGTTTTCTTGCTCGCTTGACATTTAATACTGTTGTATCGCCACCGCTCATCTCAGCTGAGATACTGAAGGCAAACGCCCAATTTAGACCAAATGTGTGGGGAATGACATCCCCAAAGCCAACGTGGTGCACAGGGAATGCTGGATGCTTGTGTGTGCCCTGAGGATGGGGATGGGAGAGGTTTGCAGGGATGCTGTGAGCGTGGGGACCGAGCGGGGCTGCAGCACAGCTCGTGCCGATGGAGCTGCTCTTCTGTGGGTAATTGGTACTTCTTAACGAGGGCGGATAAAATGCGCTTTCTCCATAAAACTCTCATTAAGCTTGGGTAGAAGGTAGGTTTTTAAAGTTGATTGTAAACAACGTGGTTCTCTGGGTTTTTTACTGTCCCTGCTGCCGCGATGCTAGCACATTCAATAAATGTCATGTTATTGTATGTCTGAAGTTCAGAAAAAGGGGGGAGTTTAGTTGCAATCTGTAATTAAATCCAGCAGGAAGTATTTCCTGAGTGGCAGAGACCTTTCACACTCTGTTACCTAATTCTTTACAGGTGATTTTTTTTTTCCCCCCTCTTTTTTTGGCACCGGGAAGCAATAGACATAGTAAAACTCATTGGATTTCAGGGCGAGAAAATGCTCTCTGCGATCTCACAGAGAAACTGGCCAACATCCTTCTGGTGGGAAAAAGTAATTTTAGGTTTATTTCTCCCCCCATCCAGAAGTAAAATGTGATTGAAGGGCCTGGAAGAGAACGGTTTTACCCCTCTGTCGGTGTAAAAGAGCTCAGTGCGAGGCTGCGTGTCTCCCTTTTGTGTCGGGAAGTGAAGTGCAGAGCAGGGATGGGGCTGCTCCCCCCAAGTGCTCAGGGCTGCAGGCTCACACCCTGATGTCCCAGAGACCCACTGCCTCCCTTCTCCCAAGGAGGAACCCTCCTCTGCCCTGAGCCTTCTGTGCTGGAAAAAGGGCTTTCCCAGGCAAAACAACTTACTCCGTGAGGAGCCTTTTGTGGCCGGGCTCTTGTATTGTTCATTTAGAAAGTGGCCCTTTTCCCCACAAAGGATAAAGCAATGTAGTTGGAATGGCACGGCAGCACTCTGGCTGTTGCATGAGGGTCTGATTTGATATATGAGAGCAGTTCCTACGGCAAAAATCTGCTGCAGTTCCTTCAGAGCTTTGCGCTGAGGTTCTTGCCCGATGTTTTGATAATGCCTTCTGAAAAACGAGCGACTAGAGAGCCCGTTAAAACCATCTTTCTTCCAGGCAAATAAATGTATAAATGCTCCCCAAACGCGCTTGCAAGCAGAAGTGTCAGCTAGCGTTCTCCAGATATTTTGATGTCAATGAGGTATCATTTTGCATTGACAAAGATGGAAATTTAAAGTAATGACTTGGTACAGCAGCCTTCACAACTGCAGATAAAAACGCAGCAAAATTTTTCATTGTTGATAGAAGAAGATGCTTTCAATTGCGAAGCATCTAAATACAAAAGCTGTTGCGCTCAGTTTAGTGACACGGCAGTGGTGATCTGTCCCTAAAGTGCTGATGCTAGAGGGGACAGCAAGGGTTTGGCCCTGCAGTGCTCATGGTGCTGGGGGCTGGCACGGAGGGATGCACAAGCCATGCTTTCCCCACCCAGGGCTGGAGGTTTGGTGCCAATCCAGGGCTGGAGGTTTGGTGCCAACCCAGCCTGCCTTCCTCCCTTGGGTGCCGGGGTAAATCTAGGAGGGAAACAGCCTCTAGGGCGAGCTAAGGTTTTGTATAACGAACAGAGCAATAGTTTCTTATTGCCTCAGCACCACCATCACCGTTTGCAGTTGGTTGCAGTCCCACGCAGGGTAGGGACAGACACTGTGGAGCTGCATGGAAGTGATGCTCGCTGCTTGCAGCACAGCCGGGGGTCATTCTGTGTGCGTGTCTGCACCGCCGTGGCTGTGCTTTCTGCAGGGCTGTGGGCATGGTGGAGCTGTTGCATGTTGAGTGCCATGAGCGGCCCATGCCCTGCAGGAGGCTTTTTCTGCGCGATGGGTTGGAGATCAGCCAGCGAAACAGCATCAGCGATGCATGGAAATGAGTGACCATCGTGATGCTCTAATGAAGGTTTGGCCGGGTTTAACAGTGCTTTGGGTACGCGGTACTTTGTTCTGATTGCCCAAAATGCAGCACTTTCCTCCCCGTTTCCTCAGTGGCTACAAAACACAGGGCCTGTTCTCTGGGGAGTGGCTGATCTCTTTGTTGTAACCGCGGAGTCCAAACAGCTCGACTAATGAATGTATGATCAGAAAATACAATAAAGCGGGTCGGATACTCTGCTATTATCTGTTCTTGGCACAAAGTGGAAGTACCTCATCTACACCAAACCTCGCTCATTTACACTTCGCTTATCTGCAAATTCCACAATTTACATACACAAAACAGCAGTTTCTCCACAATTATTAGCACTGATTAATAGCAGAATGCTGTAGCGAGACTTTGTATTACTCCAACTTCATTACTTTTACAAAGTAGACTACAGCCCACTTACCCAAAGACGCTTTGCTTGGAAGAATTATTGATGATTAAAACCAAGCTACACTTGTCAAAATAAATTACCCAAGCATGTTTGGAGAGGCAGCAGCCTTCCTCCTGCCACCGTTTGCCTTCCTTGCTCATTCACACTGTGGGGGGACTTTTCGTGGGACAGCAGCACTGGGCCATGCAGGAGTTCAGGGAAGGGATTTGGATGCGGTTGTGTTTCCTCACATACTACTGATGTTACATTAATTGCAATCAAGCCTTGCATCTGGAAGATTGCGGGGCTGGGGTGTTCACGGGGTGCCTCAGAGCTGTGGGGTGGCTCTGGTGGAGCTACATGGTGTCACAGGAGCTCCTGTAAATTGTGGTGGCACAGCAGCGTGGTTATTGTCACCAATGGTGCAGAATAAATGATGCTGGTGAAATTTGCTCCAGACCCCCTGAAATAGGAAGGTAACATATAAATAAATGGTGCAGAGTGCTGAACGCCCTACTTTCCCTTCCCATAGTTTCCCAGGGGAGGACTTGGTGGTGCTGGGAGATGGGATGCGACCTGATAAATGCCTCACATTGCTGTGTTCAGTGGGGTGGAGGAGAAACACTACAGCACTGGTGCTGTAAGAGATGGGGGTTGAGGTTGTTCTTACTATAGGGGAAAATTTTGAGACTTTTAGTGGAAACTCCTTAATGCTAGGACAGATGGGAGGGTCCCAGATATGGCATAACTCTGCAGTCTGCCCCAAACTGTGCTGGCAATGCTGTCTGTGCATGGATTGGTGCAGAACAGAAGCCCCTTTCAACCTGTTGGGCTATCTTTGAGCATCAGGGAGGCATTGCAGGTGAGCTGCAATGTACATGCTCTGGCTGCTTTGTGCACCTAGCTGGGTGCTGTTGGCAGAGCTCATTGCTGCTGCTGCTGTTGGGAGTTCTGGAAGGCATGAGGAGGATGCTGGTGGTGACCAATGCATCCCTACAAATGGCTTACTAGAGAGAATTGTGTGTTTGTTCCATGCCTACACAGCTGCAACAAGGGGTTGGTAATGGGGTAGGGTTGGTGGATGTTTGGTCCCCCTAGCAGTTGTGGAAGCAGTGGGCTCCAGCCTGGGGCTCAGTGCTGGGCTGTGGACACCATTTGTGTCTGAGCACAATGTGCGTAGATACCAAGCAGGGCCTGCACCCTATGGAAGAGCAGAAAGCAGTTGGAGAGAGCAAATATGGGAGTGACAATGGGATAGACACTGTCCAGAAAGCTCTGTATGGGGACTTCTCTTAATTCTTATTGTGGATGTCACAGGGTCACTCACTTCCCTTGGCCAGGGACAATCCTCCGAACATGTGTGCATACCACCCCTCGTCTCCAGCAAGGTCTGTTCGAGCTAGGGTTGGGCTGAACACTGATTTGGGTTCCTAGGATTGAGGGTGGTGATACAGAGATGGGTGGAAACAGGACTTGTTTTTTGCCAGTAGTGTTTGGGGACAATATTACAGACAGAAGAGAGCCTCCCAGGTCTAGTTGCCTTTTTGGACCAACGCAAAGGAATATGCATTAAAACTCACAAATATTCATTACACTGTATGTGGTTTTTCTTGGGAACATGCTGAAAGAAGAGCATATCTCACAACCAGGCAGGAAAGAGGAGGCAAACCTGAAACTTCCCCAGGTGCTTTAAACAGCAAAGTGAGGAAGAAAAGGAGAAAAATCACCACCCCTTCTGCAGAAAGAAGCAGAAAAGGGTGAAGCAGAGAGATTTATGGCATTTCTTCTTCATTTGTAGAACTTGATGTTGGGGTAGAGAATGTGGACAGCGTGTGCTGGAGATGGTGTGTCCTCAGCCATGGGCTGCACTGGGCACGGTGGTGGCGATTCGCAGCATTTCAAGGCTCATGCTTAGAGAAACCATATGTTTTCAGGCTGAATTAAGCCTGTTTTTAAAAAGTAGAAGGGCAAAGTTAATGATATAGGGAATGGAGTAGAGGTAATGCAATAGCTTAATTGAAAAATTAACTTGGATGGGTGGAGATGTGACTGCTCCTCTCTGGATTGAAAACCAGCTAGAAGAATGTAAACAAAAGACAACAAGAACCAGGATTTGTCTGGGGGAGGCTCTGTGTGTCTGTAGGCGTGTGGTTCGTGTGTCCATGGTACCCCAGCACCAGGGTGGGTTGGGCAGCAGGGGCACCCCCTCACTGCTCACAGTGTTGGAAAAAGACTGAGGAAGTTTAGAAATGGGCACAAAAAACAACATTCTTGGGGAAATTCAGCCTAGCAGATGAAAGGGACCCAGTCCTTCCCGTGTGTCCAGGGCAGGAGATCTCACAGAGTGCTGCAGAGCACAGGTGTGCACGCACCCAGCAGCCCCAGGAACCCCCTACCCCCAGCCTGCTGCCTCCTCGATGTGGCATTTACCCCAGATGCAAGCAGTGCCCATGAACCATCAGATCAAACAGAATTTTTTCCCCTGTGCTCCTAAACCCCACCTATCTATTGGAACCAGATGCATCTTTTCCCACAGGAACTTCCAAGAAGGGATGGCTGAGCACCTTCCTGCAATCACAGAGGTGGCAGCTCCGCTCTGAGTCATACTTTGTCAGAAATAGGTGAATGCAATTTTCCCCTGTTAGAAGTGCTCAGCAGACACTTGTTGTCGAGTGCAGCCAGGGTTGCTTTGAGGGTCCGCTCAGACGCGCTGCAAACTTTGCCCACCTCTCCAGGCTGTGTTTAAGGAGCGGCTGCAGATCGGTGCCAAGGATTAATTCAGCATTGTCCTTTGTGTGTGAGGGTGGCATCTGTTTATTTATTAATTTTAAGTGTGTTGAATGTGCGAGTTTGTTCCCCCCCTCCTCTTTTTTGGGGAATTTCTTGCATTTAGCGCTGTTTTGCAGTGATGGACACCTTTCTAGGTAGCGGCTCCTTACAACGTATAAACCCGTTTATCAAAGGCAGGATTTGCTGCTGTTGTTTTTCTATTAGGGAGGAATTACACTAAGCCTGTAGCAGACATTTTGTGTTACCATGGCAGCCCATATTTCCTACAGGGTTGTGACCTCTAATGACTACAGTGGAAAGCTAGGAAAAATGGGGACTCTTTGAAGATTAGTAAATAAATGCATACTTATGCAAAGTATCTGAGAGATGGCTAAACTATAGAGAGGGAACGGCACGATTCCTCATGTTGAGTAAATGGCTCTGTGTAAATACCTGTGTGTTTTAAAAAATCACCTTTCATTTCAGCAGGCTTTTGAAAGGCTGTTTTGTATCCATCAGAGTGGTGCACGGAACACATCTTCTGCATAGGGCCCAGATTATTTTTCGTGCAACGAAATAGGAAGAGTGAGTTCAGAATTTCAGCGATGCTGTTCCTTACCATCGAAATCATCCTTTTTTTATAGCCTTTTCAAATATTATTGCCGTCATGATTGAATTTTCAGTGTTCTTTTAGTTCCTCGTCGCTAGATAAAATAAGGCAGCAGAATGTACTGAACTTTTAAACAGACATCTCAGTGGGAGCTGTCTTTATTCTTTTAAAATAATGTAGGGAGAAAAAAAAAAACAACCTCTGTTTTTTAAAAAGAACAGATTTATTTTTACATATGGAAAAAAAATATTTCCTTTTTACATAGCAAAATGGAAAAATTGCATCTATCGAATGGTACACAATTCTTGTTTGGGGCCTTTAAAATACCTACTAAGGTATTTTATAGGGTTTGTTTGTGAATTTTAAATGATGCTGATTTGTACTCCGCAGTGATCCACTAAATTGTATGAAGTCTCAGTAGACATGCTGGTACTCTGCACATCTTCAGTTAATGACCCTTTTCATGTAAGCACAGCTGTTGCGATGTATAAAATAAATTAGTGAGATGTGCTTCTTTTCTCCACATCTTCAGTTTGCTTTTCCATGGGTTACAGCATCTTTCCCCATCAGTCGGTAACTTCTTGGGCTCTCACAGCTCAGACACGTGGCACAAAGCTCTGCCATCAGTGCCATCAGCAGAAAAAGGAACAGATTGAGGTCTTACAAAGCAAAAGTAACATTGGTCAGGCCCAGAATCTCTTCTTCTTGTGTCAGGAGCACCAGGTGAAGGCAGTGCTACTGCTCCTGGGTTGTGAACGCACCCACTGCCTGATGTTGCAGTGAAAATCAGCGAGGTTTTGGTTGCTGTGTCACAAGGGTTGTCCTACGCCATTAGTGAGCCCTGGAGGCTTTGCACGAGAAAGTCCACATTGGAGACCAGCAGGAGACTTTGGGCTGCTATGTGTCATGCTTGAAAGCAAATGCTATTTCCCCCAAACTCCTTTTTTTATTTGAATAACAAACATTGCAAGCAATTCCATACTGAGCCTCAAGAGCATGAGTGCAGACTTCCTCCCAGCAGTGATTTTGCACACTGAGCATTGATCTCCCAGGGAGCACCGGGATGACTGTTTTAGCTGAAGCAGTAACACAAGGCACTTGGACAATCCTTGTCATGGACCTGGGAGAATCCTGGAAACTTTGCTGAGTGGTGCTCGGTGTGGGGATGGTGTGCCTTCTGTGTAAGCAAAATGGTAAAGGCAGGAAGCAGATGGAGAAAAAGCTCTGGTTCTGGTGGTTTTCATCTCTTTGGATAGGTCTTTGTTTGCATGCACAAACTGTGAGACATCAGACACCTTCTACCAATAGCTCATGTTAACAACTTCAACTGGAACTGGGAAATGTGATGCAAGACTAGCTCCTGATGTTACCAATCCTATTTTTCTTGTGCAACTTAGAAATGTGCTTATGAGCTAGATTATTTTGTTTTCTTCTTACTCCTCCTCTTGGTAACTTTTACTGTTTTGTTAATTGACAATCTTAGAGTCATAGAATCATTAAGATTGGAAAAGATCACTAAGATCCCCATCCAAACCCAGCCCACCCCACCATACCATAACCGTGTCCCTCCATGTCACATTCCTACGACTCTGGAACACCACTGGTGACCCCACCTCTCCCTGGGCAGCTGTGCCACTGCATCACCACTCCTGAAAAGAAGAACTTTTTCCTAATATCCAACCCAAAAATGTTGAAAAGGAGATAACCCTCTCATGTCAATAATTGTCTCTGGAGAAGGGATGGGAGCCTGGGATCTGGACTCCTGCCCTTGCTGCCCAGGTACAGCTCTGTTTCTCTTGCTCACTGCATGGCTTTTAAAGCTTTTTGTAGGATCTGGAGCCCTTCCAACCTGAAGGTTTGCTTGCCAGCCAGCCTCACCTCTTTGGGTGGGATATGCACAGTTCTGCACTTCGCTTGATCCCCAGCTTCTGGAAATCCTGCAATGGCTTCCTGCTCTCCCATGAGGCCTGTTCTACTTTTAAAAGCTCCTAAAAAGCTCTGAGAGAGAGGGAATGAGCGCATGGCCACCATCCATGCATTGCAGGTTGTCTGCCTCAAGCATGAAGCGGCTTTACCCCCTGCCCGTCCTTACATACATAGTTTCCAGCCCAAACTATTTGACAGATCTGACCCACACTAGCTAATAGTTTCAGTGTGACCAAAACCGTGTATCTGATGAATTTACGATTCAACTGAAAATTCTTACTTACCAAAGTCCAAACATAGAGGGGAAGCTGGTGGTTAAGGCGGCGGGGAGGAGGAGAGGGAAATAGGCAGGTGAGGAATGCTGGGCAGCCTGAAGCAGAGCCCTGCCATGAATGGCTCTGTGGGAAGGAAGTCTGCCCCATAGAGGACCTGACCTTTGGTTTGCACGTTCTGCTGAGGAGACCCAAGGTTCTGGCCCCGGAGAAATCTCACCACCCCTACCAGCAGCATCGTGAAACTGTGCTGCACTTCTTCTTGTTAATATTTTCCTTCTTTTGTTCTCTTTGGAGGGATTTTTCACATGTCCTTGAAAGTAAAACCTTCTCATCCCTGCTGACTTGAGGTCACTGCTCTAGGTAGGACCAAAAAGCACCAAAGCTACACCCTTGGGATCTTTTTTTTGTTGGGAGGGCCTTTGGGAGCCCTGATTTCCACCTCTGCTTGCTGCCAGACAAGAAAGTACCGTGGTGCCATCAGCTTTAAACCAAGGAGTAGGCAAACTCCATGTCAGATCAGGTCATGTCACTCGTACTGTACTTTTCCTAC
This sequence comes from Tetrao urogallus, assembly GCF_951394365.1. Taxonomy (NCBI): domain Eukaryota; kingdom Metazoa; phylum Chordata; class Aves; order Galliformes; family Phasianidae; genus Tetrao; species Tetrao urogallus. The sequence continues at coordinate 14,708,414 of NC_136826.1, read as the reverse complement.
TGAAATTAGTTGGCTGGAACTGTTTCCAACCAGGGTTAGAAATTCAAGTGAGGAATGTTCCTGCTGGGCTTTTGCAAGTTTGAAATGGAAAGGAGAATGGGGGAAGATGGTAGCCACCAGCAAGGCTGCCCTCCTCGAGAATGGTGCTGGTGGCAGCTCCATGTGCTGCTCTGTGGCACCAAAGACCACGGACAAGTCATGATCATATTCATGTTCGTGGAGGCAGCAAATGAACTGTGTTCCTACACCCAAATTAAAAGAGCTTTTTCCTTCTTAAGATCTAATATAAACTCGGTTTCTTTCATTGCACAGAGCACAGAGAGCACTGTGTGGCCATGGCAGGGCTTTCTGCTTTCCACAGTACAGCAGTGATTAAGGAGAGCAGCTCTGAACGCTGATGGGAGTTAGGCACTTCACTGCCATTTCAGCCTTTGAAAATCTCTGATTTAGCCAAGCAAATTCCTGTGCCAATTACCTTGTGGAAGTCTAAAAAGCCTGCCTGAGCCACAAAATGCTCAGCATATCCAGGAATTATGTCCTTCGTGAGGGCAAATGTATAGCTCTCTTTAGAACAAACAAACAAAGGAATGGGATTAAGAACGAACTTGGAAGAAATGTACGTATATATCATTATATATATGTGCATAATATTTATATTTAACTTAGAACATACATAAAATACAAAATATATGCTTACTTGCGTATAGTTAACTTTGCCCAGATCTCAGAGGAGACCAGAGAGCAGCCTCTCCTCATATCACGCTCCTCTGTCTTTGCCTCTTAACGCTGTCTTGGAGAACTTCTCGTTTAGAGGATGGCCATGGCTCCTACCTGGGACCACGACATTTTGCTGGGGTTGGTTTGTGTGTGGGCAGCTGGATGTGCCTCTCTGTGGAGGAAGGAGAAATGCCCAGGAGGTGAAACCTCTTCCGTCCGTCTGTTGCATTGCTTCCAGACAGAATGCTTCACCAGGCTGCCATGCTTGCAGAAGGAAGAAACATTTTTAACCCCCAAATACGAACGCCACCATTCTGAGAGAAATGTCCCCAGCTTTTTGAGCCACACTGTGCATCCCTTTCCTGCCCTGGCTTGTTCTGACCCCACGCCAGCCACACTGCTGCTGCTCTTCTGCTTTTCTGAAACTTACAGGTTTATCAGATCTCCCTAAGTGAAAACCAAGTAGGTACGTCCAGCGTGTTTTTCATCTGGTTAACCAAACACAAATAATGTACTCTGCCTCTTCACATTGAAAGCTTTCAACCCTTTCTCTTTTATCTCAGCCCACATTGTTCTTTAGCAAACTGCCAGTTGAGTATTAAATCGTTTCTCTTTTTCCTTTATCCTCTGCCCACAATTTTCAGCGATTATTTTTTTGCTGGGCATCACTTCCCAAAGTGCCTTTGTGAATTCAGAGCCAGGGAACGTGGGACTTTGATATGATTTAGGCTTTGGAAGCAATGCAGATACTTCCAGAATTGCTGCATCTTACTTCTCTGGGGCAGTTAATCTGATTCTGTAACTGGACATTTGCCTCCAAGCCTGCTTGGGGGGAGTTCTGAAGAAGTGTCATCAAGCTGAAGGAACAGCACCACTGATAGCTGCATCACAAGTGTGGATAGAAATATTTGTAGCACTGGTGAGAATGGTGTTATGGAATTCCTGCTATGCTGGGATGCTAAAATATGGTTTAAATTAAAACTGAGGCTAAGCATATTATTTACTTGATTAAGTTTGCTCCTTTCCTCCTCTTGGGATCATAGAATGGCTTGGGTTGGAAGGAGCCTTGTATATCATCTAGTTCCAAGCCTCTGCCATGGGGAGGGTTGCTATCCAGGCTGTGGAATGTGAATGTTTTCCATGTCTCAATGACGTTTCTAAACCTACGATTGCTAATTATCAGTTAGTAATGAGGCTTTCAAAATTAGGTCAGGAAACCATTTCTTTTTCATTCCATTCCTTTCTTTTCACACACCAACAAGCTCAGCAGGTCTCCCTCCTGCCTGCACTGTTTGTAGTGAAGGTGACAGACCCACACCTTCACAATGTGGAAGTGCTTGTTCTGAAGGGCAAATCTGTACCAAGGAGCAGTGTCTGATTTTAGGTAACTTACTCTGGAATTAATTGAGAATTATCATTAATGAGACCAGGAAGAAGAAAAATACACAGAAATCTTTTCTTGCTAAATTTAATCTTGTTTCCAGACTTGAAAATTTTGAAAGGAGATATATTTGTAATTCTACCTGGAAGCCAAAGCTGAGTTACTGTGTGTGGATCATCAGATCCAAAGCTGCAGAAAAAGGAATTGCCAAGATCAAGAAAAATGAATATCAAAGAAACATAAAGGTTATGCCCAGGGGTCTTGTTCTAGGTCAGAATATTTGTTCTCCAGGTGCAGGGCACAGTTTCTCTTTTTCCCTCATGCCTACAGCTCCCAAGTGCATATTTTGCACCGGGTCCCAGAGCAGAGCCCTCCCTGTTCCCCACAGGCAGCAAAGGGCTGATGTTCAGCCCAGGCCTACAGGGTGGGTGGGAGAAGAGTGGTTTGCTCCATATGTAAAAGAGAAAAGGCAAGATTTAGTGCAAGAGCTTTTTTTTTTTTTATTTGCATGTTGACAAGAACTTTGTACCAATGAGTTCCAGGATGCAAACTGGTTGTGGGAAGCAGGAAAACCTGGATGTTCTGCTCTGGAGCCTGATTGATTTTCTATGACATTATGCCATTCATTCTTCCTAATGGCTGGAACTTTCAAAGGAGCCATCAAGGTGTGGTATTAATCCTCTCTCCTTGACCTTCTGTGTAGAAGGAAAAGCCTCCATCTCTCAACTGGAAGCTGATTCACTGAACTGATTGAGTACCTGGCAGCTGTGGGCTGATCTGACAACCCTGGCTAAGAATAATGCTGATTAAAGGCTCTTCATTTTCTCTCAAAAGTTTGTCAGCCACAGTTTTAATGATTAATCACAGCCATGGCTATAGCAACGCAGAGCTTCCTAGCAGCCCTGTCCTAGTGTGGGCTCCGGAACAGACACACAGATCCTGGAACACCTTCATTTTGTCCTTAATCTGTGGTTGGACTGAGCACTGAGGAAGATGCCTACACCAGGGTCATGGAACTAAGGAATTTCTACCAGCCTCAGCCTTTCTTTTTCTTCAGAGTTCATCCTCCTTCTCCTTTGCTGTGCTAAGGACAGGTTTTGGTGGATTTGGTGGGTCACCTGGGTTTATTTGCAAGGAGAAATCTGTGACTCTTTCTCCTGGGCAGCACGATCTCTGTCTTCTGTCTCTAATAGATCTGAATGTGTCTCATGAGAATCAACAAAAGGAGCATCAGAGAGCTTTGAAACTACTTTGCATCTGAACGCCACAGCAGAAGCAGTGGTATGGCACGCAGATGACCAATGTACCTTGCCCAGCTTGACAGTCACCTAATGCAGTTTAAGATTTTGGTTAGGAAGGAACTCAAAAGGGGACTTTTTGAGACACATATCCCTCCACTCTTACTGGAAAGCCACCGATCTGCTTTTTGTCATCTACCAAACCCTTTTCTGTATGAACTGAGAAATGTTGGAGTGAAAGCAGCAGGACATCAAGGCCATGGAAAACATAATGGAAATGAGGTGGCCTCTGAGCTGGTGGTGTAGGACATACCTGCATGGGTGAGCTGAGGGGAGGGGGCCAGTGGTCTGTGGTGCAGACTGAGATAACACCAAGAGTCACCATCACCCCCAGAAGCCATGGGAACTCCATGGTGGTAAGACCTCCAAATTTCTTCACATTTTGGCCATGGCAGCCTTGAGCCTGAGCCTCCCTTTTCCTGGATATTTATGAGCTCTCCCAGATAGTCTGGCTGAGTTCAAAGGAGCTGCCACAGTTCCCTGGGTAAAGATTATTCTCAAGGGTAGTTCTCCAAAGGATGAGGCCCTAGGTGTGCTTGATAACATATTTACTTTGATTTTTTTTTATTATTTTTTTTTAAGAAAAAAATGAAGCACTGAAATGGATGGCTGCTAAAATGAAAAACATCATCTGGAGCACAGCATCTTCAGCCAGATCTGTCCTGAGAGGGAGCTGGTTTTGGAATAAACATGTTGCTCGAATCACTGAAGCACCATCTTTTGGCCAATGTGGTAGCCATGGCAGAGGCACCATAAGTTACAGTAATGTTATAAGACACAGTTTTTCACATCAAAGTGCTGTTTCAGAAATCTTACTCAGCTTGATTCCATACCAGCTTCCAGAAACCAGAAACATTATATTCAGTGGGAAAAAAAAGACCTTTTTTTTGAAAGGGAAACTGTGCAGCCTAAAGCCATCTGTGTGTTGGGATGTGTCTCGGAGGTCAGATGCGCTGCATTCGGGGTTATGGTGAGATGGGGATCAAGAATGGGGCAAAAGAGCATTCTGAGAGCTTAAAGAAGTGAAAAATCACTTCTGAAGGGATAAGAAATAAAGCTGGCACCAATCTGCCCCCCTGCTTTTAATGCATTTCTCAGTGTGAGATTTTGGTTTGCGATTTTGGGTTACTGTTTTTCTACTCAGCACATTTTGTGAAGTATTAGGAAAGCAGTCAGAAACCTCTGTTTCATTAAGGGTTATCTGTTTTCTGCGAATTAGAGTTTGTTGAGAGTTTTTTTCTGGGCTTTTCATGGAAAACTCTAAGTTACGGAGTCAAACTTCTTTGATTTTGGCAACTGGTTATTTTTAAAATAATTTCTCTGTGAATTACCAGATCTGTGTCAAAAATTGTATTTGACTGTTCCAAGTGGTTTCCTTGCAAGACCGTATTTTCTACAGAAAATAAATAAAAGCCGAATATCTACTTGGACTTTTTTTTTAATAACTCCCTCCTCTTTGCAGTAAATACATGCAGCAATCCTTTTGCATGTCAAGTGACCATTTTGGATGCAGCCTGTTCACACAACAATAAGGCTAAGGAATTTTTGAAGCTGATGCCTATGTCAGTATGATGGCATCTAAATGAGCAGCCTGGCTGTGTGGATGTGCACACATTTTCTTGTTGTGTTTTGCCTAGCATTAGTAGTCAGCTGCCATTGCAGCACCAGGAGCAGCCTGACAGTGCAGCTCTTCAGTTGGCTGTGTAACTCCAGGCACCAAAACTTTGGCTGTGAGTGCTTGGCCATGACTCAAGTTACGCTGTCAGTAGGGATCTTAAATTATGATGATGGGTAGTTATTGTCAGTGTTATGACATTTTCTAGAAATCCAGCTGAGCACAGGGCCTCCTTGTTCCCAGCATGGCTTGTGTGCTCGCTGTTGTCCTTCTCTGGCCAGCACTGATGCTGGCTGTGGAGGTTTGAAAGCAAGTATGGGTATCTTGAATTGAAGTTACCATCTTCTGCCTGGTCTACCAGGAGTGTTGTCTACCAGCCATTTGCACATCAGTGTTAATTAATCCAACCTTGAAAAAGCAGCTCTGGATATTTCTTCTTCCAACCTCCCTTCTAGTTGTAAGTGCTGATTCTGAGGAGCCAAGGGTCCTAAGGATAGGACAAGAGGTAATGGCTTTAAGTTGTGCCAAAGGAAGTTCGTGTTGGATATTAGGAAAAATGTATTCTTCAAGAGAGTGCTCTGGCACTGAAAGAATTGGGAGAAATTCTTTACTCAAGAGGGTGACAAGGCACTGGCAATGGATGCTGTGGGTGCTCCATCCCTGGAAGTGATCAAGGCCAGGTTGGATGGGGCCCTGGACAGCCTGATCTAGTGACTAGCAACCCTGCCCACGACAGGGGAGTTGAAACTAGAAGATCTTCAAGGTCCCATCTAACTTAAGCCATTCTATGATAAGGGGAATGGGAATGGCTGTCCAGGGAAGTGATGGAGTTATTGTTCTTGCAGGTGTTCAAGAAACATGGTGATGTGGCACTGAGCGACATGGCTAGTGGGCATGGTGGGGTTGATGGTTGGGCCAGCTGATCTTAGTGGTTTTTTCAACCTTAATGGTTCTATGATACTAAACTGTGATGTGAGTGGGTGCTTTGCTTTTGGGCTGGTGGCCCTGCTAAGAGCCATTTCAGTTTTGCTTCAAATTGTAACTCTTGCTTTTGGAAGACTTGCCTTAAAAGTCCATCTTGTTTCTGAAAGCATTAGACTGGATAGGATAGCAGTCCTCCTCCAGATATGTTCCACATTCATGCTCGTGAGTGCAGCACTGTTGTAAAAATGCTTATGGCTTCATGAAGGAGGCGAAGTGATGGGGCACAGGCTAAGCCCATGAGCAGCTTTTAAGCCTTCATCAGGCAGTGTATGGGACCGAGTGGCTCAGGTTAGGTCCCGCATGTCATCCCCTGGTCCTGCCCATCCCCCAATCCTGCATGGCAGCCCTCAGCTCCCATGTGCCATCTCTTTTGCTTCTATATGGCAGCACTGTGGTTTTGGTATGTGTGAGTGAACCTCTAGCCATGGAAAATACCTCTCCTTAAAGTTACTTCTCCTTGAACATGCCTTTATGTCATGTTCTGGTTTCTGAAAGGATAAAGCCTACTCTTCTCCCTATTCCTGGAGTATTTAAACTTCCAGACTAACGCTGTTTCAGGCACCTCCTGAAACACAGCTTGGGATTTGAAAGCGAAGTGCTGGGGAGGTTGTTTTGGTTCCCAGTCATGCGGGGCTTTCTGCCTGCCGTGGCTTTGTCTGCCCCTCTGCTGCCCTCCCTGAGCCCAGCCCAGCCATGTGGTCGGGGATTCATGCCTTGGTTGGAGTTCTCTCATTTAATTTTCATGCATCATTTATAGCTTGCTGTGGTGATTTCATAAAGTGAATGCATGTAGTTAACACGGGGCCGGCTGGGAGCCGGTAATGCAGCTGTGACAGAATGGTTGCTCCCTGCCTTTGTCATTATTTCCTGTGTTTTGGGTGTGTTTGTGAGAAACCACCTCTGGACCAGACATTCAGGCTTATTTTTCCCCTTGAAATTAGATTGCCTTCTTGAGAAAAATAATGCATGTCACCTTCCCTCCCTTAGAAATCTGGAAAATTTCCCATCCACAACATCTGCCCTTCAGACAGACGTGGTAATGGCCATGAAACTGAGAAGGGAAACCTGGGGGGGAACTAATTTAAGAGGAGAGCAGGGCTGTGGTCTTGTGAAATGGTGACGACTCCTGAAGCCAAGCAGAAAAACAACATCCAACTGCTGGCAGGCACTAACACAGGGAACATGCCTTTCTGGTGAGCAGCTGTGCTCATCTTCCTGCTATTGGGGTACAGCTTGTTGGCGTGGTCTTTGGTGTGCAGAGGTAGGCTTGGAGGGCAGCTGGTGGAGAGATTTGGAGGCATAGGTGGAAGCATGTATCCTCCTTGTATCCTCCTTTCCCTGCCCTTTCCCTTTTCTTGAACCATTTGCTTTATGAATGTATTGCATTTGTAGAACAGATTTACTTAGCCTGAGCGAGAGTGTGCAATGTTTGCATTTCTTCTCTGTTTCCTCACATTTATCGTTTTCTGGGCTGATGTGCTTAGTGTCAGGCTGGATATGACTAATGAGGAGAGGAAGGTGAGTCTGTCCTTACTGATTTCCATCTAGTTTGATTGGCAGTAGTTGGAAATGGCACTGGAACCATGGATGGTTTGAAGTGTTATGTGTTCATGCAGCTGCAGTGATGGCCTTAAATGAGGGCTCCAAAACAGGGGCCAGAGCTTTAGTGTACAAGTGACCAAATCTGACTCACTATTTTTATTACACCAAGTCAGCACAGATCCCACCCATTAAGTCCATGGACATGGGACACTTCTTATGAGGAAGGTTTAAAATCAGGCATGCAGTAATGGTTTTGAATGCAATCCTAGGGCCATGCTTATGGTACAGATGTTGGGAATAGGAATCCTTGGAGAGGGAAGGAGGTTAGCAAATACATCCAGCCTCTCTGCTGGGTGATATGCTGTAGAAGCTGGACCAAGACACAGAACATAAAGCAGTGATAAGGAGACATGTTATGACCTTGTCTGCTGTTAGCAGCTTACACAGCCTGCCAGGGAAAAACCAGCCTGTATTACAGTGGCCATATGGTATTTTACTAACTCGGTGTATAAATCCCTAATACAATTAGAAGATCCAACCTCCATGCTGAATTAGAGCCTCTATACTGCTTTATCTGGAGGAATTTCTGGATTCCTCAAGATTTCTGGTAGTGGGAAAATCTCATATTGATGGAAAAAGGCAGGGATTTGCTGTCCTTTCTGTGGGACCCTGCTGTGAGAAATCCTCCTTCTGACCTGCTCAGCCTTTGAGGGCTGTCTGGATTGAGCCCTTTGTATGCTATCCAGCCTCACAGCATCAGTGGCTGTTTGAGAATCTGTGCAGAATTTGTACAAGAAAGGCACAGAATTGCTGTAGAAAGCCAATAAGAGCCGTGCTACAGGAGCTGGGGAAAGAGGCTTCCAGGACTGCTACTTCAGATGATGGTGCAGCTCCATCAGCCAGGAGAGGGGAAGAGAAAGTTTTGGTGTAATAATGAAGAAACAAACAGGACTTAATTGGAGATTTTTTTCCAAATTGCAGCTGTGACTGCATGAAGCCACAGTGCTTTCTGAGCACCACTGCTGAAGGAGGGAGACGTGGACTTTGGGTCCTTTGGAGTTTTTCCATCTCATTCTCCATATGCTGGGATCATCTCTCTGGGGTTAGACCCTCCCTTTAGCCTTATGCATATTTTCCCTGTCTGTCTTCACCTGGAAAGATTGATACATGATATTGTCCATATCTGCTCCAGCGGCTAATGGAAAGGTACCCAGGGAGATACAAAGTTTCCTCTTTATTCCTATGTATGAACTTGCCAAAAGATACCAACTTTATTTGCAAATGAGAAGGGTAATATCCAGCTTTTATTAGTAATCCCTGTTAAGTGCTATGGAGAGTGCAAAATGGTAACTGTATTGAGGGTCAACCTGTTCGAAAAGCATCATTGCTCTTATTTTCTCTACTGTAAATTCCCAGCCAGGCATTCAGTGAAACAGCCTGTGTCTCAGAGAACGTGCCTTTTGTCTGGATGGTTATAGCTGTTTAATCCAAGCAGATGTCTCATCTATGCAGAGCCTGGTTTGGGGCTGTACTGTCTCTCTTTCTCGTGAATACCTATTTCCAAGTGAAGTGCACTGTGCTGGAGCACTTAATCGCAGAGTACAGCCCTGCACTCTGGAGGAGCCCAGGAGATGGGCTCTAGCACGTACCTGGGTTTGAGAGCCCAGCCAAGATGCTCCTCTGTGTCCAAGTGAACAGAAGTTTCTCTCTGCCAGATTTCCATGTATATTTTCCCAAACCCAGGTGCAATCCCAGCTACCTGGAAATTATTACGGAAAGGCAGTGAGGGGCTTGGACAAAATCAGGTCTTCACTAAGAGGGTTTGTTCCCCAAGTACCCCCCAAAGGTTCATCCCCAATATGCACCATTGGGGATGAAATTGTCGAAAGATCCTTCGAATAAATGGCTGATAGGATGGCAGTAAATTCAGAGGAAATGGACATTATCTGCTGATTGACCTTCTTGGTGCGCTAAACAGCTTTTGCTTTTGCCTTAAGGCATCTGGCTGCCTGACATGGCCAATTATCCTATGATAACATCAACTTCATTGGCTCTTATTGCTTCATTATGAAACTGCTTTAGCTGATAATGCACTGGATTAGTGGGCAAACATTCTTTGGAGGGAGATTTCTCCTCGCCGACTGCTTGCCACGTTCCTAAAGGAAAAGACAGCCACTGCACACAAAGGCTGGCTGTCCTTTCCCTCATGGCAGTGGTGATCTATGCCAGCCCTTTGTGTGTTCCTGAGATGCCCACGCTTGCATTTTTAGTGCTGTGTGTTTGCTCAGTCCAGTGGGTAAAACTCCACTTCCATTGAAAAAGGCAATGCAGCCCTTGGAGAGGGAGAAAAACCATACAAACATTGGTTACCTCTTGCAAGTCATTTTCATTATAGTGTTCAGCATTCAAGTGGTACATTCTGCTGTCCCAAAGTGTACATGAAGTGACAAGTCATGGGGAGATCAGTAGGGTGGCTACAGGGTGGCTACAGGGTGGCTAAGGCAGAAGGGAGCAGCTGAGGAGAGGGATCAGGGGCTTAAGAAAGCCAGGAGAAATCAGCCAGGCCTGGTGCAGCTGAAGGGGCAGCTCAGAGGGCTGGGGCAGCTGGGGGGAAGTGGGATTAATGACTGGGAGAAGCATGAAGCAGCTGGGAGGGACAATCAGTCAGGAGAGGAGAAAGGTTGGTAACCTGTGTGGGCTCAGGTGGGATGGGATAGGATGGGATGGTCAGTGGAGTGAAGCAGGACAGGGCAGGCCATTTGGCAATGCTGAGTGCTGCTGTGAGGTTGCACCTTGGGGCTGTGCTTCTTTCTGGAGAAGGATGTGCTTATCCATCGGGTCGTCCACCCATCAAATCCAAGTTGAAGGAGGGAAGATTTAGGTTGGATGTTAGGGGGAAGTTCTTTACGAGGAGAGTGGTTAGGCCCTGGAACGGGCTGCCCAGGGAGGTTGTGGATGCCCCGTCCTTGGACGTGTTCAAGGCCAGGTTGGACGGGGTCCTGGGCAACCTGATCTAAATGTGTATGTTTGGTGGCCCTGCTAGGCAGGGGGGTTGGAACTACATGATCCTTGAGGTCCCTTCCAACCCGGGTGATTCTGTGATTCTGTGATTCTGTGATTCTGTGCTGATCACTTCTCCAGTATGTGCTTTCCTGACAGTAATTGCCTATTAATATTCCTTTTCTTGTGCTTCTCCTCTTCTCTCTCCAGTAATGTGACTGCATTTTGCAGTGCTGCTCTCTGTAGCATTAATGCCAGAGCACAGAGCAAGGTGCTGGGTCTCCTAGCATAGCTACAGGGACACCTGGACAGCATGGCCTGGGCGCTTCCTGCAGCTTCCTTCCCCTGCTCTAGTGAGGACTATAGGGCAGGGGTCACTCAAGATCCCTATTTAGGGATTGGTTTCTGATGCGTTGGTGGAAGGGATGGAGCTCTGCACACTTGGTGCTTCCACCTTCAGAGGTGTCAGCTTGGACCTTTGCCACTGTAATGAGCTCCTTCCAGCTTCTGGTGTCCTCCTGGTGATGGGAAGAGCCATGGGTGACTAAATAGAGGCAGTTTTATGGAGCATAGATAATTGGTTGGTTGTGCCTCCCAGTTCCTAAAAACAGGCTCAGGCTCTGAAGGTGTGGGGTCTGATGGGAGGTAAGGTGGTGGGAGCTGTGGTATGGGTGATGTTCACTTATATACAATGATTTGATACCACAGATGGGATTTAAGCATAGAGATGCAAGAGGTGGGAAAGGAAGATTTTCACTTGGGTCAGGATGGTTGGTGGCAAAGTTTTGGCCTTACTGGATGCATTATCTGAAAGGGTAAATGTAAAAAAATGGGAAGAGGTTAATGGCACTGCAGCTGGCACCTGATATACATGCTATCCTCAGAGCCCCGCATTCAGGAGGTTAAGGATCTCCCTGCTTTGGTGGCATGGAGATACTCAATCCACAGATATATGGGGTTCCTAAACTATAGCAGCTCTTAACCCTGTGGAAGCTGCAGGTGCTTGGGATGTGCCTACAACAAGGATAAACAGAGAGCTGAGACAACCTAATGCAAAAAGGTAACAGCTGAGAAAGCAGAAACCTGCAAAACCTTTGAGCCATGCTATTTGCTAAGCTGATAAAAGGTAGAGTGCATAAATTCATGACGAGTAGAAATCCCTGCTGTATTAACAAGGGCTGCTCACGGTTTCGTAGTTAAGTAAATATAGTTCAGAATAAGAGCAGTTTAAAGGAAATTTGAGAACATAATGAGGCTCAGAGAATTAACTGAATAGCTTTCACTTGAGATTACAAAAGCACAGTGTAATATAATGTTTAAATACCAATGTGGTTTTGGCGTTACACAAAATAACCATACGCAGATAAGACCACTCTTCTGTCCAGATGTTGGATGGTAATCTTATTACTGAATTACTACAACCATGCGCTTTTTGGTCACTGTTTTTCCCTAACTTGATGGACTAAGTTCAAGATGAAAACAAAAAAGAAGTCAAAAAAAAGAGGCTAGTGTTGATTTTGGAGCTCACCATGTTGCACAGTGTGACTCAAAGCCAAGCTTGCTGGGCCAGGCTATGCCAGGCTGCTGATGAAATGCATCAGATGGGGCAGAAGAGAGGCCTTGATGCTGGGGCAGTGGGGATGGCTGGGAGGATGCTTTTCTGAGCTTTTTCAGTGGGTATTTTGCCCTCCATTTATTTCTGGTTTGAAGTAGGATCTGTGCTTTGTGCCACACTGGGGTTACAGCTGGCAGTGATCCCCAACTCCTGGGGTGTTCGTCCATAGCATCTGCAGTTGTGGAGTGATCGTGGTCAACACATGTCTCCTTTGGGTCTGGGTTTTTCATATTGTGTGTGAATGGTGGCCAGTATACTCGATGTGTTGGCACCCTGCAGGTCTTCCATGGTACTCCTGTCTTGATGGGGTCACAGCTGCAGAGTGGCGAGTCCCATAGGTGTGGAGCTCCAGGTCATGCATCCAGAACTATTTCCAGAGCTATTTGCAGAAGGTCCAAGATGTCTTGGCTTGAAGAAAACAAGTACCTTCACATCCATACTCATAGCCAAAATGATTTGCACAGCTTTGAGTTGTAGAGTTTATCCAAATGTTTTGAACACTGGACTTATGCTGCTAACCAAGCCTAGTACCTAAAAGGCCTCTTTTATGTGATTATTACTTGGTGACCAAAGTGCCAGGGTTTTACAAGAGCTGCTTATCCTTTGATGAAACAAAATCAGTGAATTTATGCTGACAGCTTCAGATGCTGTGGAAACCTAATCAACCTTTCTTCAGCAGCTGGCTCCTTCCTTAAGAACAAACCACAGAAGCATCTTTAGTGATTTAATGAGCAATAAAGAAGACAATCTTAAAAAAAAAATAAAATTAAAAAAAAAAAAAAAAAAAAATTAGCACTCTAAATGGTTACCAGAAGCACTTAATCAAAACTGAGGTACTCTGATGTGATTCATGGTGACCTAATCAGTAATCTCAGGCACTAACTACTAACTTTGTGTGTGTGGTTTTAGCAAGGAGAGAAAAATAAAAGCTAAAAAAAAAAAAAAAAAAAAAAAAAAAAAAAAAAAAAAAAAAAACCCCAAGAAAATCTGCTGCTGATTTCTAGGTATGTGATGACCAGAGTCACCTCGCCACACAGATGAGCCTGGTTGTCCTCTTTGCAGAGTTGTCCTGGCTCTTATCCTTGGTGATTCACAGGAAGCTTTTACTTGCATGATGAGTATTCCAAAACCTGAACGTTCATCCTGATGGGCAGGCTGCCTGTGGGTGCGTGCATTGATACTAATGATGGCACAAGCATTGCTGCAAAGGGAGCTGCATGGTGTTGGCATGTGGGCACGCACTGCTGCTGGCACAGATGCATGCATTGCTTCTAGTGTTGATATGTGCATGGTTGCAGCATGCTGCTGGCATGGGCGTGTGCATTGCTGCTGATGCAGGTGCAGATATTACTGCCATGGAAATAGGTAGGAAATAGCAGGTGCCTTGCTTCTGATGCACACATTAACTGCAGTGGGAGCAGTATGGTGTTGGTGTAGGGGCGTGCATTGCTGCAGTGGGAGCTAGGCAGCATTGGTGTATTTGCAAGCATAGCTGCTGCTGGGGGTGCACACTACTGCATGTTGACATGGATGCGTGCATTGCTTCCCATGCAGGTGCGTGCATTTCCACCACGGGTGCAGCACAGCACTGGCACAGGCATGCACACACAGAGAGTGCATTGGGAACGCCTCACCCCACTTTGTTTGAGGTGCAGACTGGAACCAATGCAGAGGACTTGAAAGCACTCCCTGTGTCATTCGGCCCCGAGCTGCACTTTTTGAGCAGCAATTAGACACGTAGGTAGGTAGATGAGAGAAGATGCTGGAAGCACACAGGCTGTGCCCCCCTGCCCTCCACCAGCCTCTCTGTGCTCACTACCACAAAACCAACCAGGAGCAGCCCGGCCTTTTTGCCTGTATTATTCTCACCATCTCCCTGACAGGCGTAGTAATATACAGAGCTGTCTCAAGCTGGGATTGTCTGAATGAGAAGAGATTAAAAAATAATAATGATAATTAAAAAAAAAAAAAATAGAAATGAGATTTCAAGAGCCTCAGCAGAGCAAAGTGCTGCAGCAGTAGGGTGCAGGGATATGGGGGCAAAACTCAGTGCCAGTGAGAGATGCTGTACCAGGGCACAGCTGAGCTTCTCTTCTGTGTGTGAGCTGTCTGTGCCTAATGCACGGCATCAGGGAGAGGTTTGTGCTCTCACTGCGTGGCATGTGGTTTTCAGTTGGAGGCAGCAGCTCTTCAGACAGGACATCAGGCCTGGGTTTGATCTTTTCCAACATTAAAACTAAAACAGCCAGTGTCCCAGTATCTGCTGCAGTGGTATTTCACTTCTTCGTGTGCCTGAAGGAGCATTCCTGGATCTCTATCACCAACCAACATCTAGTCATGTTTAAAAGGGAGAAAGATGCAATTATCCTTCTTTTTGAAAGTGAGATCTATTTTCTTAATACTACGATGCACGTCATCGTTACTTGAGGATATCCACTTCCAGTGCTGTCAAGATGGACAATCTCAGGTATCTTAAAGAAAATATACCCAAACTTTCTTACTAAACACATTTGTTCAGCCATGTGTCGGAGGCACTGGGCTGTCCAAAAGTATTAATGCAAGCAGGCTGCAACTAAAGGAGCCTTTGCAGCTCAAACAGATGTATTATTTTTGAAGGGTGTTTCTTTGAGCATTAAGCCTTTCTCATGCTACATGCTGTTTGAGGCCTTTTGTCTTACAAACCTTTTAAAATTTATCCTGGGATGCTTCAAGTTGGGGATTTTTCTTTTTTGTTTTTTTTTTTTCCTTTCTTTTTTCTTTTGCTTTTTGTTGTTGCTGTCTGTCTTCTGTCTGAGCGCAGAGATGCCGAGCTGAGGGGCGATGGAGGGATGAGAGGAGTTGGTTTCAAACTTCCTGCAGATAGTTTCAGAAAAGATAATACAGAAGGAGGAAGAAACAAAGTGTATTTTGCCAGATAGATACATTTTTTGCCTGGTTATGTATTGTGGGAGCGGCTGCTTTGTGTGTGTTTTTGTGACACAGAGGGAATACTCTCAATCTTTAGCAACTCCTGCATATATATATATTTTTAAGCATAAAGCACTTGTTCTGAAACTGAATATGACATTTATGAAGGAGAGGTGGGTTTACCAGATCATATAAATGCTTTCTATGCTTACTGAGGCGGTGTGGCTGTAAAATCAGAGTCCTTATTAAGATGTTAGAAAGGAAGTTTCGTTTAAATCAAAGCGGAGTTGCACTGGGTGACTTCAGTGCAAGTGTTTTATTTCAGGAGGCTTAAGGCTGAACCTGGTGCTGGTGCAAGTGGGCACAGCAGCCCTACAGCTAAGGATGCTGATAGCACCCACCCACCTCATGGTAGGACACAGCGAGCTGTGGCTGTGCTGGCCTTTGATGGATGTTCCAGGATCATAGAATGGCCTGGGTTGAAAAGGACCACAATGCTCATCCAGTTCCAACCCCCTGCTGTGTGCAGGGTCACCAACCAGCAGACCAGGCTGCCCAGAGCCACATCCAGCCTGGCCTTGAATGCCTCCAGGGATGGGGCATCCACAGCCTCCTTGGGCAACCTGTTCCAGTGCTTGTTAGGTTTCAGCAGGAAGTTCTGGGTCCTGTATAAGATTCTCAGCTTTTTGGATCAAAACTGTGACTAGGAGACTCAAAAAGCCAGAAGCTTTTACAAGGAGTAAATGTGTTCTGCAATCGCTGTGTGATTTCTGAGCTTAACATATGATTCCCCAGTCCCAAGCCATGAACCCCAACCCACAGCTCCCCCCGCTTCCACAAGCCGTCCCTCAAAGTGACACTCTCAGCTCGAGTGTGGCAGTTCATGTCTGAGAGCACCTGGAGGAGCTGACACAGAAAGACAGTGTGCTCTGTGCCCATTCTATAAATAGTGCTATTAAATCTGACTTTTAAAAGCACTGAAGAGCCCTGTGAGATGAAGCACGCAGCTGGGGAGCACTTAGGGCTGGGGTGGAGCTGCCCACGGAGGTAAAATGCTGAAGCATCTGTGACTCAGCTGCTCCAGGGCTATTGTACAGCCCAGTGATATTGCAACCCCCCCATCCCATTTGTGGGACTGCCTGCCTGCTGCTGGGGGGGCTCTGGCCTCCCAGAGGTGATGTATCCACAGTAATCGGCACCATCTTGCTTTAATATACATGGAAACAGGTTTTCCAAGCTTTATGTATAAAATGCTGTATCAGGAACATATTAAAATGCTGTATCAGGAACATATTAAAATGCTGTATCAGGAACATATTCGTGTTCCCAAGCCAAGGCGATTTGGGCAGAAAAATGCCAATGAAGTGTGACTGAATCCATGTGAAAATGAAGTGTTTGCTCAAAGGAATTAAAGCAAATTTAAAGTAGTTGAGTGCACTGATTAATAGTATTATTACATCTCTCTGGTGGTGAAATAGTGAGCTGCAATTCGTGTTCCTTCCTTCATCAGCCCTGCATTACCTGGAGGGGATGGAGAGGATGCAGGGCTAGGAAGTAATGGAGGGGGAATGCAGGGGACTTCAGTTGCAGTGCAAGTACCTGTGGAGGGTTGGCCAAGAGAGATTAGTTGAAATAAACAGAAAAACTTCGGTAGTGCGTATCCTTCATGTCTCAACCAGAAGCAGGTTTGGAGCTGGCAGGTTACTTTCCCATTTCTGTTATTTTCACACTTTCATTTGGAATGTTTGGAGCTGTAGGACCAAGTTTTCTACTTCTTTTCTGACATGGGGTAGGGAGAAGACATCGGAAGGAGAGGTGGTCCCTTTAATCCTCCAATCTCCCTCCTTGCAAATGGGAAACCAGGAATTTCTCCTCAGTTCACTGGGAACGATTGCTAATAAACTATTTTCTGAGAGTAAATGGTATTCTGAGGTTCACTTGGAGTTTTCCTTCATCTCTCTCTTCTGCACTGCTTTTCCCCAACCTAGGAAACCCACCTGGGTCTGGTGGGCTGAGTCCATGGGTGATTGCTGGGGCTGTTTTGCTGCACAGGGCCTAAGGATGGTGGGGATGGGTGCTAAAGGAACTCCATCCCCAACAGCTGAGCTGTTTGTGGGGTATCATAAACAGGGGGGACAAAACCATTGCTTTCCTTTGCCATTTCTCTGGCAGTCCATTTCCCCTGGCCCTTTTTCTCTACTCTCTGGCAGCTGTATGGCTGGTGGCAGGAAAAAGAAAAAAGAAGGTGATCTCCAGATATCCGTTTGGTGTGGGCAACCTATGCGGTTTTAATGGAATTACCTCAGCCCTGCCAGTAAATTATTTATAAAAGGTAGTAAATAAAATATGGTTCTCCCTTCTTAAAATACAAGAGTTGTCAGCTGGCAAACACCACTGGGGAGGGGTTAACGCAGAACTTGCCCCACCTGGAATGGGACCTGGTGGGGAGAGCATCCAAGATGAGAAGAGCAGTTATTTTAAGTAATTTGTATAGTTATTATTGCTGTATTTCTTTTCAGTGAAGCAGTACTGGTGGGCCAGGAGCCTGGGGCTGCCCGCACATCACAGAATCACAGAATGGCCAGGGTTGGGAGGGGTCATGAATCTCCAACTCCCTTGCTACAGGAAGGGCCACAAACCTTCCCGTTTAATACCAGACCAGGCTGCCCAGGGCCCCATCCAACCTGGCCTTGAACACCTCCAGGGACAGAACATCCACAGCCTCTCTGCGCAGCTGTTCCAGCATCTCACCACTCTCATAGTGAAGAACTTCCCCCTGACATCCAACCTAAATCTTCCCTCCCATTAAAACCATTTCCCCTTGTCCTGCTGTTATCAGACAGACATCTGTCCATCCAGCGGCACTCTGCAGCTCTCCGGGGCGTTTCCGAGGTTCCCTCCCGGTAGCCTTGACCGTGAAACCCGAGTCCGCAGCGCTTGACCCGAATTTCCGAGGCACCCTGTGGTGTCAGCGAGCCCCGATTGAAACCCGAGCCCTGTCACTAATGGCATTAACGGGAGATGCGGGAGCGGCCGCAGGAGAGCGCCGAGGGTGCGCGCTTCCTCCGCGGGAAGCGGCCGGCGGAGCTCCGCGGGGACGCGCCGGGGTACGAACAGCGCCGAGCCGGGCGGAGCCGTCGGGGCGTCCGGAGCCGTCGGGGCGTCCGGCAGCGCTGCCCGACGGGACCCGGCCCGGCTCGGCTCGTACCGAGCGGGGGGCCCGTAGCCGGTCCCCCGCTGGCGTGGGGGAGTTCGGGCTGGGGAGCCGGCGACGGAGATTTACGATGCGGGAGGACAGAGCGTGAAAGCAGTATATCATCATCAGGTTGGGCTGAAAGAAAGAAAACATATCTTCAACAAAAAGCGGGGCTTCGCAATTCAGCTGCGTTGTTAGGACAACGCAAACTATCCTTGAAATGATTAGTTCCACTTCAAAGGCATTTACATTCAACAGGGGCAGACGCAGCCTCTTTTTATGTCGCCAGAGGAGGAGGAAAAAAAAATAATAATAATAAGGGAAAAAAAAAAAAAAAAAGGCGAGGAGGAGGTGGGAAGGTTTTGTGCTAAGGAGAGTCATATGTTTGCTCCTTCTATTTATTTTTCCTCATTCAGGGGAAAGTTGTGTAAGATAAACAGAACGCTTGCAGCCGCATCTCTCCGGGACCGCAGCCGGGGGGTGGGCGAGGGGCGGCCCCAGGGTGTGCTCGGATCCCCCCGCCCTCCTGCCCCTCCGAAATGGAAAGAGAAAAGACAACAGTAAAAAAAAAAAAAAAAAAAAAAAAAGGAAAAAAAGGGGGGGAGAAGCAAAAAAAAGTCCCTGACCTCAAGAGCTGTCTTTCCTGGGACATCTGTTATTAACTTGAGGAAGCGTGACATACATTTAGTTAGATCACAAAGGCTTGGGGTATCCTGATGCAGTTTGGGAAAGATGTGAAGGCTGAGGTGTTCCCACACCACTCGGGAAGTGGATCCCATGTGGTGGCCTCGACTGGGAATTAGTTTTTGCATCTGAAAACTTGCACCTTAGCCACTTTCTGGAGGCCTCTGCATGGGAAAATCCAACCAAAGTTGGTCTGTTCCAGGTTACCTTGAGCTATACAGGATCAAACATGAAGGAGGGAAACATTGCTGGGATTTCCTTAGAGAGAAGGTTTACCACAGCCCTATCATATTATCAAAATCCAACTAATCTGCCCTTTCTCTTATTGATTCCTATATCAAATAAGCCTCACCTATTCCCCTATTTCAAATGCTGCATCTTTCAGCTTCGAAATTACCTAGAGGTGGTGTTTCCACCACTCTTAGTGCTGGAACTTGAAAGGCAAGCATAAAACTAAAAATAAAATTGCAAACGGTGAAGCCCATGTGCAGTTCTTTGTATTGAATGGAGGAGTTCTACCTTGCTTGGAATGTGTTGCATCAAATAGTGTGGATATGGCAATGCGAGTCTTTGCTCTCTCCCTCTGTTTCTGTTGCCTGTTTAGTGCGTGATCTTTTGCAGATCATCACTGGGTTAGACCTCAACATTTTGCAGAAGAAGAAAATTGAAATTGCGAAGGATCCTGGGCAACAGTTTTCTAAAATATTTTGTCTGCCACAGCTATCTCAACGCATCTGAACTGAATTATTCTCAATACTGGTGCTGATCAAAAATCTTCCTTTCAAGTTATTTTTGCGGGGAGGTTAATGCTTTACACATTTGAAACCTAACAACTAGATATATTCTTAAACATTTTTAGAGGTGTTGTGAATATTTTAATGCCTGCACCCACAAACTGTCGACTTTAGCTCTGTTTGAAAGCCAGAGGTAGTGATGGCCCCAGCTTTACAAAAATAAAGAGCAGTGTGCATGTTAGTGTTTGGAAATAAAATTCTTGTTCCAGCTAAACTGCACCTGAAGTCAAGGTTTAACTGCTCAATGATCCTTCTTTATATTATGAACGTATGTGATTCTTCCCTAATCAAGCCAAGAAGGTCCCTTCCCTTCCCTTCCCTTCCCTTCCCTTCCCTTCCCTTCCCTTCCCTTCCCTTCCCTTCCCTTCCCTTCCCTTCCCTTCCCTTCCCTTCCCTTCCCTTCCCTTCCCTTCCCTTCCCTTCCCTTCCCTTCCCTTCCCTTCCCTTCCCTTCCCTTCCCTTCCCTTCCCTTCCCTTCCCTTCCCTTCCCTTCCCTTCCCTTCCCTTCCTTTTTGTTTTTTTCATGGACCTTTTTCTCACTGGCATGGAAAGGCAGAAATGAGGATAACTGAATTTGTTGACCTCCACTTTCAGAATCTTCCAGCCAGTTTTGGCCAACTCAAATGTTTGGTTTGCTCTGGAAAGCGCTGGCTCAAGGAGCACTGATCTGAATCTGGGTCTCATTTGGATGGCACAGGTTGAGAATTGTTGGTATACATAAGAAATGTGGCCAAAAGGAAAGCAAGAGCATGAGAAATAATGCAGTGATCTTTTTTATTTTAGAGAGAAAAAGCCAATGAGTTGGTCTGCTGCAAAAGGAAGAAATAAAGCTAGAAAACTCCCTCTAGAAATAAGAAAGTGTTGGAAATGGCAGGAACTGGAGAGGTGGATGGGACTGTGGGAGAAGTGGGCACCAGGGCTGGAAGATGGAGCTGGGAGAGCAGTGAGTGGAGACACTCAATCCAGTTGTGTTATTTTTCATTCCTGGAGATAAAGAAATGTTTTCAGTCAGAAAAAAAATGCATTTTTATTGAATTCCCTGAAAGCTCATACTTTAGAAATCTGTTTTCTATTTCTGACTTTTTTGTTTTATGAAACACTGGAAACACGAGAGCTTTCCAAATATTCTTGAGAACAATGAGAGTTTCACATTTGTTCTGTCATTTACTCTGTCATTTATAGGGGTGTTATCAAGAAGCTAACACCATTGCCTGTTTGGGCTCCACATCCACTGCTTTGTGGAGAAGACCCTTTGGGGCCGTTTGGCTGCACAAGGGAGGGGAGTGCTCCTCAGTGCATGAGATGCTCATAAATGAGATGCACGTTGTGTAGGGATGGGTTTTGAGGCTCAATGGGGAGGCTGGAGGTGTGAGGGGTTGAGCTGAGTGACCTGGTGTCATCTCATAGTCCCTTCTCCCACAAGCAGTCATTTTAACCTGTGTGCCTTGGCTGATTCATGTTGGTCCCTAAGATGGTGACCATGGCACAGTCTGAGTTGTGTTATGTGGGAGTGGGGAAAATGGGTGTCAGTGAGAATCAGGACCCTTTGCAAATCCAACGATTGCATCCACACTGAGTCAGCAGGCAGTCCAGGCTGGATGTGGCTCTAGGCAGCCTGGTCTAGTGGTTGGCAACCCTGCCTGTGGTGGGGGATTGAAACTAGATGATCTTTGAGGTCCTTTTCAGCTCAGGCCACTCTATGATTTATTCTATGATTCTGAGTTCTTCTCTGCTCTGGGGTGCTTCAGCACAGCTGGATTCCTGCCTGGAGCAGGCAAAGAGAGCATAGAGATGCACGTTGGAGAGGGGCCATGGTGGAGCAGGGCAACCAGATAAGGCTGCCCCTCCCCATCTCTGCTCCCATCGTTATCCCATTGTTTTCCCCTTGCTCCAATTTTTGTGCGTGTGTCTCCTTCCCCTCCTCCTTGTCTTCCTGTCTTCTCTTCCTGTCTTCTCTCCCATTTTGCCTCGCTCCACCCCTCTGTCTCTCTCCTCTGTTTGCCCCACACCCTTTTGTCCTGCTTGGCTGCTCCGCATTGCTTTTGTGTGCTAATGGCAGACGGGCTCAAAGGATCCCAAGGCCACTGAGTCCCTCCAGCTTTTAATCCAGCTGCTGAGGACTGAAGCCAGTGGTGGGGCTGGCACACAGCCACTTGGTCCCTCTTGCTGGGTCAGCATCCTAGCTGTGATGGCCATGCTAGGCCATGTGCTGCCATGGGCCCCCACCAGGTGTAAGCAATGGAGGCACAGGGAGGCTCAGCAGGCACAAAGGCATCAGCAGAGAGGAGGCTCAGGAGAGGGCTTATCGCTTTCTACACCTGAAGGGAGCTTGTAGTGAGGTGGGGGTCAGCCTGTTCTCACTGGTAACAGTGATAGGGTGGGAGTTGATGGACTTAAGTTGCGCCTGGGGAGATTCAGTTTGGATATTAGGAAAAATTTCTGCTCTGGAAGTGTGGTTGGGCACTGGCACAGGGAGTCCCTCTTCCCAGAGGTGTTCCAGAACCATGGAGATGTGGCACTGGGGGATGTGGCTATGGGCATGGTGGGGGTGGGTTGATGGTTGGACTAGATGATCTTAGAGGTCCTTTACAACCTTAATGATTAATTTACCTTAATGACATCAAATCATAGGATTCTATGTCATTCCCAGGATACGGTGGTTGTGTGTCTGTCCCGTGACTCCTGCCTTTCCAGTGTTTCCTGTTTTGGATTATGTTCAACTTAAACATGCAGGGAGATAGCTTCCTGTGGGAGCTTCTCCCTGAGGATGCTGAGTTTGCAGTTCCTTGCAGGACAGAGCTGGTGGCCCAGTATATAGGCCTGATCAGACCCGTGATGGTAAAATTCCCCTCATGCTGGCCACGAGCATGGCTCTGCTTCAGCACACCAAATGTTTCAGGTTTACAAAAGTCTCCAGGTAACAAGGTGTGCTGATGGCTTATTCCCATCCTTTGCTGCTTTTATCCCCAGTGCTGAGGTAGCTTTGCTTCCAAGCCCAAGGACAAACTCAGTGCTGGGTGAAGGTGCCATGTGTCAGCCCAGTCACACTGAGACCTTCAGCACTGGCTTGCGAGGTTGATAGCAAGGGATGATGGCAAGGTCTACATTTGATAACTACAGAAGAGGAATGGGTAGTGGAAGATGCTAAGGAGGCTGAAAAAAGAGCAGCTTTTATCAGAGTAATCCTGCCCTCCCTCTACCCCCCTGGAGTAAAAATAAATCTATCTGTGTATACAGTCATGGAATGATGTGGGTTAGAAGGGGCCTTGAAAATCATCTCGTTCCAACCTCCCTGCATGTATGTATGTATGTGTATATGTATGTATACATGTATACATACAGACACTGAGGTATACATTGATGGAGAGCTCATCTGTGTGTGGATATATCTTTGTACATAGACTTCTATGGAGAAAAGAAAGGCAAAAATCCACCTGTGTGCTGCTGTCGCTTTGATCTCAGGTGGGTCAGTGATGTGCACCACAGCTTCCTTTTTATGTGAAAAATAAATAAGCCTCCTTAAAGGAAAAAACACCACCATAGGCTGAACTGAAGCAGTGTGGCTGCTATGAGCAGGAGGAGATTTGTAGCCCCCCAGGCTGGAGCTGAGCATGGGTCCCTGCAGCATGCTGACCCTGGCACCAAGTCCAGGACCTGCTGTGCCTTGGGGAGAAAGCACACCAATTTTTAAATGCCGAGTACTATTGAAGCTTTTTTTTCTATCTGAGTTGTTTGCCTGGCAAAGAAGTTGAGCATGAACGTCACTGGGCAGTTGGTAACGCTGTTGTTTAAGCATGCCTGAATAAATCTGTCTTTCCTCTACTGAGATGAGATGTGAATTCGAAGTGACAGAGAGCAAGGAATTGTATTGTGTATCCACTGTGGTTGCTAGCATCACCTGGCAGCAGCAGTTCTGGCAGTGGCAATAGGGAGCTCCAGCTTTAGGAATGAATGTTCATCACTAAGTTTGGGAAGGTTCATAGAACCATAGAATCATCCAGGTTGGAAAAGACCGCTAAGATCACTGAGTCCAATCCCAATCCACCCCCACCGTGCCCATAGCCACATCCCTCAGTGCCACATCTCCATGGTTCTGGAACATCTCCAGGGATGGTGACCACCACTCCCTGAGCAGCTGTGCCAGTGTGTCACCACTGTTTCTCATAAGAAATTCTTCCTAATATCCAATCTGAACCTCCCCTGACCCGACCTGAACATGACTCTGTTCCCACATTTCCCCAGGCCGGACACAGACCCCAGCACGTGGGCTTTGATTCTCCCCAATACGTTCAAATCCCTGGGGTTGAAACATGAGGGAATGTGAAAAGGATGATGGAAAAGCATTCTTCCAGGTAACCCCCAGCATAAGGGAGGGAAGGGGCCTTCAGTGTATGACTGGCAGCTGAGCTGTGTGCAGCTGTGGGTGTTCGTCCCCATGCACAGCGAGAGCCCGGTGCCATTAACCAGACATTGAGATGAGCTCAGCACAGGATGGGGAAAACACTTGAAAGTGACAGGGTAAATATATACTGCGGGCGTTTATCACGATGTAGCAGACAAGGGTTTTGAAGGAAACTTCTGTTACTGGGAGCGTTGCTGGCTCGCTTTTTTTTCTCATCTGTCATTGCTTGCTTCCTTTTCAAAGTCCCCAATCAAAACATTTACTCACCCAGAGAGCAGGCTGATGGGTGCAGAGCATTGGCAGGAGCACGGCAGTGGGCGATGCTGGCTGGGTGCAGTATTGTGGCAGGGAGACCGATGGGTTGCAGCCTCATCAGGGCATCTGCAGCTTTTGGTCACTGCTTTTTGCAGTGCAGTGTTTGCATAGGACACAACACTGCTGATGTGTGAATGCTGCCTTGGTGGGGGTGGGGGATGTATCTGCTGGGAAAGAGAGGGATGAAATCTTCAGAGCTGTCATTGCTACATTGTTGAAAGCACTGCATTTGTTCTGCAGCACCTGCAGCAGTTCTGTATGGGGAGTTCATTTTTCAGTCTTAGCAATGAGCTTGTCGCGTTTTCCTTAATGGCCTTAAGATGCACCAGGGGAGGTTCAGGTTGGATATTAGGAAATACTTCTCCAAAAGAGTGGTCAGACTCTGGCACAGCTGCCCAGGGAGTGGTGGGGTCACCATCCCTGGAGGTGTTCCAGAACCGTAGAGATGTGGCACTGAGGGATGCAGCTATGGGTACAATGGGGGTGGGTTGATGTTGGGCTCGGGGAGCTGAGGTCTTTTCCAACCTTAATGATTCTATCGTTCTACAATCCTGTGATTCTGTTGCCTGTGCCACGTGCAATTGAATTCTCTCTCACGCCACAAGGTTTACAGATTTTGCTCTCATCACACCAGGGCACTCTCCTGTGGGTTTTTTTGAGATCCTGAAGTCCAGCTGATGGCACGCACAGGGCTGTGCCATGAGGGCAGGCTGCAGTCAAACATCCCCTGGCTTTTCGAGAACAGAGGAGAGCAGTGAGCTGTAATTATCCAAGTGTTCTCGTGCCCATGTGCTGAACCAGGAGTGCCAGCCGCATCACTCTCGGGAAGCTCAGCACAAGACAGGATAACTTAGAGATGTTTAAAACCTCAGGCTATGGGTTTTGGGTAGGAAAATGTTATTCTGAACTGTTAACCTGAGCCTGAGATGGAAGCGTTGTTGAGGTATCTGCAGCCTGCACGGCGTTCACAGCATGTTTGTTTAACCCTTGCTCGTGCTGCGGGAGCTGCGGGCACACTGATCCCTGCAGAGCTGCTGCTGCACCTCTGGGGTCAGAGGACAGAAGCAGGAAAAAGTTGCAAAGTGATTTTTGTTGGAGCGATGGTTAAGCAGGAGCTGGGTGCTTTTTAGCAACCTGTGACAAACAGATAAGAAAACGTTACAAAGGGTTTTTCTTCAGTGATGGTTTCAAAGTTATTGGTGTAGGGAAAAAAAGTATATAAGATGCACGTGTATCTGCGTGCTCGTGTGCATTCACAAAAAGCCCAAACTCTGCCTGTGACTTGCTAGACAAACATAAATGCAATGGTTGATCTCTGACTGAACGGAATATTGGCTTTTCGGTCTGATCGTTCCATCTGTGTCCTGCAAAAGATTAGACAGAAAAGCCTTCCCTGAATGCAATGTGATTGGGGCTAATGAATGCATGTTGTGCAATAAGTGAATGACGTTTTCCTTTCAACAATGCGTGTTTTTCAAGAGCTTTTACCAAAGCACTCAGAAATTCTTATTAATCTATCGGAGTTAGCTTTTTAATTAGCACATGATTGCTGTCTTATAGGAAATGCCAGTTGAACACCATGCTTGGTTTCCCCAAGAATACTCCTAGACACTCCTGGGAGTGTAATGGGAGTCTACAGAAGTAGATATGGGCAGGGTTTGTCCCCCATACACTGAAAGGAAAGGTAAGAGAGGTTCTGAGAAGCAACATAAGATGCTGCTTTATTGTCCTGTTATTGTACTGGAGTGTGACTGCACCAACTGGATTCTGCCGGTGACGGCTGGCTTTTAAAATACCTATTTGAGATTAGTTTAATTCATGGAGCCTTTTTCCTCTGAATTGATTTGGAGAAATGAACTAGGCAAATAATAAATTTTTCACTGGAATGAATCTGCTTAATCAATTTAGACAATCAGTTTGTTCTTCGCTTAATAACATTCGCCAAAAGAAAACAAAGCCTTTCATTACG
This sequence comes from Tetrao urogallus, assembly GCF_951394365.1. Lineage (NCBI taxonomy): Eukaryota > Metazoa > Chordata > Aves > Galliformes > Phasianidae > Tetrao > Tetrao urogallus. The sequence continues at coordinate 14,681,995 of NC_136826.1, read as the reverse complement.
GAGGATGGCTGGATGTTGGTAATGAGAGGTGGCACCTAATATCAGGTTGTACAGGAAGATATAACAGAGCCAAACATCAGGTAGGCATCCCCAGCTCCAAAGCACCCTTCCTGCTGTTGGGTGTGGGATTCGGCACTCATTTCACCCCTGGCACCAATCCCAGTGACATCTGTGGGCATTTCTATGGGCACAGCTCATGACGTGGATGTGGACATCAGTCCGGATCTGAACCTGCCTAAAAATCATGTGGGTTCCCACTCTGCTGGCAGTGCAGAGATGGGGCAGGACACCGCAAAGGGAGCTTCCACTAAACTCCTCTCACTTCCATTTGCTTTCAGAGCGGGGGTTTAAAGCAGAGCATTATTAAATAACTGCATCCTTACAATGGGCTGAAAAGTAAAAGCCTGCCTGAGAAGCTGGGAGCTCAAAGTGTCTGCACAGAGACAACATACACTGCTGGCCAGAGAGTGATTATGCAGAGCGCTGCTTGCTCGTGTCGTTTTAAAGACATTATCTCCTAATGTTTTATTTTCACTCTGTTCTGGATTTAATGTTGATTTTAATTATACCTCTTAGGAATAATATCTCGTAAACTAATTTTGCTGAATGGCAATGAAAAAGCATTATCTGCTGATGGTAATTATGCATCTTTCTTAGTCCCTGGGTAAAATAGGTTTACTTAAACCTCGCTACAGAATTCATAAACGCTTTTTACAGACTCTGTCAGCAGTGTTTCAGATAACAGAAATCCCAAACACTGATCTCTGCACCCCAGACGGCCACTGCCAGGAGCAGCACAAACCATGGACCCCAACAAAATTCCCCTCACTGCCTTGTTAGAAAAACACAGCAAGCCAAAGCAAAGGCATTACATATTTTCCCTCGTGGCTCCTATTAATTCAATAAGGTAGGGGTGAATCCTTCTGCTTGTGAGGCTGGGTGGGTTTTATTTTGCCCCTGAGTTTCCCCCACCCCATCACTCTCCCAGGTGCTGCCCAGCAATGGGCAGTGCTGTTCAATATACAGGGGAATTTTATAGCACCCTGCTGACACTTTGGCCTCTCTTTATTAAATGGAATGCCCTAGTTAGTAAACTGGATGCTCCAAAGCACCGTCTCTGACATTTTACTGTAATATATTTTAACACAATGGCATCTTTTCCCCCAGTTCTTCGTAGCATTTGGAAGCAGAATCCCATCCTGAGCAGCTGCATTCACCCGTGGGTGATGTCTGATGGCTGATAACCTCCTCCTGGGACACCCTCCATGTGCCTTCAGAGGGATGTGGGGCAACAGAGGAGATCTTTCCGTGCCTGTTTCTGGGGCAGGTTCTCCAAAGCCTTGTTTTGACCTTATTCAACCCAGCAACGTCCTTGTTTCTTCTTAAATAGTGATTTAACTAGCAGGTGAAAGAACATACATCAGATAAAGAAACTGCTAACCAGCAAATGTCTTACAAGTTGGTCAAATGCCTTTTTAAATAAATAAACCAAACTCACTTGTGCAATTCACTGTGCAACTTTTGATTAGGAAGGTATCTAGCAATAAATGTAAAAAGTAGTTGTTAAACCAAATCCTACAGAATGGTTGCTCCTCCATGGAATTATATGTTGCAAGAAGAACATTTGCAAATCAAACTGGCTAAAAAGGGTAACTAGGGTAACATTTTTTTACAGCCAGTGGCTTTGGAAGAAATAAATAGGAAATTCTATGCGTGTTCTTTGAGCTGGAGAGAGAATATATGCTTTCATTTTAAAGATAATCTATGCTGTTGGAATAGAACTACTGTTAGTTTTTACCTTGCTTTGTTTAGCTTGAAAACTGAAGAGTTCCTCATTTCTTTTGGTCTCGTATTTCAAAATATTGTTTCATACAGAGTAGGATTGCCCATGAACAGAAATCAATTTCATCTGTTGCTGGGACTGTGTGTCTGTCCTGGTCGTGTTGCAGTGCTTGGGCTCTGCTATAGGGTAAATTCACCCTGTGTGTATGCGTGTGTCCTGCAGCAGTGTTTCCCATCTCCACTGACAGCACTGGGCAGGAGAAAGGTGCAAATGTGGGAAAAATGCAAACTCTTTCATAGCATCTGCCCGTAGGTAGGTGCTCTCCCTGGAAGCTTGCCTGGCTTTGATGCCATTGACAAGCCCATGCGTTTCAGAAGTTTGGTGTAATATGGTTAGTAGCAATTAAATGAACACGTTTGACTTTTGCAGCATGTCGTGAGAAATGTTCTGGTGGCTGAAGAAAGGGACTGAACCCTTTCCACGTTCAATGTGCAGCTGCTTGGTGATGGTGTCTTTTGGTGAGCCGGTTGCTTGCGCTATTAAACCCCAGAGCTGGGGACTGCCTGTTTTGTGGGAGAAACATAAATTCTAACATTGATATCTTACGTATTGGTGCTTCGTGGCTGCAACGTTAATGATCTGCTATTGTCTTTTTTTTTTTTTCTTGTCCTTGTGGGTTTTTTTTCTTTTTTTTTTTCTTTTTTCTTTCTTTTTTTTTTTTTTTTTTTTTTTTTTGTTTAGTTTTGTTTAAGCACCCAGAAATCAAATATTAACCTGATTATGAATTCAGCATTACATGTAAGGCGGGGAAGAGCTGCAGGTGGTGACAGACAACTGGCTCGCGTTTGATCTGGCAGTTTTCATCTATGCCACCATTTTATTCCTGCTGTGGGACTGCAACAAAATGGTGGCTCACTCATTCTGAGCCTCGGTGATGAATCGGGTGTGTGAAATCCCAGCCCCTCTGTGCCAGGGACTGCGCTCACTCCGCAAAAGAGCGCGCTGAAAGACGTACTCTTGCTAGTATGTGATGTACAATAGGATCTCCTAGTGGGGAGCAGGGAAGGAACTACATTAATTCTTCTCATGGGACGGGGATTTAAGAATTTCATCGTTCAGTGAGTTTTTCCACACACACACACCCCCTCCCCTTGTGTTTTCTTTGGGTAAGGGAGGGAGATAATCTCTTTGGAGCATATGTACAGGAATGCTTGCTGTGATGCCTCTAAGGCAACCAAGTGGCAGGCATGGCTGTATGTCTTCAAGCAGCCCCTGTGCTTTCTCCTGTAGGCTTTGGGATGAGTTTTACTTGAGGATTTTGCCCAGCAGAGCCTGGGTGCTGAGGGAGCTCAGCACTCCCAGGGTACACAGATGACATGGCCCTGGCTCTGGTACCCTTGAAGTTATAAATCCCTTGGATCAAATCAGGACCTCAGTTTGAGAAGTCCCTTCCCAGGAGACTTCTGTTGACCCAGAAGTGCCATTCGCTCACTGCCCATGTTTGATATCCCCAGAGAAAGCTGCAGGGAGGCTTTGTGTTACCCGGTGGTCAGTGCTGGTTTCTTTGGCTGAGCACAATTATTTCTGCCTGCCAGAGGTCTCCCAGAGTTATCTTAATCATCAACCTGAGATCTTCCAAATGACCTCCAGGATGAACGCAGGGAGCTCAGTTCCCCTTCAGTGTCCTGTCACCCAAAGAGATGATGCTTGGCTAATGCCTGAACCAGCAGCTGACTTCTGGACACCATGGGAAACATCCACATTACTTATAAGAGAAATTGTGCATGACTCAGTTTCCCCTCCCTCTTGAGTGATGAGTTTAGAAAGTTAATTTCTGCCCTGGGGTGGGACAAGAGGTACTGCACCAAGCCTTCCCTTAGCAAGCATCCAACATAGAGCATGTCTGGGTCCATCCATTAGTGTATTGAGAATGGGCAGCATCTGATGCTAACTTTGAGCCTATGAGAACCAAGAAATGCAGAGTATGAAGAAATGGTATCAGTAGAGCTCAAATCAGAGAAGTGTTGGTGGATTCCTGCTAGAGCAATTCTGTGCTGTGCCTTGTGGGAAAAAAAGACTGAAGGTTTTACTTTTCCACTTCAGTTGAGCCATGAGGACAAACTTATTTCAGCTAAATACATCTCAACCCTGCTACCAAATTAGAGAGTTGGCCAAGGGGAGTTGACATTGCTTTGGGCTTGCAGGGAAGACAAGTCAAGCTGTGTGGTAGAACAGCCTGAAGAGACATGTTATTTCTGTGGCCAAAAGCTCAAGCTGGTGTTGGCATTTGCCTTTCTCTGCCAGAAGAAACCTTCCTCATGAATAGATGACTGAACGTGATAGCTTTCCTTGTTCAGCAGGGACTGGTAGAGATCCCATAGCCATGGCTGGTCAAAAAAAAAAGGACATTCAGATCAAACTGAAGTATCTCTCAAGGACCTTCTGATTCTCGTTGTAACCTTAGACAAGAGTAAACCTATCTGGGCCAATAATATTCAGAATTCAGTACGTCCTCCCCAAGTTATTCTGTAGGAGTTGCTCTGGATGTGTTGTATGTGTTCATTTGTACAGCAAATTGGATGGATCGTAGCATGGATTTATAGTCTTCCAGGCTTAGAAATCACCTTCCACAACTCTGGGCTGATTGACATATTGGTAATCTACTGACATTTCTTGTTCTGTTATAACTTAAAAAGGGATTTTTGGGTTGGGATGAACTTCAGAACAAAAACTACTTCAGCAGAACATTTTATTGTTTCAAGTTTTCTTCATCCTTCAGCCTCACAGCTGTGCCTAAGACTGTTGTGCATCGATAAGAGCTTCCTTCCACCCATAATTTACTCTCTCCTTCTGTTCCCTGCTGTAAACAAGCCATTAAAAATGTGTTTATGACATCACAGTTGGTGACCATGGAAATGACTTTGATGTTAGAAAGACAAATATAGCATCGTGATTTCACGGCAGGATCAAGGCTGGAGAAGACCCTTGTTCAAATGGCGGGTAATTAACAAAGGTGATGGAGGGGAAGCTTGAAAAAAACTGAAGGGCCAGTTGACAAAATCTGATACATTTTAAAGTTTCCCTCAATTCAGGGCTCCTAAGGCTCATGGTAAGGCTGCATCCATCATTTATGCAAACTGTTGAAAATAAACCATCGTTTTCACATACATTTTATTAAATTGTTATCATTACGTAATTCAGAAGCAGTGGGATCAAGTATGCTAGGGAAGTATTAACAGAGTTCTTCCTGGGCTCACTTTTTTGAGCAGTTGTTCCAACACGTGTAATTATGAATCAAATAGTCTCTAAAAAGACCTCCTCAGATTCAGGGAAAAATGAGAACAATGGGGTAGAGATTAAAAAAGGTAGTTCCTCTCAGCTAATTGTTTTTAATAAAATGGTGAAAGTGAAGAAAACACCAGGAAACTATAATTAGGATGATAATGCTTTGTTCCACAGAAATATGTGCCCTGTTGCCTCTCCTATTACAGAGCAACAAAGGGACTGAAGTAGAAGGGAAGGAGAAAGTAAGGATGAATGGGGGTTGTTAAATACTGGACTGGAAAGGTCAGTAATCTCGCCTGGAAGGTAAAGCCAGTGCCAAACCTCCAGTGGGGTTGTTCTGAGCGCTGCCCAGCCTCTAAACAGGGCTGTTTGGGCAAGTAGGAAAGGGTGGCTTTGCTCTTGCACTGTGGACGTGGGGTATGTGGGTACCTGGCAGTGCCCCAGCCTGTCTCCAGACTTGTTTTCTTCTGGGTGACACAGTTCTCTTTTCTTCACTCTGGGTTGATAGCAAGCCCTGCTACAGAGACAAGAGATTCCCATAGCATACGTGTTTGTTTTCGGTGCTCACCTGCTGGATAGAGGTTGCAGGTGTTAATTTTATTTATTTGCATTAAAAATACTGTTAAAAAAAAAAAAAAAAAAAAAAAAAAAAAAGCAGCATAAGAGCCACGAGGAAGCAAAAACTGGAAGGAAAAGGAAAGCTTCAAAAAATATCTGGAGTTTCTTTTGTTTTGCTAATGGCCAGTGCCCAATTAAGACATGGAAGAGGGGAAGCATTTCTTGTCCAGCAGCCTCCAATGCATCTCCTATAGTGAGGCAAGAAAGACCAAGTTTTACATCTCTGAAAACAGCAAGACAAACCAGAAAATATCATCTCCCAAAAGGAGATGGAATGAATCCTTTCAATCTCATGCAAAAAAAAGCAAGACAGATCACAAAATCAAAGCGTTTTAAAGCACTCCTGGGTCACATTAAGCAGCTGGCACAGAGCAGCAGGGAAGTGCACAGTGTAGTTACTGCTTATTTTGCGGGCTTTATTTTGTTTGTTTCGTTTCTATTCTTCCAGACTCCAGATAGAAAACAATGTAGGTTTGCCTTGTGAGAGAGGATGAAAATGTCTCTTGCGGGGTTGCAGAGCTGCACCTGAGCAGATGACGTGCCCTTGTTGCTGGGCTTGGAGTCACATCGATGCTCGAAACTTTCTGTACTCTGCCAGCAAAGCTCTCGTGATTTCAGATATATTGTCTGAGCACATCCGATGGAGGACAGGCAGAGACCACCAACGCTTTAGCTCCAAACAGGCTTTTTTCAAAGGGAAAAATGGTGGATTCTCACCACGGTGATTATAGGGGATTATTCTAGGATTCTCAGAAGTATCTGAAAACCAATCTTTCTAAGTTATTTCTGAATAGCTATTGAATGGATAATTTCCATACCCATTATCAAAATGATGTGCTGGTGGTGAAATTTAGCTGTATTGTATTTGATCAGTAATTGGTGAAATGTTTTCCTAGGGTTAAAAGTAGTGTCGGCAACAGCTCTGTGTAGGGATTTACAAGGTGTTTAGATATATTTTTATGTATTCAGCTGCTTTATGCTACCCAAATGCTTTGATGGTGTGGAGAAAACTAACGGGATTTATCTTACTATTTAAAGACAAGCTGAAAAGACTTTTACCTTCCAAGACCCAAGTTCAGAGTTGCATCGCTTCTGTTAGCTGCTGATGACACAACAACATCTAAAACAACACATGATGCTGAAGTCTTGGCAATTAATGGCTTGCAGGTCTGTAGAATAGGGCAGGCTCAAAAGAAATCAATGGAAATGCAATTACCAAGGAAAACATCGCTGTTAAGACTGAAAACTTTCCTTAGTTTAGTTTGTTTCTTTCTTTTTGTGGCTGTAAGAACTAAGATTACACCATATCTCTGGTTTCATCTCACATTATATAAAATAAGAATTTGGGAAACTGTCCCCTGTTTTTTCTACTAGAACAAAGAGAAGATTAAGGCTGGGAGAGAGTAAAAATAGAGATTTGGAAAAGAGAAACGCAGCTCTGTTTCCCCCATTTACAGTGACAGGTAAACTGAAAAGCTAAAGGCCATGTTTATGAATCCAGTCTGGGGTAACATGCTAAGGAGAGATTTTTGTAATCAGCTATAATATTGCTTGATATTACACATAGAACTTCAAGCCATTGCAAGCCAAGAGATCAGATATTATAGATCAGCAAGTGTAGCCTAACTTATGGCCAGGCTAGGTAACATGAAACAAAGCTCTGCATCAACTAGATAGTGATTACAAATTTTTGATAGCAGCAGCACTCCACTGTTGTGTATTTGAGGTAAATTTGCTTACGTTCAAAACACTGCACTGACAGAGTATTTGTCTTTCTATACTGAAGTATCTTTAATGTTGCCTTTCCCATAGAAGACCTTACCGATTTCCCTTTTAGCGGACCCTCATGGAAAGCCCCACGCTCAGGGCACAAACAGAAAAAGAAATCGGGAAGGAGAGGGGAAAAAAATGCAACACGTCCACCTTGGATGCCTTGCAACACACCTAGCTGGGGGAACTGCCAGGGGAAACCATTTACATGTGCTCTCCTTGTCAGAAGAGCAAGCAGGCTGAAAAAGTTGGATGTGCACAGTAACTGGAAGCTGACCCGGGCAGCCTTGATTTACATAGTGCACACTTGGGACCTGCTCATTACAGCATCCCCCTAATCATCACCTCTACATGATGGGCACATGGATGTGAATATGCCCCGGGATCCCCAGCGCTTCATTTTCCTCGCAGCCTCCAGCCTGGCTCTTTTGCAGTTCTTGTGATATGACAGATGCACATATCATTGAAAGCAGGTCTTGCATGGCATTACACAATGTAAATCAATAATGTGAAAATACAGCCGTTAACACAATGTACAGTTTTGCCTATTACTACAATGCCCTGCTTGTTCCAAAAGAAAGCAATTTTATGCTCCACTGAAGCATGGTTTGCTTCGCCTTCAACTAGCGGCAAATGCTAGCTACTGCAAAACGTAAGCATTACGCAAGCAGTGTCCTGGATTTATTTATATGTATCCATGCAAAGACTAATTTCCTCAAGGAATGGGGCTGGATTGCGACACTGGGACGGAGTCCCAGGGAAAGAGGGGCTGAACTGCTCTGACCCTGCCTACATTGGCACTCAGGTTCTCATCCAGCCGAGCCGCAATGCCCCATGCAATTCAGTGCATCCCGTTGGATGAGATGTATGGAAATCATACCGTGAAGCTTCTGACCTTGTAGTTATAGAAATGAGCCTGATCGGCTGCTCCCGTGGGCTTCAGTTCAGGTAGAAATTAGTTCCTCTTAACTCAGCAGGGATCTGGCCAACTCTAGGGGTTCATCGAGGAGGAGCCAAGTGCTGGGGCTCATCGCTGGGCCCTTCTGAACCTGCTGATTTTTGGTCCATGACACGAAGCTGTGCCCCTCTCTTGTGGGCTGTCATTCATGGAGGAGAAGAGAAAACAATCCTGTCAGCTTTATTATTTCTATTATATGGCCCAGATTAATTTTGATTTTCCTTTGACTCCTTTGTTGTGTTTATTTCAAGGGATTTCTGTCACCTCCCTTCTATACTTCAATGTATCTAGAAAATATCTGTCAGGAGTGATTGTGTATGACTTGAAGAAAGTGCAATTTTTAAGACTTGAATTCACTTTAAAATCCACACTGCTTTCTATTCTTTTTTTCCCCCACGTTAGCGTGCCTCTGAGCTGAGGCTTCCACAGCTGACAGCACTGTGTATGTTATTAGAAATCACTGCCACAAGACCCTTCCACCACCAGGTCCCTCTTTCTCCCATTTTTTGCTCTAAGCACGGGACTTGCATGGAATTGCCACGTGCTGAGTATTTGCATTACAGCCTGGGATGCTCTGAATATGCAGCTTTAGGGAGCTGAAGAACTGCAGAGAAACCCAAGATCCTCCGGAGAAATTCCCCAAAGCCATAGACAAATATTTTCAAACGTGAATGGCGTTCCACCACTCTGACAATCCTCTTTAAATACATCATTGCCATAGACAACTAGACAGACAGACACATACGGTTGACATTAGCATGTAGCTTCTGCTGTCACCCGCAGACAAGCTGCGTGGATGGAATGATGATGCTCTTGGCCTGACTTTGGGGAGTTTCATATATTAGACAGTACTAAAAGAATTTTTAATTGGACTCATTTTACTTCTTTTTTTTTATCAGAAATGAGACAATGCGCGCGAACCCCTGTGGTTACTGTAGTCTCAATCAGCTGCCAAACAACATTATAGAAGTTATGATTGGATTAATGAAACGCTTGTAACAAAATTAAGATTGCAAGGAAATTATCCTATTAGGGGCTTTAATTTAAACTGGTGGGACAAAATTAGTCCTAAGTTAGAGAAAACAACTAATTGACTAGATATCACTCGGTTGATAAATGCACCAGTAGGATCCCGCTCCCAGGATGTCATTCTGCTGTTTGTATGGATTTTGAAGGACAATACAGCCTATTCCATCTCCTTTTGCATTGAAGCAGTGCTGAGCTCTGAGGGTGCAAAGGATGGAATGGTTTGGGATGGCCTTTGGTCTTTCCTTGGGATCCCAACCACTCTGTTGTAGTCATCCAGTATTGACACCAACACGGCTTCCACCACTGGAACACTAAAATGAAATGAGAACTCACTACTGCCCATGGCCTTGTGTCCCACCCAGTAGAGGACACCTCAGTGCTGGTGATGGACTGGTCTAAGCTGTGTTCTCCACAAACATGTGATTAAGGCCCTGGGCTGTGATTTTGGGAACTGGCAGAGCATTGTCCATTTCCTTGGTGTGTTTTTGGGAAATGGCAATAGGACAGGGTGGGTATTCTGAGTCCCAGTAGCATGTGGTGTGAGTGGATGGATGGATGAAGGAGAAGTGGAGCCTTGTCAGGTCTGTAAGGAGATCCCCTCTGTGATGCTGATAACCTGCAAAGCTGAACCACTTTGAGCCAGGAATCATAGTGTTGGTAAAGGCTATTAGAAAACAAACATGAATCCCTATGTATCTGCTGGCTGCTATCCACAGTCAGGCTGGGATTTCCCTTGATTTTCAAGACCCCATCAGATCTCCCCAGCTGCCTACAGCATTTCAAACGTGCTCCTGGCTGCCTAAGGGCAAAGCTCGATTTCCTCCAGAAATCTTGCCTCTTTAGGAAAACATTTCCAGTGCTTGTGTCTGTCCTTTGCCCTCAAGTGGTAAATCCCAGACAAATAAAACTGTATTCAAAGCAATAAATTCACTGCCTTTCCTCTGAGGCTTTATTTTCTCATTTAGTGACCCCTTGTTCCCCATGCCTTTGACACTTCTCCGATGTGCATTAAGCAAATATGCAATCATCCTTTCACTCTCTATCTTTGCTTTCATTATGATTTTTTACACTTCATTACATTTCCCTCTATAATTGCAACTCTTTATTGTACCAAAGTTTTATGGCTCTTTCCTCTCTTCTCTCACTTCTTGTGTTTCTTTGTTATTCACGTTAGCTTTTCTTGACACTGTGTTCCTAGTACATTTTCTAGATGTCAAGCAAACTCTTAGGCCTAAACTCATTTATCTTTGAACACTTTCCATTTCCACTTCAGTGCCCTACCCCAATGAATTCCATCCAGAACTTCCTTTTCTTCTAAAATTGGCTGTGCTGCTTTTATTCAGTGTTCTTCCCTTTTTAGGCCTAATTATAAATCCGATTGTTAGCCCCTGAATGCTTCCACGAGCTCCATTCATTTTGAAGCGCGGTTCTGCCATAACTGCTGGGGGAAGTTGCGTGACTGCCCTTTCAAAATCCTAAGATGCTCCATAGGAGAAAGAGATGTTATTTCTAACTTAAATTAAGCCCTCGCACAAGATTGGGCTGTCTGTCCCCAAGGCCTGGCTGCCTCTCTTCAGATTTAGTTGCCTTAAGAAGGAGAAGGATGCCCAGCACTGTGGTTGATCCCAGCTCTAATGCAGTTGAGTGCAGGGATCTGTTTGAAATCCCACTGCTCCTGCCAAAGAGGCTCAAAGTGGCACATGGCTCATTCTCCCAAGAACACAAACCACTGCTTTCCTTCAGAATTTGGTACCAGCTGCTTGAATAACCAACTGTTAACTCTGCCTGGGTGTCTCTGAGCTGTTGGTTGAAATTCAGCTTGCTGGCGTGGTCACGTAGGCTGCATGGAGAACCCTTCTAAATAACACGATGGATTTGGGATTTGTTCCCTATATTCATCTGACAGCATTCACCTTTCCAGTTCAGGTGTTCAGGAGGTTTAGGTAGCTTTCTCTGGGCTGAATATTCTCAAAAAGGGAACAATCAGAGCTGGGAGCGGAGTATGAAACAGAGAACAAACAGGAACATGATGCTCTTCTTGTGCAAACGTTGGCAGGATTTGCTGAGCTCTCAAAGAAGCAAAGCAGCGCTCTTGTTTCTCCTCCAGAATTGCCCTTGGCGGGATGCGATGACAAAGAGAATTGCTCTTGTCCACTTATTTACTGATTCAACCTGATTTCTTCTTGTTGTTGGAGTGTCTGGAAAAAGCACGAGTAATGTGATGACAAAGTTCATCCTTTGCTCTGAGTCGAGGAGTAGAATGTCATTGACTGCACGCACCTGGGGCACCGTCATCCCCAGCCAGCATGGGGCTGCTCTGCTCTGCTCTCCAGGCTTGTGAAAGCTCCCTGCTCTGACTCCTTGTGACCTTTCAGACCACTGCTCAAGCAAAGTCAGCAACCCTAAATGATAAAGGGAGCTGGTACTTCAGGAATGTGAATGATAGCAGTGCACCCTGAGGTGCGTAGGTACGTGTGGCTGTGCACGTTGCACCAAGCACATAAAATCATACAATCACAGAAGGTTGGGTTGGAAGAGACCTTAAAGCCCAACCAGCCCCAACCCCTGCCATGGGCTGGTTGTCCCCCATCAGAGCAGGGCCCATCCATGGCCTTGGGCACCTTCAGGGATGGGGCACCTACAGCTTCTCTGGGCAGATCCACACCATCATTGGTAATTTCAAGTCCTGTCCCTACCATAGGATTACTGCTGTGATTTTAAGCATATAACCTCAAAAACGCTGCAAGGTTTTGGCAATTTTAAATGAACTTTCTTAAGTGAAGCTACTTGAAACGGTGGGATCCACTATGAATTCATTGTTTTTGGTGTGGCAGCCATCTCCAGCGGGGTGTAGGGAAATGCTGGGGTGTTTTAGCTTCTGCCTGAAATGTTTATCCCAGTTTGCAAAAATGTTTGTTTTTTGGAATCTTTAGCATATTCCTATGTGTGAACAGGGTGTTTTGTCTCCTTTTACAATATCTGGCAGATAGGGATAGGGAGATGTCTTAATCAGCTTCTCTGTATCAAACCATTCAAAAGAGATGACCTGAAAAAAATCAGCTATCGTGTAATGTATCATGTAAATAATCTCACAATTTTGCTAAGTATCTACAGTCAGCTGTATATGCCAGATGACTATGACTGGATTATTATAGTCTGTCATTTCAGTATGAATTCAGATAATATTTTAAGTGGATATTATTTAATAGGCTGGAAGAAGCCTTTGGAGCTGTTATCATCTCTCACGTAAATGAGTGTTAAAGCAATTTGAGCAGGCGTATCATCTTCCTATGGACCACATGGCTCCCGTGGAATGGCTGAGGACTTGGTACCACACCAGAGCTGCCACCCCAGGGGATGGGGATGCTGGCACTGGGAGGTGTGTGAACCCCCTAGTTGGTAAGCAGGGGATGTTGGTTTGAAAGGCTGCAGCTGTGCGTGGCAGGATGAAGTTCAACGTGAGAATTGGACTTCAGAGATGTTTTCACCAAGACTTCAAGGTTGGAATTTACCAACCACTTCACTGCATCCACAGCTGACAGCCACAGTCAGCGAGTGGGGATGGAAACCCACTTGGCACACAAAGTTGTTTAATGGAGATGCTGACATAGGAAACACCGCTGGGAACACAGGGTCTTCTGAACATGGTCTTGAAATCACCATAAGAGTAAGTTGCATCCAGTTGGTTTTCCATCCCTGCCCCAGCACCTCGCCGCTGCTCCAGCTGCCTCCTGATATTGTGGGGTTTTTTTTATTCAGCTCAATAAGAATCTGTGATTCATTAAGTGCTTGTCATGTTTTGATACGTGGATCAGGAACTGATCAATAGCCAGCCAAATTTAATAAAAAGGAGCTCCATTCTTGGGAAATGAGCTTGTTACCATGCCAACTATCGATCTCTCCTGACAAGCTGCTGTAAGTTGCAAAATGGGGTCCTGATGGGTTGGTTGGTGTCCTTGCTGCCTGCCAGCCTATATTGCAGTCTCTTTATTTAAAAGACTTTGGAGACAACCTTATTTTTAAATGCTACATCTATGTAATTCTTTGGCAGAGGTTCTAGAGCCTCTGCCTGGAGTTAGCAGAAATCATCCAAAGGCTGTGCTTTTCTTACTGGCTGTAAGGTGGTGGCATTACAGTGCAGAAGGAGCAGAGCTCTGGACGTGCACCCACTCTGGTATGAGTGATGCTGTGAAACATTTGTGAGATAGAGGTCTGTCAAAAACAAATAACATATCCCCGGAGTTTTGATCCATCTGACCCATTTGCAGCGTTCCTAGATTTTTAATTGCACTTTATTCTCTTTTTATTTCTCAGAAAGAAGGTGGACGTGGCTGCCTGCTGCCAGTCCAACAGTGGCCCACGTCCTCCAGGACTGTGGCTTAAGGCCAGGGATGGAGGTTTTAAGATTGGATAGTGAATGGCATGATGGTTGCCAAGATTTTGTAGGCTGTGGAAATCCAGCTCTGCGCTCTGTACAGTCCCTGAGACTCCCCTAGAGGAGGTTATCCAGTAAAAGTGGAACAAAGGCAGAATTTGATAGGAAGTGATATAAAGATCTCCCTGAAAATCACTTGGGGAGAGAGAGTATAGTGTAATTCATGGCTTTACCAGATTAAGTACCGTAAAACTTATCTTGATCTGATGTTGAAATTAGCTCTGCTTTAAGTGGGGTGGGACTCAAGACCTCCAGAGATTACTTCCGACTGATGTTTTTCCATGATTTCATCTCAGCAATGTGATGTGAGGTCTGACACAGAAATGAGCATAGAACCTACATTCCTGGGTGTTCTGACCTACGGGGGGACCTGCATCAAACATCAAATATTGCTGAGAAGTACTGGTGTATTTGAGATGCCGGAGCAACCCCAGTCCCTTGGCTCTGAAATAGAGATTCTTGAGCAGTGCTTTTTGCTGGAGTTACGGCACTGCCTGCTCTGCTTTCTGCTTGCTGTATCCCTCCTCTGTGGGCTGAGCACATCCCAAATGCCCCACTTTGAGATCCCTTCTTTCAAAGACTTTTCTCTAGTGAAAATCAGCAGACATTGCCACAGAGTTAATTAACGTGAGTCATTCCATGTAAAGGTCCTTCTGATACATGATAAAGTGGGATGAAATTCTTCAGTGGGGTGTGAGGACTGGTGTGGCAGTGTGTGCTGAGCAGGGATGGGGTGCAGCACCTCTTGCACTTAAATGTATTGCAGAATGACAGAATCATTAAGTATGGAAAAGAACTCTAAGTCCATCTAGTCTCACCATCAACCCATGACCACCCTGTGCCAAATGGAGTCTAAAGCAGAACTCTTCCTAAAATCCAGAGGATGTTGTTATGGGGCATTCCAGTGCAGAGCCCTGCAGGATTTTCAAGCACTAACAACTGCACATTGTGTTCACTGTTGCATTTTGCATTGCAGCACAGCACTGGTGGAGAATCAAGACAGCCTCATGCCATCACCGCTGCAATGACAACGAGAGAGGGGGACCCTCCAAACCCAAATCCATAGGAGGATGAGGACAGTGGCACTTTGCAGGGGAACCACAGCCCATGGACAGGCTCAGCCTGGCTCTCACACCTGGCACAGCAGACAGCACAGCAGTGCAGCAGGTTTGGGTGACAACTAACCTGGAAAACACCTCTTGCTTAGGAGCTCACCTGAACTAACCCTGCAGGCAGCTGCCCTCATCCAGCATTGCTGCAGAGAGGTTCGAGGGGAATGGCAGGGAGCGCAGCGCTGCCAGCAGCTGTGTGTCCCCATCCTCAGCTCTGTGCTCCCCAAGGAGCCCGCCTGGCAGCTTCTAAGATTCATCATCAGCCTCAAATCGCATCGTGCTTTGGCTGAAAGTTGAGCTGACTGTGTGCTGTCTCTGCAGGCTGGTGGTGTGCCTCCCCTCCCCGAGCACACAGCGATGTCTTACGGACAGGGCGCGTGTGCTTTGGCTGTACGAAATTGTAACGTTCTTTCTATAGGAGAAAACATTTAATTTTGCTTTAAATTCCGCTATAACCAAACCGATCTCCGTTTATATACAGGGTAATAAATCACAGCAACATGAAGTCTCGTGCACAGAGCTGAAGTGGTTTCTTAAAGCAAATTTGGCAGGAAATAAGTCGTCATCTTGCAAAGCCAGTTCACCCCCATACACAGCACTCCCTGAGCTCTCCGCTATGAGCTGCGAGCAGGCACGAAAAGTCATCATTTTGAAAAATGGGGAGAGATCTCTGAGTCGTAGCAAAGCCCTGTGAGATACACCACATGATGCTGCTATCAAAACAACACAGAGCTTGGTCAGAGAATCACCCCATGAGTCCTCCCCGACTCCTGGGCTTGCAGTGCGCGGGTACTCAGATATCACAAGGGCCATTAGTTTGGCTCCTTAGAAAAATAAGGTCGTGCTGCTCTCACATCTTCCCTCTGTGCTTTCCCCCTTTCTTATTTCCTCCTCAGCTTCATGTTGTGATTTTTTCATCGGCTTTTTTTCGGCCTTTCTTTTCAGTTTCCATTTCCATCGTGCAAACATGCCACGGCGAAGCGATGTAAGCAATGCATAATATATTTGCAGTAATGTATGATTCATTTACTAGCTTTCATAATTAATGCGGATGTGTTTTACATACACAGAACTTCCTGCCTGCATTTTATGATGTGAACACTCTTCAAAATCTAATAAAATGTAAGCCATTAAAAACAATGGTACTTTTCCTGTTACGAGATCTGTGTGCAGCTTTGCAGCAGGAGCTCGGTGCGAGCTGGTGCTCCAAACACTGATTTTTTGCTGCTCCTAATTCCATGGGTAGAAACGATCCCTGTTATTCCAAAGATACCACCGTGGCTGTCAGTATCCTCCTGCTTTCATACCTTGAAAACTTTCCAACCCAAATACTTTTTCTATCCGCTGTCTGGAGGTCAGCAACTCAGATGAAATTATGCTGAATTTGTGAAAAAGAAACTTGCAAAAACTGTATAGCAGCATCTGTAAAATATCAGCTAAATAACGCCAGGATTTCCACCTCCAAGAATCCTTGTCCTTGCTTGGGGCTCTGGGCCCCAAAACCTTTTTGCAGTGGTATTTCTGTGTCTATTTCCCATCTGTACCAATGCAAGGCAGGGGCTGCTGAAGAGCTCAGGCCATGCACTTTATCTACACACTACTCTCGGGCAAAACTGGAAACCCAAAACTACTCTGCGCCTCATATTGAAGCTGAGTTACTCACTGAGCTTTGTTCCTTTGTACAAACAGGTTTGGGAACTCTTCGTTTCCTATGGTCACACTACACATGCGTGGAAAATTAACACCAATGACAAAATCTCTGCAAGGACACCAGCACCCACCTGGGGAGCACCATAGAGGGGCTGTGGCTGTCAGCAGGTGAGGAGCATCAATGGCTGCAGGGAATTAAACCTGTGTTCTCTGGGACAGGTTTGAAACACAGAGATGTTGGGTATTTCTAACATTGTCTGGTTTGGGGATTTTTTTCCCCTTGCAGCTGAAGAGGCTTATTGTAGTGTTGAGGTCTGTGTGCTTCTTTGATGCTTAGGGCTAGAGATCATGCTGTACCTTTCCCAGACGGTGGATTTGGTTTGTGTGCTCATTTCTGCCTTTGCTCTTTCTTTTTTAACAGTTGCTAAATTCATTATTTAGAGGGGAAGCTCATATAAATGTGTACCTGTGCTAAGGTTCAAGAAAGGCAGCAAGCAGGGGAGGATGAAGCAGCAGTGCTGTGCTGAAACAGCAATATTTGAGGACTGTTTTATATGTGTCCCTTTAGTATCAGAGACCTGGCAGTGACTTCTACCTGCAGCAGGTGATGCTGAGGCTTTCTGTGCAGCTGCACCTATTTCAGTGCCATCCCTGCAGCTGCTTCTATCACATCATCCTTTCCTCTTCAGCCCAGAAAGTCACAGGGCTGCTCCCCTGGGCTGCTCCAGCAGAGCCCGGCAGCGGCAGTACCGGTGACAAGGTGACAGGGATTGCCAAATGGCCGGATTCGGGCTGGGCTGGCTGGCAGGAGGGGGCTTAGGTTGGGTGTGAGGGGGCTGCCACGGGCCTCCAGTCTCCTAAATGGATGAGAGGGCCACGTGCCTACCTAGGTATCTCTTGTCTCCAAAACGCATCTCCAGCCGGGTGCTCCCTGTCCCTCCAGCCATCTCTGCACAATGGAGTCTTCTATTTTTTGCCCGTACGGCACCGGCGCCAGGTCTGCCCCATCTCACCTGGGTGGAAGGAAGGGCAGAAAGTGCTTTTAGGGGAGGGGGAACAGCCCGGGTCTGCTCAGGGGGGGGCACAACGCGGGGGGGCACAGCGTGGTTCCTCCGCGTGGCCGGGAGTGCTGACAGCCCGCTCGGAGCACCGCTTTTGGCGATGGTCAATAGGATTCTCCCAAAAATTGTTTTGCGCGGAAGGAAGGGTAAAGAGAGCAAACGCTGCTCTGGATGATTTTTAATTCACCCTCCGAGCAGCTCCCAGCCGCTGGGGAGAGCTGTGCCCCGGCCCCACGGGGGCGCGCCTTGCGCTGGGGGACTCGGGAGCGCGCAGGGCTCCCCGCGGGCGCGGCGCGGGTGCCCGACGAGCTCTGCTTGCGGGACAGATGGGGAGGGCACGGGTGGTTCCGGCACCCTCAGTGCCAGGGGTTTGTAGGATATAAACCATATCTATGTAAATATAACGTTCCCCCGGCAGTAGGAAGCCACCGCTTCGTTTGCACCTTTCGTTTTCGACGTTTCAGGGCGAGCTGCGATACAACAGCCTGCGCGTTAAACGGGGAATGAAACAGAAATGGAAATAAACGCCGGCATCTGTCCCGTTTTTAAGGTAAACGCTGAAATCACCTCGTGTCTCCCAGCCCGGCCACGTTCACCCAAGAAGCGTGGGGAGAAGTCAGTGTCCGGGGAAAATCTGCAACCATCATCTGCAAACGAAGAGTGGGAAATCTTACGGGATACAGTGATGGAGCAAAAGGGTGGGATGGAAAACATCTGTACATCGGTTGAGCATCGGGAGCCTTTGTGCCCGAGTCGTTTTGGAAGGCGGAGGAGCATCGGGACTTCCCGTCCCTCCTTGTGCCCTTCCAGTGTTACGCGGTGGTCACAGAGAGGGACGCACTGGGGAGCTCTGGGCGCAGCCGAAATTTGCACCTGCAAAGAGAGAGCGAGCCAGGAGAGGGGAATGTGCGACGGAATGGAGAAATATCGAATGTTTCTGGACGTGTGCATTGCCAGAGGTTTGCACATTTTGTCTGAAAACACCCAGAGTTACAGACGGAGGGGAGGGAGGGGGATTTTAATAAAAACCATTTGCCACTTGTCTTCAATTAGAGTCCAGACATCGAGCAATAAGGAAAAAAAAAACCTTTTTTTTTTTTTTTTTTAATCTCATTCGCAGTCTGGCTGAAAGAGGTAAAGGCGGCTCACACGCAACGATTTCAGGGCACGGAGTTAAAACGAGCGAGCGAATTCAGGCATCGTCGGCACCGTTCGTGCCGGATTCTCCTGCCCCGGCAGCTCCCCGCCTCGCCCCGGCACACGTCGCGGAGCTTCGCATCGCTTCCCCGCACGGCAAAGGCTCCTCCAACCTCGGTCGGACCCCCGACGGCTGCCCCGGGGGCGCGGCCGCGAGCCGGGAAGCGGCGGAGCCGCACCGGAGCGGAGAGCCCTCGGCTTTCTGCTGCCGTCGGGGCGGCCCTTTCCGCGACGGGCGGTCGCGGATCCGCCCGTCAGCGTGTCCCAGGCAGGTGATGGGCAACTCGGGATGTGACAACACCCCCCCGATATTCCCCTGCATCGGAGTGTCCGTGACAAATAGAGGCAACGCGAGGCAGGAAAGGGGGAGGAGGGAAAGAAAGGCGCGCACACAATAGCCAGGCAAATTGTTAGCAACTCCGGCGTTCGGGGAAGCCGGTCCTGGAACTGCGCTCTCATCAGTCACTGCTCCTGAAGTGATAGTAAAAATGCATCTAAACACGCTGCGGTGTGATGTATAAAAGCACAGCGGGATGAGCTGCTTTCCAAAAAGGGACTTGGTGATTGGATATGCCCTGGCATGATTGACAAGAGCTTAGTTTGGTAAAGAGAAGACACGCAAGCTTTCACAGCGGGATTTCTTTTCTAAAATATATCACACTAGCCTTTGAAAAGCGCCGCACACTATAAGGGAAATAAGGTTGCTTTATAGTGCGCTGACATTTCTTTAAAACACAACTAAGATCAAAAAAAGAAATAAAATGTGTTCCAAACACAATGTTTTAATTAGTTTATTCTGTGCGTTTGCTTTTATCTGGTGTATATATCACGGATCCCCACCCTTTAATTAAAACAACTGGCTGCCTATACAACGGCGGAGACAAATGCTTAACTTTCTCCTTTGTACCTACAAGCAAACGCAATTTACTGCAGCTCTCAGAAGAGTTTTTAAAATAAACGTGGTCGCCTCAAATGCTGTCGGGGAACGGGCGAAGGCAGCTGGAAATGGCCGTTTCCTGGCTCGGAAAACTCGGGGGGAGGCGAACCCCGCGGGCAGCATTGCCCGGCCCGACCCCCGCGAGGGGCAAAGAGCTGAGAGAGCGGCGGGCGGAAGGAACGCGGGGGCTTTCGGGTGGCTGGGCTGCTTTTGGGGTTTGGTTTTGTTTCTCTCTCTCTCTCTCTTTTTTTTTTTTTTTTTTCCTCCTTTTCTTTATTTTTTTTTCCCTTTCTTTTTTTTTTTTTCTTTTTCTTTTTTTTCTCTTTTTTCTTTTTTTCCCCTTTTCTCGGTGCTGCCTCCATTGAGGCCAAGCTCGGAGCTCCGCGTTGAGGAGCTGAGGCACTTCCCTAAGGCGAGCACCTCCTGCCCGCTGCCAGCCCGGCTTCTCGTTAGGGACTTGGCGAGGGGAATAAAAACCTTTTAGGAAGCATCGACTCCTTCGCCCCGTGGCAAGCGCACGGTCCGTGGGGCCGTTCACGGTGCGGGGGGGGCTCGTCTGTGTCCCCGCGTCCCGCAGCGCGGAGCCTGCGCGGGTCAGCGGAGTAAAGGGGACACTCGATAGGAAAAATAGGGCAGGGCAAGGGAGGGCCGTCTGCTGGCCCGCAGTCACCCCCGGGCACGGCGGTCGCAGTCAGAGGGAGGATCGCATGGGGCAGATCTGGTTCCGAGAGGGGAGGACGTTCAGGCAATGCCTCTGATCCAGCGCTCCTGTTCTCAGAGCTTTGGCCTCAAGGCTTCCAGCGGGGATTTTAGGGGTGAAAGCTGCTCCCGTAGAGGGACTGTGTCATTCACAGAGCCGCTGCCGCTTTGCCCGCTCCGTGCCCCTGCCCGTTGGGGTTCACCCGCCGTCAGAGCTGCTCACGGAGGCACCCCTGGGGCGTTTCGCTCCCCCGCGCTGCAAACGGAGCGGTGCGGGCAGAGGAAGGAGCTCGCAGAGCTGCAGCGGCACCGCTTTTCCCGGGGAGGAAAAAAAAAAAAAAAAGCGAAAGGGAATGGGCAGATCTCCCCTAGGGGATCGGCGGGGATGGGACCCCTCGGGAGGAGCCCACCTGCTCCAAGCCATTCTGAGACCTCTCTCCTCCCCTGGGATCTCCTTGAGCAAGGGCTTCCGGCAGAGCTGCTGCCGATCCCTGGTTCTGGGATTTCCCGGCAGCAAGGAGAGCACCCGAACCCCGCGGCACCCCAAGTGGGAATGCCACGTATGAAGGCATCCCCGCCCCGCTCCGCTGCAGGCTTGGGGCTGAGTGGGGGAGCATGGAGAGCCCCTGAAATCTTGCAAATTCCCCGTACCCCCCAAAAAACCTAGAGACCGCTGATTGTAGCCTCAGGGGATGCCGGTTCCAGCTGCGCGATGCGCACGCAGAGGTTTATTACCGGACTTTACACCTGTTGAGAGGCCCCAGGAGGACTCAGCGGGGGGCCAGACCCGAAGGCTGGGTTCAACCGGTACTCGGGACCCACGTTCTTTGGCTGCCCCGTCTTCCGCTGGGGCTGCGGGGCAGAAGCTGCGGGGCAGGAAGCGGAGCTGCCCCGCCGGGTCCAGAGGCATGGGGCAGCCCCGGGAGAGCCCGGTGCCTCCGGGGCCCGGGCAGCCGTCGGGGGCAGGGCTGGGCCGCTCCGCAGCGCCGCCTCGTGCCCAGCTCCGTTCCGAGCCCCTCTTGGAGCTGCAGCCCGACTTTCGGCCCGGCTCGGTGGCATTGGCACCGGCACCGGAGGGGCTTCCCGGCCTCCTCGGCTCGCACCGGCTACGGCCGCTCCATCCGGCCCGGCCCCGGCGGATTCGGAAACGAACAGAGCTCTGTGACGGTGACCTCGGGATGCCGAGCACTACTATGCGGTTCTGTCCCAGCAGCTGATGCCGCGCCTGAGATGCCCCCCCGGAGCCCGGGGCTTGCGGTTGCCCCTCACGGCTCAGTCACGCAGAAAGGCTGCCTAAAGTCTGTGTCCCCCGCAAGAGAGGGACAATAGAACCACCCTCCAGGTCACAGGTCACCTCCTCGCTGATTGAGATATTCCCCGCTTTCCCCCGCCATCCCCTCCGCTCCTCGGAGGGTTTCAAGGCGGTGATTTCCAGGGGGCGGCCGGGCCGGGATACCGAGGGCCCCTCTTCCTCCCGTCTCCGGGGCCGCGCCTCCTCTCATGGGCCCGGCCAGGGCTGTCCCTCCGTCCCGAGAGGGCCTTCCCGGGGTCGCTCGCAGGGGGCTGCCGGCACCCTGCGGGGCCGCGACCCTCGACGTCCCCTGCCCCGGAGCTTTGCCTCGGCCGCCCCGGGGGAAGGCAGAACCCATTCATCCCGCTGCCGCTTGATCTCATTCTCGTGGTTTTCCCACTCGCTTCTGAACCCGACGCGTGGTTCCCTGCCGGCTGAGCAAGCAGCTGAGCTCACACTCATTTTCCCAAGGGGAACTTTTCCCCACCGCCACCATAGAGGCGAAAATCCCCGGGCAGGGGGCAAAAGCTCCGTGTTGGGATGCTCCCAGTGCCGGTGCCCGCGCCGTGCCCGGGGTTGCGGGACGGAGCCGCTGCCACCAGCACCTTTTTCCCACCGCTCCCGGCTCTCCGCCTGCCCCTGGCCGCCCTCTGATATCCTCTCCCCCTCCCTTTGCCGAAGTTCAGCCCGGTTTACTGCAGCCCCCGACTCTGAAGTTCAAATGTACGCATGTGATTCCCCCTCCGCTGAGTGACAGCTACAATGGAAACGTCTCGTTCGCTCCTGGTTTGCATTTAATTACACTGGAGATGCAATATGTTTATGGCAGAAGAAAAACTACTTGTCTTTACGCTTGTTAGGGGCAGTGATTTGGCCACGATAAACTGCGTTTTAAAAGCTATTTAGGGCGTATGAAATATTCTTCTCCCTGCCCAGCTCCGGGGATTTTTATTGCCGTTTCCCCGCGTTCGTTTTGCCTTTTCCTCACACCCTCGGAGGAGGGAAACCCGTTCCCGAAGCTTTCCCTGCCCGCTGCAGGGCCCGGGGACTGCGGGGTTCCTTTTGTCAGAGCTCCCGCACTGTGCCCGGGGTCGGGGCAGCTTGGGGGTCCGGCAGCCCCGGGGGGAGCTCCGGGCCGGGGCACAGACGGGAGCGGAGGGACCCGCAACGCTTCCAGGGGTGTTTTGCATTTTGGTGGCTGTTCCATTCCCAAATCATCCCAAGCGGGGAAAATATGTGGGAGAAGGCGGGAAGAAAGGGGAAGAAAAAAAATAAAAAAAAGGAAATTAAAAGAAAGTTAAAAAGAAGAAGAAGAAGAAGAAGAAAGTGGAGGAGAATGACACGACTATCTGATCCTGACGCGAAGCAGGGTGTCTTTCTCCGCCTTCCCCCCTGCGATGGGAGCACGGCAGCCTGCAGCCCACTTCTCCGGGCGCTGCTGTTTGCACGTCTGCAATTGAAATTTAGATTTAAAAGGGAGAAAGCTGCGATGTACCCCCGCCTCCGGGAAATAACCGCGAGGAGTTGCGATCGGCCAGAAATAGCGCTGGATAAAAATGCGAGTAAAAAGGGGATTTACTGAGGTGCTACAATATAGGCTAAATTGTATTTTATATATATATATATATATATATATATAATTATTATGAAAGAACGGAGGAGAAAAAAAAAACAACAAAAAAACAGAGGCCACAGCGACAGTGCGCTGAAATAAAACGAGCAGGGTTTGTGCCATTTGTGCTCACCGACTGCCAAACGGCAGGTCGGAAGCAGAGGGATTTAGGGAGAGTCCGTACATCCGTGCGGCTCCTGCTCGGCATAACCCCCCTTACTCCCCAACCCCCCCCCCGAAGCTGGCGGAACAGAAATGGGAAACGTATAAAGCAGATTTCTGGGCTCATCCCGCGGCCCGATCCGCTGCGGTGCGGCTGCGGGAGCCGCTCATTGCAGAGCAGCCCAATGCTCTCCGAAAAGGCAGTCCTCCCCCAGCGCTGCGAGCGCTTCTTTCTGTCCTCCCCCCACCACACACACACACACACACACACACACACGATGCTTTCCCCAAAGCCCCGCCGCCAACGGGCAAGATTTTTTTTTTCCTAAGCAAAATAATAATCATAAAAATAAAATTAGAAAATGTTCTTGTTTTTTTCTTTTTCTTTTTCTTTTTTTTTTATTTTTTGAAGCCTCCTCGCCGCTGAGCTCCACTCTCTGCCTCCCTCCACGCTGGAAGGTACTCCGTGTCCCCCCGTTCCCAATCCCCCCCGTACCCGAGACAGCCGCAGTGTGGGGTGGCCCCGGCGCACCCCATTAAGGGCCGACAATGGCACACGTGAGGCCGCCGCGCAAGGAGGGGTCAGTGGCCCTCGGTTACTCCAGGTCGGCGACTTCAGAGGTGCGTCCCTCCCCGGCGCTCAGCTGATGGGCTAATTGAATGATGCCCCTTTTCTCCCCCCACTCCCCCTCCCCACCCCTTCTTCTTCTTCTTTTTTTTTTTTTTTTTTTTTTTTTGGAAGGGGGGGGTTAGTGGAAAACCCACCACGTGCGGAAGGTCATTAATTACCCCCCGGACACGCAGGTAGAGCCGCCGTCGCGTCCCGGGAGCCGCACACTGGGGCCGGGCATCCCCACTCCTTCCCGAGCATCCCTCCCCGGTCCCCGCGGGACGGAGCGCGGACGGCCCCGACGCCCCCTGGGGGGGGGTTTCCCCTTCTCCCTCCTCTCATAGCGTGCGAGCTCGGAATCACGGCGGAGGGACTCACCGTGGCCTGGCAATGGGAGCGTTACCGAGCACCGGTGGGACCTCTCGGGGAGATTTTATAGCGGTGGGGTTGTTTTTTTTTTTTCCCGTGTTTTTTTTTTTTTTTTTTTTTTTTTTTTTTTTACGCTCCCTGCAATCCCTTAAAATAAAGAAGGCGAAGGCTTTTCCCGGGGGCTGATTGGGGGGAACGATGTGAAAGGGCCGCGGTTATAAAGCGCTGCTTGAAGCGCTGCTCTCAATGCGCCTCTGAACTTGATCAGATTTTACGTTTCCTGCAGAGAGCCGGCGGCGAGCGGAGCTCTGTGCCATGCACAGCGCCGGGCTCCGTGCACCCCGCAGCCCCGCCGCCTTCCTTCTGTCTTTTATTTCCCCTCCTGCACCCCACAGCTCTTTGCAAATGCTTTTCCAGCACAGAAAATGAGGGGATTTATAGCGCTGTCTGCGATTGGTAATTATTTCGAGGCAGAAAGCTGCCTTTGCGAAAATAAAATTGAGGACAAAAAGAAAAAGAAAAAGAAAAAGAAAAAAAAAAAGAAAGAAAACAAGAAAAAGAAAGGAAAACAACAAAATAATAAAACAAAGAAAAATAAAGGGGGAAAAGGAAAGAAAGAGAATGGCGGGGGGGGGGGGGGGGGGGGGGGGAGGGAATAAACGGCTGTACAGAAAATAGAGCGAGGAGTGAAGTGCTGCCCGGAAAGTTGGCCGCGGCCCGGCTGGCCGGAGCACTTTGTGCACCCTTCGTATTAATTTAAGCAAATTAATCATAATAATAATAACCGCCCCAAGGAAGCATAGCGCTGCTTCGGGCTCTGACGGTTTTTAGGTGCAGTTGTGAAACAACGCCGGATTTTCGCCTCCTCCCGAGCGTTGCTCGGAGCGCTGCCCTTTTCCTTACGGCGTGGTGCTCCGCGCTCTGCACGGGCACGGGGAGGGCACCGGGACGGCGCGGGGGTGCCGGCGGTACGGGGGCCCGAGGCCGCCCGCGCGTCCACCCGTCGCGTACCCCCCGTCGCGTCCGCCCCCCTCCGCTATACCTGTGGGCCGCTCCCGCCCAATCAGCGACCCCGACGGCGCGGGGCGCGTGCCAATCAAGCGGAGCGGGACCAATGGGACGCCGGGCGGAGGGTCACGTGACGCGGCGGCCCGCAGCTCCCCATTGGCGCGGCTCGGCCTGGCCCCGGAGTTGGTTTATGTGCGAGGCGCGGGCGGGCGCCCCGTCAGTGCCCGACGGCGCCGAGCGGGAGCGGGGCCGCGCTGCGCCTCGCCCTGCTGCGCGTCGCCGCCCTGCCCGGCCCGGCCCGGCGGGGGCGGGCGCCTCGCCTCCAGGGGCGGCGGGTGGGCTAGGGGCTTTTCTTTTTTTTTTTTTTCTTTTTTTTTTTTGTGACGGGTTGGGGGGGGAGGGGGGCGGGGACGCGTTTTGGGGTGGTTTTGTACTTTTTTGGGGGCGGGCGGGAAGGAGGGAGGGAGGGAGGGAGGGAGGAGGGGCGGGGGGGGCCAGGCTGCCGCTACCGCCGAGCCGCCGGCCCCGCGCCCATGACGATGCTGCTGGACGGAGGGCCGCAGTTCCCTGCGCTGGGGGTGGGCGGCTTCGCGGCGCCCCGCCACCACGAGATGCCGGGCCGCGACCCCGCCGCCGCCGCCGGGATGGGACTGGGCCCCTTCGGGGACTCCTCGCACGCCGCCGCCGCCTTCAAGCTTAACGCGGCCCCGCACGACCTCGCCGCCGGGCAGAGCTCCGCGTTCACCCCCCAGGCTCCCGGCTACGCCAGCGCGCTCGGCCATCACCACCACCACCATCACCACCACGCCGGCCAGGTGCCCTCGTACGGCGGGGCCGCCGCCTTCAACTCCACCCGCGACTTTCTGTTCCGCAACCGTGGCTCCGGGATCGCGGACGCGGGCTCCGGCACGGCTCAACACGGCCTTTTCGGCGGCTCTCCCGGAGGTTTGCACGGTCCCGGAGGCATCCCGGACAGCCCGGGCTACCTGCTCTTCCCCGGGCTCCACGAGCAGAGCCCGAGCCACACGTCCCCCGGCGGGCACGTGGACAACGGACAGATGCACCTGGGGCTGCGCGGGGATCTATTCGGGCGGCCGGACCCGTACCGCGCCGTCTCCAGCCCTCGCACGGACCCTTACGGCGGGGCCCAGTTCCACAACTACAACCACATGAACATGAATATGGGCGTGAACGTGGCCGCTCATCACCACCACCACCATCACCACCACGGGCCCGGGGCTTTCTTTCGGTACATGAGGCAGCCCATCAAGCAAGAGCTGTCCTGCAAGTGGCTCGACGAGAGCCAGCTCAGCCGGCCCAAGAAGAGCTGCGACAGGACTTTCAGCACCATGCACGAGTTGGTCACCCACGTCACCATGGAGCACGTCGGGGGGCCGGAGCAGAACAACCACATCTGCTACTGGGACGAGTGCCCGCGGGAAGGCAAATCCTTCAAGGCGAAATACAAACTGGTCAACCACATTCGGGTGCATACGGGGGAGAAGCCTTTTCCCTGCCCCTTCCCCGGCTGCGGGAAGATCTTTGCCCGCTCCGAGAATCTCAAGATCCACAAGCGGACGCACACAGGTAAGGGCCGGGGCTGCGCGGTGCCGACCGTGCGGGGGGAGCCGTGGAAATGCCGATGAGCCCCCGTTTGTGGAGATTCCGCCTCTTTTTTTTCCCCTCTTTATTTGATTTTCAGGCCCGCTTGGCGTCTCTCCTAATTAAATCAGTGAGACTTTGCTCAAAGTCTGTTTATTTGCAGCTCCGTCTTCCTTTCGGCTGCGGGAAAGTGGGGGGGGGGGGTGAAGGCAGGGAGCAAAAGTGTTCTGGGCGCTGTGTGGAGCTGCCCAAGCTGCCGGGCCCATCTCAGGGCTTCTCCTTGCTCGGCCACATTAACAGTAACAAAGACTGACCCGAGTGTAACAAACGCCGCTGCCCCTGTCCTTTTCTTTGTTCTTTTCTTTTTTTGGGGGGGTCCCAGTGTATCCTCGTGGTGAGGGTGGAGGGAGGGAGCTGCGGGACGGAGTGAGGAGTTGCCTTCTTCACCCTCTCTGAATTTCACAGGTGAGAAGCCCTTCAAGTGCGAGTTTGAGGGCTGCGACCGGCGCTTCGCCAACAGCAGCGACAGGAAGAAACACATGCACGTCCACACCTCGGACAAGCCCTACATCTGCAAGGTGTGCGACAAATCCTACACCCACCCCAGCTCACTTAGGAAACACATGAAGGTAATCACCCCCTGCTCATCAGCTCTTACTTCTGAGCATCGCTGTGTGAAGCTGCCTGTGTGCTCAGGGCCGGACGGGGCAGAGCTGTGTGTTGCCAGCACAGCACTCCCAGCTCCCCACCCTGCTGTCCTTAGTGCCTGGGCCATGGCTGGAGCACAGCCCGGGGAAATGGCGTAGTTTCTTTTTGTGCTGCAGCTGCTGCTGGTGCAAGAGCTGCCTGGTTTGTAGGGCTCTGCACTCCGGAGAGCTGTGTAAATGCAGCCTGGGCTGTGGCTGCAGCCCCCCCATGCTGGGAAGTTGTTGGGAGCTGCAGTGGCACCGCACGGTGCTCGGAGTGACCGGCACGCCGCCGAGCAGGAGACCCCGATACCCCCCATGTGCACACAGCATCCCGACCTGCCTCAGCGCTGCCCCGGGCTCGCTCCCATCTTTACCTCTTGCTTTTAGGTGCACGAATCCCAGGGCTCGGACTCTTCCCCTGCAGCCAGTTCGGGCTATGAGTCCTCCACGCCCCCTGCGGTGGGCTCGGCCGGCAGCAAGGACTCCACGAAAACGCCGCCGGCAGCCCTGCAAGGGAACCCCGGCCACAACCCCGGCCTGCCCCCCAATTTTAACGAGTGGTATGTGTGAAGGCAGCGGCTGCCCGGCCAGAGACTGGACCAAATGCCTTGGGAACAAGGCAGAAAGGACAAGCCAAGCCCACTGCAGTTTGCTCCCACGGAAATGGAGTTTCTACACCGATGACCGCATAGGGCTAGTTAACTGCCAGGAACCGGAGGGGGGGGTGTCTTTTATTATTATATTATAATTATTACTATTTTTTGCAAGCCGAGACGCTGGACTAGCCATGTCCTTTTCTCAGGATTGGATTTCTTTTTTTTTGTCTTTTTTTTTTGTCTTTTTTTTTTTTTTTTCAGTCGCAGTCGTTTCTTTGATTTATTATTTTCCTTCTCCTTGCCCAGTACCTCCGATTCCCCACTTTTTACTTTTAATTTTGTTTTGTTTTGTTTTTCTTCTTCTTTCGGTGGGATGTTGACATGAGGATGAAAATTCTCCTTCGCCTTAGTGGTGATTGTTTAAACTTACAGTCTTAAACCGTGCCAAAGTCCTGTTATGTCTTGAACTTTCCTCTCTAGCTCTCCTGCTGCTTCTCTCTCTGCTCTCCTCCTCTTTCTCCTTCTCTCTCTCTCCAAGCATTACACTTGTGAATGTATTCTCATCTGATGGGGTCGGTCAGTATTTTTCAGGATGAGGATGTGGTGTTTATTCTACCCAGATTGTGACGTTTAGTATAACAGTTGCCTTTTTGTAATAACTTTTTTTGTAAATACATATCCATGATGCCATATTTATCGTTCGTAATTTAATTATTGATACAAAGTGCCGGGAACTGAACAATATTTATGGGGGAGAAAAAATTGTTTTCTAACAAAAAAAAAAAAAAAAAAAAATACAAACAGCAACAACAAAAAAAATCAACTCTGTACAGCTTTTGGCTATAACTGCTTTAGCATTAAAAGTTTATTGTTTTGGAAAGAGCCCCCGCGAGCCGTTTTTGACCTCCTTCGTGTCCCCTCCCCCTCCGTTTTCGGGGGCCGCCGTGGCCCGATTCGGGTCCGCGCCGTTGTTCTGGGGCCGGCGATGCGGGAGAAGCGTCCTCGTTCTCGCCGCTGCTTTTTCTCCTGCCTTTTTGTCCCCGCCCTCCGCATCCCTTCCCGAGCCGACGGAGCCCGGAGCGCGGCGGCGCCACCGGAGAGGAGCCCCGGGGGCAGCGGAGCCTCCCGACGGTGAGTACGGGGCCGAGAGCCGGCAGCGGGCTGCTTCCCGGAGGGAACACGGGCGACTTCGAGGCGCGCCGAACTTATTCCGTTATCGTCTGCTTTTGTTGTTTTGTTTTCGTTTTGCTTTTTCTTTATTTCCGATTAGGATTCGACTAAGCGTCTCCATCCCCAGGAGAGCTGAGGAACTCCCAACTCCGCCGAAGAGCCTCCGCCGGAGCGACGGTGGAAAAACGTTCCGTGCTCCGCTCCGGGAGGTGCCCGGCACCGCACGGGCTACGGCGGGACGAGTCGGCTCCGTGTCCCGCCGGTGCGCGGCCGCCGCTCCCCCCGGTGCCGCAGTCTCATCGTTCTCGGAGCTCTCTGCGGGTGGAGACCTCCCGGACCGCGCACCTCTGCCGTCCGGGAGCGACCCCCCCCTTTTCTCCCCCCCCAGTGGGCCCGTCTTGAACTTGACTCGGATGCACCGCGGGCTGTCCTGTCTCCTCTTGCATGAAGCTTGGGAGATCGGCCCACGGGACACTGCATGCTTTAAAAATTAACCTTAAGCGAATTTCTGTTCTCATCCTCTTCAATTCCATCCCCGAGAAAAAAAAAAAAGAAAAAAAAAAAAAAGAAAAAAAATATTTTATCTGGCAGGAAAAGAGAGGAGAAAGGTAGGTAGCAATCTCCGGTGCTGCACGTCTGAAAAACAAAACAAACCAAGCAAACAAACAAAAAATTCCAAGCCGGTTAAAAGAAGCTTTCCCACCTACTCTCATTGAATTTCTCTCCTTAAAACAGTTGCAGAGTTTCCCCGAGGTGCCCGGCCAGCCGTGCTCCCGCTGCTCGATGCCGTGGGCGCTTTTGCTGTGTGCGGAGCCCCGGGGCCGCGCCGGGCCAGGAAGAGCAGAGCCACCTGGGGCCGTCGGATTTTCCTCGGACGCCCACCTGTGTCGTGTCTGCGTCAGCCTCAGAACCGTGCCAGCCTCAGAAAGGTGCCGGTAGGCTCGGATTTGTTATTGGTTTGTTTGGAAGTGGGGAGAAGTGAGGTGTGCAGGGCTCCGTGGGGGTCCTCTGGGCTGAGGGCTCTGCCCTGTGCAGCTGGCGTGGTTTGGGGTGTGAGCTGCAATGGGGCCATGGCCCTTCATGGTCATGCTGGTTCCTGCCCTGCAGACCCTGATAAGTTGTGTCTGTGGGTTTGCAGCATGCCCCAGCCATGTTTCTAGCAAGGGCTTAAATCCAGCGACCTGTGTTATTTACCTCCTCTGGGTGACTGGGCAGGCTTGGTGTCTCCCCATCCAGCCGTAGGATGGGGAAGAGGGAACAGACCATTGCCTGCACCCTGCTGAGGACGGGCCTCTCTGCTGCTCTGTAGCAGCCCCCCAAAAAGGGGCAGGGGCAGCTGGGTTGTTTGTGTGTATTTGGGAATGGAGGTGATGCTTGGGATGGATGTACACAGGGCTGGCAGCCTGTTTTGGGGCATTGAGATGCTTTCAGAGGGAGATGCTTGGGGTTAGCAGTGAGAGGAGGAGGCAGCAGGGCCGTGTCCCCATGTACGTCATGTTGTGCTGCTGCTGTTTGTGGATAAATAAGGATGTTTTTTTTCTGTAAAAGAAGCCAAAAGGCTCCATTCCTCACTCTGGCCCACTCGGATAGTCTTAGAGCATAGGACGCTTCTTTATTCCTGCATTCCTTAGGCTGGCTGTGGGGTGAGCTCCTGAATGCAGTGCCAGAGCCTGGCAGTGGGGCACCCTCTGTGCTCA
This sequence comes from Tetrao urogallus, assembly GCF_951394365.1. Taxonomy (NCBI): domain Eukaryota; kingdom Metazoa; phylum Chordata; class Aves; order Galliformes; family Phasianidae; genus Tetrao; species Tetrao urogallus. The sequence goes on along the minus strand of NC_136826.1, from coordinate 14,650,655 downwards.
CAATTTGGGGTATCTCCCTACAAACAGGGCAGAGTAGTGTTGGTGAAGCAGGTGCCCCGTTAGCACAGCTCTCGGTGTGTCATTAAGAATGGATCTGGTGTTGCACCCTGAAGGGTCCCAGGACTGCACGCAAAATGGGGCCGTATTCTGCTGTCCTCTCTCAGGCTGGCAGCCTTCTTGAAGTTGCTGTATGAGCGGGATTAGGTGGATTTGTCCCCAAACAAACTCAGAAGAACTCAGGACGGTTTTCTACAAGGGTTGAAATGGTGATTCATTGTGCTATAAAGAATCCAAGCAGAGGCAGGCGATGAGCTGGAGCCATTCCTTTTCTACCACGCTTTATGAGCCATGAATATTTTGATTCCTTTGGTGTCATTGTTTGTGCGTATCTGTCTCTGTGTCTGGTGTAACCCAATGAAAATAATATATTATTTTTTCAAGCTTTGTGAGTGCCGTTGGCTGCACGCAGGGGGAAGGCAGTCCCAAAGGTGTTTGATCAGGTTGTGCACAAGTGTCTCAGAGCCGCAGCACCAGGAATTAAGTTCCTTTTCTAACTCTGCTGGCTGCAAAGCCTTCGTTCCCAAAGCAGTGGTGGGCTGCAGCATTGTGTTTGCATCTCCTTTTTTGTTGGTTTCTTCTTTTTTTTTTTCTTTTTTTTTTTTTTTAAATAGTGTTCCCAGATTAAACATATTACGCACTAACTGACAGCAGCTTTTTCAGCTGAGCCTAACTTTCGGATTTCGCTGTTGATGCTTTCGGCATGACCAGACTACATGGAAAACACCTCTGCAGAAATGCACGCTTGTTTTGGAGAGGCAAAACTCTAGAGGAAGCTTTAAATTCTTTGCAGAAATTGAATTTTATCGGGCAGAAGGAAAGAATTTGCGTCGTGTTGACTTATCTACGCCTACAATTCCTGGAGCTGAGCCATTTGGTTCACCTCGCCGTGCCGTTTGCGTGCTTTAAAAACAGGCTGCGTGCCCCACGAGTGCTGCTGGAGCTCAGAGGGCTGTAACGGTGTGTAGAGGGAGCGAGGATTGTCCTGCTGAAGGCTGCATCAGAGCCTTGCAGGGATGGAGGGCAGCAGAGTAGCTTTGTGTTACGATGTGAGTTTTTACTCTTGGTTAACCAGGCCCGAAGGGTGGGGTGCAGCCTGGAGCCAGGCCTGCTTCCCCACATCATCCCTGCTTTTGGTGGCTTTGGGGGCAGAAATAAGTGCTGGGCCTTATCTGTGGGCCGTGGCCTTGTGCTGAGAGGTCACAGCGGGGTGGGAGACGTCAGCTTTGAGTTTCTGCTTGGTGCACAGAGAGCACTGATGTGGGGAAGGCTGGCAGCAGGCAGGGCGTCCCAACAGGCAATGAGCACTGCCCTGAAATACAGTGCCCTGAAATACACTGCCCACCAGCTCCTCTCTGAATCCCTCTCCAGTTTCACTGAGACAATAATATATTGCAAAAATACTCTTATTTTATTTTATTTTATTTTAATTTTTTCAATGACCGTTTTTGCCGCTTTCTGTACTTTGCACAACACAATTCTCACACTGTTTTGGTCAGTAAGGTGTTTTTCTTCCCTTTTCCCCTGTTTTTCTCCTTATTTTCATTTGTCGAGTGCCTGATTTTGCCTATGTTAGCGGGATGCAATTGAATTGAAGCTTTCACGTTTTGGGGCTGCAGAGAGAAATTTGGCCATCGCTTGAGGAAAAGTCTGATGTTGGGCTGAGGGCCGGTCTCGAATTCGGGGATAAATCTCTGTGCAGCTTTCTGTGTGCGCAGAGTTCTCAGCCCCACGCTGAGCCACGCGGGCAGAGCTCTGCTGCTCACTGGTGCAGATGGTCCCCAGACCGTGCAATTCCCACAATATTCCTATTAACTCAAAAAGAAGATGCTGCAGCTGTCAGCCACCCACCTTTCAGGACCGCTCCGAAACAGCATTGCTTCGTTTGGCAAAGTGCAGCAAGAAAAAGAAAGGGGAATTTTTCCCCCTTATGCCCTGTTGTTTTGGTTTTTTTTTTTTCCTTTTCCTTCAGTGTTCTGAGCCTCGCTTGCCAGATTTCATTTTGCCTTTTTCTTTTTGTGAAGCTGTTTAGACCAAAGAAACGCAATGTACCTGTGCTTCGGAGTGGAGGCTGAGCTTTCGTGTAATTGCCCGAATCTGGAAGTTGAATTGTATTTAAAAAAAAATGAGGCTATTAATAATAATCTAAGAACGGGCAACACTGTGGCGGTAAAATATAGATTTAATTTTTAATCTTGGGCCTGCAGAAGTATTTTAAAATAATGCAGTAAGTGGAATGATTTACTTTAATGTCTTTGCTAGCCCTCGATTTGTATTTAAAATGAGATTCCGGTGTGACGTTGCAATCTGCCCTTTTTTCAGTTTCCTTTTTGCTCTGTGCTGATGCGGGAGGAGCAGGCGGGCAAAGGACCAAAGGAGCAGGAACTGTGCCTTGAAGATTCTCCCGGCGCTTTCAGGAGGATGCTGGGCTGAGCCAAAATCAAAGTGCTCTGCTGAGCTCACGTTGTGCTGCTGAGGAGTTGCTTTCAGAGGAATTCCCTCACCCGGTCAGAAATCTCAGGTTGGCAATTTATTTTCTTTTTAAAGGGGAAAAAAAAAATAATTAAAAGACCTGAATAATGCTCAGTTCCTTTATAAAAATACAGGCAGATGTGGGGCATTGTAAGAATTATGATCATGATAAAAAGATGCAGTGGGCTGTGTGGAAACCCACGTGTGAGTGATTTCAGCAAGACCCCACCTGTGTCCCTGGCTGTGATTTCTGTCAGCTTTGCTTTGCATTCACGCTCTCTTTGTATGTTTACTATACCAGCACCAACCGTGTCAGCTGTATGGTGATGTCTGTAATCAGAGGACAGAGAAAAGCAGAGTGTGCTTGCATCTGGGTCTGTTACGTGCCATGCTCCCAATGCCTGTGGCACTCAAACAGCTTTTTAGAAATTTGTAACACAAACTTGAGCACCCGCAGTTTGAAAGCAAGGTTTGTTCTTGTCGTTTATCTTTCATCCCAGCTAGGTGAAAAAATACTCTTGTTAGAATAGTTTGCGTCAGTGTTGTGGTTGTGCCACACTTACATTTCATTGTTTTACCATAGGCTAAGAAATACTTTCTTTCCAGGCTGACAATAAATCACCGTGAAAGAAAGAAACCAGCATCAGTGCCCCCTACAAAGCTCACAGTCATAGAGGCATAAGTGAAACGTTTATGTTCTGAAAACGTTTTCTTCTTTTCAGTAGTATTCTGTTCTTAATCTTAGGCAGCCTTGTGCATAAAAGCTCGTCGTCAGTGCGAGTAAATCGTGCCCAGCAGAAGGGCGGACACAACGAAGGGGCATAAGAGAAATACTGCATTTCATAAACACAATCACCAGAGCATTAGGAGAGCAAACATGTGGTTTTATGAACATAGTTATAAATATTTAAACCTGCAAAATGAAAATGTTACTAAATGTCTGGTTTTCATTATCTTTCAATGAGCGTTTTCGTTCTTGGAAGCGTTGCTGGCTGTCTGCAGAAAGCGATCACCACCCCCTCCCCAGAATGAATGATGCATAATGCGAAAACGTGTTAAAATGCACAGTTGTTTGTAATATCTTCTACCAAAGTGGAAGACATTCTACCAAATTTGGTATTCTATTGAATCCCAGAGTATCCTTGCCCCACAAACAGGAACCAGCCTGCTTCTGTCAGCAACTTTCTTGCTGGATGTTAGGAAAAATCTGAGGGCAGTTTTGGAAATAGATGTCGCTCATTGCTCTTGGAGACGTGTCCTGTGATCCTTTCTCCTTCCTACAGAAGTCAAGGAAAGATGCCACAGCTGATTTTACCATCATGAATATGTTGCTTTGAAGTGTCAACAAGTGTTCGAACGTTCTCTGTGCCTCCATGGAAGGGTTTGGAGGCAGCAGGGGGAATTTCAGGCTGGGGAGCCACGATTCTGCCCCTGGATGGGCTGTTGCAGGGGTGTGAGTCTGCGCCTTTAAATAGGAGCATGGCAAACCGCAGCCGTACGGGTTGTGCAATTTTGCTTGCGTGAGTGGAGGCCTGTGAAAGAGCTGGGGCCACGCTGTGCATCACTGTTCGTAATAAGGCAGGTGTCTGGCTCCTGGGATCCTGCTCTCTTGGCTTCAGTCCTGCCCAGTCGTTGTATTCCCACAAGGCTCTGGCTGTGCCGTGTATGTCACGGGAGAAGATGCCAATTTATTTATTTATTTGTTTTCTGAATGCACCGGGAAACCCATTTTCTATTAGTTCCATATTTAATCCTGAGCACTGTGAGTTTCTGCTGTGCTGGGCAGAGCAGTGCGTGCCACGCTGGCACGCACGCACGCGCCTGCTGCTTGCTGCCTGTTCCTCCTGCAGTTGCTCCCACCAATAAATTCGCACTTGCCACAGTCAGAATGGAAATCTTAAAAACAAAGGATTCGACTGGGCAGTTTTTATTGCTGTGATAGAGCAGAAGGCCTCAAATTTAAGGGATCGTGCCTGCGTGGATGCTGTCTCCTGCCAGCATTGCGCCAGTACCAAGGACTGTAAAGAGGGATTTGTATTTCTCCACTTTGGTTCTTGCTACTGTGCTGCAGCAAATCTCAAAGAAATGGTGGATGAGAAGTGAGCCTGGAGGAGCATGCGGGCCCTGTCCTATGCAAAACTGCCCTGGCACAGCTTGCAGAGCCATGTCTGGCTGCAAAGTGTGGGTACAGCCAGCCCCATTCCCATGCTGGGGCTGTGGGATGGAGCCTGTTGGCAACCCCAACCCGGGGCTGGTTTCTGGGGGCAGGCGCTGTGGGGCTGCTCCCTGTGTGCTTACGTCAATGCAGACCTTTCCACGGACTCCAGTCTGGGTTGGATCAAGCCTTGCATGGTTGTGGCCCTTGTGCATTTCAAAACTGTATTAATCTATATCTGGATCCCAATGGGGCACTCGGGATGAGCTGAGCTCAAACAATCCTTGGCAGGAGGGACAGAGTGGAGTTGGCAAGGATTTTTGTCCTGTTGTTGGTTACTCGGAGGAAGGAATGTACGCACCAGTTTAATATATGACAACTTGAGGTCTGTCATCTTAAGCTTATTAGAAAAGCCTAGTTTTTTAACAAATCCCAGAGCGTTCAGCAGGCATCGTGCTGCAGCTGTGCTGGGACCGGGCGATGGTTGTAGATAGAAGCACGGGGCTGCTTGCTGTCTCAGTGCATGGTTGGGACAGCCCTGAGGCTGCTGGGGGATGGAACCTGGGCTTCTCACCCCTTGGCTGGGGGATTGAACAGGAGACAAAGTCCTGGGGCAGAGAAAAGCTGGCAAATAAAAAAACATCAGTGCAGCCCATAGAGCCCATTCACTAAAAGCTTTTCCTGTCTGGTTCAATACGTCCCCAGTGAATTTGGCCAGGGAGTTATGTATCGAGCTTAGAGGAGACTTTCTTCTCTATGGTAAAATCTTCAAAAAACTTCCCAAAGACCTTGAGATAGATTTTACACTCTCTCCGTCAGTGTGATATTTCCTCCAGTGAAAATAAGGATTGATGCTTGTGTTGAAAATTGTCTTGTATAAATTCATCCTTTCTGCTTTTTCTCTCTGGATTTCTAACGTATGAAAAATTCAACCTAGTGAAGACTTTTCAGCAAGTTTATTTGGGTTTGTTGTATCCAGCGCAAGAAATTCAACCCAGATAACTGTTCTCCCCTAACGTGGTTAGGAAGGATGGAGGAAATTTGTTCTGTTGCATTTTGTTTTGGTTTTGGAGTGGGGAGGAGTTTGGAAAACAGCTTTCTCTATTTTTACCAAACATTATTTTCATTTTTCTCAATCGACGCAGCACCCAAGCTCTTAGCAAGCTGCTGCCTTCAACAATATCCCCATAAGGAGCAAGCTGAAACAGCACAAGGAATAGATGTCAGCCTCAGACTGACAACTGTGCTTCTGGGTAATCTAATGCCATTTTAATATCTTGCTTTTAATTCAGCTCAGCGAATGCTTTGATGGACAAGGCTCTGATGCTCGTGAGTTCTGTTCAGTTGTTAGTGCTATGTCAGAAATTATTTCTCACAGACAGCTGGAGCTGGAGCGTCAGCTCCCATTAAGTATATTAAGTGTATCAGTATATATTAAGTATATATGACCTCTGAGATTGTGGGCTAGCACGCTGTATTTTGTAGCCTTTGGTGTGTTTCTGCGGTGACAAAAAACAGAAGGTCTCTGGTTAACTTTTGACCATTGACATATTAAATGAAGATGCGCGTTTGAGCAACATCAGTGATTTCAATTGACTCATCAATTGCCATTGCATAGCAGTTTTCATGTTTCACTTTGGTAACAAGCTGATCTGCCACATCTGATGCCAGCAATTCAGTCCTTCAAACAAATGACATGTTTGATAAAGAAATCTTTTTAAATTCATTATGCACTTTGGCTTTTGTCTTTCCTTTTAATACAGCATCTGTTGCAGCCGGGATGCATTCCTTGATCGTTTCTGAGTCTGCAATTATTTTTCTGCCTGCCCAGTGTCCCAGGGACATGAAATGAAGCTGCTGCTCTCTGCTGCTGAGCACTGAAACTCTGCACCAACATTCAATTTGATCTCTCGGAACAGACTGCAATGAAGTGGTTTCATCAGCACACACTTGTGATAAAAAGGCGACGCGAAGAAAGCCATCGAACTAAAAGGCCCTGCGTTTTTCTGGGAAGACAATAGGATATCTGTCTCTTCATTTGTTTCACGGATTCCTTGTGCAGCCATTTAAATTCACCAGAAGGCTCCAAATGTCTAAACTTTATCCTGGGCATTTTTTATTTTTTTATTTTTATTTTTTTCAGTGCTGGAAAGGAATAGAGTTAAGTATCCCAAGGGGAGTTTTATAGAAAATGCTATGTGCAGTGTTAATGAGCTGGGAAGGGGTCATATGTTTTTCCATATAGAGCCTATACAGAAACAAATACGGAACCTGAGGAGAAACCATCTGCAGGGACCCAGCGATGTGTGCCAGTGGGTGATCCTGGGCTGCTGTCACTCCTAAAAGATGGGCAAAAGACTTCAATCCCAAGAGCCCCCCCCCTGCCCCCTCATGGCTCCGTGCCGGGCTGGGTGAATAGCTGGGGCTGGAAGAAATGACAAACTTCTTGGGTGCCACAAGAGATTGCTTCAGCGTTACTGATCCTCACTCTGCTCGTTACTGAAAATGCATCCAGCAGCTATATGGGTCAGACTGCTAAATTTGTAGACACGGAGTGTCAGGAAGCCTTTTTGTCAACTTGGTACCGTTTAGTATATTTGTCCTCAAGTTCAAAGCAATCCTGGCCCCAGACTTGTGATATTTTCTGCCCTTTCCCCTCTCTGTTGACTCAGACCTCTTCCCTTTGAGGTCAACATCAAAATAAAGATGAATGTTTCCTCAGCCTGACCATGGCTCTGACTCTTTAGATCAGCAATCCTATAGTCCATATGTCTTCCCATCTGTCAGCCAGCATTTGAAGCCAGCTTGCTCCTCTATTCTTTCAGACAAGTGTGAGAATCAGAAGTAATGACAGTTTCAGGCCTTAAAGCATTTGCTAAGATACTACCTATTAAGATCCCTTGATGGCACCTTGAATAGAGATCAAAAGCAGCTGAGTTCACTCCATAAATCTGATCTGGCCTTCAGTTTAGGGTGCTGGGAGAGGAGTGGGGAGGGCATCGTGTTCCTGTGCTCAGGAGCCCAGCCTGGGAAGACAGCATTGCATTTGTGAAACAGTGACCCAGAGCATGGCTTTCAGTCTGTCCCTTAAACGTTTCTATTTTTAATGCCTGCCAAGAGATAGTGCAAAGCCCTTGGAATATTTGGGGAAGTGTGTGCTCTTTGGGTTCATATCATTTCATTGGGTTACAGAGGATTTAGCAGGGAGGCATGCATTGAAGTTTCTCTCTGTTGAAAGGTGTTCACGCTGTCATGGACAAAATGGTGGAGGGCATTCCCAGAGAACCCCCCCCCAGCCGGTGCTGACAAACAGGCTGGCTGTTTATGGGACCCAAATGTCTGTGGGGATCTGAACATCCCCAGATGTGGCTGAGCAACAGGGGATGATGTCACAGCACTGACTGTCCAGTAAAACGTGACACTCTGGAGTCAAGGACAACATATGGCCCTGGGTTTGTGTTGAAACCAGTTAAAGCGTGAGCATGAACCTGAGCTCTAGAGAGATCCCCTTTGGCCTCAGTGTCATTAGACTTCAGCCAAAATATCACTTGTGATCCCTGGGAAAAGCAGCTTCTCTGGCTGCCTGCACTGTAGTGTCGCTGCTTTTGGAGGAGGCGGTCAATCAAAATGTGGGGCATGCAGATTGTTTGCTTCCAAGAGGGGAAACAGAAAGGACCTTGATGTTATTTTACATCTTAACCAAGAGGATGCACCAGTTCCTGGACACCGCACCGAGCAAAATGTCCAGCCACTTTCTGTTCCCAAAGCCTCTTCCAGCCAGCCCCCGCCCCAAAGTACTCTATCTGACATTGTCACTGGGTTTATTTAAGATGGATTTGGCTTTTTGCTATTTTTCTGCGCTTATAATCCTTTTAATTCCACCATTTCTCTTTTACGACCTTCGCTCAGTCTTTTCTGTCCCTCTTTTACATGATACTCAGCCAAGTCTGTCTCGTTGCTGTCATTTTTAGTGTGAATTCATATCTGCCTTTTTAGGGGGTAGTGGTACTGGTGACGTATACTTGTGGTTAAAGCAAAAGCCACTATTGAGTTGCACAAAATAGGATGAATGCTGTATAAAAGCCTTCAGAGAGCTGTGAAATCTCCATCCTCTCTTCCTTGTTCTCCTGGGAACACTTGCACAAAGAGTATTTTTAATGTGAAGCAAAAAGGATTCTGATGAATACTCATTAACATTTTGTTTCTGCGAAGATACATACATGATCATCACAAGGCTGTGAGGGACACGAATTCAGGAAAGCTCTTAGATGTACACTTATTGCTGTGTGTATGCTTAAATCTTCCTGATGGCTGCTGCTTTGCTGAATAGACATATTAACCAAAGACAAAAACAGGTATTTAATGGAGCTTGTTTGTCTTGCCCTGGCCAGAGGCAGTGTGCTATGATAAAGGTTTTCAAACTCACTCCATGTGGTGCTCTGTGAATCCTCCCAGAATGGAATGGGTTGGATGAAATACATGCCTACAAATAATTTGTATCGTAGTTGTTAACAACAAACAATGAGAGCAGAATTTTACCAGAGATTGCAAGGGGAAGCAACATCAGAGCCACCAGATACATTCCATAACATGTTTTTCTCATGTGAGTTTGTACCCAGCCTGGATAGATACCACTGGGTGATGGTACCGCTTCACCGTTGCCGCTTTGGAACCATCAGTCTCAGAAATGCAGATCTGAGATGGACCGAAGTCTTTATGCTGCTGGCTGCATCACACCTATTCTGAGCTGGTTAAAAAAAAGCCTTGGTCAGGAGGAGTTAGCTTAGCATTGAGTCTCAACTGAAAACCTTCTGTGAGAGGCAGGAGAAGCGTGTCTGTCTGTGCCCCTTCCTGCAGATACACCACTGGTAACGTGCTTCTGTTGTTCTGAATGCTTGGAGTGCTGGTCCCTCGGTTAGATCAGATTGAGAAGCTCCCATTTGCACAAAAGGGAAACACTCCTGGTGGGACCAGCTATGCAGCAGAGGTAACAAGACGTGACAGTGGAGTTTCCATGCTTTGCTGGAGTTCTCATATCTTGTCACAAGGTACTGATTTTTCATGAGGTCCTTTTTCTTCCAGTGATTGTAATCCAATCTGTGCTGTTCTTTCTGTATGAAATCTTGTAGGCTTTTTTTTTTTTTTTTTTTTTTTTTTTTTTTTTTTTTTTAGCAGCTTTTTGGATGGAATAATGAAGCTGAACAGAAACAAGAAGAAGAATGTATGGTCTAGCTGTTCCTTTTGGGACCGCCCAGAAATATCCAGCAGATGAATGTGTTTTGTATGTCTGAGTGTCATTTTGATTCATTCAAGTCATTTTGATTTGAAGCACACTGAAGCCATGACACAGTGTCACCAGAGACTGGAGTTTCTTTTACCAAGTGATGGCTGGTTTGCTGAGAAGATCATTAATTTAATATCTCTAAATACTTCCGGAGCCTCAGTGTACAACGCAACGTGGACGCAGAAGTTCAGGTGTATTTGCTGGGAAGGGAAAGCTCTGAGTTCTGGTCCTTAACTGCAGAGCCTTTTTTACACACAGAGAGAGATGAGAAGCAGGGACCTGACTCAAGGACATCCATGATGACAGTGCCTGGGTGTTACAACCACACCAGCTCATCAGGACAGTGATTTGGCACTGGTTCTGCACTGCAGGGTGGGAGGGCAGCAGAGTCAGGTTCCTGCTACCTGGACCTAACTGCTAATTCAAGCAGACTTTTTGTTCCTGGAGGGCAGGGTGAGTGGCTTCACAATATGACAGCTACTTAGGAGTTGTCAATGAAAATCAGTCACCCAAGAAGACTGTTGACTTCCTTGGACAAATGGGCCCAAAGCATCCTGGTTGAATTTCAGGAGAGGATTACACCACTGGCTTACATCACCATTTATTTTGGCCATTCTGCAACAACAAGTTACTCAGTATGTGTATGTAATTGGGGTTGTCCTTTTCTAGCTGATGGAAAGATAGCTGTGTAATTAATGGACTAGGTCATTTGTTCTAACAATAGCCCATGTTATGACAGTGATTGTTAAACAGAATTCTTCCTCAGCAGAAAAAAAAGAAAAAAGATTTGCATTGATGTCTGTTAGCATAATAGAGCTCAGGACTTCTAAACTGCATTTGACCTTTGGTGGAGGCTAGAGATGGTAGCACCTGTTAGGAGGGAAGCAAATGAAGACGATACATCACTTCTATTTTTATGACAGTCACCATGCATTGTAAACATTCTGCTTCTTGGCTCAGCACGTCCTTGAAGTGCACAGAGCTAGTCTGAAAAACATTGGGATCTGAGTGCTTAAAAACATAGCCATCATCTGATATAGGTACCATTCTTCAGCACGTAAGTAATGTGAATGTGACGTTGCACAAGTATTTAGGGTTCATTCACCTTCATCTTATCATTTGCAGAAAGCTGTACGCTCTGATGATGTCCTGAGGAATACAAATTGGATATTATTCATATCTCAGCTGCTGATATTTACTGTCAATAAACAGACTAGTAAAATGGAAACAAATGTTTGGTTTCCAATGCTATTGCAAGTGCAGACTTCATAACGCGTGACGAATACAGAGATTCATTCTGCCATTTGCCAACAGTGCATTATCAGTTTCCCAGTACACAGCACTGACATGCAATTGTACAGCAGAGTTAACCTGTACCTGGGCTGATCTTTTCTTTTTCTTCTATTGGGAGTTAAATTCTCATGTACTCACTCTGGCCTTTCAACCTGGTTGGAACTGCTACATTTTGCCCATTTCTCCACTGTAGTGGAGGTGGAACTGCTTTGCACTGCAGTGAATCGGTGCCTTTAACACCTTTATTTTGCCTCTTCAAAGTTTAACTTTTTAAAACCATTTTATGAGCGCGTGACAAAACTCCCTTTGCCAAAAATGAATTTCTTTCTTTTTTTTTCTAATCTTACAGTGCTATTAGACCAGATCTCAAGAGTTAAAAGTTTGGTCGCAGGCAGATTCTATTTTCAGATAGCATCGTGTGGAGACTGTGTTTTCAAAAGCATTAACTCAAACCACACGAATGCACAACTGTTTTAAAATATGAGAATTCACACATGCTTTTTATTATAACACACATAAAACTGAAGTATAATACAGTAGGCTTTGGCAGTAAAACAGAGTAGTTGATATATAAGTTTTATGCCTAGTTCTTTCAATTAATGAGCCACTTTTCTTGATGAATTGAACATGAATGAGCAAAAACACAACGATCTGATTAGATACTAAATTGATGGTTTTCTGGCAATTCAAAAATTGAATGTCTAGTTTAGAGTTCACTTTTTTTTCCCTGGGACGACTTGATAACCTTCTTTTACTATAGCCAAACCACTGCAAAGGCATTGTCAGTCTCTTCAAGTTCACTATTGTTCTCAGAAAATCACTTCCTTAAGAAAGATCCATATATTGAGGGCCTCAGCTGTACTTTGTGAGAAACAAAATTATGGGTCAAATTCATTTGCTATGTAACTCTGATGAAGTTGGTTCAGCTGACAACAAAATATCTCCTAATGGCATTACAGCTTTGCCTTGTTCCTGCTGGCACCAAGAAGCTGTGAGAGGGCTGTAGTCAGCAGAGATGGTTGTGGGAAGTTCCTCAGGGCTGAGATTTAACGCTGAACCAGATTTGTGTTTGGAAGCTCAATTTTGCTTTTAGGAATATAAATGAGGACAATGCCAAATGGAGAGAGCACCCAGATGACCTTGTTCTGTAGACAGGGTCATTTAATGTGTTTATGTCAAGAAGAGGAACAGGGTTTTTTTTTTTTTAATTTTAAAAGTGTTGGGAAAAGGAAGTGCAGATAAGGGCTGCCACAGGCTGGTCCAAACATCCAGTGTTTGGCAGGGAAGGAATTAATCAGCCCCTTAGCACCCAGTGCTGCAGGTGGGAGAGGGGCTGATTTGGGCCAGATGGGAGAGATGAGCTGGTTGCTTTGGGAGTGGGGGTTGTGTATATGACTGTGTTAGCATAAAGGCAGTGTTGCTGCTTGGTGGCTTTGGATGCAAGATAGGGCTAGGCTGAGACACACCATTCTTTGTGCTGTCTACTAGAGTCCTGCATTTTGTACTCCTTTGCAATTAAATGCTCCTGTCTTTAAGGTGATGGTGAGGTGGCTGTGGTCCCCAGGCCCTGTGGCATTCCCTGTGGCTAGTGCTGCTGTTTCCTCTGAAGAAGGCAGGCCATTCAGCTGAGTTGATGCAGCCATCCCCATGGAGCTGTAAGAGAACCTGCGTGGGATAAACTCTCGCGGGGGAGGATGCTGGGTCTGATTTTCTGTTGTTTCACAACCTTCTGTAGCTGCTGGTTCAGTGCAAAAGCGATGAGGAATACTGAATGAACAATTCCCATTGGGCAGGGGAACAGCAGCACCCAGAAGAAAGCTCAGGTGGGAGCTGCAGTCCTTCTATGCAAATGGTAAGTGCTGTGGGGTACTGAAACACCAGCATTTTGGTGTCATTTGTATGAGGCAAAGTTGGCTAATATGGTGAATCGTTCAGGATGGGAGGAGCAGCTGCTGTAAGAGGTGATTGGAAAATGCAGAGTGTTTTGTGTTTGCCTGGCTGTGGGAGTGTCATGTTTTTGAGGCTGCTAGAAAGGACAGGGTGCACAGGGCAGCACAGGGTGTTTTAGTGTGTGCAGCTGTGTCCTGGCCCGCATCAGAGAGGTTGGAAAGGAAGAGGGAGAAAATAAGTGGTGAAACTGAAGAAGGAAGCGACATTGGTGCAATGGTGAGCTGGCATGCGTGGGCTGCAGGCACATCCCAGGTGGACTGGAAGAAGGGAAAGGAGATGTGGCATGCAAAAAAAAAAACCTCCAACGAACATAAAAAAAGTAGCAAGTGAGGTCAGCTCTTGAAATGGGCCTGCTGGAGCTGGGAGTCCTGTCCTAGGAATCCTTTACATCCAGAATCCAACATGGTATTCCCAGACCTCTGTCTGGTTCCTTTTTTTCCTCCCCAGTGTTTTCCCCCTCCCCCTCCTCCTCCTTTGTCAGGCAACTCGTTAACACTTATTAGCAAGCATCTTCAAAAGGCCGGGAGGGGGGAGGAAGGGATGGGAGGGGAGCTGAGATGGCTAAAGGAAATGATTAGGAGATTCCTTTTCCTTTCTGCCTATTCAAGCTTTAATGACCAGCCCCTGCTCTGTCTGTGCCCTGCATTGTTACCCAGCCCTACCCAGGGTCGCTGCACCCTTGCTACCCCTGCGCTGATCTGCTCTGACATCTGGGACACTGCGAGTGCCCGCAGCATCTAACCTTTCTGATGCTGAGCAGGCTCGTTGGTTCTTAGCTTTGCTGCTGCACTTGGCGTTGGTGCCAGTGCTGTGTCAGCACTGCTGTGCTCCTCTGAGTTCATCTTTGTGTTGGGGCATCAGTGCCAAACTGCCTTGCTTGGTCTGCCCCTTGCAGGCCTGAGATCCTGCCTGGAGACTGATCTCTGTTTACATCTAAACATGGCTAGTAAATCTTGGGAATCCAGCATCAATTACCAAGAATCTACTAGGCAGCAAGCGGGTTGTTTTTGTGGCTGGGATTTTGCTTGCTTGAGGTGAAGGAAGGATGAGTACAGGAGAAAGGACTTGGCTCAAAGCTTTCTATTTTTGCCTTGCAGCTCCAGAGGCTTCAGTTGCAATGCATGTGCTGTGGTTTCCACTTCAGCTAGTTATCTAGAGCTGAGCACTAATCCCATTGGAGCTGATGGCAGAGTTCCCATTGGCACTGAGAGGGGCAGGCTGGATCAGTGGAATCCATTCTTTTGCGGAATGTGGGTTGTACTTGTTCTGTTCTGTCCACCAGACTGGTTTTCTTCACCTTGTCCAAGCCGTGATACCAAAATTATATATCATGATCTATTTTCTATGCGTTAGTGAAACCCTGCAGGATTTTCCTGTCAAAAGCCTCCTGGTCTTTTGGCCATGACTTGGTCATGACAATCCTAGGAATGGATGCTTAGAGCTTTGATCTGAGAAGAGCTTTGAGTATCTATGTGGGTTCTGGGCAAGAGCTAATAGGTCTAGGCTGCTTCCTGGAGACAGATCTGGCCCTAAAAAGCAGACCTGGCTGATCTCAGCACCTTTGGCTGAATCTGTGCTCTCATGGTTCGGTGCAGCAGAGCTCAACTTGCCCAGGTAGTTCAATGACCTTCATGTCAGCATTAAAGATGAGCACCAATCTGTAGAGAAGATGGAGCTGGCGGGTTAGCTTCATCTGGATTTCAGTTTATAGCATGATCCTTGGATAATATAGAGGAAAATCAGGCTGAAGAGACAGTGGTGGCTGGCTGGAGCACTCCTCCCCATACCCAGACTGTGCAGCGCCTGCTCAGTGCTGAGTGCCGTCTCTCAGAGCAGTTCATTTTAGGTTCCTTCTTTCAACAGCTTGTTATTGCAGTGTCTGCTGAGGGTGGGAGAGAGCCTCCTTTCTGTCACTAACGGAGGCTTTAATCTGGAAAAAAAAAGTGCATTTTGAGATTTATACTGGAAAATTGGAACTATACATGGGAAAAAAAACACAGGAGTGCTGGTCAGCTGGAAAAAAATACAGACAAATATTATTTCATAGTGTTTTCTTTTTTTTTCAGAGTTTAATTTCTTTATCTATTACTTCTTCCATGCAGCATTTTGGAAAGAATTTGGCAAATGTATGAAAGCAATCTGTAGGATACTTTGTAGTCAGATGCCATAACCTAGATTAACTTGTCTGCTTGTACAGAAATAGCCAGTAAAGAAATACACTGATTTATGTGTCAGCTTGAAACTTGTTTGGGGGAACTGCTATAACTGTAGGATACAAAAGATATTTAGGACAGACAGTACAAAAGTTTCTTAGCTTCTTTGTGTGAAAAGAGGGGTGAATTTCAATTATGTATTTTATTAACGCAGCCTTTTTAGCTCTATAAAATGGTAACAATGTTAAAATCCCCTCCTGGGAAATAATGGCACATATGCCATAGAGAGAGCACTTGAGGATGTTAGAACTGCTGGTGGAATTAACCAGTTGTTAATCAGCTCCTCGTTTGCAGCTGAATGCTGCTCCAGTTTAAACTGAAGATGGTCAGATGATAACTTTGAATCACAGGATTAAGTTGGAAGGGAACCCAAAAAGGTCTCCTAGTCCAACTCCTCTGTAATAGGGAAGGTCATCTAGCCCAACTTGCAAGCAGTTTTGTTGTGAGCTTTGTGTCTAACAAGATGTGCAAGGAATTATTGTGATTAAAAACAGGGCAACTTGAATTAAGCTTTCATTTACAGGTGAATCAACAGTGGGTTGGTGCTGCGGTGGTTACATGGGCCTGAGTGAGCAGCACTGGCTGATGTGAAGCACTGGTGGCTCTTGCCATGGGTTGGGGCAGTAACCACAGAGGCACCACACGGTCACCTGAGTGTCACTGTTTCTGTGATGCACTGCATAGGGTACCCAGGAGATATTCAGAGAACCAGAGCCTGCCAGAACGATCCTGCAGGGCTCCTGATAGGACAGAGCTTAAGAACTGAATGCAGTGACCCATAAGGTATGAACTCTGCGTGGTGACTGCGCTACCTTGCTGTCTTCCAGTAAGTGCTTGTTTTCCTCCAGTAGTAGAGAAAGTGTTTTGGTAATACAATCCCAATGAATGAAGGGACTTTCTTAATTAAAGTAATAATCTGAAAGTTGTCATTGGTAAGTGTGTAAACAAGCTGATTGCAGTGGGTGCATGAATAGCTCTAATGAGCATGTGTGGGTATTAAATTAACCATGGTTCACAAACCATGCGTGGCTGTACCATTATTTAGCAATAACCACTTTCTCTGGTGCTTGACTCTGCCCTCTACCCCAAAATCTTTCTTTTCTATAGCATTGCACAGCAGAAAGGAACCTGCATCTCTCACAATATTGGGATTTAAACAATAATTACTCCTAAGGCGGCTGGGAAGGTACCATGTGATATTGGCGTTTTTCACTTGAAGTGTTGCCCAGTGGGTTGAGCACAGGTGTTCAGCATCAACCTGTACTTCCTGATGGGTTGTCCCAGGGTTTTTGGAGGTGGCAGTTCACTGCTGGGTGTGATGGAGAGGAGTATTGGTGCAATTGCAGAATAATGGCTGTTGCAGGACTGTGGTACCATTAACGAGCTCCTTGGAGGAAAACCCTACAGAAGTGCAAATCATCTTACTTGCTATTAATTACTGGTGTATTTATTCATTGCAATATGCAGGGCAGATATAGCAGGTTATCAACTCAGCTGATCTGCAAGAGGGTGGATATACAGCAGCTTCTTGTGATGGTCACAAGAAGGAGCTTCTTCTGTAGCTCTGATTTGCTTATGCTGGTAGGGATGTGGAGGAATTTTGCTTCTCCAGATCCAGGAACATCTCCTTGGTTTGATTAAAAGGGGCTTTTGTGTGTACCTTCCATCTCTTGGAATTGAAGCAGACTTTGAGCGCTAAATTTATTCTGGCTGGCTTTCCTGGGTGATTTTTGTCTACAGCCTAAAATGGCAAAGAAGAATACAACTGCAGGGTGCAGATTGGCTTCCAGAGATCAAAGTACAACTTCTTCCCTGATCCAGAGGAGCTCAGTTATGTGCTGCTGTGTACTGGAGGCTGTTGAACCTGACCTCCCATTTTGGAAGCAACTTGCCCTCCTCTGCTGTCATTTTAGATCATCATATTATGAAGTGGAGATTCTGCCTCCTGCTAACTATTGTTTTGCTACAAATAGCCTCCTTCCCTTGGATATCTGAGATCTGGCAGAGAATGAAGGAGAGGAGATGCTGAATCCATGACACCACCAAAGACAACAGCTGGCCAGCCACTGTTTAAAGAAACAGTGTCTTGCATCATGAAACTGAAGGTAAATCCTATTTATTGCATGGGCTCCTGTCTCCAGCTTCTGACTACTAGGCCATTTTTTGTTAACCAAACCAAAAATCTTAAGATTTTGGTAATGACTTTTGAGAAAATTGCTATGGCTAGCTGTTTTCTACATATTCAAACACCTATCATGGGTATTTTATTCTTTTGGGTCGGTGTGGTCATCAAACTGACAGATGGACAACTGAGGTAACCCTGGCTCTGAGCATCTTTGTGTTTACAAAGTCCTCACCTTTTCAGATGTGAAAAGTAACAGAGGAGATTTATGAGGGGCTGTTTTCTTCTGATGCAGGCCCCAGTAGTAGCCCTTGCTCTTTGTCAGATAGGTATTGGGTCCTGATCCCCTGGGATGACTGCTATGGTGCTGCTGGAGGTCTATAATGTTGCTGGAGGTCCTGTTATGTGTGGATCCCGCTCTTCCTGAGAAGCCTGGTGCTAAGTAAGAATTTCATGAATAAGAAGAAACACAAAACACCAAAGCAAGCAAACAACAAAGCAAGTAAGGATGTTTTAGTAGAACACAAGTGCTGTGCATACATCTGAGTGAAAATTGGTAGTCCACGGTGGAATTTCTACACTGGTGTGAGATCTGTCTGGATCACTTCCCTTTCCTGACACAGGAAAGGCAACATTGCCCTGCTGGTTGTGAAGCGCTCTCCTGGCAGCCCCGTGCCTGTTCAATTTGCACGTGGCCAAACTAGGTGTAGGAAAAGAGGTATGTGCTAAGCTGACTGCCTGCTGCCCTACTCTGAGAACAATGTCTGGGTGTCCTGGAATTGTGGGGAATTGCAGTTTTCAAGTATATCTGTGAAGCAGACCAAGGCTTGCTGAAGATTCCAAGTTTCAAGGTTTAGTAGTTGCTGCCATTTCACACTGCTAGCAAAGTCTGTGTATATGTCATATAATTAACACCAGAAATTCTGACTCCTGAGGCTATAGGGTTAAACAAGTGTGTCCCCATTAAACTTGAATAATAAGAGGTTAACTCATTAGGAAAAGAACACTCCTGATGTGCTTAATGGAGGGAGAGAGCATTAACTCTTACGGTTCCTTACAAATCCTTGTGTTAGTTTAACTTCCCTTTAAATGTTAATTTTTCTTCTATAGAATACTTTATGAAACTCTCCAAATGATCTCATGTGTTCCGTATGAATCCTCTTTTGATTTCCTTGTTATTGACATGCTTGACTCCTCTGGAGTCTTTAAAAATACGTCCTGCTGTGCTGATGGCTGGTTGCATACTTATAAATAATACGCAATGCAGAACTTCTACAGAACAAAGGCAAATCCTGAAAACAGCTCATTTGAATGTCCAGTAGCAACAAGTCGCATGTCTGTGTCTTTCCTGGTTTATCCTTGGAGGGGAAAAAATAATAATAATAGGAGGGGAGACCTGAAGGTCCTAAGTCACAAGCAATTGGCCTGCAAAGGTGATATTTTTCATCAACGAGTTTTCAATTGTAAAAGCACAGACAAGTGTCATTTTGAAGATATTGTATTTGCAGTTCCAAAAGTAGTTAGGTTTCCAAGGGGTACACCTAGCTCATAAACCTCTACTTGCTGTTATGGGTCAAGGACTTGCTGTCATACTTGGCTGGTTCTAGAGTTCAGTGCTCACTGACTCTCATTACTGTAAAATGGGCTTCTTGGATCAAGCAAAAGAAATATATGCAAGTGAATACAAACAAGGCAGAAGCTTACAAACCTAAAATTAGTTCTTAGTGGTTGTGGCATTAGCAAATCCTATCCTAGTGCCTGCAGCTGCAGAATGACTTTGGAGTTCCCATAATGCAGTTGTCTGTTGAAGACAGTGCATATTCCTGCCTGAAAATATGAGTCTTGTGGAGCTGATTTCTCTCTTCACCCTGGGCAGGAATGGAGGTTGGTCAGCTCCAGTTCCTTCAGCCATTTTGTCCCATTCTGAGGGTTGTTGCCCAGTGGAAGTGTTTCTGGGAAGCGAGAGATGTATCCTTCACATCTGGGAGATTCTTTGGCAGAAATCTTCCTGTCTTCAGGAAGCTTCAAATGCTGCAGTTCTGAACGGAGTGAGTCTGTGTCCTTTAGAACTTCTGGCACTATGAAGACGATAACCCTATTGCAGGTTGTGCTACCACCGCAGAATGAGTAATTCAAACTTTGACTCCATATGGTGTACGTTATATCATTAACTTGTGCAGTTTCATGTTGAAGGCCTGTGTGGGTGGGAGAAGAAGAACCCAAACTGTTCCTGACCAACTCTAGAAATGAGATTTGCTACATGTTTGAAGCAGCTTTAGCTGGGAGTAGCTCTAGCTGTGAGTGAAAAGTGACCAAATGTAGGCTCAGACTGTGTAATAATGTTTTTCAAGGCAGAAATAATAATTTATAATGCATGCAGCTGTGTAAGCTCTCAGCAGAATCAATTGTGGAATATTTTATTTTGTGGATCACCTGAGAATAGCCTATCTTCTCAAGGCGTGCAAGGAAGAGATACGAGAAGTCTGGTAAACGCTTCCAAGTGAGGAGGTTTCCAATAGCAAATAGTAAACCAGTGATGTCAGCCAAAGACAGGAAATCAATGGTTTGGCTCCTGCGTCCTTCATGGCTGTGCCTCTTTCCTGTATGTGGGAGTGTGCCTGGATCTGGAACTGTATAAATAATCACACACCATCATGTTCCATGTGGTGCAGTGGGTCTCGGAGTGCCTGGCTTCTGGGATGCGTAGGTGCTTAGTGTAAACACTGCTGAAGAACCTGTTTTCAGTGCTGCCCCACAGAATGAGTCTGGGATCCGAGCTGTTCCATATGCTGCAGCAGAGTAGAGGAAATAGCACCTTTTCTTTCTTTTTTTTTTTTTTTTTTTTTTTTTTTTTTTTTTTTTAAGTCACACATTCTTTTGTTGAGTTTACTGTCTGTTATACAGGCAAATGAATCTCTGCATTCTTGTCAGGTGTTTCATACAAGACTTCTGCAGCAGCAGCCAAAGCATTTAGATTATTTTTTGTCTTTATTTTTATTGGCCTGGTTTCCACTTTAACAAATTCACAGCTTGTGAACTGTTGCTGGAAGATCCGAATGTGCAAAGCATTAAGGAAGCACTAAGCACAGCCATCCTTTTAATTTGTGCCCCGTCTCTGCTACTAATAGTGTGTAACATCTGACTACAGCAATGCCTAAAGCACGGGCTCCCGTGGAGCCCCGCTGTGTAGGTGCCGTGCAGGCGGGAGGGGGAATTCCTGCCTTCTGGGGTCTCGAGTGGGAACTCAATGAGAAGGGCTGGGGGAAGTCGCCATGGTGGGGAATGAGAGGAAGCGATTTGGTCACACGGAGGATCAGTGATGGAACTGGGAGCAGAATTAGGTCTCTGCTAGGTTATGTAGTTGTATTTAAGCTCATTTTCTCGCAGTGCCTTGAGGCAGACTAGGTGACTTCTTGCAGTACTTTTCTGTCCCATTTTATTACGAGCCCATGGATGGAATTGTCTGCATTCATTAATTAGCAGATTCCAGCTAAGGACAAATCTTACTGAGGCTCACTTCAGCTTGCCTGGGGGAGACTTAGTGCTAGCCGTGACTTTTCCTTGTTTCCACTGATCAGTCCAGTCTCTATCAACTTGGTAGTTTTGAAAACTGTGTTCAATTCTGTTGTAGAGACAACCCCTCTGGCCATGCAAGTTTGAAGGGAGAGGCACAGAAAATAGGCTTGGATAGCGACCTACCTTTCTCTGCAGTCATGGAAATCATACCCATGAATTCATAACCTGAAAATACAAATACAGAGCTGATAGATATGACAAAAGAAATTGTGTTTCTGTTTCACGGAATGCCATGACAGAGAAACTGTGCTTTTAGTGGAGCTGCTGAGTTCTTGACATGAAAGTTCCTTTTGCAAATCCAACGCATTAGTAACAATAAACAGATCTTCCAATGGATATTGATTTAGGGGGGAAAATGAAACGGATTAGTACAAGCATTCATCTTCACTGTCAGTTTAATATCAAGATAATTTTATTTGATGGTTCAATATAAGAAATTCCTCTTCCTTAATACATATTTGGGAAAAGCAGGCAATATTGTAATACAGTAATTAGCCATATTTGCCTTTACTATGTGTGAATAAGATTAATATACTAGAGTGTTCAACCTAATTGATCTATTATGTGATAGGGACTCGCAACCAGACTGCAAATTACAGTTTAACCCCCCAAAGGGCTAGACTTGTTTAGAAAATGTGCGAGTCTTTAAGAGATAAAATTAATAGAACTGGCGTTGACCTAAATATTCAGTGTTATTAATTGTATCAGTGGATTGTGGTGCTTTTATGTGCAACTAGGAAGGCAATGTGTGTAGAAAGGAGCGGCTTTATGACAGCAGTGGGAAGGGTGGCTAACAGAAAACATGACAATTATTGCAAACCAGGTTTCCTGGTTAAAAAAAGTGATTGTCACAGGCCCTTAAAATTGCTATTCCATGTGGTTGTGATTAAACAAATCATCCGTGCAGCGCGTTTGGAGCATAATGGCTCTGTGGGAAAAAAAATGTAAATCAGGTTTTTGTATTAATGAAAACGGTTTAATATGGTTTTAATGACCCATTTTTCAGTCTTCACCAGAAAGTAATTACCAGTTAGATAGTTAGTGCTCTGGGCTTTGTTCTGGCTCTCAGAACCCCTTCAGCCTGTCACCCACGGGACTCCTGTGTGCTTTGTGGGCAGCCCTGGGCTAGTGAGCCAGTGGCCACTGGGCCCTTCTCTGCAGCTCTGCTTTGTAGGGCATGAGGACAAGTGTGTCTGTGCTTGCAGGTTCCCTGTTTGTTGCCAACTGGACTAAGGGAGATGAATTCATACTGAAACCAAAACTGGGGAGGCCTGGATGTACCTGATCAATGACTTATCTCTGGGAGTAAGTCAGGGCTATGAGGCTGAACATCTGGGCAAGGCAGCAGGGTGGGGAGCAGTGCATGGAATGTGGACAGCTCGGATCCCAAAGGAAGGTGCAGCACAATGGTAAAAGAGACAGCTGGTAGGTTTCATTGGCTGTAACTTGCTTATCTCTAGCAGAAATGAGAGAGCAGCAGATGGCGGTCAATGGGAAAACTGGGGACTCAGGATCTGTGTGTGCCTGCCTACCACCCAACTGAGTAAACCCTCCTGGCTCCCTGCTCTTGTGCGTGGGTGCAAAGTTCGATGGTAAATGACTGAGGTCTTAGCACCTTCTTAATACTTGGAAAGGCTGCCAGCCAGTAGCATTCATTCAGAATAGGGAATTATTAGATTGCTTTTTGCTGCAGTGCTGGTGAGCACTACAGCAAGCTCGGAGCAGCCATGAGCAGGTAAGACATTGATAGGCACCTTCTGATCGAGCAAAATAAGATGTTGGATGCTTGCAGCTTGCACCTACTTAGATAGGAGCAGATATTTCATTATAGAATGTTCTTTGGTCTGGTGAAGAAAGGCATAATGTAGCCCAGTTCCTTGACGTAGGAATGTGCAGGCAAAAAGGTACATTTTCCATATCAGGAGTGCTCAACATTGGAATCCTTTGCTGGGGGATGTGGTGAATGTATTATCATTGGAATTTTCAATATTAAGGCAGGTGTTTCCAGCCAGAAACCTGCTGGCAGAGGCTTGGAGATGTGCTCATATACAGGTGTGAGACTGCATCCAGTGCTTGTAATGCCACTGAGAAATAAAATAGATTGATGGCAGTGACTGAGGAGGAGATTTTGAGGGAGGGAAGGATCCTTCAGGCTTTATTTATCCATTGTAAAGAAACATATAAAGGTAAACAGAAATTGATTTTTTTTCTAAAATCCCTCCCAGGTCAGCTGTAGGGGAAATAATGCAACACAGCTCAATGCCATGCACTGCAGATTTTGTCAAGAACATAAAGAAACCTGGCGCTTTATTTTTATTTTTGAAGTGGAAGTGGTTCACAAGGTATACCAGGGAGATGATTCAGTGCTTACAGCTGTGACATGTCAGAGTCTCGTAAGCTCAGATGACTGTCTTTATTGTGTTTTCCTTTTCATCTTCCAAACTTTGAGCCCTTGTGTTCCTATCATTTTCCCTTTTCTGATGTGAAATAAGGAGCATATTCTAAACAATGAATGGTGTTCTTTTGATACGTGCCATAATAAAGAAACACCGACTTGGAGAACAGCAGATCATAGCTGTCCACAAAGAAGCACAGAGAGGTGCTAATCCTTTTGGCATGGCACTTCAGCCGCTTCTCCTGCTGGCTGATGGAAAGCCAACAATTATTTCTTTCTTCTAACATAGCGGGGACAAAGGAGCTTCCTTTAGCAACCCATATCTGCCCTAATTTATGTTGCAACATTTTAGGGAAGGGAGCAAAAGTCATTTTAGAAGCTATTGAAGAATGTCTTCCTCTTTTATAGCTCCTGCACATTTTTGGCAAATGAAGCAGAATACATTCGTGGGGCACATCAATGGCAGCAGTCTGCAAAGGGCTCAGGGAGGGCCTAATCACCTCTTTAGTAGTGGCACAGCTGCCATGCGGGGAAGGTAGGAGGTGTGAATCTGAGGGAGAGCTGTTCTGTGGATGGGACTGCAGGGATGGGGCTGTCCTCTGCTGAAAGGGCTGGGTTAGGTAAAGCTACATCCCAGTGCTTGTGGGGCCTTGGATTGTTGCTGCTGCAGTGACCTTTGGAGAATAGCACCCAGGAGAGCTGGTTGTTGTGGTGCTGAGGAAGGGCTCTGTGGATTTCACCCTTGCTCATGCAGACAGGGAGCTGCGACTCATACAGGGCTCTGGTGCTCTGTCTCACCCCGGGAGCTGTGGCACGGGGCCCTGTTTAGGAGTGCTTTGCAATTTGGATGACTTTTTTCTTTCTTGCCTCAAACAGGATGACTTTTGCTGTGCTGCTATGTGTTGGATGAGATGGCAGCTCCCTGCTGAATGCTGTGCTGCGATGGGGGCCTTAAGATGTGTAACATGTGGAAGCAGTTCTTGTTGAAAGAAGTTTTGTGGGGATCTTTCACATGGCTGGTTGGAACGTGTGGTCAGATTCATGCTGATTGACCCTGGCTGGACATCAATACTGCTGGGTGCATGGAATCCCACCAGGGATGGGAAATTCACTGTGGATAGGAAATTGGTTTAACTTTGTGTGTGTGTGTGGCTCAGGATGTAGCAAGGATATGCAGCCAACACTCCTTATGAGGGGCTGGAGCCTAGAGGTGGCACAGCATTGCACTGAGCACACGGCAGGTGAAGAAATAGCACCAGTGTCCTGCTGGAGTGTGTTACTTCCCACTGTGTTAACCTAGAAGGCTTATTCTGATTACAACCTAGTAGGACTAGGTGACAGCCAGAAGTCCCTTCCAACCCTTACATTTTTGTAATTCTGTGTGAATTGACTCAGTATGTGATTTTTGTGACTTTGTCAGAATATCCCCTACTAGGCAGGCAAGTACTCTGGTCAAGGGCTGTGTTTTTGCTATTGAGTGGAACAGTAGTTAGTACATAATGGCTCCAACTTCTCACTGAAACTTCTCTAGGCTTTACAGAACCATGAGCAAAAAGTAATGAGATTGACCAGAACAAAAAAAGCCCCAGGAATTTTGATTTTTCTACCAGTTTGAGCCGCAGAGAGTCCGCTATCCCTTAAGGCCTGGTGCACATGGGAGTATTTCCATGGCCAGTCAGGTGACTGGGCTTAAAGCACATGGCTCTACAGAATGAGATTTAAACTGCTCCACAACCTGCCAGCCAATGCTGTGCTTGGCACTTGAACAAACCAACTGTAGCTTTAACCAGTGTGATGCTGCAGCCACACTAGGCCAAGCATGATTTGGCTTTCTTGGGCTTGGTTGCTCTTGCTGGCAGGGATGTGCCCATGTCACCCTGATATGTCAACTGCTCGCTTTGCTGGGACTGCCAGGTTTGGTCAAAGGCACCTGAAATGATTGAGGATGCCAATGTCTGAGGATGATGGGTAGATATTTGTATTTTTAAGCTCCTCTATTGACTTCTTCCAATCACAGTCACAGTGACGCTTTCTTCTCTTGAGGCTGCATTCATCCTTTTCTTTGCCCTGCTAAATTCTTTCTCTCTGCTAGGCTATTTCTGTCTTGTTTCCTTGTTTGATGTCCAGATGGTTGGGGCAGGCTCTGTATTTGGGAGACACCTGGGGAAACCAAGAAGCAGAGTTCCTAATTATTGGCTGGACAGTACTTGATTTATCCTCTTTCCATCATTGCATTGCTTTATCTGTTTTTAATGTCTGATTTCTTTAAAAACAAGTGCTGGGAGAGAGTCATGCTCTGAGCTGCATCCTAGAGCTCTGCCTTCATGGGACTGCTGCATCTCATCCTTTCCTTCCTGTGGTCCTTTGCTGTGTCCTGGACTTGGCCATAGCTCAATGCTCCTGCCTGTGCCAGGGCTGTGCTCCCTTCAGTATGGTTTGGAAAAAGAAAGGAGTGGATGGCTGTGGGCAGCAATGTGGAGAGCCTGGGGGGGTGTCAGGGCTTGGTAAGCCCACAGGGCTTGTCTATTCTTAATAATTTGAAGATTTTTACAAATTGGCTTTCTGGAACTGGGAGATGGGCTGGGGAAATGGGGATCTCCTACAAGCGAAGCCCTGTGTCTTCCCAAGGAAGGCTGCTCAGCTGCTGCCTTAGAGGAGCTCAGGGAGTTCTGTAGCAGCTGTGTGGGAGGAGAAGAGGGATTTGTGGTTCAGCTTCTGGGAATTGAAGTGTTGAAATCTTGCCAGCCAAAAATGAGATGCCTTTAAAACTAGGGTGAAATCCAGGCCTTGCTGAAATCACTGCAATTTTATTTTGGGCTTCAGTAGCATCAAGACATCACCCCAGCTCTGCAAGGTTTCCTTGGAGTTGGAGGAGTGTCCATTGCAGTGTTTGTTGCTGAAGCTCTATAGCCTGAACTTTCATAGAAAAATAAGTGTCACAGCTGCAGTGCCAGAGCATTCCAATTTGCATGTGCATATTCAGATAATAAAGGGAAAAAATAGTGGGGGGGCGGTGTTTGTAGGGTTAAACTTCCTATACTTCTTTTTATAGTCAGGAGAGTGCACTGGGCATGGACCATTCCCTGGCTTTAAGTGTGGCTCTTCCTCTGGAGGGGAAGAATCTGTTTCATCTCCCCAGGATGGAGTGACCTGCCTGGTCTGCTGCTGCGCTGGATGGTATTATAAATACTTCTCTCACCTGCACAGGGAAATCAAATAACAATTAAAAGGAACCAAGTAGAAAGACATGAAGCAATTCCATTAGAATAGCAAGCATTTGCTCAAATCTCTGTATGGGACTGGTGTGTAAGCACATATGTAAATGTATTTTTCTTTTTGCCACATATGATTTTTTTAATAATTAATTGGATACTTTGGTCAGGAGATGGTGCTGTAAATATATGTCTTACACACTTGTCTGAACATCCCTAGTGCTACATGATACTGAACTCAGAAAGCAGATTGCCCCAGAGATCTGTTCTGCAGTGAGATCTGCACTCTGCTGCTGTGAGAAGATGAATTATATGGTTGAGGGGCTGTCAGGAGGCTTTTGTACCTCAGATATGGTCTCCTGGCAATTTGCTATCACCTGCCCTTCCCTGTGCCATTGTTGGTTTGTCTATCCTTTGCCCCAGCCTCTCAAAGGATTTGCTCTTTGGGCAAAAAACAGGCAACTGCTACTGAGCCTCAAACACCAAGACATTGTACCATCTAAACAGTGCTATAGTAAACTCCTTTTAGCAATGTCAATTCCTGCTGACCTTAGCAGTAATATCTGACATCTTTCATGCTTAAGGCGTCTTGGAGCATACCCAGTAGGGAAAGTCTTCACGTGCTTTTTGTCTTGAATCTGAGACCCAACTGCAGACTCTAATAACTTTGGGTCTGGTCTGTCCACATAATGATTCCTGGAGGGTTGCTAGAGAAGTGAGCCATTGATAGGCTCTCATCATTGTTTCTATGTATAGTCTGTGCTTAATAAATGTCTTTTTCACATATTCTTAATGGTAAGTGTATATATATTCAATTTAACTTTCTGTAGAGAAAGGCACCAAAGGAAACTGCAGCTGAATGGCAATGCCTATGCTAACAGAGCACTGCCAGGACGTATAGGATTTCTGCTTTGTGTTTGAAGGAAGAGGTGTTAGCTTTGGGTAGAGCATCCTGCCCCAGCGTTCTTAGGTTGGTGAAGATGAGCATGGTCAGGTACTGACTCTTGATGTCTCACATACAGTATTAACTGCTTTCTACATTGGCAAAGGGTTGTATCTGGCAGCCTGATGACTGGGAAGCCCATCCCCAAACACGTGGCCTTGTTGTAGTGTAGGCTGCCTTGGTTTGTGCTTTCTATGTCAGAGATCCTTTGCTCATCTGTTCTGATGGAGCCTTTTTGCAAATGCATAGTTAATGACTAGAGTGGAAAATACTTTAAATTCTTTTTGATAACTTCAAAAATGTTTTCAATAGCAGCTGAGTTGTCAGAAAATATTTACATAAGTGCATCTGTGAACCTTGCTATAATATCTTAAGATCTGCGGCAGCTTTGTCACTTCCTTACAAATAGCTGTGAGCGATCTATTATGTAAAAAGGTTCAGTTTAATTTACAGGAAGCCTTACATTTTTCTCCAAGTACTGTGTTTAGTTCTTCTATCTATCGTCTTTAAACACTACTGTGACTTTTTTTAATGCTTCTTTACAGGATTTTGAATGATGTGTAAGGAAGCCTTCTTATTTGGCTGAGGAGGGGGAGAGAATTGAGCCATCCTTGCGTTGTTGAGCTGCTCTCCAAGCCTCCCTTTGGCACTCCTGACCTAACACCAAGGTGATGCTGGCAGCAAGAGACAGAAAGCTGCCCCTGGGTTGAATTGGATGGAAACAACAAAATTGCCTGAATCTTGCATCTGGCACTGTTCTGAATGCAAGTTTTAAACAGAATCTAGTCCAGTAGACCCAAACCATCCGATATCTTTAATCACATTATGTAAATGTGACTTACCCAAGTTGCAAAGCTGCTCTGAACAAGCAGAGGCTTGTTGGCATATGTCCTCAATCAGCTGAAAACAATCGGGGACACTTCCTGAGGTTGCTTTGTTCTCCCCCACTGTCATGTGTATTGTGTGTGGTCACGTTCTCCAAGTGTGTGAAGCTTTGCTCACACTGTGGGAATTTCTTCTTTTCTCTATCTCCATCACCAATGCAACCAGCTCCTCAGACATATTTATCCCCAAAGTGTAAAGCTAGAGACAATGATGATAATGGGACCAATTATTTTTCCTAGTGTAGTGTCCCAGATCTGACTTTTCCTGAGAGAATACAATGTTTTTCTCGTATTTTATTTCATTTTTCCTCCCGATCACTCGATGACAAATTAACAAGGAGAAGATTGAGAGATGAGTGATCCGTCTCAAACTTATATTCGGAGGTTTACATGTTGCTATTCAGAAAATAACTGAAATAACAGAGAAACAAGGCCAACTTGAGCTGCTGCAGCATTCCCAGGAGGAAAAGAAAGAATTGCAGAAATTTGTTAGTTTTCGTGTTACTTTTTTTCAGTAGTGATTAAAATTGCTATGTGCAGATGCTGCTAATGCATAGCGCATTGCATAGGAAGAGTGAGATTTGCAGAACTACTCTCCAGAGTTAGTTAAAATTTCTCAGGAAATTTTGCTTGTCTTTGAAGACATTTAGTAGGAAAATATTTTCTTCTCAAAGAATAGAACAAAATTTATATGAGTTGGCTTTTATTTTATTTTTTTTTTTTTTTAAGACTTGTCCAAATAAAAACTCTGCAAACTTCATTTTCTTGAGGTAGTGAGTGATTAAAAATATCTGTCCAATTTTTTCTTGCTGTGAAGCCAATAAGCTGTAGGAACTGATGAAGTTGAAGTGCTAGATGTTACCAGAGGTGTTTTCTTGTGCATCTTCAGTAACTTCACTCTTCCTCAGTTTGGGAAGAATACTGGCAATGTCCAGTTTGGGAATACAAGGTCCATATTCCACCATTATGTAGATCTATTTTTTTTATTATTATTCACAAAGTCCAAGAGGTCCATAAAATAAATAGAGTTCAGTGATTTTTAAACTTGGTGATCTCAGATGGGCCAGAAGAATGGCTTAATGCCACCAATGAAAAGAGCAGTCTGCTTATGTGCACATTCAAAATGTTCAGTGCAATCTCAGTTTCTAGTGTTGATTTATTTGGCTCCTACTTTTCTAGGTCCCAAGAGCTGCAATGGAAGGCACTTCCAAGTCTCTGCTCCTGAGGGAGGAATAAAAATCAGCTCTTCTAAGAGCTGAATTCAGTGTTTTCTCAAACATGTTTAGCATTTTGCTCTGATTGCTATGGTGACCTCCAGGTTAATTCAGTAGTGGTCTGTTCCACTGGGAGAACCCTGCACTCTCCTCCTATACTTCTGACCTTTTATGACTAGTTCTCTAAAAACATGGCCAAAACCAAACCTTTGGTCACATATTGTGAACAAATCAAATTTGACTGCTGTCTCATGAAGCTCACTGTATGGGAGTAGAATTCAGTCTGGGCATTTCCTTTAAAATTGTTGGAAGAACTTGCTACAATCCAGAGAACTCTTGGATTGTGCAGAAGGCCATTTTCCATTGTGGTAGAGCCATCCAGTTTGGCAATACAATATTCCTCTTCTCCGTCCCAAAGTATCTGAACTTCATTATGAGTTTTCATTCTCTTATTCCTGTACAAACTTCAGGGTTCCCCAGGGTGCAGCTTCCTGTCTGTCTTCTTGCTGTGCAAATGTCTTTTTCACCTCAGCTTTTCTGTTAGGCCCAGAATTCACTCTTCTAAAGGTCACAGTTTCAGAGCGTACATCTTGTCAGCTGCTCTACATCAGTGAGTTTGCTCTCAGATTATTTTCAGGTTTAGAAAAGTGAATACGCTTCTGTGTACCTCCAAAGGACTTGCATCCTTGCTCTGCTTTGGAACATCAGAGAAATATATGGATCTAAGAGAAGAAAACATTCTCAAAACTTTTGGAATGTTGATTGGATTCAAGTGTTAAATGGGCAAATGTTAATGTAGCTTCTTAAGTGTGTGATTTCACAACCTATTTTATATTGTGAAATGAGGCAAGAATTTGAAGCCAATGGCTGTGATAGTTAAGATTTGTTTAAAAAAAATTGTTAGGTATGTCTTAATTTTTTCAGAATGTTCTGAGCAACAGAGTTCTTAGTGTCAGGTAACATAATTGAAGCTTCTATTCTATTCCCAGTGGTATTCTAAGTTGTGACCAGCAGTGAAGGCTACTGCTGTTTATACTTGCATGTAATATTTTTGACATGCCTTTTTAAAGATAGATATCAGCACTCTCTCAATTGGAGTATGTAAGTAATTTGTTTTTACTAGGCCAGTCCTTTGACTCATCTTTCTCTTTAGTAAAGCCTCCTTTTTTGGGCACTTTCATTTCTGGTGTTGGCACAATAAATGTTGGCTCAGTTCTGTGTGCACCCAACAGCATTGGTGCTTGTATGCAGTGGCCAGATCACTTCTAGCTCTCTTGCCTTAAGGAACTTTCCAAAGGGTAATACAGGAGCAGAAGCATTTGTATTCCCCACCAGGGCTATGCCAAGGCACCCAGTCCCATTGTAGTGCATTGTTTGCTCTTCACAACTTATCCTTGTGTTTGGCCTCTTCTCAAGATTAATTCTTTCCCCATTTGGCAATAATTACATGGCAATACACAATTAAACTTGGACTTACAGAATGTAAATTATCAACAAGAACTTTCAAGTAGCTGCATTGTTCCTTCCCACGTTACTACACAGCTCAGACCTGGTTTGTTCTTCTCTTCCTTAAATCGCTGTTGTCTGCTCTCTGGATCTTCTCTCCATCTTCTGTCTCAGCCTCCATACCTTTGGCATTGACTTCCCTTTCTTCACCTACCAAACACCTTTAAGTTGCTGTTTTGTGTTACTTTTTAATGTCTGTGATTTTTTGAACCTTTCCCCATCTATGTTCCATCAGTTAAAAGCTCCCACTTTGTCTTCTAACCATATCCCCTGTTTTACTAACCGCACTAAATCTTCTCGAATTAATCCTTTCCACTGGGTTACAACATTAAATACTAAGGTAAGGCTAAAATATTCCACTTAGGAATGCACTCTGTGTCGTAGGAATTGACTGTGAAGTGAATACAGATTTGTGGCTGTGTAGCATCTTTTGGACATAGACTTAAAATTTTACTCCAGTGGGAATCTAAAATTAATGGTGGAATGAACAATAGAACAAGTATTTTGCTTTCTCATTAAGTAAGTAGAAATAATCATGGGTACCAGTTAGAACCTCAGATGTTGCTGCTTAATTAAAAAGGATTCTGAGTAATGATGTGCAGATTAAATCAGGGAATGGAGAGTTGAGAATCTGGGTTCAGTTCTCAGATCTGCTGTTTCACTGAGTGACTTGTCTAAGTTGCTGAATGTTCTGGAGACCCACTTCCCCATTCTAAAAAGGGGAAAACAATACTGCTTTTATCTTAGATTATGAGGCCTCTGGGGTAGGAACTGCCTGTTACTTCGAGTGTGTGTAGCATTCAGCACAATGGGGTCCTCCTCTTGGAGATAATGGCAACAACATGTGCAGCATTCACATAGCACAATTTATCTTTCATCTTCCAGTGCATTGGATTTCCCAGATTACCATAGAATCTTCTCGTTTAGAGACTGTTTTGCAAGAATGGAGGCATGCTTTTTGTCTTCCTTTCCTCTTGCCTTCTCAGATGAGGAAGGTGTGAGGAAGGACATTGCTGTTATAGTGCTGATTTTTCTGAGGGATATCCTTGAGGAGACTGCCAATGTGTCTTACCAGTTTGAGAAAAAAAATCCATCCAGAAAGTACTTGTGACGTACAGGGAGAAATGCATCTGAATTTCATGCCCTATGATTCACCATGTGATGAAGAGCAAGCCAGAAAGAATACCTTGAGCACTGTTGTCTTCACAGGTAAAGTATTCAGGTTAGATGTATCATTTTTTTATTTCCCCCCAATACTACGACAGGAACAGCCTCAGAAAATGAAAGGCTTTACAATAGGGGAAGGAAATGGTGGTTAAAAATCAGTCAGATCCATGACTCTGGTAACTACAGAGTGATGTGACTGCATAGAGGTGCAATGGGGGAAGCATCCATTTATTGTCAATGGCATTGGGAAGACTGTCAGGAAAAAATACTGAAGAAGGCATTAAATGGCAGAAAGCTGCTGTGGCTATCCATTATGCTCATAGGAAGTGGAAACTGGCATAGCTGATTAGCTGATTTGGGTCTGTTAGTGTCTCAAAGGAAGAAGCACTGAGCTAGAGAGTTTGCATCATTAAAGACTTGGAAATTCTGCTTGTCTTTTGGTATACAACTACTGCCTGTTCTTCATCTCTCAGGACAATGGAAAATAATTAGGTTCTCCTTGAGCATGGAAAGCTTCTTTGAGAGTAAGCAAGCAAACCTTCTGTAACTCCATGTTTTGAACTGATTTAGCAACACATTCTGACATTCAAATGAGATTTTAGATGTCTGTTTATTATCATTAATTTTGAATTTGAGAGGTTTATCATGAGTCATAGAATAACATCAATTAAGGAAAATGTCTATTTTATGAAGGAAATATTTTTCTTGAAGATCTCTCATAGATGGTCTATTGGAAAATGATGTGCTGGGCTGTGCCTAAGTTGCCACTAACCAAGTGCCTTGTTTCTAGCACTGTCCGTTTAAAAAATACTTCAGAAGGAGATGTGAGAGGCCTCAGAAAAATGGAAAATAGTGTCAGTATCTAATTTCTCTTGGTATCTATTTCTCTTGGTTTCAACTCATGACAGGAAAGTGAACTTAAGAGCATGAAACATAATAGTTTGTCAGAATACTTGCTTACATTTGGGTCAAACTGCTTAACATACATATGGTATGTCCTGGAAAAACATAAGTCCCCATTTGTTTAGGCTAAACTTGCAAGTAGTACTTAAGCTGTCACCTAGATTTGCACCCTGGCTGCTCACAGACAGAGGTGCTGGGCTCCTCGCTACCAAATACAAACAGAGATGCTTCGTGTGTATCCTCTCTGAGAATGTAGCTGTTAGCTGTGTGATAGATGATGCACAAATGTTGAAGTGCAGCTGCCCCAAGAGCTGTGCTGTTACTCAGTGTTACTGGGAGTGGCTGCTGGAAGTGATGGAGCACCATAGCAAAGCAGCATTGTGTTTTCATACAGAAAGACAGATTCCATCCCAGTCCCAGACCACAGTCAGCAAGCGTTAGGCTGTGTGCTGCTATGGGGTAGAGTCGTTCTAGCCAAGACACAAGATTTAGCAGATGTTTAGCAAAAGGTTCCATTCTTGCCACAAACACATGTGGAGCTGTCAAGAGTCTAGTAAAGATTTTACAAGTCTTATAAGTCATAGTTTATTGAGCTTGGGAAAGAATTTAATATGGCATTGTGATCTTGGAAGCTGTTTTTTTTCTGACATAATATATTTTAATTTGGTTCTAAAGTTAAGCTCTACTTTTGTGATAACTAGTAAAAGAGAAGCTAAGTAGATTTTGTAAACATTGCCTCTATTCCTCTTTGGAGTCTCCTCCAATAATATCTTCTTAGGTTACACCGTTGTGTTTCCCTCTGAGGGGCAGCTACCAGCAAGCTGAAGCAGTGTTTTGAAGCAGCTTAGGTTTTTGGGCTTAACTTTGTTCTGGAAAAAGTTCTCCCCAGCTCTCATAACGTCTATGGAATGGTGCAAATAAGAGGAACGCAATTTATCAGCCAATGTTGGATGTGGAAAGCGATATATTCAGTGAGCAGCTTATGTAAGTGAAGGACTTCTTAGGACATGAAGCAGTGCTGAATATCACGGAAAGCATTTGTAGGGAGGGGGCCAGTTTGAGCAATGACACCACCACCTTCCTTCCCTTGGAGCTCCTGCTGAATTAAAAGTATTTTCCTCACTGGTCTAGCTGAGGACAGCAGCTTGTTCAGTGCTCAGCAGTTCTCACTGGGCTGCAGGGTTGGGAGAGAAGCGGTTAAGAGATGTGCTGCTGCTGTCTTGGTGTGAGATGACTGGCATGCTCGTGTGGAAAAGCATTAACACTTCTGCTCCCCTTTGCATATGTCAGTTCTCAAGGCACTAACACCACAGAGGAACAATGGTGTTGATTGACATAACCCTAACAGGAGCTGCTGGCGGAAACAGCTGTAGTGTTCTAGTTGTTAGTGGGCACGATGTTTTGAAAAGGTCCAAAATAAAAAATTACAGCCTGAAAACCCAGATCTGATCCACTCATTAGCATGTGGGAAACAGGAGCCCGAGTAAGTGGGTAATGTGGATGGAATGTGGTGTGTTCCCCCTGTGCAAACCAGGGCAGGACCAGCTCCAGGCTGTTTGGGAGCATGATGAGCAGCACCCAAGCAATGTTTCAGAGAGAATGGAGGTGGCACAGTGAGGAGAAATGCTAGGAATCAGGTGTGGCAATTCTGTGGCTCTGTGGCTGAATCCTTCTTGATTTAGGGTCCGCCTTTGTTATGTTCCCATCGTTTCCCTGGACAAAATATGGTGAATGCAGAGATTCTCGAAGGATCTACTGTCTGCTCCATACGTACAAGTAGCTCTCATTACTGTTAATGGGAGTTGCATGTGCTCACAAAGTGAACAGACTTCCTTGTGGTGCCTTGAGAAGGAAGACTAACATCTAAATGATGTGTAATTTGTGCAAACAGCATATGTGATGGCTCTGTTAAGCTGTAGTTAGTTCTTCAGAGAATTGTAGTAACACATCCCGTTAGAAAAATGGCCACTCAAAATATAACTGGCTATTAATTTCTGCTCTGTTTTGCTTAAACTCTATATGCTCCTTTCCTATTTACTCAACAACAGCGAAACAGCTGGAATCATTGGAGAGATAGTCTTGAAAATAACTATGATTAACATCTGTTCATATTAGGAAAAACAACCTTTGGGAGCTGCATCCTGTGGGAAGACCATCAGAGAGACATGGAGAGCCTTATATAGGAGAGGCAATTTGTTTTTTGAATATGTAAAATAGAAGTCTGAAGTGAAGGCGTGCACTGAAATTACTGTGTACCTGTGCTGGAATTTGGACCAAAGGACAATTTTTGTTTTCTGGGAGATGCTATTCAAATGGAGCATTTCACTTTAGTTTTTGTATAGCTGGTATTAATGGTAATGAGATTGGTTCTTTTTGAAGCTTTATCCTCAGACTTGTGAGAGAGGGAAGTCTGGTTCTGGAAGGAATAATGCTGTAACAGTATTCAGAATTTACTCTGAGGAAAACAGTGTTGTTCCTCGTAGCTGAGCAAGCAGAGAAAGCGCTTAACTCTGAGCCAAGTAGGTTCAGCAGCTTGGCAGCTCTCTGAGCATTCGCCTACCATATTGGACTAGGAGCAAAGATGGTCCCCAGTGTTTATCTAGTATTAGGGTTGCATTAAATCAACTCTATGCAGTTGTTGGCAAATCCCTTATGAGAGCTGTGAGCAAGGCTCATGTGCCAGTTTTCTTTATCTAATGCCCAGGATTGATACATATGGACTGTGCAAGCAGTCAGTGTTCCTCTGTTCTCACTTCTCATGTGGTCTTGTGCCTTGCTACAACATGCCATAGAAATTCTGGGCTTGAGTTGAAGTTACTATCTTTTTTCTTTTTCAGTGCTTCTGGCTTGCAAACTGTTTGCAAGTATAAATCCTCATGACAGCACTGGGCTGAGAGGGTGACACAGCAAGCAGAAACCAGGGAGTGAAGGATGTATTAACACATGGGGTTGACCAACATAGAATCTGTGCGACTGTAAAAGTTGTTTTATAGCCAAAAATATATTGGCTGGGTGTTGTGAAAAGAGGTAACTTCTGGTGGTTTTAAGATGTCTAGTACAAATTCCTGACATAACAGCTCTCAGCCTTGACTCTATAACTTGCTCTGTACTTGAATAGTGCTGAATGTTGGGCCAGTGAGGGGAGTGATGTAGGGTCTGCATGGCTGACGACCCTGACAAGCCCTTCATCATGCAGCCAGGTTAAACAGTAGTGTTGAGTAATCACAAGTGAATAAGAAACCAAGATTTTAGAATGGAGTTGACATTTTTTGGATACTCAATGTTAAGCTGATCTTTGCTGACCTTTATCT
Source organism: Tetrao urogallus (assembly GCF_951394365.1). Taxonomy (NCBI): domain Eukaryota; kingdom Metazoa; phylum Chordata; class Aves; order Galliformes; family Phasianidae; genus Tetrao; species Tetrao urogallus. The sequence goes on along the minus strand of NC_136826.1, from coordinate 14,613,998 downwards.
CAGCGTGTGCTAAGGGTGCTGTGCTTAGACATGTGCTGTCTAGTCGAAGCACAGGACAAATGTGGCCAGAAGATGCTGCACACTTGGCAAGGAATAAACTTCTTGATTGCAGTGCAGTTGAATGAAGGCAGGAGGGTGAGCATACAAAGGGGAAGTGTTACTGACCCTCATCCTTGAGGATAAAAGACAAAATCTGAAGGATTGTAGGGTGGAAACAAGTTTCTGATATGGGATGTTAAGTGAACCCAATATATTGGATGGCAAATCCTGTATCCTTTGCCAGAAGAAGCAATGCGGATGAAGTGAGTACGTAGCAGGAGAGCGGCTGCCCTTCTTTCCCTCAGTGCCTACAGCTGGCTCGTGTTGTCGCACTCGCAGCTGATGCCCCTCGGCCGATCATGCATTGCTGATCACCATTCAAGGTAAGAGACAAAAGGGAGAGCTTAGCAGTCAAGAGGATACTGAGGAGAGGGGAAATTGCTTATTTGAAAGGCTCTTTAAGCACTCCTCTCTTTCCTGACAACAACAACGTTTATCGCTCTTCTTTTATCCCTCTTTGTAGAGTCGCTGTCCATCATGGAGAGCTCCTGAGAAACCCGGCTCTGCCCTCCGTTAATCTCACCCCTCCGAGCTGGGTGCCCCACGATGGGACGGGGCGGCCCGCAAGACCCGGTGCTGCCCGGCTGCGCCTCATCCTCGGAGGTGGTGTCAGCTCCCCATGATAACGGTTTGATATTATGATAAGCCAAACGGGATGAGGGCGAAGAAAGGAAAATTCCCGGGTATACCGCTGTGTTTGGAAATATATTGACTGCCTGGGATTTATTTTTCTCTAACTACACAAACCAGCGTAGACTCTTCTGTTGTACAGCTGCACAGCTAGCCTGAAAATCCCTGAATTTTTGGGAAAGTAGTTCAGTTGTTGTTTCCCTTTGCTGCTGCCTGCCTGTTGGTGAAGTTTACTACTGGCAGTTAACTTTGTTTGCCTGCCATTTGTCTGATACCAGAGGTAAAGCTTAGATTGAAGGCAGTGCAGCTGCGTTCAAACTTCTGCTCCCTTCCAAGTCTTTCACTGCTTCCTACATGAGAAGCTTTTATTTCTATTTGCTAGGAGGGCCACAACCCACTCTGGGGCCTGTGATGCACCTGAACCATGGGGGTGAAGGGGTTCATTTGAAAGCTTCACCTGGTGCCATTTCCTTCTGACTGCTTTGTGACTGATTTATCTCAACAGCTGTGCTTATTTGTAGCCTTTTATAGACACTCTTGTATTACCTATGGTTATTTTTGCTGTCATGGAATTGGATCTCAAGAAAATTAAATTGGTGGGATTACTTGTTGATTCTTGGAGTTGAATACTACTGTGCTTGCTGATGGCAGGGCCAGTAGCTGTTATTCTGAAAAGCTGTGACTTAGCTGTCAGTGTTTCGTTCTGAAGTCTTTAGCAGTAATATTTCATTAGTCTTTCCTAAGTCAACCAGAAACATTTTGTTTCTGGGTACCTCGCCTATTAAGCATCACTTTTTGTGGCGCTGTCCTTGTGCTTCCGATATGGGGGAATGGATACAGCCTGGCTGTGTCCCCTGTTGGGCTTTGGAGGAATGGGGCCTGGATTTACCTACATCTCTTAAATTACAGCAGTGAGACTGATCAGAGAAATGCACCTGAATGTACGCCCGGAGCCTGAGCAGAGCACTTTGCATTTTCTAAATGTTGCTTTGTTTTAGTGCTCTAACTGCATTCTTAATTGGGAAATATTCCCTGTAGTTCTGTGGTAGTGTCTGCAGGGCTAAGGGGGCTCGGTCCCTGTTAGAAGTAAAGACTCATCCTCTTTTGAAAGGAGAATATCAAATGTCATAATTGATATATAGATGTTGATGTGTTAAGTGCAAAAATGACTTAGGTCAGTAAGTGTGGGCTCAGAACTGTAATGCTCTCAAAGCGTTCCTGCTTTTGCACAGAAAGGACTCGAAACGCCATTTCTATCAGTCAGTGAAAGCTTAGTTTAATTGGCTCCAGTCAAGACGCTGTATTGTTCTGCGTAATCTGAATTAAACATTGGTTTGACTACATATGTGGCTTTATCTTCCTCGAAGACATAGGGTGCTCAGAGTCAGACAGTAGCATCAGCTTTGAAGTTAAGTTATTCATAGCTCAAGGATTGATTCTGACATTAGCACTGTTTCCCTGAACTTCTCCCTGCAAATGTGTCGCACCAACCCATTCTTTCATTTCCTGCTTTAATATTAATTTTAAATGCCTGCAGTTTCATAGAGGAGGAGAAAAAGACCCACCAATTTCTCTGTCTGCCCTACAAATGAGACTGAAAATGCAAAACTGGAGGGATGAAGAGCGACTGTGAACTTTGTACAAAGTAACTTCTCGCTCGTGTTTACAAACTACCATCTATTATCCACCACCTCACAGAGAGCTGTTGTCACTGCAGTCTGTGATCAGGTTCTGTCACTGAACTACAGAGCTGGGCCATAAAAGCATGCAGGAGGTGCACTGAATGCCAAACCATACCGCAGCAAATATTCTTCTTGGGCACTGCACGGCCCTTCTGATTAAGGCCGCATCTGCCTAATAGCTTAGGGGTCACTCACTTAAGCAGCCTCTGCTTTTAGCTGGCAGGTACAATTGAGTTAAGTGACATTTCCTTCTCTCTCTTTCTCTTCTTTTCTTCAAGGGACAAGTGGGGGAGGAAGCATGACTTTATTCTGAACTTTCTTCTTGTTTCTTTGAGGAACTTTTTGTGTGAGAAAGACTTGATGTCAGCGCACAAAAAAATGACTTAAGATTTGCATTCTTTTGCCGCAGGAATAAATGAACAAAGTTTGCAACTGAAAAGGCATTTTTACACCTTTTGTTGTTTAGGAACATAGAAATCCCATTATGCTTCATGCATAGCCCTAAGGAATGTGCAAACAAGTATTAGATCAATGGCATGTCTCTGCAGCTTCTTTTATCATGAGTATTTAAAACTGAATATTCAAACATTCATTCATATTTCAAACATCTGTCTCAAATAGTGCATTTGTTTTGGAGTATGTTTTATTGCCAATAGAAAGGTTAAATTGTAAAGCTTCTAAATGCTTTATAAGCTGCAGATGCTCTGCTATGGTTTGTAACAGTGTTTGTAGGGATTTTTTTTAAGTTTTTTTTTTTTTTTTTTTTTGATGCAACAGATTGGAAAATTAGCAATAAGCTTTAAAAGGTAGCCAGGCACAAAAAGAAGCTGTACTGGCCTAAAAGAAGGTGGGAACATGGTGATGTGTAATTTGGAGAACTTAGCATAGCTTTATTCAGTAGCAATGGTGTCAGCATTATTTAAAGACATTTTAAAGCCATCTTCCTTGCCCAGGTGATCCACACAAGGGTCATGCTCCCACTTGCAGTAATCACCCTGCACAATTTGACAGCAGTCCTATAGGCAATGACTGGTGTGGAATGGAACAAGGTCTGATAACACATCAGCTTTTTCCCTCTTGTTCTGGGGGGAGGACTTACAGAGGGCCTTGGGGTGGGCAGTGCTGCTCTTGTGCTTGCTCTGCTGTGCTTGTCCTCAGCACTGGTGCCTATGGACCTTGTGTGAATATTTCTCCCATTTCCATGTATTATCGTAGAATCATAGAATGGCCTGGGTTGAAAAGGACCACAACGATCATCCAGTTTCAACCCTCCTGCTGTGTGCAGTCACCAGCCAGCAGACCAGGCTGCCCAGAGCCACATCCAGCCTGGCCTTGAATCCACAGCCTCCTTGGGCAACCTGTTCCAGTGCGTCACCACCCTCTGTGTGAAAAACTTCCTCCTAACATCTAACTTAAATCTCCCACACTGTCTCAGTTCAAAACCATTCCCCCTTGTCTTATCACTATCCACCCGTGTAAACCAGTCGTTCCCCTTCTGTTTATGCACTCCCTTCAAGTACTGGAAGATCTGGACATTGGATGTCTCTTCTGGGACAAGTAATGCCGTATCTATCCAAGATACAGAATCTTTCTCCATTCAAGATTTCACGCTTTTTCTTGTATTTATCTACTGTTTCATGTACAGCAACAGATAAATGTTCACATCCATCACTGGATCGATAAAGTCTCAACTGTGACTGGGCACCTGGTGCAAATGAGCCATAATGCTGGGAGATGGAGCTCATGTTGGTGCTGGGGTCATGGTGCAAGCACTGTGTCTATGCCCAGGGAGGCAAACATCCCCACGTCAGAGAGACATCGTAATTAAAAATGTGTTACTTTTTTTTTTGTGGTGAAAATATTTTCCAATAACAGGGAATCTTTTATTTATTATTGAAGTGTTCTTGGTTTTGGTAAGATTTTTGCCATCTCTGGTGTAGAAGAAAAGTACAGGAATGCTCTGATCCTTGCAAGGCTTTCATATGTTCCTGCTGCGATCTCTGACTTCAGACATAAAAAAAAACAAACAAATAAACAAAACCTTTGGTAGAGCTGTGCCTTCTAAAAACAAATTCATGTTCAAAAGAACCCAAGAAAAAAGCCAAGATAGTGCATTCCTTTAAAAAAAGGAGAGGTCACCGCTTGCTTTTGTTGAGTGCAATATATCTGGAGTTATTATGCTGAATATCTTACAGTTCATTTTGCAAAATTAACAAAGCTTTAATAATAAGACCTCTCTTCTGGCAGTAATCTCCTGGGAGTTAAGCGTTGTTGTTCTTTATCAGGACACTAATAATTGTTTTTCTGCCTCCTTATCTTGTTCAAGTCTTGTTTGCAGTTAGACTTTAGGAGATGGCTTCCATCTTGTGACTGCAGCACTTCAGCATCTGGCTGCCTTTATTTACTGAAGTATATTGGCCAAGACTGCCTTGTTTGTGGATTACCCAGGTGTGTATTTTCACTTTTCAAACTAAAAGACTGTGGAGTGGCCCAGCAGACATGTTAAATTTAACCCGTTTCTAGTCTGAGATAGACCCAAGTAAGACTTCCTTTAAACAAACCCATTGTTTGCTCAGCTTTTGCTGGCTGAGCTGATTTAAGATGGTATATTGTGCTGAGCCAGTAAAACTGTGTCTATAGCCAAGCCATGCATACAAAATGCTGTCCTCATTGCTCCGTTCCCTTGCCTTGCTGGTTGTTCCTCCAGCAGTGGGTGCAGTGTGAGCTTTCAGACGCAGATCTCGTGGCCTTGAAATTGAACCCTACTAAGATGCACGTATTGAATGAAGCACCTAGATGGATGAATAATAAAAATATCTGGTGTTACTTGTATGGAAATGAAGAAATGTCAGTGCTGGGGCTACATAATGCTGATGTGACCTCCAAGGAAGGCATTGCAGTAGTCTTTAGGTGATGAGGCTTTGTTTTCCTGGGGATCACTCCTTACTGTGTTTGCATCAAGGTATTGCAACTCAGTAGTAATCAGAAATTGTGCATCCTGATGGACTTTGTGCCTCTGTAATTGCAATAAAACAAACTGAAACGAATGCCAATGCCTTCACGTGCAAAACTGGTAGAGAGGACTGAAAACTTTTAGAAATATATTTTCCTAATCGAGGAACATCTGGACTCTGTTTTGGTCCCTGCAGTGACATGATCTCATTGCACTCCTTGTTCCAGCTCTTTTCTATGCCAGTCCTGTCCCATGTTTTCTCCTGTGCTCTTTGTATCATTGCCAGGTACCTGCTGCTTTTGTCCCTGTCCTCAGTCACTGTTGTCATGTCCTGGTGGCTCTTCCATGGCTGCTTCGCTGCTTCTCTCCCACAGATATCACACTCCTATCCCCCTCAAGCAGAACTCCTGTGTCCCGCCCCCAAATTTTATATCTCATCTGCAGTTATTAGCTTCCAACTTCTCCATCTCAGTGTTTCCCTCTCCCTGGATCTGGATCTCTCTGCTTATAATTTCTGCATCCTATTTTGATGGTACCATCACAGCACAGTGGGATTTAAGGAATGGTGATATCTTGAGCCTCAGCTCTTCTGCTGTGGGGAGCAAAGGAGAGAAGCCCCGCTGCTGGGCTAGTCTGTCAGATGGTGTTTTAAGAGAACGTTGCTGAATCTCACTTCACCTGGCTAGATATGATTTTTTCTTTCTTTCACATTAGCCATAGGCACAGCCGTGACATCAGAAAAGTCCCTCTGGTGAAGCTTAAGGGGCTGTTTTGTTGGGAAGCTGGCTGTTTTAAAACAGTGAGCAAGAATTTGTTATGATTTTTATGGAACAATGTGTGTTTCTCAAGCCATTTTCTTGGGTGTGCATAATATCTCTTGCAGGAACTATCAAAAGAGGAATGTGATAAAGGGACCTGGCATGAAACTTACAGTCCGAAGTTTGGCAAGGTTGTAAGTAACAGAGCATGGGGCCTGTAAAACGGCTGGCTTTGTCTTTCGTAAGGATTCATGCAAACAGAAACTGCTGCAGTGTTTTTGGAAAGATACTGAACCTTCTGCTTCAGGTTTTAAGGGATTAGGAAAACACCCAGGGTGGGAGGCAGATTATCTCACATCTGTCTAAAGCAAGGCTTCTTGTGTCCCTGAAACATCTGGTAGGAGCTGTTGTAAGAAGAACAAACTAATTTATATGTGCATGTGTTTTTATAGCTCGTTAGCATGAGCTGGTACCATCGGGTGTTTTTGTAGCTGAATCAGAACCAGTGGTTTTCTGCAGCCCAGAGTACTCAAAATACGTTCCTCACTTTAAGAAGCTCTGTCCAAGTGACTGATTTTATTTTTCCCTTTGGCAGCTCTTTGGCATCTGAAGCAAGTTGCATTTTTTTAAGTTGACCTAAAACGAGAAGAATTTGTCACAGCAAGGAGTCGTAAGCAATTTCATTTTGAAAGAAAGAAAGTTCTGAACTGGAACAAAAGAGGTTTCATTTAGCTCTTGAACAGATTTTAAGCCTGAAAATGATGTTGGAAGGAAACTTGAACAAATTTAATATATAGTTGTGTAACCAAGAGTTCCTGAACCTTCTTTTTTCCTTGGTAGTGGAAAAGCTAACGATGGGATCAAGTTGGCTGTGCTAGCATTTGATTTGATGGAAAACATTTCTTGGCTCTAATTTTGACTGCTTTGTAGCCTTAAGGAGCAACTAATACATCAGGTTGGATAATAGTGTCTTATTTTCAGCTGGGATGAAATTGTTATCGTTAGAGTGCCTGGTATGATAGGAGAAAAACAATGTTGACAACGCACTGATGTTTACAGTTGCTGCTAAGCAGTGTTATACAGAGCCAAGGGCATTCACAATGAAAGGCCCAAGGAGTTGGAGGGAACAGAATTAGGACAACTGACTTAAACTGGTCAAAAGGATATCCTGTACAATATGACATCATGCAGAAGGACTAAGAACTCATCTCTTTCTGCCTTCTGCTGCTCAGAGGGCTAGGTGGGCATCCGTCGGGGGTGGTGAGCAATTGCTTGTGCGTGGTTCATTGGGCAATATTAGTGGTAGTTGAATGGTTGGATTAAATGATCTGAGAGGTCTTTTCCATCCATCATGATTCTATGATTAGAGATACTCTGCGGCGGGATGCTGATGTGCTGAGAGGTGGAAGGAGTAACCTTCTAAATAAAGGGTCAGGAAAGGCACAAGGGACAGCTTCATGAGACAGCATCCTTGCTATGACCAAATGTACAAATCAAACGTAACAAGCGGTAAAGTTGATCAACCAGCTACCTTTTCACTCTTCCTTTGTGCAGAGAAGTGATACATACAGAAGTACCACCTAAAGCCCACGAATTCACTAGGAAGAGGTAATTTTTTAAAATAAAGATCTGCTCACAGTGGTTTTCTTTCTTCAAGATCTAGTCTCCTGTTTAAAAGGCCGACCTCTGTTTGGAGGGGATACAATCTGTTTAGTTAATAGAAACGGATGAGCTGAATTTGAAAGGGATAGAAGGGAAGGGATGGAACATCTGAAGACTATGTTGTCATTAGTTTTATTTTAGTTAAAATGATTGTACGTGTTTAGTTTAAAATGGAGGAGAAAAAGTACTTTGAAATATAATTACATTTAACAGTCTCGTTGCTTTGTACTTTGTGCTATAAATTGCATTCCCAGCTGTTTTTCATCTCCTGCAATTTAAATAAGTAAACCTTTTGTTCTTAAACTCACTTAGTTCCTTCTAATTCTGTTGATGGACATCCATTTCTACTGCTTTATTTTATGTTAATATTTAACAATAGCATGCAGTTACCCCCCTGCTGGCCGCAGCCCCACCTCCTTTGTTTCTGAAGGCCTCTTTTTGCCTTGCTCTTTACTTTTATAGAAGAATCCCAACTTCCTCTCCCCGCATCTAGCAGGAGGAAGGTTTCTGCATAAACCAACACAAAATCCCTCGGAAAGGGCACAAGCCCCCAAGCGGGGAAGGTGGTGCTGGGCTGTCAGTTCCTTTTGTTCCTGGCTCAGATGGAAGCATGAAATGGATGATGCTTTGTGGGCCGGAGCAAAGCTGTGCCAAGGGAATGCAAATCAGCTAGGTGTGCCCAGGTAATTTAAAATGCTCACGCTGGCAGCTTTTCTGCATGAGTAAAGCTGCTTAATTGATGCGTTTTCTCCACTTTCTTTTCTTGACAAGTTGATTCGAATTGAAATGGTCTGTAACAAGGCTGTCATGGGTCCTAGGGACAAGTAAACCCTCTCCTGGAGGTGGAAAACAGCACGTTTTCTATTTCTCTCTGAGCAGAGGCAGGTGTGTCAGCAGCTGACAGCTTTAGCTGGGCTGCAGCATCCACCTGCAGCCCATGGCATGCCCTCGCCCTGGTGCCTCCTGAAGCAGGGTGCAGGCCTTCAGGTGGGAGACAGTGGCATCTTTGCAGCTGTTCTGCTTCCCCTGAGTTTGCACGAGGAACCTGAGAGCAGTGTGAGCGTGACGGGCGCTTTGCGTTTCCCCCTCCTCCACCCTTCCAGATAAAGCTTATTTTTAATGTGCTCAGCCGTGGGGTTTGACAGGAGTGCAACATGGCGGAGACCTGAGTCCAGGAGCAACAAAGGCAGCACTGGGCATTTCAGCCACTGCCTTTGAAACAGGCCTTGCAAATAATGGGGTTGGGAAGCCCCACTGTTCAGCCTTCTTTATAGTGTTAATATACTGTCCAGAAAGAAGAGAAGCAAGAAATTGCTCAGATTTCATCTCTCAGATTTCATCTCGCATCTAGAGTGCCGCAACAAATCAAACTGAAATGGGCCCCTTCGTGGCTTCGGTGCTGCCATGCTGAGCTGCCCTGGGCCCCTTCTCCCCCCACTTTGCTGGAGGTTATAATGCTGAGGGAGCACTCAAAGCAGGCTGGTTGGAGGCAAATGCACAACTGTCCTGTAAAGGATGGGCTCTACTCTGAAATGAACTAGTTCATAGCATGTCATGTTGAGGTTGGAAAAGCCTCTGCTGCATGGCTGTCCCCAGGACACATCTAGCTTCCCTTTGGTGTACAGGGGCAATTCTTGCTAAAATAAAACTAAAACATGAAAATGAGAGGTGGGTTTAGAGGAGGCAGAGTTCCTGTCTGGCTGTAGCCTTTAGCCCAGGTTTCAGGGTTTCCCAGTGATAACAATGTTTGATCATTACTGCTTGTAAGAAAATACTACTTTAATGGTGCAAACTCTTCAGCTGTGCTTACAAACATTGTCATTTTTGATGCTTTATAATATTAGTGAAGTTTGAAATTGTAGGGCCTTTCTTCAGGGATGCTTTGCAAAGAGTGCTGAAAGTCCAGGAGGGCAGATGTGGATATCGTGCATCGAGTTATGCATTAGTAGTGGATAAGAGTAGTAGACACACTTAACTTTAGGAAGAATTAAAAAATATACATAGTCAAACGTACATAGAAGGTAGTCAGTTTAAAGGGGAACAATGGTAATCAAAAGAAATTGCAGCATTTCATGTTCATTTGATTCATTTCACATCTACAAAGTAGAAAAATTCTGGCACTTGCATTAATTTAAAGACTGCTTGCATTAATAATCTTCTTCACTCTCCCAATACATTTTAGCAACTGAAATGCGTTCTCATGTTGCAAAAGACACCTGATGGTCTTCAACAGCTTCCTTCTTATCTTTCACAATTAACAAATCAATTTTTTTCTTCAGTCCTTTTGCAGCCAGGAGTATTTTGTGCTCAGAAGGCCGGGAAACTTATGCCAGCAGACTGTCTTGCCAATTGGAATTCCTCAGGGCACTGAGAAATGCTGAAAACAGGGACTTCTGCCACTAGTTTGACTGATTGCCTGAGGATTTGGAGCTGCAGCTTTATGGCATCCTTTCCTGAGAAGTGTAACATGGGGGAGAGGGAGAACACGTGCTTGTGTGTTCACATCTGGCATTAACATATAAAATTTGAGGCATATAAAATTTCTTCCCGTACAACTAAATTAAAAACCTGTGGCATAAGGTAAACTGACAAGTGCAAAACTTCTTGGGTGGGAAACTCTAAATGGTTACAAATGTCTCCTGAAATCTGCTTCTGGGGGAGTGTTTTGGAGCAGGGCTGTCTCCAGGCTCACTGCTTAACTCTGTCAGGGAGAGCCGTCCCATTGCCAGGATCAGAGAGCAGATGCAGGCTGCAGAGCTGTGTGTGTAGTATCGGCTCATCTCAGCTCTCACTGGCAAAGAGGACTGGGCAGCTGCTGGTGGGTAAGGATGAACACGCTGGTAGCTATTGACTCACAGGCACATTGCCTCTGTATTGGACAACATGCTTCCAGTTTGAATGTGTAAGATTTGGGATGCCTCAGCTGAAGTGGTGCACCAGTCTCTGTCCCTTCTGTCCCTTCAGACCTCGTTTCTTATTAGATTCATTTTTTCCTATTTGTGTCTGAGGGGGACCAAATCTAAATAGCCTAGGCTCTGTGTTGGCTTTTATGGTGATGCCAGCCCCAGCCACTAATGCAGAGAAACAGAATTGTATGCAGGATTGTGTGAACCACAAATAAACTTGAAGTCAATTTGAAGTGCTACAGCAGAATGAGGCCATATTCATCTCTCCAGCACTGACCCATCTCTGCTGAGGCAGGGGAAAGTTGCATCAGAGCATGTCCAGCCTTGGGCTCCTCTTTAGACTGGAATTAGGTTGTGTAGCCTATGCTGTGTTCAAAGAGCAACACAGCTTCTGTTATAAGTGCATACTGGCTCCCTCTTGATACTAGCCTCTATTTTCCCTTGTCTGTGCTGTGTTACCATGCAAGTGTTACATCTATATTAATTTTGTTGATTGTATTAGCAATCCTGCCACTTACAGTACTCGTGTTGGAAATACAGTCCTATGTGAAGGCACTTAGAAAGATGTGTTATGGCTGTAGAGACCCAAGTGATCAATAGCTTTTAGATTACTGTGTCACTAAACAGCAGGCTGAGACATGGAAAGGCACTGTTAGTTTAGGGATGAGAGATTTTTAGAAAATAAATCAATAGTGAATACAGGCAGATTGGTTTCCAGTTCAAATAATTCCAAGAAATATAAAGCCCAGGGGAAACTATTCCATTCATACTTGGAAATAAACAACATGTGCTTGCTTTCATTTATGCATTTGGGTCAGTACTGTTGAAAATGGAGAGGGAGCCATAGAAATGGGGAACCTGGGCTCTACTTTGAAGTCTCCCAGGGACACCTCCATCTCCTCCCATTATCTCCCTTTGGAGCTAACAGCCTCCGATTTGGCTCTGTGCACAGGGACTGGCTGGCGTAGTTCCCAGTTGGAGCCCTTTTGAGGCTAGCAGAAATGTAAGCAATAATAAACATTCAGGAAGATGATTTTGCTTTCAGAACACCTTTCTTTTTAATGCTCAAGTGGCCGTGTTCTAAATGATTATTGGTAGCTGTCAGATAACAGCTGTGTGCTGGGCGGCCGACTCCTGTTTATGCAGTAGTGACTGAAGAAGGCACACGGCTCCTTAAGGAGGCCAATTGGACAAGTGTACTTGAAGGAAGAAGTGAGAGATGATGTCCTGTCATGTGATTCTGTTTCTTCTTGACCAAGCAGAAGGATGCTGGATGCTCTTATCTGTCTTCAGCATCTCTGCTTAGCAAAGGTGGTTTTCTGGCAGTGACGGAGGGATGGAGTGTACTTTGGCCCAAGGTCTGGGCGTTAAGTCCTTTCCTGAGCTGGATGTGTGTCTCATACAACACACAACCTCGCCACCTGGCCTGGATGGGATCCAGATGCCAAATGGAGAAGATAATATTCTCTTTTCTCAAAAGTACAAAGGCTAATTATTTTTGAGACGCTGAGATAAGGGGAGCTGCATAAGCATCTAAGAAAAATAGACTTGTTCTGCCACATTCAGTGGCAGAACTTTTAATGGGAGCAAGATCTGGGCCTCATCTGATAAAGAACTTCATCTGGATTGCATATGGGGGTGAGCATTAAAGGACCCATCTAAGGATCTCCCCTCTGGAGTGCGTCTATAAAAGACCCTCTGTAGTTCTGTTCAAAGCTCACAGTGATGCCAGTCTCCTCAGGACAATTCACTTAGATCATTCAGAAACTCTTTCTTGTCGAAGCCCTGACACTCTTCCCCCAGTGGAAGAATGTGGTTGAAACTCCCATGCAGGGAAGGCTGGAGATTTGTTTTTTATTTGAACCCAAAACATTAACAAATTGGACACACGTGCTTTGAGACATGAGCCTGCTCTCTTAAGCCAATACAAACTCTCCTTGATCCCAGCAGGATCAAGCTCTTGAATATTGCTTTTGTACCTTTTTAGAATATGTGCCTTTGAATGAAATGGCTGGTGATAAACTCATTCTGGATTTGTCTTTCTTGACCAATATGCAGCCAGAGAGGTTTGCAGACCCTCTTTCATGGGACAAGGGACTCTGAGGTCTAATTGCTGGACAAAGGACCGAGGGCAGGTATCCCTGAGCCTTCTCTTGAGGCATGCTGTTTTGCATGTGAAAGTCAGTGCTCCACGTTAACGTTTTTCAGTACTTAAACACCTAGTGCTCTTGTCAGACTTGCCCCTGCTGGTGAAGTGCTTCTGCTCATATAAGTGTGATTTTCTTCCTCTTCATGCTAACATACTGACAGGTGAGTATTATATGTGTAGGAAGCCATTCAGCAGGAACATATGCCTTGAATATGTTAGAATTCCTTGTAAGTCGCTTGATCAGTGTAGAGTATTTGCGTCCCCCCTGTAACTTTGCCCTAAATTCATATTCATCAACAGAGGTTGCTCGGTGCTTAATGGGACACTCGTGCATTGAGTGAAGGGAAGGGACAATACGCAAACAGGGTGAAGAATGAGGACAAATGTAGATGAACTTCCTCAAACAGGCACAAAATGCTCATTCCTGAATAAAAAATGTGAAAAGGTCAAGTGCCCCCAGAGGTTTCTATTGTGACAGGCACTTAACCCCTTCACTCCTGGTTATCTGCTTCAGCTGCTGGGCCACTCAGTGCACAAGTGCCATTAGCATCAGTGGAATGTGGGGCCAGAGAGCGGCGCATGGATATGGCTGGTGAGACCCACCTCCCTTCCAGGCATGGGGTGAGGAGGAAATAATCCTTGTGGACGCTGACCCTGTCAGGAGTTGTGTCTAGAGATAATTATTTCCTAACATGTAACCTTTTCATGGTCAATTGCCTCAGTATATTAGACAGAAATGTGATTTCCTTCTATCTTCAGACACACAAGATCTCATCCTTCCCTCTTGAAAGATGTAACTTAGCAAACGCACAGACAACCCAGTGCTCTCCAGCATCTATTTTTCCTGTTTTGCTTAAATGGAAAAGAGATCTGCTGCTTTTCCTTGCCACCGAGCAGAAGGGATGCAGAATATAGGCCCATTCCCATGCTTTTTGGCAGGCAGGGCTCTGCCTTTAAGAATTTAATACTAATCAGGCAACTGTTGGTGTTTAGCAATCTTCTGCTCCACCAGATTTATCTTATGTTGATGGAATCTGTTTACCTTTTGCTTGCTTGTGATGCTTCAGTGTGTGCCCCTTGACACATCACCAAGGCATCAGAAGAGGCAAGATCAGCAGAGTATGTCAGTACAGCCGCTCGGAAGGCATCGGGTTTGATGCAGTCAGGAATATCAGAATGGGCAGCCAGGGGTGAAGGCAGTTCTCTTGTGTGACCCCATGAGCCCACCCCACTTCTGCCCGAAGTGCAGCAACTGGGGGCTGCCACAGAGTGCTCCTGGAAGGACGCTGTTCCTCCTTCTTCAGCCATGTGCTCCTCCTTGCTTCTTGGGGTTACAGTGTGTTCAGCAGAGACGAGGGCACATCACCCAGAGCTGGTCCCTTTGGGGAACAACCTAAGCAAATTTACCCTCCTAACCATTTGGAGACAGTTCGTCCTGCTCAGCACAGTCCAACACAGTGTTATAAAGCCAGACAGCGCTGCAGAGCATGTTCCATAGTCAATATTTTCACAACATCCTTCTTGCTTCGTAACAAGATCTAATTGGTTTGGAAAACTCAAAACTAGGTCAGTTTGCCACTGGGCCTTGTAAGACTTTAGCTAAATCTCTAGACTTTTGTTGGAAGTTAATTTGAGCCAGACTTAGGAAAAATATATATTAATACACCCATGGTCTCACGTGAGAAACTTGTAGGCAGCGATTTGGGATTCAGGGCCATACTCGTATTCCTAAGACTAAATTCAAAGCCGTCGTTTAAAAGCAAGCTTGCACACGCGTATGTCCTGATCTTTAATTAGGCAAAACTCCCACTGACATCAATAGGAGTTTGACTTGAATAAGAACTGCAGGATCAGGTCCATAATTTGGTACCTGGGATTTGATTAAGCAGCTAAATTACTAGAACAGTTTCCCCATGAGTATAATTGCCTAATTAATTTTTAAAATAGCTAAGTTCAGCACTGAATATGGTGTACCTCTTGCCACACGAAATGTATGCTGTTTAATGCAAGTTGATGGAGCTATTTGCAGGAGTCTGTAGAGTTTATTTTACTGTTAAGTAGTACTGTTTATTTAAAGTTCAAAATTAGTCACCATTGTATTATAATAGATTTCAGAAAAGATGTTCTTGTAATGGAATTCGCTCATTCTTAGTTTGGCTGTTGGCCCTTCAAATGCATTTTGAAGAGCTGTGCTCCAGTATCTCCTAATTCCCGTGTTCTGACTCCAGTGATTCATTTCACAGATGGGAAAACACTGGGGGAGGATATATTCTCCAACAGGAGTTCTAAATTCAACGTTTTGGAAGGTTTTTGCCCTGTATTGTGGTTGTTTTTCTTTCTAGTGCCACATCTCTCTTCCTCTCTCTCTACATTTATGTATATCTCTATATAACATAGATATATATCAATATTACTCTCTATATATTGTGTATATCTATACACATATATATGTATGTATATATACATATAATATAGATATATATTATATATTATATAATATATAATATATATCTATATTATTGTGATTTACTGTAATAATAATATGGAGATAGATGAGAATATAGCTATGCTATATATTCTATTATATATATATATAAAAGAATGTAGTATTTGCTTCTGTTGAAGTTCCAGTCTAACCTTGTAGGTTGTAGTCGCTGTAGAAGGACTGGATTTCACAACTAAAAGATTAAAAACAAAGCAAAACAAAAAATCTTTTTCTATAAATGGGATAGAGCCATCATAGCACAGGCTTCCTAAGTGGAAGAAATATCAGGAGGGATTTGCAGTACTGAAAAGTAGAAGCTGTTCTACCTAAGTGTATGCATGCGTGCCTGTGTGTGTTTATGCATGTGTGTCTGTGTATATAGACATAAATAATTAGACTTGTAGTTGGCATAACGCATAATGCCTGCTCTTGCTGTTGACAGTTACTTAATAATGCACGCTCTCCCATTCTCTCCAGCTGAATTCTTAAGGCATTACCATGGGAATTTTCCCTTTCTGGGGATTGTAACAGAGCTCTAGGACTAGTTGTTTTTGTGATGTGCTTCTTGACTGGCTGGAGCGGCCCTTATTCAGGAACTCCATCCAAGCATCTCCTGCAGAGAATGAAACCATCAGCTGTCCTCGAAGCAGTGCTCCATACTGCGGTGACACACAACGGTGAGTCTTGTGGTGGTGGGATCTTGGATTTTAACGTGCTCAAAGCAGAGCCAGGAGCGTCCATCTCAGCGTATGGCTGTGTGAAGTGGGATCCATCAAATGCGTCCTTCGGAGAGGTAGGCTTGAAGCTGTTAGCAACCACGCTGCTCCTTTTGCAGGCTCTGAGAGTACTTGGTGGGTAAACACGGTGTGGCTCTGAGGCTGCAGCCACAGGCTGAAATTGGCTGAGCTTTGCAGCCTCGATGTCTTCCTAAATGATAGCATTTTTCTCATCTGCCAATGTCACAGCCTCACCTGCAAAATGGGCAGTCGTGTGAAAATTAGCCATCACGTCCACCCAAAGCGATGAGATGATTTTAAAAATTGGAAGGCTATCTTTTCTCTTCAAATTGAAGTCATTTTGAAGGCTGCCCTGCTGTACTGGCTTGCCAGTTTTTATTTTGCATTCAGCTCTTGTTTTCAAGATTCTGCGAGGGAAGGGAATACAATGAACCTCAACTTTCAGCCTTTGTTTAAAAAGAAAATAGCTAACTGTCTTGCAGCCTCTTGATTTCCACAGCTGAAATTCCCTGAAACATCATGGCTTAGTATGATTAGTGATGACTGTTGTTTAGAAGTGATGAATACTGATGTATTTACTCTGGATCCTAAAATTTGGAGATGCATTGATTTACTTTAATTTTTTTCCCCACTCATTTGCTGGTGGTGAATCTCAGCAAAAACGGAGTGCACTCCTCTGTTACGGGAACGTGAAACGTAAGAAAGGAGTGTGAAGTCTACTTTCAATTCTGACTTCACTTTGTCTCCCACAGCTTGGGAAGCATTGCACCCCTCTCTCGGTGGCACTCTGACCTCCTCTAGTGGTGGATGGGCCACAGAGAGCCTCTCTGCTGCCTGGCAGGGATGGCTCTGCCCTGGGGTGACGTGTCTCAGGGATCTGGTGATCAGAGACCCACTGGGCTGGGAGGTTTCCAATTCAGCTGTGTTTTCACCTTCTGCCATGATTTCTCCTTTGGACAACGCCAGGAGCTCCTTGACAGCACGCGTCGTCCGGAGGGATGTGGGATGGAGGGCTGACAGATCCCATTAGCTATGCCTATTTTTAGTCTGGGTTTCTGAAATGTGAAAGCAGCAAGGAACAAACACCAAGAATTTTGTTTCTTTCTCGGTCTCCCTCCCCTCCTCTTAAGAAAAAAGTAAATCTGAAACAGAAAAAAGCAAACACGGGGAAAAGAGCCAAGTTTCCATTTCTCCTCAAAATTCATAGGCTCCTTTCTGTAATTGTGGATGCTTGAAAAATCAAGAGTAACAGCACAAAGGAGAGATCTCTGTGTGTCTTGTTTTCCTTATTGTCTTGGCTCACTTGACCCTGTTGGGGATGTGCCCTTTCATTGTATACTGCTGTTGGGCCTGGGAGAGGAAACAAAGAGGAATGAGCTCTGTATAAGCCTGCGGCGAGACCAGGGATGGCTGAGTTGGCAGCCCAGCCCTCGATGCGGTGCGTTGTGTAGGGATGCACAACCAGGGTGCTCTGTTCCCCTTTGCCAGGAGCACTGCTGACCTTGTGACACCCAGAGGGGACTATCTGCTGTCCTACCAGTGATGAGGAATGGGCACAGCTCTGCTGGGCTCAAGGAGAGAGAAACACTGAGCTTTCAAGAGCTGCTGAACTGCATCCCACTACAACATGAGGGTGAGAGACTGGTTCTCCTGTGGTCCCTTTCACTGAGCAGAAAGTGAGGTGCTGCAGTCCAAGGATCTTCACCACAGCTCTGAAGTGTTGTCTCATTATCCATGGTTTAGTGTGTAAGGAAGTGGAGATGGATTTACTCAAAGCCATACAGAGGAGGAGTGGCAGGACTGGATATAGAGGCTTCTGCCTCTGCTGGGCTCTTACTTTCAAGGGAGAAAATAAGATTTTGTGTCTTAAAATTGCACTCCTGCTAAGCTTGCTTATTGATGGTGGTTTGGGTACCTTTTGGATGGAGCTGAGAGCTTTGAGTCCCTGCAGATATCATCAGGGCTAGCTGGTTCCTAACTGTCCTATATGGAAGAATAAGGATTCTGGCACTGCTGCCATCCATTGCTTGCATCAGGAAAGATCAATTCTACTTGAAAAATCTTTCTCAATTTTGCATCTTTACCAATTTCAGAGGATTCAGGTCTCTTTCATTTCTTGGGAGAGAGTTTAGGGAGTGTTTAAACTGAAGACCTACAGGGAGTAGCAATGCTAGGAAGTTTCCTAAGCCCCAGGCAAAAACTAAATATCAGTATATTTCAGTCTGCCTGGAATGTTTGAGGAACTTCTTTTTTATCTTAACGTGGTTAGAGACCCTGGAGAGAAATACAAGTCCCATTCTTCTCCCTCTAAAATAAAACAGGAGCAAATATGTATTGTTGCTGCATTTTAGTACTCTTTGTTTTGTTTTGTTATTCTTTACCCCACTATTAAGTACTTTTAAGTTGGTCTAATCCTTGGAGTGCAAACAAATTTATATTTAAGTCTACCATGATCACTCTCTCCGATCACCCCTGTGAAACAGGCAACAGGATTTTCCTAAAAATAATTATTTTCCATTTGAACGAGGGTGCTTTTCACTTTGTCTTCATTGAAATACTGTAGCATTGGATCTGCATCACTATTACCTGTGGTGAATGAATGACTTCTAGCCCAGTCCGGCTGTGTTTAACTTTAGATTCTGTTAGGTCTTTGCCAGACTGGGAAGCTCTGTTATCTGTTTAGTTCCCACGTAGGTGTGTATGAACCTATGCTTTGATAAGCTAATTAGACTGAGATCTCTCACTAAAATGCCTGTCCCATCCTTTAATCAGCTGTGTGACTGCTTTCAGCTGCTCTGGTTTTAAGGAGGTATTTTCTCTTTTTACCTCTCTACCAGCTCCATCTGTGGTTTGCCTTTCAGTCTCTTTAGAGCTGTGACTGTGCGCACTTCTGTTATCCAGGACCTGAGGGGGCTTCTGGGTACTGCCTTAATAAATATGTTAAACAGCAAAGCCCAAAAGAGATGCTGCTTTACCAATATCAAGGTGTACCAGTGAACAAACTGAGAGCAGACCCTGTTAGCCTCTCCCCTTGCTTAGCCA
This sequence comes from Tetrao urogallus, assembly GCF_951394365.1. Taxonomy (NCBI): domain Eukaryota; kingdom Metazoa; phylum Chordata; class Aves; order Galliformes; family Phasianidae; genus Tetrao; species Tetrao urogallus. The sequence goes on along the minus strand of NC_136826.1, from coordinate 14,594,895 downwards.
GCTGGGGGCATGGGAGATGCTTTAAAGATGCACTGTGGCAAAATTATCATCGTATTTACCTTATTGGTAGTCAGAATCTGTGGCCCTTCGATGTTATATGGATTATTTTTTACCTTTTTTTTTTTTTTTTTTCCTCCCCTCTGAAAAATGCTGCTGCTGCCTTGGAAGATGTGAGATCCCCAAAGCTTGCCAAGGCAGAAGAGCTCAGGGAGCTCTCAAAGGATGTTGCTGCTTTTCGCTCTAACCTCTTACAGTCTCTACCTTCCCTCTGTTCTCTTTTCTTTCTTTGCTAGCAAGGCACTGTGTGCAGTCTTCTGTGAACCTTCATGGGCCAGATTTCTCCCTGGTGCTTTTTTTCCTCCTCAGTAGCTGCAGAAGAGGCAGTGGATCTGAGGGGAAGATGCATTTTATGATTTATGACACTTTATAAATTGCGTTCCGCTGCAGGATTGACAGAGCTGGAGACTGAAGTCCACTCAGGACTGGGGATGGACCTACCTGTGGTCCCTGTGCCTTGGGGCCACTTGTGGAGTGAGTGGGGCAGCCTCTGCTTGCCTAATCCTTGCTCTCCTGCTTGATCTGCCCCAGGGCAGGATGGGGATTAGTGCCAGGTGAGGCCGGATCCATCTCTGCTGAGAGCTGTGTTGAGCACAGCGGTGCATTTCACGTCATTGGTATCTGTCCAGAAGCTACGGGAGGGCTGACGCATGTGACCAGGCTCTGTTATCCAGCTGTTGATCTAAAGCCAGGCTTATTTTGACAACCCCACCTCCTCTTCCATGGGTTGCCTCCTGATGGCAGGGGTGTCAGCAGTTTCCCAATGTGAAGGAGTTGGGTTTTATTCCGCATTCCCCTGGCACTCGCATGCTCCGTTAGATACTTCAAACAGGGCTCTTTCCCACGGTTCTGCTGTGCTCATCCCTGCCTCTGCCCCTTTCTTGCCTGTAGCCTCAGGGCTGCAGCTCTCCAGCCATCTATTTATATGGCCCTCATTTGTCTTAGTCTTTTTGGCACTTATATGACTCCCATTGGCCCCGGACCTGAATGCCCCCCAATCTTTAATATATTTATCTTCACACGTGCAGACGCACATGCATACCTGTGAGGTCAGGAAGTACCATTACTCCTGTTGTACAGATGGAGAACATTAAATGGCAATTGGCTAAACTGGGAGCAGGTGGTGGTGCAGGAAGGCAATGTACACTGTAGTACAGAAAATGACATCACAAGAGATGGTTTGTCAGCCACAGTGCAGTGTTGGAAACGCAGGTCTCACCACTCAGGCTTGAGCGTTGCAACCAACGGACTGCAAGGTCCTGCTCGCTCTACCCCTGTTCTGGCCTTTTCAGTCTTGAATCTTGTTTTAAAATCAAAGTTGTCCTTGTGATACAATTTCAGATAGGAAGTGCTTCTTTAGAATCGCCCAATCAGGATGGAAGCAAAGGTTGGAGTCCTTATAGTTTGAAGCAAATGATGCTTTAATGGCAGGATGCTCTTGTTCACTGGCTCCGTGGTTCTTGGGGGGTTTACACCTCCCTCTTCTCCATGGCTCCAAGGTAGGGATGAGTCCAGCAGTCCACACTGCAGCCATTGGCTCTGGGTTGCTTTGTTTTCTTAGGGTACTCTGGATATTTGGCAGCTAATACACAGAACACTATTCCTTGGCAGTAGCTTTCCACTAGAGTTTCCCAAAGATGGCAATGCTGCCAAGCTTATCTCCAAATGCACTGCAAACTCACAGTAGTGTCTTCAGTATAGAGACAGTGCTCATTGCACTTATGGTGCTACATCAAAACCCACAGAGGTCAGGTCCAGTTCTTCTGAAGCCAACAGTGTCTCCTCCTGTGTCTAAAGCTGACTGAGCAAAGCACTCTGCTGAGCACAACCACATGCCCAGAGCGGTGTGCAAGCTGCAAGGGGAGAAGTCAGGTGGCTGCTTCCTGGGCCCATGCCTGGCCAATAGACCACAGTGCTTAATTAGTGTGGCAGCTGTTCTCTGTTAGCAAGGCTTTCCTTAGGCACCTGCGCTAATGTTCTTGGTAGCAGTTAAGGAGAAAAAGGAGGAGGAAATTGCATCTATATTTAATTAATACTGCATTCATATTTTATTGCGGAGAGCCCTTAGGTGCAGGAAGATTCTCAGTGAGAACAATTGCTTTTGAGTGGTGAAGCTGTTGTGTGGTGCTGGGAAGAACTTTGGCATTAAAAGCAAACCCAAATTCCTTCCAGAGTAACCTGGGGAAGCTCAGAAAGCCTCTGCTACTCACCTCCCAGCCTCAGGCTGCAAGGCAAGTGGTAAATTTGCTGATAATTCATATTCGATTAGCTTTAATATGTTCTAATTCACCAGTAGGAGTGAGAGAGGCTTGGTGGGCTGCAGACAGATATCGTACTGATTAGCTTTTCCTTTTGATAAGCTGCCAGGCTTGGAGAGGTTCCCTTTCCATTCTCCCTCTTCCAGCTGTGCACTGCATTCCTTCTACTCTGTCTCCAAACCCTAGCGAGGAGATGCAAGGTGCTGTTAACACAGCCATCGTGTTGCTGCCCTGTGCAGTTGGAGTGATGGTGGCTCCGAGGTGGCCCATGGGGCTGGCAGGTATTTTGGTGGCAGTCCATGGAGTCAGGAACGTGCAGGTAGTGCCCTTTTGCTGGAAGGCAATAGCCCAAACCTCTTACAAAATGATGCACGCACCCTCATGAGGTGTCATTGTTTCACGTACTCAGCACGCAGCGTTGTTCTGCTTGTTGTTTGCAAAACACATTGCGTCTTATTTTCCAAAATGGAGTTATATGCGGTGGCTTTCACTATTATGAAAACGTGCAGAAGTGTGTTATTCAAATAAAACTAAGTAAAACGTAGTTTGTAAGTCCTCCTCCTCCTTTCATCAGCTCCACAGCTTCTCCAGAAGTCAGAAAGGAGATCCGAAGTCAGCAGTGTTTACGGAAAGGAGCGATTCTGCCTTCCTACAACTACAAAAGAAACATTTGTTGCCTCAGATAACTCCTGAGCAAACTGCTGTCAAAACAATTAGTGTTATTTTACTATTATCCTCCTATTTGAGAGTAAATAGCCATTTCATGAATATGTTAATTACCCGGTAGGTGCAGGAGATAAGTGCGTGCTATGCCACCACAAATGATAAAGCTTCTGTTGTAGACAAACATCTCCAGGAATGATTTTTCCCAGCCACTGGGGTCAGGTGATTGCGGTTCAGCTGCTCATAACCAGACTCGTTTTAGGTTGAGAACTCAAAGATTTAACAAAAGTCACATCACTGTGCAAATGAGGGTGGTTTTCATGGTTTTTTTTGGTGGTTTTTTTTTTTCCCTTAAAGGAAAAGCAGGCAGGCCAGTGGTCAGGGCTGAGTCCCTGTGTGAATGGGTGGTATATTTAAATGTAAATAACAGTGGGTTATTCCATTTAAATTCCATTCCGCAGGGCAGAAATTATTTGTGGGTTTATCTGCCAGTAGAACTGCAGGTTACCAGATAGATGTGTTTGTTTATTTCTTATGTTGCACCAATATTTATTGTAGCAGAAGCGTGATTATATTGGCTCTGTAGAAGCAGAGCTTTCCTTTTGGAGATGTGTACATTTGGAGGGGGGGGAAGAAGTAAAACAACAAAAAAAAATCAATATTCTGAAAAGTTGAATGCGCCATTGTGCCAGATAATTAAAATGTAAATTTAAGTATCTATGCCCGCTTTGTGATTTTTTTAATACTTTTAAGTTAGTTGTCTTTTAAAACATGTGGTCAGCTGTTGTATTCACATATGGTCAAATGATCAAAGTCTGAACTCCTCTCTAATTGTCCCCTGCTGCTTGTCTGCTCTGTCCATGATCAAGGCCTCAGCAGGTGATAAGAAAGGCATGAGAACAGGCTGGAAGGAGAATGAACTACTGAGGGGCCCAAGCTGAAAGAAATAAAGACTTCCAGTACATCACCCTGACAGTAAAGAACCAAGAAAAAGTGAAGACTGGTTAGTTCTTATTTTTTTCTTTCTTTCTTTCTTGCCTTTTTTCCCCCCTTGCTCACAGATCTGCGTGTATTATTTTGAGAGGCAAAATGCAAATGCGGCCGTCTCTGTGTATTCTCAGCTCGTATAAAAGGCCGAACCAAACAGCCCGCTGCAGACGTGTTTATTTACTTGCTAGGAGGAGGAAGCTGCTAAGTCACACAGTTTATAGTATTTCACATGTTTGTGGAAATCATTGCGATTCTTTTCACTTGTGCTTGTCATTGTTTGCCCGGAGTTCACTTTGCCAGATGGTTCTTTATTGTCACTGGTGTCCACACCTCGCTCTTGCATCGCTTCAAGACCAAATGGTGTGAAGAGCTTTAATACTTAGAGGATTTAGTAAAAGTAAATCCACACTTTGTGGAAGGTTCATTCTCAGCTATTCAAGCAGGTCTAGCACTGATTCAGGGAGGGAGTAGCTGACCCAAGGAATGAAGAAAGGATGAAATAAATGGATTGGCTTTGCCATTCCTGTTTGTGTCCTGCTCTCTTGCAGTCAAAATGTAAATGGAAAATAAAGAATCAATATCAGGTTTAGAATGAGGAGTTAACACTTAAAGAAAGGAAGGCACGCTGTCAGATTTCTCTTAATTTTAATTTTTACTTGTGCTTAACAGGGAAAACTGTTGGCTGTGTTTCTTAAGCTAAATTTCTCAGGCTTGCAGTAATGTATTTGTATGCATCATGTTTCCGCAACCACGTGAGGATTAATTTTTTACATGAATTTGCATGCAAATAGAGTACTCCCTTTTGGCTTCTGTGGAGTTGTTTCTTGATGTTTGCAAACACTGTCACTCAGATGCGAGGAGTGCGGTTGCCCCATTTTACAGATGAAGAGGCAGTGGCTGATTGAGAAAGGAGTGAATACTGTGTGGGTTCTTTCTGATATGTAGGGCTGTGGGGCAACTTATGTCATTAAGAAAAACAGGTGTGAGTAGCTACTGCCCTAATTTTGTGGGTAGCTGAAGCCTGTTTGTACAAATGGCTAAAGAACGGATGGAGAGGCGATGTACCAAGTGTGTCTGTGCATGGATAAGGGAGTGCTTTAGCAGGCAGCAGGTGTGAGAGGATTTAGAAGTTATTATGGGAAAATCCTTGCAGCAATCAGACTACTACTTGGTTGCTGTAAAATAGGCAAACAGGTTAATGGGGTAAGTCCACAGAGGAAAGCGCGCATCGCAGCTCTGCTGTCGGCCCTATGAGGAGGCAGAGCTGTGTTCGGTACCCTCGGGTTTTCCGGTGGCTTACCTCATAGGCTGCATGGGTTTTGGTCAGGATGTTCTCAGAGTGGGTTTGTGGTGGGAGGGAAGACATCTCGTAACTGCAGGGAGCAAAAGGTGGTGGGGAAAGAGCAATGCAGCCTTGTCTCTGCACAGGGCAAAGGGTGAGAGAGACCTGAGACAAAGGTTTTAGACCGTTTTGACCGTGAAGATCTGTGGAAGGGGAGGGCCCCAGTCCTGCCGGGATCTCTGCTGGAGAGTGTCTGCTTCAGCAGTGACCCACAGAAGTGAAGTGCCCCATGGAAATCTCGGTGCTTTCCTTCCCTCCCTCCTGCCTTCCCTTCGAGGGCATGGGCTGGTTCCACTTGGTCATGCTCAAGTGACTTCCTGAGCTGGGGTCGGTGGAAGTGCACTGCGAGGAGGTGAAGTGCCCACTGCAAGCTGCTTTTAACGTGAGAATCAGTGGAGCTGCTTGCTTCAGAGTGCAGTAAACAGCAAGGCTGCCAAGCGAGGGCAGTGAAGCAGGGTGTATAAATGAGCTTAAGAGACAGCTCAGGGTTTTATGCGGGGCTGGGTGGGGAGGTGGAAAGATGTGTCAGAGGAGAGAGGAGGAGATAAACAGAGCAGGCAGACTTCTTAGGCAGAGTGGTGTTGTTTTTCTTTCTTCCTACTAATAATTCTTCATAGCAAAGGTGTAGTGTATCAAATACAGGGAGGTGTATTCTTTATGTTTCATATACACATTAAGGCTCTGTTATTTGTAAAATACAGGCTGGTAGCCTGGCATGATCTCTAAGGTTGTCTTGGTCACACAAACCATGCACAGTTTAAGTGCAACCTGGAAGGATAATGCTGCATTTCTTTCTATTCACTTAATGGCCCAAAGAGTCTGCTGTGGCAGAAGCCCCGAACTGGCTGTCACCACTTCTCCTATTAAAATACCTGGTGTATATTTGCTGCAGCAACCCTGGCAAGGACTGTGCATTATGCTTTCCACTCCACCTTGATGACTGCTGTGTAATTGCAGCTTCTATCTGTGCTGCTAAATGTAAAAGGTTTTGTTTTTAAGAGGAATTGCTGTATTTACTTTGCTTTTCTCTGGCAGTCCTACTACACACATTCAGCTCCCTGTTAAATACCCTTGCCTGGTGTAGGCTGAGTGATGGTGTGTGATCTGTGGGCTGTTCGCATCGCACACACCTGAGATGAGGTGGGGTTTTATCAGCTAAAATGGTTGGCTCCTGCCTGGTGAGTCTGGGTTGGCACTCAGTTCCTTTGCCTTCATACCAGGGTCTAAGATGATCTGTAGGGAATGTGAGAGTAAACAGAGGTGAGTATTGGGAATTTCCTTTCCATGTTAGGGCATCTCATATCCTATGTACCACTGGACCTGTTCCTCTGCGGGATGCTGCTGGTTGAGAGATGATATACCACCCTTCTGTCAGGATTTGCCATGCCCTAATGGCGTTCTTGTAAATATTTATTATCTATAACATCCAGGAGATGGAAAGACCTACTGTGATGGGGGGTACACAGTGGGAATAGAGCCAATCAAATTTAACTAGCTTGCAAATTCCAGCCTCTGACATTTGGTCCTGGGTTTCCTTGGGAATAAAATTAGCAATGCCAAAGGAAGCTGGTGAGAATCCCTTTTACTTCTGGGACTTCCTCATCTGCTGTGACCTGACTACCTTCAACGTTGCAGAGTCTTGTTTTTTACAGAGAAAACACAACCCTGGTTGTAGATACTGATGTGAAAGTAGAAGTGAATTCTGCTTCTGCAATAGTACTAAGAAAGCTACCAAAAGAAATGGTTTGGTGGTGGGATTCAGTAGGGTGGTTTGATGGCTGGATTTCATGATCTTGAGGGTCTTTTCCAACCTAGATGATTCCATGATTCTTTCATAGAACACATTGATTTGCTACATACACAACGATAACGTGCAACAGTACATTGAAAACCACAGAACTGTGATGGGAGTGTTAAGAAGTAATGGATGAAAGTATCTCATATAAGTCTACGTTAGCCTTATAGATTTAAGTGCTTTGGTGATGTGTTACTGGTCTCACCAAGAGCAGATAACCTCACACGTTCTTATTTTTATATTGGTTCAAGATCCTTTTCTGCCAAAAGCTGGTCTTTCTGTTTGCCCTGGCAAGTTCCTGAGCAAAGAGCTCTCCACGCCTGCTGCTCATGGTAGTTGGTGTCATGCTGTTTTCTTGGAAAATGTGTTTGGATGCTATTTTCTAGAATAAACAAGTTAAAATGGTCAGCAAATAAAATAGATTCCTCCCACTTCTCTCCTTCCCCCTTGTGTTCATAATAAGTGACTGAGGGAAAAAAATAAGATAAGTGGTTGGGTCAAGAAAATTACAGAGCCAACAAAATCATTTTCTGGCTTTAATAGTTCACAGGCCAAAGGAGTTTGGCACTGCATTTCTTGGGGCCAAAGTGGATTTTCAATCTCTGAAGTTCTGTACGAAGGAGGTGTGTGTAAAAAAAAAAAAAAAAAAAAAAAAAAAAAAAAAAAAAAAAAAAAAAAACAAGTTTTTGGAGAAGTAACATAATTTAGGAGGTTTGGGATGGGCAGAAGGTGTGTGGTTTGTTTTCTCTTGTGGCAGTTTTGGATGAGTTTGGTGCAAGGAGGTGAGGTGCCAGGCTCCCCATTGCACCTCCTGCTGCACTGTGTGTCCTATGAGGTGGGCTGTGATACAGCCATCCCATGCTCAGCCCATGGGCTTCGGTCCCAGCACTCAGTTGGAAAGCAGTTGCTCCTGTGATGGATTTTGTGCTGCTTTATGAGTAATTGAAGGGGACAAGTTCCCAGCCTTGTTTCCTTGGCTTCGCTGTGTAGGAAATGGAGTGTGGCGTATTACACTGGCCTCCCAAGAATCAGTCATAGAATGATTCAGGTTGGAAAAGACCACTACGATCCCCAAGTCCAACCCCAACATATCCCCACCACGCTGATAATCACGTCCCTGAGTGCCACATCTCTGCAGTTCTGGAACACCTCCAGGGACAGTGATCCCACCACCTCCCTGAGCAGCTGTGCTGCAGAGAAGCAGGAGTCTTCTGCACGGAGGCTTTGGGTTGATGGGCAGAAGATGCTTTCTCTGTGTTGCAGGTCATGTGGTGGGGTAATGAAGAGAACAGTCCTTAATGTATACAAATGTTGTCTGTCAATAAGACTCTCCTCTTTAAATCTACTTGAAAGTAATGCCCATGTGCCACCCTGAAATGTATCTAGCAATTAAATGATAAGGTTAATGTGTTATGCGCATGGGTGGCAGGAAATTTGGAGGCAATGTTGCCATAGCAACCTGAACTCTGCCCTCCTGGGTGCAAGCATTCCTGCAGGGTCAGTCACTGTGTGGTTGTAGGGGTGGGAAATGCCACGAGCTTTGTCACAAAAGTCATAAAAATGTAAAAATAAGCCCAACTCTTTCATCTTGTTTTGTGGTGTGGGTGGAGGAGCAGTAAACGGTGAAGCTCCTCACCATGGTGCAGTGCTCACTGCCAGAGGACACGAGACCGGGTGTGTTTGGAAAGGCAGAGCTGGCTTTAGCCTTGACAGATTGCAGTAGCTCTCAGCTCTCCAGGGACACTGTGCTAAGGGCGTCTTCAGAGTCATCCCATGTACCCGTTGGGCTCCTATGGGTAAAATCCTTTCCTGTAAAGGGCACTTCTCCCAAGAACTGTGCTTCCCAAAGTTTTCCTTAGGCCTGGCCCACTGGGGGGAACATCATGGAACGTACTTAAGACTGTCCCACATCCTGTGCCTCCACTGCCTCTGGGGCTGACAGAGGCGGTTCTGTGCCCTGACCTACAAAGTACAAAAGGAATCAGTGAGAAAACCAGAAATACTGCCTCGCTTTAATGAACAGAGCACTTAAACCTCGCTGTTTTTGCAGAGATTGTTCTTGTTTCAGTATCCGGGCTTTGCTCTTCAGTAATCTCCGAATGTATTGTTTTGCCCTCATGATTTTCTGTTGTTGTTATTGTTGCTATCATCTCAGAATAGGTAAGTGCTCAGGTCCTACTGTGGAAACCAGGTAATTTTTAAAAATGAAAAAATGTCAGCTGGCTGCTGGCAGACACCTCTCATCTGGAAAAGGCATTTGGCTCATGCACTGGTTATCCCTGCTGAGATAAAGCGAGCAACTGGAGCAAATGAAGCACTTGTGAAGTGTGCTGCAGCTTCTCCCCGTAGCATGCAAACAAGCTGCAAATAGAGTGCTATCCTGCAGGAAGTCTTTTATGAAAAGCAATGGCACGGAGAAGGAAGTTGGACCTGGGTACTGCTGAGCTTATTTTCAGCGAAGGGCTGCATGCTTTTGCTGTATGGTTGGTTGGGGTACAGCGATGGAAATCTGCTTGCTGTGGAATGCTGTGGCTCTCAGAGGCAGGAGATGAAAGGCAAAGAATGATATAGTGGTACATCTCAGAGTGTTTTATTTTATACTGAAACATCATTTTTTTGGTAGCAAATGGATACCAAATGTGAGAGGAAAAGCCTATTGTGTTACCAGACATTAAAATTAAAACATGCACAGAGATGGTGCAATTGTTTTTATTGTATTAAGACATCCTCCTAATATCGCTTTGGTTTATTTGAATAAATTACACGTCTTTGGCAATTGCTTTGTAGGAATTTGACATGAGCAAGTCAGCAAAGGTACACAGTGACAATACCATGAAAGGTAATGTTTATGGAGAAGACATTTCATATACCATTGTTCAGTGCTGAAACATGTTTCTTCAATTTACATTCTCCCTCTTTTTTCTTTTTTTTAAAGGGTGCATAACAACTTAGTATAGCATTGGAAACTTGGGACAGATCTAACTTAAGCAGATTTGTCTAACTACACACAGTACTTTGTTGTTCAACACACAGGCAGCTGCCATAGCAACTGCAAGATCACAAACTCTTATGATACCTCTGAGAAACGGATTTTCCTTTAAAAGAAGCACAAGTGTGTGGATTTGTGTGTCAACTTCATTCAACAGTAGCCCTGACTCTTGGGGAGAAATGAATCTCCAATACATGCTTCTCCCTTTATGGGGTCTTCAAGTCACCGTTCATTGCAGGGGAGCTGGACTAGATGACCCTAAAGGGTCTTTTCCAACACAAATGATTATGTGATTTTGATGATGATGTATTTTTTAAATTTGCCATAACGTTTTCATTATCGTATTTTTTTCCTCCGCTGTGCTAAAGAAATAGCATATATTTTTAAGTATGTTATAATAATAGTGCCTAATGACCCATACAAACTTTGAGGTGTTCCTGCTGCCTCCAGTTAAAAACAAAGAGAAGCAAGTCATTTCCCAAAGAGCTTAGGGCTGAAAAAGGTGGAAATGGAATTGGTGGCACAGAGAAGCAAAATTATCTGTCCTGGTCCCATGATAGGCTGGTGGCAGAGCTGGCAGAGAGCCTTCTGAGTGGGGACAGCTGTCCTGCTGTACATAGCTGGGGCTGCTAATTGGCTTAAGGAGACAGTGTTGTGGGCTTATTTCAAATGTCCAGTGTCACTTCCTAAATGCAGTTAAATTAATTAGTTTATTAGATAAGACGGAGACAGGACAAACACCAGCAGGAAGGCTGGTGGCAGGTTTCCTCTTTCCTCTTGTTTTCTCATCAGATAACATAACCCAAATGCAGATGAACTTCCCATTTTAACCGCCATGAGCAAAGTCCCCACTTCACAGGTGGATGAGCTGCTCCACCAAGGAGTCTGTGGACTCCTGTGGGAGCTAAAATGAATTGGCTGAGAGGTGGCAATGAATTTCATAAGTAGTTAAGGAAAATAGTGATATAAGTCCTTGAAAATGGATTTTTCCATGATAGGTGACAAAATGTTGGGGTATTTTGCAGCGTGTCCTAGTCTTGTAGGCAAACCTTTATCAAACAGCAGGGGTTGGCCAGTTGTGTGTAGTTGCTTGTCCTACTAGACACTCAAATGGTTTAATTTTGTGAGTTCAGCTTCATTTTCTTCTATTTGTTTTGAAAAGGTCATGGTGATGTGTCCCAAGTTGTGCTGTGTGTCGGTCGGGGAACCACCATATGTCTGTGAAAACAAGAAGAAACCAAGAGTTTCCCAGTTTTTATTAGTAACACATGCAGGGAGTCTACAGACGTTCATAGATCAGTCCTAATGGGTGCATTTCTTAGAATTTACTTGCTTTGTGAGGCCCACGAGTCTTAGTCATGGTCCAGGATGCCAGGGAATGCACTAAAACAAAACAGAATGGTCCAAACCTCAGACTACTTCCAAAGCAAGTCTAAGACCAGGAGTAACAGAAACAGCCAGATAGGGGCGCGCGAGGAGGTGATGAGAACATGATTCTGTGGATCCTCTCTTGGGAAAACAGCTCTTTAAGTTTATTTGTAGGACTGTTTGGGAGACTTTGAAGGCTAGTTTGAAGGCAAACAATGAAGTCGCTTTGTAGATGTTTGCTGGTAGCTCTTTGCTGGTAGCAGGAGGGGAAAAGCACCAAAGGGCTGTTGTTTGCAAACATAATATGTAGGCAGTGGGCATGTCTGTGAGGAGATAATGCTGCAGTTTCATCATCTTATATGCATAATAGACCTTTGTCATCTGTTCTTATCTATCATGCTGTGAGTAGTAGTCTATAGGTTTCTCCCAGGATGTTTGCATTTTGAGTCAGAAACCTGGCATTGCAGACTTTGGGTAGAGCCCTCAGGTGGGTATCTGTTGCTTGTTTCAATATTTTCTTTGCGAACTTTGAGAACTGGAAGCTTATTTTTGTTTCACATTCTTGTTTTTTTTTAATACAGAATCGAGGTTTGGGTGAGTCACATACCTGCAAGTTTTGGGACTTCTTGCAAAGCACTTGGGGTGCAACAGAGAGAGCTTGAATTGCTGCTGGTACAATGAGGCCATTTTTCAGCAACCTTTTTGGATTGCTGGATAAAAAAATACAGATGATTTATTATTATTATTAATTTATATTTGGGCTAAAGGTGGAGGGTAATTTCCAAAATGTTATAATAGGGCACTTGGTATCACGATTTACTTTGAGCTTTTGCATGTCATCTGCCCATGTTACTGTTTATATTCCCTTTGTGGTTGCAGTGGACACGGTACAGAAATGCTCAGGATATGCTCAATATTTCTGGTGGGAAACAGGCTGTTTGCAAAATAGTGACAAACTGTAATTGTAAAATGGACCTTGCTGTCCATGTGAAACACTGATCAGAAGCTCTGACCACCACAGAATTCCCGTATAAACCACACAGATCTTCAGCTGTGTTTGTGGGATCTATTTAGATCCCTGCTCGGTTTCTAAAAGTAGGAATAAAGCCTGCGAACATCTCTAGCCACTTCCTCCCACATATTGCCTGCTGTGAGCTGCTGTCTGCTTGGGTATCTATATACAGCTTAACTGTAGGTGTGACTTTCTGTGGTTTGACCGATTTCCATAAGTTAGATACTACAGATTACCTTGGTGATAGTTTAATATGAAAAGCTTTTTGGAAATGCTGAGCCAGCAGTGAGTTTTCTAGGGATATCTGCAAGAAAATATTGAGCATTTGAAATTTCAGTGGAAAAAATGTATATTTTGAGGACTAGATGCCATGAGAGGAAATTCAATTTATATACTCTTATTAGTATTGATCTATGCTTAATCATGATTGGAATGTTTTGAAGGTAATCTGAACATTCTTGATGGGCAAATTTGGAAATGATTTGGAATCACCTTGAGAGACTTAATTCTAACTTTCTTGGTTTTGTTTCAATTCTTCTACCAAGAAAATGTCCCCTTACTTAATAATATTTAACACAATGGAAAAGAAGCAGATTAATTAGGTTGTCTTGGTGTTTGTCAATGTCAAACGCATTGTTGATTTTTGAAGCTTTCAGAAGGACTTATTGTCAAGAAAGTATAACTAACTTGGCTTGCACAAATAGAATCAACATTTGATTGCAGGGTGAAAGGCAATGTCTTGGGCAAGGGCTTAGGTCAGATCTAAAGCACCTCAGATGGACTCAGATACATTTAATTCATTTTCTTCTGCAGTGCTAGCAGCTGAATCAGTAGGCATTAACTTCAGCAAGACTTTGTCAAAACATCTTCAGATGATAAGCAGCATACACCCATCTTTCCTTCCTGCTCCATCCTGCCCAATTAAAGTGTGAACTTTTCCTCACACTCTACCCCTGGTGTCGCCTCTAGAAAGTAACTGGAGGACCTCAGGTCCAAGCCTATCTCACAGCACTTCCAGAGCTCCTTTGATCTCAAAGCACAGCACCAATGTGAACAGACTGGGGCGTGCTCTTGAGCAGTCACCAACCCTCTTTATGAGGTGGAGGAAATGCAAGTGAAAAGCAATGAGTTGACTTCTCTGTGGGCATGTAAGGTATGCTGGGAATGTGGTTTTGTCCTCCTGACCCTGACTTCTGCACTTGGTGACTGGATTGTCTTTGATTTCTCATAATCTGTGTGAAAAAATGGAGTAGATTTTCTTTGGGCAGCCATTGCTGCTGATTGTTCTCTAATAGAATGCCATTTACATTTCCCTCTGTTTTTCATGCTCTACCACCTACATGAGGCTGATGGAAAAAGCATAACTGGGAACTCTGCTGGGAAGAAGCAGGTACCAGCAAGGGAGAAAAAAGAGAGTGCTCATGAGGAAAGCCATGTTGTCCTGCAACCTCTTTTACTCTTGGCATGTTTTGCCTGGGATTAAGTTGCAAGAACCACATGGAAGAGGGCAGTTGCTCACACAGACATTTCTGTGCCAGGGGTTTTCACCCCCTCCCTCTGCATTTAGTAGCATCTGCTAGCAGGAGGAATTGTCAAGAGGATGGAGTGCCTGATGTCCTGTGAGCCTGTGTGAATGGGACTGGGCGTGCTTTGGTATCGGTTACAGCTGGAATCAACCTTGAGTAAAATCAAGCAGTGGAAATAAAGGTCATAGAGAAAGCGAGGATGTAGTCTTAAAGAAAGCCTCTGCTACACGAGATTGCCATGTGCAGTGCTGCTGAGCATCTTGAAAAGCAAACCAATAGCATTAGGGTGGGAATTCCCACTGCATCCCCCTCCTCTAGCCCCCTCATCCCTGTCTCAAGATCAAAAAGGCAGCAGCAGTGCAGCTCTGTCTGCGTGAGAACAGAGCCTGTGGAAGGGAACGGCCGCCTGGGAAAGCTGCTCTGGGAAGATGCTCGAAAAAGAAACAATGGAGCATCAGCACGGGGTGAGGCCACTACCTGGTGCTCCCAGAGAAGGGTGAAGGAGAAACTATTTGTGCTTGGGGTAGACAAGGGCCTGCCACCTTCTCTCTTTTGAATGGCACAGTCTTCATTTCCATATAGTTATCAGATCAGGGTAATGTTTACAGGGAAGGCAGTTTGATAGAGGTAGACGCTGCAGGCAATATAGTGCTTGGGGGAATACATTTTGTCAGACTGTGCTTACTGAAAGCTAAAGCTGCCCAGCACAAACCATCTTGCAGTTTGCACTGGGGAATGGGACACAAATGGGATGTGCCGGGAGTGTGTCCTCTGTTGTGAACAAATGAATGGAAAAGATTGAGGGAACTTGAGGTTTTTGCGGCCCCAAATTTTTGGCACTGGCTTGAACTCTTGCCCCCATGTACCTGGCAGAATCTTTCCCAGTGATATGGCTGTAATGCAGCAAGATAACAGGTAAGAATGGAGCGGTGAATGTCTCCTGAAAGGCACGCTGTCAGGTTTCTGTAAGGATGTGCAGGGGGCTGGATTTTCTTCTTTCCCCATCTTGGTTTTCTGGGAAGCCATTTCGCTTCATGTTTGGTGTTCCTGACCCACCACATGGGAAGCCTTGAGTAATCCCACATTGCACTGAGCGTGTTTGAGAAGTTTTGTATGACAAGATCGCTAAGTGGCCTGCCCTTTGCTCTGCCCCCTCTCGTGTTTGTCACATCTAATAATGGGCAGAAATGTGGTGTGTGCCACTGAACACGGGGAATTTGTTTGTGTTCCATGTTTGCCACATCCTTTTAATTTGAGGAGAGAGCGTGGGAGCAGGGAATGGCTAAGAACACTGCTCGTTGCTACCTCTGCCATAGACTGCATACAGCTCTTAGGCAATGATGTGAACTTCAGCTGGAGCTTGGACTTTAAAGTGGCAGTCATGTCCCAAGGGGCAGTCTTAAGTGCTATAAAATGTTGTATCTGTTTCAGTGAATGGCTAAGGGTATATAAGACATGCTGCTGTCAGTGCTCGCTTATCTGCAGTGGAGATGCTGCTCACTGTGATTTCGAAGGAGGATGTTGTCAAGCTTTATACTGTTACTGTAAAGGGATTGTAAAGCAGCAGGCAGGCTGTCTTCAACTGTTAGCCTATGTGGGGTGCTCATGCACTTCTGTGATGCGTGTTTTTGTTACAGCCAGGTACAGAACTGTACTGCCATGGTCAAGTGGGCTTCTGTCTTTAATTTCAATA
This sequence comes from Tetrao urogallus, assembly GCF_951394365.1. Classification (NCBI taxonomy): domain Eukaryota; kingdom Metazoa; phylum Chordata; class Aves; order Galliformes; family Phasianidae; genus Tetrao; species Tetrao urogallus. Next base: position 14,579,202 of record NC_136826.1, on the reverse strand, counting down.
TGGGTAAGTATGGAGAGAGCCCATCTAGTTATGCAATGATAACAACTGGTATACATGTAGGAAAATTGTGACTTGTGAATTTCTAACTGTATTTTCCATGCCCAGAGATCTTATTTGTCGTTGAATGCTTATGTCAGAGGAGAGAGTCAGCCTGAGGGTTGTTCTGGTTGGGTAGCGCTGGTCTCCTTTCCTAAATGTAGCAGGTTCGCTTGCTCTCACTGCTACCTCCCATCCTTTCTCTCTCCTTTTTGTTTCCTCCTTGCGTGTTCAAAATATGGTGAGTGAATAAATACAACACAGCAAGACTTCTGCAAGCGTAAATATTGGAGGGCTTTTTCATCAAGACATGCGAAGCAAAAAATGCAAGAGGCTTTTAACACAGTTCTGAAGACACAGAAGGAAATTGCTAAAAACACTAGTGGGGTCTTTATGAAAGATAAAGACTTATTTAGGAAGGCTGGAAAAGGTATGCTGGGAGATAATTTGTGGCCAGCTTTGATACTGGCCATTTTGAGAGGGTGACATCAAGATTAGGTTGAAAGCTTCAATTGCTTTTATTAGACCAAGGGAAAACAGGGCTGGTGTGGCTGGGATGTTCACAGGAGAGGAAAACATATAAAAGAAACTTGTTCTCCTGTGGGGCTGCCTTCCCTCCTCAGCCAGTATTAAATGGGGACGAGGTCTACTTTTAAATACCTATGGGTATTCAGCAGTCAGCAGGGAAGCTTTCACAGAGTAGATAAAGTCCCTGAAATATCAGAAAAGCATCTGCCTTGTTCTATAGGCTATGCAAGAAGCGTGGGATCTTAAATGAGACATGGAAATTAGGTGGATTGAGCCAGTAGGAGAGCGTTTTTGAGAGGCATCTGGTTCAGGATTGTGCAATGTCTAGCATGGGTGCTTTCTGGGACAATTCCCCATCCAAGGCTCGGTTCCATTTGCTTTATATCTAAGCCCTTCCAGGAGCGTATTGCAGAGATTTCTGAAATGATGGCAATCAGACAAGAATGGGATTCTGGAGCATGAGTGCTTTGTCAGTGTGATATTGCACCCAAGAGGGGAAGCCCTGCTGACAAGATAATTTGACTGCTTCTGGGACCTGGCTAGCATTTCTAAAGGATATCTGGTGTATATGCTGGCTCTGTGCACTGGAGGAATGTCCTATGGGATAGCTGAATGCAAGTGATGTGCCAGGATTAGTGCTGCTCTTGGGTAAAACCTGATGGTTTCCCATTAACCAGAATATTTTAACAATGTCTTAAGGGTATTTCCAAGAAGCCTAAGACTTTGGATGACTGTTCTTATCTTTATTTATGTTTTCCTAAGCTTTCTCAATATCTTTTTAACTTCCAGCTGTGAAATGAAAATACAGCATTCTTGTATTTTTTTTAGTTTGCTTTATGCAGTGGTTGTGGACTAACTTCGTTATCTCTGATGCACTTTCTGTGAAAACAGCATTTGATATCAGGATTTTAATTGCAAAAATGCAAAACTAGATAAATACCCGATAAAACCACCTGAGCGAATGACAAAAACAATTTTGGTGTGCCTCTGAATGTATGATAATACAGCATTTGCTAAATGTGTGGGGAAAATTAGTAGGGAAAGGAATGTCATTTCATGGTCCAAGCTAGGTATTACAGATGGTTTCCTTTTCAGCTTTATACCATTTGCTGTCAGAGCTGTTGGGCTCCATGTATTATGAGCTTTTGCAGCAGCACAGCTTTACCTGTGGATAAACTGGCTCCATATCAAATTCTCTTCTCTTTAGATGATGCAGATTTTTTTTCTTCTTGAATCGGATCATTACGTTGGAATTTAAGGCCTTTCTGGAAAGGGAGATGAGAGAGGGAAACCTTAAAGCCATGAAATGCTTCATAAACTTAGCAAAACCATTCTTGGCTCTTGGGCATGATGTACTGGTATCCTCTGTAAGAGCCTGGGAGGATGCCTTGTTCTTAATTGGCAACAATTTGCATTGTGGACTAAATCCCCAGGAGTCCTCTATGTCCCTGTGAAGGCAGTGGAGTTCTGCTGGCACCCAATGGCACATGGAGAGCTTGTTCATGAACGGTGGTAAAGCTAAGACCAGTAGTTAGCAGAAAGGCTGCATTTCTGTGCATTTAGATCAGAGAAGAAGCCTTTGCTCTTAGCCCTGTATGCATTTTGGTCAGCATCAAGCATTAGTGAGCTTGGGAAGCTGTGGCTCAAAGGTGGATATAAGCTTCAGCCTCTGCAGGGCTGAGCCTGGCATAACCCAAGGTGCTTTGGAGAGGAGGAAAATGCTGGAGCCAAATCTGCTGTGTGGGTTGCACTGTGTGTTGTTCAATTCTTATAGTAACAGCTTTTATTGATTCTGGCACTATCAATAACGTGTTCAAGAAATGTGTAGATTATGTTCTTAGGGACAAGGCTTAGTGGTCAGTATTGGTTCTAGGTGAATGTTTGGACTAGATGATCTTAAAGCTCCTTTCCAACTTTAATGATTCTGTGAGTTGAACATTTTGTGGTCAGAGAACATTTGGGTAAGATAATGTTGATTTTAAATCTGAAGGGGATTTTTTCAAACCGTGCCCTTCCTGCTTTATGACCTTCTCCTATGGCTGCACATGGATTATGCTCTGAAATTATTTGAATGTCCGGTAGAATGTGTGTGAGATACGGAAAGGAACACTTTGAAAAAATGTGCTCCCAGCTCATCGAAAGAGCGAAGCCAGATACAGTTCTCTGTTTCCTAAATGGGATAAATTCTGGATGTTTTCTTAAGATTTGGATAGAAACTATGTATGAATGGTTTAACATTTCCCATGGCAGCTAGGAAATCCAGTTGGCCAAAGAAAGTGGTCCATGTAACTTGGCACTGTTATTTAGGTAGAAAAGAAAACCAGCAGTAGATCACAAATGTCGATACTGCAATCAACATCCCAATGTCAGAGCTTCAAAAGCTGATGGGGTGGGGTGTCATTAAAGGAAACTTAAAGAAAGATCTTTTACTTTCAATTAATGGCCCAAATCCATTTCTTACAAGTGAATTAAGGAGGTAAAACAATTGAGATTGATTGTTAGGCAGCTGATGGTAATAGTACAGGTTTGATTGCTTTGGTAATGAGGATACAAGAATGGGGAGGCCCTTCCTTTGCTGGTACAACTTACACCTACTTTTTAAAAGTAATGTACTTCACCATTATGGGAAGTAGTTATATTTCTTGAGAGGAAATACGGATTTTTGGTTTGCATTGTAACTTGTCTTCTCTTCCAAAGGAAAACTTGGCACTCTGAACTTGCTAACTCCAGCAGGCATCCAACACGTGCTTTTGAGGAGGTGATTATTCTATGTCACTGGGGCAGGTGTCTTTGTCTGTGAAGATTTCTGCTGTCATTAAGGAGCCATGTCCTTAAGGGGTTTGTATTTTTAGCAGCTGTGATTTATGTCCTGTGGGCTCTGTCTTTAAACCATGCCTCAAAGAGGGATGGGTTATTTTACAGAGAAACCCATAAAGTAATATATGCTTCAGGTCTGACTTGCTTTAAAGCTGTGCATTAATTCTTGAGAACTGAGGTCAGCCTGCTTGTGCTGAGATCTGCACAATGACATTTCCATGCTGTGGCTCATTTCATGCTGATGTGAGATGCAGGAAGTAATAGTTACCATATGAAGGTACATAGTGCTATTAATAACACTAACTAATAAATATTAATGCCGTGGATTTCTAATTATTCTTTTTATCCTTAAGTCTCAAAATACTCCATAGAATTTTCCCTGTGTAATAGAGAAAGTAATAGGGGTAGTCTTGCCACTGTTCTAACCCAGGGTACTTTGAGTGTGCCAACCCAGTGAAGAAGATTCCACTCTTCCCAGCTCTCTCTCTTGAATTTCCAGGAATTTCACATACCTCCTCTCTGATGTCCCATCACAGAAAAAGCAGGAACCAGAAATACTTTTCCTTGATGCTAGGATTTAAGCTCATTTGTTACAATCTACATTCCTTTTCATGGAGAAACATCAGGAGGCAGAAAATGTGATTTTATCCACTTCACATGTGAAAGGAGAATTCTTGTTAGGAAACCACAGTTTCTCCTCCAGAGTGGCCAAAGTATCAAAAAGGACCACAATGAGAATAAATGCACTTAACCCCTGTTCCTTCAAGTCCCCAAATAACTTTATGCATAGTAGTCCAGCTGAGTAAGTGCTATTGCTGTTGTTGATATTGGTTATGTGGTAGCACTGTTTTCTTCAATCCTCATAGTGGAAGTCATCATTTAGAGCTCTTTACAGTCTGAACAGGCTGTAAAGCTATTTTTTGTGGTGAAGATTTACATGTAGATTGTAGATTCCAAAGCTTAGCACTGTGCTCTCTTCAGTGGCGGTTATGATTCAACAAGTAGGATTTGGTTCATTATGAATTAAAAAAAACAAATAGTGAAAAAGATGATGCATCTGTGATGCATGAGATGTATATGGAGAGATATAAGAATGGAGAAATAGAAGAACGCAGTAATTTTTTTTCACTGTGGAGTCATGCTTTGATATTGTAGAATTGCTTTATAAATGAAATTGTAAAAAGCATTTGAGTGTCAGGTATTCTTCATCTTGTTCATTCAAAAGCTACATTTATGAGGATGGTGTCAATAAAGCATTTGTGCATCTCTGACAGATGCTGGACTCAGTGTTTAATGGGAAAGAGACCTAAAAAATGAGAAAAGGATGTTTTCAATGAAGTATTTGAACTTCTCTTGCACGTCCCTTTCTTTTGAGGGTTTTGTAAATTGCTGCAGCAATTTGCTAGGTATTAAAGGGAACAAATGAACAGGGCCCTCTTTTGCAAGACAAAGAAACAAATGTTTTAAGATTTTCAGATTGCTTCAACAATAGCTTGATGAAGATGGACATTATAACAAATGAAATATTTAACTAGAGTGACCCTTACTGAAGTGATGTCAAGGGTAATAAGTAATACAATTGTCACATTGTGTGTAATCACTCCTTTGTAAGCTACTGAAGCACAATTATTTTAAGCAAATTGAAATGTCTAATAGGGACAATGCTGTTCTTCTTTAGCCAAAAATAATACAGTGAATCTTTTTAATCTTTTAAATGTTGTGGACTTTTAACATCAAGGCTGGAGAAATTCACTCTTGCTTTTATTCTTTCTAGCTAGTATCTTTGCTCAGAAGTTTTCTTGTGAGACAAGTATTTACCAGTTTGGGCTCAAATGACGAAGAATAGTTATCCACTTAAGTTGATTTTCCTACTGAAAAGATTAAAGAGGTTTCATTTTTTTGAATGGCACTCTTGAGACTTGGGTGAAACGTTTGTGATTTGGAGTAGCTGCAAAATTGTTCTAAGAAACGTAATTCAAGAAAACGCTTCTAAATTACCCAGACAATGAGAAAACAGCTTTGGGTTCTGAGTCATTCCTGTTGATGCAGATAAGAAGTAAATTTTGCACCCCTTTTCTGGAGGTGCAGCGTGATCTTCTGCATGGTTGGTGAGCTCTCCTTGCCACTGCTGGAGAGTGATGTGTGAGCAGAAAGGTCAGGCAGATTGCACCTAAGTGTTAGGCACAGTCAGAGCTTGCTCTGAGAGTCACTGAGATAATGCTAGTGCTATGTTCCCCCTCACCCTCACCACTTCTTTTCTTCTTCGTATGCTGCACCGTCTATCTGCAGGCTCTATGGACAGGGATTTGCAGGAGCTGAACATAAGTGCCTCTTCTTTCAGGAGTCTGAGCTTTCTTTCCTGTGTGTAGGTTCCCAAACCTCTGGTCTTTAGAGCCCATGCCTGAGGTTCCACCAGATAATCATGTTTCTGCCGTAGAAATTTTTCTCCTCTTTATCAAACATCCACAGCAATGTTGGAGGAAGTGTTGTGTGTTATCAGGATACTGGTGTTACTGGCTCACTGTGCCCACAGAACTGCTGTAGATGCATGAAGATGCTCAGTTACTAACTCATTCTCTCCTCTGGTGGTCAGCACGGAATCCTCTCCTCCAGTCGGTCTAATCTTTAAAATATCCTTCTTCTATTCCAAAGCTCTGTTTGCTTATGTTTCCCTGCTACCTTTTGGAATCAAATTATTCAGAACTAATGTGTTTAGCATGTGTTCTGGAAGAAAACTGGCAGCCGCTGCTTTCGTGACAACAGTCGAAGTGGCTAGCAGCCACTCCTGTCACCAGCCCTGTAAGCCAGGCACCAGTTGATGTTTTGAGATTGGTCCAGGGCTCTTCCTCAGCGACTGTGAGATTACCCGAATGCTCTCCCCGTAAATTTCCTGAATATAGACACAGCGAGCTGAGAAACAACGTTACCTCACAGATGAATTTACCATGGACTAACTCAGCATACTGCCTTGCTCCCTTTTGCAGCAGGATCAGGACTTTGACCCTTGACAGTAAAAGAAAGAAGCATCACTGCTTGAGATTGGAGAAAAAAAAAAAGACAAAAATCTCAGCGACAGCCACTGTAGCATTAGCATCTTTTGTCAGAGGCCCCATTGCCAGTGAAGGGGTAGTACCAGTCTGTGGAATGAGCCCTATTACCACAGTAGAGTACCTTGATGTTATTCTGGGAGTCCATCTAAAGGAAGGCCAGTAACTGCAGCAATTGCCATATAGAAGAGATTTCCCTTTAAGAATCACAGGGGATGTGTGGACCAGCAGCTAGCCCTGAACCTTTGCCCTTGCCTCATTCATAGTTCAACAGGACCTTTGTGATTCCTGTTTTCAAGTTGGCAGGAAACATGCACTGAAAACACTGCTCATCAGTTGGAAAGCCTCTCCTGATGAGTGCTGAGCTGGCAGCTTCTGAGTTTCCAGCATCAGAAGTGAAGTTGCAGCCAAATGACCAAACTGAGAATATGTCCCCTTCAGCTGTCCGTTGCTGCTTCCTTTGAGAGCCCACATAGAAGTCATACATCTTCAGTTGATGCAGATTACAAAGGGCAGTGCATGAGCTGGATGTGTTTGGCACACGGATCCTTCGGTGCCTTGCTGTTGCCCTGAGCTCACAGGGTTCTAAACAGTCCATCTTAGGTGATCATATCATTTGATGAATGGCACTGTATGCTACGAGGTTCCAAGTTTTCCCAAAAAAGCTGAAAACATATCAGATATCAGACTGAATCTTTCCTTGTCTAGCTGAAGGCCTGAGGTCTATGTCAAAAAGGTTTGGTGAGCTTTTCGTACCAGCATATTAAACCCAAGTGCTGCCATATTTCATATAGCAATAATTATGTCCTTTGCCTCTAATGTTCTGGGTAATGTTTAGCTTTGTCTTTATTACTTGCTACTGTTCTGCTGGGAGCACTGGTTTGCATTTAATTATGGATCACTTTCAAATAACCCTTGTGGCCCTGATTCAGCAAACATTTCTAGCGTGTAATTTTAAAGCAAGTGAAGCCTGGTTAAGTTGGTGTAGCTCAGATCCTCAGTAATGTTTAAAGCTAAGCATTTACTCATTCCATGACTCTTATACTGTTCTTTCAAAAACATGAGTATGTGATCGACTCAGCAGGTGTCACACTGAGACCTCAAATCACTAAGAACGTCACGTCTTTACTGCGCTCCTTAAATTGGGCTGGAGCTGCAGCTGCCTATTGGTTAGCATTGTACAGGCCTCTAGGACTTTGGGATTTCTTAGTAGGAAGAGCCACGCTTTCTATCATTTTGTCATAAAGCTGGATCCCCCTCTGCTGCACACTTCCTTTGTCTTGATGTAAGTGTTAGGATGAAGCATGTTGTGGAGCAGGATATGCCAGAAACACTCAGAATATTACATAATTTAATGGATCAGTTGAAATGCATAATAAAATATGGAGTGTTTGAGTTATTAGCTAGCTGCCTATGTAATTACTTCCGTTTAATAATTAATAGTGTTGATCTTTTTGTCTTGTCTTTGTTCCACGCAGAAAATTGATCCTTCTTTTTGTCTATTTGCAGCCATTGGGCTACTGGGCAGAGGGCTTTGCAGCTAATGTTTCTCATTGTTCAAATGTCACCATCAAATATTTAGCATCTTGATAACTCTAAAGCTATCACAACAGATTGGATGGCAACAATTAAAATTATGCCAACATCACTAAAACAGATATAACGGAGTGATGCTAGTTAAGCACTTAATGATCCCTTTCCCCAAGGAATTCCATTTCAATTTCTTTATGCTGCCTGATTGCCTCAGTGCATCCTGCAGGTTTTGTGCACTACTGCTCTGTGTAATACATATTCAGGCCTTTCTCTGTAACTCTCATTGTGCCAATCAAGGATGCAAATGGAGGTCTTTGGGACTGTGTGATTAGAATTTCTTGCTTGTTTGCAAGCCTGCAAATGATGGAGTGAATAAGAATCTGATGTGTAACAGTATAAAAAGTAATCAGACCTTGTATCTGGCTTCTAGTTAAACATCAGGATAACCCTCATGCAAGTGCTGCTGTAATCAACAGGAGGTTTTTATTGACTTAAATGGGAGTTGAATTAGGCCTTGTCTGTAGTTTGGGAATTCAACTGCAGGTACTGGGGCAGGCCACTGGCTGGGGTAACCTGCCCTTGTGGTCCTGGCAATCAGACAGCCATTCTGATGTACTGCAAGCAGCAGCCTGCCCTCAACCCCTGCTCCAGTCCCACTGCTCTTGGGCTCTGCTTTCCGTGCAGGGGAAGCTCCAGGTTTTGCTTCATTCAGCTATTCACTTAGGAGCTCAAATTACTCTGTGAACAGTGTTTAAAATATGTAATTATCTGTGGAAAATACGTTTCACTTGAAAGGGATTCTAATAATCATTATTTTGAACTTTAGTAGCTTGACATTTTCGTCATTTATGAAAGAACAATATCTTCTACTTTATTTTGGCTGCAAGGGAGAAATGAGCCTAATTAGCAGGAATAAAAATAAACTAAGTTGATAGAAAAAGCAGTTCTCACACATTTTCACATCCTTGCTTGCAAATACTGACACAAAATATTATAAAGGCTTTATGAAGCGTCCCTGCTTTGGGATCTTGTCAGGATGAAGAGGCAGAGATAGCTGTATGTGGATGGAAGGCTTTTGAGCACCGTTTTGGGGATTGTGTGTATTATGAAACACTCATAGAGCTGTGACACCCTTCCTGTTCCTTAAGTACTACAATGAATATAAAGACCCTGTAAAATTATTTGAGCAGAGACTTATTCTGTCTGCTCTGCTTTGAAAGGATATAGGAAATATATCCTTTGGGAACACTTCTGGCCAGCTGAGCTCTCCAGGGACAGGCTTGAAAGTGTACTGGATTGATGTTCTGGAGCAGCTCCAAGAGTGCGTGGCCAGTTGTACGACTGCATCTGCCCTGAAAACCAGAGAAGCAAACGTGCACCTATTTCTGAAACGTGTGGCTGTTAGGCTTATTCCACAGCAGTGAAAATCAGTGTGGTGCTTTTTCCTTCAATATAAGGATTTATGCTGATTTATGCTACCTGAAAATTGATGTCTCTACCTTCTTATGTATACACAGCCACCACTTTTTCTTTCTTTTTTTTTTTTAATTTATTTTTATTTTTTTATTTTTAACTAACCTAGGTATTATTTCCAGCAGAGATGGGGGGAAGCAAGTCAGACAGGGTTACTTCAATGAGAAATTTGCCCTGCCTGTCAGAAAGTGCTTGGCTCTGTTGTGAAGCGTAGTGACTTTGCCACTTCTCAGCAGAACATGGGTCCTTTGCTCAGCCTGGGGTTGAATTCAGCAGGGTAAGGCCAGGCCAGGTCAATCATAGAATATTTTGAGTTGGAAGGGGCCCTTGAGGCATCTGGTCCAACTCCCCTGCACTGAACTGGGACAACTACAGCTCCATCAGGCCCTCAGAGCCCTGTCCAGCCTGACCTCAGGTGTCGCTGGATGGGGCACCGCTATATCTCTGGGGAACCTGTGCCAGTGTCTCACCACCCTTATTGGGAAGAAAATGTCTTCCTTATATCCAGTTTGCTTCCCCTCTTTTAGTTTGAAATCATTACCTCGTGTCCTATCACAACAGACCCTGCTACAGATTATGTCCCCATCTTTCTGTGTTTAGAGAGAACAAAGATGGGGGTTGACAGTAATCACCTTCTTATCAAGATGCTATGTTTTCGTATTGTTTTTCTACTTTCCTGAGTTTCACATTCACTAGCTTTATTTTTTCCTCTCCTTCCCTGTGCTATATTCATTCAATATCAAACCACACAGCAACAAGTGTGGCTGTACTGATTCATCCTTCTGTAATGGCATGCTCATCTTGAGCATTTGACTGCAGAGCCCTTGGCAACCATTGCTTGTAGGTGAAAACAGTCGCTACTTTTTTTTCTCCCCTCTTGTGATGATTTTGGAGTCACTCCTTTTCACTTCTAAAGATTTCAGTTCATGATGATACTGGGTGAGCCTAAGAAATAATACCAAACTCAGCCAAAACACATAGAAGGAATGAAGGTGCCCAGAGAACAGTCATCAAAGAGAGCAAAGCCAGGCAGTCCTGTAGAGGAAGTGAGGTGGCAGAGGTACCTTATATAATAGCAACTAAACATCTGTGTATTCGCACCCACTCATGTTCTGTTGTTATGCTAGGGACTGGAAGGATTTCTTCAATGTTGCTTTTTACATTTTCTCTTATTATTTGAGCTTATGAATATTTTGAAAGCAGTTTAATGTTTCACAGAGAAATTTCACGCAGGTTTCTCTGTGCTAAGGAAAATGTGAACAGGATTTGCATTTTGATGTTAACTTAAAACTCCTGAGTTGGGTAAAGCCTCCAGGTCTACCTACTGCTAACAAGTGGAGCAGTCCTTCCCCTTCTTTATCTCCTCATTTTCACACAGCAGTGTTTTACCAGCCAGATATTTTGTTCTCATTCCTGAAGAAGCGTTGATTCTCTTTCCCATCAGCTCCTGTTGTCTGTTGATCTTCAATCTCCACGTGGATCTCTACTTAGTTCCTCTCCCTGACCCAGTCTGTTTGGTGCTATTCTGTTGCTGTTAAAGTTCAGGCTACAAAGACTTTGCTCTTGTCTTCATGTGCAATTAGCACAGTCTGCATGGTAGACGTAAATCCTGCTGCTGCTCAGGGCACTGGGAGCTTGGCCATTGAGTTCAGTGGGGTTAGCGTTTGGGCACATTAGAGCCTTTCAGCGCGGCATAGCTTGCAAGTAATTTAGAATATTGGATTGAATCATATTGATAATTGTTATTAACAAACATGCCATGATTAAGCCCTTCAGGAGCCCCTAAGAAGCTGTTTTCGCACAGCTGTTCCTGGTGCGTTGAGATTAAACTTCCTGTCAAGTTGGACATGTGGACACTTCCAGGCATGGGCTGACCTCGACAGTACTTTGTAATTAGGAAGAATTTTCAAATTTATATGATTAGTTTTATTTCGTGGTGAGTGCACACATACGCACAATCCACCCAGAGAAGAAGAAAGACTCTTCTCAAACGCAGCCCCATCTCTCCAGCTGTCTTCACAACTCTCTGTCTGTAAGAGCCATAAAATAACTGCCAGCTTATAAATTCGCTTTTTTCAGTTATTAAATGTGCTTTACTCATTCCAGCCTGTTGCTGTGGAGATAAGTACAATATAGGAACCTTGGCAGTATGACAGGCAATTAAAATACCAAGATGTTTATCCATGTATGAGTATTTTCACACAGTGAGACCTCTAAGCTTAGCCTGCTACTGACATTGTTAGTTATTGAATCAATTGCATGAGATGAGGTTGACAGGTGTAATTATATATTTCTATGGTGATTATGTATGGCCTGTCATAGAGACCAACGTGCCTGTAACTTTGCACTCACTTAATAGTCATTTATTGAATGAAGTATTGAAGTTGGCATGCCATTTACAAGGGGAGGAAATGTAAAACAAAACAGAAGTCCATTTTGAAATATAATTGATTCATTAACACATTGACCATTACTTTCTTTTAGTAGACTGAAATATTTCTTTTCATTTTTCCTATGGTTCTACCAGTTATTTAAGCGTGATCTTGCACCTGACTTTAACAAAAGCAGAGAGCTAATGCAGTGCATTAGTGGAAACCTGGACTGGATCTATAGCTGCCACATTAGCAATGGAGAAGCAATGGAGCTGGCTGGAACTAGATGGGGATGTCTTTAAATATCTGCTTCAAAATATCTTTAAAATCTTTTAAAGCAAACTTCTCTAAGTCCATATTTTTGTACAGTCTTATTTTTCTTAGTAACAATTGCTCTCCAGTCTGCTTAAAATTAAGCAAGTATTATTGGAACACGCTGAGGTGAGACATGAGCTGTTGCTGAAATTCCTCAGCCACTTTCTAGGTATAGATTTCTCTGCATAGGGACGCAATCCAAAATATTGCTGTGTTTTTCTCCCATATAGTCCTTTCTTCTGGCCTTTTGTGACACCCTGATGACAGGAATGAACGTCTCTGTTCCTCAAAATGAGAGGAGGCAGAAAGAGAATAGAAAGTAAATATTGATCTCAACTTATTGAGAGATCCTCTCATCCAGCTGAAGTTGAGCGACCAATTGGACTCATTTTCCTCAGCCATCTCTCTGCAGTACGGCTGTTACCTTATTCATAACAGTTCTTGTGCCTGGGATTTGAGATGTTTTTTGAAATAGGGGTGGTTTCCATGAAACTGTCACAGGACTCTGTGGGACTCTGTGGAAAAAATCACAATTTCTTTGCCTTCCCATTTCACAGGATGTGAAAATAATCTCTTCCCTATCTGTAACATCAAATTTCTGTTATTTAAACAATATAATTTTCAAACTTCTTTTCACTATTAAACTGTAGTGTTGTTTTTTCTTTTTTTTTTCAGTGATTCTATGCAACGTCCCTTATGGAAATTAAAAAAATAAAAAATAAAAAATGGGGCAAACATTTTCAGTGTAGCTCACGTTTTATTAAAAGTAATTTTACCAATAATATTACTGGTTTCTTCTAGCATAAAAAAGTTTCATTTTGAAGTGAAGTTCTGCAAAATAGTATAGGTTGATCTGCTTTTTATTTCAGGTCAGGTGGAGAAATCTGAAGGAATAACCATTAACTCACAACAGCTAGAAAATACCAGGCTTTGTATGTTGGTCCATTTTCATATCTGAAAATCTAATGAAGTTTAAGCAGAAAAGAAACTTTTTTTTTTTCCTGGTAATTTAAGTTCTCCATTTAAAAGCCATTTCTTGTTGGTTCTTCAGCCATTCAGGTGGTGAGAAGGAAAGAGGTCATGCTGGAAGGTGGATCCCAGACAAGGGACTCTGAAAGGCCCTGAATCCTGCTTAGGTGGAGCAGAGATTGAATTGTCATCTAGAGGAAAGCCAGATGATGCAGAAGGGAAAAAGCTGAGGTTACTCTTGTGCGAAAGCTCTGAAAGTTAGAAAGACCTTTGTGTGTGAAAGAACACTGAGAACCTAAAACATGTCAGTTTGGTTTTAAACTGACATCCAATCAATCAACACTGAGGAGAAAAAAAAACAACATGACAGTCTTCTGAAAGTCGGGAATAGGTCTGTTTGCATAAAAGCCCAATGCTATCCCTTTCCTTTCCAGAGCTTTTTCCCTCCAACCCTTTGGCTAACCTCACAGCTTGGAAACTGGTCCAGGAATAATAAATTTGGGTTAGTAACATCTTCTGTTTAATTTTAAAGAACAGAGCGTCAGCATTTTTGACAGTAGGTATGAGAATAGCAGCAGCTCCAAGATGGGAGTCTCATCTTTCCTCTCTATCACAGCCGGCTCCCGGTGTGGATTTAGCTGAATGATGAATGCTCAGGGCATTCGAGCTCCAAAAAAGTGGATGCAAACCTGAAATTGGAAAGTTTCAAACCCAGATTTAAAAGAATGTCTTTCCACCATTTCATCTGCCTAGACCACATTGGCAAGAAGTTTAGTAATAGGAAGGATCTGGGCTAATATCTGGCTTTCTAATTGTGTGCTTGGAAGGACAGCTTTTGTTGCCAGAAAACTTCGAAAAGTGCAGTAAAATGTGTGGTGTCCTAGAAAAAATGTCCCTGAATAAGGTGGTGTTTGGTGAATTGCATCCTTTTTACTCTATTCAAGTAGCATTTAAAAATCACAGAATATTTGATGTTTGAAGAGACATCTGGAGATGATCTGGTACTTGATCAAGTGATTGGCAACCCCGCCTGTGGCAGAGGAGTTGAAACTTCTTGGTCCTTGAGGGCCCTTCCAACCCAAGCCATTCTATGATTTAGTCCAACCCTCCTACTCAAAACAGGGTAAGCTGGAGTGGATTGTTAAGGGCCATATCCAAATAGGTTTTGAGATCTCCACAACTTCTCTAGATAACCTATTCTAGTGTTCAGTCACCTTTAGGTAAAAGCTTTTTCACAAAGGTAAAAAAAAGGCCCCCCCATGAATGCAAGTTGCAGTGATGGGATTTTATGAATGCTTTGGAGTTGGAAACCGACAACACTGGGGTTCTGGGTCTGAGTGCAGCTGCAGTGAACTCATTTCCAGCCTGTGTGTGCTTGCAAATCTTAGAATCATTTTGCCCCCCTCGGTTTCACAAGGCAGTGCTCATCTCACTCCAGCCCCCCTCACCCTTACTGCAGACTTTTGCTGCGCTGTTCTTTTCCTTTCAGATCTTGCCCTCCTGTTAGAAGTTCTTCTAAACAATAGGAGGAAATGGGATTACTGGGAGGAGTTCGTGTGTTTTGCAAATTGCAAGCCCTCGGTGTGTTTCTTCTCATTGCCTTATCCTCCTGGCCACCCTCGTAGTTCTGTGTTTTTTCTAAAGCTTATTGCCCCTGAAGCTGATGTTTCCCTTCCCACTGTTGTCTCAACGCTGCAGTGCCCAGGTGTCCCAACATCTTTGTCTGGAGGCCTTGGTGCAAATGGCCCAGAAGTACATGTTCTGGATCGGTTTAAAGGCAGCCATGTGGATCACTTCTTGAACAGCAGTTGCACGAGGAGACTTACAATGCTTAGAAACAATTGAGATGCCCTCTCCTTTGCATGGTGACTTTTCCCCTCCCTCCCTTTGCCTTGCTCTGCCTTGTCTTTAAACTGAAGTTTAAAAAAACCCATATTTCTATTTTCAAATTACATTCTGAGAATTTAATATCTAATTGGCTGCACGTATCCCTGATTAAATTCAGCAAACTTACATCAGAGCTGAATACAGTCTAATACATTGTGCTGCTTTCTGTGAGAATCTCCATAGCAAAAGTACTTTGCAAATCTGGGAAAAAGAGATTTCATCATAATCACTTTGGCTTTTGTTTTAGACCCCGCACTTGCTTGTAAGAGCTGCTATGGTTTCCCCATCGGACACCAATTCACTCCATGGCTCCTTCATGCATTGTTTGACAAAGGTTGATGCTCTGCACATTGGCATTGCAAACTTGGGGCAGTGCTCTTTAAAAAAAAAAAAAAAAAAAAAAAAAAAGTCAAGATCTCTTTTTGCTTCTGCATCTTTGCAGAATTTGGTGAACAGTTACTGTGCTGAGAGGTGGTAATGTAATGCAGCAGCTGCTGTTTGGAATTTCCAAATTACAGCTGTGGTGGAATGAATCTAGGGGTAAATCATCCTCAGCCATAATGGGATTGAAACCTCTTCTTTAGACTATGGGAAGGAAAAGGGAGTGGTGAGCATCTGTCTGATGCTGGGAGCAGATGTGAAGGAATAAAGGAGAGGGAAACAGAGTTGTGACTCCAGGTAGTTTCAAAGATATGGAGGGATTTTAGTTCAAGCTCTACCAATAGAGTAAATAGGACGTTGTTTTCTGTCTCAATGTGGTGCTCCTTTATTTCCATTCCCCAGATTATTTCCCTGTAGCGCTTACAAAAAGTAGTTGCATGTTGAAACGTGTAACAAAGGCAATCCTCTGTAAAATTGAGCAGAATAAACTCCGGACTGACAACGTGAAGCTGTTTGTGGATGAAGCTTTCAGCTCCTCTCAGGTGCACATGGGGCAATGAAGAGAGCAACAGCTTGGAGGTACTGTGATAGAGCACTTTTGATGGAGTTCCTCCTGGGTTTGCAAAACTGTTAGCAGAGTGAAATTGCTCATCTTTTGAGGATGATTATCTTCACTACTGGCCAGCTCAGAACTGTGAAGCTCAGCTGTAAAGTGTAACTGGAACATGATGTGAGCAAAAGGGAGAGGATTTTCCATATACACTTCTTGTTTTGGTATGGCATTTATTTCTATTTAAAACAATTCCTTGTTTTGTTCCAGTCTTGGCCACGTGGCTCCAGCAGCTCCATAACTCATGTTGCTGATGTTCTAACGTGATGGAGCAAGAAACAGATTTTATTTTCTTTTAATGTAGCTTTCATAATTGGTTGAAAGGCTAAAATCGTGAATGCTGCGGCTTACTCGCACACTAAACTTGACAACAGAAAACAAGTTTGCTTATTTAATATTTGCTTTGATTTGCTGATTAGTCATGGCTCTTAATTATTTTTTACCGTTTCCACATGAGCGATCAGGAAATGAACTGCTGTCTCACACTTTCAGCAAGTTTAAAAGAGCCTAACTATGGTATTTCCTTATTGACTTTTTACTCGCCCCTGTGCAGAATACTTAAAGATGTTGCTCCTCTTAAGTTGCCCACCTCACAGCTTGAGTAATGCCACAGCTTTTAAAAATGCTTCCCTTCTGGCTTGCTGAGGTGCTGAAGACAAGTCAAGTCATCCAGCACAAGAGGTACACATGAACAAAACGTGAATTGAAGGTGCGGGTCAGGTTACAAACCAAACAAGGGAAATATTAGAACCAGTTTTGGAGTCTGGGGAGAGCAGTAGTGCGGTGCATTTGCAGTGAGAAATGATGCCATCCTGGGATACTGGGTGAAGTTTTCACCGCGATAGCAATTCCCCTTTAGAAAAGAAAAAGAAATGACTCGCTCTGCCCCTTTTTCTGCTGATGTTTTTCTTTCATCTTTTCACTCCCTTTCAATTCGGTAATGATTGTAAATCACTCCTTGCCACAGAAAGCGCTGTTTTCGACAAGCAGTGATTTGATTCTTGTAATCTTATTAGTTTTATTCAATAAACACCCAACCTATGCTCCAAATGCCTTTTGAAAATAAACTAATAAACAGACCCCGATTGCTCTTTGATTGAATTGCAGATAACTCACTGATGATATAAATAACATTAAGTTAATCATCTTTCCTTTGGGAGTGCTTTCAGCACAGCACAAGCCTTCACTGTATCTATATATTTTTTTTTGCAGAGGAGAAGACCACCGACACTGGAAGGGCGGTGGCCTTTGCTGCACTGCAGCAGATGTAGGATTTCTGGGCTTTAACAGACCGATGGGTTTCATTGCTGTTGTTTGGTGGACACGATGACCATTTGTGCATGGGTGGGTTTGAAGAGAGATTATTAGAGCATGGAGTGTGACTGCAGTGCTCCTGGCAGGGTCAGGAAAATGCCCGAGGTAGAAATACCCCTCAGGACCTTTTGTAGAGTGACACGGCAACAGAGATGGTGCAGGAATTCCTCTGCGTTACAGCAGATGTTTTAAAAGGCTCCTGGGCCTTCTGAAAGGCACCGGGCAACATTTTCTATCTGGATGACAGAATAGCCACAGACTTCTTCAGAAAGTGACATCTGACCTACACTGGAGGTCAAAGCGAATGTAACACAGGCAGACCACATTCCACAAAGGTGATAATTGCCAGTTTTCTCGGCATGGGGTACGCTAATAGGAAAACAACTGCACTGTTGTGTGGCTTTCTAAATCTTACAGCTCTTGAAAGATTACATCAGCTCCAAAGGCAAAGAAATAAAGTACGTTGCAAATGTTGCTGCAGGCGGATTGTCTCTTAATAGCCAAACTGAGATGATTTTTCACATTTATTGTGTTCTTTAAGTCACTACAGTAATGGCGTGATGTCGCTTATAAAACCTGCTTCTAATCAACCTGGTTTAGTCTAATCAAGAACTTTGAATAATACAAAATCAAAGGGAGTCTTTATTTAACTGGGAAACAGCAGAAGGATGAACTCTTGACATTACCCTGTTACATCCTAACTTTAAGTGGAAAGGCAGCTTACAAGGCGATGGGCTTGCGCCTGAGATGTGAGCAGGCTGATGCTGTAGCTACCATCGATAATACCCCATTAATCCTTCTTTTGAACTGAGACTTTCCTGGTGATGCATCAAACCTTGTGAAATCCTGTAGGTGACATAGCATTATCCTTGCAATTTGCGCTCTTCAGCAGAGGTGACCCCCAGGTAAGCCCAAACTTTTTTAGTTTTAAGGTGGAAGTTTTAGCTACTTCTTTGACTTGCTGAAAGCTGGAAGTGCTGCCTCCCTTCTTCTGAAATAAGGGCTGGTGACTTCAGATGGCTTGGATGTGATAGCAAAAGGCTAATATGTTCTTACAGCTGCCTAGTCTTGCTGTCGAGCTGGGGTGTAATTGGACTAGTTTTTCAGCGGTTCAGATGTCAGCTGGGTGTGGGCTGAAGTTCACTGCTACGATTTAGTTCAAAGGTTTTCAGAGCCAGGCTTCTCGGCCTTATTTAGGTATTGAAGTCAGTGCAGTGATTTTTCAGTGTGCTGTTCCTGCTGCATTCACAATTGATTCAAAGATCCAGGGAGAACTGTTGGGAGATGTGTGGCCGCTGAAGCCTCAATTCTGCGTACCCTGCGTGGCAAAGCTGGAAGGATTTGTTCTAATGACTGGGAATAGTGTTTCTCAGGGTCAGAATAATATGTAATGCTGCCCTCAGCTTCTTACTATTTGACCATTAGGAACTTTGAACACTTTTTCTACTGGGTTTTCTTGTTTAACTTGAAAATTCTTCTGTGGATGTGCTTACCAGCTCTCTCATGTTTTCTTTTTACTTTTATTTATTTTCATACCATAAATTGAGCTCCTAGTATACTCTAATGTGAGTTATATTTACATTAGAATTTGCAGGTTGAGACTGGGGTGATTCTGATCTACTGCTCCTAGGGTATCTTCTGCAGATGTGACATTGGTGATCTGGTGACTCTTCCTGCTTAAGGAAAGCAATGAGTGGCAGCAGAGGTGCTCATGATCTGCCAGCAGACTTGGAAAGGCAATGAGACAATGGTTTGTCAGTTCTTACTTAGGAATAGTTACAACTATTACACTTGAAAGTTATTGCCAATAGTCTATTACAAAAACAAACAAACAAAAAAACACAAAAAAGCAATCCTCACACCCTCATAACGATCCCAAAAGCCAGTAGTGTTTTATATCTGTCCATAACAGATTGTACTCACTACTTTTATATTCTTTTGAAACAGAAATGAGGATGACAGGCTAAGAATAATTCAGGAGACACCCAACTCTGGTGCTCCTCCTGGTGGTTGCACCCTCCATCTCTCCAGTTAAGCATGGAACCATACATTGTTACTACTCTGGATAGCCAGTTCTTTTCTAACCAACTTGTAATTGCTCTTTCCTCTTCTCCCTCCCCCTTCCCCCCCCCTTTTTTTTCCTTCTAAATACTTACAGAGGATGTCTTAAAGAGTTGCAGGTGAATGGAAACAATCTGTGTATATCTCACGTTTGGCTTAATGTACCTACAGGCTCATTTTGGAGAGGTAATAAATACTCTTTGAGTAAAACCCATTTGGGATTGTCCACCTACAGTGAAACTGCTTCAGTGGGGTGACACCAGGGTCAAGAAAGAAATGATGCTGCCAGTGTAGCCAGTACCCATACCTTCCCTTCTGTTAACCCATCAGATTAGGGTTCCAATCTAGCTGTGTGACTGAGAAATTTTGCTTTGGTTTAAATCCTGACTTATCCAAAATGATCTTGGTGACAAGAAAAGAGTGACCAGGGAAAGAACTGTGTTAACCAGTAGTTTGGATGTTGTCTGTGCTGCAATTGGAGCAGCAGAAGCTGCATTGTGTGATGTATAAGGTGTTGGGCTGTTTTTCTGAAAAGAAAGAGAAGTTGCTTTGAAATGCTGAGGTTTTTGGAAGGATGCTGAGAAACAGCACTATCTCTGTGTGATCAGCAGCTGTCGCAGCTTTGGTACCAAGTTACGATGAAAAACAGATTCTATTGCAGTGGATCTCCTACGAGAAAAATGAATGATATCTCTTCCTACCAGTGGCTTTTCATACTCTTTACGGCTCTTCATAATATTATCTCATTTCACAGAGACTCTGAAATTGTATAAAAAGAAGGCTTTGTAGAATTTGTGGTGCAGCTCTTAGGAAATAAAAAGCATACTTATAAAGTCTCCTTTTGCACATGCAACGTACGTGCTTGGATGCGGGTGGATGAGCACATAACATTTGCACATGTTTTGAGCACGCACACGAAACTTGATTAGAGATTAATTATCTGCCTTGAGTATGGTGCATGGGTGGGTTTACACTGTGGTGGAGTTCTGAAATGAGGTGTTGGTAGTGAGCCCAGAGTTCCCTCTGGTCTCCTCATTGCTCTGGATAAGAGTCTATATTGATATAAGCCCTACCTGTATGCTGGTAGAATCTAAGTGCTGCAAATCCTCTGCTTTTTTCTGCCCAGTTCCACTCTCTGGATGAAGACTGACGCTTTGTTTTGCTTCTCTGCTCATATGGGTGCAGATGGCACAATTTCATGAACCATGTTTGTGCACATCACTGCACTGTAGCTTCCACAAGGAAAGATTCTGGTGCTGTCCAGACCAGATGGTTGGTTTTACATATTCACTTCCCATCTAGTGGTCCTGTGTACTTTATTTGTCTGCCCATGGCATATGTGTATCTGACTGGGCCTTGGTGTCTTTATCTGTATTCTACATTGATTAGCTATGGAATCCTTACAGGCCTCCATTTCTGGTTTTCTCCAGTCTTCTTCAGCATGGTAATCTTCAATTTTCCATGCATGAAGATCTAAAATAGCATCACATGTCCCTGAGCTGACTTGCCTAAATGCAGTTTTGTCCCACCATAATAGTAACATATTCTTGGCATTGTTGCTGAGATGGTATTTGAGAATCCTTGAATTATGGACATTCAAAAATATGTTGAGGAAATAATGTGGAGAGCAACTATAAAACCATTTGCAAGTAGAAAGTTGCTGTTGCTTAAAATTGCTTGAACTGTGAGTGAGTTACTGGGGACAAAGGCATCTTGCTGTGGCACAGCACAGTACCACAGGTACCACCTCCGGTCTGTGCATCACTATGAGGGCAAGTTCTAAGAAATCACAGGTTGTTGTGTCAAACAAAGGAGAATCTGATTTGGGGAACTTCATCCGACTAATCTGTTAATTTTACTCTGTGTTGTTTTTGTGGAAATGATCATTTAAAGAATTGCCAGCAGTTGAAGGTCCTAAAAGTAATCTTGTAACTAGAAAGTGTAAGGATGAAAACTTTTAAATATGTGAGTTAACTTGCCTAGTTTTTAACGTTTTTGTAATCAAACAGAAGCCTAAGAGAGCTGCAGGGATGGTTAGGGCTCATCTGGTTCTTTATTAGCTCCCCAAAAGCAGAGGTAAAAGAAAAAAGATATTTTAAAATTTTGCTTTTATTTATATTTATTTATAGTAATATTGTTTGTATTTATTTTCCTTATGCAGCCGATTTAAGATATCTCGTTTTTAAGAATCAATGTTTTCTTGGGTTTATTTCTGTTGTAAAAGGAGAAGTAATTTTAAATACCCTCTGAGCCAAAGGTCTTATTTAACTTTGTGACCTGAGTGCAATTTAAAGTGAATTATGATACTCTGCGACTCCTTAGTTTTTGGTGCGTAGTCTTTAGATGCTTTCACTCCTGCACCTGTCATCCATTAGGAGACCTCCTTCTGTGATCTTTCATCATTCAGGATATATGATGATTTTCTTAAACACTTCAGCTAATTGGCAGTGACTCTTGCTTTAAAATATATGGCAGTATTTGTAAATAAAAGATGCTGTGCAAGCTTTACATAAATGCAAGCAATTTGACTGAAATTGTTGAAAAATATAAGGCCACTATAAATTTAAATGATTCACTTCAGGGCCCTGTTATAGGCAGGATAGAATAAGCATGCTGTGTTCTCAGATAAGCTTGCTAGTTGCAAACAGCATCAGTTGCTCTTTGTTGCAAGAGTGGGATCTCTCGGTGTTGGTCCTTGCCCTTAACATGCTGCCAATGTATCCACTTGAAGGGCAAGAGTGTGCCAGGTATGGTTTTTGACAGTTTGATGGTTAAAGTACCATTTTAATTTTATAGGGTCAAACTGCCCTAATGCAAGATCACAATTTCTGATACAGTAACAGAAAATATGGAAATGGGTTTGTTTCCTTTAAAGTCAGTAGAGATATGTGAATACATGAATCTCACAAATACTTTTTAGAATAGAGATAGCTGCATATGCCTTCCTTTTGTCTTTCTCAGTGGAATCCAAACTTAATACTTGTTGTTTGTATTCTTTCTAATAATCTATCTTGGATTTCCATATTCATATCATAAGAGAGCTGAGTAAGAAGCATGAATAGTTGGTTGGCAACCCAGAAGTTAAAGGAAAGGCGTAGTTTTGGTTAGTGCTGTGCTCTTTCACACAGTATGAGCTCATGAGTTGATCAAGAAACATGAAGTGGCCGAACAATATCTGTCAAATCTAGATACAAAATCCCAAGTCAAGCATTGACTTTGGTCCTTAAATCTCATGTATGCTTAGACTAGAGTTTAAATTCCTAGGAGGTTATATTGATTTGTGGGTATGACTTTTTTCAAATGGCACAGCACCCTAGCATGGCTAAGAATGCCACCATTCCCCCATAGACTTCCCTTGGAGTTTTTATTGTTAGCTTTGATTAATAGATCAGGAGAATCTCTTGTTGAAAATTTGAGTCAATCTAAAGTTAGAATTATGAGGAGGATCATGGAGCCATTAATGGCAATTTTGAAAGTATAAATTCATTCCGCAGACACAAATCTAACAAATTTTTGGAAGGTGATTTTTGACCCAATAACTGTTGTGGTCTCCTTTGTGAAAAAGCATTTGTGGACTCTTAAATCCATACATCATTTGATGTATGGTATGCAGAAAACAATTCTGCTTGCTAAAAAATTTATCCTTGGATTGTGTTCTTGGGTGAAGTGCTGGTCCTCATGCGGGTATTTCTTTAACTTTCCCACACAAGGACTTCTCTATGAGAAGTTATAAATACAGAAATAACGTCTGGCTTTTTATGGAAGCAGACATTCACTTGCTAATTAACAATGCCAAAACATTCAAAAGATTTTAATTGGATGAATCAATAATAACAAATCGTGCGTAACGATCATGTTTCTGGCTCAGATGAAAAAAAAGCTGAAGGTTGAAATCACAGAGTAAAAACATTTTTATTGGAAAAGATAGCTGATAGGCAAAAGAGTTTGTTGGAAAAAAGTGCTCAAGAGGTGATTTGTTGAATGGGAAACAGAATTAGAAGGCAGAGGTGATAAATTAAAGAAAAGTCACTTAGGATTCCTGAGATCCCCAGTGTAGTTGCTGCTCTACAGCTGATAGCCAGGAGGTTGATCTGCTCTGACTCCAGCTGTAGAGTCCTACAGTAACAGCCATCATGCTTCCTGCTGGCAAAGGGGTAAACCCATTTTGCGTGCTGAAGCAGTGGGAGCATAGTTAGATGTATCAGCTGTGACATGATATTCAGAGGAAGACATTGTCCCAGAGGAACATCCAGGACAGACCAGTGTCCTGCAGAACCCCTGGGATAATGCTGTCCCCATTTCAGGCCTGCCCAGCAGAGCCTGGGTGTCCTGCCCATGCAGCGCGGATAGCTTGAGGCTGCTTCCTGTTTACAAGGTCATAACCGTGTGCTTGGCTAAATAAACACTTCAGCCTTTCAGTTTATGTAGCCCGTGTTACAGTTGTTAACAAGAGGCACCCTCGAGCTATATAGTAGCTTTATACTGAGATTTCCCATGATCGGATCTTTTATTGTTGTTTACAGAGTTCCACTGAGAGGTGGGATGGCCTCATGGCAAGGAGGACAGAGCTGAGCGCACCCTGCTCTGTCCCAGACCCCTTCAACGACTTCTGCCCAGATAGCTGAAGGCCTCTTGACACTTCATTTTACATGCTGAAGGCAGCTGTGATCTGTGCTGCAGCTCTCTGCGATGTGAGGGAGGGAGCAGCGCTTTGCTGTGTGCAAGGGCTGCACGAAAAGGGATGTGCTAAAAGAGATGCCTGGGCTTCTGCTGGTGTACCTGGCATACCTGGTTGGTTTTACTGTGTTATGAGATCTGGCAGATCTACAGGAACACCTATTCTTGTTTGGAAGAGAATTTAATTCAAAATGCAGCATAAAGCCATCTAAGAGGTGCCAGAATGAAGGAGTTGATTTTGAATGTTTCTCTCTTGCTCGGGTCAGCACCTGGGTGCAAGCTTGGTATGAACTTAGAGCATGGGTTGTGATGATGAATGCTGAGCTCCAGGAGGCTGTGTGAGCTCAGAATAGCAATCTTGACATGTGCCCATAGGAACAGCCTGGCCTCCAGAAACTGGGAGCAAATTATTCTCCTTTAGAAGATCACACATCAGTTGCTGTTGTGCTCTGCCTAAACAAAAGATGCTCTTCTCTCTTTTTTTCTCTCTCTCCCCCTTCCCTGCACACTCCTTTATTTATTTTTAAAAAGCAATTTCTAATAGTTTAAAACAGTTTTTTAGCCAAAAATTTTAAGGGCTGCAAACAGACTTACTGGCAGGTTTTCAGATCTCTTATGGCAATCGAAAGCAGCTGATGCGTGTTTT
This sequence comes from Tetrao urogallus, assembly GCF_951394365.1. Taxonomy (NCBI): domain Eukaryota; kingdom Metazoa; phylum Chordata; class Aves; order Galliformes; family Phasianidae; genus Tetrao; species Tetrao urogallus. The sequence continues at coordinate 14,554,536 of NC_136826.1, read as the reverse complement.
GAAATCTGTTTGCAGTCTGCCAGGACTTATGACTCAATTAATAAAACAAATGTGCCTATGAACTACAGCATAACCCTTCTGACCTTCATAAAGTTCTAAGTCTGTAGTGAATCTGTTTCAAGATTTCAAATCTACACACAGCTCATATTTGCACATATGTGCACGGCAGTTTACTGCCTTGCCACACTACTAATGTACCCTTTGCTAAACTTATGACCCTGGAATGCACACACTCTTTCCAGATGACTGGTGATTTGGAAAACCTCATCAGACACAAGGTTACGTTTCTATGCCCTGTTACTTGATATAACTTCTGTCTGACTAATTGCAGCTTAGGACAGGGCAAGCTGTTCCTATTTCTTGTACAAGGCAAATACTGGTGACATGGAGGGAGCTGCCATCTCTGTTCTGCCCTATGTGAAGACCAGCTCCTTCCTCACTTGGTGCCATACAGAAGGCAGGGCACCATCCCACCTCGTGCCCTGTGTTGACTGGCAGAGTTGCAGGGATCTTCTGGCACAGTTTTAAAGTCGGTATGTTTGTCTCCAGCCTTGGAGACTCTTCTGGAGCAGAGCGATAGCAATGCTTTAAGGCTCTTTGGGAATTTTCCCACCTACTAACATCATGATGTTGCTGTTTGAAGCCCTGTCCCCAAGCAGTTGCTCTTTGGCTACTGGAGAGATGGATATCTAACTACCGAGCTGGGCTAATGCCCAGGTGTCTGTGCAGTGCTGGCTGTCATGAGATGTGCTGCAGATGTTCAAGATGGATTTCCTGGCATTTCACATAGGCACAGAAAAGCTGCGGGTTGGACGGAAACCTTTAAGGGTTCGGGTCATTAGTGTGCTTTTGTTATCTTATATAAGGTAATAAAAGATAAAAGGGGAAGATACACCTCATGCAAGGAATCTTTTGCTCTTTAAAGCCTCATCTAGCACTTCTCTCCTGCACCCATGGAGCAGAGCAATGTCAGTGGTTACCCTGCTGCTGCCAATCTCAGGGCAACAGAGGGCATCTGAAGGGGAGCACAGATGTATTTGCTCCACAGCCTGTTCAAATGGAGGGTTTGGACAAATTTCTGGAAGACAAGTTAATAACTGTCTAGTCAATGTCAATGCAGACTGTTAAAATCTGAACTGTAGAGTATCCAATCTCTTAAGGCCTTTGGTAGAGGGAAAGGCATTGCTTCCCAGGAGAGCTGAGCAAGCTGAAACAGAAAATTAAGTGCAACAATGCTGCTCTCTGTGCTGTACTCACTCTTTTTATTCTTTCCTTGCAAATCTTCCACTCCAGCTTTTCTCCAAATACTTGAGATGGTTCAGCTTGCCAAGGACACTTACCATCCTGAAGATGAAGGCATGGTCAGATAATTCCCTTGTCTTAGTATGTAGTTTTCTTGTTAACCTATTATTCTGCTTAAAACTAGTTTCATAAATAGGAATTGGCTATTGCAGTCAGATTGTAAGAACATTTTAATGCTCTGCCAGAGGGGGAAGGAAGGTAAATTTAGGACTAAACAGGGAATCTAAATGAGTTATAATACAATGGCTGAGTTGTTTCACTGCTTTGATTTAAAACTCATTCCTAGCTTCATTTAATGTGTGGATTGAGCTGTAAGTACAGCCATCATAAGAACACTTTGGCCAGGCAACGTTCATAGAATCATAGGGGTTGGAAGGGGCCTCTGTTGAAATTTGATTGTATAGAAACTGTGATGCAGTGATGAGCTCAGCACTGAGGGAGTAGGTGGCCTGCTCAGAGTTGGTAAAGACTTTGTTGCTGTCTGAACCAAGTGAGGTTGAGTAGGAAATTGGAAGTCTCTAAAACATTGAAATTCTACTCTTATTAATTTAACTTTACTGAAAGCACAGTTTGATTTGGAAACAAGAAGAGAGGCATTTAGGAGGCAAAATGTGAGGGGCTCACTCTTTTAACTTGTTTCATTGGGCAATGAGACACATGGATACTCAGAGCATGTATGAGATCATACTATAATTCAGATTGGACAGGACATCATATGTATGTATAAACCCCACTCTTTCCCCATCCTCTTCTTAAGTATTTTTTGAAGGAGACAACCAAATCCAGGTGAATGTCACAAGACAGTTGGAGTTATAAAGATACCTGATTTCTGGTATCGTGGTTTCGTAAAGTAAGTAGTGTTTTATAAAATTTGTCACTTAAAAAAAAAAAAAAGGAAAAAAAACCACTGAGGCAGAGTAGATTTCCATGCAACTTCTGAACAGAATGTTTCTGTTACTTCTCCACTGGGACCTTCCTGGGAGCAAGGGACATCGGTGCCACCGTGCCCTGCAAGAGGCACTGTGAGAACAGATGTCTGCTGTGAGCAATGCTGCCCTCTCGTGCTGACATTAGAAGGAGCCCATCACTGTGCCAGGCCTCCAGCGAATGTCTGTTCCCAGCGCTGCTTGCTGTGAGGAATGGTGTCCAACTGGATGAAGCTCTGCTGCTGTGGCTGCCATCTCTGTGCATCTGCTTTAGCTGCACTATTATTTTGAATAATGGCAGAAGTCCCCAGAGCAAGATGCTCATTGTAAACTGCTGAGAGTTCAGCCCATCCTAAACCCAGATCACTCATACTTAAGGAGATGTGGTGCCATTTTCTACTTTGTTGCAGACCCTTGCTGCACTGGTATCCTTAGCTCTCAGATGGAGATAACCACTTTGTTCTCTGGCTGGTTTGACTGTAAGTACTGTGGATCTCATAAATAGACATACAGTGCTAAGCACATCGCATGGCAGTTTTGACTGGAGGCCTCTTGCAGTCTGGCAATTAAAGTATAAATATTTGCAGTGCAATGAATTCGCTGTACTGTCATAATTCAAACCTTGAGGAGTTTTAAAGGGAAAGACTGAAGTATAAGATGAAAGAGCTGCTTTTTGGTTACATTAAGTCCAACTCTAACTTTCCATAGGTATCTACTTAGAAACACTCAGAACAACTCGCTGCTTTATTTTTGTAAGTCGTGCTTTCCGGTGATCCTGAACTCTTCTTGAAAGCAAGCTTGCAATAATTGATGTATGCCCGTGGGGCTGATAATTATAAAATGACACATTATTTTACAAACTAAACAACTGCTTAAAGAATCTCCTGAACTCTGTATTTAAAGAAAAAGTCAGGCTTGGTTCATAAGCTGACAATAGTAAGGAAATTCAGACATGAGCAGGGAAGTGTTCCATATGTTCTCCAATACCTAGGCACAACTGGGTGCCTCTTTAATGATGAGCCGAATGCTCCCTGTTGTTTCTAGGTACTGCAGAACATATGGCGTGTTTTTTCCTTTAACTGTGAATTTCCTTGCTTTTGTCAGTAGGTGTCTTAGCTCCATTGTATTTTAATTTAGTGCTCGTGCCTCTGAACATAGTCCAAATTTGATCTTAGGCAAATAGGAGGGTAGATACAGCTGTTGATAATCTCATATTTTTCTTGAAACTGTATTTTGATACATAATCTATATGTCTATAGACACACCTTGTAATTGTTAATAAGGGCCCTTTGAGAGTTTACAAATCATTTCACTGTGCTCCAAAACTTAGCGTGGATGATAAATGACCATTTAGTTGCCAATATAGCACAATATTTCAATTTCCTGCCTTCACAGAGGTATTCCAAAGGTTGAATGGAGTTCATACTCACAGTATGTGTTGTCTAGAACTCTATGATCTCTTGCTGGCAAACTTTAACCAAAACCTTTTCAATTAACTGAACGCATTCCTTGTGGAAGGCAGCCAACCTAAGGCTGGACAAACAGTTTCAGCAATGTTTTGCAATAACCTCCCCCTGCTCCAGACTCTAGGTGAGCGTAACCAGAGTGAGATTTTTTACTTGACATGTAGGCTTTGTGATTGATAAAAGAATAATGTAACATCATGCTAAATTGCGTTCTATGACAGTGATGCAGCTCCAGCACAGTTTCCTTCTGTTCTCTTGGAATCCTGATTTATGTGGTGCAAATGTGGAAGGAAAAAAAAGTTTGGTTACCAAACAGCAGAGCAGAGATCACACTAATGAAAACACGGTATACTGAGATGTTAGCTTTAACCAGACTGGATCGCAGCCTGAGGTTTGGTTCTGGTCATATTTTGCAACATCCACATAGGGGATTTGTTTCAATAGCTGTGCTGTTGGTTGATGGAACTACAGGTAATAGAGTGGACTGAGGAATATTTGTGAAAAGTGGGAGAAAAACTCTCCAAGAGAGTTTAAAGTAAGAGACATAGCCTCTGCCACTGGAGTTGTCAAAGAATGGTCTTGGAGGAGAATATTCTGGATAAATACTGTTCTGTAGTTCTGTACTTGCTCTGCACATCAGTTATTGACCACTCTTGAGACAAGTAACTGGGCTGAAAGACCTTTTGTCTGAACCACTGCAGCCAGTTTTGTGCTCAACATTTGAGTGCAGTGATAACCACGAGTACATATAAAAGGACAGCTTGTTCTAGGGACAGAGACTGAACTCCAAATTCCCTTCATCTAAGTCCTTAATAAATTCATTTGCATCAATGGGAATACATCTGAATAAGCCCCCAGACAGCTCCATGTACCTCTATCTGAATATTTATCAGTTGGAACAAAGCAGGACGAAATTAAATAGCAGGTATTGATGGAGGACATGCTTCTGCACCTCCTTATATAGTTGTCCTCTATTCTAACTTATTAAATATTTCCTGAACAGCAGTTGCCTCAAATGGAGGTTCCTCCAGCTGCATAGAGTTCACTTGGAAACCACCAGAGGGCTGTTTTGCAACAGACCACAATGATTCCCCTGCATCTGTGGCCCACGGATGTTATCTGTGCTGGTTGCTGCAGATGCAATATGTAAAAGAAGGAGAGTCTCAGTGCGCTGGGTTTTGGGTTTTGTTTTTTCTTTCTGTACTGGTTCCATGTAAAGTCATACTTTGCAACCAGTGCCCACGTGCACCATTCTGTGGAGCAGTTGTCCATTCCAACTGGCTCTTGAAGTCTCTTGGGATATATTGCTTTATTTTCCATTCCTTGATTGTATCTTGTCTATTTCTCCCAAACTCCATCCCTTTTCTCTCACTCCAGGCAACCTGCATCCTCAGAGTGTGCTCTGTGCTGATAAGAAATAGCTTAGTTTCTCTGCAGTCACCTTTTTCACTGTTACTGCCCCTCAGAATCTTCTGGCAGCCATTTTTTCTGTTACCTCTTAATTTTTTCCTTACTAATTTTCTTTTTAAATTCACTCTAGGCCTATCTCATATCTTAGTCATCACAACTTTTTGAAACCTATCTGCATGATGGGGAGAGCCTTCTGTGGGCCGTGTTTCTTCTCTTAAAGTGAGTTTTCACTTCTTTTTAAATGTTACCTGTTTAGCTTAAATAACCCCTTGAACCTTGCTGTTTTCCCATGCAAATTTTATTTTATTTTATTTTTTTGCCTTCTGTGTTTCTTTGAAAGGCTTCACATTCCTTCTGGGACTCTATTATGGTTGCTTAAGTAGCCTCCATGCTGAGTTGAAGGATTTTAATTTCCTCACTTCTGACTTCAGGGCCTTTTTGACTAGCTTCCTCTTTTTTTTTTTTTCTTTTTCTTTTTCTTTTTTTTTTTTAAATCCTTTTTCTAAAGCTTAATGTCACAGTGCTAGGTTTTGTTGCATTCCTTCCCACAAGGACACTGAACTTAATTACACTATGCTCCTTTGTACTTAGTGATTCAGCTCTAGTTATTTCTTCAATTGACTTTTGCGTATCATTTTCACTGCTAGAGGAATACCTTGTTTGGTTTTTGTTTTTTTGTTTTTTTTTTTAAGGAAGAGAAATAACTTCCACCAGTTATCTCAGTTTACAGTCCAAATGGTGCAATTCTGCAAAGAGCTGTACAGCCCAATGAATGTTGCCCTCCTTCATGGAGAAGACTGTCTCTTCCCCAGTTCTGTTTCCTAACAGTACATGTAGGATAGGTACAGAACCTTCCTATGGACCTATTCATTCCTGGAGACAGGAGATGTCCATTTGTACTGTGAACTTCTTGAAGTTTAAAGCTATTGTTCTTACCCTAAGGATAAGGACTTGTATAATGGGTATGTCCTTCACGTCACACAGTGTGAATATGAGACTCACCTCCCCCCTTGGCCTACACAGCCAGTCTCACAACAGAATCGGAGACAGGCAGAGTCACCAACACAGCAGCTCCTTCAAACATAGCCTGGATTGCTTAGAAATGTCAGGAACATCTCCAACCATGTGACTTCAGGTGTTGGTGACAAATACTTTTGACAGGCTGCTACCTGGCTCATCCACTCATCCTTCCATACCATTTCAGTAGCCTGTCTCACAAGTTCCTGCACTGTTGGCTGAGCTTTTTCACTTAGCTATTTTCCAGCCCCTGGTAAAGTGGCCCCTTTGTTCTGATTTGGGGTGTCCAGTCCTTCCTGGAGTTCAGCTTAATGGCAGTGAAGGGAAAAGTGGTTGTGGGCATTTGTTTGACCACTGCACTCTATTTTATTGACCACCTTTTGTGATGTCGAGTTGTGCTGCTGGAACGTCCCCCCAGGAGGGCTGCCTGCCTCTTACAAAGCTAGCTGTAATTTTTGCCCTCTCCTTTACAACTAGATATCTTGTTACCCACACATAACTGACAGCCTGTCTCTGTTTTGTATGCTCAGTTTTCCCGTTTGCTAGTTTAAATAACACCCTTGTACCTTGTCAATTTTCTTGTAACAAAGTCCGAGTCCTGTTTAGCTTTTTCTACACCAAAAGTCCCTCAATATGGGGAGGGTCATCTGCTCAATTACTATATATATAACTCATATATCTTTATACAGTCATCTTAGCAAAAAGCTGCTTTTGAAAGAGAAGGACCAGTCGAGTGCCCTTGCAATATACCCTGGGTTAAGGGAGTAGAAAGAGTCCAGCTTGATTAATCAAGATTGCCATCAATACTGAATGTGCAGATAGTGGCCTGGATGAGAAAGGGACTTATATCTCAGAATCTGCTTATGGCATCCAGGCATGCGTTTATACTCTGATCTCAAGACAACAAAAAGGGCAAATGTTGTTTTAGGGAGCTGAAGTCCAGGAGTGAAGATCAGTTGCCTCCTGCAGGAAAAGCCCTATAATGGTATTTCGTGTCACCAGAATTTCAGATCAGACCTGTAATACTCTGGCTCTGTCTTTTCTTATAGAAATCATCATGATGTCATTTGCCTGTGGATGGATGTGTCATCTATCTCACTTCTATTTCCTGTTGACCTGCTCTATCCTGACCTGTTCTGACAGCCATTGCTTACCATTCTGGTTCCCAGCCATTGCCAATGTGGAACTACAGAGGAGTACTCAAGGGAAGAGGAAAATCCAGAGTATTCTTTGCTGTAAACCTGCTTATCTTGTCTCTGGTAAAGATCTGCCTGTGTCATTCTCTACTACCCTGAAAAAGGAAGGTATTTTTTTGGACTGTGATAATACAGTTTTCACTTTCTTTCATCAAGTGTAGACATACGTTGGATGCTATTTTGGGCATAAGTTTTGTCTCTCTTTGTTGAAGGAAAGGAGCTGGCAAAGCTTCTTTTGACTATTAGGAAGGCAGACCTTCCCTCTTGTGGCAGATTTACTGGTAAAGGTGTGAGAGAATGCAGCTTCTGCTTCTTGATGATAAACACTTTGTTTTAGTTGTCTGTTTGGATCACCATACTGCCTTATCCAAGTGCCTGGCTCAGTTTCCTGGAACCCTTCTTGGTGTGTTGTTGACAAATGGACTTGTCAACAATACTTGTGTGCACCTTAACACCACAGAAAGGATCCATGGCTGAACTGTGGCATCAGTGAATTGTACACAGATGGAGAGCTGAGATAGTATGTTGTTTTAGTGGAGGTTCCTGAGAAAGATTGGCCATCCACTTAATTGCAATCCAATGATATCCAGTCCTTGGTCAAAACTAGCTTTGCAAAACTCATTTTGCCCCTTGTTATGAATGGTTTACTTATAAATTAATGGAAGTTTTTGTGTTTAGTCAGGCTGGAAAGTGGACAGAGTTGCCTCACACATCAGACAGGAATGAAAGCCAGTAGCAAAAATTTCAGTGCATAAGCAAACTCAAATCTCCCACAACAGATATTTTAGAGGCAGTCCCAGGCTGCTGAATTGCTTCGGTACAACAATTTTCTATAATTGATAATTAACATGAAGGAAATTACTCTAACATGTCTCTGAGACATGTTTAAAATGTGCCTTTGGGGACATGGAATGTGGTCAGAGGAAGCACGTTGTAAATTCATCTTCATTTTAAAGAATCTGCTGCCGGAAAGACAATTTTTGCAGCATTTCAAGTGAGGAAAATGGAGATGTAGGGGATGAATTTTAGGGACAAAGTGTCTTGTCTTGCAAGTGAATTTTAAAGTCTTTTTGCCGAGGCTTTATATTTGCAAGATAATTATTCTCATCATTCGCTATGTGGAAATGAAGAAAGCTTTAAAAATTGAAGACAAATGCGGCTTAAAATCACATTCTGACCCCATTTTCATGCCACTTGTCTCCCAGAATGTTCAAGATAGCAACAAATACTTCCAAAATAGTTCAACACGCAAGACATTACCTGCTTTTGGAAAGGAAAAAATGCACTTAGCGGAGGCAAACCTTTATTTAATTAACCGCAGTGTAAAGGTTTCTTGTATTCCTTTGCAGTTACACAGCCATGAGAGACTGTGGAGTACCTGAAGGGTAACTCCTACTGGGACTAATTCAGTCCAGACAGCTCCAAGTATGTTCATTAAGCTCTGGCTGGGTTTCACACAGGTGGGGAAGGTTAGAAGGCAACAGATAGAGAATGGTACTGATTGTGTTAAGCATAAAACGCCATCTGTTTCACAAGTAAGACGGGAACAAAATCTGCACGTCTTGAGGGATACTATCCCGCTGCTAGAAGTCAGTGCTCTTTTTTATTTATTTTTTATTTTCTTGCTACACTTTCAAGCTTCAGCGTAAAGGAGTTAGAATGTAGAAATGGTCAGCTCATAAATCAGGGGGCTGTTGAAATGATGCTGAAGTTTAAATTACTACAGGGCCTCTCAGACTTGTAACACGTCAGGAAAAGAGGGAATTTTAAATAAGTATTGTGGTTGGCATGAGAGAAGATAGAATGAATTCCAATTCCCAAAGTTTTTAAATAGAGGAGTACAGGCTTAAATATCAACAAATGTAACGGTGAAAATGTTCTTCCTTGACTACTGCTTTCTTCTCAATTTCAAATGACCAAGTGAAAAGAAGAAAGGTTTTGGAGTGGCACAGCCAGTAGGACAACACATTAACTTCTTTGTTATCGAATTTGAAAACTTTCTTGAGGGTTGCTGGTTATGAAGAAGCATTACAAGCAAAGATACTTGGCTGAATGGCAATGTGACTAAGCTGCAGAGCTGTGTGGATGTTGTGGGCCCTGCACATGGCCACAAGGGGAAAGGGGTGATGTTCCTCTGTGCTGTACGTGGAGAAAATTCTGTATGGGAAAAGCTGTGGGTGGGAGCAGATAGCTGCAGACTTCTGAAAGAAAAGGTGTGTTGGAATGACAAAATGAAAGACAAAAGGTTTCTGAAGATCTTGAAGACGATGGTGTGCTCAGAAACCATCTGCTGTATGAAGTTCTTCTTTCTAAAGGCTGAGTGTGCAAGTGCCATTTCCGTAATTTTGGCTCACTGTATGTAACACTCAGTTTCTAATTAGAGGGACTCAAAGTGCATATAGTCAAATAAATGGTACTTCTTAACTCACACGGCTGTATCAAAAGTTTAGTGTTTGAAGTACTTTTTGCTAAAACCCCAAGCCCTGAAATCATGGAAGTCTCTCCTTTCTCTTTCTGTGCCATCTCCTATGTGCTTTCTCCTCCTTTATCATTTTTATTTTGTTTTCTATGCTTTTAACATGGTTCCATTACTTAAACAGAACTAATTTCCTGTTGCATTAGCTCAATAATGGTTTTGCCAGCTCTTTAGCTGTTAAATGCTGACATAGGGTTGACTTACACCAACGAATATTTCACGTTAGAACAGGACTTCCAGGGTCTGAGGCAGAGTGGAGGTAGAATTGGCTGACATTTGGGATCTCTGACACACAGGTAATGTACAATGTTAGAGAAAAATCCCTAAACAAGCATTTATTGCTTCAGCTTTACTTCCCTGAGGAGAAGCATCATCAATATTCACTTCCTAACCTTTGTGAAATCCCTTGCCCTTCACCTTTCAGCATTCATCTTGGAAGACGAGCAGGCTTTCAAAGGCTTTATTTTTTATGTTTAGAGGAGGTTTTCCTAAGACAGTTTAGCTTTTGTCCCATGCAGGTGACCCCCTGAGAAACTTATAACGTGATCAGTGTCAGAAAGGAGGGGCAGTGGAAAACTTCGACAGGTGGAAGCCCCAAAAATGGTGGGTAAGACCCTTGTGGCTATTCAGACCCTGACTTTGCACTGTGAGAGTATCCTCTTCTCTAACATAATTTTAAAGCTCAGTCACTTTGGACCACCTCAAAACAACCCCTCTCATTAATTCGAGTGTTTCTAAAGCTATTGTGACTGAAATTTTTCCTTACAAATTGTTTTAGCACTCAGGACTTTTTGTATCACAGAGAATTTAAACTATCTGTGATTCCACTCATTGCCTGATTGCCAAGGAAGGGCTCTACTGTCTCCCTGAATGGCTGATTGCTTAGGAACAATGAAGATGAACCTACTGAGAGCAAGACTGTGTCATAGAATCACAGAATTATTTGAGTTGGAGGGAACCCTTGAAGGCCATTTGGTCCGACTCCTTGCAGTGAACAGGGACAACTACAGCTCCATCAGGTGCTCAAAGCCCCATCCAGCCTGACTTTGAGTGTAGTCAGGAATGGGTCATCCACCACCTTTCTGGGCAACTTCTTCCAGTGCCTCAGGGGTCTGTAATGGATGCTTGGTTTTTGATTGTTTTTGTGTGGGAACAATGAGGTGGCAGAAGGGGGCAAATCAGCAGCTCTGCAGCCACTGAGAAAGAGCTCTCAGGCAGAAGGCTTGTGCTCATTTCTTCCAAAAAAGCTCATCTAATACTTGCATGAAACTAAAGCACAAGTCTTTCCTTTACTGTCTGCTGGGTGCTTTTCACTGAGGTTGAAGGCACACAAAGGTGGACTGAGAGCTGCTTGTGCTTTTGGATGTAGTACTGACCCGTTCAGCTTTTTTAATGTGAACTTCCCTGCACTCTTCATCAGCTCTGATTTTCCAGCACCTGTTCTGGTAGTAGAAGTGAATCAAAATATCTCAGTGTCTTCAGAGAAGCAGCACGAGGCTTTCATCGCATTTGAAATGCAGTCAGGGCATCACTCCTTACAGTGCTCTCAGCTCTCCCCTCCTTTTGCTGAGGCACCGCTGGCTGTGTCCATGGTTGCTGGTGGGCATCCCCTTGTTGGGGGACTGAGGTGGCCCCAGGCTGTTGGCATAGAGACCACCACATAGGGGAAAAAATGTCAACCAGTCTGAAAAGCCTGGATTATGCCACAAAAAGTTCCAGTCCATTTTGCAGCCTGTAAAAGACCTATTATATCACCCAGTTGAGCAATCATTTGGTGACCTAACCTCGAGAGTTTATCACGTAAAGTACAAGATATTAAGTTCATTACTGACTGTATGGATTTTGATCAAACAATAATTAAAAGCACTTAAAAGATATTCTGTAGCCTAAAAAACTAAATCCATGGCTATATAACATCCAGCCGTGGAACATATGTGTGTGTAATAGTATCAATATTGAAAGCCCCTACTGTGATGAGCCGTAGCAAAGCATTTTTAGTCGACATACTTCTGGGATTGCTAATGATTAATTAGTGTGTATCATAATGTAAAGCAAATGTCACCCCCGCTACCTGGGGCTGCTGTCATTTGAGAGGGGAAACTATTTCCAGTTGAGCGCTGGCTGGAAAATGCATAAAGCATCGCAGCCTGCCATCTCGTGGGCAGAGCCCCGCAGCTCCCACGGGGAGAGGAACGCGTTCTCTCCGCAGCCACTTGCCTGGCCCCGCTCTTGGCACCACTTGGAAATGGCTGACGGGTCTCAAAATGATTTAAAAGGAGAAAATCTGCACCAACGAATGTGCTGTCCTCCCTTTCCTCTGCCTGGAAGGGAAGCAAGCACGAGGAGTTGCTGATAACTGGGCTGGGATTTCTGATAGTTACATGGCAGGGTTGTGTAAATAAGGATCTGGAGCCTAGGAACCACTCTACTGTTGATTTCTCTTGTAACTCACCTCATTATCTGAGGACCTTGCAGTTGAAGTCTGCAATATAGCCATGTAGCAAAGCTTTTGCCTTATATTGAGAAAACTCCAAGAATTTTCTCTCTCTGTATGAAAATCTCATCTTGCCTAAATTTGGGTTGGACTATTATGTTTTAGTCTTCTTCCCCTTCTTCTTTTTTTAATCCCTCAATTTATTCAATATAAACAGTGCTATTTTTAAATGTATTTTTTGCCTGCTAAAAACAAAAAAGCGGCTCTTTAGAGAAATAGTTATTAATCAGCAGGAAATACTGCTGCCTTGGTCCTGCAATGAGATCCGTAAAAGGAGATTCCTGTGTTAGCACGGGGCCCCTTTTAATCAAATGGGGCTCCATGCAGACCCAGGGAGCTGGCAGGGTTCATGCAGCTCATTGCAGGCTCAGCCTCAAAGCATTTGCTTACTGATTTTTCCTGGAAATACTCAAAGGAAGGCTAACACGACCGAGCTAAAAGATGAGATTCCTATCCAACACCATTGTAAGCAAATGGCAACCTCGATGCGTTCAACCGGTGTTGTTTGCTTTCAAAACTGCAGCCTTCAGTTCCGTAAAGCTGCAGCCAAGTGATCGTAAACAACCCCCAAAAAGCCAATCCAGCAATGCTGAGGGCCTCTAAATACTCCAGTCAGATATCACTGTAATTCAGACAATTAATATGAAGGTAATACAGTTGCAGTTCAACTTCAATTTCAGAAGGGAAGGAGTTGTTTGATTTACCACACATATTTTGGGCATGCAAGTTGAAAAGCGTGCTTGATTTCCGCTATAAATTGTCTCCATGCCTCATCACTCTGTATTTTTAGAGTTATGCTGACATCCTAAGCACAGTAGGATCTTTCCTTGACGTTTTAAAGCAGCCTCTCTAATTTATGGGGATGTTTGATACAACATATTTTTTCAATCTGTAGCATGGGAGGGTTACAATTTAAAAGTGAATTTGAACTTTCATTTCTGCAGCATGCCAGGAGCAGCTGCATTTCAGATATGAGCTGGAGAACTTGCATGTGTTTTACAGTTTCTCTACCTGAACTATCTGGTGGTAATTTATTTTGTAAAGGCATAACGGCTGTGGTGGACAGGAATTAATAATCAGAGTGATAGCTAACTAATTTCCAGCATAGGCTTGATTCATTTTGGGTTGCTTTTTTTTGCTACTTATTAACGTTCTGAAACTTATTTCATGTCATCTATTAGCAAATAAAACTCACCAAAAAATGTCCCATTATGCATCGATACCAATAATTAATGCTTCAGATTCGATTCAGTTTGTTCTTGAGAGATGCACAGCAAGGGCAGAGGGATAGAAATTAGTGCAGCCAAACTGCAGCACACTCGCTGTGCAGCACAGAATCACCATGACTGTTTGAAAAATAGTTTTTTTTTCACTGAAGGATATTTATTTAATGGAAACTTTGCTCTTTTTTTTTCCTGTTCAAAATCCTATTTGTGTTCTGCTTTTATGTTCATCTTTTAGCAAGAACTTGGCAACCTAGAAACTGTGAAGTACAATGGGTGCAGCCTTTTCCCCAGTATCTTTTATCTTTATGGAAGGAGAATGTGTAGCTGGTCCAGGCTGTTGTTCCACACTGTGGATTTTTTCCTTTAGAAGAGCCAACATACCCACTATTATTAAAATCTCCCCAAAAGGGTGCAAAGGAAAGCTCAGAGAAATAAGTTAGGGTCTTTCATTTTTATTTTATTTTTTTATAACTCTGCACTTTTTGTAATTTAGAGGAAGGTGTTCAGAATGAGTGGCAGCCGAGGGGTTCGGAAGTGCTTTTGAAATCATGTCACCAGGCTGTTAAATTGTTCCCCCATTCTCGTCTGGCCTGACTTGAATAGTGCTGGGAGATGCTTTGGGGCAGCTCTGTGCCACATCACAGATAGGGGGTGCCCAGTGAGCCTCAGGGCACTGAGGTCTGTGGGAGCTGAGCTTTCAAGTGCAGTCCTGTGTCACCAATGGGACTTGGCAGCGAGAGCTGCTCCATCCACAGATTCGTGTGTTGGTGATGGATGGGTACAACCTGATTTCACAACTTACCCTGTTGGGGTTACTATTGGAGCTATGCCGGTAGCTCCAGTACTGAAGGTGCTCTAGGGTTGAGATGTGGCCAGTGGGATGCAATTTCAGGAGAAAAGCCCCAGTTTGATGCCACAGTTACAGTTCAGCTCTAAGGACGGAGCACGGCGTGCAGAGGCAGTGCAGTGTGGTGATTCCTCCCCCTGGAGTCCACATCACCTTTTGCTTTTGCAATGACCTCATCTCTTTCAGTCTGCGTGTGCGTGGGTTGGGTGTGTGCAGATGTATGTGTTCTGCCTGTGCGTTTGTAACATAACAGTGTGTCTTGTGGGAATAAAACACAAATATACAATACACAGATATCTACACAGCCTGCGATATGTATCTTTTCAGAGATATTCAGCATATTCCATTAATATTTGATTTAATTGTATTATTAATGCATTACATAAATAGCAGAGTTAGCTTGTGTTAGCTGGATGTATTCTCCTCTTGTTCATTCAGTCAATCTCCTTTGGACCTGCCATATTCTGAACAAGAAACAATACGGATTTCTCACTCGAAAGGCTTGCTTTGCAGATTGTATCTGTTGAATAACGTGCATTTGCTAATTTTGTGAAGATACTACACAAGGCTGAATGCTGAGTTTCATAGACATATAGTGCTAAAATTGCCTCGCCTATTATAAAGATAAAAATATCTTTTTGTTCAAATGTTCTGCTTGCTTCTTTACAAATGAAGGAGTTAAATGCTGAAAGGCAGGTGGATGCTGTAACTACTTTAGAAAAAGATGAATAGGGCTGATGGCTAAAGCTACAGGGAATCTATTGAAGGTCCAGATGCAGACATGGCTCTTACTCCACACACAGTTCAAAGTGGGGTGAAGCTGCCTGGGTAATTGGCTATGAAATAACTAACCTCTGGGAGAAAATTGCCCTTGTACTTAATTGCTTGTGTTCAGGGTAACATGTAGCCACCTGGCTGATTAGTGCCCTTACCTATATTTACACCCACCCGAGTTTAAATGTAAGCACTATTGTAGGCCTGGCTACATGCATTCATCGAGTGGCCCTAGTGGATTAAAGAAAATATGACCACCAAGGTCACTTTTTATTTTCATTCTTCTTTTATCTCTTTCTGAATCCCCCATTTCTCAGATAAGAAGAGCAAATTCAATCCCAAAGTAAATCCAGTGGCTTTAACAAAACAGCGCTGGAATGAATTTGGTCCCATGTGCTTTGTTTGGTTACACTGAGTACTTACAGTGTGGGAGTAAAATCTAACAGGCTATGGGAAGTCATAAGGAAGGGCAAGGAAATGAGTGGGAAGAAATGCTGAAGCAGAGAAGACGGATTGCGGTGTGTTTGTCATGGGAAATCTTTGTGAGCAGGTTGGGTAAGCATCTCAAAGATCACTTTGATCTGTCATGTAGTGGCAGGTTGCAGAGGAAAACCTTCTGCTGATCCCACCATGCAGCTGTTTCACCTCCAGCTTTTCACCCACTTAAGCATTTGTATGTAACATAACTGGATGCAGTCTTAGGCAATGTTTTACTATTTCTGTATTTATTTATTTGTGATTAAGTTGTTGATTTAGATTGCCTGATTAGGGCCCTGGTGTCCGCCAATAGGTGCGCCAGCACTGCTCTCCATGGCTCCTCTTTCAGTCTAGTGTATTGATCATTGGAGTTTCTTCAAAGGAATCTTAGTACATCAAGGTTTAGAGCCCAGTTTAAGTTGGTTTTGCTGCTGCTGAGTGACATGCATGAACTCTCCAGTCAGGCATATATTGCCAGAGATATCTGGGCCTGAAAGTCTGACATGGAGTGAAGTATAGGCATCAGCAGCCAATTTGTTTGCGTGACTGCTTCCTGTAGATTTTTAAAATATAAAGGGATAATTGGAAATGTACGAGATGCCATGTTCTCATAAGAGAAATGCCTATATTTTCCAGAATGAGATTTGGGTTTTTGTCTGGTTTTGGTTTTGTTCATGAAGATTTTGAATATATGCACACTGTAGATGGCGTAGCTCAGGGTCTGTAAATAATTACCAAGAGAAAGAGGTGGGGTTCCTAGAATAGGAAGCACTTCAAGCTATTCTAAATTCCAGGAAAAAAAAAAAATCTGAAATCTCTCCAGTGACAATATATAACTTGGGAGTTTTACTGCATCATCCCGTAATTTCCGTACACCTCAGCTCCTGGAGTCATGCTATTCTGCAGATCTTACTTCTCCCATTTAAAAGAAAAAAAACAATCACTCACTTGGAGAACAGTACCAACTCAGAAGTGCTGAAAAAATTTGAACACTAGTAGAAAGGGAAAGCAAGCTGCAAAGATGCATGTAGGATTGCGTCGTGCTGTTCTGACCTTCTGTTTTTGGCAGTGCTGCTGGAGGAAGCTGAGCAGTGTTTTCACTGGGACCTGGACCTCTTCTAACCGGTTGCGCTGAGCACCTCCAGTGCCTGTTGACTTCAGTGCTGGCTGATTAGCATCTCTTAAAATCTGGCCCTCCGCTGAGAAGATGTTGTTCAATTTGTAGGAAGGGGAAGAGGTTATAGCACAGAGGTGTCAAAGGATACGTTCTTCAGGCACTGCTTTTCCCATCAATGCTTTGACAGCCGTGTTTTTGTTGTTGCCTTGTTAGTGTTTTCAGCTCCCATCTGTCACAGAAACGCTGACATTTCCCTGCATTTAGAGCTAGAAAGCTGCAATTCACCACCTTTACTGAGGTACAATCTCTTGGCAACTTTGAGTCCAGAAGACAACCTGAGCAGGAATGTTACACGAGCCTGAACTGAGAGATTCACATGTTAATATACAGTTACTGACTGTGGAGGGTTTAAGGCCATTCTTTTGTTCTCAAGAGGTACCTTATTTATTGAGAAATCGCCGGATGGTGTCTATTCCAAAGAGGCGGTCACATGGAAGAAGTGCTGGAGTTGTTGACAGAAGCAAACCCCTGGGACAAAGTGTTTTGCACGTTGCTTAGCCAGCTCAGTCTGGCACTTTGAGCTTCTCTTCCGGTGTCCTTCAACCATTGGCCCAATACCTCAAGAGAGGAGTTCATCCCACATGCTCTATGGGGGACACCTGCTGTCTCTCTCCTTTAGCTATGGAGCAAGCTTGACTCGGATTTCTGTGTCTTAGCAGAGCAATGTTACCTGAGATCAACTCTTCCTAAATAATTCTGCTGCATTGTAGCTCTTTGTTAGCAGAGACATCTCCTTTTCAGTATGATACAGAAAGCCTTTCAGTCCTGGTTAAATTGGCAGTTTCTATACAGCCTGGCTCTGTTTTGGGGAGATAGGAAGGTTTAAGTGAATATGGAATATGGAATTAGAAACTCTTAAGTTCTAAACTCCAAAGAAAACTTCTGTTTAAATTACACTTCTAATACTCTGTTTTCTTCCTGTGCTAATGACTGCTATTTTATTCTTTCATTGTCACAATTGAGATAAAGTGAAATGTAGACTATTTCTTCTACTGGAATTGTGGTAGTTAGGTGGAAGGTTTATTGAAACAAAATATTTGCAATAAAATAATGTTGCAATAAAGGGGAGAAAGTCTGCAAGAACTGCAACAGGAGAGAAGGATTAACACATCACAATTGTGAGTGATAAGGACCTGACAAGGGTAATTTCCTTCACAATTCTGTAGAAGGATATGTATATATACATATATAAGGAACTTGAACCTGATAGTACAGACATAAAAATACACATTAAAATGGTGTGGCAGGAAAAGATTATGTTAACAACTATTTTCCAGTCTGTAAAATATAGGGAAAGTGCATAAATTCATGGGCTGGAATGAGAAATTGTCTCCCTTAACTCCATTGTGTTATAATGAGAGCCTTCCACTTTTGTTAAGAAATGGAACCTTTAGAACCTAGCAACAAAAAGAGTTCATTTGTATTAAAGATTTGTTTAAGGATGGACGTTTTAAATCGTTTGACCAATTTGTAGAAGAATTTAATATTCCTGGAGCTCAGTTTTCCCGTTTCCTTTGGATAAGACATGCTATTCTTTGTGAATTAAAAAAAGGTATAGAAATGCAAATGTCACAGATTGAAAAATTGTTGTACAAAGAGACTGTCTCACTAAATTGATTTCAAGGCTATATAGGACATTGTCAGTATCCTTAGACAAAGGCAAATTGGAAGTTAAAGAGAAAAAGGAGAGAGATTTAGGTAAAGATCTAAATATAAAAGAATGGAAGCAGGCAGATAGTTTAATAAAATGGATTTCTATGAAAATAAGACATCAAGTTGTTCAATTTAATTATAGCTTATTCAGAAGATGTATTTATGGACTGTTAAATTGCACAAATGTATAAAGAGGTTGTTACTATCCTGTAGTAACAGCAAGATACTGCATAAGCAGTAACGTATACATATACTTAGGCATTATTTGGAGAGCAGAGCTTTTTATTTAAAGGTTTCAGAAACTCTACTATGCAAAATGAGATCTTTAGGTGCGTTTAGTCTGAATTACAAAGACCTGTCAATTACACAAGTGGAAGAGAGATGTCATGGTTTGCTTCGACTCTTCTTACCAATTTTTTTCTGTGTTTCAACAGAAAGACATTAGATTATGGGTAGGCAGGGGACAAAGATGGTCTATGTCATGTATGGTAGAATATCTGATTTATCCTATTCCTCGGCCTCTTATTAAACATTCCACAAGAGTGGTGGGACGGAAGAAAACAAAGCTTGTGAGATGTATTGGTCAGGTGGAAAGGAAGGCCATATAAATATGCAGACATTGGGGATGCTGGGAAATGGCCAACAGATAACATTTTATAGTATGAAAAGAAATTGTGCAAATTCTCAGGCATTTCATCCAATGAAGTACTAAATAAACAATGAAATAATCACTAAAAGGGCCTACAGCATTTTGAAAGCTTTCCCCGATGACTCAGTTGAGAATATCATGGCTTTCAATGGGCAGGAGTGGGAGCTGATGCTGTGATTGCCATAAAATGTTTCACTTTTGTGAGAGCAGACAATGTACCAGAGGAATTGGAAGCAGCCTGGTTCCTTGGCATAGGACATAGGTAGAGCTTCACTACTCTCACATTGACTTTGGCAGTGTGGTTTTGGAGTGCAATTCGGGGATCTGCTTGGTAGAAAGCTCAGTTTTGCCCTGATAGTTGCTGCCCATTATTTTCTTCCAATGAAGTTACAACCTTATCAGGAACGTGCTTATTTTCACCCACCTCGTTCAGCAGATGACAGTATTTCAAAAACCCCAGCAAAACGAAAGGGGATATTTTAATGTTGAATAAAACTTAATATTCTTCAGCTGGGGTTGACTCATTCTTCTCAGCCCTAAATAAATGTGTTTTCTTTCTCCTGGCAAATAAACAAATAAATGGAAGACCAACAGCTTAGAGAGGAAAACAAAAGGGAGTACTTCAAATGTAGTCTTACTAATGAGTTAATCAGCACGTTTGAATGCTAATAAGCACAAGTTAGTAACTGGATCATCTCCTTTCTATTGTCCACTGGGAAGCTACATTTAGGAAATTAATTCAAAATTTGTATTTAACTCACTTTTTTATGAATTAATGTGCATATTTACATCTACTGTGTGGCAGTATCATTGGTGCCTGCTTTTTTTCTCCTTCTTCTCTCCATTAATAACTACTATTCTCTAATAAAAATTAGAGGATGGAGGAAATAATACTAATCATGAATTCTAGCACTGTCACACAAAGATCCTCATTAGAGCCTGCAATCACATGTTGTTGTTTGAATAAATGCCTGTAATTCTTGCCTTTGGATCTGGAGTATCCATTTTCCCTCCACGACATCAGTCAAGTCTTTCCCTGTTGACTCATATCTCTTGCACAAGCACTGGCCTTTATTTCTGAGGAGGAATATCAGCGGTTCTGGGCTGAGGCGAGAGAGGGGAACTCAATTGCTGTGGGCTGCCTGTGCTCGTGGCCTTCATCATTCCAGTTCAAGCGAGCGCAGTGATGGCAGGAAAACGTCACTGGGATGCCCTTCACCACATAGGCAACCACGAACCAGACGAGAAGTGCGACTCCGAGAAGCACCTCATGCACTGCAAGAAATTAAGGTGCCTGTCAGAGAGGGATAAAGCTGAACAAAACATGCACGTAAGCACACCAGATAGATGGAGCCATTGAGAGCACAGTCCCGCTGAATGTAAACCTCCCGACACGTCTGCTGGCTTGTGCTGCAATAGAAAACAGTTTGGCTATTCCTATTAATTTTTGTAGTTACCATTAAAGGCAATAGCACAACTAATGTTATATCAGGCCCAATTACGCTGCTTCTATTTTTTTTTTTTTCTTTCATGCTGTGGCATTTCCTTTCCCTTGAAAACACTCTTTCACTCAGTCTAGCAATTAACTGCTTGAACAGTATAATAAGGAAGCAATTAAGAGGTGACAGAGAAAAATTAACACTCCGTTTCACATTAAAGGCCAAGCGAGTATCCTGGCCATTGTGAGTTAAATGTGTCTTTGAAAACCTGTAGTTTGGATGTATTTTGCTTTTGAATAAGAAGCCAGCTCCATGTTTTTTGTCTAGAGTCCCAATCTGAAAATGGATGATAACTAATTGGGTGCTGTCTGCTTAAACAGGCTGTATTAATTGCAGTTTGTTCTCCTGTAAGTGTCAAGGAAAACAAAATCTTTGTAATGTGTAGGCACAATGTGCGCAGCCTTAATTTGAATATGCATGTACCAGAGCAAATAAAGCAAACTACTGGATGCAATGTTGCCATGGCAGACAGTATTTGCATAATAAATAACAGCTATCATGAGACTTTCTTTATGAAGTTCTCTGCTGTGTTGTCAGCTGTAAGAGCCCGCGATAAAGGAGCCAATATTGAGAAAGTAAGAGTGTGTTTTGCTTGCAAATGCAACACCCCAACCACAGTCATTGTTAAGCGTATGTGATTCTGGTGCTGCTGACAAAAGGTAGGGGGTTGCACTGTTTTGCACACATGGGAGCAGGAACTGTGCAGGAAATCACACTAAACAACTCTTTAAAAGTGTTGTGGTTTTTTTTTTTTTTTTTAAATTTATTTTTTATTTTTGGCAAGGCCATAATTTCCAAATCTGAGCTTTGAAAGCTGTGGATTTGACATGGAATTGTTAGTTTGGCCGGCCACGTCGTGTCAACCCAGGGCCCTCCTTTGTGACAATCCAACAAGTGGGACACAGTGGAGAGGGCTGGCATAGTGCTGCGGTTTATTTTGTAATGTGTGTAATGCTCCAGCTGAGTTCCATGGAAGTTTTGGTACGATCAGGATGTTCACATAGCTTTAGGACCTGTGTGTGCCACTGAGATCACATGAGTGTTGCTACTGATTTTGGTGGGGTTGGGATTGAATCAGGGTTTAGCACCTGTGTTACCCTACAGAGATACATCTTAACACCCCAGTGATTTCTGCTCTGTGTCCCCAGCAAGTCTCTCTCTTTCCAGAATGGGAGATGTGGAGAACCTGCAGCTGTTTGCCCCAGTTCTGTGCTAGCAGATCTCTGTCCTTTGGATTAAGGCTTTCTGGAGGCTCTTGATGCTGTTCTGTCCTTGCTACATGCAATACAGGCCCTTCATATAGAGCTGGTTAAATATATATATACATATAAAATTTCATTTTCAGTTGAAGGGTTTCGAGCCTCAGAGTGCTTCAAAACTTTCATGATCAAATCATAAAGCTTTGTGAAACTCTTGCTTTGGGGGTTCATTACAAATTGTAAGCACTGGAGAATCACTGAATATTGATAGTGAGCAAGTGGGTTTGTTGTGGAATTTGATATTAAAATCCATGACTTTGATGCAATACTAGCTAAAAGGGAGAGGTTTTGGCTGGATTTTCCTTTGAGCTTTATATTTTCTCTTTGTTGAACTGTCCAGGAAAAGCAGATGAAGGCAGTAATTTCTTTCAAAATATTAGGGAGAGCAGCTCTAAGGATCGATCTGAGGTGGAATGTAGGAAAGAGCCTGAGGATGGAATTAAAGACAATAATAAATCCATAGCTGAGACTGTGTGCTTGGAGGTCAGTGAGGGTAGAGAAATATGGCTCACTGGCATGGTGGGGAGCATGATGGAAGTGAAAGGAAGGACCCCGTTGAGAGGAAACCTCGTGGAAGGCTCACAGCATCTGAAGCAGGTGCTGCTGATGGTAATCAGCCCATTCTGGGGTGGATTGGTTGAGTAATCTAGGCTACAATTTAAGTTCCAAAAGTGGGGAGAAGACGCTGATTTACAAACCAAAATACACTGACTTTGACCAGGACAGTGCCTTTGTTTCTCTTTGGTTCCCATTCCTTTGCAAGAAAGCTACATTGAGGCTTTCCAGACTCATGGAATGCAAAACATGGAAAATCTAAACCAACCAACCAAAAAAATGTTGTCAAGGATTGTATGTGTGGGCTTAATGAGCTTTTATTTGGATTTTAATTACTTGACTGACACGGGAATGGAGTCAACTTGTAACATCAGCAGAGGTATTCTTATTTCAGATATTTCTTGTAAATGCTCCTAGGTGTGATTTAGATAAGAAATTAACCACTCAGTCATACAAGACCTTCTATCCCAACCCTTTCCAAAATTTGGGTGAGGAACTGGTACTGGCCATCCAGTAATGCTGGTCTGTTGGGTGAGGAACAGCCTGGTAGTACTGGCCATCCAGTAATACTGGTCTGGGGTGGGAACTGGCAGAGTGAGAACTGTTGTTTGTCAATCCTTCACTTTTCCATAAATTACTGAGGAATGAAACAATGCAGAAACTCATAGGAGGCTTTTCAGAGCATGCTACCAATTATTGATATAGAGCAGAAGTTACTATGTTCCTGATATAGGTTGAATTTTGAAAACAGCATAGAGGTTTAATTTTTATTTTTCTGTAATAATTCTATTTATTTAGATGTGTAATTTATTGTAAGGGATAAGCTGGCTATCTATAGATATGTAAGCCATTATTCTTAGGGTTTCTTTTGGTCTGAGTATCAAAATCTGGATGTATTTTTTAGCTAATGGACGGATCATATAATATCTATAGTACCTAATATCTTGTCCTAAATAGAAAAGAAAAAAATCTCTTCAAACAAGCAACCCTAGATCTCATACAACAGCACAGCATGTGTCAATTCACACTGTGTCATGTGACATGAAACTACTTAATACAACCTGACTTGGAGTGGCATTTGTATTGCCCATGCCATAGAATAATAATAAAAAAAAACACTTTCACAAATGAGTGATTATCTTTTCCAGTTGATGATATTTTGCTATTTGCAGGTCAAAGTGAAAAACAGGTAAGGATTAGTAAGCTACCTTGAAAAGAAATAATACAGTAGGGAAGAGATTTGATAAGGCCTTAACCATGCTGGCAGTATGAGCAAAAGGAATGTTTCTGTTCATGAAAGGATCACCCCACCTTTAGATGTGGTGTGAACTAAAGCAGGGGGAAATCCAGAGAGGGTATCTCAGCTTTTGAACAACAAGCTTGTGAGCTAAGAGGATTTTAATTAAGGTTAGGGGACAATTTTAAGGAATGGAGAGAAGATTTTATGTATTGGCAAAGGCTGAAGGCACCTTGATGCTCTCTGTGTCATCCCACACATCACAATACAGGAGGTTGTTAGTGCAGGGGCACCCCAGAGACGTGCAGATTATTAGGCAAAAGTGGCCAGGGCTGGGTGCTCCCCTCCCCATCTCCCCACTGTGCTGTTCCTGTTCATGTTGCCTGTTGAGAGGACAGCTCTCAGGTGTATCCTCACCGTGAAGACATGGAAATATGCAGCCTATTCCTAATAACCCTAATTTGCTCTATGGTTCAGAGCTGTGAGTTCTATGGATGCTGTACAAGAAAGTGCTTTGTAGAAGCTGTATGGTAGCAACAACCATCTGTAGTACCTTAAGCAGTATCTCCTGTAGTATCTCAAGCCCTACAAAGGTAAGAAGTGCCATAGCTCTGTGATCTGTGAGATCCTTTTGGATGCAACCACATAAACTCACTGGCTGCAAAGCTCAGAGCAAAATTGCACATCATCTAATGTAAACTCAACTGTTTCTTTGCCTACGAAGTCCTGAGACGTCAGAAATATTCACTGTAAATTTATTTTAGCTATTTTCACAGATATTTTTTTACAAAGCTTACAAAAATAAGTTTGCTGTGAATATATCTTGTTCTCTTGCCATGGCCCCATGCTGCCACTACCATGGCAACCACGAAATCTCCTCTCCTTCCCTTCCAGGTCCTGGCTGCTCAGCCAGGGAGTTCTGCTAATGATGCCTCGGCCATGGCAATGCCTCTTTCCAGTACCAGGGCTGTTTCCTTCTGTTCCCTACCTACCTGCAGAACTGCAGATGTCCTTTCTTCTCCACACCACTTCAGTCTAGGGAAATAGTTGTGTTTCTGCTGTGTGTAGGGATAACACAGCAGGTAGGATCTTGTGCTGGTTAGGTGGTCTTCAGGCAGTGCTTGGATGGGCTGGGTGGTACTTAGTGGACATACTTGTTTGTTTGATGCCTACACATCATTTCTCATAGAAAATGTGTAGCTCCAACGACTTTCAATCAAATTTTGAATGTTTTAATACCCGTTACGTGCAGGTTAGATCTTTTTTTACAGAGGGAAGACAGGACATGCAATAACTTAGGAATGAGCACAGCATGACAGTTTTGCAAACTGCCATGAAATGAGGATTTATTTATTAGGTTGTTGATCTCCCTGGAGGACCCGAGAGCAACATGGGCAGGAGTCATGCTGACTCAGGCAGGAGTGAGGAACACACTCAACTTGAAGGCAAACGGTTTTGTTGCACAATCCAGGGATGTAGGCTGGATGAGCTCAGCTGTCACTCAGTCCGTTAATCCCTCAAATCTTTTGCGCTTGAGGATTAATTTCTCTAAATATTGTGCCAAATATAATAGCCTCTCTATCTGTCGCACTATTAGACTTGTACGAACGACAAGGAGCCTTTTATCTCCCTAATAGGATTCAGCCCTAATTCTGAAATCATAAAGCATGAGTTTAAAATATAATAATTAATATGTATACTTTTTCCACTGGTAGATAGGTAACAACTGGACAGTTGTAAAGCCCTAATCCTGCCCTTTACACCAGTCCTGATAACAACAGGCCAGATAACAGCTGTACTTGCTTGCCTCTGATTTATCCCAGAATAGAAGATTTTCAGGATGTCAAAGATTTGAAGTAACGTTGTCACAGTGCCCTGCCATTGCCATGTCCTGATCTGCCATCCGTGTATGTTTTGGGGTAGAAGGAATCCAGGTGTATTTACCATAATGTGCAAACAACCTCTGTGACTGCTGTAGTTATATGGAGGAGTGCACGCTTGTCTGAGTAAGACAGTCCCAACCATATTAATGATGGCAACACTTTCAGATGAGAAATGTTTTATTAGCAAATTCCAGATTAGAGAGGCTGAAGTCCAAGATAATAGCGTATTCATGATAACGGTCAAACCTGCAATTTCAACCCCTATGATAATAAATCAGCTTTAAGGGTGCCAAGTGAAAGAAAAGCTTTAAATTTGGAGTCATTAAGATTTTCACACTTTTGCTTTTTGGTGAAAGTGAATGCAGAAGTGCAGGGATGCTGGATGCAAATGCTTTCGCTGTGGTAATTCCTAGCAATCTAGAAAGTAATGGCTATCTTTCCATAAATCAGAATGAAGTAAGAAGGTCTTCTTTAGTGGGATATTAGTTTGCTCTGGTTAGCAGAGAACTGAATGAGGTGTGGGTACAGATGTGCAATGTGAGGACACGCAGATGGAACTCAGTGGTCCATTGTGAGCTCCCACATCTGGGGAGGCTGTAGGGATAGCTTTGCCCCATGGTTTGCACTTGTTTGCTTTTTCCTATCCCTTCCCGTGCCTTTGAATGCCTGCTATTTGCAAACCTGCCGTTAAACTCTGCTACCACTGAACCCGTATTAACCTGGAGGCATTAGAGAAATCAGTTGGAAAGCTCAAAACGTTCTTGAAGGTCAGCATAAAGACTCTTCTGAATGACAAAGAAGAAAATTGGAGTCAATGAGACACGATTGTTGAGGAAAAATATTCTCTCTTACACAATCCACTGACTGAGGAAATTCCCAAGAGGAAGGAGTGTAAGGTGCTTCCTACATGACAGTGAATGACAGCTTTTTCATGCACTGTGGCTCAACAGTTACATTTTTCCCCTGAGAAGCCAGTGAGAAAGAAGAGACTGACCCTTTTCTCAGAACATTAATGCTCGCTCACATCTCAGCTCTTCTCCATTTTCAGTGTTCTCTATTTCAAGTCTATTTCTTCCTCTGCTTCCATTGAATCCCATCCCAGTCTGTTGCACACCGAGGTTTGAATCAGTAAAAGAGCAGGGAAAAAGGAATGCTTGGAGCAGAAGGACAGTGTGGACCCTCTGCCATCATCACCCTGAGGAGGGAGCAGTGACATCCCAGGGCCACCACTGCTCTCTGTCCTCCTGCATGAAGCCGCCACAGAGGGAAGAGAACTGGCTCCTGGAACCCTGCCTTCTAGCAAGAAATGGCTTGGGTTGAAGCAGCCTAAATGTAATACACAACTTTTAAGAGCCTATGAAGCCCCTTAGGCAACTAACTGCAAGGCAGTTTCAAAGCAATAGCTGCTGTTGGTTTCTTTGGGGTTACAGCTCCTTAGCAGGGAAATCCCCAGATGCACCACTACTTTCCCTCGGCTGTCTCACTTAGCATCTTGTTTGCTTTTGTCTCATATCATTCTCCTTACCTTTCTTTTCTTTTTCCCCAGAGGGCCTTGCTTGCTGACTCTCCCAATGGCTTTGCTGAGCTTTTGATGCCCAACTCTTGCGAGGTGAGTGGGGTGCAGTGGGGGTGCTGATGTAAGCCCCTCTCTTGTTCTGCAATTCTGTTCTCTAAATTCACCA
The DNA here is from genome assembly GCF_951394365.1 of Tetrao urogallus. Lineage (NCBI taxonomy): Eukaryota > Metazoa > Chordata > Aves > Galliformes > Phasianidae > Tetrao > Tetrao urogallus. The sequence goes on along the minus strand of NC_136826.1, from coordinate 14,527,331 downwards.
CTGTGAGTTAACAAATAAAACCTGCAAGGCTTCCTCTTAGGTCTCATGAAGGCCTTGGGCTTTGTCATTTTCCAGCTCCAGCCCCATCAGCCTTCTAAGCCAACCTTGCACCTCGTCCTGCCAGGCTCTCCCACATAGGTCAATCTCATTTCTACTTTGGATTGTTACAGTTTAAAGATAGCATTTCCCTTTCTTGCCTCACAGCATTCAAATGCTAATTAGATCTCTTAAATGTCTAGGAAGTTATCCCAGTTTATACATATATGGTTTATTAACTCACGCTCATTTCAAACCTTTTCTTTGATGTAGGCTAATGGAATTATTCTTTCAGAATCACTTTAAAAGGTGACTTCTCTTTCTTTCTTGCTGGATGGTGTTTCTCCGAGGCACATTTGATTTAGATAAAATAGTGCTTTTCCATGGGCTAACCCTGAGCACTGCTGGACGTCAGGCAGCGGAAATACAGTCTCTTTCTACTTGCAACAACTTTTTCAAGTTCACACTTCTACTCTTTGTTAAAACAATATTTATTTTACCTCTCTTTCTGTAGCTAATAAGAGAGAGCAGGCCAGGTTTGCGCAAATCCATCTCCCTGTAGAACATGGCCATTTGTGCCAGCATTTGTTTCCAGCTGTTTTCTCGTCATCAGCTTTTAATTTCACCAACTACCTGCTTGTGCCTCTCCTCTCTTTATTTTTTTTTATTTTTTATTTTTCCCCCCAACCTCAGGTATTTTGTGCTGTTATTGTGATTGTCAGTTCTGTTCTGCTTGAGAGGTTTCAGTGTATGTTGCCATGGTTACAGGTGCCAGAATTGGAGAGAAATGAAGGGGGTACCACGGCACCGTAGTGACTCTGATGGAGGCTTAGCACTGAGATGTTAGCTATTACTTCCCTGGATTCACATTATTTGAGGATGGATCCGTTTTAATAGAATATTTAAATGCTTGCCTGAATATAGATTGCACTAAAATGGAATTATGTGGAACTGGATTTAAAGTAAATGAATTTTTTTAGCGGTCTTTTTTTCCCCCCACCTTTTCTTAATGAGTGCACGCACAGCCTTTGGGACAGCCTGCAACTAAACGTGCAGAGAGCATTCAGAGCATGTCGTGCTGCACGGGTGGTGTGAGCCCCTTTGGTTTGATCTTCCATAGGGGTGTGTGGGGGACAGAGCACATTTCTTCACAAAAGTTCATAGAAGGAGATTACAAACTTTGGTATTTTTAAGGAGAAAGCTGCCTCAGAATGATTTCCTGTACCAGAATGGGGAACGCATTTGGGATGTAGGTGCATATTGTCTCCCTTCTGCTGTCTGTGTAGTGATAGCACATGCTTCAAGAGGCTTGCAGGAGGCTCGCAGGCAGAATGCCATATGGGTTTCTTCGATACTAGAGTTTCTTCTTCCACTTCTCATTGTATAAGTTTGATGCTTAATTCGAATCACGGCAAAGTCAATGGAGAAGCTCCTAATGACAGCAGCAAAATGTAGATCACATCTCAGATCAGGTTTTTAGTAACCTTCTTTTCCCACATTGCTTGAGGTAGCAAGAGACTGTTTTAAGTCCTTTGCCCATCAGATTGCCTCAATCAGTTCATCCTGCTCACTGTGCAACCATGGCTGATGTGTGTCACGTGTTGCTTAACCAAAGGGATGGGCGAAATGCCCAAGGGCTGCTGCATGTTTGAGATGGGTGGTAGGACATCATGCTGGTCTCAAATAAAGCCCCTGCTTTCCTTCCCTAGAGAAGAGATGGGTTCACTTCATGGGTTACATCTGAAGCTCCTGCCCACGTGAAGGGAAACTGTGGAAGAGAATGTATCCATTTATGCACACGTGTAGCTATATATGTATGTAATTAAAATCTTCATCATTCTGAAGGAGCTTTGAAATTAAGTGATGTCTTCCTAGGTTCAGAAATTTTCTTTTGAACCTATAGAAAAAGACCAAACAGGATGGCATCATTGCAGTGTTGATTAGTGATTATAATTGGGGAGAAATGGTAATATGACATTTTATCAACAGAGGAGGTTTTTACAGCGATTCAATTTATAATTGGTAAAATGCAGGAAAAATGGAACATTGTTGCTCTTCATCTTTTCCCCTGATTTTTATTTTCATTTTTTATTAACCCTTCCTCTTGGAAAGTGGCTCAATTAGAGCTGTTTTACCTCTAGCCATTGGGATTAATCTTATAGAATAGCTTTGATAACACTATTAGAAATGTGGAACTTAGGAAAAAAAAATGCAAAAATGCAAATAAATGCAGAAGTTGCATTTACCCTAATGAGAGCTTTGCATTTCTTTTTCAAAGCTAGCCCTCTTCTGAGGTAGATTAGAAACAGCAGTGTGTTTTAAGTGCAGAAAGGCAGATGTAAAGTGTCTGGGATCTGTAATTTGGTTGGAGTGCAGGAAGTTGACCCTTTCAGGTGGCTCTGTCCCACCTGGGCACACTGAGTTGGATGTGGCCTAGAGATTGGAGGGGTTGGGCTGTGGAGTGAATCAGCTCAAGGGAGAATAAAGCTTGGGGCAGGAATGTGGTTCAACTCTGTCTTGGGTGAGTTTTTAGGTTTAGATCTTCCTCGATTGTAAGATCCACGTTGGTTTATGAACAAAAAGGAGTATATAAAGATCTATTCCATTCTTCATGAACCAATGCAGATCCTACAAATGAATCACAGAACTGTCGGGGTTGGAAGGAACCTCCAGAGATCATCGAGTCCAACCCCTCTGCCAAAGCAGGCACCCTCCCTCAGGTTGCACAGATAATGAATGAAGGAAAATGAAGAACGATCTAAGCCTCCAACTTCACAAGTGCCTGAAAACCCCCTCAAGCCAGAGTTTAACCACATAAAGCTGTGTCACAGCCCCACGAAAATTGTACCTGATGATCAGAGCAGCTCAGAGTGCACAAGTACTGAGCTTTTCACTGGTTAGGTATATACCATCCCACTTACTAATGATGGCGTGGTCACCTTTTGTGTACCTTGTGGCATCCAGACAAGGGCTGTGGTTGCATGGTTTCCACTGCCTGGCCCAGCTCACCCAGAGTAGCCAGGGTAACTCCTTGCAGCCCTGAAATATGCTTTGCAACCCCCTCATCCCAGTGCTCCGCTCATATTTGTGAATTCTGCTCCACCAGCTGGATGCCTCGAAGCCGAGTGCTTAAAAGCCTGTGGTGCCCTTTTGTCAGCCTGGGCCTAAATTTTTAACTCTATGTACTGCAGAGAGTTGGTTTGGGAGACGTTAGGGGAACTGCATCTGCTTTATTTGAGTGCTCGCTTTGTATAAGTGCTCAGCAAACACACACGGCTTCCACAAAACAGGGCATCATATTTTCCTGTGATTTTGCAATTGCCTGCCGTTAGGTTGGGGGACAAACGTGCGCCCAGGATGAAAGGAACTGCATCAAAATCAGTGTTTACATGAAGTCTGTAAACAAAGCAGCATCTGCTTGGCTTGCTGCAGTGTTTCCAATTCATTGCGGTACCTAATTGTTGTCAAAGTGTTGTGTTTTCCTTGACGCTGAATACAATTTACAAGGAGAGGTAAGTGTAGTGCCTGCTCATCTCCTAATGAATGAACAGATCCACCGTTTTGTGCTTGACTTTCAAATTTTGACTACGGTTTGTACCTGGTGAAATAAGCGCGTGGAAATGATTTGTCAGTGTTCTCTCCCTGTGCCAACTCCAGGAGTTGTTGCTGCACAGGACAACAACGACCACTAGTGGCTAACGAGAAATTTTCCAAAATTGATAAAACTGGAAGAGAAAATCCATAGGTCCAATGCACTGATTTATTGCAGCAGATGACAGTGGATGGATTTAGTGTGCTAAGACTTAAAAGCGTGTTTGAGGTCAATTCCTCGTTCCAGACCACACTGTCTTGCCCTTACTCTGCCCACAATCAGTTCAGCTCCTATGTTTGTGCACATCACACAACATAAGGCCATCAGCAGTAGTGGATTCCAGTGCTGTGCCAACTACAGAGAACCCAAACCTCACTCTCTGTGTAAGTACATTCCATCAGTCCTCTGTTCTGCAGTTATTGCTTCTCCTGTTGGTTAGCATCTTCTGTCCCTTGTCTTCCAAGCACTTTTTAATTGGTTAATTATTCTATCCATATGCTACACACACACTAGTGAGCCAGTTATTAGCAATACCACATGCTCAGCTTGCTCTATGCATCTTTAAATTCTATATTTAGGCATTTTCTGGTCTCCACAACCTCCTTGTGCATTACCACAGGTGTGTCACGTAAGCCTTTTGTCAGCTCCTTCATGGGCTGTAGGCATCCTGCTCATTAGTCTGTTATCTCAATGATCCTCACTCATGCTCATGGGCTCCCTGTCACTTCATGCATGCAGCCACAATAATTACGCATCATTTTTTTTCCTGATCAAGATGGTGCCCTCCATGGGCAGATGGTACAGGCTGCTAAAAGTTGCAAGGACAGGCATTACCTCTTCCTTGTTGAACATGGTGGTCCCTTCCAACCTAAGCTACTCTGTGATCCTCTGCCAAATTTGCCTCACAAGTGAGATCTGAAGTGAAACCGGCTGCATCCTGCATGAAGTCGGCTCCGTGGAGGCAAAGAGACCACAGAGCATCCAATCCCTGGGCAAAAGCCTTTCGCTAAGTGAGTGCAGGCAATGCTGGGCGATGGGAATCGGGCTTTTTAATGTTATTCCTGCCGCCCCCCTCCGCCCCTTTGTAAAATCGCTGTGCTGTTTTGCAGAGGTTGCAGTACCAAGCGGCAGAGGAAGGTGGCATAGGAGGAAGGGGAATCAGAGGTTCGTTAAGAGCAGAGTTGCTTCAGTGGGCACTGCTGCCCTTGTGCTGCCATTGAACCCCGTGTGAACTGAGTAAAAAGAGGGAAGTTCGAGCGTGAAACGGTAGAATGAAATGCAGATAATAGAGAAGCGCACACCGATCCTGACATTCCTGCCTTGACTTCGTGTAGTCCCTTTCTATTTCCTGCTATTAGTGTGAGTAAACTGGGTGTTCCACTGCTGTGTGGGTGCGCTGGGTGCTGCAGCAAAGGCAGGAAAGTCATCTGATCCACAGCAGAGCTAATTTCCCCCATCCATTCAAATGTGTGTAGGTCACGTTGTTGTTAATGAGCTGCAGGCGTGATTGGAGGGGGAATGCACTCCACTGCTTACTTTACGAGGCAGTGTGTAGTTATTGTTCTGAATGGTTTCTGCAAAGTGTAGCTGAAACCCAGCCAGGGGCATGGTGCCAAAAGAAAGGGGAAAAACACTTAAGACAGACAGTTTGCCAGTAGCTTAGCAGCTGTCAACTAGTTGTTCCAGGAAGATATAAAGATTGAAGATTCATGATACCTGGCTCCTACTCTCTTTCTGTGTATATAGTGTATAGCAGTGGAGAAAAAGAGAAAGAGGCTGAGAAAGAGAAAAAGAGCACTAAGTGCTAAAACAACATCTCCTGTTTACAAGAGATTTTCTTCCCAGATGGCCGTGGTGAGAGGTAAGGTGGTTCTCTGCTCAGGGACCTCAGGCTTTGGAGCTTTTTGCTGATTTCTCCTTTCTGGGTAGACCCAGATTGCCTTTGTACAGAAAGGCCTGCACTTGGACCCTGAAAATTATGAAAGGAGATAAGAGCTGGCCCTGTACTTCTACTGCAAGAGAGTCCTCATTAAAGGGGCCATTAAGAAGTGTGTTAAGGGACTACATCTATCAGCAGGGAATTACATCCAGAATGAAAAGAAAACTTTGGGAATTTCTTCATCCTCTGTTTTGTTTTTAACTGCAATACAGATTTTAAACAACTTCCAGCATGTTGTCAGAGGACAGGAAAAAAGTCACAAACACCTGGTGACATTTGCTTTCTATCTTTCTATGGAAAGCGAGTTACTGGTGCCAAGGGAAGCAGGAACATTTGGCTTTTTGATGGCAGGGAGAATACAGGAGGGTTGGGTCTATTGACTAATGCATTGTTTAATTTATGGGTTGATTGTCTTTCAGCCTTTCTGGACAACAAAAGTGGGACAAATCTGCATCCCTGCCTGCGGAAAGTCTCCAAAATCTTGAAATGGGCACTGATTTCTGTTTCTTTGACAGTGTGGTGAGCCTTGGGGACTGCTCACACTCAAGCAGTCCTATGGGACAGCTGTGATGGCGTTAGCTGGCTCTCCAAGTATCCCACCTATGCTGGAGAAAGTTGGTCACCAATTCTGGACTCAAGGAAAGTCAACAGCTTTGAAGCAGTTGATGTGGCATTTCTACTTCTGGACTTTTAGGAACTCCTCCTTGATTTTGCAGAGAATCTGTTCAAATGTACTCAGAGGTTGTTGAGGTCCGAGGCAGGACCAGATTGCCTGTCACACCAATAAAACCTTTCTGCTTCCTTCTCCATGATTTGGGAACGAGCAACAGCACATGGCTCACTGCAGTTGGAGAGAAAGCTTCAGTGGCACAGCTGCTGAGTGCAGGTACTTCTCCCAGAGCATCAAACCTTGGATGCCTTATTCTAGGAAACCATTATGTTCTTGTGGGCTTTGCATAAGCGGAAAGAAAAAATAATTAACTTAACTAGATAAGCAGCTGAGTGTGAATGATGTGCTGGGAGCTATTGATCCAGACAGGGAAAATTGAACCCTGCAAGGCAGCATGACCTGCCTCATCATCATAGCCAGAAGAAGACAAAAATCTTTTTCATTTTCAACCCTCCTACAGGTTCCATTCTTCTACCTTTCTTCCTCTTTCTGTTATATTTTTCTTTCTTGAAACACGGCACCATTTTGGTCATTTCAGCTCTATGCTAGTAGGTGGCAGCCTCCATCAAGTTTTGAAACCCAGTGAGATGTTTCTCCTTCCTTACCAATTGGGCCCTGAAAATGGTGCAAAGCTCCTGCTAAGGGTGGTCTACCTGGGCCAGAAGGAGTCCTGCTCTCACTTTCCTATAACAATACATATGTGCTACACTGCCAGCAAACCTCACATAGGGAAGTCTTCCTTTGTGGTCTCATTTCCTGCAATGTGACTTTTAATCATACCTGTGAAAATTACTCTCCTCCAGCATGGTGATCAACAGGTTTCAGATGTTAATGCTCTTCTGCAGTTGGGGAGCAAATGGTGCAGTTTGGATTGGGTAATTGCCCTCACAGCCATGTCTGAAAATCCCATTAAGAGACCGTCCAGACTGAACAGGAAAGGAGAATGCTGGGCTGGGGCAGAGCTCAGCTTTCCTGGGGCCCTATGAGCACTGCTGGCATACAGCCATCAAAGTGCTAATTTACTGCAGTTATTTTCCAAAGTGCTACCTTAGTAAAATAACATCAGCCTGTGAGACACATCCATCCCTGTGTCTTTCCTCTCCTGACCCAAGAAGGAGGCAGAGTGGTAATGAGGAGAGGGAGACCTAGGCCAACCTCTTAAGGAAAAGCTCTCTGAGATACACACACATCTATATACATATAAATATTGTTATATATATATATATTTATAGATATGCTTGGATCACCAGCTGATGGAAGAGTACCTACTGCTGGCTCCACCAGTATGGATCTGAGAGTAGCATTCCCTCAGTGAGGCACAGCCAAAATGCTCTGTGTGCAGTAGCAGGCAGGAAGAGTAAATGTGGTCCGGCAGGGATAGCTGCATGCTATGAATTCAGTGATGCTGCCCTCGGCCATGGGAGGGGAGGGGTTGAAGTAGTCTGCCCATACCTTCATGCAGGAGCTGTCAGGTTCTTGTGAGGCATTTCAGCTCTCTTCTCATTCCCCTGGGGGCATTCAGCTGCCTCACTTCTCAGGTTGTTTGACTGAACTGATCTCTGGAGAAAGAAATAGGAGGACGCACTTAGCTGGTTTGAAAGCCCTTCTGTAGAATCATAGAATCATTAAGGTTGTAAAAGACCACTAAGATCATCTAGTTCAAACATCAACCTACCCCTGACATGCCCACTAACCACGTCCCTCAGTGCCACATCTCCACAGTTCTTGAACACCTCTAGGGATGGTGACCCCTCCACCTCCCTGGGCAGCCTGTCTGCATTTGGATCCTTTCCCAATCTGATCTATCTGTATTGATAGGTAGGTCACTGTTATTTCTCTTTTAAAGCTGATGGCCTTGTGTTTTGTCATATCTCAAAAGTTAGCCAAGCGTGCAAGTCCACTGAAGGCAGATATTTTTAAAGTAATCATCTCCATTGCGGATAGATGGAGTAAAAGTGAGTGACAGATACATTTCTTCATGTAACTGGAATATCGTTCCATTAAACTGGACTGAATGTTATAGTAGTCATCCAGTGAATTGGAGAGAAGCACTATTTTCAGCCTCGCATTAATCTAAATGGACACTTTCCCCAAGTAGTAAATTATTTATCTCTTTTCTATCTTGCAGGTTCGAATAACTGTGGTTTTAAGAACATCTCCAATCCATGTCATGAGGGAAGGACTCTGGGAATGGGGTGATCAGGCAGAATTGGTCTGTGGTGTACCTGTGGCACACAGAGCAGCTGGAGCTGCCCCACAGGGAGGGGAGAGTGCAGAGGTGATGTGTTAAGTGTGAGGTGTATGTGTGGGAATGGGCTGGGAAACAGCTGAGACTGCATCCTCATACCTCAAGAAGTTCTTTTTTAAGGTTCTACTGGAAAAAAAATGGATTGAATCCTACCTCTCTACATTCAGACAACAACGTTCAACAGAACCAGCAGCTTTGTCAGCAAGAGGAAGTTCTTTGGGGCACCAGAGCTGTGGTGCTGCCCTTGCACCGAGCACTTTATTACAGGGTTTATAAAATGATGTAGAGGTAGGAGCAGAAGGACCCCTTGTGCAATGACAGCTTGTGGGAGAGCAATGCAGCAGGAAGAATTTGATTCAGTGGAGAACTTTCCCTTGCACTGGCAGATTGCTCCTGCAGCCCCAGACTGCAATGCTGGCTCCCTGTTGTACAGCAGTGCTTTCTGCACAGTTTTGCATTCTGTGCCCGGTCTGTGTTGTCTGAGATAAAAACACAGTCAGGATTTATGGCTGTGATGCAGGAGCCGGGTGGTTAAAGTTTTATGGACTTCTTGTTTGAGTCACAGTAACAGGGTGGCTGTAAATCTTGGCAGCAGTGTTTGTAGTCATTTAAAGGGACTGCATGTCTGATACCAACAAAATGATTTCTTTTATCGCCAATAATGATGCCTACAGCATACAAATCCTTTCTGTGCCTGACCAACCCCTGACTCCCACGTGTCCATGTCTCCTGTTTGGTGCCTGTTGATCCACCAGATGGCACTTGGTTACTCTGAATTTGCTTTTTCCTCTGCTCCAACGTAATAACTGGCAATTGTCTGGATGTCTGGGTATTGCTCTTCTCATTCTGGGTTAATTCTTTTCTTATTTTGCTGTTAATTTATAAATACAGTAATGCTAAAAGGGGCTGAAAGCGATTAATGGACTAGGTTCTGCTGTGATCCAAACCCAGTATTATTTGTAAGAGAGCCCTCTGTGAAAACTTACACTCAATACATAAACATTGTAATGACATTTAAGAGGATTTTGCACAAAACCTTCCAAACATTTTAACTTTCTGCTTTAGTATTCACCCTCTCTAAATGTTTGTGAATACAGGAATATATATATTGAGAGTGACAGGGACCTACTTCAACCTGAGAGTTCCATCAGGAAAGCATCTGCAGAGAGGATGTTGGTATGGCTGAGATGGTCCTCTGTAATGGGAACCCTAAAAATGAGCCTCATCAAATGTAAGGAACAAGATAAAAATCAGTAAAAAAACCCACAAAAACTAATACTAATTAAAGTAATAAAGGTAAGAACCACATCTTCATCTTCTGTAATAGATGATGAGATAGATCTGCCAGTGCACAATGCTGCATTGTGCAAAAGACACTATCGAACTTCCTTTAACTAGCTAGTCTGCCTAGAACTAGCTCTGAATTTTGGATTTTCTTCCATTTGATTTGTTTTCTTTCCCAGCTTGTTGCCTCCCTTTGGAGAAACAGAGACTGGGAGTGTCCTTTGGGCTAAAAGATTTAAAAATTTGGTTCCTTCACATTTGTATGGGGAAGAGCTGTTTCTCTTACTGGCAGTCCTGGCCTCTCACAAGCCAACTTCTAGTCCAAGCTCTGGCTCCTGGCTCTCCAAGCAATGTCCTAGCAATGTTTCCTAGCTGTTCAGTCTGGCTGTTCCATTTCTGCTAATTCTCACTTGCTGGAAAGCAGCTGTAACTGAATAAGTCCTTGTCTTGCTGTGGCTTTGGATGGTGCATACCAGATTTATATAGCAAGTTCATAGGATCGTAGAATCGTTTGAGGGAAGGGACTCTCAGAGGTCATCTAGTCCAATTCCCCTGCAATCAACAGGGGAAACTTTCATTCTTAACTAACCTCTTACTGCCCTTGTTACTGCAAAAAGAGCTCAGTTCTTTTTCCTTGATTTAGTGTGGCTTTGGTGCAGTTCTACAACTGTCATTTCAGGATTACTAAAATGACATAATCCCTTCATGTCTGGACAGCTTAAATCATGAAGATGCAATATGTCCACCCAATAATTCTGCAGGGTAGAAATTAAACACTGGAGGAACTCAATGCTCCAAGGCACATCTGTGGCATCAGATGTTTCTGAGGACATCTGTCTCCATGTTTCCAATGAGCTCTACCCATACTGGTGCCCTTTTCTTCCCCTTCCTGCAGGTTCCCCAGTCTGAGAGCCTGCTCCTGCCTCCCTGCCTGATGAATTTCTCTGTTGTAAATGTAGCAGCTGTGGGAGACAACGGTCCGCCCTCTGTTCCTGGTGATGTCTGTGTCCACTGGAGACAATGAGATTACTCTAGATTGAAATTGAAGCCTTCTGTCTTATACAACAGTGTTTTTATTGAAACCATAAATCTGCAAAATGTTTTGGAGTTGCCAAAGTGTGCTGTTTTTCATTTAGACTCCAACCAACAAGCACAAGTTCTGACTGTATTGTGAAGTCTTAACTTCTAAGACTTTCCTTCTGTTTTAACTGGGACTGTACTGAATTGTACTGGAGGTTGTTGTGGTTTTTTTTTGTTTGTTTGTTTGTTTGTTTTTAATTCTTTATTTCATTTGAAATACCATGAATTTCCTGGGGGAAAAAAAAATCCTTTAGTCTGTCAGAAAAACCTTTCTTCTTTTTGGAAATTTATTTTGCTCTCTTACGTATGGAATTTCTGAAAGAACTCTATTCCTGCTGTTTTGATCACATGTCCAAAATGGGATCCTGCTTCATGAGCCTGCCATGGGCAAAGCAGGATTTGCCCCTTTGCTCCATAAGATGGCCTGTACAGACAGACAGACCTGTTTGTTTAGCAGAGCATTACAACTAAATGCTACAAACAATGTTAAGTAACGAACTTTGCTAATAGATTTTGATGAATTTCAAAGGCCAATTAAACCAAGAAGAGCACAAAGTAGCATCGTATAAATATTTAATGTAAACTTATGGATTACATTGTTCTGGTGACTGCTGTCAGAGGCACTTTGAAACCACATGTGGCTCATGATAGCAGAGCCAGTTGCAGCCAGAGATGAGTTCAGACTCCTTTAATAAACACCCCTCCTGGGATCACTTTCAAGTGCTAAAATTTTATGAGTAGCTAAAAAATGAGAGTTCTGCATTCAACAATGAGCATCATCGTATTTCCTCTCTGCCCTAATGAAAGTGATGGAATATACATTTTCAGTACCAAAAACAAAGATAACGTGGTTTTGAGAGACAAACGACGAGCAAAGCAAAATGTTCTCCTGGAAAGGGAGCCTTTGTAGCCAGCATTGGTCTCCAGATGCTCTTACAGCAATGGGTTTGGAAGGAAGCTCATTGTACCAGCTGCTGTCGGTGACGTGTGCCTGGGTTGGAGCTGCTGCTACTGGGCTCCATGTACACAAGTGAATCGATCCCTGCGTGTGCCTCGAAGAGAACAGCATGTTCTGCCCTTGGGTTTGATGAGCTGGTGCTGCTGGCACAACCATGAAACCCCTGCGGGAGGTGCCTGCTGCGCTGTGCTCATCCTCCTTGATTCGCTGCTTCCCATTTCAGCCATCAGTCATAGGGGTTGCTCTGAGGATGGGGTTATTTTGGTGGCAAGGTGGGATCCATGCAGTGATCCGTGGGCAGGACTTTCCCTTGGATTAAGATGAAGCTGTCACACTGGTAGAAGTTAACAAAGGACAGGGGGAAAAGAGGATGAAGAAGCTACATGCCAATTAGAAGATAGTTTGAGTGACCCATTTTCTCAACTAAAATTGGTGGTAGAGGCCGTTTGTAGCACTCCCCACACAGCACAGCTTTCCATTCAGGAATATAGGGCCACTGGAGCTGAGCCCATTTTCCAAGCAGAGATGCTGAGGGCAGAGGTGCAGAGGAAGCTTTCAGCATGGCTCCTGCCTGCTGACTCCCATTGCATCCTTCCTCATCACCCAGGGAATGTGACCAGGGGCAGGTTTCCTGCATGGAAGTCAGGGCTGTGTCTGGTGTGACTCCCTAACAGAATTTGGATTTATGCAACCAGTAACGAGCACTTGAGGACAGCATCCCTGCATCTATAAACCCTCCCTTCATAAGAAAAATGTTTAATCTGGTTCCCAGATCTCTCTCTTCATGATAGATTGAGAACAAAACCAAACCAAAACAACCTGTATCACAAATCTCTGATGTCACAGGCAGGTTTTCCCAGGTTCATCTCAGAGTTTCTTGACTGGCAGTGTTTTGGCATAGAATCACAGAATTGCTGGAGTTGAAGGGACCCTTAATGGCCATCTGGTCCAACTCCTCTGCAGTGAACAGGAACACCCACAGCTCCGTCAGGTTGCCTTAATAATCACATAATAATAAAATAATAAAAGGTAAAAATGGCAATTTGTAGGTAAAAAGATCCCTAAGCACTTGCAGCAATGGCAACTTAGAATCTACATTTCCAGAAAGTTTTATAATGCTGGAGACATCTGTGTTTAGCACTGTACTGCCTTTTATTTTCAATCGTTTTTCTCATTTAAAAGATGTGTGTATCTCATTATGCCTTCAGCTCTGAGCCAGCATTTAATTCTCTGATTGCATATGGTGGGTACATCATGTGCCATCACACCCACCAAAATAATGAAATGATAGTTCCCTTCTGTAGCAATGTAGAAGACTAGAAATAACTGTCTGCTGAGAGATGCTATTAATGTTTTTCCCTCTTTTCCCCCCCTTCCCCCCTAGTAAAAGTGGATTGCAAGGTGGCCAGGATTCAGATCTCAGGAAGCTTATTCTGACTTCTCCGTGACTTGTCACACACTGGCAGCACTACAGCTTTGGTATTTATGGTATATTACACACATGTTAGAGGTATTTTGAGAATTCAGGACATACCAGTCTTCTTTTTAAATCTATTATTCATTAGCCTTTCAATCTTCCCTTTATGCCACAGAATATTTTTCTTATTTCCCTTGATGTTATGAATTGATGGGCTTAAGAATACTGCTCTCATCAGGAAGATGCTCCCACGTTTCCCTTTGCAGGTTGAGCCAGAGATCAGTGAGCAGTAGGTGGCTCTGTCAGCTCTTCTTTGGGAAGGTGGATTAGCACACCTGCATTCTTCTCCTGTCTGTTTTTCCAACTTTATTTATGCTGTTCATCTTGTTTTAATCTCCTCTCCTTCCCTTGGCGTTTCCTCCAACTTTGAGAAGCTTCCCTCTGCCTAATTGAGAAAATTTCTTGTGGTTTGTGGAAAAGCTTAAAATAAGCCTGAAAGCAGCGAGGAGCAGCAGTGGGGATTCTTGTCTGGCTAGACAACAGTGTAAGCAATGCTTCTGGTGCAGCAGCATCAGCTGTGAGGTCTAGAAGAGCTCCCACAGCCCAGGGCAATCAGTGCCCATCTGCTGAGCACACGTGGTGCACCCCTGGTTATGCCAGAACACAACAGCTCCAGTTATGGAGGTTTGTGGATGGGCACTTTCCCTTCACTTAGCACCAGGGAGGACTATTTAAGATAAGAATCAATTTTTAGAATGTGGGGTCTCTAATATCTTAATTAATTACCATGAGATGATGCTTTTGGGAAGGAGCTGTGGCAGAACAGCTGCAGCACCATAGCGATGTGCTGGGAGCCCCAGCAGGGCTTTGGGCTCAGGGTGGGGGCACAGAACATGCAGCCCCACTTCTCCTCAGTTCACCCACCTACAAATTGATTGATGTCTTTTGTCAAAACCCGAGTGACCTGTTTCACTGTCTTTATATCCCTGCTAAATGGTGAATGTTGCTCCTGAGGGTAATAAAGGAGAAGCTGTACATTTACCCCAAAGGTATCCGTTACGATTTAATAATGTTTTTTTTCCCTTATTGTTTTATTTTTTTTTCCTTTCCACATGAACTCTGCTGACATCACTTTGAGTAACGCTTTCCTTCCACTGTTCTTTTATCAAGTCCCCTGTTGCTTCAGAGCAATTTCCTGCAAACTGATGGTGCTGATGGCCCTGGGTTTGCATGGAAGTTGTTATTGCTGTGCACTTTGGGCAGGGGTGGGACTCTGTGTTCCAACGGGAAGGCTCTGCTGCAAGCACGAACCACTTGGAAAAGACACTTGTCAACAAGCCCCAAAGTCATTGCAACCTTCATCTCGCACGGTGTTGTTTATTCTGCTTTACTTCAGTGAACGGATCTCAGAAAGTAAAGACAACACCAGGAAATGGTGGGTGTTTGTTCAAAGGGAAGTAAACCCAAATGCGCTTTTCAACAGCATTCACCTTTCAAGGTGCCAGCTCTTGTGAAGTTTCCTAGGCTGCCCACGCTCTTTGAAGCTGCGTTCCCACTCTTTGCCTCCCTGATGTTGACAATGTGCCTGGGAGCACAGCCCCTGATCTGCCAGCTCCCACCCATGTTACAGTCCGCAGTGAGACATCCTTTTTCCTTTTCCTACCAGGTATTTTTTAAATAAAAGGCAGACTCCTTAGCAGCAGCTTGGTTATTCATCAATATTATTAGATTTCCCTTCCCTCTCCTGGAGCTAGGAATAGAAACCTATGAAATTACTGTGGAGGATTACTGTGGAGGACTCTTAAAACAAAGCACCGTGTAAGGAGGATGTGAAAAAAAAAAAAAAAGAAAAAAAGTACAGCTGAAATAGAGAGAGATTTTGTGCACCAGTGCAGGGGGAATATTGCATACAGTACTCAGAGTATGAGCTGGCAGGAACCTGGCAGGGAAGAAGTGTGGGACAGGCAGGCAGGCAGGATGCACCATGCCCTTGCCCTGCTGCTGGTGCTCATTTCTCCCGCATTAAGTCATCCATGCAGCTTCTGGCCAGAGCCAGCAAGGCATAAGGGCACTTTGAGGAATACATTGGATTTTTTCCGTGTTTTTGAAGCTGAGATGTACAGAAACTCAGAGAAAAATGATGTCTCCTTGAAATCTTGGAGAGGTATTCCTGTTGTGCTGCAGGGGCATGGACGCATGGACATGGACACTGCTGTCGGGACAGCAGGTGGCAGATGGGGCTGTGTTCCAGCTGGTTTGCACTACATGAATCGGGGAGAGGGGCAGCAGCAGGGATTCCTGCCCCAGCAGCACACTCAGGCAGGAGGCAACCAGACCTTCCTGGTCACATTCAGGTGTGGCATCACATTTTTTCAGTGGGTGACACGAAGAAACTAAATCTAAAGTGAGGGCTGTACCCAGAGTGCTGGGTGTTGGAGCAAGGGCTGGTTGGAGGGAGAGGTGCTCGAGGTGCATCTCAGCCAATTATGGCAGCAGGTGGCTTTCCAGTCAATGCTTGTGCTCCTTTTCTTTGGGAGATACCTGTCAGCCTTGTCACAGCCTAACTCGAGCCTAGGGAATTTCTCAGTGGGCAATGCCTCATCTCTAATTTAACAAGCAAATAGAAAAGGCAGTCTTCCCCTTGATGGTAACAGGAGAGCAGCCTTCATCCTGCTGCTGCAGCCAATTCACTGTGGGGCCTGTTCATAACCCATGACATCTTAGAAGCACAGCTGCTGTTCTGTTTCTGCTGCAAATATGAAGCGTGCAGATGTGGCACTGCCTACAGAAGTCTTGGGCTTCCCAAGAAGTTATTGTGCTGCCTTTCCATCAGCTTTCAGGCAAGGGTTAATAAGGCCACAGCGTGGTAGATGACAAAACGTGGAACTTTTCTCTTTGCAGTTTTCTTAAGCACAAAGTTCACCTGTGGTTCAGTGTTTCATTAAAATTAAGGCTGACAGCTTTTCCACTTAAATTAAATTAATGAGATGTTTGAACTAGTGCTAAACTGTTTGTGCAGATCTTTGATGCTTGATATCATCTCTGTGCTCCCTTCCCATGGGCACCCTCTTGTTGCTCCCCTGGCCATGCTGGGATTAAAGGAGCAGTTGGTACCAGCACTGGGAGCACATAAATTCACCAGAATTTTTGTACAGAACCATTCTTGTACAGGGGAAAAAAGTTTACTTTTTTTTTTTTTTCAAGCAGTTTTCTGTCTCTCTGACCAAGAAGGATGCTTTAGCTGCCACTCCAAGGTGCTGTCTGACAGCAGTTCTGTCTCACGATGCCCATGCTTTAGGAATATTTCTCTGCTTTGCCTGTTTTTGCAGGATTCTCACTTCACATCCACTTAACTCACCCTCTTCCAGCTATGCTGCTCACGGTCACCTCCCTGCAGTTCTCACCCCTATTCTACAGGTGTTGCTGCTTCCTATCCCTTTCATTTAGAATGAGATGGGTTTACAGAGGCTGCTGATTAAGCTAACAGCTTGTTTAGGCCAAAATGCGTTAAGAAAGGCTCAAAGCAAAGGAGGAGGAATGTATATAGCTTGAATTTGCCTTTTTCCTTGGGCTAGGAGTAGTGAGTGAGTGGGGTCTGCTTGCTAGTGGTGATCTGTAGGTGCTGCTAGGAGCTTAGAGGTTGGATCCAATCTGGGGGTCAGCTTGGAGAGGTGACAAGGACCTCATGGTGATGGGAATTTTGCTCAGTGCTAGTATCTGTTCCTTGAGCCCCTCTAGGAGGGTGCCTGGGGCATGTAGCAGCTATGAATGCTAGTGTTGTCATCCTAAGGACTGCAGTGCTGTGAGGAGAGCATCTAATTTGTAGCGCAAGCAGACAATAGCAGCCTTGTAGAAGATGAACAGAAAAATAAGCTTTGTGTAATTTCCTAAATCTGAGTACTTCCTTTGCTGTACCTTTGCAGAGGAAGACTTGCTTTGTTATAGGTCCCACTGCAGGGCAAAGAGGCTGGGAGCTGTGGTTGCCTGACTGAGAAGGGGAGGGAGCATGTCTGCTCTTTCTTGCTTGAAAATTAATCTGTTAGAGGAGTTAATAGCAGTAAAGAAGATGAGAAGGCAAAGTGTTTATGTGTCTTAAGAGATCTTTAGCTGTGGTCTGATGCCTCAAAGAATCAGGCATCTCAGTGTTATTTGCGGCCACAAAGTCTATGGTTTGTGGTGAAAACAACATCTGTCTCTTCAAATTTCAGATTTCCTCATTTCATTGTCTTTCACACCATTTGCATTGTAGCTCTGTTACAGTTCAAGATGGATATAGGCAATGCTGTTGATAAGCACTTGCTTATCATCTTTTCTGCTATCTGGTCTCTGTTTGGAGCAGTGGAAACGCCACCCAAATGGTCAGCTTGCAAGGCTGGAGCACACTTAGAATGAGCATCACTTGTTTGCAGAAACCCACAAGTGAAGTAAGCTGCCAGACTGTTTTGGCAAAGGGAAAAAAGTCACAATCGTTGCTCAAACGTGGTATCTCTTGGGCCATTGGTATTACTGCAAATATTATACTGAATAACGAATTACAGAGCAAGAATAAATGTCACCAGAGCAGAAGAGTGCTGTCCTTATGGTGAATGGTTTTTGGCAGAATGGTTTGTTACCCAGGATTCCTCTGCTTCAAGGATTGAAATGGGACTAAATGTCGAGCTGTGTTTGCAGGGTGGTCTCTTGGCTGCTAACATTTCTATCAGGTCAGTGTATTCATGCAGAATCCAGATGCTGTTTTATAATCAGAGCTTTTGATATTCTTTGTGTAAAACTTTCTGCTTCTTTCTGAATCATCAAATGAATAGTCTAGCCATTAAGTTATTTTTAACATAGCATCCCTTTCCCTCTCTCTGCAACCATGATCTCTTAATCTATGTAAACACAGGGGTGTTTAAAGGAGCAAATTAAAGATCCATCTAGAGCAAAGTACCTTTGATTTAGGGAGCAAAAAGTTCAGAAGACATAAATGAACATATTATATAGCCATGGCTGTTAACTTTGCAGCTCATAGGCCACTGGGGGGAGAAAGGAAGATGGGTGCTGTGATAGGGATGGCTTTGGTTGAATACCTCTTCATATGAGTTGTTTCTGCATGGGATGTCCAGTTAGAATGGCACTCTGGAATTACTGCCCAGCTGCTGTTTAATTATTGCCATATGGATCCATCAGGCAGCTTTGAGTAACCTGAGCCTTTTGGGCTGATGCTGTGTTTCTTCAGGATTATCAGTGAGTTTTGTGTCCTTTTCTGTTTGCATTCTCATCCAAGTTTTACAGCAAACAGCAGTGAGAAATGCCAGAGGGCAACTTTTCAATTCTTAGCAAAACAAAAATATGTGCCAGGATTCATGCATATATTCATGTGGACACCTGTGTTATTGAAACACATTTCCTCTGCTATTTGTGGTGTATTTACTTGAACTATTCTAAGATTCAAGTAATGCATAATACTAAAACTCTCCTGTGGCGCTTGGTAGGAAACACAAAACTTTTTATTCTTGGAAATGTTCCATTATGTATTACTCACTCTTTCCTTCAAGCGTAGAGCTTTTTTCTTGGCTGGAACCAATGCAAGCCCCAGAGGTTCTCAACCTTCTTTGCTCTGACCAGGGCAAACCTTTATATTCCTAAGGTCAATATTTGTTTAAAAAACACATTTCAGGGCAGCCCCGTTTACTGCCTGGTACTGAATTTGCTTGTCACCAACACATCTGCATCTTTGGTTAGCTTGTTTAGTTTATAGATCGGTGAGTTTTGGCCTCTTCTCCTCCCCTGTAGGGAGCTTTGGGTCTCATTCTCCTCTCAGGCTCATGTTGCAGGTGATTCACTCTTCAGGGAGATGTTGGCCATGTAAGGACTGAATCTGTGTCTTGGGGCTGGTGCTTCATGGCTGTCAATGGATGACAGACTGCTAAGACAGTACAATTAGGAAGAATATGGTGTGATGTTTGGTGGGAGGTGTGGCAAGGTCCTGCCTCACTGCTCAGATATCCTCCTATCCATTTCCTCCTGTTTGACATACATCCAGAATATAGCTCTAAGCACATGTGCAGAACTTTATTGCTGTAACAAGCTTTATTGGCATGAATAACACTTGAGATGAAAAGCAGCAACAGACTTTTAATTTGGAGTGAGGGAAGAGTACCAGGGAAGACCTGGAATATCCTATATCTATATACATTTGTGCTGTGGTGTCACATTGCCACCCCGTCCTACTGGCACAGGTCCCTGACATGGGGGATTTACTCTGATACAGCACTGCTGTGAGGTAGTGCAGCCCTACCTCACCCCCTGCAGAGCTAATGAAATTACTCAAGAGTTCCTCCTGTGGGAAATCAGTGTGCTGGGTCTTCCTGTAGATGTGATCTAAACCTCCTGCCTTGTTTGCTACCATCAGGCTGAAGCAATGGCATTCATTCTTTATCTTCCAGCCAAACCTGGATTCAGGGTCTCTTATCCATGAAAAATCATAAATCAAAATAGTGGGACGTGCCATGCTGATAATTGATTCTTCCAAGAATATTTTTTCCCAAAGCTTAAATTGTTTCCAACAACAAGTTATAATGAAGACTAAGTGTATTTATGAAGCAAAATCATTAACAATGGATTAGACGGTGAAATCCAATTTTCTATTCCATCAGTGATGCTAATGCAGACTCAGATTTCATTGATGTATTGGGCATCATTGTCATCCTCTTAACTGAGAGAAAAATTGTATTTGCCATTTTCCACTGGCTGCACTTGGTAGGAAGAACTGCATATTATACAAAGGATCAAGCCAGAATCCTACTGGAGAAAATATTTACAATAAAATAAATATTTCACAGGCATCTCATACACACTTTGTATTTCATCGTATTTAATGTATGAATGCAGCTATTTTACTCATCTGGATGTGGATTTTTACTCTTATAATTGATGAATTAAGGAGCTAAAGGTAGAGAAATATGTTTCTATTGTAGATGTTGTTGGGGTTTTATAATAAGTGCATACAGGCTACAGGAAACTTTCTAAGAGCAGTGTGTGGAGTTATTTTTTTTAATAAGAATAGAACTTGGAAAGAAAAGGTTAATTCACCTCTTTCAAAAATATTAAGTTGTAAATTCCAGGTGTTTGAAGTTCTGATCCCTGCTTTTACACCAGATGTGATCAGCACTGCTGTGGCTGACCCTGCTCCCATGTGGCTTCCATGCAGCTCATCACAATGAGCTTCACAGGTGGTAGAATGGACACAGCTGTAATTGTGGGTAGCCAGGGTTACTCCAGGGACCGAGCCCAATTAAGATGACTAGAGATCAGGACTAATCTAACCCTACCCTAGCATCATCTGCAGGAGTTATTGCCTTGCTGCCCTTCTCCTGGCCAATTGGGAATATGTGTTAAGCAGCAGAGGCTTGGTAGTGAAACTCAAGGGAAAACGGAAGTTTAATTCTGCTCCTTGCTTTTGTCTACCCCAATGTTCAACTTTTAGCATTGTAAATAGCCTTTGGTAGACTAAACTGTACAAGGGATGTCCATATGGCATGTGTGGTGGTCACTGAGAAGAGATGCTGGCAGTCTGCGTAGTAAAGCTGCATCTTTATTCTTCACACAGAATAAATCCAAGCTAGCATTTGCTGGATCTTGTTAGGGACCTTTGGTTCTTCAGTGTTGTGTGCTGTCATTGCATGGTCACTGGCTTACAGAATCATTAAGGCTGGAAGAGACCACTAAGATCCTCTGTTTCAATGGTGAACCCCTTGCCACCATAATATGATGCTCTGGGAGCTTATTTAGGTCTCTGAACAGTGGTCTTTTTCTCATATATTGGTCATTATTTTTCCCCCCTTTCTAAATCACTCCCTGCCAGTATAATATATCTGGATATCAGACCACTGAGTTATATATAGTAAAATGAAATACCAGATTTTCATCTTAATGTTATAGCAAGGCTGTGATTGATAGAAAGGGGGGAAAATACTTTATTTAGGGCAAAGCAATTTTTTTTTTTTAAAGAAACAACTTTTATTTTAAAAATATACATGAAAACTTCAAAAGCAAAAACAAACATGACTTTGCTGTAGACTTCTAATGAAATTTGTTTCTTCTACCATCTAAAAAAACCCTCAAACTGATCAACTTCTGATTCAGCTCCAGGTGACTGAAAGGAAATTCAAGCAGAAGATAAGAAGGCCTTGTTGTGTTTGGATTTGTCTTAATGCAACCATGGTATTCTCTCACTGCTGTAGATTCTAGAGGATTTAATCTCCAGGCATGGGCTGCCCTTGTTGGAGGGCTGGGAGAGGTATTGGGAAGCAAGATGTGCTAGAGGAGGTCTGTCATGATGCTTAGTGCCTCTGCCCGTTGACAGAATGATTAAATACAAAACTGAGCTGTAACCTGGGGTAAGCAGCCAACAGGAGCCTTGCCTTTCCTCATTGCGCAGTGCAGCCACTGTGTAGTGCCAGAAAGCTCCCCTGTTTCCTGAAGGATTAGCAGCCACAGAATAGCAAATTGGTAGGACACCTACCTGGGACCTGACACTGCAGACTCTGTTTTATATTGCCTTTTGGAAATAGCTCTGATGTACTTTCTGTGGGTTTGGGTCGCTGTGGTGCTGAAGGATACAAACGCAGTGTTGCCCTCGCCATAAATGTCAGCATGGCAGAGATATTATACCTCCTTCACTAACAGCATGGGGCTGGGTTAACATCTTCAGCTGCTTAGTCATTGCGTAAATAACACGAGGTCACCATCTGTATCTCCAGCATGTTGTCACAGGGGCTGTAGTGATAAAGAAGTCCATCAAGTACCCCATTCTGCTCCTCCAGAAGCTTTTCTGTCCAGCATTTCTCCTGGGAAGATGAAGACCTCATACAGGCATGGGGAGCAGGACCTGCGAGCAACGGTTGGGCTGCAGATGCTCCCAGGGAACTTGGAGGCCTTAGGAGAAAACAAGCTACATTGCAGAGTCCATCCTGTGACTGGAAAAGAAATTCATTTCTTGCTGTTGAGGAATTCAAGTCAGAATGTGCCATAGGAAGCATTTCCCCAGGGGGTACGGCTGGCAGATGTATTGGCGAGCTCCCGCAGCCCACATCAGGCAAAACAAATGTTCACAAAACCAATAATAACCATTCAGAACCATTCAGTTCTGCCTTCAAAACCAGAGAGGCTCTGGAATGCATCTAAGATCGACTTTCTGCTTTGTAGATTTCCTGTGTGAATTCGTGTCTCCCTGCCACAGGGTACTGCTGTGAGAAGTGGACCGTCCTCAAATGAGAGCAGCATAAGGAGAGGAACACTTAAATGTGTGCCCTACTGGGGAGGGAGAATGGAGATTGAATTGGAAGTGGCCAAAGAATAGGAGAGTGCACAGTAGGACCTATCTGATTTCTTTTGTGTGTCACCCGGAGAATATCAGGAGGTCACAGACTGGGGGGATTCTTCTTAATGCTGAAACTGTTCTCTTAATGTCACGGTTGTGTATTGCATGTCAACATCAAATACAATGGAGAAAAATTATTCTGTTTGGAAAATCATCAAAAGCTGTCTTCAAAGAACAATGCGTCAGGCCCATGTAAGCACTCTGACGTTTCTGATGTTGCCTTCATCCTCATTAGTCTTTAATGACTTGATGAGTGACTTTCTGTCTACCAAAAGTTGCAGAGACTTCTAACTTTATAAGCACCTTGCTTATCAGCAATGTCTGCTTTTGTTAGTCTTCCCTATTGCATTATAGTTTGTGTGCATTTAAGTCTTGCATTAAACAAAGTAGGGCTTTTATTTTTTTCTGGGCAAACGCTACTCCTTTATGAACTCTGCAGGGTTTGTCCATTTCCAAATCAAATGGATGCGTTAAATTGGACTGGGACAACGAAGACCCAAGGGATGGCAGAAGATGCCATCTTCTGAAGCACAGCCTTCGTCTGGCTCAGCTGGGGTGGCTCAGTGTAACAAATCAGCTCTGTTTACCAAAGTGCTCCTGGTGTTTGCTGTGTGTATCCCTAAATGTCACTGCTGAGAAGCAGGCGAAATTCCCGCAGGTACACCAGTCTCAGCTGTTGGCTGTTGTTAGGGAAGGTAGCAGATTTCTAATCTGGGCAGATGTTTCTTTTTAAAGCGGGAAACTCTTAAAAAATAGATCTTTGATGTGATATGATAACTAGACATGAAGGGGACAACAAACTGATTGTGTTCCTGTTAGCAGAAATTGTGCCTGCTTGTGCTTTCTTGCATCTGTATTGGAGAAAAAAGCCTTTTCTAAAGCTTATCTGTTGTATGGAGCTCACATATATAGCGAGATGATGCAAGATACCATTTTCCAGGGAATAGCATATGCAGTGTCCATTTTGTTTTAATTATTAGATATTTTTTAATGAAGTCATGTATCTCCATTGCTCTGAAAGCAGCACATCTCCAGACAGCATCATCCCCTTCCATCCCCTTCCACCATTATGTGGTGCATGCAGGTATTGCTCAATGGAAGCCTCTGCTGTGGGGTACAATTAATACCATTCAAAACAATGTGCCTGACATAAACTACCAAGCGTGCTGCCTCAGAGGTGTCTATAGCTTATATTTAAGAGGATTGACAAGGTGTTTGGGCTTCTGTGAAAGAGGGAGAGATTTAAACTTGTGAAGGATCTACAAGTTCTCATCTTCCTTGGTGGTCTGAGGTTCTCTAATCCAAATACTTGCTCACATTTAATTAGAGACGGGCCCTGAAGTGACTCAGTGGGCTGTGTGCATGCTGAATCCACAGCTGAGACAAATTCATTTGCCACATGTAACACAAACAGGGCTGAGCACCTCGCTCTGAAATGCCTCAGAGATCAGGTTGGAAGTGATTGTCGGTTTAACACCCACTTTGGAAATACACACTCGTTGTAAAATCATGCCTATCAATGAAACCAAGCTGGAATTCAGCGTGTGAATTGCTGGAGTAAATATGCAAGTAAAATGCAATGGAACTAGCTAAAGGAGCCCTGGTGATGTGGTGTTTGTATCTTGTGGTTTCCATAGATACATGTGATAGTGTTTTGCAAACGCTTTACACCACCTGAAACATTTCTGCTACTTCAGAAATAATAATTACACTTAAGTGCCTTCTGTGGAAAACATTCCCTCAGTGTTTTTTGAATGGTGATAACAGAACGGGCTTTCAAAGGTCACTACAGCTTCCTCAGCTCTAGTCTCAACTTTCTTTCCCCTAAACTAGATGTGGAAGTAAAAAAGAGGCAGAGAAATTCCGCAGCCCAAGGTCTGTGTGTGTGATTTTATGATGGGCTTCAGGGAGAATAAATCAGGTTGGGGCAAAAGGCTCAGATGGACACATAGTGTGTATGTGGCAAGGCTGGTTGTACAGATCTGATGAGGAGCAGCTGAGGGAACTGGGATGGTTCAGTCTGGAGAAGAGGAGGCTCAGAATGGATATTAGGAAAAACTTCTCAGGAAGAGCAGAGAGGCACTGGCACAACTGCCCAGGGACATGGTGGAGTCACAGCCCCTTGAGAAACATGGAGATGTGGCACCGAGGGACGTGGTGAGGGTGGGTTGGGGTTGGATTTGGTTTTCCAATTTTAGTAATTGTGTGATTCTACCCACGGTGGGTAGGGAGTGAAGGATCCATTGGGGAGATGCGGCTTTGAAAGAAGATGAGAGGAAGGGACAGAAGGAGGATTTAGAGCAGTGATGGGGTGAGCGATCAGTTCTGCATCATGCAGTGACTTTGAACTTGGCAGGTAGGTGGGGAGGACAGCCATCCCTTTCAGCACATGAAAGTATCCTTCACAATGAGAACTTACAAAGAAAGGAACCTTGAACCTAAGGCGGCACTTTGCTGATAGGAAATTGCCTTTTTCTAGAAATGCAATTTCCAAATGAGGCCAATGGTTTGAAAGGTCTGGCCCCAGTGCTGGGATCAAACCATGGTGGAGCTCTGCACGCACCATGTTGTGCTGGGGCAAAAGCTGGATCTCTGGAGCCTCAGCCCCACAGAGCACAGTGAGTTCTGGCCACAGCTCAGATCCGGCGCTGACTGTGAAGGCTGAGCTCTGACAAAAATCTGGCTCATCTTATGAAGGAATAATTGAAACAGTCAGAATTATTATTCTACTTGCTCAGTTCTCCTTCATATCAAAAATGCATTTTCCCCCTCTATGCTCTAATTAACAACTAAAGGAGGAGGAGGAAACTAATAATGCCAATTACACATTTGGCTTACGAAAAAGAAAAGGAAAGCACACTCCAATGCGTTTGTGGACAATAAGTAGGAAATGATTCACGCTTAATAAAGCTCTTTGCTGTTAATCTCCCTTAACCTAGGGGTTCTGTTACTTATATTGAAAAGTGTCCTTGCTTTCTGTCAGGTTATTGCAAAGAGCAAATTTTCATTATTACTTTTTGCAGGGCTATGTCACCTGCTGCCTCTGGGGCACTATGTAGCTCTCACAGAGCATGCAACCCAATCACTGTCATGGTGAAGGTGTTTTATCATTGTGGTGTTCCTTCCTCTCAATCACTAAAGTGTTGGGAAAAGCAGAAGAGGATGTCCCAGGCCATGCACTGGTGTTGAAGAAGGCTTTCTAGTAGGCAAACCTACTGTGCTCTGTCCAAAGCATGGCTATGGGCAGGTGTGGAAGGGCTGCTGGGGTGGGCTGCTCATAAAGGCTGTTGGAATTTGCTACTGGAAAGGTTTCTGGGTGGGTTCCCACCACCCAGAGGGCTGAGGATGAGTCTGGGCTGGAGAATTTAGGAAAGGATCCCCAAGCTAACCACCTTGCTGGAACACTCAGGGCAGAGGGGATGGATGTGATTAGCACACTGTGTTAAAAATGTATTTTTCTCATGTGATGCACAGACTTTCACAGCTTTCTCATTCCATGGAGGAATGCCTAGAAGCTGATGTTATTAAATGACTGATTTATAGAAGCTGTTATTGAGGAGGGAGGGGCTGCAGAACGGATACTGCTGACAGTTCCTCATGCTAAATGATTTTCTTCCCAGCAGTGTCATTCTCTGACCTCTGCCTTGTCGCTGGGTTTCATGTATTCAAAGATTTCTTGATTTTGGTTTGTGACATTAAATTTTTCCATGGTTATTCTGAAGGAGCCATGGCAGCAGAGGTGCCATCCACTGAGTGATTTATCCTGTCTGTAAGGGACATCTGGGAGGATGTAGATTCAATGCCATCAGTGTCACTGAGAGCTGAAGATGATAACGGATGCTGCATGTATACCACCAGGTCAAGGTGAGCCGAAGTGTGTTGATGGGGGGGGGCTGAGCAGAAGCAGCAGCACCATAGCAGAGGCATAAGGAGAAGAACAAAAAGATATTTCTGTGGAAGACCTAGTGCCAGATCCAAGACCTAAATTGTGGAAGACGTAAAGGGCCAGATCCTGGCCCTGCTGGAGCCAGGTTGTCAGAGAAAGGCACCAGCTCCAGTTGAGACCTCTCCAACCTGTGGGGTTCACAGGGGCGTCCAATCTTGATTTGGTGTCAAATCCTTCAAAGGCAACTTTCCCACTGATTTAATGTGCTGTTTTTGTTTTATCTCCTTATTTCTGTGAATCCAACCGTGTGTCTGAAGTCCTTTAATTTTCTTCCTGTGAGAATGATATTCCATATTCAGAGGGGGATAAAAACTAAAGCAGGAACTTCATCTAACTGGATTATAAGTCCTTTATCAGACATTCACTGTACAGCTGCATGTTGTTCCCTGTTAATGCAATCAATACAGTGCTCTCTTGCAGCATTGTTACAGAGAGGTTACCCTTCTCAGGTTCTTGCCAGAGAATTTTGAAGTAGTTTGCATGAATTTGCTCATTTCTCACTGTGTTTATTTGAAAATGCTTTTAATTAATTCCAAATCAGATTTCTAAGTCCAAGCATTTCTCCCTTCTGTGATTTGCAATGGAAATTTCGCCTGGAAAATCAAGGCTTATGGAGGTCACTTTCACTTTCATCTTTTCCTTTTAGGTCCTAATACATCAGAAATCTATTGTTGGAAGCATATACCCCTACTCAAACATTTAAAACACCAGGATTGCATCACTAGGCAGATTGCGTGTGACTTTGTAAGAATTCTTCCCAGGTGTTGAAGTTCTGCAGCCACCACCAGTAAGTGAAATGATGCAAGAAATCCCACTCGAGTGAGATGCTTGTTATGGTAAAGGACAAAAAAGTGCACAGAGATGCAGTCCCCCTGGCAGAATGTGATCTCTAAATGGTTTTCCCTCCCTCCCATTTAAAATGCAAGACGCAAGCAGACACAGGGAGGAACTCGCTTTAGGTTCAAAGAGCTGTTGGTGTAAAGGATCAATAGATCCAGTGGTGTATTTAATGTTGTACAAAATGCTGGACCAAGCAATTATTTTTGATTCATTGGTGTGCTAAGTGAAGCATTCAAGTGTAACGGAAAATTCTCATCTTTTCTCTTTTTTCTGATGTAGCTGAAATATTTTGTCTTTAGAGGTGGTTATGTTAAAGATGCATCTGCTGTTCTCAACAGGCATTGCCAATGCTTTGCTAATTGAGTTTTGGTTTTAAAGGATTTTTTTTAGCATTCGCTCCATCTCATATCCACAGGCAGCTGATGCTGGAGGGACACTTCCAGAAGCACCAGTGTCCCCCAAGGCACCTGGCTGCAGCATTACACAGCAGATGTGCTTGCTGACCTTGCAGGGGAAACCCAGGAGTTGGATCCGTCAGACCCAATCTAAAAGGCATAAATCTAATAGGGCAACACACTGAAAAACCAACAGATTACAAATGCTCAGCCACTTTGCTTCGAAACACTTGAGTAGTGCTATATTCAGTAACACCAGCAGCAAGGTGTCATAATGTCTAAAGTAAAAACTGCAAGGAAAGCTCATGCACTTCTTTTTACATAGGTAATAGCTGCAGGAGCTTGTGACATCCTTTCTCAGCCCACAGGAGAGCTGAGATAAAATGAATTTATGCCTCAAGCCTGCAGGGGATTTCCAATGGAAATGACTTGCAAGTACTGTTTCTTCCAGATGAGATGAACAGAGGTTTTGATCATGAGACTAATGCTGTCCTGGGCATAGAGGGACTTTGCAAACAAAATGATGACTTCTGCAAATCTTTTCAGCTGCAGAGCAGTGAGCTGAAGGCAAAAAATTAAACGCCATGGTAGCTGCTGACAGCCTCATGTGAGTGTTATGTGACATTCTGGGTAGGTTATGAAGAGCCCAAGAACTTCCACTTTTCACCTAGGATCTCTGTGGGCTTGGATATATAGAGAAATAGGAACCTGGGAGCAGAAAAGGTGTTAGAAATGAAAAGAGTATTCTAAGAGGGGACCTAGTCTCATGTCTGGGGGAGGACACAAAGAACCCCCTAAAGTAGAGGAGGCCAAGAACATATCTGCTGAAGGCTTTTATAGAAACCTGCTGCTTTTGAAAACAGCCTAGTGCTGTTTGGAGCTCTGAGGCTTCAACTCCTTTCAGGTGCTCTGTGCCTGTTGCAGAACATGTTGGTTTTATAATGCCATAAGTCTTCCCTTGAATGCTATGGAGCAATTGCCTCAGCCTGGAGGCAGAGAGAACTGATTATCCCAATTCCGGAAGATGTAGGTCCTTGAACAAAGTTGCAGCTTTTCATCATTCAGTATGATTTGACCATGAAAAATACTGCAGCTCTTCAATTCCCTGTGCTGTAATGGATTATAGACACGGGTTTATCCTTGTAGTCGTAGGCTGTGAAAATGTAAATGTAACCCCAGGTGTTACCTATTGCTATTATCCCCAACTGAAACTGTAAGCACCCTTGCTCGAAGACACACAAAGATGTTTGTTTCAATAATGTGTATATATACAATGCCCATCTATCAAAATCCTTCCCTGCATTTCAATTCTAAGCTAAATCCTGTTGGATCTATTCCATGCACAATACAGAATTTCCTTGAGCAACAGACATGCTTATGAGGAGGTAGATCGCCCAATGATGTTGTTATTTGCTTTTCTGCCTCCCTCCTGTCTCTCCATTTAGAGAACAGCTCTTCCCTTCCCTCTGGGAAGGTGTGTGATGCTGGTTACAAGGCAGCCATCTGCTAATGCTTCCTGCATTGTGATATTGCTCTTTCAGTTACTGCATATCTGGCAACTTGCTCTTTGCGTGGCTGGTATTATCTTACAGGAAAGTCAAGTCTTTATTTGAGGAACAGTTGAGTTTAGGCCCCCATATCTCCAGTCTGACACCTGAATCTTTTAGCATAGAAACATCTCTTTTTTTTGGCCCTAGAGCTTGCTGTGGATACCTGCTGCAATATTCCTCTAGTTCAGCACGTTAGCTTCACAATCTATAAAATGATCAGCAAATGTAAGGCAATAAAAATGCATTAGTGGCAGTGACCAGTGCTACACATTTGCTTATTACGTTTTTAATCACCCACTTGCCGGGGATAACTTTCAACACACTGTGCATCTGCAGTAATGCTTCCAGGTGCATTGTAGTGGTTTATCATGGAAAAGATGCAAGTTCCTTTGTTGTTATAACTCTGCAAAGCTCTGCCAAAGTCTGCCTGGGCTCATGAAAACAACTTGGTGGGGAATCATCAGCTGGAGCTTTGGGTCTGGGCAATCCTCTGATGGCCAAAGGCCAGCCTGGGGGCCAGTTCCTTCCTGATGCAGCTTCATGGGTTTCATTTGCCCCCAGGCTTCTGGGTGGGACCAGGGTAGGAAAGCTGAGTTGTTTGCTGGTTTCTGTTCTTATTCTCAAGTCAGCTTAATTTTTTTTTTTTTTAAATATTCAGCAGAGAGAATTAAGAAGCACAGCTGGCCTTCTGTGCCTTCCTGCATTCCCATGGCCATTTGTCATGCTGTGCGTCCAGTGGCTTACAACAGCTGGTTATTTCCTCTATTATCTTTTACTAATGTTAATAAATTCTGCTCTTGGTGGTGGTGTGGAAAATCGGCATTCATAATGATTTTGGTTGGCCAGTTTCTTTCCCTCCTAGGTCAGACCACCCCTGGTACTCCACAAGCTTCCCTCCTCTCCCTCTGTGATAGACTAGTCCCACTGTGCTTCACTGACATGAAATACTTGGTCAATTTGTGTTTGAACTCCTTTTTACATCTACCTTGTGCATTCTGCATGAGCTGTTTGTGGTTTTGTATGCACTCTTTCCATTATGGAAGGCTTTCTGCTCCTGACAATTAGGGGGGATGGGGAAAGATGACATTAATAGCTGGGATTTATCACCCAACTGTGTTGAAGATAGAGCTCTCTTCAAGGGCACAAACAGATTACAAAACCATGATATTTTCCTAAAATGGCAGCAGCTAGGGAGATTCCCAAAGGTTTCCCATCTCCAAAATTATTTTTGATTCTTCATAGCCTAGTTGCTTTGGATTTCATTACGGCAGCATGCTACAGATTCTACAGTCATCATGTTATGATTCATGTGTTCTCAGGGCTCCTTCAGACCATTATCTAGAACTAGTTTTCCATTAGCCTGGGGATATATTAAGCTTTGTTGAAGCTCTTACTCTGCTTTCTCCTGGGCAGCGTGGGAGGAGATGTGTTGTACAGCTGTCCCGCCCCAGATCAGTGTTCATACCCATCCACTCAAAGACTTCTATTTCTTTGGAAGTGATTTTAGCACATCACTTATTTACTGTGTTAACAAGCAGCACATTGGGTGTCTGTGCCTGTTGGGTAAGTTCTTTATAGTGTTTAACCTAAATAGATGCAAAAAAAAAAAAAAAAAAAGCAGCACAAGAGTGACTACAATGGTGTACAGAGAGGCAGACAGAAGTTCTGCAGTAACTTCTAATAATTGATGAGGTCTTGTTGTGTTTGTGCTCAGCCTCTGCCCTGTGATGGAACAGCTGCCCAGGGAGGTTGTGGATGCCCCATCCCTAGAGGTGTTCAAGGCCAGGTTGGATGGGGCCCTGGGCAGCCTGGTCTAGTATTAAATGAGGAGGAGTTGGTGGCCCTGCATGTGGCAGGGGGTTTGGAGATTCATGATCCTTGAGGTCCCTTCCAACCCTGGCTATTCTGTGATGCTGTGATTCTGTGCTGCTCCTCCTGACTACCTGGGCAATGCCAACAGCTCCTAGCAGGCAGGGGCTAACTGCTGGGAAGTGAGCTTTTCTCCACGTGACAACAAAACAGAGGCTGATTTGTCAGAAGGGCATTAAAGCTGTTTGAGTTATCACTTTTCAGAAAGAAATGTGTTCCCAGGAGAAGTTTACATCAAGCCTTGGGTCACAGCCGGTCCCTGGACAAACATCTCCTGAACCACCTGGGGTAGGCATGAATTTCCTGGAGGTACAGAAACTCACAAGCAGCCCTTTTGGTGCACGTCCAGTATCTCCAGCACTGAAAGGAAAAGTAGCACTGCCAAGAGCTCTGGGTCTGATCCAGCAAAGGTGCTGCTACATGGACAGCTTGCAGGCTGGGTGCAAACTCAGCTGTTTTGCAGCCTGCAGACAGTGCACCTGCCTGTGCTGACTCACACCTGATTGTGGAGCAGCTCCTTCTGCTCTGGGCTGTCCTTCCTGAGCACCTGGCACTGCGGGAAGAAAGCTGGCTGAGGGTTACTGGGGTGGCACAAAGCAGGGAAATAGGCTGGCCAGAAAAAATAGCCTCTCTTGGTTTTGAAATGAGCTCTACCCTGATGATATGTTCAGCTTGCATTTTTTTTTTTTAAATGAGAGATTCAGTGTTGTGCTGGAAAATATGTAGTAGCAGGAAAATGAGAAGAAGAGCACAGGAAATATTGCTGAGAATGATATTGACTGATTTTTCTTCAGGCCTTCATTCTAAGGAACGTTGCACATCTGAATACATGCCAGGTCAGGGGCTGTGATGCCTGGTGCCTCCAACTTCCCTGTTTGCTACATGATTTCAAAGCTCCTTGACATGCTAGGTCAGATATTTTGCAGGCTATAGAAGAAAAAAAGAGTAACTGTCAATTTTTAAAATATAGTAGTCAGTAATTCTGGGAGGAATCCCATCTTCATGCATGCATTTCTATCACATGGAGGTGAACTGTGCTGTGCCATCCAGGTTGGGGTTATCAGACACTGCTTATTTTTGTCCACTAGAGTGGATGACAGCTCTGCTGTTGTCTTCAATAGCAGCAGATATAAGCCAGTACTCTGTGCTTTTTAAGAATGCCATTTTTAATAAGAGCAAACAATTCAGAGATGCTGCTTAGGCTATGAAATGCCCTTGAGCTTTGGAGCAGCTGTGCTGGTCAGGGATACCCATTTGCTTAGGCGTGCTGTGAGACATGAGGATTTCTGTGAAAGGCATCTCAAGCTATTTAAAGCATTTTGCTGTTTGCTTATAGCTCCTTCTGAGAGTGAAAGTCAAATGAAGAGGCTAGATAACAAAATAACTACATGGAATGTAAAGTTTTCCATTGTGGTCTAAAACAAAAAAAACGATAATGGGATCTTTGTAAGAGGGACATGGAGTGAATTTTTAAGGTAACACAATTTCTGGACATTGGAGGCTGAGGAAGGAGATTGCAGTACCTTGTTTTGTTTTGTTTTTACATCCAGGGCAAGTGCTTCCCAGCTCTGCAAGTTGCAGAGCACTCTGGTCTCTCCAACAAGGCCACAGCACATGTCACAGGGCATCAGTTCAATCCAAAATGTTTCATGCTCTGTCACTTTTTTGGATCAGACTGAAGCACTCAGCAGCTTGCCAGAATAAATGCGTTTCCATTGAGAGAGAAATGCTTGGAGTACCATGAGGCATGACTATATTGCTTTTTTTCCCCCTCTTTTTGACCTGGAAAGTAAAGTGGAGCATCCCCTGCATCACCCCCCTGCTTTCTTAGTGGGGAATGAACTCCCTCCAGTGTAACTTCATAACTTATGGCCTCAAGTTGTGCCAGGGGAACCTCAGGTTGGATATTAGGAAAAACTTCTCCAAAAGGTGGTCAGGCACTGGCACAGGCTGCCCAGCGAGATGGTGGAGTCGCTTTCCCTGGAGGTGTCCAATAAATGTGGAGGTGTGGCACTGAGGGATGTGATTAATGGACAGCGTTGGTGGTAGGTGGATGGTTGGACTGGACAATCTCAGTGGTCTTTTCCAACCTTAAAGATTCTATGATTCAATGCAGTGTTGGATCTTGTGTCACAAACCCACATACAGTACCTAGAGGGGAAAATGAATGGTAGGAGGTAACTACAGTGGAGACAGTGCAGCTATCCGGGAGACATGTGGGCATGACAGTGCAATGGCATGGACCCTGTAGGAATGCAGGATGTCCTCAGCTCCAGTGTGGATGAGTCAAGTCCTCCCCTATGCCTTGGGACCCTTGCATTGGTTGCTTAGAGCAGCATCAAGCAAGAAACAGAGCTCAGAGATATCACCTGCTGCTGTGCAAATCTGTGGGTGACTCAGCATTGCCAGGGCTTGCTCAGCAGCGACGGATTGCTCTGTTTCTAATACACTATTTCGTGTTATCATTTTAAATATTCTAATTACCTTCTCTTCGGTTTTGATCCCCTGCTCTTGTAGTAGCAAGGTTTATCCCTAGCTTCTCCACAGAGGCAGAAAAGAACACGTTTGGAGTCTCAGTTGCTCTGCGGTCCAGCAGCCACGTCTGCAGGGCTTGTTTTCTGACTGTCAGTTGGGTTGGGACTCTGGATGGTGTTTTTAAAGGGCTGTGATTTCACGGCATGTCAGGATCTCATGTCCAGCTCCCTTCTCGGCAAGCCACTTGCAGACAGTTGACTGAGTCTAAGTTTTATGCTTAAAAAAAATGTATTGTTTTTCAGTTGCGAGAGTCTGTTGCCAACTCTCAAGTCATTCCTCTGTCTTGTTTACTGCTTAGACTTGAAAAGCATAACAATTTTTGAAGGCTTTGCTTTTAAACTCTGCTCTTGTTTTTCCTCTGTGACTGCTTTGACAGACTTCTCTGATGTATATTTTAGTATAGGTTGACGCAAAGCTAATGAGAAGGCAACTGTTTATTTACAGAAATGTGGGTCCTATTTGTAAAATTATTTCCTGGTGAGAAAAAAAAACATCGCTTTCCCATTTCCTTACATGAATTTTGTTTTTTACATCTGCGTTTCTTTGCAGTTCCCTCTTTACACTGTATGTTACTACAGAATCATAACAGCCAGTAAGCCATAACCCTTCAATTATAGAGGTTGCTATAAGACACAAAAAGATTCATTTATCTGCTACTTCAGGTCAATAAATTAATTTTCATATCATAAAATAAGCTTATAAATAACACTGCTGATTGATAAATCTGATTATTAAGTACTAAATAAAAAAAGTACTTATAAATTCTCAGGCTTTGAGGTATCTGTTGATCAGTTTATAAGGAATGAGACTTCAAAACTCAATTGTTACTAGTTTCATGCAGTTCTGTCTTCTATATAAATCCCAACATTTGTTGCAGACGTCCTGCTCAGGTTTTTATCATTTCATCCTTTGTTATTACCATCAACAATAAAAATAATGGCACACATAGAAGCACTGCTGCAACACAGAGTGAGGCAGTGCTTAACACTCTTACCTTGTCTGAGTTAAACAGGGAGCTCTGCTTGTGTTTCAAAGTGTGATTGATGGTGTGGATACACAGCTGGGACAGGTCAAATTGCCTTTTTGGTGATGGGATGGAGCAGGTTGTTTGGACTTGGAACTACTGGCTTATGGTTGCCCACAAGAGTATGCAAAGGCTTAAAGACATACAATTTGCCCAAGAAAAGGGCTGAACGCTCTGTCTGTATTAGACAGATTATAGCTAATCTGTCTGTATTATATATTATTATAATATATATTATATATATTAATTATTAATACAATATATATTAATATAATATATATATTATATAATCTAGTATAGCTGATTAATCTGGCAGCTAATCCTGCTTGTAATGGGATGTGCGTGCCTTATAGTGCAGCCACAAGTAGAAAACTTCCTCTCCAAAGAGATGGATCAGGATGGGCATCAGGCTCATCATGACTCATCAAGGCCTTCCCTAATTGAGGCTCACAGGTCATGTGACTGGACCTACCCAGGTGGGAGAAGATAAGTAGAAGGTGCCCAGAGATGGTGTGAAGGACCAGGAGGAACAGCAGAGATCTGAGCCTGTAGATCTGATAGATCCCAAAGGTATGTCTCTAATTTCAGGATGATCTTACTGGGGAATAAATGACCTCTTGTTCTCCTCTTTCCTCTCTGCTAGGGAGATTTGCCCCTGTCAGCAGCTTATGGCTGCTCAGCAGGCTTGAACAGGTTTGTGTGGGGAGCCTTATGTGTGCCTTCCTTACCTTGTCTGTGGAGCACTAAAATGCTTTAAGATTGTTTCTGTGATGCATTTTTTTCCCTTCCTTTGAGTTCCCAAAAGCCAATTTTTCTCCATGGAATGAAGGGTTGCAACAGTAGAGAGTGAGATCATATGGGACCTGACCACCCTGAAATTACTGGGCTGCTTTGGAGGGATGTGGAGATAATAGGTCTAATGCTGCTCCATGTTATGCATTTCAGTAACTGGGCACTTTCCCACTAAAGCTTGGAATCCCTATCAATAAAAAAAAAAAGGGAGAAATGAATAGGCTCAGCAAGAAATGTGCCCTAGCAGAGATCTTATTGGCATTGCAAGTGGTGAAACCTGGCTGCGTTCCTGATCGAGACTTTGAATGAAATATGTTGTTTCAGTTTTTGATACGCTTCCTTGAATAAGAATTACAGAGGCCCATTACTTTGCCTGCAGGGAAATGGCTTCCAAGACATCTTCTGCTTGTTTACTTCTAGTCTTAATTTCACCAGGCATAGTCTCCATTCAGGTTTTTTTTTTTTTGTTTTTTTTTTTTTGAGGAAAGCACCTTCTGATTCAAAATGAAAAAACATTTCAGCCTTTACTAAAACAAACAGACAGACAAAAAAAAAAAAACCAGCCACGAAGAAAAAGCCATTCTGAAATGCACTGTGTGCCTTTGCTGGGAGGGAAGGAGCTTCAAGATTAATATTATCAGCCAACCAGAATGAGAAATCTGACTTAGACTTGTGTGTACGTTGGGACCCAGTGCAACCTTTCAGCAAGGCAGCACCGACAGCAGCAGCGGAGTGAATGGCATTGCTGCTGCTGGGCACAGCACAGCTTGTGCATTTGCATTCCGTTCACAGGAGCTGTGCAAAGGAGCCCATGCTGCTGAAGGACTGCACCTTGCCAAATCGTCTTGGCAGCCGCATCCATGCGGCCCATCCAAGAGGGGTAAATGAGAGCAGGATTTGGCCTGCTTTCTTTTGGTTAATCTCTCGTTTTAGAAGAGCTCTGTGTTTGTGTGGCTTGCACGCTGATGCTCAAGAGCTCAATTCTACTTGTTGAGGATGTTACTAGTCTGATAGCAGCCTATAATTACAGGATGTCATGCAGGGCTGGTGATAGATACAGCAGTGCTGGAATCTAGGGGCTGCTGAATTCATGAGCCACTCGAGGGTATCTTAGCAGTGAAACGATCCTTGCTGTGACTAAAGCATGCGAGCACTTCAGAGCAGGTTTAATATAAAGCCTGCAAATTGTCCTGATGAAGTAAATGGAAATATTAGTGTATGTGTACATGTACAAAAATGACTGTAGGCTTGGAGGCTTAAATATCAATTCAGTCTGAGAATTAGCTTACATTCATATTGTGCTATGTTTTTTTTTATGTAATTATCCATGCTCAGGTTATCTATCCCCACAAAAGTTAGCATGCATCATGGTGGTTTTGTGTTATACTGTACGTGCATGTATTTATGCCACCGAAGCAGTTGTCTGTATTTGTGTAAAAGAAACTTTGATAATTCATTTAATGTGGTATTGTTATAAACAACAGTTTTTCCACCGACATGTTGATTTTATTTCTAACTTAAAACAAGTTTTAGTTTGTAACCCTATATACCGAGACGCGTTGCTTTCCAATGTAATTCATTGATTCAGTCCTGATTTCTCTGGGAAGGTGACTCACCTTCAGTAAAGGCTTAATTCCATAGTTGCAAATCCTGATGTTTTCAGCTCGGTAATCACTATTCCCTGTCAGTTACAGCAGTCTTTTTGTTTCCCGGTGTATGAATGTAAGCAACTGTGCAAGGAGCCAAGGAGCCGCAGGCAGACATCAGCACTGACTTGCTCTGCTCTAGGACAGTGGGTGTTCTGATACCATCTCTCCTCCTTGGCAAATTTGGGATTTTCATGTTTCTAAAGCATTTTTTAACTGGATATCTAACAAGAGCACTGGATCAGTGTTTTTTGCTGATGGCCTGGCAAATCTGGCCTGCTGGTGATGGAAGAAGCCTGTTCCAACCAGGTGTCTGAACTCTGTCCTATATATATCTGGTGGTGTCCAAGTCTGATTGAAAAAACAAACAAACAAACAAACAAAAAAAAACCAGTCTGGAATAATTTTAATACTTAGCAACAAGTTTCCTCAAATCTTCCTATGTGAAATGAAATGAGTCCCTCGCTGTTAAAATGGTTGTCCCCAAAGAATCCTTATAGTGAGGCAAGGGACAAGAAGAACTATTTGCAGGCTGGCTCCTGTTGGCACACATCTCTGTAGGCACTGGCACAAGAAAACAAAGAGGAACTGCTGTACTTTGTATGTGCTTTCCTATGCATCCAGATTCTTCTGTTTTGGTCATCTGAATGATTCAGTAAATTAGAAAAAGAGGCTAGGAAGGTCATTTCACAAGCAAATTCCTTTAAGTTTAACTCTGTACTATACTTCTGTATTTTTAGATAGAAAAGGTTAAAAAAAAAAAAAAAAAGGCAGCTGTATTTGCTTCTTGGAGAAAAAGGATTCTGTGTGTGCTCTTCCATGCAAGTTTGAAGCAGACTAAACGCAGTGGCTGTCAGTTCTAAGGCGGGAAAAAAAAAAAAACCCCAAAGCTCTGCCCCATGCACTCTGTGTCTTCAGTGGCTCTTCTTGTTCAGGTCTATTTCATAGATGTTGTAGAAGGCCAGGCTCAGGTGCATGAAGTTATGCAGTAAAAAGGGAAGGAACACTGTCATGTCAATCATGTTCACCCCTGTTCTGTGCTGCTTAATGTTATGTTTAAGAAATTTTGGGGGTGGGAGAAGATGGGTAAGAAAGGGAAGGGGCCAACAACTTTTGATGTCTGTCATATGTACTTACTAACTTGCACCCACGTGGGGAAGAACTGCCGATGAGCACGTTTTTCCTCCAGCAGTATTCATGGAGCTGTGGCAGTTCAGCACTTAGAATGGCAGTTTCTTACAGAAACAGTGAGTGGCAGCTTTTATACCAAGCATGTCCAAGGTTTTCTCTTCAGTAGGCGCATGCAGGTTCAATTAAACTCAAAGTGATCCTAGGGTAATGTACAAGCAGATGGAAAACAAGAAAACTGAGGGAAGTGCTTTTAACTGCAGCGATCTGAAGTGTAAAAGATAAATAATACATAGATTGGCATTGCTTACTGAAGTCAACCAGTGAGTCTGGTGGAGATTGGAGTGCTGAGAAACGTGTGCACCGTGAGGACATTCCTCCTCTGTGCAGTGCTGGTGGTGGCAGGTCTCCCTCAGCATCCACCTTTTTCAGGTTGCTTCCTCCACCTGATTTTAATGATCTCCTTGGAAGAGTTGGTGGAGCCTGTTCCCAGTGCCGGGGACAATTGCAGTGAGGAGGTGGGGAGAGGGGAAGGATCCTTGTTCGACTTGTTCCAGCATTGCTCAGCAGACTGCACAAAGGCCCTGTTGTCTGCATCCATGTTCCTAACTAGGAGAACTTTGCACTCAAATCAGCGGAATTGCCTTCCCTTTGCAACCTTTGATGCAATAAAGCTCTGTTTGAATTTTGATACGCAATAAAGCTCTGTTTGATTCTAACAAGGCAAATAAGACACACCTTACAAACTGGTGGCAGTCTTCTATCGATTTTGAGTAGTTCTGCTTTCTCTTTGGACCAGTTATCCCTTTCTGTTGTGATAATTAAAGTACATTTTTGCATTCTGTGGCAGGAAACCACGACTTTCTGTGCAGGATATGTTGAAAACTATTGGGAAATCCGTAATTGCAGGGCTTTGGCAGCCTTTAAATATTTCCATGGTTACCAAGGGGAAGGAGGTTCCCATTGGTGGATGCAGTAATTATTTCAGTGACAAGGATGAACATGAATTTTGAAGTTCTTTGTTCGAGTATTATTTGTAGTACCAGCTCAATTTTTGTAGAGCACAGAGTTCAGTTTCCATATTCACTATTTATTGATTTTTTTTATTTTTTATTTATTTTTTATTTTTTCGAAGCTGATAAATGGGAGGCATTAAAACTTCAGCTAATCCAGCCGGTGGAACGATGTGGAAAACTTTGCTGCTGGTACTTTTCTGTTACTTTCAAGTAATGAGGAAAGCCAGACTCTCAGTTCTATTTGATTTCATTGTGTTTTGTGTGGGGATTTCACGCCTGTGCCTAACGCTCTGTTTTTATTGACATAAAAATCCCCAGAAAAGGAAATCTGGTTAAAACAAGCAACTGTAAGTTTGTACCTTCAGTATAGAGCATCAATGGTCCATCTTATTACATTAGTATCTCCAGAATATGCTTCTCACAGTCAATAATAGCCATATACTACCTGTGGGTAGGCTTGAAGTGCATGGACAGGGTGAACATCAGTATGTAACTTACATTGAAACTTCCTTTCTAGATGTTTCCATGAACAAAAGAGGGTAACATTGACTGAATGAGTAGCTTATGAAATATTGCTCAGGATTCCAGCAGCGAGGATGTGACAGTAAATCTGGAGAGAGTCCCAACCTGTAATGCTTGCTCTGCTTGTGCAAGGGATGCTCCCAGCTCTTGGGAGCTACTTTCCTTTTGTGCCTGTTTCTGACTCCTCTTATCTTCTTCAAAGAGTGCTTATGTAGAGCAGAGGTGGAATGTCGCTATGCCAGATGATTTCTTGGTGCATTTACAACTTTAGCCTGACAATTACTAGAGTTAAAGATTTACAACTGGATACTGTTGCCTATTTTTGGGGGCTCATTCTAAGCCTTAAATAACAAATCTTCAAATTTGTATCCTGCAGACAGTCTCAGCATGTTTGTTTTCTCCAGGGAAGTTAAGGCATGTATTAATGTCAAACTGCATTTGAACTGAAAGCATCATGCAGGATCTGTTTTATGGAATAATGCTCCTTTTTTTTTTTTTTTTTTTTTTTTAGTGTGAGTTCACCCCCTACTCCTACCTACCCACAGCCCCAAATTAGGGCAGCTAGACATTTTCTGGTTGAAAAAGCTCAAATGCAGCTGCCCTCAGCACGTCTTTGTGCTAATGCCATGGCTGCATGAATAGAGGTAAGACTCAAGGCACAAATGTGGAGCAGTTTGCGCTGTGGCAGCTGCAGGCAGAGAGGAAGACCATGTGTTGAAAGGTGAATGCTTGAAAGTGTGTCGGATTTAGCCAGGATTCAATCCAGAGGGCACAGTTATTCAGATATATATTTTTTTTCTTTCTTTCTTAAATTTTAATTGGGACAGCTTGTCTTGCTGGGGGTTAACTCATTCATAGGTCTGCAGCCTGCCTGGCAGAGTGTTTCAGGTGCTCAAGTGCTGTGTTCAGTGTTGGACCCCACGCTGCAAGAAAGGCATC
This sequence comes from Tetrao urogallus, assembly GCF_951394365.1. NCBI lineage: Eukaryota > Metazoa > Chordata > Aves > Galliformes > Phasianidae > Tetrao > Tetrao urogallus. The sequence continues at coordinate 14,486,541 of NC_136826.1, read as the reverse complement.
GAGGTGCTGAAACATGCCCAGAGAAGGGTGGATGTTGCAATAAAGTGATGAAGGATCTTATGGGTAGCAAATGAGGGAATTGGGATTTTTTTTAGTCTGGAGAAAAGGAGGCTGAAAGGAGGTTTTGGCGAGCTGGGGGTCAGCCTCTTCTCCCAGGTAACAGTGATAGGATGAGAGGTGATGGCCTCAAGTTGCACCAGGGGAGGTTCAGGTTGAATATTAAGAAAAATTTCTTAGAATGAGTCCCTGGAGGTGTTCCAGGACAGTGGAGATATGGTATATGTTTATGGGCACGGTGAGGTGGGTTGGAGTAGGTGATCTTAGAGATCTTACCCAACCTTAATGATTCTATAATACTAAAGAAAAAACAAAAGGCAAGAGCCACATGGCACGGCTCTTAACCACATATGCCAAATTGATGCAGAACAGTGGAAAAGCAGTCTTCTAATACAACTGGGAGACCTAAAAAGGTGGTGGTTTTTTTAAAATATTTTTTTAAATAAAATTGTTTTCTAAATAGATGTTTAAATAAGTTTTCTAAAAATCAGAAAGGAACATGGATGCTGCTGTAAATGCTGAGATAATTGTGGGAAGCTTGGTTTGTATCCAGGAAGGCAGTGAGTGTGGCTGCTGGTCACAACCTCATGCCATGGCTGCTGCCTTTTTAAAGCATTTAACCCTTCTAAAAGGGTTTTGTAATCCATCAAAAGTGCAGATGCTGTGGGGTCAGCAGAAAGCAAGCCATCAATGACACTCATAAAAGTGCAGCAGGAGGATGGCAAAATGCAGAGCTGGTCCACAGAGTAATATGTACACGTGGAAAAAGCCCTCCTTCTTTTGGCCTATGATGTAACTGAGCCCTGAAGTAAAAGCTACCAATGGGGATATTTAACATCTTTCCTCCCCTGTCGGAAATGAAAAAATAAAGCAGGCAAGTAAGCCTGCCATCCTTCAAAGCCTCTGGGAAACAGGGACAGGTGAAAGGAATGGTGCAAATCAATCTACATTACATTACCTCACTAGAAGGACTTGAAGGGACTAAAGAACATTTTCATTAATCTTGTATGGGGCTGCTCAGTGCCATCCTAAATTGCATCAAGATGTGATGAAGCCAGCAGCCACCGTCAGCACACAGGCTGAAGGAAAGGAAAGGAAAGGAAAGGAAAGGAAAGGAAAGGAAAGGAAAGGAAAGGAAAGGAAAGGAAAAGCTGAGCCAGATTCCCTTCCACAACAAGGTGATGGGGAAAGGAGTTAATGCTTCCAGATGAACCAGAGTTTTGCTGAGACCAAGGAAGAGTCCTCTGAGCCCTGTAGTCCAACCCATCCCCATGTCCCTCAGTGCCACATCTCCACGGTTCTTAAACCCTTCCAGGGGTGGTGACCCCACCACCTCCATGGGAAGCCTTGTGCCACTGCCCCACCACTCTTTTGGAGAATAATTTTTTCCTAATATCCAACCTGGAAATAACTTTAGCACCAGATCCCAGGAGACTTTTGTTACAGCAGGGCCAATTCTGCCTTGGGAGCAGAATCTCCTGGATGCTGCTCTGCCTCTGCTTCCTCGTGAACATCATTTTTTCCCTTCCTTGCTCACAGGGTTCTCCAAAATGTTATGGTCACAAATCTTCCTAAGTCTGATTTCAGTGTTTATTTAAAACACTCCTCCTTTTAGCAGTTCTTTGGAAGCTGCAGTGTGAGACAACTCTTTATGGCATGGCGGGGGGGCATTGACATATGTATGCACCAGGCTAACATATGAACAAACCTAGAAAAGGAATGGTGAAGCAAGAAACAATACAGTAAAGACAAGTGGGAAAATAAGAAACTGTCAGATGTTTCAGCCTCCACAGAATAGGAATGGCACTGCTATGGTTAGTCACAGCTGTAGCTCCTGCCCCAGTCCTCAGGGATGAATAATCCCCATTGCCCCATGTAGTGAACCCAGCAATGAGGCAGAAGGTGTAGGAGCAAAGAGGGGGACCCAGGTGACCTCAGAAGGGGCTAGAAGGTAAAGCCTTCATTTCTTCCCTTGGCAGGATTGGACAAGCAGTGGTATGAACGGAGCTCATCTCTCAGCCAGAGTTGTATCTGCATGCATGATCCATCAATTGTTCTCGGAGTGGCCTTTGCCCATAGACCAGCTTGCAGCAGTGCGGTGGAGATGTGTCCCTCAGTGCTGCATTCACCTTTTACATGAAAACCTCCAGGGATGATGACTCCACCACCTCCCTCAGAAGTATTCTCTTTGGCATTTTTGTTGAAGAAGTGAATTTTGTGGGACCGATGGGGTCCCACCAACCAAGTGAGGACTGAAGGCTGCACAGTGGCAGCTGCTGTGTGCACAGAAAGCCAGTCCCTGGGCACAGCGTGGTGACATTTCCTATTCAATTACTGGGGACACTGCCACCTGTGGGAGCTGTTGCCATGGCAATGTGATAACTGTAGCACATCCCAACAGAGGTCCCTCTGCAGCATCCCGAGGCTTCCCTTCACCTCGTGCTAACGCCATGATCGTGGCAGCAGGAGCTGTGTAGGTTGCTAGAAAAGACAGGAATAAAGCAGATCTACCCAAAACGGGAGGCACTTGTGGGACGTGAGTGTGGATTGTGCTTGGAGCAAAGCAGAGCTGGCAAGGGGGTGAGTTGGTTTTGGAAAGTGAGAGCCGAGCCTTGTGTGGGTGTGACAGGGCTGAGATGCTCAGTTCCACATATGGCACAGCCACGGCTGCCACCAACCCTGCTTTCCCCACTGCACTGACTGGAAATAAGTTCAGCCTGTGGCAGTGTCTGCCACTTTGTGGATGCTGTGTTTTTTTGGCTATTTGATGAAAGGTAGCATTAAAAACTTTCTCTTGCAAATGTGTAGAGCCTGTGACAACCACCCTGCTTAGAGACATGGTGGGGCTGTGAGAGGGGCCTTCCAGAGGTGGTCCTATGTGGTCTCCCTGTATAAGCCCTCCTGCTTGTGTGAGAGCTGGAGGTCGATAGGGACCTGCCCAGATCTTGCCTTGCTCCTTCCCATGCATCCACATGAACTGCAGGGCATCCTGCTGGATTTTGTGCTTTCCCAAGTTCTAGAAATTCCCTTCAGCTTTGAGATTTACAGCAATATTTGGAGAGGGTTTCCTGTAGGTATGTTTCCTACCAGTGTGTTTTCTGGACTGTTGTTGTGTTTTGTGTAAAATAATCTGGCACTTTGCATGAGTGAGCAAGCTGGGAGGGCTGAGGCAGTGTTATGTTTGCCCTGGTGACCACCTCTGGCACTCTGAGCATCCTTCCCTGGCTCCTCTTCCCTGGCTCCTCAGTGATACTTTGTGTTGTGTTTTTCTGGAGCATCTGTGTCAGTGTGAGTGTGCTGGTATGCATGGGGTGGAAACACAGCTAAAGGCTGATGCTGCCTCATTGAATCAAGGGCAATGTAAATAGAATAAACTGTGTTTGCTGAGAGCTGAACTATAAGCACTAGGTTTAGGCAAATGCTTTAAAGCAGTCTCAGTGTTACTCTATGTTACTTGAGGACCACTTTGTTGTTATAAGCTGGACTTTGCAATAATATTAGCACATGTTGTGTGGTTTTGAATGCTGACTTAATCTCACAGAGAACTAATCCATTTCAAGAAGCAAAGTGTTGCTTTCACTGTGTGCTTTAAATCATTGCTTTCCCTTTTCTCAGGGTGAGAATCTGAGCCTACCACTGTGTAATTTAAGTGACTAAGATGGCTTTATATTGTCACTGTTGTCAGCAGTTCCAGTTTCCATCAAACAGATACTTTTTGGTGTGGGGAATTTATTATTCACGTTGTCATGCTGGGTGCAAACTTCCATGTTAAAATACAGCTTAATGCAGCAAAAAGTTGTTCAAGTTCTCCCTGAAGTAGCTTGCCCTACTCTAAACAGACCAGTACTGGGGATGGAAAGGGCACACACAGCTGGAACCAGCCTGGAACTGGAAGGGAAACACCAGGAATAGGTGTGCAGGATCTGAGAAGTCATACCAGGGACTGGCAGAATTTTCTTTGCCCAGTTTCAATCAATCTGGCATGGAGGCAGTTGCTTATTGATAATTCTTTACAGAGGGAGGAATTGTGCTCATAATGAAGAGTTGGGACTGCAGTGCAATCAGAGATCTGCCCATGCTTTGCTCCCTTCTAATGCAATTACTCTAGCTGCAAGATTTCTGCTCAAGATACTGGAAATCCTCCAGCTCATTTGTAGAAAACAATGCAGCAGCAACTGTCATACAGATGTCCCCATTGGAGAGAAACTGTAGTATGAGCTGAGCCCTGTCAGGAGCTGGTCTTTACATCACCTGGCGCAAAAGTATGTGGAACTGAGAACTTTAATTAACTGCCAGAAAGCACTCAAAATGCTTGCCAGCAATCAGCTGTGGGTCCTACAACCTTCCTCTAGGTGTGTCACCCCACTTTCCTGGGGTGGCAGTGACTGGCAAAGGGTTCATGCTCTGTCCACACTCCCCAGCTCCAGGCAGGGATGCAGCAGTGCTCCCCTACCTGGCAGGATGTCAGATCAATGGGATCACCTCTGTGAGGAAGACCTTGTAATAGACAAAAGTCATAGTGTCCTAATGGCTTCACCAAAGCAGGTTCTTGGCAGTGCAAAGTGATGGCAAAATGCACCAGACCCAGAACTCCAGCATCAGCACAGGACAAGTGGCCTGCTCCTCCTCTGGGTTTTGGTGGATACACATCTCATGGGAAAGGATGTCTCTGCAGTGCCTGCAAACACAAGAATTCAGCACGCTTTTTCTTTCCACAAACCCTTTCAGTTTCTCCCTGTCAGCACTCCCATGCCGTGGTTAAGGGAGCATTTCTAGATGGGTGTACGCGAGGGCAGAGTTGGACCTGTGATACTTAAGTCAGCCTCAAATGGGAATCTGGAGGAGGAGGAGCACGAATGGAGATAACACTTCAGCTTGGCTTTGGAAAATTAGCTTTTTTGTAGAAGACATATTATTTTTTTCCATTTTTTCCTAACTGAATTTGCTGTTGCACAAAGTTGAGTTTGGAAGCAGGCGCATTTTACTCAAAGGAGGTGATTCACTGGCCTAAGATGTCTCCAGGAAACGATATGGTGCTGCTTATAGCATAGAATAAAAGAGTAACCTTCCTGCCTGAGGGCACCTCTAGAAAACCAGATGAAAACTGAAGTCAGTCAGAAAGTCTTGGCTTTGAGGTTTCCTTCCGTCTTCTGCGCTGTAGTTCCTGGGGAAAAGGCTGACCTCTGAGAACAGAGTCACTTGCAGCCACAGAGAGGTTTGAAGGCTCTGCTCAGTTAGCTGAAATGCTTCCTCCACATTCTGCTGGAGAGGTGCCTAACAGGCCTTGCTTAAGCAGATGAATTAAAAGGAGTGAAAGCAGACATTGATGGGGCTCCTTGGTGTAGGTAGAGATGTGTGCTGGGATGGAGGGAGCTGCTCTGGCATTAGGCTGATGTTTGAGAAAAGCTGAAGGAACCGGTCCAATTGCTAAGCAAAGCTTCTGGGAAGAACTTCAAAAAGAAAAGAAAAATCAATTGAAATCGTCCACTCATCAGAGAAAAAAATATCGTATTTGCAGATCTCTGTGCAGCATGGGGAGCTTTTATAACAAACACATGAAGTATCCTCACAACTGACGCTTTCTTACTAGGGCTCAAAACTAAAAATACTTTGCAACCTACAACAAGTCTTACTGACAGAGGAGACAGTGTTTAAAGCTCAGTATTTCTGTTTTGGAGCCTTGTATTATAGAGGATGCTGTGACTGTTTTTCATATGGAAATACCATTTTAATTAAGACAAACAGATGGTTAACAGGAGCGGTATTGTAGGCTTCATGAAAGTAAAATCTAAAGGGCACAATAATATTTCCACTTCACAGCGGCTTGTTTTGGTTCCTCCCAATAAATAAATTCCACGTGTCAGAGAAAAACATTTTCACTGTATAGTTCATGTGTTGCTGCTTGTGTGTTAGGTGCAGATCACAAAACAGGGGCACACTTATCCCCAAAGCAGGTACAAATCTATGCATGGAGCAAATCATGCAATACTTGAAATCTATTGATAACTGCATAAAAGGGCAAAATTCCATTTTCCATAACCAGAAAAATCTCTCTGTGAGTTGTAATTTTACCACATCTGTACCTGCTCTGTACCTGCTCTTTGTGCTTGCCTGCTTGCAGAAAACTCATAGAAAGAGGAAAGTGACTGCAGGATGTGTTTGTAGATGGTGCTTAGTCACTTTTCCCCTACAGCACAGCTTGCATTCAAAAACAAGAAAGCTCTGTATCTAAATCAAGTTGAAATGAAACTTCTGGAACTTAAGGCAAAGCATTATTTTGATAAGGAAACTTGCCTATCAGAAGGCAGAGGCTGTACTGGCCCCGCAGCTCACCTCCAGAAGGTGAGAGCAGCGCTGCAGAGATAAGTGCCCTATTTCTGGGCATGGCTCGACAGCCTGTCTGCCTGCAACCCTGAAAGAGGATTCTGGGGGGCGAAGGTCACAGCAGATAAAGCAGGGTATTAGGAGCTGTCACACTCTCCAGTCTTTCTGCCGCTGCTCTCTTCATTCTCACATGTGGGTCAAGCACAAACCCCAGCTCAGAAGTTGCTCTGCTCCAGCAAGAGTACTTTGGACATTTGTTACATCCCTGGGGTGGAAATACTTGTCCAAAAGATGGTGCTCAAAGGACCTTGCAGATTGCCAGGAGAGCTGGGAATGTGAGCCTGGGCTGTGGCTTTTCAGGGAAATACTCTGAGAAATATAACAGTGGAGGCAAGCACCACTAGAGACGTCCCATTTATAATTAGCGCATTGCTAACGACAGGAAGACTTTCCCTGAGTGAGATCTAATGTCATTAAACTTAAACCTGGCAAACATCAGTTAGTGGAAACAAAATTAGCCTTGTCTGGGAATACCAGCTCCTGCCTCAAAGTGCTAATTTCCCCAAACATACAGGCAATGGCCTCAGAAACTGTAATTAGGAAACCTTGCCAGACTTGAAAGAAGATTCTTTCACCCACAAAGGCCGAAGCTCATAAGCTTCTCCTATCGCCCCACAGCTTGGTGTGTTTAATGGCCTCATTGCTCACAGTGATAACCAGACGGTGTTGGATTTAATGCGAGACCATGGAAGTCTGAAGGAAAATTAACAGCATCAAATCGCATCTCAGTCACTCTTGCTTGGTTCTTAGGGTTGGCTGGATGTGCTTTTTGTCTTCTTGGTTGCTTGCTTGTTCCAACCACGTTGTCACCTACTGCCCTGTTCTTGCATGATCTTCCTCCAGTGTCCTGTTGTCATTTCCCAATTTGCAGGGTTCCAGTTGTATCAGCATCTCCAAGATGTGTGACAGCAGGAGTTATGTGAGTGAGGCGCGAAAGTTAATAGCTGATGAAAGGATAATTTAATGTAGCATAAAAAGGCCAGATTCTCAGCTGATACACGTTGATGAGAAAATTGCACCAATTTGCACCAGCTGAAGATGCACTGTCTGGATCTCTAGGTAAAAGTAGCTTATGTAGTTGAAATTTCACGCTAGCTTATCTGGAGACAGGGAATTAAACAGCAAGACTAAGCATCTCCCAGAAATAGATGCATCAGTGGGAGTTGGAACAAGGTTCTAAAAGTAATTACTATCCTGCCTGGAGTGTCAGATTCATCAATAAAAGCAAAGCCTTTCTGTAGTAGTGTAGCTATATAAAATAGAACACACCCCACACCCTGCAATAATGGTTGTAACTCAATATTTTGCAGAAATAACTGAAATGGTGGAGCGAGTCTGGGTGGAGAAGTGAAACCTGTAGGTCAAGGCTGGGTAAGGACTGCGCAGTTTGATCCCTCCTCTGGAGGCTCAATGGAAATGATCACTTACTGTGCAGCATCTCATCCCTCTTCTGATGGCAGCAGATGGCCAGGGCTGCTCAATCCCAGATTAATCAAAACTCCATTTAGAAGAGGCACTGAGGAGCAGTTCAGAGATGGCAATGGGCTGGCAGAGGAGGCAGTAGGATTGCATCTGCTGAAAATCTGCATGGGCTTCAGGGAGAAATCAGAGAATAAAGTTCCATGAACAGAGGCCTTCAAAATGGAGGTGAAGGAGAAGGCAGTCAGGATCTGGGGCACCAGCCAGACTGTTCTCCTAGCCTGTTTCCAGGACAAGAGCATTTGCTATGGGCTTTGCAGAGAACAGTAATGGAACAGAGCATTGTAATGTTGAGGATCTAGAGATATATTTTGCTACACTGCAATGACAGAGAGTTGTGCTCAGGGGAGTAACCAAGCCCAGAGGGCACTGGTCACTGCTGTGTGTAGCAGACCTTGCAGCTTGCTTGGCATATATTGTTGTGTGTGTATGGCTGCTTCCTGAGGAGCAGTGGGGACTTGCAGCATCACCTGGACTTTTGGACAACACATGCATCTGTCCTCTTGCAGAAAGAAAGATTGGAAACCCCAGCACCACGTACAGCAACACAAGATGTAGGGAGAGTGTTGACTCCCAGTGCTTTGGTTCTGCACTGCACCACCAAATGTCCTGCCAGGGAGACAATGTAATCTTTCCTCCCTTTTATACTTTCTCAATTCTAAGATCAGAAAAGTAGTGAATAACTCAGGTTGCACCACAAATAACATTTCTGTTTCTCTATGTCATGCCAACAGGCTGAAGTATCTTTGGGCAGGGTTTAGTAATGTATGATGTTTGGATTGGACTTTGCTATAAAGAGCAGTGTGAGTGATTGTTGCTGTTGTTTGTGTTGTGAGCAGTGTGAGTGATTGTTGCTGAAGCTGCTGTTATATTTCTTTTTTTAGTGGATTTGATGGAATTGCATTTTTTACAGTGCCATGATGTACTCATGATGATGCCCTGAGTGTCACTGACAAGAACACTTTTAGTCCTGGCCCAGCACTTGATCCAGAACTTGGTGAAGTCATTTAAAAAGCTCTTATTGATCAGGAAGATGCTACCAAAACACAAGCCTTCTTGGAGTTGCTTTCTCACTGATTTATGAGCTGTAGGGAAAGGTAATTAAAAGGGAAATGACATGTAACTGCGATTTAGTGGAGACTAGTGTCTAATGAAAAATGCTCCAGAACTTTTCTTTTAGGGTGCCTATCTCATTCTGAGGGCTGCATAAATCATCCCTGCAGGTTTGCAATAATATTTTGCTTGCTTTCTACAGGGGATTTAAAGTCTGTGTTTGACAGTATTCCCTGTGCCATTTCCTTCACTGCATGAATGTTCTTTGGCATTCAACAAAAATCCAGACTGCTTACGTTAATCTGATTTCCCCAATCAAGTCACCATTAAATGTATTTCTGGCTGTGTGGTGAGTCATGCTGTAATGATCAGATCCAGGTCATTCTGGATATTGTGCAAACATGAGATAATGTCTTTCTTGAAAGACTTGGAAGGCTCTTCTTTCTTTAAAGTGAGAGAAAAAGGGATTATAACCTTTTTGACTACTCCAAGTGGATGCCAAAACTTCTGATTGAATTTGAAAACAAAATTCACAGTATTTTAAACGAGGGAAGACAGACGTGACAAATTATCAGGTGAAATCTGAGATCCTGATTGGATGGATGCGATGAAATTTCACACTGCTGAAGGCACGGTGTTGTAGAGATGACAGGAGTTGTAGCCATAGTCTGCGGACAAGGAAAATGTGTATTAAAAAGCAATCCAGAGCAACTAACGTGTGCCTAGGTTACCACAGGTGTAATGTTTATGTTTCCTTGTTATCCCATGCCCTTTCTCCATAGTTAACAGAGAATTTCTGGTTGCTTTAGTATAGTCCTTCAGTCAAGATTGCCTGACTTTGAACAAGAGCAGTAATTTCAGTGTATTAATTATCGTTATCAACATTTTGTTTCTGAGTTGCAACTGCACATCTGAAGTTTAATCCAAATGGCAAGATTGGGAGCTGGAGGCAACACAGCTGGCAGTGCTAAGCCCTAGCTAATCAACTGTGTCACAAGGCAGACTTATTAGCTCAGGCAGCAGTTTCTAAACTGGAAGGGTCTGGTTTATTTGTGACAAAGGGGGCTATAATAGCACGGGGGGTCAGCAGATCATGTGTGGGATATGTAGGAGTGAGGTTGAAGAGTTTTGAAGACCAGGTTGGACCGCTTTGGTGCCAGTTTGCTGTGCTGCTGCCCGGAGCCCACGCAATGCATGGCCACATACCTTCTGGTGAGAAGGTTCTGTGTCATGTTCAGAGCCAGCAACTCTCATGTGAAGTTGAATTCAAGTTTGCAGTTAGCTTGAATAGGAATATCACTGCAGGTTCTCTTCCTTTGTTCTGCTAAATGGATATTTTCTTTTCTCTGAAAAAGACATAGGGTTTTTTTTTTGCTTTACATGGGTGAGAGACTGTAATTTCACCTGGAAAAATATTCTTTCTCCTTTGTCTATTGATTAATTTCTCATATGCAGTTTTTGAAGGGCTATATCAGGCTGACAGCTGTGGTCCTTTCCTTTCTGCTACCTGGGATCCCATGGGAACAGGACATTTCCAAAAATCTGCTGCTTTAGGTGCAGTGACCTTTTATGTTTAAGTTACACTGTTCTTTTATCCATCACAAAACCTTGGAAACTTATCTCATATTATAACAGTTCCCTTTGGCTTTTAATCCTAAATGCAGAAATTTCATTAAGTTATTCATTTTCCCTCATTTTCATTGTGATCACCAGCCACGTCAATCACAGCAGCACTTCAAAGAGAGAGGTTGAGCTGTGCATCAGATATAACTTTATTCTTTGTATTTATAAGGCAAAGCATAAATTCTAACAGGTCCACTAGTCATATCTATTGATTTGGTACTTAATCACACGAACACAATGAATATTCAGTGCCCGTATGATATAAAAAGAACAATCAGAATAAGCTATTATAGGTGCTGGAATCTCATTTAAAATCTAATTAGGTCTAGTACAAAACTAGAGGAGTCCTGTCTGAGTAGGAAGAAATGGATGTGTCTATATAACAAGTGAAATGTCTTCTTTTTTCACCCATCTTCTGGCATATGTTAAGAAGCTAACATTTTTCTCAGCTTCCACTTAGAAAACCATTACTCTGTCTAGCTTGGACAAAGGCTCATGACCTCATGTTTTAATTTACAGACTAAAGCTCATCATTCTGCATAACTGCATTCTGCTTCATATACAGCATGACCGCAGGCACAACGTGAGGGGTGGTCACTGCAACTCAAGCAGTGATTGCTTTGTAGCTGTGCCCATTTCACAGCTCTGACTGCTATTAGTGTTGCATTGGCCACAGTGCTAATGGGTCTCTGCAGAGTGAAGCTCTTCCAGAAGTTCTTTTACAGTATAAAGAGTGGAGACGGTAGGAAAATCCCACTCTCTATTTGAAAACCACTTAAGGCACTAAGATGTCATGCAAGAAATCCTTGGTAGCAATTGTAGGGACTTGTAGGCTTTTTAAAACCTATCTGTGCAGACTTCCAGATTAGGACAGAGCCCGCCCTGCCATTTCTACGTGGGGTTGTATGGAGGGATGTACCTCTGTCAGTGTTATACACACGCCTGCATGGTTAAGTAAAAACAGATTATGATTCGGTTCAGCACTTACATTTTGCTGGAAAATGGAGAGCCATGAGATATGCTTTTACACAGATATTCGTGCAAGTGAATAAAATTGGTTTTCAGAACAAGTATTGATTGCCTCGGGGCAGATGAAGAACAGAACCAAGGAAAATAAACACCTTTCAGCTAGCTGTGTTCTGCAAATAGGACATGCTCTTCTGTCTTCAGGGTGTATCTTTCTGTTAAAACAGAGCTAGCAAACTGAATCTGTTGTTTAATGCCTGTTCTAGTTTCCCTTGTGCTTTTCTTGGTGAACCAAAATGTTTGTAGGCGTAGGTTCAACCAACTGTGTAAGATTATTCGCACTCTTGCTGTCTTTCACTCATTTGCTTTTTGGTTGTTGTTTTATGTTGGAGATGGAGTGCAGTTGGAGACCAAGTCAGGAAAGGCACTTGGGGTTTTGCTCAATGCGAGTCTGTAGTCCTCACACAGGCAATGTTTTTTCCTGCTTTTCACTGCAAAGGTTAGGCTTCTAATCTGATTTACCTTGAAATGCTGCTAACTTCAAATGGCTATAATTGGCCATTCCCTTTGCTAATCATTTTACTTCATAAGGAGCTTCAGGAAACAACTAGAGGGCTATGAGTCTGTTCAGGAGAAGCTTTGCCACATGGTTAGATGACTGTGCTTGGTGTGCTCACATTACCCTTCTGTCTTTTAGTCATCTTTTATTCAGTGGCTACATCTCAGTTTTTTCCAGTCATTTCCAGCCCATAACACGCATTCTGATGTTCTCCAGGTGAAAGTTTCATCCTCATTCTTTACAACTGAGATCATGTAGGTCTCCCCTTGAGCAATGTCCAAGAATGGTGGTACCATGGGTTAGCAAACTTGGAGGTTAGAGTTTGTCCAAGAAGCTGGTTAACAGCTGCTCAAATACATGCCATGCTACATGATAATTTCCTGGAAATACAGCTCTGGATACAAAAACTGACATTTCATTCATGAATTAATTTTGTTGTTGCTGAACATTTGGAGCTGGAATGATCTTTATCCTTTGAAAACGTGTTCCTATTCCACCTTCATCAGCTTCTGACAGCACAGAAGCCAAGGCAGCTGTTCTAGGAAAAGTGCCACTTGCAACCACGTACTTTGATGGCAAAAGGCTTAGCCTGAAGCAATGTTACAATGACTTCAGAGCTGCCAACTGCAAGTGTCTCTGCCCCAACTGGCTGACTAGAATTAATATCATTATTCTAAATGTAATGAATTATATTCAAAAGTACTTCACATGTAAGTAGAGAATTAAAGGAAATCAGAGAAAGTCATTCTAATATTGAGTTTGCATACTATATTCATGTAGGAGCAGTAAGGACATACTCCTTGCTAGTGTTTCAGAATTATACATTAACACTGTAGTGAATATGAAGATTCAAAAGTATAACCAAGCTGTGCACATCTTCCCACCTGAAATGACTGTCAGTTTCCATCATTTCAGTCCTGAAAATTTGAGTTACTGAGACTTGGTTTGATCTCCGTACCACAGTCAGTCAAGAAAAGTCCCATGACCTCTCTTTGCCAAGGAGAAATTGTGCTCAGGAAGAGCTGGGATGCTCGATGGGCAAGGAGTGACTTGATAAATTCCGGTCACTCAGTGACACATCTGTCCTTAGACTTTGAAGGCTCCTGTGTATGGATCCTAATTTTTGCCTGCTGCGTATTGCCTTCCATACCCACATTGTTCCTGAGATTTGATTTTTGTCTCTGCTCCATTTCATGTCAGATGAATGGCTTTAATCAGAATCTCTTAAACCCATTTCAGCCAATGGTCACCCTTTGTGAGATGCTGATGAACGCATTGTGGTCTTGCCTTGGCAAGGCAAGAGGCTAGACATAGGGCACGATTTTAACTTTTAACTAGATTCTAGCTAAGAGGCTCTTAGGCTTTATAAGATTTTCCAGTGATAGCCTCATTTGGGCTCTATAAACGGAAAGCAGGCAAGAAAATGAAATCCGTTTGCTCTGAAATATACATATTGATTTCAGCAATCATACTGTAATTGTTCTCACCAATTAATTAATTGAGGTTCTGAGTGAGAAGTGACTTAAGTGGCTGTAAATTTTGCAGTTGCCCCAATGGACAGAAGCTGACCAAGTCAGGTATTCCTTGTTAACAGAGTATAAATTTCTAAATGCATTAAACCAAGTGACTAGTGTTAATGAAGTTTATCACAGCACTTGCAGCTCCCATTTGTCTCTTGCAAGAGGGTTTTGTAAGGCTGAGCTGATGAAAAGTGCTCTTTCCAGCTCCAGGCAGTATTTACAGTGGTTCCTCTTCTCTGCTTGGAGCATTTTCTTTTTTAGAGACCATGGAGCATCTTGCTGTCTTAGTCTAGTTTAGTCTGAACATGTGGTTTTCTGCCTTCATTTTGCAGCTTTTAGGAGAGGACTCTCTGAAGTTCTTCTGAATGTAATAGCATATTCTGTCCTCTGAACTTCCATGTTCCAACCAAAGGCTTTTAGCTGATTATCTCAAGTCTCTTCTCTCTAATGACTTTCCGGTTTCTTGATGTTGAGCAAAATCAGCGGATAACTCTCTCTATTAGATATAATTATCTAATGTATATTGAGCTTGGGAAATTATTCAGTTAATTTTGTCTTTAGTCTTCCATTTCCTGTTAGAGATTTGAAACTGTAAGCTTCCATTTCTCTCTTAATTACTGCATCCTGTTGATTTCTTGTTCCATTTTTTAAAGATAAGCACGTGCTTAAATGAGAGCCTTTAAAAGCAGGAATAAGAAGTCTTCATCAAACTGTGATTGTAGTTTGAGTGCACTAACATCACTGGCTGAGGTGAGCCATGATTTTTTATTAAAAATTCACTACCAATCTAGCATTTGTGTGTGTGTGTGTGTGTGTGTGTGTGAGTGTGGAGATGGCAGTGGGAGAGAGCCCACTCCCTGTAGGAGGAAAAATGTCTTTCTCTTCATTAGATTTTCATACTTCTACTCTCCATCCTCACAGTGCTGAGTTCTTGTTCAAGTGAAGCTACGTTAATGGGAATTATCATATCCCGGACTCAGCTGCTTTCCATCTTTTTTTAACATTTATGAGCTGTTGAGTTGATTAGGAATAAGCTGTTACTTTGTGAGGCTATCCAGAGAAGGGACTGTGCTGTAGTTTTATGCCTACTGAATGCCTCCAATTGTGCAGCTGGGATTGCTGTCTGTGCCATAGAGCTTTTGTTGCCGTATCTTCTCTTCCCAGTGGATGAGGAGAAATCTTTCCTGTGGCTTTTATAAGGTCATAAAAATCATTATAAGGCCTTTTACTCCGTACAGGTTTGGTTTGCGCCACTGTAACTACACTTGCTTTCATGATAGAGTGTTCTTGGATGAAACACCCACTGCTTCTGCGCTGGGTTTTGCTACAGTGCTGCCAGGAGAGCTGAGTATTTTGTTCTAGATGAAGCAGTCTGCAGTATTGCTGCATTTCTTCCCCCTCCTTCAAATCAAAAGCTGCCTAAAACTTAATTCTCCAGTTCCTCAGGATCATAGAGAAATGCCAGCTGAAGGGGTCTTCTGTCTATGGTCCTTATTCCATTCTGAACAGAGCATGTTATTTCTTATATTATGAACAGAACATGCTACTACATGTTCGCATTTTCAAGTAAGCAAGGAAAACATCCAGTTAATTCAGCTGAGAAAAGTCAGCCTGGATCTCACTGCTGGATTTCCTACCCTTGCCTATTCTTGATGCCTCTTGTCCCCTTTTCACGAGTGCTAACTTTATCACAGAGCAGTCTGACAGCAGGGACACACTGAGTTCTTTTAGTTTGATGTTTCCATTGCAATATTAGGCTGAATGGTAGCTGGCAGCAAAATCCATCCCTGTACCTCCTGAGACTCATTAAAACCGGGTAACTCTGAAGTACAGCAAAATGATTTCTGTTTGGACTGTGTTGCCAATTTAACAGATGTGTGAAAGGTAAAATGATGAAGTAGTTTCTTCTAAGGAAATTCCTCTAACTATGCACTTGCTTAAAACTTCCAATAAATGTTCTCTTATCAGGTAAACTTCATAGACATAACTGCTCATAATCACATGCTGCATGTCTAAGAGAGAGTACACAGATTTTTCTAGCATCACAGACTTTCTTACACGGCTTATTATAATTGCATTAATTTGTGCTTAGACTACTTGGGAGTATAATTATTGCACCGTTTCAGGACACGTACTGGTTGAGCAAAGGAGCTGCTTCCATTGGATCTTGTCGCCAATGGATGAGCTTCACCTCTTGCTGTTCTCCTTCTCCTGGAGGCTCTGCAGCCTCCAGCTAAGTCCCACTGGATGGATGCTCAGCACAAATTGCTGTAACTGAAATGTCCATTTAGTAAATGCTGTTGTTAAGGCAGTGGATTTAGGAGTTCTACATAAACAAGCAACTTTCAGGATAGCATAAAACCACAGCTAGGTATTTTGGGTGAGTTCAGACTGAACTGAAATATCTCACATTTTGAGGGTTTTTCCCTCTAATTACAAGATTTTTGCTGTCAAGTTACAGAGAGGAAGGTGGAGTTGTTCTGAATCCCCAGGCAAGCCTGCTTCAATCCTGACTCAAACTTTGAGCTCTCATCATAAAGGAATATCGACTGTAGTTTTATTTTAATCTCCCCTTGTGAAAGTGACAGACTGAAACCGCGTGAGCCCTGACACTGGCAAAGAAATAATGCCTCTCTCAGGCTGCTCAATCCTATGGAGGTGTCATGCAGGAGGTCAAGACAGCCCTAGGAACTGCCTCAGCACAGAGATGCCATCTCTGGTGGGCTGATGGCTGCCAGCCAAGGTGCCAAGGGACGCTGCAGCTAAGAACTCTGCCTGCCAGCACCCAGCACAACGTGTCTGCAGCACCGACAGGTTGTCCCAATTTGCTCTTACACACAAAATCAAACAGGAAAATATTTGATTTGACAGGGCCAACAAATGGTGCTTTTGTGGAGAAACGATACTTTCAGCATATGATAGCCATCTGCCTGCTCCTCGCTGCGATTGTTGGGAGTTGTAATTGGGCACGCGGCTTTGACACCTACAGCAAGTAGCTGGCGCTGCCACCAGGCAATTTTAAGTGGGACAGAGCATTTATGAGTGTGAAATTTCACTTGGCTGCCATCCAGGCAGCCCTGTTAGGGACCGCTGAGTGATCAGGGATAAAAAATGGTTAACGAAGATTCTGCTTCAGTTAAAGCTAAACTCAAAAATTGTATGCATGGTTGATAAAAGTTCTCCTCGAGTTAAAATGAAACATGGAAACTGTTTGTGTTCTGTGTCACTGAGCTCTGACTGCTCTCTGGAGCCGACAGCAAACCTTTTGTGGTGTGGGGAGAGAGTGGCAGTGCTGTGGTGGGGGCTGTTGTCCTTGGTGCAGTGTTTTGCCTGGAGTCGAGTGGCAATGTGGCTCTGGCAGTGGTAGTAGGTTTGGAGGAAACAAGCTTTTAATACAACGTGCCTGGCTCATCTTCATTTCATATTGGAGGGAGCTGCTTTAACATGATGGGCCAGTCGTTTCCCATTGGGTTTTACTGATATATTTGAAATGTGACTGCTTGCTGACAATCTATAATCCAGTGGCTCTTGCCCAGGCAGGGGAAGGTCAGTACGGCTGTGGTTTCATGGCTAGACAAAAGCTATGCCAGCATAAATACATTCCTTGGCACCACAGAGGATTATCAGAGCCAAGACCCAGTTTCTTTATTTATTGATGCATTTATTCTTGAAAGAAAAAGGACTGGACAAGAGCAGACCTGGACTGCTCCCATCCTTGACCAGCACAACATGAGACCAGAGCATGTCTCAGTCCCTGCCCCATGATGAAGACCTGTGCTTGATCTCCAGCAACCATGGGCTATGTATGGCAGAAGCAAGACTGCTGCAAACTTGCTGATTGTTTATCAGTGGAGGTTAGATTGTTCAGGAGTGGTTTAGATGCATCTGCTTCTAAACTCTCAGGAGGACCATTACTTGCTTTTCTCAGGTTTAGGACGTTGACTAATCCTAAATTCCAAACCTGTCTCAATTCTCTCCCTTACTGCATTTTCTACTCTGTCCCAGGTGCTATTTAGCTTAAGGGAGTGCACTGTCCTAATTATCTATTGTTTTTCTTCTCTGTTGAGGGAACAATACTCTTTGTCCATGCATTTCAAAGCACACTAATGTTCTAGAACAATTTAAGGGAGAAATATTTGATTCTGCAGGGGCGTTGGTAATGACTTAATCAAAGGCAAAATGCCCCTTTGCTCCAATTTAATGTTCTTACAGTTTAGTTCTTATTAGCATTGATTTTTCCCAAGCCTTTAGCATCCTATTTATGAAAGGCAATATAATGAAATTTAGTAATAAGCAAGAATGTTGGAACACCAGAATAGACCTTTATTCTGCTGGCTTATGTGTAGGTGTGGAACATCTGCATCTCCAGAAGGGCTGTATTTCGGTGGGCTTATACAGGCACATGGAAACACGTTGTGCCCCCATCACCATTCATATGTAGGGCGGGAGAAGGAACATGCTGAATGTCTAGTCTGATGATGTTTGCATGTAAGCCAGTTGGGAATCTCTGACATTCTCAATTAGAGCTTGTTTGCACATCCTCTTTGCAATTACCAAGCAGTTTGCAGCCAGTGCACCTGAAGGCTGCTCTGGGACAAGCTCAAATCTCACTGTCAAAGCTAGGAAATATGTGGCATTTGCAGTGCTAACAGAGAAGGATCTAAAATAAATGCCTAAACTTTCCTCAGACCTTTCAATGGTCACCAGTCCTTCCACAGTTCCTCACTTAGACTGGTTAAAAATAATCTTCACATTTTCATTTAGTTGGTTGGAATGTCTGCATCAGTGCTACAAAAAATTTTAGAGGAGAAAATATTGCTTAAAGGGGTTTCTGAAGTAGGGCCTCCCAAATATTTAAGTGTTCCAAACAGATAAGGCAATAAAGCTATATAAAAATGAGATAAGTAATTGCCACCCCCCTGCAGCATCAAATCTTTGTCTTAGATTGTTCATGAACAATAGCGTGCTTCAAAATGAATGGGCAAAACCCATCCATGAATATCTGAGAGTGCTTGCTCACCTCAGAACCCCTGGTGAACCGATGGGTGCAGCTTTTGGCTGCACTGCTGTAATGTAGGCTGAGAAGTGATTTCACGTTTATGGACAGTGAAATTCCAGGGCATAATTCATGAAGTAAAGAAAAGGAGCAGTATCTGAGAAACAAGCTGTTCACTGTTTTGCCCAGCTGAAAGATGTTGGCAAAACTGGAAAGCCGTGGGTCAGTTTAGTTCAGCTTGGTGATGAACTATGTGTTATCCAGTAATTATATTTGACAGACAGAGTTCTTGTGTGAGGACAAAGACCATTTATTTTTGCTTAATATATTCTCTGCACACTCAGTCCAGCTGCCCCAAATGCAGCTGCCCAAATCTGTCTTGGCCTCCAGAACTGATTCCTCCATCCCTTGCTCCCCTCTGTGTCTGGGATTAAGCAGCATTCTGCCAGGAAAGGGATTTCTTGGAGCCAAAACTGAATTCAGCAGCTCCTCCTTGGCCTGTGTAGCACCTGGGAAGGTTTGGAAAGTGATTTATTGGACTGAATCCCCCCCTTCATCCGTGTCAGGAAAGTGGTGGGAATACAAACACTGTGTTCAGAAATCAAGGAATTGGATAAGAATTTTTTACATATTTTTGAGGGAGGAACAGCAGCTGTTCTAATTCATCTTCTACTTTCTAAGCCTCCCAAATCACTGATTTACTATAATTAATGCTGGTTTTTTTTTTTCCCCTGCAGAACTTTATTCATAATAAATCTTTTAATGTACTGAAAGAAAATCCAGATGTTTTCCTGGGGTACAACCCAGTCAGAGCCCAGTGTATCCACGGGGTAAGTGGCCAGATCAGCCTGAGATCTGCACTAAACAAGCACAGGTTTAGCTGCTCCGGACCATTGCGCCGTAACCGAGCAGCGTGCTTTTGCTTCACTAAACCTCCAGGCTTCGCAGGAAGAGCTCAGAGAAAAGCTCTGCAGCACCAGATGGATCCTGCACCACCAGCTACAGTGGGTTGGCTGGGCGCTCCTTTCTGCAAGTGCTGATGCTGAGCATCTTTTTCTGCTATCTCCACTTTACGCTGGGCTGCTACAACTCAGCCCACGGGGGAACACCGTCTGCTGCACCTGCAGAAGGAAAAGCTCTCTCCGTGGCCCCAGCAGCCCCTGTGCAATGGTTTCTTTCCCACTCACGCAGCTGCAGGGCCGTGCGGATGGTCCCTGCTGTGCGGATGGTGCGGATGTGACTGGAATGAGAATCGCGGAGCTCTGTCCTCACACGGCGCTCTGGAAATGAATCGCTTTGATCTCAGGCGGATTTCCCCGCACTATTTTTAGATGCGGCGAGGATAACCGAGGGATGTCGGTTCTGATGCAGTCAGAAAGGAGCTTCAGATGCAGTTTTCCTCCTGGGATGGGAGAGGAGAGCAGGAGGAGGAAAACAAGGCATCTCCAGCAGCGCGTCTGAGCCTTCTGCTGCAGACAGAGACAGAATGCTGAGCCCCTGAGGCTGCAGAGGGACGTCCCCAAATACAGAACACACCAGATGAGCTGATAAAACCCCCTACGCTGCTTCTTGCTGCTTTTTGTGTAACTCACCATCCTGCAGCAGCCCAGAGCTATGACTGAATTCAGCTTTGTAGTGTAGCGGATGCATTTGTGAGGGACTGCTAATAGTTATCCTTTGATTTAAAAATAATTGCTGTGTCTCTCGCTCTCCCTGCTTCCAGGGCATGCGTGGCTGTCCCAGATTGCTTGTTTTTGATGCTGTCAATTCTGCTTTGCGTTTTGCATTCAAAATAATAAACAACTTAAAACCAGAAACAAACAATCAAACCAAACTTTTTTTTTTTGGTAGCAGCAGCAGCGTGCATGTGCAGGTTTGCACGCAGGCTGCTGGAAGGGAGAGAACCTGTTTACAGGGCACGAGCTCTGGGGAATGGTTTGCTTCCTTTTTCTCCCATCTCCCGTTGCTGGGAAACAGCCACCCTGGTGCTGGCAGAGGCTGACTCACCGTGCCCGGTCCTCACACGCACTGCGCCTCGAGCTACAGCAGCAACAAAGGAAGTACAAATTCAGCAGTTAGACATGAAACACTGGGAAGATCCTTCCCTGGTGGCTCCAGGATATATGGCTGTTGGCTGCCAGGTGTAAGTGGTCCCCAGGGGCTGTAGCAAAAGCACGAGAAAGTCTTTCATTCAGTGCCTCAAACCATGCAGTAGCCAATAGAGCCATGCAAGCAGGACTGTATGGACATCCCATTGCACCAAAGGTCATAGAAGCCAATGGAAAAATCCTATTGATATCCACTGAGCTTGCTCACTGCCCACCTTTCCTTAAATACTCACAGGAACGTGAATGAGTCCTCTTCTTCCACTCCTTCCTCTGCTGTGTTTGTGTTTTGTGGAGCAGAGCTCAGTTCTGCTCGGCTGTGAGCACTGAAGTGTGCATGGCCATTCCCTTTTTACTTGTGTGGACAGTCTGATTTGTATGGGCATTATATATATATATATATAATATATAATATATATATAGCACCTCCTATGGAACCTGTGTTTGGTGGATGGCTTTCCACAGCCAAATGCAGTGGTGCGATGAACTTAGAGTAAACATAAGGCTGTGAACATGCATCAAGATACTGGTACAATTAGATTCATAAATTCTTCACCATGAGATCAATCAACCAAGCTTAAAAGTAAGAAGTTTAGGACCTATTTGAGTTTTGCAGTGGGTTCACTATTGTTTTGTTCAGCATTTCTCCATCCGGAGAGCTTTTAGTTGCTACTTTGGTGCTTCTGGTTTTCATGTTTACTTTTTATCAGATGATGAAATCGGAGGGGCTCTGACTGGCTGGATAGGAGGGGGAAGCTGGAAACATGATGGGTCTGTAGGATAGCAGTAAGTACAGCAGGACTGGCAGCAGCCACAAATCAGGCTTAGCAGAGTGCCACAAGCCTGGTGTGCTTGGCTCCTTGCCCCGGCAAGCCTTCAGAACCTGGTCAATTGCTGGAAACTTCCCCTAGCTTGGGTTTCTGGACTTCCTGTGGTGTCCAGACTCTTCCTAGCATCTGCATCAGAGAGCAGAGCCTGAAGTTACATCCATTGAGGCCCAGGACACACACTCAGCTCCAGGTTTCCAGTACTTTCAGCATACTATTTCCCCCCTTTCCCTCCCGTCTTCCTTACTCTGGAGTACCATCAACTTCTTCAGGCTGAGCTTACCCAGCTGATAATACCCGAATCAAATAGATGCAGACTGAGTAGGTCTCGGAACTCAGTGTGATGCAGTAGATCAATCATATACCCTTTGCTGCAATTCACCACACCAGAGCAATCTCTCCAGGTGCGCTCAGAAGGACCAGCAGTGCTGAAGACACCTCTTCATGGCATTGCTGGGGCCATACTTAACCTCCATCACCAGTAGTCCCAACGTCCCTCCACAGTGTGACATCCTTCCACCCCTTCTGCTTTTTCTGGAGGCCCTCTGGATTTCATTTTATCAGAGGATAACATTTGAATTTTGCACTTGTGAATGTAAAGCTTATGTACCTTTGCTGACTCCTGCCCACTCAAGTGACTGGGGGTGTCAGGGAAGCTCAAGCACCTCAACCTGCACAGCTCCAGGAGTTGCCAGGAACTGGGACAGGAGACTGGTGGTTCTAGCATGAATCTCAAAGCAGCATTTTAAGCCATCACAATCTGGGGCTGGATTTCACAACAGAAATTTAGATGTCAAGGCTAGACTCCCTCCTGAATCCTGAAACCCAGTTCCTGGTGGATTCTTAATTCTGCAAGTAGGTCACGCCTGCTGTCTGCCTCTGGGTACAGCAGAGACTTGACAGGTCTAAATAATAACTCATATCTCCTTGTTTTTTGATGTGAGATGTCACTAAGATGTTCCCTGCCATCCGCTTTTCATTTTTCCTCTTCCCTTTTTGCAAAACTCCGCTGAACACACAAGTTAATGAAGGATAAGACATTTCTAGGTCCTACCAGTTCTTGCAGCATGCAGTTCTTCCCTCCTAGCGTGGCTCTTTGCATTGGCCTGATGTGGGAAAGAGCTGGCGGGACTGCAGTGTCCCAACAATCAATGAGTAATCTAAAGCTGGTCCTTAAGCCGCATTTCAGTGTGCAGAGCCCAAAGTCAACAGCCCTCTCCCTATAGAAGCAGCATAAATCACACCTACTGCTTGTGCAGGGATACGTGTGTGTGTGTGTGTGTGAGCAGTCTTAATATTGAGGTATCGCTTACTTATAGCGCTGCAGACATCTCGTCCTGTCCTCTTACAGCAGTCTTCTCTCTCTTTACAGTCCTGGAGATCAAAGCATTACACAACATCAGGATTCAATGGCTGTGTGAGGGAATCCCACTACCAGAAGCTGCATCAATGCCACAGGCAGTTCCAACTCTATGATAAAATGCACATACAGTTTCCGATATTTGCATTTTGCTGGTACGTATTCAGCTGGATCTTTGTCACAGCGGTTTCAGCTTCCACAGGGAGCCTTCTAAAGACCTTGCCCTAATTGCAAAGCAATTCCAGTGACACTTTAAATTACGGGTGAGTTTTACTTAAGTCTGTGGGTACGTGTTGTTATGACATGTAAAATTTTATCTTTGGCGAATGTGTTGAATTATACAAGATCTTTGTTTTGCGTTTGTCAGGGTAATTTGAACCATTGCACATTTAACAAATGCACTTTCAAAAGACCCAATCCAGCACACAGCTGTGATAGTACAGATAAGCTTAATAAACTTTTTAAAATTTCCATTAATTTATGTAAGCTATCAGACACATTTATGTGACAGTGTTAAAGCTACAGATTCAAGCATGCAAAGAGCAGGAAAAGCCATATCCTGAAACACAGCTCCTTTGCTGGGCTTCCAGGGGTGGCTCATTATATGATCAAATGCTGGTTGTTTCCCCCCCCCCCCCCCCCCCCCCCATAGGGGCCTTGCCTTCATCACTGAGCAGACTGCCTGATGCAAATCAATGGGCAGCAATTCACTAATCTGTTTCTATCCCATCAGTCAATGTGCAGCCCCAGCCCTTGTTTACCACACTCTGCTTAGCCTTACTGTAAAGGTGAAACACTCTTTCCATCTGGGCTTTTCCATGACACTCATTACTGCAGTTGTGTTTGCTTATTTCACACGCAAACAATTAATTAATTAGTCTCTCTGAAGCTCAGTAAGGCATACCAGAAGCATTACTACTGTATGGATAAGGAATAGAGACACAAAGAGTCATTCAAAAACGTCAGTTAACTCAGGATGTTCAATGTGACATGCTCAAGGGCTGATATCTTCATACATATAATGTGGTTTCACATGCTTAGTGCCATTGTACCTTCCAGCACCAACAGGACCAGGCAGCAACAGGTGGATGGAGAAGGTGGATGAGAGATGCCAGATGCATGCAACTTCTTGGTCAAGATTTGCAAGATCTGACGGCATGAAGCGCTTTAAAAGAAGGAGCTGAAGGAAAGCAGGGATGTGACTTTGTGGGTGCCTCTTGCTGTGATTCAGTGCTGTGTGCACTCAGGCACCAGCTCAGCCTGCAGCCAGGCATCAGTCCTATCACTAAAGTAGTCCCACAAACTGTGTGGATATCCCACAGACTGGTCAAAAGAGGGCAAAGCAGCATCTCTCCTGTCACGTGGACTACAGCATGCACTGGTTACTTGCTTGAGAACTGTATCACCCAGAACTTGGGCAATGACTTCACATACCACAAAGTCTGGGCAGCCACAGGAGTGCAACTGCAGGGGCCCTTCTTGTCTTTCTTCAGACCACAATTTGCCAGCTCCCATCCCAGAAATGAGAGACTTGAGAATGACTGCAGAAACTTCTATTTGTTCGAGTTCCAGGAGTATTTATGTAATTTAATCAATGAACTGTATTGATTTATTTGCACTAAGTAACTCCTTGAGATCTGGATAATAGATAAGGGCGTGCACGGTGCTGTATGAACACATCATAAATAAACATAACTTGCAAATCTATTTCAGATATTGATGATTATTTTACTATAAGGAGATTAATGTTATGTCTGTCCGTTATGGCTTTTTTTTTTTTAATTTTAAATTTGACCTAAGAGGTTTCAGAGTCATTTATTTAAGAAGAGCTGCCCTTTAAGCCAAATCTTACACTTCTTAAAAGGTCATAGGGTCTAAATATCATGGCTACTCATGAAGCATGGCTCCCTGAGTGGTCTGACAGCTGTCTTCCTCAGAGCAAATCAAGGTCCTGCACAAATAAATGCTTGGCCATGAAGACGAAGGTTTGTATTCTTGCAGGGAATTTTACACTCTTGTCCACTTTGGCTGCTGGAGCTGCATACATAGAGTGCTGTAAAGGTTATCCCATCTCCCATCTGGCTCCCAAAGCCTGCATACATCAGCACACATGAGATGTAGCACAGACATTTACCTTCATCAAGTCACCAGCTGGTTCGATTCCTGACATTAGTGAGAGATCTGGATGCATGCTAATGTTGTGCTTTACTAACTGCATTTGTGAGAGTTTTATGCAAGAGAAAGATAAATGTCTCTGACCAGAATTAAATATAATTATGGGTATGCTGAGCCAATTAACTACTTTCTCAGACACCCGGGGCAGATGAGGCTGCTGCTATTCACATCTGTTGCCCAACCTCAGCTCTCCCAAGCAGCACACAGCTGAGCTGACTTCCAGTCTCATCCACCCCACAATGCATTATTGTACAGCAAAGAGACAGTGTTTCTTTTATACCTGTTCATTTGGTCATTTTGAAAACACCCAACTTCCTTCTCTCTTCTCATCCTCTCAATGCACATGGAGGGCAGAGAGGGAGAGCAATGTGGTCCCAACTAATCACTGAAATCCATAGCTTGGGTGCACTACCTTGTGCTTCCAGTTAATTATGTAACAAGGAAAAATAGCTTTTAAAGTAATTTCTCTGCAATTGTTTGCCATACTTACAATGCTGTTATGTTGCTCTTTTGTTGTATTCTCTTTTTATGCCGTTCTAGGTGTACATAACTTTTTTTTTTTTTTTTTTTTTTTTTTTTTGCAGAGCACCTACTTTTAAGAAGTGTATATGAATTTTGAGCTATTTTGCTTACAGTGTTTGAGTTCTAAGAGTTCTTATGGGAGAGAGGAATGCACACATTTGCTGCTAAACTTTCGTCCATCGTGGTTTCATAGTGATAACCTAAAACCCCTTTGGACACAGATCAGGACTTTGGTTGAGTATGACTGTCCACCACATAGGCAAGCCAACACAAACCACTCTCATCATATATTTGAATTGATTTTCTTCTGGTTATTCAGTAACTGTTTAGTTTTAGCTCTAGATTTAGGTAATAAATATGAAGTGGATTAAAGCCATGGCTCCTCAGGCTGGCCCTAGGCTCATTTGTAACAACACATAGTGTATCTGTGCTTAACAAGCTCACTTCTTTCAGTCAATCCATCCATGGTCCTAATGATCTTCCTCTTGAAGCCAATCCAAAGGGGTAAGGAAGAGACTTACCCCTACACTGTGAGCAATCAGGGCAGAGACTGGCTTTGGAGTTCAGAACCAGATGGCTAGAAGCTTCATTGACATTTAATAAAGACTTCTGGTATCAAGACAAATGCTAAGATCTGTAGGCTGCCCAAATTTCAATAACTCCTCTACCACTTTTGAGTCATCATTAATGCCATCCCACTCAAGGGATATTCCTAGGTGTATCCTTCTTCCCAGCACTTTTTTGATTCTATACTCTTAATTTGCATTAACACAGCTGGCAATTAAGCTTTTTAACCCTGTAATGGTGTAGTGTGATAGAAAACACAGCAATAGTAACAGAGTGGCAAATGAGAACAACCCCAAATTACAGCAGGTATGGATACAAAAAAAAAGAAAGAAAAAAATTTGCTTACCTTTGTAAGACCTCCAGTAGGCAGTAACCTCCAACAAGATACCCTTCCCTCCACTCTCAACCTTTAAATGAGGTCTGAGAAGGGGTGGATCCTGGCTCCACCTCTTCTGGTCGCTCAGGTTCATTGCATGCACCTGAGCTCCCCTGGGTTGGCCCTGCCTTTCCACCAGGTGCTCAATCACTTTTTCAGGCTGTGACTTAGCATTTCTGCTACACCCCCCAGCTCTTCTCTCATAATTCCTGGCAAGCTCCATTCAGTGCTGTAATCTATGTGAGCTGCTTAAACCCTTCTGCTTTTCCATGGCAGTTTTCAAAGACTGGAGATCTTTGAGCAGTCTCCTGTGAAGTTTTAGCAGCCTCCTCCCACTCCCTATTGCTGTGTTGGGCAAGGGGCAGCAGTCTGCTTTCCTTTTTCATGCCATTTCTGAGCAATTCTTCAGTGTTGTGCTTCGCCCTGACTGATCAAAGCCTTTCCCACTGTGACCTTTGATCAAGCAATGAAAGATTTCTAGCAGAATATCAGCCCCTTCCTGATTGCTGCAAGGTGGGTCAGCCATTACTCAGGGCAGTGTGGGTGTAGTGGAAGTGCTTGCTTGAGCAAGGCTGGCAGGGGTTGCCCGTTTGTCTCCTAAGCATTTTTTAGTTTACTGCATGGCAAGGTTAGTTGCTGCTGAGTGCTCTGACCCTGCTTTTCACCATGTTGAATTCCTTGTGTTGCTGGTGTCAACACCATTCTCCCCTGTTCAGGCTGTCCAGAAGCACTCATGTGACAAACAAGAGCTGAGAGATACATACTGTCTATCTATATGCTATGCATATGCATGTAAATATATGTATACTTACATATCTTTCATACATGCCTATGTGTGTATGTATGTATGTAATCTATCTCAGCATGCTTGTGTGAAGACCTTTTCCTCACTGGCAGAATTTGAACTCCAAGTGGGCTGTTGTCTGTCTGCCATAGGGCATGATGGAAGAATACTTCTTTTGCCTCTGTTGAAAATGATTGACCATTGGTTCAGTCAAATGCTACAGAGCATTAATGAGACGTTGGCTTTGTATGCCAGCCAGGCTACCATGGATGTGCCGTGGGAGACTGACACATGCTTGGGCTCCATGTGGTTCATTGAAGGCAGATTCTCTTGGCAGGTGGAGCAAGGCAGGAATGTTTAATCTTTCATTGAATACTGACCAAATTTGCAGAACAGGTTACAACTGGAAAAAATAGGAATGACCAAGGAGGTGAAACTGATGCTGTCTTCATAGATAGAGCCTTAGGAATTGTCTAAACAGAAAAGGACACTAGCTGGTATGAGTTAGCAGCACCCAAACTCCTCACTGGTATTTGATTTCCTTTGGTTTCTCTTTGTTTTGCTCAATCTACAGTCATTATGTGAGCATAACATTTGCTGACTGAAATTCCCTAGAAAACTTCATTATTTAATGCAAAATAATATCTTCACCAACATCTCTGAAACAGGTGGTTTCTCAAATGTTGCCAATATTTCCTAAGCCATTATTGGTTTTGTTTTTTTTTCTTAATGAAGAAAGTTAAAAAACAGCCCTCTAAACAACAATAAGAAGTTCTGCTTTTGATTAACAGAGAAAAAAAGTTTAATTTCTAAAGATGTCTCTATATTATTAACTCAATTATCGGAAGGGATGGTTGAATGAGCAGACAATTAAAAGAAGGAGAAGCTCAGAAGGAAAAGTTCATCAGTGTATTAGGCAGACAATAGGGGAAACTAAAACTATTCCAAGTACTATTTGAAGGAAGCCATTTGGGAAAGAAATAGGATTAATTAAGTTTTGAACCGGTTAATTTTGTTATCTAAAAATATTTCACAGATTAACCACTATAACGTACTTATGCATGAGGTAATGTCTGAGCTCCTTCAGCAGTGCTGCTCTCGATAAAGGTACTTTAAATCAACATGGCTCTCCAGACTTTCCAGAGCCCATAGGGTATTCTGCAGCTGAGATTAAGATGGAGCATTGAGACAGCCACAACAGAGAGGTCTGAACTGTGCAGCAGTATTTTGCCACGGCTCACAGTGTCAGCTGAATCCCACTAAACTCAATGAGAGGCAATGGCTTTGTTGCCTCTCATGGGGAGTGATCCTTAGGCTTTATCACCTTCTCCATCTCCCTGCCTGTTTTCATTGTAGGCATCAGTGTAAAATATCTTTGTAGAGCTAGAGCAGTGATTTGGAGGAGCCTCAGTGGAACCTGCTGTCACCAGAACTACCCCAAAGAGGAATCACTTTCCTTCTGCAATTTATTCCCATTGCCGCTCCCTTGGAGCTCGTGTACATGCAGCTACAGGGATGCTCCAAGTGTTCCTTCATCTACAGAATTCTGGTAAACTCTTCCTTTCCTATTCTTTATCCTGGAGAAAACGTCTGTAACCTTTTCCTTCCATGGATTTTTTCCCTTACATTTTTGTTTTTAGGGCTGATCCTGAGCTGACAGTAGGAAGACAGTTTTCCATGACTTTGTCTCAGGCCTCCAAGGTAGCTCTGTATTCCAGCTCTCAGTACAGTTTCCATCAACATATATGCAGTGATATTTGTGTGTACAAAATCCCCTTGCTGCAAAGCTTTGGACAATGGGGTCTGTGCCCTCACTCCACATGCATAGCCCTGCTTTGTGAAAACAGGTCCCATAATTGAAATAAATCAATATGCAAAAGGCAAAAATAAATAAATAACTGTGTTCACCCTGGTTGGATAGGGCTTTTGTTTGTGCCTTCATTTTCTTCAAGGCGTGGGCAGTGAATCATGACAAATTACTTTCTGGAGCTTTGCAGTCTATTTGTTAATGAATTAATTTTAACATGCACCAGCCACGGCCTCCCCCATGCTCCTGCATGGTCCCTGGGTGGGGATGGACTGGTGGCTCTGTCCTCAGCAAGGGGACAAGCTCAGAAAAAGTGTGACAAAATGTATGCAATGTTGGGTGGCTCATGCAAGGCAAAGACATTCATCCTGCCCTTCCAGTTGTTGAATTTAGGTGAGAAATGCCAAATATATGATTTGAGGAAAAAACATGGCCTCTGGGTGCTTGAAAGTAATTTTCCATAGGTGGTATTTGAGAATCTTATTTTCTATGTCATTAATAATGATCTTTGAAGGGAACCCTATAAACTGTCTTCCATTTCTGATGAGATGGAATAATTTATTACTTCAATTTCCCTGATTAATGTAAAATGTGTTTCAAATTTAGGTTTTACTTTAATAT
This sequence comes from Tetrao urogallus, assembly GCF_951394365.1. Lineage (NCBI taxonomy): Eukaryota > Metazoa > Chordata > Aves > Galliformes > Phasianidae > Tetrao > Tetrao urogallus. Next base: position 14,456,760 of record NC_136826.1, on the reverse strand, counting down.
TTCAGCTTCCCCATGAGGGGAGCTGCAGTAGGGCAGGGTGACTGTGTCATCCCCCGTATCCACCCTCCCTATGCCATGGCATGTTCCCAAATCAGGGTGAGCTCCGCTAGCAGAGCAGACCTGCAATAAAATTAAGCAGCAAAAACAGCTTGTTTCAAGACCCTGCTCTCTAAAAGGCAAGAACATTGGTGCCCAGCTGCCTGGAAGGGCCAGATCCCACAGCTCTGAATGTTAAGCTATGATCTGAGTTTGGACATTCTCAAGAATGTCTTCTCCCAAAAGAACTGGAAAAAAGCCTGAAGTTTGTGCTCTTTAGAACAAATCACATTGTAGGTAGAAAAAAACCTATTCTCAGTAGGCTTTTTGCTGTTCTTTTACATCACTGCTTTCTTGAGTGCCAAAGTTGAACAAAAACATGGTGCTTTGTCTTGTCCTTACACCATGCACGAAGCTGAGCTCCAGGGTTCACTGAAGACATTCCATGAGCTGCTAAAACTCTTTACATGTTCTGTGCCTTCCATGGCCTATATTTATGCTACAGCAACTGGAGGGCTCATTTGTGTGCCTTGACCACTCAGGTCGCCCAACTCTAGTTCAAAGGGACATAAAAGACTATATTACTACAGTAGGGTCTTTATCTCAGTGAAAACAATGGTGCAATGCAGCAGTGCTGGGATGGAACGCCCTTAAATACATGCAGTGATAAAAATCAGAGCCCAGACAAAGAGGAATCTGTTTTAGAGAGACTTATTTATTAGAAGATAGGAGGTTGTTACATACAGATTCTGTCCTGCAAAAGTGTCCTGGTTAAGGATATGTCAGGGAGATGTTTAAACCCGTTAGAGGTGGCTCTGGTCTCCATGCAGAGATACTCAAGACACAGCAGAGCTCTTTCAGACCTGGCTCTCACACTGTTGCTCAGCTGCCGAGAGGCCTGACATACCACAGCATCCCTGAGCTCGTTACACCACCTTTATCCCACTGGAAACCCTGGCCTGTGGGCTGGAAACCAGTGGTGGGGACACCAGACAGTGCTGCAGAAGGGGCATCGTTCTTGGGGGGAACCTGGAGGTGTTTTCCCCAAGTAGGGAATTGTCTTCCATCGTGCCAGCGATGAACACGCTTGAGCAAGGGGCTATGGAGATGCAACCATGCTGTGAGGTAGCATGAGGTAAGTTAAAATAAAACAAAATAAAAAAAGAAAGAAGAAGGAAAATAAAGATCTCTCTGCGGTGCAGAGAAGAGCTCCTGCCATCTTCCCTTACCCCAAAACCAGACAGAGAAGGCAATGTTCTAGTCCCCTGCAGAGACCGCAGAGAAAGCAGCTGTGATAGGTGGATCTCAAAAAGGCAGAGGTTTTGTCCCATAATAGTTGTGCTCCCAGCAGTTTTCCTCCACTTTCACAGGTGAGTTAATTCCCGTTGGGTTGGCAGGTAGCGTTTGTCAGCCTTTCATAAGGCCTCTGCCCCACAGTGGCTCTGGGCCTTTGCCTGAGGAAGCCCAGGTGAATCAAAAAGCCACCGTACAGTGTTGCACCTCCTGAGTCAAATCCAGGCCCGTGGTATGCCACACAGAGTGTGGTCACATTGGTGGAGAGGCAGGGACAAACAAAATGGCAGGTGAGAGGCATAAGCCATCACACTGCAATAACGAAGGGCCTGAGAGCAAACCTTCTGCAGGTGGTTGGTGGCTCACAGCCAGTACAAGGCTCGGTTTGTCTTTATTCCAGGCATGCATCACCCTACTGCACTTGGACAGGTACACGTGCAGAGCAAAGTGGGTTAAGCGGCAGCTGTAAGTTTTCTTTTCATACACAGCTATCTGATATGGATACTTTTCCAACATCTAGCAGGCTTCTTAAATGAGCGTATGACTCAAGAGTTATCTGTTTAATGAGCCAATCTACGGATGCAGAAGGAGGAAGATAAATAAATACTTGCGTCTAACTCCTGAAGTTCCTTTGCTGAAGCCAAACTCTTGTCTATTCAAGGGTCTTTGCTGGCTGGGTCAGAGTATCACCTTCGCATCACTGTCTGCAAAGGCACGTTTTACTGCATTTCTCTTGTTCTGTGGCTCCACAGACTATTTGTAAAATTCTGGACATAATCTCCCACTTTGCCTATACTGTATATGAGCTTTTGTCTACTGCAGGATGCTATCAAGGGTTTCCCTTTCCAGTCTACAAATCTGAAGGAGATAATTTTAACAGGCTTGCCAGAAATTTTTAGAAACAGCTCCTTATGGTTCATCTATCACCATTTCTCCCTGTCTTTAACCCAAGAGTGGGCTTTGCTAGCCTGATATACTAGAAACTTTTGAAACTAAGGACTTCATAGCGAATGCTCATTGATGACAATGTCAATATGAAAAATAGGTCTTCAGAAGCGACAATTTCTGAGATGAGCGTTTTTCTTTTGCTACAGATAACCTTCAAGGTCGGAGATACTGGGGATGGGGAGTTGCAAGGCTGCAGCTATCAAGCAAAGCAGCAGACCTCCAGTTACCTTTAGGATAATAGACACGGCATTGAACAACATGTCTAGCTAGCTTTGGCACAACAATGCCTACTTTTAATCAGGTTTTATGTTCCTAAGGCACTCGGACTCCTTTTTTGGAACATGCACCCCAATGAGTCTGATTTTCTTGACTGTGAGGGTTAAGAAAATGCTTCATGAAGGCAAAGCACAATTAGCTGAGGAGAAAAAATGCTCCAGACCCACTGAAATATCAAAACCCCAGAAACAATCATAGGGCACATCTTCAATTCTTTAATGACTTTCATGGTAGTGCTCCCTCACCTTCTTCATCCTTCAGTGAAGGTTGATATGAGGATCCCAGGTCCTCTGAAGGTCACCACAATGGTGTTACGTGGGGAGGGCAATACCTTGCTCCAACAGAGAAGTGTAGGAAGCCAAAGCTCTTGGCATAAAATTTGCCACAAAAGAACAAATTTGGGAGTTTAATGTGAAACAATCTCCTTCTCTCTTTCCTCAGCCCTGGCATTCATAAAAAAAAAACCTAATTGTCCCAGCTTGTTCAGGCGGAAAGGAGACATACTGGACAGCAGAATATCTGTTTTTACTGTCAGATTAACAGTTACAGGCAGCTTTTTGTCTCCCTTTCCATGATTCCCTTCCAGACCTGCTTCTTCAGCCACCCATGATGAGAACCTGTTCCTCCTAGGTCTTACTGAAAGACCTTGATGAGTGAAGCTCGCCTGTCAGAACTGTATGGACACTGTAGAAAAGTTCTCGTTGATGATTTTGGAGAGAAAACTTAGGGGAGAAGTCCATTTTCTCTCCAGAACACGTGCACAAATGCAGGAGGCATGGTTGCCCATTTCCTCAAGACCAGACGAGCTGGCCCCGATGAGTGCCTACAGCCTTCAGCCAGGGAACTCTGAGCATCCTCAAGGTGCCACCCTGACACGAGCAGTCCTGAACTCACCAGATCTTTTTGGGTCCCCCCGTTCTGAGGGCTCTGGGGAGGTGTGCTGCGAGGTAGTGCTATGCGGCTGCACTAAGGAAGCCTAACGGGGAGAACAGACACGGAGAAGCTGGAGAAGCTCAAAGCAGAGGAGAGCAGTTCACTGAGGCTCCAACAGCGTGCAGCCAAGGGGCTGTTACCCAGACTTTGTGGCACTTAGTAGCCACTGTGTTTTGAGTATCTCAGCTGGGCGTATAAGACCAGTTCTAACAATATCCAAAAGGAAGAACGTTTTCTCATTCATACGGAGTACGGAGTCACAAGGGAATAACTTGCTAAATAGAAAGATTCTGAACATTAATTACAGTATCTTTTATAATTTTATAATTTAATTGCGAACCTTTTCCCTTGAAATTAATCACTGATGTACATCATATAATCAAACAAGCTTTTTAAAAAAGTACATCTTAATATAAATAGTTTATTCAGTGCATGGTTGTGTATACAACAAATAATAAACAACTCTTTTGTACAAGGCAGAAAGCTGCCTGTACAGAACTATGTCAGTTTTGGAGCACAGAATCCAACGATGATTAATGCACAAAATCTTACACATCATGCAACTCTAGGCCAATATTCCAACTTTCTCCCATGCAACAGACATGATGACCTAAATGGAAACCTAACTACATTTTTTTTTTAAACAACTGTTTCCAATAGCATGTATAAGTATATGTTGTTTAGGGGTAACCTGTCCTAACGCTTCCTCCTACACAATATTCACGTGCCCATTACAGTGAAAGAAGGACTTTTACAAATAAGACGTTTCTTATAAAAAATTAAGTCACCTTAATTCCACAGTTTCTGTCTTTAGAAAAGAAGCCACAACAATAGTTTAACATGACACACAAAATGGAATTAAGAGAAATCTACACTGGAGGATAATTTTATCCCTTTCTGTCAACTTCCACTTGGGATAACAAAACATTTCAGTTCCTACAGACTGGGGTTAGCACAAGAACTTTACCAGAAACTACAAATCTATAAAAATTTATATTTCGTTGTGTTTAAAACCACAAGAACACTGTTTGCTAGAGCCTGAGACGCCAACTCTCAGTTCCAACCCTGAATTTTTAATTATTTTTTTGAAAGACATAGCTTTAAAGACCCATTGGAGTTCAGAAATCAAAAAGTTGCACTAGTTCAAATTAAAGGATACATCTTTTTTATCAAGCCTTAGATATAAAACTGTAAGCCAAGGAAACAACAGAGTTTACATATTTGTTTTTTGTTTCCCCTATAAAACATATAAGCATTAAAATTTCCTTTGAAGAGCAAAAGTGGTCTTTTTCTTAGTTGGAAAGCAAATTCTTATCAGCAGTGAATGCTGTGAAATGTTTTTGTTTCGTATTCCACAAAGCATAGGAGAGAGAGAGAAAGAGAGAGAGAAAAAGAGAGAGAGAGAAAGATCTGGACACCTCTTCTCCGAGATTTAATCCGCAGTTATGTTTGCTGGCTATCCAAGTGCCTTGTGATATGCACAAGCATATTCTACATTATTGGGGTATATCCTTTGACAACCAGTAGATCTAATGGCTGATAAACGAGTGACCTATGCAAGTTCGGTGGCTTGTCCTGGGCAATTGAACATTTGGATGAAAGACTGCTAGTAAGAATTCAACTGCATCCAGAGGTAAGGTTCTGTTTAGAGAGCACTTGGCTTGCCTTAACCTGGCTACGTTGATTCGTTTTGGCTCATGGATTTACCCCCATTTAGCACTCCTGAAACACTTCTGCTCTTTGTTGGGGTCCCACTTCCAGATCTTGAGAACTCTGTGAGATCGTGGAGAGAAGGCTCTTTGTACATGGCCACTGCAAAGCAAAAGAGAGGCAGCACATCAGCATGCAGTACAGACACTTGGTGCAATGTCCAGCTACTAAACGTCCAGATTTTTCATTCCGCAATGAGCAACATAAGGAGTGAATTAAAAAAATACAGCTTCCATTTAGAACACCCTAAGAAATTCCAAGCTCCTCTTAAAGGGAATGACATTTTAGAGAGGGGAAAAAAAACCAAACCCTAGTTACCTTTTCTCCCAGTTAAATCACCCACCTACCCACTGCGCTTGCAAAGCTTTGCAAGATAGATGTGAGCTGATATAAATCAGCATTTCCTTACTAATGGTGAAAGAGCACTGCTAACAGCTGTGATCTGGCCTATTACTTGTGTATACAGACCAAGCTGAAGAGTGTGAAAATGGTTTTTCAGCCTTCTGCTTCCTTTGCATTCATACACATAAATGAAAATCAACCTCAGCGTCAGTTGCCTAAAAGCTGCTCCTAAATGTAGATTGCCAAGCTAGTCTGGAACCCACCCAAGGCTGTGCACCTTAGAAATATCCCCTCTGATTCCAGAATGACACTGCCTTAAAAGGTGTCTTAACAGCGTAACCCAGAAGTGAAGAGCCCACAAAGGAGGAGCTCGTGGAAGCTTTTTCAGGAGAACACAACCATGAAGATATTTTCTCACTTTGCATTAACCAAAGAAGAATCCGAGTCTGAGCACAGCACTGATTCAGATGCTCCAGGGATGACTCCTGGCTTTTATTACACAGCAACATATGTATGCCACATGCATTATTACCTTTAATGTCACATGATGATGCCACATTAATTGTGGTTAAATAAGCACTGCACACTGCAGCTTTATCCCAGACAAAAACAGACAAATATCCTGTAATACATAGCACAGATTGACGAGATATACAGCAAGTTGGTAATGGCTGTGTAAATGCTTGGGCTATTCCAAGCAAAGCCTTCATTAGATGTAACAGAGATGCTATGGAATGTGGGCACAAAGAAACTAATGTATATATCTAGTTAGATGAGAGGAAGACAGAAGTAATGTAGAGAAGCATAAAAAATAGCAGGTTAGACTGAGAGCATGTTACAGAATATTATACCTTTGTTATATAGTTAGCTGTACCCTTCAAATATGTATGCACGGCAATTAAACATCCCTGACAACACAAAGTCAATTCAGGTAGATGGAGCAAAGCCAACAAATTACCTTTTAATGGTTTTGGAAGAAAGTGTGCTGCAGGTTTATTTTTCTTCACGTGGTTTCCTTTCATTATTTCTCCTTCCTTGTTAAGACCCAAATACCAACCCCGGCCAGACTGTTGCTGTCTATAGATCATTGAAGAATATGTTACGTAGTAGTTTTCAAATACTGATTCTTTGAACTTGCATTCAGGTGTAAAATGTTCCTGCAAGAAAGTAAAAGATCAATACGTGCAATGCAGAGTCTCCCATCAGTTAATACAAAAGAATCCAATATTAATTGCTTTTCTGACAATTAAAAGAACATACCTCCTACCCTCTGCTATCCAATTTAGAACACTGGCCCTAGAAGTACTAACAACAGACATGAATCCCATGAAACGACACCGCGAGCAGCTCAAAGTAGCAGAATAAAATCTTTTTGAACACTGAGCAAAAAGTCTAAGTGAAGAAATAACGATTGATGCAACTAAAGGCTATCTGGTAGGCATGGTCCTGATGGCAGCCCCATGGGGCCTGCTGCAGTCCAGCTTTGCAGGCAAATAGCACGGCCACATAATGCCTCTGTGCATTAACTTCTGGCCTTAACTGCCCAGGAGGAGAGCGCAATAAAAATTCAAAGCCAGGCTATGATGAGTAAATGGTTTTTTACTAACCCAGCAATATTAAGGCAGCTTGTAGCAGCTGCTTCTTTGCTCTAAGCTTTGCTCTTCCTCTGCTCAGTGCATCATCTGCTGTCAGAGACCCACTGCAGACATCAGCCTCTGCCTGGGGACAGGCATGAGCTAAATGGCATTGCACTTACAGCATGTACAATCAACAGTTAGCCTTCGTGTTGAATTGCACTGCTTTTTTTGAGGAGATGATACTGAGCTAACAGCTAACATAAGGAATAGCAAACCAGGAGAGAGCCTTGATCCTCTGGCTTTCACCATGCAGTGGTCTTCACTCAGTCAGTACCTTTTGGCACTATTAGCCATTTATGATAGTGATGGGTTGACGGTTGGACTGGATGATCTTAGAGGTCTTTTCCAACTTTAATGATTCAATATTTCTAAGCAGGATAGGATGCAGGCATGAAACATAGGATGGAGCTAAGACCAAAATGCCAGGCTGATGGAACCACTCCATGTCTTCCTGAGGTCTCTGGGTGCTGCAAGTTTTGTAGCAGCATAACTTTTGATGAGGTCTCAGCTATGATGTGGCACTGAGTGACAAGGATTGGTGGGCATGTTGGGGATGGGTTGATGGTTGGACCTGATGATCCTAGTGGTGTTTTCCAACCTTAATGATTCTATGATTCAGCATGATTTTATGGACCCCTAAAACCATATGGAATATGAAAGATGAAGGGCTTGGTCTGGTGATGCAGACATTATTACTATCCCAACACTGCTTATGCAGCCATGGCTGTTTGCTGGGCTTTTCTTGTGCAGGCATCTAGCTTCTGCAGAGCTGTCCTTGTGCTCAAGTATCCGGCAGCAGCACAAAGGAAAGGAAGAAAAATTGTGCCTGCATAATGATTGTAATTTTGATTTAAAATAAAAAAAATCACAGGAAATTAAATGTCTCAGGATCTTAAGATGTTCTTATCTAGTTTCTGAAATATTCTTGTATGAGAAAAAGATGGTATTTATTTAAAAAAAAAAAAAAAGTACTTTTTCTGCATATCTTCTCACATTTTGTCTTCTCACAGGAGAAAGAAAAAAATTTCTCATCCTCTGATTGGCATTTGCTTCAACAAAGAATGAGAAGTAAGCAATTTTCTTCCTTTTTCCTTCAAACTAATTGGCTGTTATTTAGTTAATTGACGATTGGTTTCAATTGCTGTCAAATGGAGACAGTCAGTGTATTTTAGCAACATTTCTAAATAAAAGCCTTCTCCCATTGTACCCTGCCCAGTGCTAGCCATGTTAACAAAGACTATTGCCAATGTATCATCCAATTAGCAGCAAAATAGAAAACTACAGTGCTCCTGACAGATGATTACAGTTTATGTACAGTAATTTGGAGCTGTTTTGGGTAAAAAAGGCCCCACTTGTGCGCAGCAGCAGAGGGGCAGATTGTAAACAGATCCACAGTGTTTACTCCAGCTCTCCTAGGAAGCAAATTAACCTCAGCACAAGCAGCAGTAGCCAACAGTCCCTCGAAGCAGATGCTAAAAAACTCATTTGCTCTTGATTTTTCTCTTGGCTGTGAGGTTCGTGGTGGAATTCACCATGAGTTTCTTGCAGCACTGCCCAAGTACAGCTGGACACTGCCTGCTCATGCCCACCAACCCAAATGGGCATCACCACAAGCACCACAGATAGCTACCGCTCCCTGCAGCAACCCGTGGCTCAGTAGTAACAACCATGGTGAAGATACCTTGTGACAAACAGTGGGATGCAGACACAGACACCATTCAATAACATGCTCAGTTACCAGGCCAAATTCCCTCCCATTTTTCCACTACTGCAGCAGACAACCTAAATGCCTTGGCACAAGCACACACTTGCTCTTCTTTACTGACCTCTCCTTAACTCCAAGGCTATGGCTGTAGCTTCAAAAAGGTGCTGCACAGTAGGAAGGGTTTTCTCCTTGCCAAATAACAGTGATCCAACATGGCTGCTCTGCTTACACCAAAATACCATGCTGCTGCTCACATTTTGCAGGTGTTTGTTCCCATCCATCACTTGCCTTTTATTTAACACAATACGATCCTTTCCAAATCATTAAAAAAAGAATGTGGAAGGGGAACTGCAGAAGAAAGCTTTCACTAAGGAATGCTGGCAGATGTGCTCTTGATTTAGGGGTACTGCAATTAAAACACAGTCTTCTGAGTTTGGCAAATGATGTGGTTCTTAGGGACATGGTTCAGTGATCCTTACTGGTTCTAGGGGTATGTTTGGACTACATGATCTTAAAGATCTTTTCCAACCTTAATGATTCATGATTCTATGTGCCAACCCAACTGGGCATGGACACGGCTCCTCTATCAGCACATCAGTTCAAAACATAGTGCAGAGCAACAGCTACACAATGGCCATTCTGTTGTCTTTGGCAATAAGTTACTTGATAGAGCATTGAGAAAGGGCAAGTTAAGGTTGGGAGATCTTCAAGAGTTCTAATTCTTGGGAGAATTCCCTTCAGCTGTCCTGAAAGGAAATATGTCTTCTATTGAAAATGAAGTGCATTCTGAGGTGTCAAATATTATGAATATATTGATACACAAAACAGAAGAGAAAATAGGTATTTGTGTGAAAGAGTATCTCAGTCTCAGCTAACCTCAGCAGTCAGGGATAATGGCACTACATGACAGTACACTGAACTCATCCAAGCCCCTCACACATGCACCCTTAACGATGAATGAATGAATGAATGAATGAATAAATAAGAGTTAAAGAAGGCGCTGGATTCACTGTAGTCGTGACTCAGCCATGCTTAAGTAAGCAGCAGGATGAACTGTCAGAAGCTGCTTCTTGACTCTGAGCTGATCAGCTGAACTACTGAAATGTTCCTGCATGAATAGTTCTGCAGCTGCATTAGATACGTGAAAAATAATTTTTTAAAAAAGGGATAATTTGGTGTATGATAACATAGTAAAAAGGCATTGTAACTTGCATTTAGAGTGGCTGTATTTCCAGGCAGCTGACTGGATTACATCTAAAATAATCCAGTCTCTTCCATACAAGAACTGCGTTATAGATCTTCCAAAGCTGAGAGCTAAAATACTGCAAAAGCAACCCTGGCATTCTACCTGCTCTAATTGTGCAAAAGCCATACTTAAGCCAAACACCATCCAAATTACCAGCCAACACAGCCACCTACACTGCAGGACTGAATATTAAACATCACGGCCTCAAATGATTGTAATACAGGAATTCAGACTCCCCATAGACAGGGAGTGTGGAACCCGCTTTAAATGAAGATATTTAAAGTTTGCAAGGTTGCATCGTGCAATGAAAGCCTCTTCTCAGGATGGCTGTACACACAGTATGCATTAGAAGGACAAAGATGCATGCTCTCTGCTATCAATTGCATATTGCATTTACATTGTGGATGCTGTCAGCAGGGAACATGACCAAATGCTTTACAGAGCAGCACGCTTAAGTCATTGGGTCAATACTGAGTTTGTTAAATTTCTGTATATTGCTACAGGTAGCATGTTTTATTGCTACCAATAGCAGCTGCCCTGAATAATCAGAAATACTTACTGAGATGGAATCAGTATTGGTGGCATGAAAAAAAAAAAAACAAAACCCACAACCAACCCAAAACTTTGAAAAGTATTTAGGAAAAGCACTGGGTATATGGAAAACTTGGAGAGTGTTCTCACATAGAATTCTATGTTCATTTTGAACATAGATTTTTTCTTTTTTTTTCTCCATATCCTTATTTCTTGCAGGACTACACCATAGCCCAGGATTCCATTCTATAATCATGAATTTTTGAAGGAGCCACTTTAAGGCTCCTGAGTAGTGATTTTCTGCACTAGTGAGCCTGCCTTTTCTTATTAAGAGATTGATGTCCTCCATCTCGGCATGTGAAGTTCCAGGGTGTGTCCCCTGTATCTTCACCCTGTAACGTGCAGTGATGCCAACAGCACAAGATGTGAATACTTCTATTTTTATGTTATCAGAACTAGCTGCTTTTAGATCACCAATGTGAGATCACTCTCTGAAGAAAGTAGCTGTTATTTCTGAAGGAAGGCCACTAAAATCTGTTTGCAACAGTGACAGCAGCTTATAATCCACCTGAAATAATTTATTCTGGATCAGATATATATGGCAGTTCCCACAGATAGGATGCAGTGCCACAAAATTGCCCTTTTTGCTTCAATTTACCTATTGTGAGGAATCCTTGTGGTTTGGGTGGGAGCAACTCACAGTGTAATTACCACGCATAGGAACGAGGAAATCTGCAATACTGTTTGCATGCAGCAAAGTGCTCAGATGTTTTGTCTATGTGGGAACCCACTTGGAAAATGCAAAGTCAAAAGTATCCAAAATCAAATTCCAGCGCATGGAACTGCCTAGGATGCTGTAATAAGCAGGAATTGATAAAGTGAAGCACAAAAACCTCAGTGGCGTAGATTTCTTTAGGACAAAGATTCCAGAAAGAATAAAATGGAGCCCAAGGAAGCTGGATTTCCAGCATCTCCAGATTGGGATTTTAGGTGGTCACTAAGTATTCTCTGAACATATGAGAAAAGCATTGAAAAGATCCTGTAATTATTCCCTTGACACTGTTCCCATGCTCAGCAAATCAAAGGCACAACTCAGGGAAAAACGCATGCAGTGAACTGAGTAGAAAACACATTAATCACATACACTGAGATTTACAGGCTGAAGTTTTGGTCTTTACTTATTTTCCTACTCCTGTCAGTGACTCAGTTGTGAAAACTCGTCCAAGTTATCTTTGCCTGGATATTTTAAGTGCCATTTGGGCACATCAATAAATACCTATTTAAAGTGTGGTGCGTCACCACTCAGCGTGCTCAGCTCATGCAGTGGATGCACTGCCTGATGACCCCAGGGAAAAGACTCAATGACTCTAAAGAGTGCTGAAATTTAATTGAGATAGGAACTATGCATGATTATATTATTGTTCCCATCTTTCGGTGACAGTTCAACCCTACAATCGTGTTGATTAAACCAAAGCTCTCCTTAGCTGGGGCAAGAGAGCTAACACATGATACATACAAAAAGATGTCACACTTCAGAATAATGCAGAGGAAATATATCTTCTTAGTGTACATCTACAGTGATGTTTAAATGTTCTGCAAGATGCCCTGGAGAATGCCTCACAGATGTCAAGGCACATGCCCCATTCCTAAACTGGTCCATAGAGTTATGAGGTATAATTTACTTGGTCTGAATACGAAAGAACATCCACTTTGCCCCTAAACGCATTAGCACTGAGATGAGCATGTGCACCTCTAATGATCCTGGATCCATAGAATAGAGAGTTGAACTAGATGACCTTTAAAGGTCTCTTTCAACTCAAATGATTCTATGAAACCCCTGCAGTTTCCTGAATGATCACTACATAAATATTTTAATGTCTTATAATGCTTGCATTTGCCCTTTTTAAAATTTCTGTGGCTTTAGGGTACCAGTCTTTCCAGTCCTAATTGAAAATCAGTGAAATTCTAGTAAGGTAGAAAGAAACTAGTCTCTAAACACTGCCTACTTTGTAAGACTTGGGAAGGTTCACGAAGCAGTAAGCACCCAGGGGGTTATCTTAGGGCTGAAAGCCAGACTGGAAGAGAAGAGCAGCATATGTAAGAAAGCCCTACTACCTAGAAGCTGTTTTTTCATCACATCTAGTTCTTCTTGCTTTACACGTACAGCAAAATCTCTACACAAAGTCTACGTATAAATCTGTTTTTAAAGCTGTTCTTTCTCTTTAGAAAGAGAAGTCTCTTGACACTAACATACATAGCCTCTGGGTAAGGTAGTCTCCAGTTACTAAAAAAAAAATGGGAGATGGAACTACTCTGCTTATGCTCTCTGTGCTTCTACACTCTGATCTCATGTTCTTCTCTGGGTATGTGCTGCCAACATTCTCTGGACAGTGACTTTGCCAGACCTATCTGATCTGCAGCAGCTTCCCATGGTCCCTCTCCCAAGTGACAGAGTCAAGCAGATGAACTGAAGCAGGGTGAATCCTGCTCCCACCCAAGGCTGGAGCCCTCTCCTCCCAGCAGGTTCAGGATTTCCCCAGAGCACTTTGTCCTTCTCATCATTCTCCTAAGCTCATTATCTTCACTTCTTGTAACAGCAGCTTCCATGGCTGAACTCAGCACTGCGGAAAACATATTTAAAATGTGTCCATTGTTGTTTTTCACAATAAGCAAACTACTTTTTTTTTTTTTTTTTTTTTATTATTTAATATATAGCTTTCTTCTCTCCAATTTTAATTTTGGAAAACAGCACATAAAATTACCCAGTGTGCCTCTTCTGTGCCATTCATTACCTCCCAGCTCTCTATCATGTCTCTGCTTATTCATCTCTTGTCTTAACTAAGCGGACCTAATCTTTTTAAATCTCTCCTCATATGAAAAGTTCTCTGTGCCTCTAATCATTTTCATTACCCTTCACTGAATCCTTTCAATTTTTTCCCCTCTATCATTTCCAGAACTGAAACACAACATTCAAAAAGAGGCTGTACCACTGAGTTGTATAACGGAGGTAGAGATATTTCCAGTCACTGGTCTTATGACAAAGTAAAATGGTCTTTACTGTTCAGCCTCATTATGTGCATTCGTACAAAAGTTCTCTATCTTTTAAAGTTGTGTCTCTGATAAATACAGTCCAATTTTATGGTGTTTCTGACCTTCTGATCCATCAGTGCAACCAAACTTAAAAATTAAAGGAGCGGTGATGGAAGCAGAAGGCAGATAGGACCTCTTTTCTTCCCCTAGAAGTAGAGCAGAAAGCCCCAAAAATGCTAGCAACCTATTTTAGAACACAGCCATTATTTCACAGATAACCTGCCAGCCATTGCAATCAGATTTCTAGCACTTATAATTGACATCAAATTCTGCTATTGTCAAATCTCTCTGACACAGCTGTTGTGCAGTGTCCTCAGCTTACACGCGCCATGCACTACTTTAAAAATACATAAGTCCAAGTTGAAAAAGTCCTTTTAAAGTACCGAGACTGTGCTCTGCTCCCAGTTAAAGACAGCCTTGCAGCACCTCACTTGTTTTAATGGCCAACCCGCTGCCATTTGTTGCCCTGATGAGGCAGTGATACGCAAACCCAAAGGGAGAGCCAGCAGCAGGCAATGAGCAGCTCTGAGGTGCAAAGCACAAGCAGCTTGCTCAAAACAAGGCAGATGTGGTGCCTCCTGAAAATGGCACAAAGAGACATCAGCCTGTCATGGCCCAGCCATCTGCAAGCTGGCAAGAACAGCTGACAAAGAAAACACAATCCCATCCCAGTAGCCCTTTTACACAATTACACTTGCATTCATCTACATGACTGCTGCCACTGGGGGAATCCCATGCTGCTGCTGGGGCTGCAGAGTCCAGGGCAGCACTGCAGGTTAATTTGTTCCTAGAACAAGGTAACGTGGCTGGCATTTGTTAAATATCACCTGGGAGCACAGGGCAAGAAGGGCAGTATGACCTTTCTGTGTGCTGGGGCCTTACCACCCCAAAGCACAGTTTCCAGTTATATGGGATATGCAGCAGGTTGGGATAAGGCAAGTCCAGCAGGATGGATGGGTAGCAATGCTGCACCAAACACTGCCCTCCTACTCACATCAGTCAGTTAATTGGAAGAGTGTGGGATTTACTGCTCCAGCCTAGATATAGGACATCAGCCCTGGGATAAGGAGATGGAAGAAATCTCCTTCAGACTGTCAGCCACGAATTCATGCAGATTTATCTGAGGGTGCTGAAGAAACAATAATCTAATCACTGTTTGCTGCAGGCTCTAAATCTGTTTGGTTAATTACAAGCCAGGACATTACCCTTTTAGCAGCGGGTGCTCCTTGAATACTACAGGAAAAAGAGAAAAAAAAAAAGTCTCCTTTTTTGGGGAGGGGGGCAGGGCAGCTGAGCAAGAAACAGAACAAGTGCTACAGTTCTTCCGCTGGGGGAAGGTGACAACAGGGAATGCTGCTTCTGTGGCAATCTGTAAGCCAGTTGACAGACTGTATGGCCACTGGGAAAATAAAATAAAATAAAATCAATGTGGAAGTGATCCCTGCATCCTCCACTGCTGTGGGAAGGAGCCATTCTGATGTCAAACATGTGGAGGCAGAGCTCATCCCAAGCTCAGCTGGGAGCCCCCTGTATCTCCATTCTCACTGACACTACAGAAAAAAGATGGGACCTGCCCCCAGGAAGCGCTTGGGGACAGATGCTGCTGAGTGAGCTCTTTTTCTGCATACCAGAGATTGCCTCTGCTCACTGCCTGTGAGGAGCTGCGAATGTAAGATAAACAACAGCACGAGCTGCAGGAGAAGAAATAATGCAGTGTTGCATCAAACAGCTCCTTGCTTCCCTGTCAGCCTGGAGTCTGTTCTGCACAAAGCCCTGCCATTTGGCCTGTATATTTTATTAATATATATGCATATTGATGGCATCAAGGGTTAGCCAATCCTTTGGCAGTCAGCAGCATCTTCTTAGGCCCCAGCTCTCAGACAAGGCATTTGTCCTGTCTGCCACTGTTTGGTGTGCAGCCTGCACTGCTCTCAGATGGTTGCCTTGCCTGAAGGGCCCCACCTGCACCAACCAACTGCCAAGCTTAAGAAGCAAAATGCTCTGCAAAGAACCGAATGCAGCAGTCTTTAGATTGGCTTTACACACCAAATTAGCACTAAGCATGGAATAGAATCATTACGGTCAGAAAAGGCCTCTAAGATCACCAGGTCACAGGTTCAAGGACTTGGTTGACTCCAACCTAACGACCAAAGCAGCATCTTTGTATAACCAAATGGTAATGAGACCTTTTCAAACAAGCTTGATTTATTGCAATCCATTTATTCATGAATGCTATGGATGGATGTTTCTCAAACTTCAGTAGTTTGACAGTGCCAGGGCATTACTGGCAGGCAAACCTGCTTCTTGATATAGAGCGGCGATGCTCTTTGGAATTCCTCTGCCCTGAAATTATGCTATTTATTGAGCATATGCTGCTAAGAGGATCTCAGAGGGATTTTTGTATTAGATGGCAACCTAATTGTGGGATTTGAGGGATTTCAGATGTCAAAAAAAAGCTTTAAAAAACACGATTATCAAGGATTATACAAGGAAGATGAGATCTCCGACTGACCCTTTAGCGAGAATTGATTCTGACTGGAAGAAAACACTTGTTTCATCAGGAGAAAGCCCCACCAAGAAAGGATAATTACACAGAGGACAGATAGAATTTCTCTCTGTAATTGACACACATTCCCTCCTCTAATCAACACTTTGAGGGTTGGATTAATAGAAACTCACATTAAAAGGAGTTTTCCAGCACACTACACATGAAAAACCTCAGCAGAGCCCAACATGCTCTGCAGCAGACACAGGTAACAGAAGCACACATGCCTGTAATATAGCAAAAGCATTAAATGCTTTAGCATTTAAAGCACAGCACTGCTCTAATGAGCAAGCTGGCACCATGCTGCTTGAGGAATGGGTGGCTTCATACATTTCCAGGAATGCAGCCACCTCCATCTTCAGCAGAACCTTGGGAAGAGCCCAGACCCAGCACTGGGGAAATGTCCCTGCAAACATCACAGCTGTGTCCCAAATATATTTTTTTGGTGTATGTATCATTGCTACTCAACAGGGACACCCAGAAAGCACAAAAGGCAGAAACATTTCTAATGCTTCACTTCATGGTCTGGCTAGCCAATAAAAGCAAAAGACCAGGCTGAATGCTACATGTCCTCCTAACACACCTCAGTGAAGGTAAGGGTGCAAACCTTTTTCCAGCAGTGATTTATGGGAAGCTTTCTCTAGAACAGGCTAATAGGAACTCCTCTCCTTCTAAGAGACAGCCGGAGCCAAAGCACAGAGATAAGCCTATAAAGCTTTGTTTTCCTCTTCTCTCCCATGCGACGATATAGACTTTGCAATGGTCTGTCATTCAGTGATTCCGTGTCTCACTCCTGCTGCCCCTGGGCTGTGTGACCGATGATTCTGGAGCCAGACTGTTGGGAGACACAGGGCTGCTGTTGTCTGAGCGGCAGAGGAGACACGGATCCCTGCTAAAGCTAATTTAAACCTGGAAGGCACCCAGATGTCTCAGGGAAGGGTGCAATTTAAAACCCGAACCTAAGATAGCCTGGGCTACAATCACAGATTTCTGGGAAATCAGCATGGAACAGCTGCTCCATGAGCCAAGCCCTGCAGACCTTTGCATTACAGCATTTTGAGAGGCGAGCTGTTGCCATTCTGAGTTATCTCACAAAGGAAAAAAAAAAAAACATAAATGATGCAGCAAAACAGCAAATGCAAAGTGTGACTAAACGAGCACTCCCTGGCTGCACCAGCAAGTCACTCAGATTCCCCGAGAGCTCGAGTCAAGGAACATTTAGCATCTGAATCCCAAAGAGGAATCTGAGAAGCAAGTCCAAAGCTTCTCAAGACTACCAGCATTTTTCCTTGAGAATCTAAACTGCCTTGGATCTGTCCTGCTGCTAAAATCTGGTTATCTCGTTTCCAAGTCAGCAGATACAAGCTGGCTGCAGCCAGCCAGAGAGCAGAGAGCAAAACCATCCTGCAGTTGAAAGCAGAAAGGTGAGCCTGTCCATCTGAAAAGGTGATCGCCTTCCCACTTACCCACCAGGTGACCTTCCATTTCACTGTCTAGAAGCAGCCCTTTGTTTCTGTAAGATGACAAGCAGCAAAAAAGGGCTGAGGGAAGAAGGTGCAGCAAGGGAAGGATTCAAGGGAAACGCTGCTGAATCTGATCTGAGTCTGCACAAAGACCCTGCTCTGCTAAAGGGTTTGCTAAGTGAGTTCATGAAACAGAGTACTGAGTAGAAGAGAATTTCTGTCTGCTCTCTTCCAAGCCAAGGAGGTTTGCCCCAGATCAGCCCTGGCATCAGCAGCCTGTCTATTGAAACAGAAAGAAATTACCTCGGGTACATGGAAGATATAGTTTTCACTCTGAAATATTTACAGGGATTTCTTTTTCCTTCTCTGGAACAGCCCCTAAACCTTACAGTCTTATTTTGGCAAAGCTCCCAATGAAATGAATCACGACTTTGCTTGAGCTAGAGCTCCAGGACTGAGCTCTGAATTATTAAAAGGGAACGATATGTAAGAATTTATGTCAATTTTCAAAACAGTCCAGCAAAGGTAGAGAAAAACCTCTTTGAAACTAGCAGAAGGTACGCAGTTGAACTCCTAGTCTGCTTTGAAATCTCAGCACTAGCTTTTTAGTGAGACACAGTGCCTTTTAAACCTCATATTTTAATCATCAGACTTCTGAACAATGCAGAACTCTTGCCTTGCTGCTTTGGTTCAAATACAGCCTTCCCCATTATGGGTTCTGCAGTGTAAGTGAGCCCCTTGTATCACAAGCTGACATTCTCCTGGCAGGGAAGCCAAAGGCTCCTTTCCTTCTTCCTGCAAAATAATCTGCTCTAGGAATAGGTGAATATAACTTCCCAATGCAGCTTGTCAATATCCCTCCTTGTTCCCACATGGCAGGTCCAGAGAGTCAGGTGAACACCAAATACTGCTTTACGCATTACATCAGCATCAGTAAAATTAGCTTTGAGTATGGCAGCAGTTGTAGCTCATCAGGTAACTAACTCTTCCCTGGGTTTGGGCTTTAGTCCATGCCACTTGTGCAGCTACACAAGCTGGGGATGGAAACCCACTTCCCACATTTACTTAATTCAGCAACATCACATAAAAACCATCACCTGGGCAGCACCTTTTGTTACTTTTTAATAATATCTTCATAATCTTGTACACAATATTTTTCATAATTATTCATATCTAGCTTTGCCTAGGATATCTGAGTGCAAATTAATTGAGTGCACAGATTGTTTTCTTTCTGTAGGATGTAAGAGTTTGGCTGCTGGCACCTCATCTTTATAAACTCAGATTGGTGAAACTCAGCTCTTTGCTTCAGCATATCCTATCACTGGATGCTTATTGTTGAAAGGCAGCTTCTGTCAGAGCTGAAAACACAACCACAGAATACAAACTGTAAAATGATGTGGAAGAAAAAGATTAATTTCTTCCCCTAGACACTGCACAGCCATTACCTGTTTTTGAATGGCATTTCCAATTCTACACTGGGAACTGCTAAAGCATTTACATAAGAATGCAAAAATGCACACATTATCACTGCAGGAAGCACTTAAATTTTAAGATAATTATATAGTATGGAAGCGATTTCAAAGGACTCAAACAAAATAACAACTAATTCTAGAGAGTCACCCTTTAAGATGATTATTACTCTGCACTACTGCTGATCTCTGACTAAAAAAATCCTTCTCTTTACAATTATATGCACATTATAAATTCCTACTTTGTTCTTCCACCATTCAGCTCCTACAGCTGCTGCTGCTGCTGACAAATCCACATTATTTGAGAGCTTAACCAGACAGCCAAATAGTCGCACTGGGAGCAGAGGTGAGCCACCACTGCATGCTCAGGTGCAAGCCTCCCTCTGCTCTTGCCTTATGCTGAGTCCTCTTGTTTTAAGGCTGCTTGAGTTGAACCTGAGGTAGTAAATAGTAAATAACCTCAGGCATGGGGACACCGGCATGTCCTGTGTTGGAGGAACATGATGTAGAATGGAGTCTTGATGCAGGCAGAGAGTTTGCAACAGGGATGCCATTGAGTGCTTATTCTTCTCTGCACAAACTACTACTAGATTTGTTTGGTCAGCAGAGTTCCAGGCAGAAAATCACATCTAAACTAAGGAAACTCAATTGTGTCCAGGGAGAAGTGCACTTGTATAGAGGAAAACCTTCTGCCCCAGCAGTGTCTTCTGTTCCCTATCCCCACTGACACCCTTTATGAAATCATAGTCATTCAAGTTGGAAGGGACCCTTAAAGGACACCTAGTCAGCTCCGGTTCCTGTCCCTTGCCCCATAGCTGCCATCCTCCTCTCTTTCCTTCCCCCCCAGAGAGAAAGGAGGAAAACAAACAAACAACCAAAAAAAAAACATTCTGCCTAGGTCTTTTGCTAAAGGAAAACTCAGGTGGAGAAAACCTTATTTACCGAATCCTAATATGTTTTTATCGAATATCTGCAGAGATATTTGCAGGAACTCATGCCAAAGAGAAATATTTGCTTCTCTCTCCTCCCTCCCAGCAAGGATAAAGTGTAAAAGATAAATCTCTTGTCTCAGATATTACAGAGACAGAAGTAATTCCCATCCCAAGACTCAGTTTAAATGCATTTTCCAAGCCTAATTCTTCAAAACAAGTGCAGTGATAGAGCTGAAATTTTCCCACAGACTTCAGCCTGAAAGGGAAAACTGATAGATTTTAAATTAACCAGTTTATTCTGACACAGTATGGAACAGCTGAAAATAGTATCTGGTACTGGGAAGCATCATGCAACTTCCTGAAAGGTGTGGCTATGTTTCATACAACTATCTTGAGACAACCAAAGAGTCTGAGGTCTGAACAAAGCAGGACTGTTTGCCTGGCAATAGGGTCCCTGTGGAAATTTAATAGGCTTGCACTACAGACTAGAATTTCGTACAGACTTGGCACAGATTCCTGTCCACTAAATAACACTCTACATGAGCAGAATGCCACCAGCCTATGCAAGATGCCTCACAGATTTATGTGAGGCTTTGTCACATAACTTCAAGCAGGTCAATGCAGGGCAGTATGTATTCATGGCAGTTATTTAAATCAGGCAGAATTACTGTCTCTTTTTTTATGGTCAGCTGGGCTAGCCTTGCCACTGTGCTCCTGAGACTTTCAGGTAGAGGAAGAAAGTGATAAGAAGCCTCACATGCATCAAGATCAATGGGTGGACGAGGTCCCATTTCCCCAAACTAAAGAGGAGCTGAGCCAGCCCCAGGCAGAAATCACTTTCCCTCCTGTTTTTCCCCATGGATAAAGTCCCCCCCTATATCCAATTTCCTGTTACAAAACAGCAGTGATATCAACTGTGAGGAGTAATTAATGTTTGCACTCCATTGTGAAAATGAAGACTACTCAGTAGTATCTGAATGTAATCACATCTACACAGCTGAAGTGTGCTTAAAAAAAAAAAACAAAACTTTAAGATATTCAGCTTTCTTGCTCACGGCAGCAGTCAGTAGAGGTAGCAACCAGGGATGGGAAGGGCCGAATTATTTCTGCAGACAGAAAAATGATTAAATAATTTTTAAATTTTTTAAATTTTTTTCTGTAATAGTTGGTGTGAATTACACCAACA
Source organism: Tetrao urogallus (assembly GCF_951394365.1). Classification (NCBI taxonomy): domain Eukaryota; kingdom Metazoa; phylum Chordata; class Aves; order Galliformes; family Phasianidae; genus Tetrao; species Tetrao urogallus. The sequence goes on along the minus strand of NC_136826.1, from coordinate 14,435,418 downwards.
ACAGAGCTTGTAATCCAACTATCTCATGATGTATAAGGTCACTCATCATTGAGAGTTTTAACATGATACCTCTGAAATACAATTAAGTATGGTTCAGTGATTTACTAATAACCTAGCTTTACAAGACAGGCAGAGATGTAATGCAGAACTGGTCCACCCTCCCATTTTAATTCTTTTGCCAAAAAAAAAAAACACCAAAACCCACAAAACTTTGAAGTGATATTTTTGAAGATGTATCACCACATTAAAGATCAAGACAGTGGAACTGGAGATTTCTAACGGAAAGAAACTCAATGATTTTGCTCAAACCAGATGAACAATGACAAAGAGAATCTGTTAGGATGGGGACTGTACTGCATAAACCACCTCTAAAACCCACCAGAAAATTCTCTGTATTTTTAACATCTCTAACTGATGTTTCACATGTAATGTAACATTGAAAGACTGGGGGGGAAAAGGAGGGTGAAAAAGGGGGGCAAAAAAACCAGACAGTTGGAGTCCATTTTTCTTTTCAGCAGCAGCTTCAGTGCTCGGGATAAACTCATGGAATCACAGAATCATAAAATGGCCTGGGTTGAAAAGGACCTCAAAGGTCATCTATCTAGTCTCAATCCCTCTGTTATGTGCAGGATCACCAACAACCGGCTCAGAGCCACATCCAGCCTGGCCTTGAATGCCTCCAGGGTTGGGGCATCCACAACCCCTTTGGGCAACCTGTTCCAGTATGTCACCACTCTCCTAATATCCAACCTAAATCACCCCATCTCTGTTTAAAACCATTCCCCCTTGTCTTACCACTATTCACCCTCGTAAACAGCTGTTCCCCTTCCTGTTTATATGCTCCCTTCAAGTACTGGAAGGCCACAACGAGGTCTCCCCAGAGCCTTCTCCAAGCTAACCAATCTCAGTTCCCTCAACCTTTCTTCATAAGACAGGTGCTCTAGCCTTCTCATCACCTTAGTGCCCTCCTCTGGACTCGTTCCAAAAGCTGTAAATACTAGGTGACTTAGGAAGGTGATTCTCATGGTTAGTTCCCTACTTCTTACTATGATATTGGAACTGGGACTTGTCTGCAGCACATCCCAGTGCTCGGATGGTATTTTTTCATAAACCACTTCAAGAAGGAAGAAATGGAAAGCAAGTTCTTACACATTTTGCCCAAGGCCAATGGGGAAATCTATCTGCCAGCGTAGATTAAAACCCAAGAATGACTCTTTCACACCACTGTATTTAGTACAGACTTCTGCTGTCTTCCTGTTGGTACCAAGCTCTCCTGCACACTGAGACAGACAAGTTTGGCTTACCAGTTTTTAGACTTGTACAAAATTCTTGTTCTTTCATTACTATACCCTTCAACATTGCTCTGTCTTTTGCCTTTTCAATAACCCTTCCCAAGCTCCCCTTGGGAAGCTGCACAAAATATTTAGCTACGACTTGGGGAAGAGCATCCAGTCTTCCTTTCACTTCTTCATTGAGAGATCAAGACAGTGGAACTGGAGATTTCTAACGGAAAGAAACTCAATGATTTTGCTCAAACCAGATGAACAATGACAAAGAGAATCTGTTAGGATGGGGACTGTACTGCATAAACCACCTCTAAAACCCACCAGAAAATTCTTCATTGAGAGATGAGAGGGATGGCCACATCTCCCTGAGCTGCTAGACTCACCCAGGCAAAGAGACTCTGTTTGAATTATTGCTTTCTGGAGCGTGTGTTTCTGTAACAACACCGCAGTCACCTTTGCCTGCGTTGTGCAACTGCAGGTGCTGAAAAAGCAGGGAACTTTGGGGGATATTTTTAGTTAACAAAGCCTGTTCCACCTGAAGCTGGCAGCACTGCACTAACCACTGATTGGCAAGCTGTTGGCACGGGTACCCGGCTGACAAAAGAAAGCAGAGCTACATCAACAGCTAGGCGCTACCACAGCTCTAAGAATTAATTAGGTACTGTGCACTGGGACACTCTGTCCATGGCCAAAAAGAGTCCATAGTGGTGTTGGTGGGGAATCTTGTGGGAAGGTCTGTTGTTGATCATTATACATCAGCGAAACATGGTTAACGCGCATCAGCAACTGCATGCTGCACCAGTTAAGGTACAGAGCTACAGTAAGTCAAGTGCTTTATTTGTGTAATTACAAGGAACCGATCCCTGGGGGTCATGTAAGTAATTCAGTGCACTAGCTAAAAATGAGCTTTCTGAGAACATTTACACTGGTAGAATCTGATGGGATGCAGAGTTCTGGAAAATAAATGCCAAAGGGGATGAAAACACAGCTAAAGCTAATTTATTTTTTAAATCAAGTGAATATTCACATTCTTTCCCCTTTTCTCCCCGCCTTGTATTTGCTCAGCTTTAATGAATAGCTTCTTTGCTGCTTCATTTAGTCTCTTCCATTTTGGGGAATATATCTGAAGTTGGGGAATGTTATCTGAGGCTCATCACAATTGACAAGGAGTGAAGAGCAGCACACAAAGCTGCACTGCACTGCGCACAGAAAAAACTTTTGTCCATTACCTGAATGGACAGCTTCTAAAAAAAATAACCTCCGTTATTAATCACCTTGTGTCAAATGATGGAGTGACAAGAGAGAAAATTTACCTCAGCAATAACTCAGCTCTAAAGGTATATACAGAGGAGGAGGAAATTGGGTTGTTGCAGATACAGCAATAACATCATGAAGCAAAATCCAATATTGGAAGTGATAAAAGTTTCCCATTCCAATATTCCTCTGTGACAACTATGAAAGGCTACGCACAAGAACAAGGAAAAAAAGATTAAAGGTAGCATCAGTTAAAAAAAAATAAAAACGCCTTCCTCAAAAGCAAGAAGATCAGAGCTTTTGGGAAACTTGCACAGATACCAATCTCAGTGACACGCGCTTTTAGTCCTCCCCACTTTATGTTGCTAAACGTTCTGCAAAGCTGATTAAGAGAGATCCCAGCCCAAGGGCTGCCTCCCCCCACTGTTGAGCTACCCTTGTTCCCACCGGCCTGGAAAAACACCAGGTAAGTGAGGGCACACAGGGCATTAAGGTGGCAGCGGTGCTGACAAGGCAAGCCAGAAACAAAACGGGTGCAGCAGTGACATGTTTTCTAACAGCAGTGACAGAACTTAATAAGCAAGCTATTCTTAAGTTTTGATTTGAGTTGTATATAATTAGGTAATGTGGGTGTTGAGTGATAAAACCCACAGGAAAAACATAAATTAGAAACAATTTTTTTTTTTTTTTTTTTTTTTTGCATATTTCACACTAAATGGCATGACCTATTTTTTTTTATATATATACTTAAAAAAAAGAAAAAAAAGAAAAAAAATGCTTTTTCTTCTCTTCTTTACTATCAGAAAGAAATACTGGGGACAAGTGATACCACTCTTTCCAAATTTCCTCTTTCAAAGCTGAAGAACCCCTATTTCTGGTTTGAATTCCTTTATTATTGACTTCCAACAGGAGCTACAGGTGAGAGCAACCTCGTCATTTCCAGGTTTTCTGGTGACCACTTCCACAAAACTGGCTACAAACAGTTAAATATCACCTTGTTTCAAATTACAGTAAGAGGGAAAGCTACAAAAACTCCATGGTTATCGAAAGCAAGAGCTTACATTAACTTTCAAGGGAATCCTTCTGAAAGAAATACGGAAGTTGAAAAAATAAAGAGATATTTTTACTCACTCTGAACTTTTAAACATTTGCTCTCATAGCAAAATGGTTCACATTCTATAAACATGAAATGCCTAGGACAACTTCCTATACAGATTTCAAAGATTCATATTTCTTAACCATCATCACTAACAGGATGAACAAGGAGTCAATAAAGCTTTCGTACAAAACACTCATTTCTATCTATCCCAGAAATTTAATTAACTCCTTTTAAAATAAGCTACATTATCTTCATTGAATTTATAAAGTAAAGCACTCCAGTGTGAAAGACAATGTCTCATTCTTATAACTTCACAGTTTTTCATATTGGCTTCTGCTGGCTGCTAATTTGTGAACTACTCTTTTTAGAGCAAGTTATTATCTTTCAGTCACGTAAAATCTATGTAATGGCACACCTTTACCTACAGCACTTGTTATGAGCAAAAGCACAAGGTTATTATTTCCTCAAGAAATCTAGTCCAGTTACTGAGGACAACCAAAGATAGTTGCTGTTATTAAAAATATGAGATCCAATATAGATTTTGGGAAACATAATTTGTCCAAATTCCTGAACATATATCCCATGTAAAAGCACTGACAAACATTATCCAAGTTCTATTTGATTCACATTTTAGCTTCAGCCAAAATATAAATAGGCAAACTGTACAATTGGAAGAGAAGCATGGCTTGGATGGTATTTTTCAGGTGTCATAGCTGGAAAGATTATTGTATCAAAAAAGAAACAAACAAGGAAGAAATGCTCACCTGTATCCAAGGACTTAGGCTTAAGGTGGAAAACTCCAAAAAGGAGGGATCTCTAGAAAGAGATCCTTCCCAAGTGGCAGTCAGCCCTTAAAAGGGGTCTGGGATGGGTGCATCCAGGCCCCATCCCCTCTGGTCACACAAGTGAATTGCCTTCACCCATGCTTCCAGGACTGACCCAGTTCTTGACTCAGGTGATCAATCAGTGGTTCAGGCTGTGACTCAACAATTCCCATACACAAACAAAGCCAAAATCCTACCCTGTGCTCCATTTAGGCTATTACACAACACAAAAACTGAAATTGCAATGCTGAAACATTTTTAAGCCACCATACCTGGTTTTGATTTTTTGTCCCTAAGGAATTTCAGAAATCAAAACTTACAGTTTTTCTTCTGAACTCAGCAATCTCTCTCTCTCAGGATTTCTATCCCAAGCCCTATTACCCTTGTGGAGGAGCAACCCTAGTTCATAGATACTGGTATATAGCACCTTGTACAGCGGATTCTTGATGCTGGTTGCAGAATATCTTTCTGAGCTGTCATCCATTTGAATTTATAATAGCAGTGATTATTAAGAATTAGAAAATAAGACCACCAGCAGCAAGACCTTAGGAGGGATGCTACACTTTTAAATGAAAGCTGATTAGACTCTGCTGCTCCTTCCTAACAGTGAGCTGTAATACTTCTTGATTCCATCTGCTTCCCTGCTTGGCCTTTTATAGGGTGAGAAAGCCCATTGTTTTTATGACCTGGAGAGCAAAGTAGCAGTGTTTTCCATGACACCGAACCTATGATGAGCTCAAAAACTGGAGTCTTTGAGAATAACCTGCAAAATTGTTTTTCCTTTTCTTTCACTGCCTTTATACTTAACATGAAATTGCAGCTGTCTCGGAAGGAGGAGACCCTTTAAACTCAGTTGGGATGCTGCTGCGTGCAGACATTGGGCTCAGACTGCTGCTATATCCAGACAGCCTTTGTGACCTTTGCTGCTCTGCTGCAAGATGCTGCACGCTGATGGGAGGATGCTGTAAGTAAAAGCCAGGAGCAGTAGGAAATGGACTGCTAGAGTGTCTCATTAAGTTCCATTAAAGGATCTAACCACTACCTTTGGATTGACTGTCAGAAGGAAAACATCTGTTTTATCTAATGATTTCTACTGATGCTATTCAGATCCCAGCAACTTTGAAATGTTGCCCCTTATGCACTTACAGCACATTTCCCAATTAAGATTGGAGTGGTTCTTTTTATAGTGAAGTGGGAAATTTGCAGTAACTACTGTAACTCAATTGTAGGGAAGATTTCCAGGGCTTGATTAACTTTTTTTTTTTTATCAGTCCTGGTAAGAAAAAGCACAATTTTAACTCCTACAGCAGTTTACCAGCTGAGCTCTGTCCTGGACATGATTCCTCTCAGTCCCATTCTCATCACTAGGAGGTTGCAAGATGTGTCAGAAACTCAATGTACAGAAATGGAGCCACTTGTGATAGTCATCAGGGAAAAAAAGGACAGATTCCCAGAATTACAAAGAGGCCAACCTGGGAGGGTGAGTGTATTGTTTGATATGCAGGAAGCTGCTTCCCACAGAAAAACACTTTCGAGGAGGCTGTGACTTAGCCCTTATCACTTCTCGACATAAAAAGAAAATGCTTTTACCAGCTAATGGTACAGAAAAGTGCACGAGTGGTTACTGTAACCACAACAACACATTCAGAAGCAGTGAGACAGAAAATGAAATGCCCGATAAGCATATGTTGTTTTTAATAAAGAATGGCTTTGTGCTAGGTGGACCACACCATCTCCAGGGTTACGCTGCAAAAGCAGAACAAGGGAGGACCCAGTGCCTCCAGGAAGCCCTGCTGTGTCCCAGCTGCACACCAAACACGCACAGCCCCGGTCTTCAAATCCTGTGCCCATCTCAAGCTGCAAAACGGGGCTGAAAACCTGTCTCTCCCTGCTGTCCTTGTGTAAATCGTTCGGTTCTCCCAGGCACAGCAAGAGTGCTTAATGTACTCTCTGGGTATTTAGGAATAACATCATTTGGTCAGAACAGAGATTTGGTAAGGCATTTTTGTTGTGACCTCGCGTTAACTGTTCATTTATTACGCTGTGAGATTGGCTGCGTGTTATCAATATTCAGAGGTCTGAATGCACCAAGTGCAGACGTACTGTGGACTGACAGTAATTTATTTTGTGCAACGGATGAGATGAGATTGGAGGACAAGCACTGCTTGTCCAGGTGGCTTTCTGACACAAGCACAATGAATCAGCCATCAGCATTTCAAACTCGTTCCTGTGAAAGTGAGGGGGGATGGCCCTCACCAACCCTCTCCTCCTACTGCTCCCACCACCAGAAAGCAACATTTAAATGAAGTGGATTTCAAGTGCTGTTTCCTTTACCCTGTAAATAGGGTGCCTAAAACCAACAGTGGTTTTACCCTGCAGTGGAAACAAACAGAAAAATCACAGTTCTTCCTACAGCAAAACGTTGGTAGACTCTGCTCATGGCTCCCTTCCTATGATACCCTGCGTGAGCATGGTGTCATGCAGACCTGGCGACCCTGAGGTTGTCTGATCATGGGCTAAGATCTCCCCCGATCTGTTTTTCATTTTGTCTGCCTTGAACAGGTGCACAAGGCTACTTAACAGGGGCAAGCTACAAGTGGGAGGCAACGCAGAAAGTCATAATGGTTGGACTAGATGATCTTTTTTAGTGATCCTTTTTTAGTGGTCTTTTACAACCTCAATGATTCTATGATTCTATAATCAAGCAAGCAAGACACTGGATGGACCTGATTCAACAACAACACTCCAGTAGAGCCACAAAGATGCTCCTCGTTTTTGTTCAACCACCACCAAACCCCTTACACAGTTCCCTGCAGTGTAATTTGTTCTTTCTTGGGAATGGTTCTAAGAAACAAAAAGCTCAGCTAAAAGTTCATGTGGGAATGGGAATCCAGCTCCAGAGCAATCATTACTACAGCACCAGTGAGCCTAAGAAGCAGCAGATTACAAACAGCAACAAATAAGAGTGAGGTAATTTACAGAGAAAAGACTATGTTGCCTCATCTAAATGAGCAAATCATCATTATTAAATTACCATCTTCTCTACATAGTGCTGAGCTGATTGAAACCCAGCAAAATATCCACCGAATGTTGCGTTATAGTAAAGGCTGGATTTCTCTGAGCACTCATATCCAGTTGAGAAATGCAAACTCAGTATTTTTGCTTCACCTGGTCACTCAGATCTCACTTCTGAGAAGGCACAAAAGCAACATCTGCTTTCATAAAATTTAATCTCCGATAAGGTGTTGCAGGTTCCACACCATTTCCTGAAAGGGAGATAAGGAGAGAGTTTGCACCTCACATCCTGAGCAACAGTGACTCAGAAAATCCAACTCTGGGTACAGAAAGCACAGATCCAGGAAAATTCATCACTTGATAGAGAAAAGTCGTTCTAGTAGAGAGATGAAAACTTTAAAGTCCCACAAAAACAAAGAACAAGATGTACTTTAAAATGTGCATTGAATCTCAAGCTACATCTTTGTCTTCCTTGATTTAAGGGCTAGACTCCTGCAGCTCAATAGGTCAGAGCAGAGGTTAGACAAAAGCACTCTGGTCTCTGAAAGCAGCTTCTACAAGCTGCTGGATCATCGTTCATGTGGTCGTGCCAAGGACTCAACCCATTGGAGGGATGTCACTCACACTGGCAAGGACATAGACCCACAGAAGAGTTAGTCTTGCTGGCACCCAAAGTGCAGCAAAGTGTGGAGGTCACTGGGACTTGCAGGAGACAACCTACATGTCCAACTGCTCCCATAGAGACAAGCCCTGGACTGGATTTGCTTTTTTTGCTTACTCACATCACCTCTTCCCCATGGTGGGACGAGACAGACTGGGTGTACAGAGCTCTGGAAACCAGGCTGCAGGCAGTGCGAAGGCTTGAAGACACAGGACTTGCCCTCCCTGAAAGATTTAGCTGCAGGGAACCAGCTCTTGGCTACCCAACATTGCAAGTTGTCTTTACAATCCCCTTCTTGTTGCCCCTCCCACTTGGTAAGAAATAACAGCAATTTTTCTGCAGATTTTAAAACTTAAGTCATCTGAAACTATAAAATTTGAGACAAAAATTACTGAAAAAGTCCAAATCCTCTGCTACCACAGACTAACTCTTTGTAAAACACTTATAAATAGAACCTTACCATCAAGTTTGATGGTACTGAAGGGAAAGCTTGATCACGTCACTAATGTAGGTTGGAGGCTAACTGTGCTAACCTTCTATGCTTGTATTTCACACACTTTGACAATCTTAAATGTTTTCCACTGCTGCTGGTACTCTTCTCCTTGGTGTTAAGCTCCATGCAAAAAAGTTTGGAAACTTTCAACAAGTGCATCCAAGTCATCATCAAGTGGAGAAGCTGAACTGTCAATTTCCCTACATAAAGCCACCTTCAAAATATCTCCCTTTGCATCTAACAGTCAAACTGGAAACTTTAGGAGACACTTCTGTTTAACTTGGTAGGAAAAAAAAAAGTCAGCGGGGTTTTGCAAATTAATAAGCAGTTTTGCAGGGATGTGGTCTGGCATCCCCAGTTTTCCCATTGCATGGAGGTGCTGCAGTCCAGTGCAGTGCCCTCAGCCTGTCTGCTGTGAGAGTGGAGCAAAATGGGCAACAAAACCTCACTGGGAGTTCAAACAGATCCTCTTTGGCTCTCCCACTGAGCTGCAAAGAACTGTGCAAACATCTCTTTTGGGTAATTCTGCCACTGAACTCAAATCATAGCGGTTTTATATTGAAATGAAGAGCTCTCTCTTTCACAGTGAACAACTCATTTTCAAGTAAACAACTGAATTAATCACAAAAAAATCAGATAGGAGATTTGCAGATAACTTAGATGGGAGAAAACTGTGCGACAGTCCTGTTGCTGCAGTTTGAGATTAAAAATTGCTTTGGATTTCTTGAACAAAAGTGCCAACCCTGGGGAGAATCATACACACACACACAGAAAAAGAATCTGCATATTCTGGAGAAAATATATTTCCTCAGGGGAAAATTACTGAACATCTGAAACCCCTGAAGAAAGCAGACAGGAAACCTGGTCCTATTTAGTTCTCATTACTGATGTCTGCGTTCACCTGGCATGCCCATGCAGACTCTCTGCATCAGACTTCCAGGACACAAACTTTCCCCACCACTCATTAATTCCCCCGACACTTCTTTTCCTGTTTAATACGTTATGTGAAGAAAAGCCCTCTTTGCCCAGTGATAGTTGGTTAAGAATAATCCAGTCTCAGAGGTGATGGATAGCTGCATGATCTTTAATATACTTGTCCTATGTCGTATTTTATATTATTCTGCTTGCTTTCTTTCCCTATACTGTCTGCTATGTCTATTCCTCCTCTCTCCCCCCTGCCTTTCCCTTTTGGCAATTCTCTGCTCTGTTTCCAGCCTTACTTTTATCTGCGGATTTTTCCATGGCTCATTTTTTGGCCCCTTAAAGAAAATACAAAACCTAATGATGCACAGTGCCCGGTCAGACTTCTGACTTTTAAAGCTGATACACCTTTGCTAGCAAGTAGCACAATTTTGCCCATTTTCCAATATTTTCTCTAACAAGCTGGCTTTTGAATAATGATACCGTTTCCTTTTCACGATCACATTGCTAGGCAGTTCATCCAAAAGCTTTGCAAAGGCAATCTGAGCACATCCTTTTGCCTGGGAGGAGAGGACTGTCATTTCCCAGAGGGCAAACATGCACTGATGCTGATTTAAACAGAGCTCTGGAAACAGTGTGCTCTGCTGAGAATGGCTGAGGATCGTTAGGGCTTACACTGCACAGAATTTCTAGCTAAGGTAATTTTAAATTACCACAAATATATAGATTTCAGCTGAGTAACTGTGAATACATAGCTGCCACCCTGAGTCCACACTGAAAGCGGTTTTCTTTTGTAATATTTTGTGTAGAGTGTTTGGAAAAACTCTTCCGTGCCAGGGTGTCCTCTGAAGCAAGTGAGAGGAGAACAAGGGTTGAAAACCACTCCTTTTCTTCCAATATGTGAAGTGTATTCTGTTGTCTTTATATACAGACCCTCGACAGGGGCTCTGGCACACTTTGAGCCTAGAATGGAGACTCCTAGAACAGGAGGGAGGGGGCAATAGGAAGGAAATCCACCTTCCCTGTCGGGGGAAAAAAAAAGAACAAAACAAAACCAGAAGAAAAAGGTAAGAAATCAATGTAATAAAAGACCAATAAAAGTAGACTAGAACAAATTAAGTACCTTCCTTGGTACCAGCATGGCAAAGAAACCGGCCTGGGGGTGGGAGCTCCTGCTTTGCTCCCCTCTGAGAAAGGAGAGGAGTGGGGCAGGATGTAGGGACATCCACAGCACACAGCAGGGATCTGCCTGGCTCCTGGAGAAGCTGCTAGACAAAAGGCAGCGGGAGCCCAGCCATCTGCAGAGCCCTCCTGGAGTCCCACCAAAGCCAGCGGGAGGAGATCCAGCGCACCCCCAGGGTTGCTGCTATGGTATTTTAGCTCCTTCCCCCAGTCTTAACAAGCCCTGGAAAACTTCACACAGTTTCTTCTCTAAACTGGCTGTAGGCTTTCTCCCAAGTTAATGAGAAACAATTTCTGTGCTACTCATCCAGAAAAGAGCCCTTCTTCAAAGCCCTCTTCCAGGTGCCATGTGCAAGCAGGAGCAGATCTAGGTTCCCTCTTTAGATCTCACTTGTCTGCATCCAAGGACTGCTCCTGGGAGCTGTTTCAAAGGCTGAAGTGTCAGCATCAGAAAGAAGAGAGGTGTGTGGGTGTGAAGTTACTAAATGCAAAACTGTCACTCTCCTTTCATTTACAAACCTGAATATGCATGCATGCAAAAATGTAGGGCTTACATTAAACTTTTTACTCTAGGAGCAGAAAAAATGAAGGAAAAGAAGACTAGACGATAAGATGAGGCTATGCAGGTTGGAATTCTCTCTCAGCTAATCTTTCTTTTTCATCAGTAATTATTTCTGTTAATAAACACCGTCCTACCTTGCATTAGAACTGTCTTATCACTCCAGGGAAGAGCACCACCACGGACACACATTATTGTGTTGCTGTCTGGTGTCTGGTCAGTGACAGCAACCAATAGCAGATGGATTTCTTTTCAGTCTCTAACTCAGCCAAAAGCTGTGCAGAGAATTGCCCATGCCCAATGTAGGATAGCCCCAGCTTAGAGTCGGTGCTAAACAAATTGTGTTTGTGCACTGTGAAGAATCACATTATTGCACCAGGTCAGCAAAGAAGCCCTTGCTGCAACCAACAGACCAATGGTATCAGCCAGACCCCCTGAAAGACCAAATCTACATGGAGTAAAAGGTCCCTTTTGCTTTTCTGCAACTTATTACATTATGAAAGGATTCGTCAGATGAGATTTTCAGTATAATACAATCAGCTACATGTGGGGAGTGGAAATTAATGAGAATGTCTTTCCTTTGCAAAGAAATACGGATTGATCTGCTAGGTTTAAAGGAAGAGCTAAGAATTTTAAAATGCAAACACATCCACATATAAATACACACTTTTCTGGTTTCCAATCCTGGAAACAGAAATGCAGAGGGTCAGTGCTGTCCTATTGGCTCTCTGCTTGTAGGACCAGAGCAAAGCTACAAAGGTAAAGCACACAGATCGACAAAGGCATTATTGTGTGATGAAAATCCCTGCCTGTCTTGTAGCAAACCTTTACTTGTAACTAGTGTCCATCCATCACAGTAATGGTGAATACTAGTAAAATCTTCCTACAATTTTTGATTATAGGCATTGCCTAACCCTGATTTTCTTACTCATTACAAGCAACAGTACAGATAAGTAGAGCTCTGGCATGACATACAGTCAAATGAGTGAACAACTTCCGAATGTATCAACTACTTGGATGCAGATTGCTTATTAAATACTGCTGAACAGTAGGTAGCATAGCCAAGAACACAGATTTACTGCACTCTTGGACAAACTCAGTATTTCAGTGGGACTTCCTTGACTCTTTCTCTTTTCCTTATGGGACCTGTAACACCATGGCTGCACTACAGACACCACTTCTGGTCACAATCTCACCAGCACACATGTACCAAAGATAACCAAAAGCACTGATAACTCCAGGGTGAATAATCTATGGCAGGGACTCAAAAACTGACAGTTTCACAAGCAGCCGCTTGAATAAAGCCTGTATTCCAGGGCTGGGCTGAGCAGTTCCACTCCTCACATCTAATAATGCCTATGCATTAAGAGAGATTTCCCAACCCAAGGGCATTCTTGCTTCCCCAGTGTCTTCCCTTGACTTGTATGAGAGTTGAGCCTTTCTTTCATTAGGGCCGTGTTAAGGTCAGCTCTCTCTTTCTTCCCCAGCTGCCCTTTTTCATAAAACTTGCAGGAATGCAACATCTCTGAAAACTGCATCCAGTCTGCTGTATTTTGTCAGAGTTGGCTAATGGATTTTAAAGTTATAATGAGCAGAGTGGGATATATCATCAGACGGCCAAGCAGGCACACAAACACATCATGTACACTTGAGGAAACAAGGTCATCTTGTTTTGATGTGCGACTCCGTGAGGAATTTTGTAAGGAAGCAAACTTGATCAAATTCCCCCGAACACCTTAATTGCTTTTTGGCAGTCTGATGTTATGTTGCAGTAGTTATACCAGCTTTCAGGAAAAAGAAACAGGAAATAAGAAATAAAGAAAATATAAAATGAATAGCAGATATGAAAGATTTTACCTGGTTGTTACATGCGCTTACAAAAAACACCACTTCTGACTCAACACAGCTTCTCCATCCTCTGTAATTTCCTTCTATCCTAATAACTAAATGCATGCATTCTCCAAGGCTCTACAAAATACATATCAGTGTTGTAATACAGTAAAATATCGTAACGCATCATCTGTTTATAACACAATTAATTACAACAGAAACATTTTACTCTCCAGATAGCATCTCAGAGATTTCTCTAACAAAGCACTTCACAGGAAAACAGCCTTATTTAAGGGGAGAAATGAACTTCGCCTCCCATCAGATGTCCTTGAGGTCCCCACCAACAAAATGAGACCAATGGCTTCTGAAATGTAAATATCCAGTATTTGCTGCCAATAATAATTCCTGGAATTATTATACTGAATTTGAGTGAGACACCCCCAAACCAAGTAAACACAGTTTTAAAAAGGCACAAAACAAAAACATCAGCGTGAAAGCCCAACCTCAATGGTGTTAGCAAAGGCTTTGACAATGATGGGGCATAGCTTGGCCAAGCACTAGCACTTCTTCCTTTTACATACTGTGGTTTCAGCAATTCACGTTCCAAGATTCAATATGCAAAAGTCATGAAAGCATTACTACTGCTCTTATGCTTTCCCCAGGATACAACCCAACCAAACAGGAAGAGTTTGGTTCAGCTATTTTTGCTTGGGTGCTCCCTCCAGAAGACCCATGTGGGCTTATGTTCATGGCCCACAGACATTTGGGGCTTGTTCTGGCTTAGCACAGAGAAGATTGTCTGGCTGTAGTATTTCGTTCCCAATTTAATGCCAGGTCTTTCTGCACCTCCTTTTCTTCTAATGATGTCTGGGCTGTTGAGAAATCAGATTTTGATGCAAGCCAATTTCTAAGCATTTGCACACAATGCATAGTGTATACCTATATATAACTACTTCATTAGGTTGGAGGCTGAAAACACTAAAAGTTTCCTTCACTGTGAGAGGAAGCCAGGCCAGCAGGACTCACTGTGATCCTCTGATCACTGTGTTTGGCCATGGTCTTGGTCGAGTCCCACCTCACTCACCCCTGCAACAATGATTTTCAGCGAGCTGCTGTGAGTTCCAGCAGCCTGGCTCACACCTCTATGAGTAGCTGCAGCCTCCCACCATCACCTGGTGTGGCACCCAGTGCAGCAAAGAAGGGAGGAAGCTCGGTGAGAGTGGCCAAACACTTCACAGGGGATAGGTGGTCACTCATTCTTGAGAGCAGGCACGCAGTGTCCAAATTGATGATGGGTATCAAATTGATGATGGGTATCAATCACATTGAGAAATGGAATGAGCTCTTCTGAGCTGAACTGCTCCTTGGTACAGAGCTCTTTGTATTGGGCTTGCTGTAATACAGTGTCACACAAAACCATATACTGATAAAATACTTCCTAAGTGACAGAGTGACAAGAATAAGGATGAATGTTGATGTGACTTGTTAGGAGAGCAAGCATGGCATGCACAGAGAGGTGGATATGACTATTTGCAGTGTGCCAATCCATATGCTCCCTTGGTCCCAGTCTGCTGTTTGCACCTCCCAGTGCAACCTTTCCTGTACCAGCAGCATGCTCTGTAGCAGGGACGAAGGACAATGCTCTAATTAGGGGCCTTACCAGAGCAGATAGTACTGGAAATAGACTACAGTGACTGCTGTGTCTGACCATCACTATGTTAACTGCAAGCCTCTATCATTTATTACATGACCATAAAAACAAACCATCAGTAGGACATGGCAGACAATATTATAGCCTTGGAATGAGGTTGATGGATTCTGGATGTTGGAGTGAATGATCCCTGTAAATGTAAATCAAAAAACATTGGGTTTTCTATGCAGAAATACATTTTTTTACTCTTAAAATCCCAATTAACTCAACAAATAGAGCCTGATCATAAGACCACCTTTCTCATAAGAATATCTACTGAACTAGCATGCCATGTGCATATAACTCTTCAAGCAGAGTGCTCCACATCTAACTAGCTGTAGCACAGAATTGTTCTCATTTAGTCTTTCAGAGATTATGTAACTAGCCTTATGGGCACAACTGACTCCTTCTAAGTCTTACAGACCAATGTGAGCAACAGACTAGTATCTCCCTATCAAAGTGTCAAGGAAGAGTTGAAAACGAGTCAGTAAAACAAAAAAGTATTGAATTGAAATTAAATTCATGCTTTGAAGTTAAAGCACAAAGCTAGTTTGTGACGATTTCTATCTAAAAAAAGGAAAAGATAAGAGTAAACTGTCTTAAGTCTAGGTTGAGCCTGAGCCAAAAGTTTGTCATTTGGAGAAACTGGGACTTGGAGAAAAGTCCTGAGTTCTGGCACATCTCTGTATCTATAGTTTATTGGTCAGTGATTTTTTTTTCCACCCCAAACTCTCAGCTGTAGTTTTATTCCAGTTCCAGTGTACCACTACACAGAGCTTCATAACCCAGATTAAAGATTTCAGTGTTGTCCATCCATTTATTCTCTCTATATGGGTTTATTCCTACCTTTTGTATGGCAGATATGTTCCTTACCATTATGCTAAGAATTGAAATGTTTGTAGCATCAGGTTGGTTTTGATGTGAAATTATTACTTCAGAAGTCTTTTTCAAGGAAATAAATTTTATCAGGCTTTCAGAACCTTAAAGATTACAGAGAAATGAAAATTTCCATAGCTTTGTCAGCATATTTTTTTAAGAAGGTGGAAGGAAAATACATTTATGTGTTTCTGAAGCAGTCAGCACAAACCTTCCAAACTCACCACTCCTAAAAGCTGTTTGGGATATCTGCATATCCCCCACATTTACTGCAGTCCTACAGAAATGGAAATGATTATACCTTCAGTTTGAAGTGCTTAGAATTGAGTTTGAAAACGACACATCCTATAAAACCTCACAGGACTTTCTAGTAACAGAACTTCAAAAATGCCAAAATAGTCAAAGGACCAAAACCTTCTCCTCATCACATATGTGGCATTGCTGCAGGTGATACAGCGATATGGGCATAGGAAACGTACAACCCAAGGCACAAGGACTGAGGCATAGAAGACTTTCAGTTCCAGGTTGTTCAACATTTCTTTTGAGAAAGAGTAGAGATGCTCAGATTTGTACCAAGCAGTCTACAGGGAGCTCAGTCCAATGCCAACTTAATTTTACCAACACTGCATGACTCAGGAAAACAAAAAAGAAAAAAAAGGACAGATTGGATAACTGTTGTATCAAAAAGTAAAGGCCATCACTACAACAATTATCCACATTAACTGCAATTGTTTCATATGAGAATCAACTGCTGTTTAAAGACTGTCAGTGCCAGAGGGAAACAAAACAGCTCCACAAAGGAAAGCTTGGTATTAAATGAGAGGGAAAAAAGTCACTTATCTTCTTTTACTGTCATTCCTGCGATAATAAAATGATAATGAAGGCCTGAAAGTGTAGAAGGTTTGCCATTGGTTAGTAAATGAACCTTCCTCAGATGACTCACAGATGAGATAGGGTGATTGCACCTACCTCCTTGGTTAATGGCACAAAAAGAGGTTGTTTTTGTTGTACGGCTAGTCCCAAGCCATGTGCAGGCCAAGACTACCCTTTTCTCAGCCAAAATGTTCAAAATCTTTAGGGATTCAGCATGGAAAAATTACTGTATTGCCTCTAAATGTAACACTGCCTGGGCTGTGACAGAGAGGTTGCAACAACACGTCTATTTTGTGGAACCAAAACAGTGCTATTCAGGAAGATATCAGTGCAATAACTATTGGCTGATGAACAAGGATGCCTTTTCCCTGCCACTGCTGCTGGACATAATTTTATAAAGAAAAATATTATTTATAATTAAGTTGTAGGAGTTACATGTTGTTTATAAATGCTTGCCTTTCTGGTATTGTTCCTGTAAGCACAATCAAAGGAAATACGAAACAGTGCAACACTTAGAGAGCACAGGTGTTTTTGGCATCTCACTGATTAGAAATGCAAATTTAGGAAACAATTAACTAATGTGCTAGAAATCAACAATTTTCATAAAGCTCACTCTGGTCTTTACTATCACAGCTGCAACAAACTTCCCAAGAAAAACGCCTAAGGAAGTCAATTCAAAATGGCAGTAAATGAAGCAACGCGCCATCTCTCTGTCTAGAATACACATTAGATCTTTGTTTTGCAAAAAGGCAGCTAATGCATAAATTAAAGTCAAGATTTTCCAAAATAGGTGAGTGAAGTTGGCTACGCTTACATGACACCTAAAGGTGGTAACATGAACGTAATCCTCCTTTCTCATCCATGACACTGGGAACACAAAAAGGTGTCAGAACAAAGTATGATGTGCTAACTGGTAGACTTCATCCTGCTGCTATGATAACAGTACAGAAAGAGCCTGCTGCAAGCATTCCCCCACACTTGGAGAAATGGAGATTTTCATACGGTCTACCACAAACAGTTAAGTCCTAAAAGCAAATGTTCGAAAAAAGGAAATCCTTTCAAGAGAGGGATCATTTATCAGCACAACACTTGCTGAACTATTCTGTAGGAAACAATATTTCAATTCTACTGCATGAGTCAAGATGAAGACCTGGGCATCCAGTTCCAGACAAGGCTCCATGCCAAGGGCTCAAGTCTTGTCATGACAGCAAGACACCCTCTGCACATGCAGAGTCTGCCACTCTCCCTAGTCCTGACAGCTGTTCCAGCCCTTGGGATCTGACTAAGCAGAGCAAAAGGGGGCTTATCTTGGTCATAAAGCTTCACTAGCCTCCCACATGTTTTTAAAACACAAATCCCATACTGCAGATCAGTGTCTGTCCTGTCCAGATCCTGCAAATTCTGCTCAAACAGATTGTTTCTTTCTCTAGAGTAGCAGGCAGACAATGAATCTTCTTGCTTGAGTAAGGATTACTTAAATGAGAAAAAGGGTGCAATATCAAGCCCATTAGACTTAGTTCATCAGGTGAAAGGAAAAGATCTGCACCTCAAAATGTTTCTACTCCATTTATTAGATTTTCTTTGGCTTTTTGTTCTGTTTCAGATCATTCACTTATTTACCCTGAGCTTACTGTGCCTTCTGTCAGTGTCAATATGGCTCAGCTGGCAGCAGATGCTCCTCTAGATTTGAGCACACTGGTATGAAATAATGAGAATGCAATGAGAATTGATGTGAACCTTTGTCTAAAATCTGAAAGGAAGCCTTAATATGTATGAAATTCTGCTTCTGATCTGTTTTCTAGCTCCATGATATAGTAGGTCTCACGACTGCCCATACTGGAAGGGTAAGCAACAGCCCACTCTTTTCAGTTTGCTGAAACACTGTGTCCTGGAGTTGTCATTTGAGGAAAATATCCCCTTCAAACGCTGAGGTTTGCCCATTCCCAGTTTACTCAAATGCCAGGTCCCACTAAGACCTGGGTTCAAGAGGAACACTCCTGTATCATAACAGCATTTTTTAGAAACATCTGAAAATGTTAATGCTCTGGGGATGAGGATGATGGGTCTTGACTGACTCTCATTAATGGGTATTCAGTGTCACCCATCAGGAAAGGGGAAGACTGCCTTACAGAGAGGACGGCCTCTTCCACTGTGATTCCAAAAGTAGCTTTCCATGATTTTTCAGATACCTCCTGGGGCTTTGAATAAACAGAACTGTACTTTAACAATTATTGTGTCTGTTTTGCCTGGCTCCCAGAGGATTTCATTTTAGAAGAGCTGTACAATTCAACATTCACTGCTGTTTGGGCAAAATTACAGAAATGAAAAACAATGTGATAGTACCTGTAGCATCCACAGAATGTAAAATATGAAAGGTCTTATTTGTTCAATTATTTAAACCATCCAATCTGCTAGTAAAAGCTATTGTATTGGCATTATATCCAAAGGCTCCCTAATCCGTTCTAAATTTCAGATTCCTTTGTTAATCCTTGATTGCCTGATGAAAGCAGCTCAGTATGGAAATGCACGTTTCTTGACTCAATTTTTATTGAATAGATTTGTCTTCTTTCCCAGATCCCTTTTAGCTTTTCCATCCAGGAATTCAGCTGGCTTGCCTGCAATAATTACTTTATACTTTAAAAAGTTGGTCTCGGAAAAGAACTTCAAGGACATTCTAAATATGACAACTTCTCTATTTCATTTGACCCTTCCAACTTCTGTATCACACACCACATGTATCCTGCTTCCTAGGTCTCACACAGGTTTCTTTGGTTTTGGTACTGAGATGCTTTACCAGGAGCATGGCGTTCAGGTTCTATGCAACCACAGTGACAGTTTCCCTTGGAAACACCTTTAGAATGACAGAATCATAGAATCATTCAAGTTGGAAAGGACTCTTAAAGGTCACCTAGTCCAACTCCCTTGCAACAAACAAGGACACCCCACAGCTCGATCAGGTTGCTCAGAGCCTGATCCAGCCATAGTTGTGCTGTAGCTCCCAAAAGCACTTTGGGGATTATGACTCCTTTTTCTTGCCCATTGACTCCCCATCAGTTTTGCTCAGCAGTCATTTCAAAAGATGTGTTTTGACTGACAACACTGCAAATGCAATTTGAACTTCAGGAGTCAAGCTGGATTCTCAGTTTTCACACCTCATCACTTGCAATAAGAGTTCTGCCAGGAGAAGGATGCTTTCAATGGGTTTGCAAGGATGCAAATGGGCAGAATGCAGTCAACATTTCTCTCGAGGCTGCCAAGTAGGAGCAGAACTGAATTCACTCCCTCTTAGCACTGTTGCCATTGCAGGGCTACGTGAAGAGAAAAAGGCACAAAAAAGCTTAATAAAGTCACTCTGAATGCCCCCGCACAATAGATCTGTTGGTTTTGATGGAGCGTCGTTTAGAGAATCAAACCACCCTTTGCTTACTGTTGGCACACAGCTCCTAAATTTTGTTTGCCAAACAGCCTGTCTGTTGGATAATTGTAGATGCATTTGGGAGAGCACAGGAAAAAGGGAATTATGGGAATTATATTTCAAGATTTTCCCAGTCTCAACTGAGCTATGGTTCCGGACATTCCTAAGCTAAACTTGACATCACTGTATTTTTTAGTGGTTTTCTTTCAGGAATTTGTCTGATTTTTGAGTATACAAACATGACAGCGTCCCATTGCCATGAGTATGACAACACACAGAAAAAGACTTTCTGTAGATAGAATAAATGTCATCCTGGGTTAGTTTCGGTGGAAGTTCTGAGTTTGTTTTCCAGTAGGTGCCCTGAAATGTTGTTCCTGTTGGTTTTGTAGAATCACAGAATTGAGTTGGAAGGAACACTTAAAGGCCATCTGGTCCAACTCCCTGCACTGAACAGGGGCATTCACTGCTCCATCAGGTGCTCAGAGCCCTGTCCAACCTGAGCTCAGATGTCTTCAGGGACGGGGCACCCACCCCCTCTCTATGCAACCTGTTCCAGTGCCTCACCATTCTTACTGCAAAAAACTTCTTCCTTATGTCCAATCTAATCTCTCCTCTTATAGTTTGAAACCATTTCCCCTTGTTTTGGGAGTCCTTGGAGCCTGTCTCTATAGCTCCTGCATAGCTCAGATGCCCGCCTTGCAGCTAGGTGAGCATCTCCTCGGCCTGGAGCTGGCATAATGAGGCAGAAGAGCTGCTGAGTCACCGTGACAAGAGCTGCTCATTAACTCAACCTGCAGCACGAGAGGGAGGGGAAGCCCTTCTGGGCAGGAGATGGGAAGGCAGACAGCTTTCTAGAAGGAAAGTCAAGCGTAGGAGAGAAGCTGAGCTCGGATAGTGGTATTTTTTTTTTTTAATTAAGCCATGTTCTAAGAAAGCAGGAAAACTTGAAAATCTATCTAACTCCTGATTTTGAGGATTTTTTGTATGTCAGGGGAAAAAAAAAATCAGCAATTCAAAGCCCCAAATAAATACTAATATAGATATTTTCCCAGCAGACTGCAAAAGAGCTGAGCCCTCGCAGGGAGCGGGCACATGTCATCCTACGGGCGCCTACACCACCAGCACAGGCTGGTCACAATGTGCAAATTCAGGGGAGAAAAGCTACACTTTACTCATTGGCTCCTCTGAATCACAGCAATGCAATCCATCCTTTGGTGATTTGAATGTGTGCTCTGAACTGAACGCGCCAAGAACCTGGTAGTGCTCTTGTTCTCGCACTTTGCAACTTGAGCTGTCTGCTCGAAGCCCTTATCTGCTTACAGGGCTCTCCTGCCAAACACGCTCTGCAATGTGGCAGTGAGGAGTTGTGTGCAGCCTCAAGTCCTGGTGCTTGGCATTCCTCATATGCTGGCACAGGGCCGGGCCGAGCTGCTGAGATCTGGCAGTGTGCAACCCAGCTGACAAACACCCCAGCTCATGGCAAGTTCCATGTTCTGCCAAGGCTGTAGGAAACCACTGCACTGGCATCTAACTGCAGGTCTGTAAGGCTCAGACATTACAGGACTGTGCTGCAGCTCAGTCCTGCAGCATCACTTTCTCCTTCCTAAGTTCCTCTTATGAAGCCTCATCTTAGGAGGTGCTGAGCACCCCAGCTCCCACCACCTGCAGCAAAGTCTGGATGCAGCACCTCTATGGGTCTCCAGCTCCTCAGGGATGACCTGTAGAGAAAAGCAGCATAACAACTCGAAGGCTTTCAGCTTGCTGAGTCTCTTAATAACTCTCCCGTGGGAAGGCAGCACTCTCCCTTCACAGCTGGAGACAGCAGGCAGTCTGCCTCCTGAAATCTGGAATCACACAGATTCTGGCAGCAACAAGCACCTGAACAGAACAGCTAGCTACACACAGCCCAGCTCACAGCCAACCCTGGAACCTCACAGTCAGAGTTCCCACCACCAGGGAGCTGGTGATGCTGTAGGGACATCACCGGGTTTCACCTGTCCAGGTACCTCCAGCATCCATCCCTGCACTGCAACACTGCTGTAGGACTGAACTCAAGTGCAGATGGTTTGCATCTGCTGAGCTTAGCTGCTGGCATAAATGAAAGCTGTGTCCATAGCTGAAGGTGTCAGAAAACATTTATCAGCACAGACTGATCCTGCAGTGCCCGGGGAGCTCCTGAGAGCAGCTCCTGTCTGCGCACCGCTCCCACACCTCACCTGCCCCTCACTGCCCTTCACTATGGGGCAGCTGGAGCTGCCAGCACAATGCCCAATTCCTTACTGGGAGGATGCTGCACGTTCCTCACAAGGTGTTGAAGTGAAAAAAAAATGCAGCTGCATCTGAGACCTTATTGCTGAAGAGAATGAACTACGTTAAGGTGTAGTCTGTGCTTGAGCATTCATGGTAAAAAATCATTTATACTGATGTGCAAATTTAGCTAGACGAAGCTTTTGATTCTTTCCCCTATCTCTTGGTTTGCACCATTTCCCTCAGGTGGTAAAGTGCTCTTTGCCAGTAATTCTCTATAAATGCCCCAGCCATTCCCACTAACTGCAGCAGGTCTCCACTGCACTGCTCAGTATTAAAATATGCCCAAATCTCTCTCCTCTCCAACTCACCAAAACCATTTTTTGAACCACTCTGAGAACTTAATCACATTTCACTATTCTGGTTGTAATCAGTGCGCAAGCTTCACACAGTATCTGCTTTCTGTGCCGGTAGTGAACATATGACCATCTATTTAACATAAGAGGACAATGATAGCTGAATGCTGTCGTAGAGTAAATCATATATGACTGTTTGTGGAAAATATGCAGATAGTTACTTTTTCTTGGGCTATTTTTTGAGGTTTGTGGTGGTTTGGGTTATGTTTCAGCCTATGCAGAATTCAAGCAGCACGCTCAGTTCTCTTCACCTCATACCTACGTGCCTTCCCTTTAATGAAACTTCACTCAGCTGCCGCTCTGTATCACCACGAGCTTCTCCCATCAAATCAGAACCACTTTAATGAGAAAGCAATAGCTCCAGGTCAACGTTTCTGACAAACAGAGCCTTAAAATACTTTTCACTCTTTTGTGCAAGATGATGGAAAACACAAGAAATTCACAGGGGTATGAAGCCTGAAAGACTCAAGCTTACATACCTGGTGGTCTTCTGAGAGATAAAAAGAAAAATCAGATAAAATAAAGGCCATCCTAAAACACGAAAGGGCATGATTCATCATGCGGTTACATAAGGTAATGGTGCCATGACACTGTTTAGGTCACCTCACAGCAGTGTGACTCTGGTGTAAGACGGGATAAATCCAGCCCTGCGCTTTCATTTTCAATGGATGCCCAAATACCAAACAGCAGGAAGAGCTCTGGCTTCAATCGCTCCAACCATGTCCCAGCAAGGAAAATCTTGAGGGTGGGTTCAGCCTGGGAGACACAGACACTCAACCCTCCTTGAGTTGGATAAGTAACCAGATAGAGAAAAACGTCACAGATGTGCTATTCTATCAACCAGCCCCACTGCTCCCAGGGGGTGAACAGTCATAGCCAAGGGCTCTTCCCTTCTCTGTACTCCAGAACTTGCAGTGTATCTCTGCTACAAATGTAGATAATTGTACATGTATTTAATATTAATATATTTTCCTTTTTTTTTTTTTTTTTCTTTTTTCTTTTCTTTTTTGCTTAGCTGAGTTGCTGCCTTGTCCCTGAGGAGCTTTTATCATTACATTAAAGATATTATTTTTGCTCTAACTGACAGACACCGCAAACTATCTATAAAGCCAGCTACAGATATCTGCTCTCTGCAGATTCATTATACTTCACTGATCCCCTCATGGAGCAAATTCCCCTCATTTTGGAGTACAGTCACTGGATCAGAAGCAACCATACTGCAGCCTCCTCCGAGGTCAGCTCCCTGAATCACGTCCTGCTGGGGAAAGGGGTGAGGCCAAAGGCAGAGCTCAACAAATTGGCAAAATGCATCCGCAGATATCCTCCATCTGCCAGCAACTGTAGCACATTGTGGCTAGGAAATATTTTCTACGTATGTCAGAGACTTCAAATCAACTAATTTGATTCAGAAATGTTTCAGGCTGAAAGGCACCACTGCACAGACAGCAGCACGGGGCAAGGAACAGGGATGGCGCAGCAGTAGGGTGCTTTTCTAATCATTTCCCAAATGAATCTGTAACCTTTGGCGATGCAATCTGAAGGAAACGGTGCAGACACAAACACAGACGAACCTCTGGGATCACAATAAAAGTGGAGGCATGTGATCATGACGTAGACCAAGATATTCTCTCTCCCTGTTTAACTGTATCATCAACACTCATTACATTTCTCTCTGAAAATGGTGCAACTATCTGTTGTCATTATCTACTATTGCAGTACATTTCTATTTTCCCCCTTGTTCTTGCTTTGAGAGTTTGTCAGTGCATTACGGGCCTTTAGCTGCCAATCAATCCCATGTTGCCATTTTTCTGCTCCTGACAGATCCCGCTCAGGAACACCTCCCTGCAGGGGCTTGGAAAGCCTCGGGATGTGTAGATGGATGTCATTTACTTGAGCTGATCTCTTCCTCGAGCTCCCTGTTGGCATCCCTTGAACAGGTGAGCATTCAGCTGGTATAAATCAGCTGTGCTCTCCTGGGACTTACTTACATCAACCACAAATCCAGTCCAAAATACAGAGCTAATTTCTCATGTATCAGGCTGTCAGGCTGTATCCCTTGCTGAAAGGATGATTATCAGCAAAAGATGAGCTAGAAACACTTAAAAAGTGGTGCTGGAGCTATAATCCTAAAGCTGTTGACATAGCAGGTGAAGCCTATCAGGCTAAAAATTTAAGAACAAATAGAAGAAAATACAGCTGCCCAATAAATAACAAGACTATCGTTACTAAGGGAAAAACAGGGATGTCACTCACTACTTTTACAATAACAATAATGTATTAAGTTCACAGAAATGAAAGGATTCAAAGATGATACTATGCATGGTAACACACGAGACCATATAAAGAACTCTCTTAAATCAGTGCTAACAAAACCAAAAAATGACAACCAAAATGAATCTCCGAGCTCTGCCTGCAGTGCCTAGGTACCTGTCAGACTAAAAGCTGGACTTCCCCGAATTAAGTCATCAGTTCAACAAGGATCCGAACAGTGCTCTCAGACATGTGGTCTGAGTTTGGGGTGGTCCTTTGTGGAGCCAGGAGTTGGACTGAATGATTTTTACGGGTCCCTTCTAACTCAGGATATTCTATGATTCTCAGTCTTACATTCTGTTACAGCCTCCTCACACTGGGGAATACTGGAAGTGACGTTCCCTTTGGCTTCATGTCCCTGCTGTAGCTCTGAATCTGTCTGCATCCCATTTTCTCCAACTTTGCAAAAAATTACTGCACCTTTGCAAAAATAGATCTGACTCTTCCAACACGCACCTTGCAGCGAAAGAACCGATCTACTCCAGCCAGCACGTCTCCTGCACGCAATGATGGAATTTCACTTTATTGCACAAATTGCTCTGTCCTTCCCCAACACATGACTCAAGAGCTCACACTGACAGAGGCAGAGCGGTGCCGGCAGAATCCTGCATGGCTCAGTGCTGTCGGTGAGTGGGCAGCCAGCAGATGCCAATGCCAATGAACACTCACGGTGCAGTTGAAGGTACATGAGCAGTGCAAATGTAAATGGCACTGCTTTACAGGATGGCGCAGGATTAAGGGGGCTTTGCATGATCTGGCTGTGTGGCCACAGCCCTGCAAACAGATCGGTGGATTAGCAACACTGAGCAAACAGCCAGAACAGAAAGAGAAGTGGAGTTTGATGCCGCTCACTGCGGTCTTACTTTCTCCCAAAGCATACCCAGCTCTAATTTGCTTTTGCTCTTGCAGAAAAAATAGGCAAAGTTCACCCTGTGTCCCAGCTGTCAGGATTGCAAAACAAATGGGAGATGTGAGTAAGTTTATTTAATTGTTACCAGTATTAAAGGCATCTTAAGGGAATCATTCTTAACAGAGAATAATTTGTAATAGATAATAAATTACATTTTCCTCTCATTTCTTCCTTGGGAAAAATCTATTAAGACTCTATAATTAAAACTCCTGAACATAATTCAACTATATGTTTTTAATTGAAAAATGTCTGTTTCAGAAAGTCCTTTCTTCTTTTTTTTTCATTTTTTTTTTTCATGAAAACAGCATTCACTCTCTTGAGAAATGCCACAGAAAATTATTAATTGACATTCGTCACCAAAACCTCTAAACGAAACGTTCCTTTACTCACGCAGCATCTTGAAGCCCTAAGATTTTGGCACCCGATCCCATTTCTATTTGAACATCCTAGCCAAACAAAAAAATGACTTTCTCTAATCCCTTTTAATAACAGCAATGGAGATGATACGGGAAGATACAAAGCGTGCTCAGGCAGGCTGTGATTCACCACGCTGTCCTTTTTCCTCCCTACGCCGCACAGATTAGCGCAATCAGTCGGCAGTGACCAAGAGAGAGCTTCCTGTCTGGTTTGGTTTTGCGTCTTCTTAATTTTTTTTTTTATAATTGATTTCACACTTTGGGATCATTAGTTTGCATCCAAGGTGCTGCGGTTTGATTCCATACATTCCTATGTACTCATACTAGAAAAAAAAGAGCAATACACTAAACAAGAACACCACCACTAGACCTAATTCACTGCCAAATTCTGTCTCTGTAGGTTACAACTGGCTTCCTCGAAACAGCAACTTAATTGTTTACTGAGATCTTAAGAGAATTTAAGTGAGAAAAAAATGACAAACATGTACTTACTGATGTGTATAGATATCCTTCGCTGTTCATTGCCAGATACAATTTTGTTTGAACCCCCTGAATCGCCACCACTCGTAAACCCACAGGTATGAGGTTAAACAACGCTGGGAGAGAACGGAGATGGAAAGCAAAATTAATCCTTTACAGTATGCAGATTAGATAGAGCATTAAGCCGTAATTACTAGAACCAAATACAAAAAAATCTATTCATGCATATATTAATTTCCGTGGGCGCCATGGAACAATACTGCTAATATCTTTGTCTTGTATAGCAATTTCTAGCAATAGCTCAGAAATTATCTACAGAGGATAATCAACACATCTCCCCCCTTCACCATGAAGATGGTGGATTGGAGGTGCTGAGAGATGAGCCGACTTACCTGCCTCGTAAGCGCAATACAAGGACTGAGCAGAGTTAAACGTACCTTTATTTTTGCTTAATGATGATAAATGTGGGAAAAAAAAAAAAGAAAGAAAAAAAAGAAAACTCCCAAACAAACAAAAAGTTCCGTAAAACGATCAATACTTTTTTTTTTTTTTTTTTTTTTTTTTTTTCCAAATCCAGGAAACATTTTTTTGACCAAAAAAAAAAAAAGAAATTCAGAAAAGTTAAAACCCCTCATGAGCATCTCAAAGCATTTCCACTCAGAACTCCTTGGATTTTTTTTTATTTTTTATTTTTTCCTGCTTGTTGAAGAAGAAAATGGATTTGGAAAAGAAAAAAAAAAAAGAAATGACAAACACACACTAAACAACTTAAAAATGAACTGAACTGACAGCGTATTCTTTAATCAAACCCAAAATTTGTGTTTTCAAAATGGAGCTTGCATTTTTACTCACATACATGCTAACAGTGACAGTATATATAAGCAGAGAAACTCTCTTCTGGAAAATGAAGACACTGTTTTTTAAATGGCAAATTAACAAAACAAAGCTCTGCCATAGCTTACATTCGTGGCTATGTTAAAACTGAAGACAAGTAAGTGAGATGAATACAGTGCTCTGTGTTTGATATGGAGGATCCAGAATTGAGGGGGAGTTCAGAAAATGTTCAATTTATCATTACCCCAGGTGTCTCCTTCCTGCTGTGTAAGGGCAGAGTTAGGGTGAAGCAACGTGAAATGTTTCTAGCCATCTATTCCATGGCTGTAGAACCCCTGTGTGCTTCAGGCTGAAGTTTGGTATTTATGGGCACTGTCTGAAGCCAATTTAAATCTGAATGATGAATTTGAAATACTCTTACTATTTTCAAAAAGAATGACAACCCATTATAAATACCTTTTTCACCCCGATAACACCCAAGTGGTCATATTTAATTAAAAGAAAATTTGCAGCCTGACAGCATTTAATAGAGATCCTAAATTCTGGGAGTGGGGGTGTCAGGAGCGTATCCATCATGGTTTTATGGTTTTTCATCAGTAGAAGTAGCTC
This sequence comes from Tetrao urogallus, assembly GCF_951394365.1. Taxonomy (NCBI): domain Eukaryota; kingdom Metazoa; phylum Chordata; class Aves; order Galliformes; family Phasianidae; genus Tetrao; species Tetrao urogallus. The sequence continues at coordinate 14,407,218 of NC_136826.1, read as the reverse complement.
AAACCTTCCAAACAGGAAAGTGCACATAGATGCATGTCCTGTGTTGGAGAAGGCATGGCCAAAGGTGATGCTGTGCTCTAGGGATGAAGAACCAGTTTTTGGTGAAATCAGACTCTGCTCAATCAGTCAGACAGCTGTACATCCCTCGTACACATGGACACATGCACCCCTCTCACCAGCCTGCAAGCATAAAACTAATGGAAATAGCTTTCTCATCACTAAAACAAAATCCTCTAATTCTCTGATAGTCTTAGCAAACAAAACATAGACTTTCACTAAGGGAAATGTTCTGTTACAGATTCCTCATTTCTTCTATCGACTGCTTGAATTTTTCTGTGGGAGAAAGTATTCCATCTGACTCAGTGATTCTCCCATAGAGAGCCCACTTCTGCAGCTCAGCCCCCAAAAAGCAGCACCTGATCTCCCTGTGGGCAGGAGAGTGCAACTGAAAGCTCTGTATCCAAGCAGAACCTAGAGATCTCTTTTGAAAGATGCTTTTTTTAACAGTGCATTTCGGAGTGGGGCTTTCAGGTACTTTCAACACAAGGGTACAAAAATGGGCTCTGCTGCAAATAGTGCTGCCCGCAGATGAACTGAGCACAAGTCAAAGCTTAGGACAGTCAGGAAGATGGAGCTCACAGCCACAAGGAACAGAGATTGGTTTTAGTGAGCGATTCCTGGCTGCGCTGTGTTTGGCAAAGTGAGCAGAGACAGGATGCTGGGGAACTCGCTGCGGTGGGTGCTCAGCTGCTCTCCTCCGCAGCTGAACGTGTTTTCCTGCCACAAACGTACAGGCTCTATTTTGAGGAGAGGCAAGCACACTCGGAAGCTGGTGTGTATGTTGGTGGGATTGGCAGCTGACTGTCGGAAGTTGCAAACAGGGCCGTGGGGGAGTGCTGCTGCCTCTGCATCATGGCCACGCTGCACCCTGCTCTGCAAACACCCCATGCCATGGACAACGGGCATGAGATGCTATTGCATTTCTGGTTGACCCCCGAGGCTGGAAAAAACACCATGGAAAAATAGTTTGCTATAACAATCAGTTTGCATTAGCTCAGAACAATGCAGTTATTTGCATCCTCACTTTTCCCCATTATGTTCGCTCTGTGTAAAATAAGGACATAATATCAATCGTAATGAAAAACTTGGAGATGCCCAAGGGAGATATGATCTTTGCTATAGCTGTTGTGTGGTACATGCTGACAGAGAATTAGAGCTGTAAAATAAAGATGCAGCGGCCACAGCTGGATTTATTAATGTATACAGTGCTGTGAGGTCTGCGCCGTCGCTGTCTCAGCCACCTGGCCTTCCATATGCTGTCCACAAGGCATTGTTTCCTATATTTCCTTATTATATAAGTCCTCAAATCTCTGTGTCATGCCAAAATTGGGGAATAAATTCCATCTTGATTTAAAACCTTGCCCTATTTAACACGTTTAATGAGGCAGAATCTGGTTCTCAGCCAGGAAATCCTTTCCATGAGGCACTTCCTCAAATTACACGGACTCCTGGCTTAAAATGAGGTCTGGTGAGCTCTACAGTTCCTCACCCCAATGGCTCACTTCCTGCCTGCACTGTGCTCCAAAACCTGAGCTTTCTTTTAAACTCCTCACAGTCATGGATGCAAACTTGTTTTGGTGAAGGACTGCAGAGATTGCAATAATTGCTCCCAAGTCAGAGCCAAAGGGCATCTTCAGGCAAACTTCCCACCAGCTCTGGGTAGCAAATGATGAAGAAGGCAGATCCAAGGGCCCAGGCTGCTGTCAGGAGCCCAAAAAAGAGGATGCAAGCTCTCCTGATCCCTGCAATGAACAGGGAAAGCAAATGCAGACATTTAATAAGGAGATCAGGTAGGCTACCATTCTAGTTTGCTCTATGAGCCCCAGCATTATGCAATCGCTTTGTTGGCAACAGTTGAATCTGAGGATATTCCCCTTATTAAGGGGAGTTTTAATTATCTCACTGCAATGCAAAGCAAATGGTCTTAGAGCAAATGGTTGGTGGAAGTGGCAAAAGGGACGAGATACAACATCCCTTGGGGTGTAAAGGAGGACAGAAAGAGAGCAGAGAAGGGTTCTTCCTGAACAGGGAAGACCCTGCAGTGCACAGATATGGGGCAAAGGAGAGAGATATCTCCAGAAATTGGAGGAAAGGATTTTAGTGGGCCTGATCCACCCAGTATTCACATGAGCGAGGCTTTGGCGGAAGGCCATTATATAGGCTCTGTTTCTTAACATTGATCTCTTTCTCTTGATAATATCATTAACAAAAATGTTGCTATTAAAGTAAATTCAGTACCACGGGACTTTCAGGTCTATACATTTATCTTACATAAAGGAGGAATATATATGAAACTATTTTTTTTACGACAAAACCCTCCTGTGTTCTGACCACAGATATATCACTATCATTTCTGACCTACTTTCATTAAATTTAAGCACCAACGTCCAGCAACCAGGAGTTTATACGGTTTGCTTTATAATCTGTCAAGTCATGGTAAATGTAAGGACACAGTGGAAACAAAAATATCTTAGAAATAGATGTGTTGACACAAATGTCAAAAGCACAGGTAGACTCAAAATTTATCTTGCTTAGAGCGTCAGAATCCTCATGAGAGGAGTTCCAAGTGAAGCATTTAAATGAAACAATTCCTTCAAAATTAATATGCAGTTTCAGATGTCTTCTCTGGTACATTAAAAGTTTATGGCAGTATCATGCAGTAATGGAGAAAATAAGGTTTTCCTACTTCTTCTGCTTTTTAGTTTTTTGGGGTTTTTTTGGGTAATTAACAGAATTACTCTGAAAACCCGAACCAATCTGCATTGATCTGTCACGATTTTCAATCATTAGATCACTCCCTTGAAGGAAAAGCAACAGTTATGATCCATAAATGCTGCTCTTAGAGGAGATGTCGTGCTTGCATGGACAACTCAGCAACAGGGCAGCATCCAACCAGCACTGCTCTGCTCCAGCCTTTGTGCCATCTTCCCCACTGCCATCAGCACTTCTCCTAAGCACTTTCAGAACAATAACTTAGTTTTAGCTAAATGATACAGGTGTCAGAAACATCTGCATATTTGATGTGAACACACATCAAATCTATATTCTGGTCATCATTTCTTGTTTTCTGTTAACTCTCAAAATTGTTAGATAAATAGAAATCCACAAATCGCTTTTTTTTCTCCACCCGCAGAAACGCTGGTTGAAATATAACGGTGTAATTAAGTTTAGAAAGGGGGTTAAAAAAAAGTAATAATAATAATAATAATAATAATAATAATAGGGAAAGGTGAACTTTGAAATGATGATGAAATCTCATTACATGAGATAACGCAGCTCTGTTTGAATGAGCCCCAGTTTCAGAGTGGAGATAGAGTTATTCTATTTCAGGCGTTCTGAGTAGGCGAGCAAATTTTCCCTGTTGAAAAAAAAAATCTAATAAAATCCAAAGGACAGCAATGAACTTCTCTAGATTACCATGGAGATAACATTTTCTTTGTTTGTCATATGTGTCATCATTACTTTTCTCTAGTTCGTTATCCCTATAAGTGATTTGTATTTGCATCTCTTTCAGACCCAGTAAGTCTGAAGGAGCTCCGTGCTGTGCACACAGTGTTAATGCTGCTGCCACTCAGTCACTGTGGGACAACAATCTCTGATGGACCTACATGGGAAGAATGAGACACCACAATTCACAAACACACCATTTATTCTCGTGCCACTTACTATAACTACTGTCCTCCTCTTTTGTTCCATCAATTGTTCCATCTGCTTGCAACTGCAAGTGGTATCCTTGCCTGCTGTATAGCTTTGTAACTATACCTTTAAGCTGAGGCTCTGTAAAAAAACAATAGTGAGATTAATGTGGGAAATCCTGATGTGCCATTCCAAGCGAGCAGGATGCTAAACACAAATCTCCTGGTTTCTTCTCAATGCTGAGATATGAGAAAAGATCCAAGGCAGAAGCAGGGCAACCAGATTTGCAACACTTTTCGCATAGGGTGAGATCAAATCAATATCTATAAAATCAATTGCCAAAATGATTAAATGCCACTTTCTATTGTAACGAAGGTACAACATTAAAATCTGCTTCCAGCGACTACAAATTCCAACGGCGTGCTGCTTGACCTCAGGAGCTCAGCCCTATCTCATTTAAGATTAGAAGCGAGCTGGCAATGAATGCATTCTGCTTTTTAAAAAGGTGTGATTTCTTAAAAGGAGAGGGAAAAGAGGACTACTAAGATAGCACTGATGGGAGCTGTAGTGACAGCTGAGAGCCTAAATATATAGCAGCAAACATTTACCACAGGAATTGCTGCAGCTCTAATAAACAAACCCCCATTCTGTGCTCCTCCAAAGAGTGCAGAGCATCTGAAGCGATAAACTACTCAATGAACATATGGGGAATGGAGAGGGGAAACCTGAAATCCACCAAAGTGTGGAACTGCAAAATAAATATTACTATCAGGGTTAAGGCAATTATCTCATCAGCTAGGAGAAGATCAAAACAACACATACTTTGGAAAGATTTCTTTTTTCTTTCTTTCTTCCCCCCCCTCCCCCCCCCCCCCCCCCCTTTTCATAACCATCCTCACATTCACATTTCAAAAGTGAAATACCTCAAATGCTTTCAGATCATTCCAGACCAACCTGGCATTTGCTGTCAAGTCTGCCATTTAAAATATCTAGGTAATGCACCAGGAGTAATTGGAAAAAAAAAAAAAGGTCTACTTCCACTGAATCCCAACGACATCTGCATTGTAGTCATTTCACACAAGTCTGCTTGTCAGGAGGTGATGCATTCTCTGCAGCTCGCTTCACAACAACTTACTTAATAAACCCATTGGGGAGATACCATGTGTCATTTCCAACTTGTAGTGTCTGGATAAGAGTCCTTGTGTTTGTAACCAAAGATATTAGGGAGCTCTGCTATCAGCCAGTTCCTTCACGTTAGGAGGAGCTGAAGGCAAAAGCTTATGACAGTTTGTGTTACTTTCTATTGGAGACTTTAAGAACCATACATTTGTTAAAACTGGGAAAGATCACTAAGATCATCCAGTACAACCATCAACCCATCCCCACCATGCCCACTGTCATAAGGGTACTGACGGATGCACAATCCTTGTTCACCAATCCATCTGACAAAAAATCAACCAAGCACTGCTTTGGCATTTTAGCCATCCCAAACCCAGTGCTGCTTGCAAACTATGAGCAAGGCAGCCCTTGGGTGGCAGCTTGGAAAGGCAGACAGGTTCAATGGCTAACAGCACCACTGTCTCAGCACAGCAAAGCGATCACAACATTACTGGAGGGTTTTGCTCCTCCCACATACAAAAACCCACTCAGATCAGGGACCAAGCTTTAATGCCTGATCTTTAGCACCTCTGACACAGAGGGAATTGCATTAGCAGGCAGCTGCATGTATGAGATTCCTAGAAAGGAACAGGGCACTGAAGCAGAACTCTGGAAGGTACCAGCAAAAGCAAAAAGCCTCTTCTGCAATCAGCAAGTAAAGCAAGGCACTGGCATTCTGCAAAGCAGGAGGACAAAAACAGATCTCTAGTGCTAAGTTATTTACTGTACAGCCGAAGGAGGTGCTAACGTCTCCCCCACAAATAAATCACGTGTGTTTGTATATGTGTATGAGTAAAACAGTGAGATTGCTGAATTACCAGTACATGGATGCACACAGGTGTGCAAGTGAGGCAATGGTGTGCAATATCTTAATAAATCGGATGAACATGAATAGGGAGAGGACTGGCATGGGGTACCATGTCTACCAGATCATACAAGCCAAGACAGCAATACCTGCACACCCATTTTACCAGCCCTGAAACATTCCCGCTACTGATGCACAGCCCAGTACACACCAAACCAACCAGCCCCCGAACACATAACCCTTGCCAACCTGGTCGCCTTCTTCGCCTTTTCTTGGAGCCAAAGAGTTTGACTCTGGAAAACACATTCAACTTGTTCTTGTCGCAGCTTCCCTTGCTCTTGCTGGGGCTGTTGACACACTTACAGGCATTGGACTTCTCCCGCTCCCTGGCTTGTCTCTTCTGGCGGATCAGGGAGCTGGCGATGGCTGCGGCCATGGCCGCCACGGCCCCGGTGCCACCGGCGGGTCAGGCACACGGGGTCTGCTGGCCGGCCACAGGTGCCAGAGCCAGCATGCTGCTTGGCTGTCCCCAACGTTGGGGCAGCCACCACCCAGCGCCCACCGGCTCAGAGCCCGGGAGGCGCCGGATGGATGTGCGCACCGCAGCCCCGCGTCAGGATGCAACAGTTTAGGTCAAAACGGTTTTGTTGGCTGGGATTTTCCCCTTTTGATTTTCTGATGCTTCTTTTTTTTTTTCTTCTTTTTTTTTTTTTTTATTTCTCCTAACTTCTGGCAGAGGAAAGTTTGCAGGCAGAAGTGAGTGTTTCTACGGAGATCAAACAGATGACTTCCAAGGCATCCCTCCAAGCTGCTCCAGACGCGCTGTTCACACGCAGAAACGGCACATCGACTTGGCGCAAGATCATCGCATCTCTCCTAGCCCCAATTTCTCCAGTTAACTTTTCTCCCCACCCATCCCCTCCCCATTCAAATCCCAGCAAACACCTGTTAGATTCCAGCAAGGGTCTGTCCTGTTGTAGGGCTTTTTTCTGAATGCTTTTTCCTTCTCTCACTTAACGAAGAGATCTGAAGCAAGCAAGCAATCAAGCTGCGACGGAGCCACAGGGAGGAGGTGCCAGAGCCCGGAGCCTCGGCTGCCTGCTGCCGAACGCCTTGGGAAGCCTCTCCTCTCCTTACAGGTGCGGCTGTCGGCGCATCCTTCCCTCCGCGGGCACGTTCGGTTTTCGCATCGCAACACTTGTGACCAGGCGGCAAACAGGCACGTTCCCCTGGCACTCCCGTGCTGGCAGCTCGGCGCAGATGCTGCAGCAGCCGTAGTCCTCCAGCAGCGGATGCACGCACTCGCGTACGCCCCACGAGCCGTGCGTTGGGTGCAGAAATGAGGCGACGCAGCGAGCCCCTTATCACCTCCTCTTCCTTCTCCTTTCCTCCTCCTCCTCTTCTCGCCGGCTCTTTGTGCCCAGAGGTGCGGAGCTGCGGGTGCCGGCACAAGGCGGCTGCTGTTCCTGGATGTCCCCGAGGGCTGTGGGTACCTGGCGGTGGCACTGCCGCTTCCCGAGGAGGAGCAGACACCCAAACAAACGTGACCGCGGTGAGCAAATAGATGGCATCAGGTTTTCCGGAGGGGAGTGGAGACACCTGGGCCAGCGCGGAGAGGTGGCTACCCACAACCACAACCCACCCCTTCCCGCATCAAGCCACCCCTCTTCCTCACTGATTTATTGAAGACGATTTGCTTCTCTCCCCCCTCGCACCTCCTCCTCCCCGCTCCAGTCCTCCAGCAGACAGACACTCAGAGAGGCGATTCTCCCGCCGCTGCAGTGTTCTCCCTCGTCCCTTTGTCCCCGTCACGGTGCTACCGTGTCCCCCCCGGGGGCTGCGGCACAATGGGAGGACGTGCAGGGAGCAGGAGCAAAGCCGGGTGTAACACCTGAGCACCCACCGTGGTTATTGACCTGCAGAGCGGGCACTGGATCCCACACGTATCCACACCCCGAGACATAGGAAGCAGGAGATCATGGGGTCTCTTTGTGACACCCCCCTCCTTGCTTTTCAGCAAGCTTTTAACAGCTGGAGCCTAAAATAAAGGCAATTCAGGCTAGAAACAAAACGGAGATTTGCACTCCCGAGGACAAGCAGCTCTTGAAAGAATTTATCCCTGAGGCAGAAGGGATTTGCAGCCCCTTGCAGGCCAAAGCAGGCTGGGATGTCCCTGCAGCAGGGGGCTGAGGGCTGATCCTTGCAGGAGCTGAGCTCTGCGGGGCCAAAGTGGCCCATGGCTTCAGCCATCTGAGCCCAGAGCTGCCCTGTGTGCCCTGTCACAAACCTATGGAGCAGGGGGGCTATGGAGCAGGGACCAATGCAGGTGGGCTGGTGTGACAACATGGGATTTTGGGTGTGATTTCAGACCCAGGCACACACTGCAAGACACCTGCCCCTTCCTCCTCTCCTCCATACACCTTTGGCAAAACCACATGCTCTTCCCTCCCTCCCCAGACACATACACTGCAGGCACAGGCAGCCACAGCAGAAACCGTGCCACCACATATTAAACATCGCTCTCAGTGTCTCTGCAAACATTACAGTCCTTCCTTGGACTAGAAACTGCTCATGATGGGATCTGTTTCCTCCAACTGAGAACTCCTGCCCAATGAAACATGCTGCTCGGCCAGGCCTTAATAACAGGAATACCTATAATGTGGAAGTTTGAACACAATGTTGGACTGAAGGTATTGGGTACCATTACAGCTTGAGACCTTCATTGCTGATGCAGTATATTGGATGTGGCAGCCCAATATCTCTGTCCTCAATCCCACTCTTCTGCACAAATCACATGTACGTGCACTGACAGACCTGTACAGGTATTCTTGTCCTTATATATGAGACACTTTACAGCATTCACATATTGATATTAAACACTTCTAATTTCATTTTGATAAATAGTAGGATAAGAATAACTGCAATTCATGAGTTCCACCACTACCCTCATCTGCCAATCTACAGAAGACATATAAACCCCACCCAAGGGGCAGCCAGCTGGATATTATCAGTAATAATTTATCCCAACCAGCTCACCAAGAACGCACTGTGAGTTTTGCCATCAGTCACAACTGAGACTTGTTTTTTTTCTGAGACTCACCCATTACTTCATAAATATTCTGAGTTTGGAAAACAGTGTTTGATCTTCAGATCAAAGTGAAGCTGCTTCACTGTGATCTGTCCTATAGGTCAGACGACATTTCTTTTCACAACAAATAACCAGAACTCAGAATTTGTCTAACCTTGACAATCCTGAGGAAAAAAACAGTATTTAGGATATCTTCCTGACAGCATTCCAGTGTGCATGCTTAAAATCCATCAAGAAAACTCATTTGCACAAATGTTCCTTGACAGATAACTAAAGAGAGGAATAAAAATAGCATATATGCATAATCAGATTTAAGTTTCAAAAAAACAGTCCTTCAGGGTTGGTCTTTTTTTTTCATGATCATCCTCTTCATCTATCGGTACTCCTACAAACTTGTCTTCATTTACTATAAATGGCACATGAAAATGAGGACCTTGTTGTGAAAACGACTTTGGTACAGGAGCAGTCTTTGGACTACTTCAGTTTTACAGATCCAAAAAAACGGAACAGCTTTATTCTCTTTAAACAGCGAGGGCTGATCACTCCCCACCATGCTAAAAAGGTAAAATGAAAAAACTTTCCAAGCAATGTTTTGAATGTAGAAGGCGACCAGGCACCTCTTGAACATATGCTCTCATTCTTGGATTGTGATTATTGTAATTGGGTAGACTTACTGCTAAATGTAAACCATCAGCCCCATTTCAATCAAGAATGAAGCACCTCTTCAGAAATGAGCATAGCACAGACCTGTACATTTACTGCCACAGACAGGAGCTGTGCTGGATCTGACCCAGCAGCAATCACGCTATTTGAAAGTAGACAATGACTTCACCTGCTTTTAAATTATACTTTAAATCCCAAGCACCTGTTGATTTGATACTGATTATTATTTCCACAACTCTAATCATTAAAAGTACCTGAGCCCTCAGTTGCCTGCTCTGGGTACTAATGGCAGCAGGTTGGTCCCATGAGCCCCATGCTTTAAAGCATAGGACATGGTTTTCTATCACATGCATGACTCAGTGAAGGACCTGAGCCCTCTGTGCCCTGCAAAAGCATAATTGATTCTCACGACAAGTTCCTACATAGCACCAGTACCTCAGGTCCATATATCCCATATAGCATGTTCAGCAACTTCTTCTTCCCCCAGATTTATAGTTGGTCCCATATAGAAAGGTAGATTCTGGCCAAAACAAATTCTGCATGAAAATCCAGAACAAGATTAATCACGAGGCAGCTCCACACCTCATCCACCCAGCAAAAACACCAGCTCAGTCCCCGGTATTTACAAAACTGAAATTGCTTTGGTGTGACAAAACCATGGGATGTTAGGGGTCCCTCCTCAGGCTCTTCTCTTCCTGCTCACGTAACGTCACAGCTGTTATGAACATGTAGAGTCACATTGCTCCAGGAGTTCGGCCTGGGGACAATTTCCGCTGCCTACATTCCAAACGAGTGGAGATTTATTTTCTGAGAAGTGCCACCAGCATTGCTTTTCTCCCTTTTCAGGCCGTGATAAACAAGACTTCACCCAGCCGGGTATGACACAGCAGCACTGAGGCCCCCAGTGATTTTTTCCTCTTCTAAGTAAACAGAATTACTATTCACCAGGAAGCAGAGCTGTTCAGACCCAAGCTGTGCATCACTTAGCTCCTCCGTGAAACATCCCATGGAAATGACTCAGCCTTTCCCTGCAGCTAGCTCGGTGGCTGGACACAGGCACTGCAGGACGGCGAAAGGCTCGGGCTCTGCCGGGGCTGAGCATGGTTTGCTGTCCATTTTGCTGCCCATGAAGGCTCTATCTTTCCCAGCAACACACGTGAGCTAAACTGAGAGTCATCTAGAGGTTTATTTTAAGTGCAAGGTGGAAGGAGGTGTTAGTGGAGGAGCTGGGCTTTCAGGCAGTCCCAAACCAAGAGCTCAAACCGGATGATATTTCAGTCCACAGATCAACTGGGCTTCCTTATTGTTAATGAATAGCAAAGTTTAGCTTTAATAATTAGCTGCAAACCTTTATGAGAGCTGCATTACTGTAAGCAGATGTATTTTTTATGTGGCCAAGAGGTATAGCAGCATTGGCATTCCTGTGTGTGCCTGTGCCATGGTTCTTTGCAAAAGTGTACGTTGCATCCCTGCCAGTAACAGGAGTAATCAAAATAACTCCCTGTGACATAGCATAGACGTGCCAGTTGGACTGACTATAGAAGAGCTCACACCTGAGTGTGGAAGCATAGACCTTTCTCTTCTGTAGCCTGTGGGATTAGGCTGCTGGTTGGTTTTCATCTTCATGGGGTACAAAATCATGAATCCCAGCAGCAGAAGAGGCTCCAGCACAACATACATCTGTGGTGCACAGGACTGGATGTGCTGAAACTGGCCCCCATCCAGCAGAGCAGAGACACGTGTTCCTGTTTTCAACATGAGTCATCTCACTAAAACTACTAAGATATTTAAGAAATAATTACGTGCCTGCTGCATGAAGAAAGGTTCTCATATCCTTATCCTGTTCTCTTATCAGATCTTTTTGCCAGGATGAGATCCACCAGAGAATCTGGGCTGCTTTTCTGAGCTAAATGCTGAGAATAGCCATAAACCTCTGATCAAGAACATCAGTTTCCTCCCAGGTCTTCAGAGAAAATATTCATAGGAGAAATCCCAGTTCTACCCCCTCCCAACTGTGAATTCTGATTCTCTTGCTGCACTGTCTCAGCCAAAACTGGATTTGATCTGACCACATCCCCGGTGGAGCAGGCATTTTTGGAAAAGGAGGGCACTGTTTGAAGCGAGAAAATGGAAATATTTTTTCTTAGGTTAATCCATATTCAGTCATCCCAAAATGTCAACCACAAAAGATCGCCTATCCGGTGCATAAAAGATCAGTGCCAATCAGCTGGGAAAGGTCAGAGAACAAACAGAAGAGATCAGCTCCCACAGCTCTGCGTGCTCCCAAATTGGGAACATGTTATTCTGATGTCTCTGGGGGCCCAATGTGAGCCAGCAACTTGCAGCAGCAGCCGACCAACTTCTCTCTGCCCACTGCAATGCCACAGCAAATGTATTCAAGAGTCTTCCACATCAGTATGCACAGAAATATCTGTTCATTCACCCCTCAGAGTGATGACAATTGAAAGCATCAATGTAAATGACAGGATACCATCCCTCAAATATTTACATCTCAGCATGGGACACATGGGAAGTGTGGGCTATATGCCACTAGCAAACCAAACACAAGGCCAATTTACACATGAGAAAAGACTGCAAATAGTCCTTCACAGACCTAGAACAAGTTGCCCAGAGATTGTCACATTAATCAAATGGATCTTTTTTTGTCTCTTCATAGATCTGATGGTTCATCCTCTGTCAAGAGCTTGACAACAACAGACTCATCAGGTCTCCGCTGAGTTGAAGCCCCTGAGAGTTTTCCTCCTCCAATGTGTCTAAGCATTTCCACCAGCTTCTCACAACCATGATCCTTATTTTGCTCACAAGCAGTTCTGCCCTACTAACTTTGTCTAACTGCTGAGTCCAATTCACTGCAATCACGTGATGGATGCCAAGCTTGCTGCTTCTTGATGCTTTGTTAATGATCCAAGACTAATCTGTTTTTTAACAGTGAAATCAAATTACCTGGACTAGGGTCAAAAGGGCCTGACAATGGGTTTCTGTGACTTTTACCTGACTGCTGAGATCATGCATTACAAGTGACAATGTGAAGAACTGATCACAAAAAGAAGGGATTTGAGCAAGGACTGCCATGTATTGGACACAGGCAAGAGCTGGAGTTAGACCCTTCACTCAGTTTCTGCTTCTGCAACTGTGCAGGTAGAGCCTTGCTCTGTTTGCAGTCATGGAACTGGAACCAGTTTACCTGAGCAAAAGAGCTGGTCTCAGTTTCACTAACCAGAAAGAAGGTATGCCCTTGGGCATGAGGTGAAGGGTCAAGAGCTAGAAATTCTGCCTTCTGTTTCTGTTGTAATGATTATATGAATATTGATATAACAAGACATATCTCATCACTAGATTTATCTAAGCTCATCTGACCTGGGCTGTCAAGACAAGAAAGAAGAGAGAAAGGCAACTCCAGATTGAAGTTTATCCCCATAAAAAATCTGTATTAACAGCTGCATGAAGGAAAACTACCTCTGCCTCACTAAGCTACACTTGTGAGGGAATTCAGTCTGTAATTTACCTTATGCATTATAAATAGTTATTACTATCATCAACAATAAATAAATACTTAATAAAGATCCATGTAGCTCAATGTCTTTCTTCCAGCAATGCTCAGTAATACATGAATATAAAAACAGTCCAAGCACTCACGCAGTCACACTTCCCACACACACCTTCCAGCAATTGGCCTCATGGCAACTCCAGGCCTAGCAGGAGCCTCTGCTTCCACGAGCAAAGTAAAAGTGATATCTACAAATCATGTAGAGAATTTGAGGTGAAAAATGCAATGTATCATAAATAAACAACAGGAAAATCATTAGCACATATTAGATTAGATGCACTCTTCGTGCAAGCAATACTCTCAAGAAACATAGGCTAGCAAAACAGGAATGAAATTCACCAGCCAGCATTTGCCGTATTAGATTTCAATAGGTCTGGAAATCAGAAAAATTGCGTTTGCATGTTCTGCATAAGCAAATTAGAAGAAATTCAGAGAAGTTGATTCAGAAGAGCAGGCTGAGAGTAGAGCATCTGCTGCTGCTCCCAGTATTGGCATTAGGTGTCTGGGTACATTCCTGGGAACTCAGAATTCATCAGAAAGCAAGGGAAGATTTTGTTGCTATGCAGACAACCAGTGCTCAGAAATCAGAGGAATAGATATGAGAAACTGCCCCAGCTGACCTTTGCTATTCCTCACTTAAACCCAACTGAGCTACAACAGGGATGTACTTGTTTGTGCAGAGACTGGATAACTGTCCAACTTATGGCTGCATTTCTGACTAAACCCACCAAAAATGCAAGAATTAAGCTGCAGAAGTAGGCACAAGCATAGTACCAGGACTTTAATTAAATTCCCAGTTCACACAGATGGCCTTAGTAACTCCACAATCATACTGCTAAATCATGCTGAGCTAAACTCACAGAAGAGACACATCATACTCAGCAGGCAACGATATATCATTAGAATTTCTGTCCTCTCCCCTGAACTCTCTTCTCTTTATCATTCTCATTTTCTATCTCTTCCTGCCAGAATCTTCTTTTCTCGTTTCACTAGAAGTTACAACATGCTTTTAATGAGCAGCAGACAGACAAAAAACACCAGTATCTTGATCTCCTTATTCTTTAGCTGAGGTCAACTTAATGTTGTTTACGACCAAACAAACTCTGTTTCATCTAAAATGCAACATCCCAAGACTGGGAAAGAAAAGACAAACAGCAGGATTAGATCATAAGGCACAGAACTAACCCAAATGGTTTTTAAGAACTTCCTTGGGCTGACCTTTTAATCTTATTGTTTGTCCAATCAAATTCAGCCAGTTCCATGGAACTGAATTGAAGGAAGACCTCCTTGTATTTTCTTGTATGCACAGTTAACAAGAGCATGAAGAATCTAATTACAATTGCACTTATTACAGCTGGACAGGTAAAACGCAACAGAATTCAAAACAGACTGCAGAACTCTGTGCAGCCTGCTGGAATCCCTATGCTGCTCCCTCATGTGACTGAGGCAAGAGATACAGCTTCCCAGAGGCTATTTGTATTTGCATTTCCTTCTCTTATAGTAACTGGAATTGGATGGCTCAAGCCTCTGCAAATATGGCTTCTACATTCATACTATGGACGTGTAAACATACGCTTTTTTTTTCCTTCTGCCTTTCTTCCTTCTGGCTTGCAAATACCAGCCAAGATGTTTCAACAGCAATGAGATGTACAAACAGCAGGGAATCAGAGTAGAGCTGTTAACACTGAGAGAAACTTCCACTTCCTTCAGCACTTTCTTTTTTTACAGTTCTGTAGTATACGAAAGATCTTACTCAGTGATTATATTTTTAAACCGTCACTGCCATACATTTTTACCCACTTAAAAAGTTCCGATGCAAAGGCTTTTTCAAGATGCTTTCAGTGAAATATAGTTTCCTGCACAGGAAGCATGCTGCAGAACATTAATTTGGAAACAGTTACAAACCAAACAGAACAAATTTCCATTGCTTTCGCTTGAAGAACCAAGCATACAGAAGTACTGCTAAAACCAGAAACAAGAGGGACACCTAGAGCTAGTTCTTGTAATTGCCCTAACAAGGTCATTCACTTTCTTTTCCAGTTTTTGTTTCTGGTCACTGGTGATATTTAATTACAACCACGCATGCGGTGCCTACGGCTGTAATTAACAGCAAAATTGAAAGCGCGGCACTCAAGCAACCGGGCAGAGCTGTTGCGATTTGGCATTTCGCACTGTGCTTTTCTATTTCATAGGAGCTCAGCTCGACCTTTCCCACCTTCAGGTGCAGATATGAGACCGGGGGCTGTCAGTCACCCGGCTCGGCCCGCGGCTGCCATGTGGAGCCGAGACGGAGCCGGATCGGCGGGCGCTGTCCGTGGTGCTGAACCCGCGGAGGTGAGTTAACCCACGAGTCCTGGGCCTCTGCGCAGTTTGCTGACCAACCGCCCACGTTTGCCATCGGTCAGCATTTCTTTTGTATACTGTGGTGGCACAATGCAATCCCGAAATCTAACCTTTTGCTAAATATTTGTGTTTTAGTTCTGCTTCATCTTTAACTGCCAATTCACGCTACAAAACAAACAAACAAACAAAAAAACCCCCCACCAAACTAACGCTTTTACAAAAGCACAAGGCATTCAGCAGTTAATATTTTGGATCATGTATTAGGTGAATACATTTGGTAACTGCATTTATAACTTGCCAAAATCACAGAATCATAGAATTGCTTGGGTTTGTGAGGGACCTTAACAAATTCCAATATTTACAATATCTATTTCAAGAAGAAAAAAAAAACCATGGATGCCATGTACAATGTCAAAAAAATTGCTTACTAATCATATTGAGTAATTTGTAATAAAGAATGATATATGTCCTAAAAATACAGCTAATATCCAACTCTCTGTACACAGTGCCTATCAGATTATTGCTTGATATTGTGGCGTTTTCAAGAGTCCTTACATATTTCTTTTCTAGCTTTAGGGCGTTGGTTCGTAATCCGATCATTTCACATACAAAATGCACAGAAAACATTTTCTCATTACAAAAGAAAAAATAAATTACACCATCATAACTGCCTTTTTTTTCTTGCCTAAAATCTTTGCAAAAGAATAGAGAAAAACTAATGTTTTTGTATTAAAATGTTTTCAGGTTATCTACACTATAACAAGATTATCTTCAGTTAATGTTAGTCACAATACTCTCCTGAAAGGCAATTAGAACGGAACTGGAATATTCTTGTCTTTTTCTTTAAAGCAGGTCTTATATCACGAGCACAAAATAAACTAAATACATTGAACCAATGCTTAAAAGGCCATAAAGTCAAGCAGTGAGACATCTGAAATACATTGTTCTAACAAGACAAATTTGCCAGTTCAGCAATATATTCAGTGTATTTACGGTTCCAATTGACAGTAATTAACATTTGTCTTTTCCTTCCTAAATAGTATGGGTTTGAAGTTAATAAGGCAAAATCATGAAGTCAAAGAACGACGGAACTACCATATAATGAGCATTAAGAAATATTAAGTCTTAATTTCTTTACACAGTTTATCATATTTGCAGAGCATTACTTGCCAGAAATGAACTTCTAGATTTTCCCTCTAAAAACATTGCTTAAATACATCTTACCTGAATACGACTTTCTTAACCCCAAAGCCATGCTGTCTTACAAGCTGCTCCTACCCAGACAATTGCAGTCTACATTTGGAGCAGACACACAGGAGTAGATCAGGGAAAGTTTAAGGCATATTTAAAGTATTCTCTACGGTACTGGCCAGAAACATCAAGCCCATACTCGTGGTATAGAGAGATCATTAATGGGCATTAGTGACAGACCATTATGACTTTCAGAGATCATTAAAGATTCATAATGTAGCTGTATTGTTCTGGCAACATCTAACCATTTCTTGGACATAAACGTACATTTCTCCCACATGATTTCCTTAAACTTATTATTTTTGAGTGTCAAATTTTATTTTCTGCCTCCTAGAATTACAAAGGATGCTTGTAACAGGATACTGTAGCACATTACACCAGCCATAGGAGCCTGGTGCTTGCTTTAGCTGATGCTTTTATTGCAAGGCATTTTGCAATATGAATAGCCGAACAACATTCATGAGGCAGAATACATACCATACGTTCTTCCTTCTTTAAATAAACTGCACTGCTGATGCACCATGTTACAAGAATAAAAAGCACTTGAAATAATTACATTTGCCAACCACTCTTAAACAATTACTTCGTATTCACCTTTTGACTTTTTTGAGTTTTACTGTATTTTCAGAAGAGCTTTGTGTTTTCTGAGAAATATTAAGACATCCTAGTCTGAGTCAACAATGCCTGCTATTCCTAATACAGTTTTGAGGAGTGCAAATGCCACTGAGGAAAGGCGTAGAAGATGCGTGGTACTGCAAATAATATTGCTGAATGGTGCCAACCAAGGGCTGGATTTGAATTTTCTGTTGCTGAACTCAATCAAGACCTTGTGTAGTTCATCCTTCTTCAGCAGAGCTCCTGCTCACATATGATGAGTGAAATTTATACAGTCTAGTAGCAAAGCCAGATTTGAAAGTCAAATACTGTCTCTAAGCATGACTTGGTCATTGTAGAGACATATAACTACAAGCAGTATAAGAAGAGCTCTTCCTCTTCATGGGAAGCTACCACTGCCTCCACTAAGAAATGTTCTTCAGTCACATGTGCATGAGCATGTTTTACTTCGCAATGCAATGTATCAGCAGTGAGCATTCACCAACCCGTTTATAAACAGGAAAAGTGCTAACCTCCAGCTGGGGAGTGGGAACTTCAGCAATCCTTCTAACACAACCATTTGCAAATGCATCATGTCGAGCTTTAGAAAAAGCCACTACAGAAAATGAGATCTGGAAACTGAAGCCAGTTTAACATTTTAACAGGCTTGAGCATTTATGTTTTGCTTAATATATACCTAAAAAGGTGAAACCTGCCAATTCACAGCTATGAAAGAATTTTCCCAAAACAATATTTTGGTGTTTCCTAATTCACATTATTGCTTATTTATTTGGAATTTGCAACAGGTATGCAGAAATAAAATCATGCTGTGAACTGCATAATTTTAGAATATTCACCACTTGTTATGCCACAGTCGCACATAATCAAGCTGTGAATATTGCTGATATCCATGTACACTGTACCAATAAAAACATCCCTCATTACTGCTGTTGGCAAACAAACAACACCATACCAAGAAAAACATAGTGAGGCAAAAAAACTGGTTTTGAGACATTTGCACTCAGAAATGGCACAATTTTCTCTAGAAGTCAATCCACGTGGAGGAATGTACTCAAGCCCATCACCAATCACCTGCTGAGAGCTGCTGGTTTTAAACCACCATCCTCAAGTCAATAGTTTTTATGTCACCCATGTCAATTACCAACAGACAGTCAAAAGCCAGTAGTGGTATTGCTTACTCCCTTGCAATTATGCACAAGATGAAGCTGCACATCAATGTAACTCTTTCCACAAGCAGGAATGCACTTAATTCCTTTTTCTAAAGCCCGCGTGAATTTGTAATGACGATTCCACCAAATTTAAACAGTTCTTATTAAAATTCCCAGGATCTGTATTTTTCAGCAATCATTTAAGCAATTCAGAAACATTCTTACGGTTTTACAATAAAATCAAGGTTGTATATTGCAAGCACAACCTGTGTTTATCTGACACTTTCTACCACTTAGTTTTTCATTGTGTACCAACTTGTTTAGCTGTTTACCCAAAAGGAAAATACTGCTTGTGTCTCATTTCCACTTTGTTTTGATCACTTTATGTCTGTTGCATGTCCTCAGCCCATAACGAGAACTACTGACACAAAGGAACACAGCTCCTCTGAGATTCCTGCATGCTGTTGATTTAGACCAGCTCAGACTTTACTTTTGCAGAGTGGCAGTTTAAAAGAGCAACATCATTCTGTGTTATTGGATCTGTGGCAAAAGGTCTAAAAGTGGATTTATAATAAACAACCATTTTACATTTTTTGTCCTATGGATCAATAAAAATCAAGCTGACATTTGTTATGACGCATTCACTGGAGATTGACCTGTTATAAAAACTGCAGATGACCAATGAGTAAAGAGCTAGGAGAAATGGGAAGAGATGGTTTGGAGAGGGCAGTACATTGTTAACCATCCAAGGACAAAAGCTTTAATTGGCACTTCAAAAGAGATCTCATCCCTTCACTTCAAGAGATCTTGAAGCCACAGTTTCATCAGTTTGCCCATGATGTCATGTGCTGCACCTGTTCTCTTTACAAGCAACCAGAACTGACAACTTTGCAAGTCCCAGCATAAGTAACCCATGCTGGCTTGTATGGTGACAGTCATCACGGACTGTAGCAAGCACTCTCCTCCCCAAAATCACAGCCACACTACAAACATGGTGCTCTACCTTTTGTGCATGTTCTCTGAAGCAGACAGACTCTGTCTAGTTTGCATACAGGTAATGGTGGGCTGAGATAAATGCCTGAGGATATCCAAACAAGTAGTGTGGATACAAGTGAATTGACTGCTGCAGGGAAAAAAAAAAAAAACTTCCATAACTTCAGCATGAGATCTGGTTTGTAATCTTGCAACCTATCAGGCGTGCCTGTTTCAATTAAATCTGCTTTGCATTTTGAATTGATTTCCACAACAAATAAACAAACCAACAAACCCCAAACACCTAGGATCCAACATCAAAACCCCTACTTATCTGAGAGCCTGGATTCTATTCTGCTGCTGCTATGACCAAAAAACGTCAAATGCAAAGCACAGACAGTAAACACAGCAATGCTCTCTCAGCAGTTTTGTGGTAACATCATGCAACTTGCAAGGAAATACAGATGATGACTAAAAGAAGGTTTCTGCCTTCTTGGATAAGGTGGAGTAACAAGAACCCTGAACTAAAATCCAGCCAAACCCAACTTTTTGGGATACAGAACCTGTTATTCTACCATTTTCATATTATTCATCATTATATTTTCAGAGTCATTCAGATGTTGGAATGTTATCCCCAAGATGATTCATTTCATCATGTATTTTCCTATCAGATTATTAAAAACATCACATATGCTTCTCATAGGTGTTTATCACATACGCATCATATATGTTTATCTGCCTGAAGTATCTACTACCCCACTGCTTTTTTCTCCTCTCTTTCTGACCTGACTTTGCTAACCTGTCATGCAACCCCACTATAAGGAAGAAGCCCCTTAAGGGGTGGCGCTACTTAATTTCCTGCTGCTAGGAATGCCTGCCTGCAGTTACTGGGAGAAGCAGCGAGATCCGTGCAGCACCAGCACCTTCCTGCCTGAGCTCCATCCGCCATCTGGTGGTGCCATCGCAGCAAGCAGGAATCGTTACGTGGAGACCTGCGTGTTCCTGCGGGCACCTGGAGCTCGGAGTGCTGCCTGGGAGGCTGCAAAAAGCCTCGAGAAGCACAGCTGGCAAACGTCTCTGCACTTCGTGCCCGCACACCAAGGCAGTTTCAAAAGCGTTCTGCAATTACAGCATTTAAAACCAGAAAGGACAAGTCTGACATTTGGATTTTTAGCACACAAAACAAAACAGCCACAAACTCCCAAATGCCAGAAGTTGCCATGATCTGCCCCAAATTCACTACGATGGGGGTACAACATGTAAGAAGAGTTTACGAGCACAAAGGGAGCTCAATGGCATAAACAGGACTCGCAGTCAGACACGGGATTGAAAGCAGAAATAAGTGTAGAAGCCACTTTGACACCTGCCTACAAAACAGCTTCCAACCTCCCTCTGTCATGCCATGAGAAGTACCGCCCTGAACTTTTTCAGTTACTGTATTCCCTTTGGAATACACTAATTATGGTATATTCTATTTGGAACATTTCAGTAAAAAGGCAATACAAAGTATAACCAAAAGTACCTTCTGTTCTCTCCTTTCAAAATCAATAGCCCTTGCTTGCCCTGTCTTGTTTGCTATGCAAGAACAGGATGGCACTGAAGCTGCCCTGATGGGGTAACATGGTATCTGCATCAGCTCCCTTTGCAGATACCAGTGGGAAAGTACTCAATACAAGGAATTTGCCACTTAAAGAAAGTCCATAAGCCAAGGCTACTTGCATAGTGTGCCACTGTGCAGGGATATTCAGGTTACCTCAGTCTGTAGCATTACTGTTAAATAGCAGACAGAATGCTCAGCCAAAAATTCCCAGGATACCTGAAAGAGCATCCCTCACAGTGGCTATCCCTCACAATGGCTCAGGATAGGCATCCTGAGTCATTTCCATCTCTGATCTGTAGGGTCAGACATCATATTAGTGGCCTACACTGCCTTATAGCCATGCTGCAGCCACATACCAGGAAGAGGTGGCAGCCCTGCGTAGTGCAGAGGGTTTGGGCAGGATCACTACACAGCAGCTCAGAGCAGCAGTTCTGCTCCTCGCATGGCTCTTATCACATTCCTCAAGTGACACACGTAGGGGAAATGCTGATGAACACAGAGCAGAGAAGTGTTCTTGATGCTTCCTGTGTATTTACATCAGCGCTGTGCAATGTTCTTCTGATCCATCCTGCCTGGAAAGTATATGTCAATTTCACCAGCAATCTTCTACCACAAACGGTTCTTACTCACTTGCCAAACACAAAGAAGACACAGTTAATGTCTAATTCAAGTCTTGACAACAGCATGATCCTACTCGTATATGATAATCCACATGAAAGAGAGCAATCCTTAAAGCTAGAAGAAATGGTTTTCCTATTTTCCTTTACAGGCCAAAAGTAAGACATTAGCTTAACCACCAAAGGAAGAGAATTCAATGCTTGGCATATTTTTAGTGATGGGGTTTGCAGAAGCACCTGAAAGAACTGAGAGCATAAAACCTGTGGCATGATTGTATCTAGCTCCTCAAAAATGTCTTTTTTTGAAAAAAAACACTGAAAATCAGATTTTGACACAACAGAAATGAAAGGCAGGCAGATCTCTGGGATGAAAAGATCAGCAAAGACATTGCCTCCATCCCCCAGAAACGAGGCTCCAGAAGCCCATAAGCTAAGGCAGACCGTCCATTATGCAAGGTCTATGTAAGCACAAAATTCCATGTTTTTTCTCCAATTTTTCCTCCACAGACAAGATGTGGCACCAAACACTACTAGAAGAATGTGAAAGAAAAAAAAGCTACTAGCATATATGAGTTGTCAATTGTCAACTAGGTATTCATTCTCGTTATTAAATACAGTGCCCCAGCACCACACTTATATCCAGCTTTATGACACTCACAGGGCTTACCACACAGGAAAAGGTTCGTTAAGGAAAGAATCTTGATGTATTTACCAGAAGTACAAGCATAAATTAAAAAAAAAACCATACACCACACCAAAAAGCTCTCAGAATCACTTATTTTGCAGGCATCATTCTGCCCCACTTTCCTCACCAGGTAACAGCATGACGCAAGCACTCAAAAAAAAAAAAATAAATAAAAAATGAAATGTAAAATTCCATAAAATATTTGCCACTAGAGGAGGCCATTTCACCATTTATTTCCAGTTACAAACCTGTTGCAGGGAAATTTCACTGGAGCAATTCCCAAAACCACCACTGCTGTTTTCCAGCTTGTGCTATGATGAATCCAACTGAAATCAGAGGACTGCTCAATAGCTGCGTTTGCACTTAGTCCTGAACTAAATGAAAAGCAAATTCACAAAGCTCACAGATTCATAACTGGATAATCTCTGTCTGTTTCAGTGTGATGGTACATTTCACTGCCTGTAGAACTGCCAAAGGGAACACGCTGAACACGACAGGGGTTTTCAGGGATTATACTGATCTGAAAATCATTGCCAGATAAACTTCAGCTTAAGAAATTAGCAATGAGGCCATGCGATCTTCAAGCGCAACAGTTTTCTTCACTGTTTCCCATCATTCTATGAAGCCTTTGATGCTCCAAATTCACATCCTGGATGCTCCCAGCATCCAGGCTCCACTGCCTCACACCATCAGACTCCAGGCTCCAAATCTAGGGATTCGCTTCCTGCCTTGGTGAATGGGGTTGCACTTTGTTCAGATGAACGGAGCCAAATTTTAAAATACCCAAATTTGCTATGAAGCAGAATTGCCCTTTCCAGCCTGGTCTAGGTATAAACAGACATTAAAGGAAATGGGCCGTGAAATTTTTGAATCACAAGACATACTTGAACATACCCTGTTCTCATAAAACATCTCTGGCTGATGGTCTCAGAAATAGATGCCCTTTCTCAAGCACATCCCAGAGGAGATAAGAACAGCCATGCGAGGAAGGTTTGAGCAATGATCCCATATTTTCATGCATGCATCCCAAGTTGTTGTGCCTGTGGTATCATTACAGTTTCCTTCCTGCATGCACTTTAACTTGAACAATGGAGGCTAAGACTTGTGTTTTGGCCACAATGCACTTTATTCAGGTGATGTTTGTAGTCCAAAAGGCCTTTGGCAGAAGGTGACAACTGCAACTTTCAGCCATGCTTTCAGAGTTCCCCCTGCGTTTTGCCAGCTCCCATGGGAGCTCACAGAGACATGGGCTGCCAGGCAGCACCCTCCTTTAGAACTGACCTAAAAAGCCACTTGTATCCTCTGCTACACGCCAGGCTAGAAAGTGCTTCATGCCCTGGAAAGGATACTTGAGAGGCTGAGAACAGTATTGGACAGCGCTTAAAGATACGGGTGCCACAGCTCACATCATGACTCTGGGGTTTCAACACTCTGCCAATGCATCCTTCTCATGCAGAACTTCAGAGCCCAAACACATGGATAGGAAGCACCCATTTCTGAGGACAGAGCCTGGAAGGCAGCTGTTTGGTGCAGACTGCTGTGCTGTTCCTTTGGCTTGCAACTCAGATACTACAAATCTGACTCTGCATCATTAAACTTTCCCACCTCCACTTCCATTCCAGCAGCTGTAAAGCAAAGTAATTTAATTTAATTACAATTTTTAAATTAAGCAACTATGTGACTACGTGCTTGACTATAACAGTGAGAGCTCTAACTTCACATCTCAGCATTAGAGGGAGTCCTGCTCCTGTTTAACTCTCTTTGCAGAGGCGAGAAGTTGGAAGCACGGCTTTATGGAACAGCATCCCAGCAGTCAGTCAGCAGCACTAGAAAAACGAACAAGAAAAAACCTGAAAGCATATTTCATGCTCTGCAGTGGATCCACAGCACACAGCAGGGTAAAAATTCAGTCCCTCTCTTCACGTCAAGCATTAGCATTCCTGATCTAAGCAACGCTGCTCTGAGCTGCAGGACCTGAAGGAAGATTCACATGGATACCCAGGTTCAGTGACCTTGGAGAATCAAGAGGATACATTTGCCTTTCAAGCACTTAATTTTTACATTGATGGGCTTGGAGAAATCTGTCAGACATGGGCAGACAGACATGAGTCTCCAACCTCTTTGGTCCTTGGATATTATGGTATTGACTGATGAATACAGATGCCCATAAATAAGTGGGCAGATGACTGCAGTGACATCATGTTCTCAAGTATTACAGTGACAGAGGCAATGAAGGAGACAGGCAGACAGAAGACAATCCAGCCATGCCCTATCGACACCTTAAGAAGTGGGTCACATTAGCCTTTTCAGTTTAGATATTTAAAGGTGTGGGAAGATTCAACCAAAGCAAGTTTTTGCCAACGCTTTGTCTGTGCAAACACCATCAGAACACAGATTCTGCTGCATATTCAAGAATCTGGACCAAATCTTGACTTCACAATTTGGGTTGAACAGCCGAGGCTTGGAGATTCTTGGAAATATTCCCTTCAGCCTTATTCACCAGTCTAACCCTGTGTGCAGTTCCTTTTTACTTCACCCTTCTGTACCTTGGAACTGGACTTACATTTTGCAGTGCTCCATACCTAGAAAGTAATGGGAACCAGTGAAGAACCTACTCCCAAATTCTGGACTCCACTACTGTACAAAAAGTTACGCATTGAATAGCTGGGTGAGATCAGGTTTTTTTAAAACCACTTTTAAACCACCACCACCATGAGAGCTATGGTGAGCTTCAGCTCATTGATAGGAGAGCTCTGAATTCACCTGAAGTAATTCTGAAGTTTTGAAGCTCCCAAGTTCCAAGAAACCAAGCAGCTCATCTGTTTGAGCACCAAGATGAGGTGCTCAAGGGAGACAGGACAACATTAAGCTGAGGAAGGAGAAAGAGAACAGACAGTTTCATATTCTGCTTGGGACACTGAGAATGAGCAGGGAGCTGAAGGAGCAGGACAAGGATGGGGTCTGGGAGTCTGTGCTTTCCTGCCCTCTGAGAGCAGGCTATGTACAGAAATATGAGCATCCACACGAGATGATTTAGTGGATTTGAAGTGGGAAACTGAGTTTCCCTTCCCTAACTTCTCTTTAAACATTGTCACGATCATCGATGCCTAAAAGCTGTCATCACCCGGAGGATTTTCAGAGCCAAGTTGTGGCCCTGTTTAAAAATAAGTGCTTCAAGCCAGGCACCTAAATCTATGCCTGTGTGCCTAACTTGGAGAAAGATGAGCCTCACATCCCAGCTTCCCAGCTCAGCAGCAGGAGGAAGCCTCAGCCCAGGCTCAGCAGAAGCCACAGGATGACAGAGTTAGACAAAGCTGTGGGGATGTGCCATGCAGATGCTGCCAAGTTATGGGATGTCAGCATGGAAACTCAGCCCAGTATTCAAACATGAGGGCTCCTGGACTCAGTGCAGCAGCTGAGAGATCTTCATAGGTAAGGGCATTTCCAGGACTTACAGATGTGGTGAGGTGGTGGAGTCGCCGTCCCTGGCAGTGTTCAAGAGGCGCCTGGATGAGGAGCTACGAGATATGGTTTAGTAGCTTGTGGTACTGGGAATGGGAAGGTAGTTGGACTAGATGATCTTGCAGGTCATTTCCAACCTTGCGAGTCTATGATTCTATGTATGATTTTCTGATAAATTTGGTCTGCATCTTGCAACATGGGCACACAAATTCACTTAGGTGTTGAGATAACTATGAGTATCAAAAGTCTCAGTAAAATTGGCAGCAACGGGAAAAATGTCAGTGAAAAATTTTCATCTAGAAATGCTATGCACAGGTGACCAAACCTGATTCTTAAGAGTATAATGACAAGCAGGTAGTATCACTATCGTCAGGATCTCAGACAAAGTGCAGATGCTGTTACACTAAATCACCATCCAGCACGAGGTTGTTTTGGAACATCTCTAGGCTCATACTATCTTTCAATTACTTTAGAAGGAAAATAATATACTACTTAGCCTGAAAGACAGACTTCAGAAGAATACAGATTTCTAGCATTTTCATTGCAAAAGTGGTAAATTAGGACCAAATTATGGTCCAGAAAATGTCTTATCATTACGGAGCTTCACAGATTCAAACCACCTCTTGATTTGGATTTCCCCTGGTGCACAGCAAATAACTTTTACAGGTTTGTTACTTAGCTGTCAGTGTTTTGATACCTTCCAGTAAGAAGTCTTCATTCCTTTGCCACTTATTAGACAAAGCATTTTAATTCAGGAGATATTCTAAAATTTTATAGGATCTAAAAGAAAAGAGTGAATGGGATAAATATCACCTGACTCTGTCAGTGGCAATTAAGTAATATCACACAGGCCCATTGCACTTCTACATTTGTTTTCCACTGCATCTTCTTAGACATTTTTAATGTCAATCACCCAGCTTGGAATTAAAAGTCCATCTTCTTCAGCTGGCATTCAAAAGGATATTCAATGCTGTTTTCAAGCCAGATGCTGGGGTCCTAGATTGCCAACAATGAAAATTCCTTCCCTACATTTTCAGCTGTAATGCTGGGACATAAATCATCTGACGTTGCCATCAGGGCTTAACTTCTGGGAAGAACATTCAAACAGGGTGATGCTGCTGATCTGCCTCTTTAGACAACTCTAGAAGCAGCACAGGAAGAAATACCTCTTCGGAACTTTTAGACACGGTTTAGCAGGCAATATTGGTGGTAGGTGGACAATTACACTAAATTACCTCAGAGGCCTTTTCCAGCCTCAATGATTCTGTCATTTTTAATTCAATGATTCTAAGTTAATTTTAGTGACCATCAAGGAATCCTGAGTGGTACCACCACAGGAACCAACTAGTTTTCTGATGGATAATGCATGAGGCTTGTTAAATCTGCCCCCCCATAAATCCATATTCCATGGAATATTTAAGACTTCATAGAATTCTTTTCAATTTGGGCCCTGGTAACTCTGAAAAGTTCCATTGCCTCTTAACTCAGGCCAGGCTAAGCAGCACTCTCAGACAGGAAACTGAGAACAAGGCCCCATATTTTGCCCATATTCAGCATTCAACCTGCTGCATGTGGGGCAGCAACGGAATATGGAATTTAGGGGGGAATTTGATGCCTTCCAATTTCTGACCAAGCAAGATTTTCTTAAAAACAGGAGCATTTCCAACTTCATACTGTTAACTCAAGCTTTAACTCCCTAGATAGAGGGAAGGGGATAGTGCAGGCTTACTCTTTTGTACATGTTCTCTCAAAGCTGATGACACATCACTTAGACTGATGGGAGTGTGCACTTTCCACTATTTTTAGGCTCCTGTAAAAGTAAAGATGAGATAAACAACATTCCCAAGATGGATAAAAACAAGGTAATGTTGAACGGATCAGATCATATGAGTAAACTGTGTGGGATGATGATTTGTATCGTCTATTACCTTTGTTTAAAATACACGAGAGAATATTCTGTGCATCAATGCAGCTGTCACTCATGAAGGTGGCCACCTGGCTATGTGACTGATGTACAGCCATAGCAACTCCCTTTTTGGCAATCCAGCCAAAAGAGTCAATGGGGAAGTCAAGTACCTCCTTCAAGCACTAAACACGGTTAAGAGCCACTGGAGACAGGCACAAATGCTTCAAACCACTGTGAGGAAGAGAAGTGGTGGGCATGGAGGGGCCAGGCACCGATGAAACCGTATCTAACATTCTTTTAACCAGGAATACATATTTGACTCTGAATTTATGAGCTATCCCAACTCTTTTCAACTTAAAGCCAGAGAACTGATGAAAATAAAAGTGAAAATCAGTTTGCTATTCAGCTCTAGCTATATCAAGTTTAACTGTTACCTAATAAAGGAATGCCAAGAAAACACTTAGCACCATCCTTCCTGTATTTTAAGCAGTGCGTTGTGCCTACAAGAAAGGCAGGCACTTTCATTTAATTCATTAGAAGAAGAAATATTCTGCCATAGAGGAGGAAGAGCTGTCTGGCTCCCG
This sequence comes from Tetrao urogallus, assembly GCF_951394365.1. Lineage (NCBI taxonomy): Eukaryota > Metazoa > Chordata > Aves > Galliformes > Phasianidae > Tetrao > Tetrao urogallus. The sequence continues at coordinate 14,379,057 of NC_136826.1, read as the reverse complement.
ATGACTATGCAGGGTGGCCATGCAGGCTGGCCGGTGCCCCACATGGCAGCATTCTCCCCCACAACCTGTGGGCATTGAGCATTGAAGCAGGCAGGGCTTCCTCTGTCCTTGCTCCAGCAGTGATGGTCTGCTATCAGTGATGGTCTGCTATGCCAGAGCTGTTCTGAGAATACAGAACAACCTCTTTCCTACCTCTGCTGCTTCTAAAGCAGCACTGTAATAATCATATTTAATATAATTTGGGAGACAGGATAATAGCAACAACAAAAAAATTTATGCTCCACTTCATGTTTTGCTGTGCTCTTCCAATCGATCTACGAAGCATCCACTGTGCGTTTTTATCTTTGGTTGCAATTAAATCTACAGGAAACATGTGGTAAATGCAACCTTCCCACGGGGATTACTACTCTGCAAGCCACTGAGGAGCCACGAGATAAAACACCTCAATGACACCAGCAACAATTTGTCACAAAGCAAGGCTGAGATGAACATCTCACAGTAATAATGTTAATCACACTCAGCGGATAAAAAGAGAATAAAATCACCCAGAGAATTCAGTGAGGGATGCTAAGGTCTGTAATGCTTAAATAGCTAAATGCAATTAAAACACTCACTCTTCAGTCATCACTGCTTTCACAGCTGCACTGTAGGACGTAAGCACTGCAGCCAGCTCACTGTGACGGCAGAACACAGCTCTGCTTTTCTCTACAGCTGATGATCCTTTATCTGTAGGATGTCTGATATGCAAAATAAGCTTGGCGATACTGGACAGACAGAAGGGGGTAATGATTAGTGGCCACTTCCTAAGCAATCACTTGTCATACATTTGATCTTTAGATTTCACCCAGAGAACACTGAGCAGCAATTAGAGACCTTCACACAAGGCTCAAACGTACCTGAGGCACAGAACTGTTTGACAGATACTGAGCAGGGCTGGGCTTTGCACGAGGCCTTTCCTTCCAGAGCTGTGAGCAGTGCTTTGCAGGATCAGGGGTGTCTCAGAGCAGATCTCCTTAATCTCAAACATATCAGCACAATAAAGCCTATGCAGAAAAACAGCTCAAAAGGCTGAGCCCCACTGAACCGGTGACATGCTCGTCTGCAGCTTGTCAAAATGCAGGAGAACTCAGACAAGCCCAACTGTCATGGGGACAGCAATGACAACAGCTCCTGATCTGTCCCCTGAAAGAATTACAGCCACAGCCACCCAACCACCCTTGCAAAATGAGGCAGGTTTAAATACTTGTATTCAATTTCTAATTATTCATTTATATTTTCAAAATAATGGTGTAATTCTGTGTAGAGCTCAAAAGCACGGCCTCCCCTGGTAACCTCCCAGATTCTTGGCCTGTGGATCACAAGATGTTTACTTTGAATGATGATTATTAGCAAAGGTCAGTGAGGTTCTGGTTACTTGGATAGACATGCCCTGCTGACCACTCGGTCTGAAACACCTACAGAAAGACACAAAATCCCCCACAAAGTAAGCGTATTGAATATTCTTTTATTATAAAAATGAGATGGGCTGTCATCCACAGAACAAGTGTGCAGTGAATATACCATTTCCTGCCCACAAGGACAACACAGGATGGCATGGTAGCTATGGCTGCCTTACACAAGCCTTTCTACTTTATCTTATTTGCTTACCTTAAAAAATGCCTGCTTACCATGTTGCAATGTATAGTTCTCATCTACCTGAACTGCACATTAAAATATGCATATTATTACCATACTTTTGTTATTGTAACAGCAAACTCTGCAATCCCATGCCAATCAAAATCAATTCTAGCACACCATTCACACAATTACTTCTTGGGAAAACATTCTGACTTCATTATTATCTTCATTAAAAACAAAAAAAAAAAAAACAAAAAAACCCCACCACAAGTCCAAACACAAGGTCACTCATTTTCTGGATATTAGGCTGGCTGCTATGTATTAGCATATCCACACTTCTTGATCAAATAGCTAATGGGTAAACATACAAGTCTTCCCAATCCCTTCTTTTCCTTGCCTATGGGTCCTCCACCAAAGACAACAGTAACTTACTTATTTTTCTACAATCAGATATTGAACTACTTGGTTGCACAAGAACTACAACAATTAGATCCCTAGATTGTTATTGAAGTCCAGTTACAAATCTCACAGGTAGAAAATATGAAGCAGAAAGCTATTGCCGGACATACAGAATTACCTACCGGTGCTTTCAGCAAGATTAGATTACAAATCAATGGCAGCTATGCTGAGAGCCAAATTATAGCTGCTCCAGAGTGATTATAAAAGTGAGAAGAACGTGCAGTACTTCCCCTGTTTCTCTATTTTATTTCCACAAGATACTGAACCCTTTTAGCTCCCCCAACTAATTGAGTTTTTATCAGTTTGCTATGAAATAAACCTTTTTTCCTCCTAAAATGAAAATTTTGTTTTTATGTATTGGGGTTTTTTTTTGTGTTCTCGCATAATCAGCAGTTTTTTTAGAACAATACCTTGTTTTGAGCTAAAAAGTCACAGCGTTCTGCTTTTACAAAATGTAAACCTTCTCTTTCAATCAGTCTGAGTCTACATATTGAGCATCATTCTTCTCCAAACTGCAGCTTTGCATGAAAAAACATTTGTATCAGAGATAAGGTTGGAGAAGACCACTAAAATTGTCTAGTCCAACCATTCACCTACCACCAGTATGGACCACTAAACCATGTCCCTAAGCACCACATCTGCACGTTTCTTGAAAGTATCATTTTCTTCCTACCATTATGGTTGATCTCCCAGGAGATTCCTTTTCCTCATGAAAATGTTAAGCATTTCAATGAAATCTAAGATGTAAGACTAGTTTGCAATATGCAAAACCTCTATGCCATTAATGAAAGGAGACCAACTTCTCTATAGAGGAAAGAAAACCAAGTCCATCTGGGCACAAACACTGATTCATCCAAGGAGATTCAGCAACAAGATCCCACTATCATGGATTGAAGGTAACAACACTCTCCTGGTTATGTGACACTCCCTACAGCATTGCTACTTTTCCAAATGCTGACATTACTGGCCTGCTGCTGCTTCAGAATGGCCACAAGGAGTGACCCATGACAAATCCAAACACCTACCTTTGTTCAAGCTGATAAAGCCTTTCACCACAGTGGCAATGCCTATCATAGACAAAACACGTTACCTCCAGCTTGGTACCTTCAAAAGAGAAATAAATTCTCTAAGCTACCAAACACATGGTAATATGAGATGTTATTTGTGTGGCCTAAGAGAGGTTAGGGGAGAGATCTCCAATACTTCATCATTTCCAGTGCTGCCTGCTCACTTTGCTAAACAATGGATAACAGAGAAGGAAGCAGTGGAAGTTTTGCTCAATAAGTACTCTCACATCAGTCAACAGCTTCTAGGCTCTCAGTTAGAAAGGACTCACTTGTTTTTGCATTGCTCATTAAGACTAGGAGAGGATGGAATCGTCACCATCCTTAACACAGCATTTGTAACATATTAACATCAAAAATCCACTATTGTGTTCAGAATCTGAATCAGTGAAGGGATGGAGACAGATCCTGCCCTGAATAGATAAGCAGCATTGCAAACTGACAAACCATGGTCTCCACCGACAACAATTTGACTTAAATTGTGAATGGAGATCCAAGTAGCTAAAGACAAAGACATGAATCCTGTTACACTGTTCTGGCTTTGCACGCTAGGGACCTTCAATCAATGAATCCATTCCACTAGAAGAAATTCACATCTGGTCTCAGCTGAAGGAGGAAGAACTCTATATAGTACATGTAGTTTTTCCTGCTTTGCATCTTGCTTCTTCTAAATCTCTTTGGAGCACAGACAGTAGCAAAAGTGCAATATGCCAATTCACAAACTATTTCAAAACATGCACAGACTAAAATAATTTCACTGAAAAGAAAAAAAAAAATCACATTTTTTTTCTCCCCCAGTAACTAGAGCATAATTTCACTTTGTGTGAAATTTAGCTTTTGGTAAAGCTAATTTTTTTTCTTCAATTTTTGACACCTGGAAAATACGCTTCATAGAAATATCTAAATTAAACATTTCCATTCACAGATTTTATTTTCAGCATTTTGTTTTAAGTTAATATTTTAGCAAAATCAGAAAGAACTCATGAGATGTTTCAGTTCAATCAAGCCTCCACCCTAGGCCCCAGAACGTGACACAGTAAAGATGAAGAAATGATTTTGCTGCCCTTAATTAATGTATTTCCTCAGTAAGTGATGGGGCTGAGATAGACAGCCCAGTCACCTGCACTGGCACAATGGCACAGGATTACCAGACTGCCACATCCACACAGTGCTTGCAATGGGAACAAAAAGAAAACCCACCTCAGCCATAATGAGTGAGTTATGGACCTCATTTCTAACACTGTCAGTAAGACCTACATTGCTGTGAGGCTTCAGCTGATATGCACAGGCTATAAACAACTGGCTCCTCTCGGAAGTAACAAAGGAATGTCGTTTTTATTAAGCAGGAAAAAAAAAAATCAATAAAACATGAGAAGAGACACCAAGAAAACTTGTGTTCCAGCTACTATAGCAACATCTTTAATCAATAGGGAGAATGCGACAAACACACAAAGCAATGGACAACACAGCTGCAATTACTACCTCATGTGAGACCATGCTTCGTTTGCATTGCGACACCCGATCAGTCAGAATTAAATTCTGTGTGCTACCCTATGTCCCCAGATCTCTCCTTCAGCTCATCTGTCACATCCTTTACAGAAGAGTTACAAATAAGATTTATCAAGATGACAAATAGAGCTTTCATTCCTCATGTGCGCGCGGCTTGCCATGCTCAGTGCGCTATCAGTGGCTCAGCTGCTAAGCAACACAAAGAAAGAGGGAGAGAGATGGACCCCCACCCACCCAGAATGCCCACCCTTTGGCATGCTAAGTGGGAGCAGCCAACAAGAGAAAGGGAATCGACTGCAACACAGATGGGGTACCTTAACTCCAGAGCTGCACGGATGGGGAGGTAACATTTATTTGCCACGTCTCTGATTAACAACAGCCTTCGGTTTACTGGGTCTGACAGCAAGTTCCTATTTTCAAAGACACATTCTGTTTTCTTGAAGCCAATACATAAATAACCGATGCTTGGGGCAAGACAGTATCTGCTCTTGCCCTCCCCATCGCAAAGCTCTGACACTTCATACTTTGCCAGTGTATTGCCTTGACACTGGTGTTTTCTCAATCAGTAGAAAAAGACAACTCACGTCTCATGGAACTCAGCAATCAGATTTCAGAGTAATCCACTTTGAATGATTTTTAAATTACTACTGCATTTATTTCCCATTTCCTCATCTCCAGCTGTTACCACAATTTACTAGGCAGCTCATACTGCACATTCTACTTAATACTGATAGTCCACCTTTTCCTATTTTATTTTCACCAACACAAGCACTGAATTTAACTCTCTATATATAAAGATATACACAGATATGCTGTGTATATCTTTAAAACAAACCAAGGGACGTTCTACTCTTCAGCCAAAACCCCTCATAGCACCAAAGGAACCAGCAGGGGAGAAGTTTGGACTGCCATGGTTTGTATCTGTAAACCTGCTCACAGCCACAGGTGTCAGTGTCGCAGATTTTGGTGTACAGCCAAAATAACTGCAGCTCGGTCACAGTGTCCGTGATCAAACAAAACAGTTATCACGAGGTGAAAGGTTTCCATAAACTGATAGATCCAGGGTGCCTCACTGCACTTGGCCTTTGTTCCTGGAAAATAAGGAATGACTGAGTTAACGTATCCTGTTTCTACTGAATGCGAGTGATTTGCATGGCATCTCTGTAGCTGAAATTTCTTCCTCCTCAACACTATTTGTTCAAGAATCTATGACGTATATCTACTGTTTTTTCCAGGTTCAGTTTTTCTTAATGTTGATTATGTAGTAGAGTGGGGTACTTACAGCGAGTTATAGTATTAACTCCCGTAGAGCAAAATAGATGGTTCTGTCTACAGGTATTGTTATGGATGGGATAATTGAGTAGAAAAACAGCTTAGAGGCACATTTGAGAACTTGAATATTACTTACAAAGCTCTCTCTGTGTTTTCAGTGATGGGTTTTAGCTGGCTCCCAATGACAGAACAACGCACTCATTCCTCGTTTCAAACGCTGAGCAGCAACACCTGTCTGAGCTCTTCCCTCGCTCTGATCTGCACTGCACCCAAGTGCCTCCCAGTCTTTGATACACTTATCTTCACAAGGTTCCTTTTAAGCAATTTTGCCTGTGTTACTAAATTTGGAAGATATCTACTATCCTATATATGAGCACAACTCTCCAGATAGCCAAGTTGCTGACACTGATTGCTATCACTAAGCACTAGCAAGGCTGCATTATCCGTGGTGAGAGGAGTGCTGCTCAGAAACACACTACGATGAAGAGCCTTTGGAAGTTATGCAGAGGAAGGACTATTAAATAGATGAGAAATACAAAATTCACTGCATAGGCCAAAGTCTCTTGAAGACACAATACAACACTGTAACTACATTCAAAGCAATAAGTATTTTAATTTTCAAGTGCAGTCTTATTTAACTACAATGGGACAATGCATATAGTATCTAATAACTGAATATCAAAGAATTTTCTGCAAAGTTTATCACCTTTAATAATAACATGAAAATAGAGGAATTTCCACACCAGGTAGAACCTGAAGTCCACTTACCCTAGATACTAAAAACAAAAGTATCTGCACTCTGCAGTAAAGATACCTCCTCTTCTTTCCCATGCCTGCTCTGATACTTTGAGAGCAGTTTACATCATAAAGCATTTGAAAACTTATCACTGACAAAAGCTGGCTGTAATTAGTCTACATCTAGATACTTTGATCACTGGCACTTCAAGTATCGCACCTCCCAGTTATCCTCACACAAAGCCAAGTTCCTAGAGGACCCAGTTCAAATTTCCTTTATTTCTTTTTTACTCCATATATTTATAGTGAAAAAATAAATTGATTTTTGAGTAACTTTAGAAAACCAACGTCCAGCCCCAAAATGAAGTCTTCAACAGCTCTGACAATGCAATGTAAGAGTCTGAGGGAAAATGAATTCACATTTGAGTCACTGGCTTTAACCACATTTGTCCTATTTGTCCACAGACAGCCAGACAGCCAGAAATACAGTTACTGTAAACATTACCCAGTTTCCCAGGTTATCACCCTCATGCATTTTAAGTCCCCAGGAAACAAACATTGCAAAGACCAAAGGCAGCCGGGAACACACACGCTCACAGTTCAACTCAGGTTCAAAGCTGTCCTCCAGACCAGATTTACATCAGATGCACTCCCAGCAACTCAGGTTCAAAGCTGTCCTCCAGACCAGATTTACATCAGATGCACTCCCAGCACCCCGGAGACTTGCTCACATTCAGCATGCCAGCAGAGGCCTGAAGTCCCACCTCTGCATCCGAAACCGGACACAGTGGCTGGGGCTGGGCAGGATGTGACCCAACCAAACTGCTAGCATTATTCTTTCAGCTCTTCTAAACAAAGCCTGGGCGAGCAGAGCTAGCACCACCAATGGTAGGCAGAAAGAAATCGTAGGGCCCAACACACAGCCATCTTTGGACAATCTTTTGTCAGGAGTCCCTGCTATAATGTTTTAACAGACACTGGATCAAACCTCTCCTAAGGGCATGTGGTTTGACTTTGCTGTATGATCTGCATCAGCAACTACCATTTCCTTACTGAAATCTCTACATATTAAAAGTGCCAGAAAGGTACCTTTGAGTCATGTTGATAAACCCTTGTTTAATAGCTGTCAAGGGAATGACAGATTAGCCAGAGGGGAGATCTCTGGGCATCCAGCACTCACAGGCGTATCATGTACAGTAAAATGCAGATGTAAGGAATGATCACATCACAGTGCCAGGCAGCATCATGTCTGCCCACAACATATGGATATCAGCCTGCATAGAAAAAATGACATCAGAAACCTTTATTCCGGGGCTAACGTGAGTTAGCTGCTGGAATGAGTACTACAGAGGTCATCACCTCTTGGTGTTGCCATAGGCAGAATGAAACTCAGGAGCCTGTTTTGGCTGAAGTCAACAGCACAAGAAACACGATGGCTTTACTCAGCCTGGCTCCCAGAGAACAGATATCACCATCCCATCCCCAAGCACAGGCAGTGAAACACAGCTGCTGCCGTGAGGGGTTTAACTTGTTCCTTCTGTCAAATATCCACTGCACCCAAGCAGTTATATTTCAAGATTAACTTGAAATACAAATGCATTGGCCTTTACACAAAACACATAACAACAAAAGCCCATATTTTCCTACTGACCTAATGCTGTTCGCGTGAATCTCAAAGATTTGGTTACTGGAACCCCAGGGTGGCCTTTAAGCAAGTATCTATGTACAACATCTGGACCACTTTTCTTCCTGTGCAGAATCTTTGTCATGTAATGCCCAGGGTCCTGCATACAACTGAGGCCAGATGCAAAATTCACAGATAAAACCTTTACAGACGGCACACAAAATCCCACTGGGGACATCCCACAAGGCTCTGATATATAGCAAGTTTAATCTTCCTGAATAATTGTTTTCCTTCCCATCCCACACTGATGCATTTTTCTCTATCTTAATTTATTTTAATAAAACATACATTTGTTTGGAAACAGCATATATTATTGACTGTTCCCGGTTTAGAAAACAGAATCATTAACATGATACAGCACACAAGTGCATCTCTAGTTCATGTTATTTTCTGCTTTGTCAGTTTGACTCAGTCTGTTTTAAATTGCACAAGCTATTTTTAATGGCCTTTTTGCAATTCAAATCTGCATTCTGTAAGTATAACTGAAAAGATAACAGTTCATTTTCAGTCTTACACTCAAATCTGTTGAAGGAAGCTTTAGTAACTGTTGAATATTCTGTTATTTAAACTCCGTTTTTGATTGTATTAATTTTAAAACAAAATTTTCTTTAACAAGTTATGAACCTATGAAACAAAGTAGGAAAGGTGAGGCTTGATTTACAGTCTTTTTCACTGCATGCTCCAAGAGGCCCAGCAAGATGGATGCTTCATGACAGCAAATATGAACTAGAGCTTGGGGAGTGGGAGCATTTATGTCAAGCTGGTTGTGGCAGAGAAACAACAGCACCCAGCCTCTGTGGCTCAGGCTCCCTGAAAATCAGTGAGTTTGGAACGAATCTAGAAAAACCTTCTAGGGTTTTCCAACTCTCTTTTTCTTTGTTGGCCACAACGCACAACAAAGAAGTGCTGTTTTGGAGCATCTCTTGATTTCACTTGCTTCTTTTGGACATACCTTAAAGTTGCATAAGAACAGAAAGACAGCAGTGAACACAGTCAGATTCCTCCCTGCATACATTTCATGGAGTCATAAAATCATTAAGGTTGGAAAAGATCATTAAGAGCATCATGTCCAACCACCAACCCATCACTGCCATGCCCACTGAACCATGTCCCTAAATGAACATTGCCTTGGCCCAAGCCTTGGACCGAGTCACAAATCACAGAGTGTTTTGCCCTAATTTAAACAGATAACTGTAAAATAAATTTGTAATGTATGTAACATTGCCTTGAGTAATAACAATTTTCCTGACTCCTTGCAATGCTGCGTTAGAATAATTACTGTGTGCTTGGTGCTGCAGGGCCAACAAAGAGCTGGTGTCAGGCAATGCAGCTGAAAGGGCCCAGCAAACAGCATCAGCACGGGGAGGTGCCACAGACAGAGCAGCACATCGAGCTGATCTCACACTGCTCACACCAACTGCTCTGCAATTACAGTGATCACTTTCTGTGAATTTTGGAAATCTGTGTCAGAGAGAAGCCAGTAAGCAAGTTAATTGCTGGGTCACTATCATGCTTTTGTGGCAAGTTCCGTAATTTTGATTTACCAGAGGGTATCGATAATTACAACTACCAAAGCTCACAAGGGCCACCAATCTTAGCATCCCTGTGGCAGTGTGCCCGTACTGGTCCTGCTGAGCTGGCAGAGGCCATTTCATAGAGCACAAACTTCCCCAAGTCCTGAGCTGGTTCTCACCTCCTCTGTGTTCGCTCAGCATTGCTTAGCCACAATAAGAGATTTTAACATAGGAAACCAAACCCATTATCATATAGTTTTCTGTTAAAATGCCTTCACAGCTGTATATTCAGGAGGTGAAAAGGCAGAACAAGGTTTAGTAATTACAGGACCATGTTAAACTCATTCTGGGTTACTGTGATTTAGAAGATCATGACGAAAAAATGCATAATTGAAAAATGTCTCCTAGAGCAGCAGGGCTACTACATTCTCTGGATTCCCAAGGTACCTGTGGATGAAGAAAGCTTTCATGTCAAGGCTCTCATTAGACATGCACAAGGCTTTATAAAAATAAAGTTTGCTTTGGAATTCTAAAGCCATAAAAATGTAATTAGCAGGAAAAGAGGGTATAAGCAAACCTGCTTGGGCATTCATGTATTCAAACTGATGTGTGCACAAAGATCCGCAGAAATAAAGGATGCCCAGGCCTTGTCACAGCTCAGCAGCTCCCTTCTTTGCTCCTTTGGGAAGCGCAGAACGTGTATTTTTGGAGCAAGCTGAAAGCCCCATGCACAGAGCCATCCACCAGGGCAGGATACCCAACATGCCTACGCCCACCGTGGCACCGAGCCGTGCCATACCCACATCACCCCATTCCCACAGCATGACACCATGCTGCTGAGTGCTACCACAAAGCTGGAAGCCCTCTGCTATTCTCCTTCAGCAGCAGCAGCCTGACAGCCCATTTCCTGCCTTTGGCTTTGCTGCTGAGTAGGCAAGTTTTCACAAGTAACTTCTCTTTTTTTTTTCCCTGAGTCAGCTTGCTGCAGCACCTCACTAAGTAGTCATTTATTATGAATTCTTTACTCCTAAAGAATCCTAAGCTTATTATTTTTAATTTATCTGCATTGAGCTGCGCTGCCCTGTTACAACCCAGGTACTCAAATTAATCCTCCTCTTGTATCAGATTAAATTGTTTCTCATTATCTACTTGACTCTCCACTCAGTACCATTTGTAAAACAAAAGCCTACTTATCCATATGATTAATCAAGACATTTTTTATATGACAAAAAGCCATTGTGCCCGAATGTGAATCAAGCAAAATGGCTCAAGTAACACCTTGTATTTATCTCTGATCACTCTTTAATCAGTTCAATGCAGCACTTAATGCATATTTCTCCAACTCTGCTGTCTGCTCATAGCTAAAGGTTTTCAGTGGTCAGTACTTTACATGATTATATGAATCACCATGTGGGCAGCTGCTCCAGGATCCCTGACATAACAGTTTCCTTTGTTAAAACAAATTCAAAAGGCAATTCCCTTTCTTGTTCACTAGTTGTACAGCGTTCCCTTTGCCTTGTAGCCATGTGTTCATTTGTGCCAATTTCTTACACTTCAATTGATTGCAAATTTGGGGAATGGGGTTCAAACCTGTGCCATTTTAAAATAAATTGTCAATCACCTCAGAATTTGCCAGCATCTGAATTTTATTTGATAACAAAACACTAATAACCCTGCATTAAATATGCACGTTTCCCTGCTTTGATTAACTCTCATTAATTACACTACTCCAATTAGTTACTCCTAATTCACCACACCATTAAATCTGAACCATACGTGGCCTCTTTCCCTGACTCTCCCCACCTCCTCATCCTGCATAACCCTGATCCATATGCAATTTGGTTGCTTCAATCTCTCGGGGAAATACGAGCACAGCAAAGGCTGAGTCTTCTTTGCATGCCAGAGATGTACAGAGGGGGATACCAAGACAGAAGGCTTGGAAGAGATAAGAAATGCCTCTTAACTACAGGAGATTTTTGAGGGCCACAGTATTCTGACAATATTCCCTGTGCACACGGTGGCAGTGATCACTGAGTACAATTATGATCTTGGAAAGGGGATCGTTCTCAATTTATATGATATATTATGCCCAGGTTTGGGAATCTGCAGGGAAAGCCTGCCCATACGTCATCTCTCTGAGCCCAGCACTTACAGGAACATTTCAGAGCTCTGAATTCCTTACACTGTATTTATCTACTTCTAAAATGGAGAAGGGAAAACAAGAAATAGAAAATGACACACCGCTAAAACCAAATTTAAGAACGGCTTTGCTCCAGGAGAGAACAGCTTTGTTTCTTTCAGTCCTTCAGCTGCCAAAAAGCACTTCAGTCCTGACTGGAGGACGTGTCTGCGTCTTCCTCGTGGAAGAGACCTTGGCATGGGAGGACTTTCACTAACACACCATCCCTCCAGCATTTCCTGCTGCCTCGGTCCTGTCTGAAGACTGACAGAGGCATTCCTGGAAGCGGCCCAAAGGCTGCACCCCTCCCTGTGGATGGCACTCCACTTCTCCATAGTGAAGCTGTCCCAGGATAGGTGCTGTGCAGCTGGAGCAAATATAATTGGGGCTCTCCTATAGAACTCAACACAATTTTCCATTCACATGCCATGCTACTTAACTATATGCTAATAAAATCTGTATGGGTATCTTCAAATACTTCAAAACTTTGTCCATCTAGAAAACAGAATTAAAATATAGGAATATAGGTAAGACAAAGGAAATTTTACAATAAGCGTTAGTGGCTGCAATCATGTTTCAGAGCAATTTCTTTTGAAAGAAAAATATATCACCAGAAAGACATTTTAATGCAATATATATATGTTCTTCAAGCTGCACCCTGCTTAATTCTGTGTCCAAGAAACATTTCTTTTGAAAGGAAGGTTATTAGCAAATTACTAAAAGAAAAAAATGGATTTTCATCTCTTGTTTCTCAAAGATGAGATGCCTCTCAAAGAGATATATTTGAGTCAAAGAGCCATGCATAATACCACAGTCTGGAGTAGATTCTGTGGCCTCCATTATTCAGATGATCTAATGTCTTTTCCACTCTGAGTCAGCCCACTCGCAATCCAAAAAGATCTAATCTTTACAGGCTTGAAATCCAAGAGGAAACCTACTACAGTGCTTTGTGGGTGAGGTGAGCTCTGAACTTCCTGCTGTAATACTCTTCTACGCAGAGTGCTGCTCAGTTCATACACAATTCATGCACAGAAAGATCTTTTTTCCCTTGTTAAATCCCCAGCTCCCACCGCTTAATCGGAGATGTGAACCCACAGCACTTATTAGAAACATGACACTGCTCAGCACTTTTAACACCTAGTCACAACACCTCTGCATTAACTCTCCTCATCAAGTAGTTTTGCTGCGAAGAACAATTTGACATACAGCGCAGAATCTAATCTGTTCTCTGCATTGCTATTCCTTCAATCGCAGTAAGAAAGAAGAGCAGACTTCTGGCTCTCCCTTTATTCAACACTAATAGACTTAATTATAGCACAGAGGCTACAGAAAAAAATAAAATCTCCAGACTGTCTGAAGCCATTTCACATATTTGTTAATTATTAAGGAAGTGCGCAGCCCAATTACACCTGACTTCTATTTGCCCTCAGCGCAAAGGAAACTAAAAGGCGATAAACATTCTTAAAATAATAATTTAAGGTCACTGAAAGGCTCCTTCCAACCACTGAAAGGTGTCAACGATCTAGCACAAATACGAAACAAACCTATTACCTTAATGAAATCGCATCCTTAAGTGGAAATACAGTGCTCTGGGAATACAGCAATTACTGTTGCAGGGTATCCTACCCGGTCAGTAAATGTTGCATCTTTTAAAGCTGAATCCATGCCAGCAGCAGTCAGCAAGCACAACAGCCTCTTCTCCGTGAAGAGGACATTTCCCAGTGCTTCTCTGTTGGTTCATCTTTCAACTTCCAGGCCACGAACTCCTGGCATCCAAGCGGTTAAAAATATGATCCGTGTAAAAGACAAGGAATTACACTCTCATTTTCTGATATACTTCAATTTCTTTGCCATTAATTCCTTCATTCATAGTTTGAACTTACTAATTTTAAATTGATGTCATTCTCTCTGCCAAATACTACCGTATCAGAGTGAATGTTCTCTGTTTGAGCAAATGAGGCTGGAGATCTTACCTGTATTTGTTCATATGCAGTATGACTTGAACTTACTGATCGGATATGGACATGGGGACACAGTTTTTCAAATGAGATGCACAGTGAAAGAGACCAAGAAAATTCACTGGTTTTCCTATTCTGTCTCCAGTCAATACATTTTTTTTTAAGAAATTAAGAAGAATTTTTTTTTTTTGGTCTGAGGAAAGAACTTTTCAACCCATGGAAAGCTGCATCTTTGGGTAAATGAGATTAAAAAGGCAGACTCGCATGGACTGCTAATACAATACACGGTGGTGTTTTTTTTTTTCCCAAAAAGAAAATGGATGGAGTCCTCCTATGCAGAAGGAACAAGAAAACTGTTTTGGAAGAGTAGGTTCATTTTCCAGCTTGGCTTAGAGTTTGGTTATTACAGAAAGTGCAGGATGAGATGGCTTAAAATGAGAGACATTTCTACAGCCAACAAAATATCTGCCTAGGAAGACTCCAATGAAGATTCCTGCAACTGCTCAGGAGACTTTCACACAGCTACAGAAGCAGCACTGACCTACTCTCACAGTGTCTCAAGCATTAAATATTAGTGATGGTTGCACTCAGCTGTCCTTCCCACTACATGACCACTAAGCTAGATCTCCTCAGCAGAGAGAAGCTCAGGAAGTACAACCAGCAGAGGTCATTAAGAGAGAAACTGCACAACTCAATGTCATCTCGCACCCAGAAGCCATTTAGGAACATAGATTTTAACACCAATTTAGGTTTAGGTTGTCTCAAGTTTATAACTATTTCCAGCTCTTCATGTATCAAAACCAGAAAGCAGAGCCTTTAGGAATAAAAAGAAAAATGTAGAAATCAGCTGAATTGAGACTCCAAATGGAAGTAATCAATGCATTCAATGTAAAGTTTCTAATGAAATGTGATCTATGTAATTACATGGCACAGTTACACCCCATTCTTTTGGTGAACTGTATTTACATAATTTTTAATTAAAAAAAAAAAAACAACATTTTATGAAAGCAGTTTCTTCGTAAGTCTTCAAGGTACATGTCCCAGACTCCCTGAGAAGCTGCAGAGGACAAACTTTCAGATAAGATCTCTCCATTTTATGCACATGGATTTCCTCTTCCTCCCCTCCCACTTGGTTTTAATAGACTGCTGAGAAGAAGTGCTATTTGGAGTAGCTGAAGCCAGCAAAGCCATTATCACTTGTTCTTTATAGGACCTTCACTGCAGCTAAGCTTAATGGAGTGTCAGAGGATTCGAAGAACTTTTGGCAGCACCAGAAATAAAACCAACCTTGAGTAGTTAAGTCCCTCAGGAAGTTAGGAGAAAACACTGGGAGTCAGGTCCTCAGCTAATACCTGCCATTCCTTTTCTTTCACAGCTTCCAGATTCGCTGACTTCAAATGAGGCAATGCCAATCTGAACAAGTTACATTAACAGAAAATAACCAGTTCTGTTTGCTATAGTAATGGAGAAATTAGACATCAGCTAACCCATAGTCTACAACATTGTTTGTACGATTTTTAAAGACCATAAAGAAGCTGTAAACTATCTGTGAATTTGCTCTAACTACCAACTGCAAGAGTCAGTCTTGATGTCCCATCCTGAAGCACATCAGTACAACTGAACCTTTAAACTAAAGCTTTCTTAATAAGCTGATAGCATTTTACTGCATGCTCTTTCCCCAGCCACCTTCTGCCTCCCGTATTTCTTTCCCTAGTACTAAACAAAAAGATGGACTTCACAGAGCAAGAATAGACTGAGCTTAGATAATGACTTGGAGGGAAATAAAATGACTGATGAAACACAGGATATACAGAAAGATTGCTGGGGGGGAGGGAGGGAAATGAACAGAGGTAGGGAGTTTGGCATCTGAACAGGAAAGAGCTCCTTGCAAGAGAGCAGGACTAAATATAGAACTCCCCTGCAACACCAAGTTCAGTCACTGCTGCCTTTCAAATGTATGTGGTGAAATCTTCGGGGATGTATTGCAGAACTTGGATGATAAATTGACCTGAAGCCAACAACCACTCTCCCTGCCTCCATCCTAGGTTGACTGAAGTCCAATTTTATCCATAAATAAGAATCCAGCCAAGGACCTATGATGAAAAATGTAGGCCAGCATCCCTCTCAACAAGATGACTTTAAAAGTTGTCAATAAAATTCAAAAAAAAAACCAACAAAAAGTGCCACTGAAAAAAAAAACTTGGCTGGAGATTTTTTTTAAAGACGTCCTTCTGAGACATTAGTTTTTAAAAGGCACCTTTTCAATTCTGCTGAGACAGTACAAGATTTCCTACAGGAAAGACAAGATCAGGAACAAACCATTCAAGTGCTACCCCTCTGTGGTTTTCCTCAGGTAGCCTCTTCGACAAACAATTCTGTCATTTATGTGTGCTAATTAAAGAGTCCATCCGTGAGTAAACCTGATCAGATATAAGCTACTGGCGTTCTTCAGAAGTCAACGTACTTCATTCTTTTTCTTGAGCTGACATTAATTTTCTTGAGCTTGAGGGTATGGAAAACTATGTGTGTGCTTAGGACCCACTGCTTAGATGAATAAATCATCCCATAAACACGGTAGTATTCTCAGAGCTGTGAACGTGGAGTTAGAGAAGAAGCTGCTGTGCCCTGAGCTGCTGGTCCACGTGGTTGGTTCTTCTCATCATGATGCCCAACAACCCAAGAAGAGCAGACTGCTTTTTTCTGGTAATGTTGACATAATAAACACAATGTTGTTCAAAACAAAGTTACAGCTGCTTAACTAATTATTTTTTCTTTCTCTACAGACCTCTGTCCTGTCTTTGTCCTTTCACTTACTTTCCAGTTTCCATCCAGAAAAGTCTTTTTTATATTCATTCTCCTTCCATAATTTGTCATCCCAATCTCTCCTCCATCTTTCTTTTTTTTTTTTTCTTTTTTGCAACTTGCTTTGAATTAAAATTAATAGGAATGGGGTTCTAGCATGTTTCAGCAAATGAAAAGACAGCTTACCTTCTAAAGTGTATTTAGCAGAAATAACCTATCAACTCATCAGAGTTCTCAGGGTTCCCAACGGTACCAGCCTTCACAGGCTGAGCACCCACTGCCATCATGTGCTAAAGAATGTTCTCCTGTATTCTGAATTTCAGAAAAGTACTATTTACACACAAAATGAACATCCTTTGGAAAGTATATACAAGTGCCAATGAAACAGTCAAGAGAAATCTGTAAAACATCCTGCTAATTTTAGGAGATTGTCACCTTAAAAGAGGAGTCCACATTAACTTGAGAACCTTACAGTGATCTGCTTAGCCTTCCTCAGTTGACTCAGGGCAAATCAGCATGCCTTGAAGGCAGCTTGCTCAGTAGACAAGTGATTTTACATAACCTCCTCGTCTGTTATGCAGGAAAACTATCAAGGGACAAAGGAATTTTTCAAGTTAACATCCATCTGAACTTAAGAGAATGTAGAACTTCCACTTTAGTGGCAACTGCATATCATTAAAAAAAAGTTCCTCAACATCAAAAGAAAGTTTGTTTTGAATTGAGCTTTGATGTAACAAACCTATATTTTTTTATCCATGGCCAGTGTCATACATGTTTTGCCTTGCTCGATCAATATTGTAAGAATTATTTCATTTACCTGAAACGTGGCATACAGCTAACTTTAGATCGGGAGCACCCAAGACACCCAAGAAAGGACTTCTTCATGTCTCCAAATTGCACTCACTGAGTTCAAGGAACATCGTGTCATTTGAAGAGGATATAAAGCCACATGCTGATTATACAGCTGTAGGTCAGATGTTTACATCTCTTGTAATCTTCAGGGTTTAACCAACCTTGTCCATAATCTTAGCCTTTCAGAAAAAAGATCTGTCTGCCTCACCTTCCAAGCACAGACAGACAAAAACAACGAAGCACACTGGAATCAATACTCAGCAATCACCCGCTCAGTCTTCCTGAACAGGTCGTGCTTGATAGTACACCTTTCTGTCCTGGAGGACAAGGATTAGCTTAAAAGAAGATATGCAAATATTTTGCACCATGCTGGAAATGTGGTTTTTTTTGTTTGTTTGTTTTTGTTTTTGTTTTTTTGGTTGTTTTTGTTTTTCCTTAACTAACATATAAGCAGAATCAAAGAATTTGCATACAGCAGGAAACCTTTGTAGACAAATACCAGCGGAGGGAGGTGGGGGGGACAAGGAATTGGAAAGATTCTGAGAACTGATTTCCCCCAAACTACTGCAAAAGCAATTTTCCATAAGCGTTCTAGAAAAACTCTGGCCTTCTGCAATCTTTGGACCTCTGTTGTGTTCACAGATGTCCGGGATGAACAACTGTAGTTTATTCAGCTTTGCTGAAGAAAAATGAAGAAAAATAAATGGAGACAATAATGTTATTGACGAAAGTGATTTGCTTATGCAATCATAAAAGAATATTACTCCACACTGCTGCATAGCACGCTCACCATACATTTGAATCAATATATAGCACATAAAGCACATGGAGACCAGACTGAGTTTGAAGTGAGTACTTTCCAAGAAGGCAGACTTCCCCAAAAGCAGAGACATGAAGGATGTGGGCCTCTCAGCCAGGCACAAAGCGGCCAGGCAGGCAGAAATGAGCAGGCAAGGAAACCTATTTGCCTTCAGGAGAAACATGCTGATGCAACTAGCATCCAATCCTGCTGCACCAGAGGACCTCTTCAATGTTCTTGAGAGCACTCAAACTGGACCCCAGCAAGTGTCTAAGTGCCAGTGTTGAAGGGCTGTCTTGTACTGAACCCTGGGAATGCTTCATTATGGAGGACAAATACACAACGTGCAATAACACAGTTTAGAAAAAGACCTGATCTCCTTATCTTCTAGTGAACATGCTTAAAGGCATTAACAAAGCTCTTTTGTCCCTCTTTGTGTCAACTAGTGGGTTCGTGTCTACACCTACTCTGTGTCACTGCACACCCTAAGCTCACCCTCTTTATGGGCATCCTTCAAAGTGGACCTCATCCTTCTGGGGTGTGCAGGATTAAGTACAGCAATCTGGCTTCAGCGTTAACATACAACTTTTCTTCTCCTGACAATCGTGGAGGCGAGGGGTCCGTTAAGATTTTCTGATGAATCCTGAAGTTGCTTTGCCTTCGTTTATGTTCATTCAGATGTATCAGTTACCAAGAGTTCAGATTGCCAACGGAACAAAGCAGAAAGCCCTAAGTATCAGCTGAGCTAATCCCGAAACCAAAAGCTACAGCATAACACTGTGAACAACTCAAGCTGGTTTTTGCTGAAACAATTATAACCCTTACACAGCTACACATTGGGCTGCATAGATTGGGGACAGCAGCTAGGGGATCTCTGTAGTTTGCTCTCCTGCAGCATGCCTAAATGGTTTTGTAAATTATCATCTTGGGAAAGGAACAAACTTTACAGTAGCAGCTAAGAAGTTTAACAACAATTTGTTTCTGGAGGTGTTCTACCCTAGCACAGCATGAGGAAGGGATGTGTTCTCAATCCAAAGGTCAATATTTAAATACTACTGACATTTCCGCTGATGAAGGGTCGTGCAATAATTATGATGGACCGTGTAGCTGAATAAGGTACAAAGAAGAACCTTTATCATTAATAAAGAACTACATCATCTGATTTAAAATGAGGACAGTTTGAAGACTGAAGTCTGATGCTTCCTCAGGAGAATCATGGAGGGAAAAAACAGCAAGACAAAGGCCTACCTCCATACAAGGAGCATTCTTTGAAGCTCTCAGAATCCTTTGAAAGATAGGATGAGAAAAGCACATCCGTGTGACTCATTTGGTCTAAATATCCTACTTTGAATATGCTAAGTGTCAGATACTGTCTCCATAATGAATATTTATTCTGAGATGAGAGCAAAATAGCAAATGTCACAGATAAAACATTTGCCTCTAAGAGCACACAGGTAAGAACTCTCCCTAGGTTCTGCTCAGCAACTAGGCCAGCTCCAGCTTGAGAATTAAAATCCAGTCTCGAAATAAGAGCGCTAATGCTGCTCCTAATGCCGTTACTTATACAAACCTTACACAAACAGGGTGAGCACCAGACCACTGACGTTGAACACCAGCTGAACTCCCCTTCTGTGAGCTGCAGGCCAGACCAGGAAAAGCAGCGGCACCTCTGAGTATGAAATTCTACTTCTAGCAGAGAGATGGTGCCTGGGCTATCTTTGTTTCTTCCATTTTGTTTTCATCTCTTCTGATAGAGATGTTTTATCAACAATGAGATGCTCCTGCCCACAGCTTTAAACAGGGAATAACAATCTTATTTTTTAAATAAGCCACCTTAGAAAGAGGTGTTTTCTGTAAGAGCACACAGCTGGATGCATAAAGACTAACTGTAGAGCCAAGTACTTGTTGAAAAGTAAGTAAAGCGTAGAAAATGGAAAAAGTAGTATAACACAGCATAAGGGAAAAGCTGAAATAGAAACCTGGCCATGCTGGATGCTTCTCGTGCTCTCTCCCCATCCCTTGTTTTGGTACTCAGCAGGAGGCGAGAGGAAGGCAGGAAGGGAAGGCTGAAGGCAGCTCCGCTGGTGCAGAGCTGCTGCCAAAGAGAGAGATGAAAAACTCATATTCCAAGTGTGAATCTAAGGAGATGCGAGATTTCCAGCTCTGCACAGCTAGGAGCGTCACCCCCCAAACTCTTCAGAAGATAAAGTTAAGTACTTAACGCTCGGCTGATTCAGTAGGAGTGTTATTGATACTAACACTGATGAGATGTCCAAATAGCTTTGAGAATCAAGTCCTTCACTTCCTTCTCTCTAATGGGAAACATTAAACTTCCCTTCTTCACAGGAGTGCTGTGAGGACAAGCATGCTCAGCCATGAGTGACTGTAGCAACAAGGACCATATAAACTAAGGAAATAAGAAAAGAAGAAATCAAATTAAACTCTACAAAGGGGACCTGATCAGACAAGTAAATGTTTTGAGTAAATCTTGGATTCTGGTGGAATTACTCTGGATTTGTGCTGCTGGAGCCTGAACCCAAGTGCGGCCCAGACTGTATTCAGGTAAGCTCATTAAACACGTCCCATTCTCTTTGACTCTGCTGGGTTCACTCATATGTTAAAAGTTAATCATGTGCTTAAAGGCTTTGGAGGATCAGGGCAAAAGGGCTCAGCCACTCACAGAACTGAGCTGCTCCGCTTTATGTACTCAGCATCTGAAGAAAATAAGGGTGCTGTTGTCACCACTGCCTCCCATTGCCCTGAAATAAAGGTTATCATTTAATCACTCGAGCCAAAGTTGGTTTCTCTTTTGGGAGAAAAAGCCATTATAACTGCAGCAGCTTCAGACCTTTGGCTTTTGTGGTCTGTACCCCTCCTTTTAGATCATCCTTCATAACAGATAAGGTCCCATAGCTGCAGCAGCTCCACATGTATCCAGAGAGACAGAATTTAGAGCTTACTTTCCCGTAGTATTGGACAAGTTTCAGGCACCTCTCACTGCTTCTTCTTGCCAATGCCAGGACTCAAGGCAGAGGGAAAGCCTCGCATTCCCCACAGGAGGACTGAGAGGGGAAGGAGCCCTTCCTTATCCAGTGAACCAGTGTGTCATTTCCAGGCAGCTGCTCGTCCTGCTTAAATCCACAGCTGGGCAGACCTGCACAACAGATGCTGAACCCTTCCTTGGTGTCTCATGGCCACGTGTGCTGGCTCTGTACTCCTCAGACATGAGGTGGGCTGTACCTGTGGTTCACATTGCTCAGATCTATTATTCTCCACTGGAATACTAAGTTTTTTCCAGCTCTGAACAATTTATGAAGTTGAAAACCTCTCACAGTTCTCAACGATTCAAAATACAGGTTCTCCTCCCCTTCTTGTTCTCCAAAGCACAGAAATGCACATGTATTAATACAATCAAATGAGTGAGCCAAGTTAATTGGCCTGATTTGGTCTGGAAGAAAAAGCGTATAATTAGAGTGCCAAGTACCAGTACTATCAGCAGTGATATAACACTCGAAACACTGAAGGGACATTCAGTATGACAACATGAAGGCTCCTGAATTTCTGTTGGTGACAGAACTGTGTGCACACAGGGTAGGCAGGAAAGGCAAGCTTCCACATTAATGTGCTTTGGTGTCCTACCTCCTCGCCCTCCACTCATCCCACTGCTAAGGACCCAGATAACAAGCCATCGTCAAGGGCAACGGCGAAGCTGCTTGCTTCCCATTAGCATCCTTAACATTTTCTATCTAATCAGATTTCCTGGTGGTTAAGGAAAGCTGCCTTTGCTCATTACCAGCTGCTATCCCAGATTTCCTTCTCCCTATACCTAATAGAGATTTTGTGATGCTTGCCTGCTATTTTGTGTAAAAAGGTTACATGTGCCTGGAGGGACACTAAATGTTACCAAAAAATGTAGGAAAAAAGGTTAAAAAAAAATTTAAAAATAAACCACAAAAACAGAACTGTGGGCAAGAGGCCAAGATTCCTGATTATGTGCCTGTGACTAACCAATGGGTGCTTTTAAAAAACATTTCTCTCATTATTTCTTCTCCTCTGGATGTAATAACACAACTCAAATTAGTTTTCCAGGAGCAGACTTCTTTTATGTAACCATGTTTTATACAGATAGCAGCAGCTTATGTTTAAACTATTTAAGAGAACAAATAGCTGCAAAATGTACTTCAGATGGCCCTTCTCCTGCTAGCACTGTGTTGCTGGCTTAAGGGAAGCTACAAAAACACCCTGTATGTTGCTGCTGCTTGGATGTAATTGTACACAGTACTCAATGCCCACAGGACCTCGCGTTCAGGTAAGGATGTCTGCTCCTCTTGTTTTATTGCAATTCAGAGATCCACAGCATTGTCAATGGTAGAATGACTTTGAGAAAACAGAGCTGAAATGCAGAATGAAGCAGAAGTTCATCTTTTAACTTAGTCCAGAGTATCTTATAGCATTAGGAAACAGCTTATTATCTGAACTGTGGCCCAGACTGACACGTCACAATGCTGGTTATGGGACCAAGTGGAATTCCCACTTTTGGGAAGATAATACTGTTTTGATTTCCCATTCTTCCTCTTCTTCCTTCCAAATCTACTACTTTAGACAGGCTGTGTTTGCCATAGTCACTGGACCAAGAATTTCTTATACTTCCTCCAGGTTGATATCAAACACACCAGTCTTCTCTGCTAAGGGGTATCTGATGCACATTGGTGCTGTGAAAAATGCTGAGACTGCAAGCAGGCACATTGGGTGCCAGGAGAAGAACAAGAAACCAACACAGGCTACTTTGGGAAAAAAAGATCCATTTTCTCATTCCTTCTCTTGCTTTTAGAAACGGGCTTGAGATACAAGAAATGAGTCTGATGGACTGACCACCTATTTCAAATACCAGAGTGAGGTGCTGTTCAAGTATTTCAGCAAATAGTAGAACATTCCTCAAACACTCCTGCAGAAAGCCCAGAAAATCTTTTACCTGACAGAATCACACGTGCTTAGGGGATCCAAATCCTGAAGCGATAAAAGGGGTGGCCTGAGCATTTACCCTACCTGAAGACCTGGTTAAAAGGCAGAGAAGAAATTCACCATTAAATATTCAGATGAGTTGCAGTGCTAGAAACACTCAGGAATTGCTGTGTGTTCCTATGGCACTGTTCAGGAGGTTAAAAAAAGTATGTTTTTGTATTCTCTGAGGAGTCTTTCAAGTCTGCAGTGTTTCATACAACCTCTCATAGGACAGTGGCATAATGGAAGTTTCCTGATTGCAACTTAGTTCCTGTACTTTCCAGTATCTTCAAAGATGGGAAAATTGTATTATCATAGAAGGCTTAAACATTTTTTTCTCATTCATCCTCACAGCACAGCTGAGATATTGACTGCTGGGCTCCCACTATAAAGTATCCAGATAGGGTTTCTGTCAGCTGCTCCATTGGCTCCAATCAACTCTTTCCTATTTACACTGATAGCACAGTTTGGATAATTTCATTCGGTTTGGATAAATTCATTCAGTTTTTCAGCTTCATGCCAACAAACCACCGAGGATGACACACAGCCTTTTCAGGAGGTCCAACACCACTGTCAGCCCATGTACAGATTTCAAAGGAAAAGACCAATGCAGCCCTAGGCAATCTGAGTTGCAGCAGAGGCTGAAAGGACACAAACATATTTTCCTTCTCATGCTAGAAGCATATTTCTCAGAAACACTTGCATAAATCATGCAACAATAAAAATTCCACTGAAACGATATCCCACAAGTCAGCTGATTGTGGGGTAAGTCAATAGGACCATGGCTTCCCCTGTCAGTAATGCAAAATTCCTGGAGGAAGGGAGCAGGGGAAAGGGGAAAGCAAAAGAAACATTCATCCTCGTACACCACAGTAAAAGATGAAAAGTTTTCCCCTTAAAACTAAACATTTTCAGTAAGTATGATTAACAATACCATATACCATTGCGGAGGGAATAACAGCTGCTGGAAGGAGACAGTATGGAGATTTATGGAGAACCTAAGAAGAGCAACCATTGGCTTTCAGGCAACAACACAGCAGATCTGATGGTCTCCAGGTCTTCACCTTGAGCCTGTACTTTGCATGCTTCTCCCAGCAGCTCCTGAAATCCTCAGTGCTGAACCAAACCACGTTCCCAGGAGACACAGTCTGGAGACAAAAGGCCCAGCACAAATCTTCCTGTTCAACATGTCATTTGCACATAACTGGATTTATCCACCACACACAATCGTAGCCAAACCAGTCCAGATTTCTCCACCAGAAGAAATCCAGCTCTCAGCGTAAGTTCCACTGAAATGACCATCAGCTTCTGCTGGAGTTCTACATGAGCTCAAAGAAACTGTGAAATACAGTACATGGGTCAATGAGGCAAACTTTGGAGACCAAATCTGTTTGATACAGAGCACGTTTTTCTTTAGAGCTCACGTAGAACCTTCAATTCACAACATACCATTTGCCAAGCATACTGAGTACCTTTAGCAGCTCAGCTGTCATCATCTTCCTACAGGATCTTGACATGAACAGTTCTGGGCTCATCATTTACCCACAAACAACACACATCCTGACAGATGATAGGAAATTCATTATATTTGTTAATCCAGAAGAGTGTTATGGGATTCAGCTTTACTCGTTGTTTATTGAATTCAGAATTATGAAATCAAAACTCCTATTGAATCAGCTCCGGAACTGAGAGGAGAATTAGACCCCGTGCTTTCAAAACCCAATTTTAATGTTCGATTGCAGTATCGCCAAAACAAAAAACCTCCCTCACATCTTACATCAATGTTTCTGTCAGATTTAATATTCGTGGTGAGGTGAGAAAGAAATGCCATTTTAGCAAAATTTATATGTATTTTTTATAAATAAAAACACGTTTCATTTTAACATACATCTATCGGCAGCAGCATCGCTTGTCTGGGCAGACACTGGATCTTATGAAAAAGTTAAAGCCTTGGAATATGAAGCAACAATGAGAAACACACATGGAACAATAAAATATTTAGAAAAATAGAATTAAATTTGGCTTTATCTTATGTACACTAGACCAACAAGTTAAAGATGTGAATACCTCATTAATAAGTCCATATTAGTGAACACAGCATGAGAAAAGACCATACCTTTGCTTTCTCTGAAAAGGAAAACATTCTCCTCATTTTTTTTCTGCTCTGCATGCATTTCATTTTCCAAAATGCAACCCGGCGTGCATTACACAGACTTCATCCTGCTTTGCCGAAGAACAGCTGCCATGAGCATTCTCTAGCGCTATGCAGAAGCCTTATGGAGTGAAAGGTGTTGGGGGACAAGCTGAATCTGAGCCTAAGTGCCATTACTTTCAGCAGAGTGCAGCTTCAGAAATGTTACTACAAAGAACCAGCTTAGAATTGATGCTGTTTAAGTAGCAATCGATGCTGTTGAAGTAGCAAGCAACTTTTGGCAGCCAAAAAAAGGGCAGTGTGTAATGATGAGAGCTGAAACAAACAAACTTTATTTAAGAAAAAGCAGCGTCATTTTACTTCTCATCTAGAATGATACCATTCATGGCTATATAGCCTCCTGTGATAGCTGAATCAGACACTAACAGGCAAGCAGAGGGGGACATGGAGTGCATCACGCTTCCCGCATCAGTTGCACTGTACTGACGCAGGCTGGGAAACACACAGCACACTCTAGGGACATACATGGAAAAAGAAAAAGAATAGAAACAAACAGAACATGGATCCATAGTGCCACAAACCTTCCGGCTCTGTGTTCTCTTTGAGGTGCACTTGCTTCAGTGGGCAGCAGAAGATTTCGTGACACTTAGCACGAAAAGGGGACTCTTTTTTCTTTAATTCCGCAGATTGGATCGAATCTTGCCGTAACATAATGTACTCCTGAGTGCCAGGGGGAGCGTCATCCATAACTGTGGTCACCACATAACAAAATGAACTCAAGTTAGAGCTTGAGGAAAGCAATCCAGAGAATCAAATCAACTACATAACGTCGGGGTTGGGGGGGAAGAAAGGAGGGAGAGAAAGGTTTATAGGAAGGAAAATCAAATTTAAAGCATCTCAGTTGTGATGGTAGAGGGATGGGGAAAATATCTACTTTTATATACACTTCTCATAAACATCAACAATTTATATTGCTTCATGCAGCTTGCATTAACAGTAGAATAACTGCTCCAGAAAGCAACACAGTTCTCTCCTAAACCTTTATTCACCTATAACACCCCTATCTATTCTGCATGCAGGTTAAGAAATAAACAAAAACAAAGCATGCTGTTGTGGCCTATCCACAGGTCATCTCTATGTTAACATTGCACAGCAATCACTCCACATCTGCAGGTAACACAGCAACAGCATATCTATTCCCCAACATAAAAAGAACATCCCTGTATCAGGATATGTAATTACACACAGTTCCTCAGAGCAAGGATAATAAACCACTGACATTTGACTTGATCACCATTTCCAGTGGGTAGAAGACGTACAAAGAGAAAGCACATTAATCCTTTTGACAGCTTTCTTGTAATACAGCAAGATGTTTTTTCAAGTTGATCTTATAAATCAATACTGCCATTAATAACATAAATGATATGCAGTCTGAAGCAGTTTCTGAATGGAGTCAGACCATTAAATGGTAAAAAGATAAAATACAGAGCATACAGAAAGCTCCCGCTACCTCAAAGCATTACATTACTAGAAAGAATTAAAACAATTTTCCATTATCTAAAAATGAAGCCCTAATAACAGAGATAGCAAGGTTCCTCAGTTTGCAGCTTTAAGCAACAAATCACCACTCCAGAACAAAAATTAAACGCTTTTTAAAAGGGCAGTCTGTAACCACTGCTAGTTATTCCTAATGAAATATACAGACACAGAACCACAGCCAAAATCACACTGAGCTTGTACAACCACGTAGCAAATAAAAGAAACACATAACTAATCCAAGGAACAAGTGAAAACCCGAAGATCAGAAAAGGAACCTTTGACAATGCTGGGCTATTACTGCAGAGGTAGCAGCGCTATGTAAACATTGCAGATTTGGACATGGGTACCCCCAAACAACTATGAACCTCTTGCACTTTCATTCACTCGATTTTTATTTTTTATCTCCTACCAAGAACGGCATTAGTAAAAGGAGGAGAAAAAACGTATCTAGGAGATAAATAAGTGATTCACGCTGATCATCTTTCCACAATGGGTAGTCACCTTCTTTAAGACCTCAATTAATCCATAGGAGACACTTGGCACCTCAGTGGTTGTTGCTTCATTAGACGACACGCAGTGCCAGTAACACAGGCTAATAATCCACAAAAAATACAATTAAAAGAGATGTATGAGTTAATACAAAAGCACCAACAGTTCAAAAAAGAGCAAGAGGTCACTGGAGCACAAGGCCTGGGCTGCTGGATAATTGCTCCTTTAACAATGCCAGTTTTGCTTTGGCTGGTTTTAAGGTTACACACGTGTTCGTGAAACATACTGACAGCAGCCAAGACGAGCCAAGGACCAACAAGCCCTGATGGGTCTCTCCTCAAGAAGTCACCAAGCAGATGGTGCTGTTGCAGGAGCACACACAAAACCACCAGTGAGCTGTGTACAGTGACACTGACGTCAACAGCTTGAGAAGCCTACGGCACGTCCCTCTGACATTTACAGGGATAAAGGATAATGTGCATCGAGAATCACGGGTAGCCAGCAGAGGAGTGAAATGCACAGCCACCTTCTGCCAACAAGCTGGCTGACCTGCAGCAGAGCGTGCCCCGCTGTCACAAACAGGGTAAGAGATATGGCCCTGGGCTGGCTCCTGGAGTGGCAGAGCCCTTCCAGAGAAGCCCCACTCAGCTGTGGGAGCTGAAGAATTGCTCACAGCACTCACTGCTGTATGGTGCAGGAGCACCGCTTTAGCAAAGCAATACAAACTGTAAAAAAAATACAATATGCAGACAGCAGTTATCAACCACTTAATAGGGTTAATGGGGAGAACAAGCTACTGGTGATTACCTGCAGCAGGAGTAAGGGTCAACTCCAGCTGCTTGGCAATTGGGTGCTATTGTTCTGAGTTCAGAGGGCTCACACATCTGTAAACCAATTCCAAGGACCAATTCTGTTTATCAAGCGTCTGGCAAAGTGCTTGGCATCATTAGGTAGCTCCATCCCTCTCTCAGGTATTCTCACTAAGACAGGTAGAGGAGATCTAACTCACCCCTTGCCACTCACACACTGATCACCTGCAGACATTATTTTTCATGTGAATAAGCCAGAAAGAACCAGACCTCCAACAAATGACAAACATGTTGAAATCAGCAAACATACGTTGGCTTACTGGAACACAGGGCTAAAGAGCCCTAATTCTGAGGAATATCATAGCACAGCACTGGTATGTGCAGTAAATACGAGGAATCACAGTTCTAAAGAAGCTTAATGCTGAGATGATGTATGGGTAACATAATTGATACCACTGTTTTGACAGGAACAGCTAAAACCTTTTCTTAACATGATGAATGGCTCCAAGTCAGAAGGAGAATTTATGGCAAAACTAGAAAAAAACCCTAACCCCAAAGCCTCATTTTCATGCTGTGTTGACAGCCAGACACCCTCATGGAGTCACTGAAATGACAGCTCCAGATATGGGTGCAAGCCACCAATCCACTGTGAAGCTACAGCCACAGAGAATATAAGCAAAAAGCTCTGAAAAGCTGATGTCCATTTCAATGACTAAAAATAACCAGCGCACAACCATGGAAGGGTCATTGTACAACACCTGTGAATAAACCACTTGGAAATAGCAGAATCTGGTATTGGAAATAGCAGAATCTGGTATGATTCTGCTAACAACAGAAGCAATTACCCACCCACTACAGGAGTTAACAGACAGTAAATATTAGGGAAGTAACGAATTTGCAAAGCAGGAATTAAATTACATCCTGTGCTGTGTGGAGCAAATGTCTTGCTTTTACTCTCTGGCTCTCTCCATTACAGGCTGTGCTAACTGCAGGACCAAGGATATTCTCACGCTGTGGTGTAACACACACACACACACACAACGTTAACTTTAAATCAGCTAATTTGGGGGAGAAATCACGATCACACTCAACAAGGGCAGCAGAAGACCCATGAGAAACCCAGCAGATGCTCCATCACGTGGGTGCTGTCCTCAAGAGCAGTTAGAAGAAACCTCTGTTGAGGCATATCTATATCTCCTTGGCCATCTTCCTGAGGGCAGATGTGCAGTCATCCTGCCAGGCTCCCACGTCCAGCCATGCCTCTGTGATCCTTCAGCAGCTGCTCACCCTAACTCCATCCCCATGGGCATGATGCCTCATTTGTCTGCACATCCATCATCTCATGAATCAAACAGGGACAAGACTCAGACACAGGTGATTAAGATACTAATATTCTTAGTATTCTCAGCTGGAAGGCGATTAAAAAAACCCACAAATTCACATATATCTATTTTTTGGAATTTTTTTTTTTGTTGTTGTTATTTTTGGTGGGGAGACTGAAAACATAGCAACTATGAATATATGAAAATAATCTGTTCAGTAGTTGGCATAAGATAGCTGCAGTAACCATTATGTTCCCTACATGGAAACATTTAACTTGCTAAATATCATTCTGCAGCACATTCCTGAGTTTTTAAAAAATGAAAATAATTACAATAATAAAAGCTTACTGAAATCAAGCCAGCATTAAAAAAAAAAAAAACGAAAAAAAACCAAACCAAAACAAAAAAACAACTCTTTTCTTCCTATAAGGCTTGGTGAGTGAAAGGAAAGCCATCTCTAAGATGACTGCCAGCACCAGGATGGCTTTTCAAGATAAATTCAAACATGTTTACATTATATAATCACACCAGCTAAATAAACTCTGCTGGTTTACATCTTCCTTTTATGTCCAACTTCATTTCAGGACACTGCATCTAGGATTGCCAGAAACCATAACATCAAGCCTGTCCACAGGCCTCGACTCTGGTTCCAGCCGAACAATCTGTAATATAATTCAGAGTTTAATAAAGCTTCAAGGAAGCTTTCTTTTCCCCCTAGTTTTCACAAGGACAAACTCTGCTAACAGAAGGCGGTAGCAGCCATAGAGCAAATCTGTCTGAGCACCCAGGCAAGACAAGTCTTCATACTCCTGTCAGGCTCAGTGGGCAGTATTGGTGGTAGGGAACAGTTGGACTACATGAACTTAGATGTCTCTTCCAAACTTAATGATTCTATGCGACTTGGTGTAGGGAACCTGCTTTGGCAGGGGGGTTGGACTCGATGATCTCTGGAGGTCCCTTCCAACCCCTATAATTCTGTGATTCTATGACTCTTCCTGTATTTGTGACACAGTTTAACACAGTTTTTGTGCTTCTGTGGACCAATGTTCACTTCCCTCCCTGGCCTTCCAAGTCATTACCGGATACATGATTTTCCTACTTCAGGTTCCCTTGCTTTTCTTATTCTCTTTTACATGCCACCAGCCCCAAGATGCTAATACATGCAATAGATCACTCTGTTTCTAACATTTCAGAGGGACTGAAGTCAGAGCTCTACACTCCACCTTCAATATGATATTTGAGCACCTCTTAAATCATGCATCCAGAAACAGACTAAAAATCTCCTCATTGGCACAAGGGAATAAGTTATAACAGCAGCAACAATAAAAGCACTCTCCCAACACAAATCTTTTGGAAGGACAATACAAAGAGTAGCAGCACACACCAGTGATGCTCACTGAGCATCTCCTCCATCCTCTGCCACCCACAGAAATGAAAGAAGGATCAGGAGGGATGTGACCACAGCCTCTGAGGATGGTTGGACCTATGTAGGATTATTCCCCCCCTCATCCTCCCCTTTTTTACAGAAAATATTAGGATATCAAGTTGCTTTGGGCTCCTGATGAGGACAAACCTTACAAAATCCTCCTAGCTTGCTTAAATCAGTGCATGCAGAACAGGGAGCGGGGAGGAAAGAGGAACATTTTTTTGTAATACCACTTCCACGTTGAAGCAGCTGGTGAAAAGCTCTCAGGTATATACTTGAGAACAAGAATAAGTGCAAGAACAATCTCCTCTGCTTCTCATTTGTGCTTTGTTTTCTCCCTGCTTTATTCCAGATGAAGATGTGATTTCTGCTAGGTATCTGAACAACATCATGAACTCAGGGCACAAAAATCCTTACAAGTTAGTTAAAAAAAAAAAAAAAAAAAAAAAAAAAAAAAGAATTTCTATTCTGGGGTTGTGGTACACAAATCCTCATATTGGCAACACAACCCATTTGTACCATTGCCCTGCCCAGCTTTGTAAAAATCCCAAAGAAGTGCTCTCACCAAACTGCCCAGGGATGTCAGCATCGCAAATCAGAAACTTCACTTTCATCATGCACCTGTGTGTTCACAGTGCTCAAGTTGGGCTGATTCTATTCCTGATTTTCACAAAGAAGATCAGGAAATTGGAGCAGCTGCATTTGCTAATTTGCAACAAGCTTTCTCTGGACAGTTTCATGGCATGCATAAGTGCAGCACAAATTCTGGCATGGGCAGTAGTTGTCTGGAAGAGCTTGGATACTTACAGCCTTAGAGAAGTAAATTCCTTGTCTAACAGAGAGATTTTACTACCTGAACTAATGATGTTTCATGCTGCTGATCTGAATTAGATTGTGCTG
Organism: Tetrao urogallus; assembly: GCF_951394365.1. Classification (NCBI taxonomy): domain Eukaryota; kingdom Metazoa; phylum Chordata; class Aves; order Galliformes; family Phasianidae; genus Tetrao; species Tetrao urogallus. Next base: position 14,346,975 of record NC_136826.1, on the reverse strand, counting down.
GTTATTAGGAGCTGGGGCTTTTGGGATTCAATAGTAGATTCTCTAAGAGCAGCATCAATAGAAGATGCTCTTCTCTGGTGGGAGATGGATGTTCCCCATCCCACATCAACCACCATTTTTACTCACTCTTCCAGCAGCAGCAGCTGACCACACAAGCTCAGATCTCAATATCCAAAGAGCACCAAGCTGCCAAGTCAGAGCAGAGGCTGCAGAATTTGCATCCCCACAGATATCTGACAAATCCTAATCCTACTTGGGGGCCTAGACCGAAGCAAAGCAGTAATCAGAAACCCCTTCTGCAAAAGGCTGTGAGAGGGGATGGAGAACCATTCCCTGATAAGCATGAGCAAAGCAAGAGGTCCAACTTGGTTCACCAACCATGATGCCTCAATCCCCAGACAACAGGCACAAAACCCACTTAAATCTGCTCCAGTGCCTCTGCAGGTAGCTTTCTCCTCAGCAAGACAGCACATTCCTCCTTGTCTTAAATCAAAATCGAATGCAGTCTTTTGAGCATGATTCTTTCGGTAGGAGTACGAATTTCTAAACTTTTTGATCTGCTGAAAAATTCTGAAATATGCACTCTTTGGGTCAAACACACAGAATAATTTTTTCCATGTCTTCTCAAAATATTTGCACAGAACGCTCCCCCTTGACCTAAAAGAGTAATTGGATTAACTGCTAGCAGTAATAGGCTGTTATCCTTTGAAAAGACGAGCTGAGATAAGGCTGTATTTAGATCACTGTGCACACCAAAGACAACGACATCCAACATCAGAAAATTCTAAGTGTGGCTCCTCTTTCACCATACCATGCAGAAAAGGCACTGTATTCTGCACACAGCCTTATCTCCCAGCTGTCCCATCCCTGGAGGCATTCAAGGCCAGGCAGGATGTGGCTCCGGGCAGCCTGGTCTGGTGGTTGGCAACCCTGCACATAGCAGGGGGGTTGAAACAAGATGATCACTATGGTCCTTTTCACCCCAGGCCATTCTATGATTCAGATGTTCTTCTCTTTCAGCCTTTTGTGTGCAAGGTGTGGTCAGGATGCACACTCCTGCTCCTCGAGCGCCTATGCAACACCTACAACTTGCTTACAGCAGGGCAGACCCACCGCCTTCTCCTCCCCAGCCACCAAATCTGCAGTTTTGCTATGCTGGACTAATTCAGTTCTGCAGCTCGGTTCACTGCTTTGCCACACTTGCCACTGAATGAATCAATATTGCTTCCTTGCCTACTCCAAGCGGCTTTCTGCTTTCCCCATCTGCCAAAGTAAACGCAAGCTGGCTGCTTTCCAAGCAGGTGGGCTGCTCCATGCACCACCACACATGAGATAGTAATTCACAGCGTACAATTCATTGCTCTGAAGCATCTGCTGAGAGCCATGGGCAGGCATAGAGCTGGAAGCATCCCCACAGCATTACTAGGGTCACTTTTTGGAGAGCAGCTGAACAACCCATCCTGATTGCACGACCACCAAAAGGCACTGCGCTGTATGAAGTTCTGGCTGCCATTAAAAGAGCCAGAGAAGAAGCAAGGAATGGCTCTATTCCTAAGAAAATATCCTTACGTTGTGGTGAAAGCCAGGAGGAGGTGGCAAGAGAACTGCCAGGATGGTCCTGTGATGAGTAGGAAGCTGGCAGCTTACGGGAAAGCTCTGGAGAGCTGTGATTCACTGTTTAAGAATCATAGAATCATGGAATCATTAAGGTTGGAAAAGGCCACCCAGATCATCTAGTTCAACCATGAAACAGTGGAATGCTCTTGTGCAATGTAACTTTATTTATTAATGTAGCCCTATTTGGAGCTGGGAGAATAAAATGACAAAAGACGATAACAGAAATAGAAGTGCTTGTAGCTTTCCTTGCTATTTATAGAGCGTCTATTGACAAGGCCAGAGCTACAAAAAGGAAACAAATTTCCCTTGAGGGGAAGGGAAAAAAATGCAACACTGATAGGAATCAGAATAATCCTGAAGGAGGAAGGAACAGTATCCGGCCAAAGGCAACAAAATCCTCAAATAAAAGACTGAATCTCTCCTGGAAACCTGCAAGTAGGAACAGCCATAACTCCTGGGAAGCAGGAGATGAACAGCAGCAGTCCTCCAAAATTCCGTTTCACTGCTGCAGCTCTTGGGCATTTTGCTTGGAAGAAAGGGGCAAGAATGGAAGAATCATTCGGGAAGGTGACACCTCCCAATTATTTGCCTCATTTACTGTGGATTAACAAAAGGAGGGAGGCAAGAAATGAAGTGTTTTAAAATTGAAACCCATTACAGAAAAAGCTGTTCTGAGAAATGGCCTCCGAGGAAATCTTTCAAAGCAAAGCACAGAAAACTAATCAGTAGGAGTGAAAACCCTTGGTGTGCCAGGGAGAGCAGCACGGTTGCACTGCCTCAGGAGGCAGCAGGCACCTGTGGGCTGCTGCTCAGATGAAACAGGAGGCTTTTCTAAGCATACAGATGTATGTATATGAGGGCTGCTCCAAAAGTTATACCTCCTGTTTTATTATGTTGGCCCACAATGTTGGTGGGATGGTAGATTTGTACCAGCACAGCACACAGGCTCTTGTTGATTGCTGGTGAAAATGCATAGCTAATGGAGGTATGTTGAAAAATAGCCTGGTGTAGCTGAGAATTTACTCTATCAAATAGTGTTATTGTGCTCTTTGTATCTGCCCCAGGAAGCATTCAACCACTGTATTCACTTGAATGGAGTATCATTTGAGAAGGATGTGCAACAACACTGATCATTTTTTCCCTCCTCTTCCCAAAAAGGACCACACTTCAAAAACTTCATTTGACAAAGGTTCAGCACTCGTGCTTGAGAATATTTTTTCCCCCTCTGTACAATAACCTAAATCCCTTTGGACATCCTTCAAACCCACGTGCATTGATACTATCACTGCTGTACAACTACAGTGCACTTGCTGCACATACACAGAGGAGTTTTGCTTTTCACTGTAAATCAATTTAATCAGCGCCATGCCAAATCAGCACAAGATTAAGCTACCTGATCTCCTGCTACCACCCACCTTAATGATCGTGCTCAGAGCAGCTTCATGTTCTGCCTATTGAGACCAGTCTCAGCCACCCAACTTCCTTCTGTACAACGTTGTGGTGCTTCCACACAGCGGACAGCACGGCCACAAGCAACTTAATTGCACCAGAACTGCAATAATTTCCATACACTCCAACTTCAAATTATGGTCATGGACAGCAGGAATGATGTTGCTGCCTTGCTGTGAGCACAAGTGTGCAGTGACTTGGCTAATGAAAGCAAGGTCAGGGAGCATACAAGGACTTTCGCTGTCCATTTATTCTTGTTTGATGAGAGGGGCAGGACCCCAAGCTCCCACATCACAGCAAGCATGATGCTCTCAGCCCCTCCCTTAGAAAGCAAATGGCAAAATGATCAAATAAAGTTGCTCTGGTCAAACTGAAACTAACGGTACCGTTCATTGCCTTTACGTCTATATATCTTTACACTACATTGCCTGTGCTTGCATTGGTGTTCAGCAACGTAAATGCCATAAAGAGTAACCCAAGGCAGCAAACACAGTACATCTACAAGAAAAAAAAATTGTCACGTTTCACTTTTCAGTGCATGGAATGAATACTGCACTTCTCTGCTGGTAACAGCCCATCAAAGTTAGCAAAGACAAATGGCACTCCGAGAAAAAAGACATCGTGTCAATACTGAGGTATGCTGAGGATGTAGCAAGTGGCCTTCATTTTAGCAGAGGTGAAAGCCACTCTTTTTAACACACAGTTGGAGTTGGGAAGCAGTCCGTAGGGATACCACAGTCCCATTTTGTACTGCTTCGAAACCATCTGTATTAGACACAAATCACTATTTGGCGTCATTACCATATTTATGCCTACTGGGCCTTTACATAGCTCAAAATAAATTAGAATGCTTATTCTGGAAGTTGGTTCTAACACTTGAAAATGTGCAAAGAACTTTTTGTCGCTGTAAATGTCTGAAACTTGCGGATTCACATCAGCTTCAGTTAAATAGGAAAAAAAAAAAATCAAGAAAAGCTTCAGAGCAATTTGCAATACTTGAAAATTTGGCTCATACCTCTGTCAAAACAAGTGCTGGAGTATGTAGGTCCTGCAAACACTCATTACTGAGCTTCGCACTGCTCTGGACAATTTAATTTTACAAAGAGTGAGCTCAGCAGTACTTGCACGGTTCCTAATTACCTGTGTTGGAGTCCTTCCATTGCTCTCTGCCCTGGGTGCCACATAAGCACTCGTAGTATTTTTAAAATTAGCCCCCACGACTTCATCTGCATCTCAAGTGAATGCTGGAGAACAGAAAAGACATTTTAAAGGTTTCTTGTAGAATTAATTTAAGAAATGAGGTCTTTGTAGGTTAAAAAAAAAAAAAATTCCTCCTTTCCTTTTACTTTTCAGTCTGCTGTAATTTCCACGTTACCAATGGACTGCGCTCCTGAAATGAAACCCTAAAGAGACTTTTGTAAAACTTCATTAGCATTTCCGTCTGCCTTTACCTATTCATTTCCCAGCAGCTACACAGCTGACGAGGCTGATTCTCTCACTGCTGCACCATGCCCCACATTAAGGAGAATGGGACAAAGGCAGCAGAGATGCTGTCCCAGCCCAACCTGCCTCCGACACATCCCAGCTTTGGTTTCTAGGGACCAAACTCATGCGAAGCCTTCTCTGGGAAGAAGGAGACAGTGACTTTGAGCTGCTTCTCCTTGTCCTCAGCTGCCATGCAGATGTGAGATGAGGCTGTCCTGGGTGCCCGTGGATCTCCAGGCTGCTGAACACACTGATCAGAGATGACTCACTGTCACTCTCACACGCAATAAAATGGCTCTGACTCAAATTATTGCTGTAATTGTTGTATCTCACAGCTGAGGAGCTGCCACCAGCACTGACTCAGTTGCCAAGAGCTGGGTTGGGCTGCTCATGCCGCTAGGGCTCAGACCTTGCCTCTACCCACCAGAAGTCATTCTCTCCCACCAGGTAAAACAACAAAAGAGACCTTCCCTCGGCCAAATTTGACAGATCAGAGAAGTTTCTCTCCAGGAATGCTTTGCATATCGTGGATTAATAGAGTCTGACGAATGGCTTGAGCTTCACATCATGCTTAGACAAAGTGTCATGCTGCGGGCACTGCCTGCAAGGGCACTTGAAATATCTGTGGGTGAGCGAAACAGAAGCTGTGTGGAGAGCTGACATGTTGTACGGTCACTGTGTTCCATTTGTTTATTCTCAGAAAAGTGAAAATAATGGGCATTGGGCTGAAATTTGGGGGAAAAAGAGGCTAAGATCTCAATACTCATTCCCTTCAGTAAATATCCAGCCACACAGAGCAAAGCAGAGAGGCAGAACAAGAAACATAAGGTAATTAAGAGCTCCACAGAAGCTTGGAGGGAATCAAAATGTAATTGGACACGAGTTGCATAAACACAAGTTCAACACTTGCTTAAACAAATGCTCTCCAGAGCCCCCCACCTCCTCACCACCCACACTCAGCACAGTTCAGCTGCGACCTGACCATGCAGCTCTTACCCAAGCTCAACCAGAACTCCTTAGTGCCACAACCTCCATGCAGGGAAGGCCCTCTCCACGCACAACACGGAAGCACCGTGGTTGCAAAATCACAGTAAATCAGAGCTGCAACTGGAGAACACCTGACGGTGTATTTGCGGCACAGCTGAGATTCCACAGCCCTTCTCAGCAGCCACAGGACTATGCCTTCACTCCCCACATTTCTTACCAAGTGAACACTGCACCTAGACAATGACATCTCTGCATCCCTGCTTTCCTTAATTTAAATGATTTATTTAAAACAAAAGCATCCAACCCCCTTTCAATGACTTTTTTTAATCCTCTAATACGCCATGGCACGATTAGAGCTTTAACTGTTTACTTAATTTATCTTGCACCTGGCAAATGTATTTTGATACTCCCAAGAAAGTCCCCTGCAGGATTTAGTCACCCAGTGGTCCTCGCACAGTTGCAATGGATCCCATTTACTATTTTAGAGCCATAACTCTCTCCAAGTCAGCCCCGCCAAGTCTAAGAGGCTTTTCAATGATTACATTACCAGCGATGAGGTGCAGAAACCAGATTAGTATCTGACTTCCTGCAGGAGTTAAGTCTTTTTTCCTCCATTATGACATCTCAGTTTCTGTTATTCAAACCCATGCGAAGCCTGGCTTTTATTCTCTTACTGCTGCCACTCTGTATGCAACTTCTCCTCTCGTTCTCTTATTGTTAATTAACTATTCTATACTGCAAATTCACATTTTTAAGAGAAGTTACCGTTGTCACAACAGCCCTTATAAGTGAATCATTACAAGTATAACGCTTCCATAAATAACACATTACAAGATTTAAAATAAATATTTTTTTACAGTTATTGCAACACAATTGTCCTACGTGTAATAGAAATTGTGCACCCATGAAATTAAACTGCAGAAAAAGATTAATTTTCAAAGGCTTCATTCTCTGAAAAACTTCCTGCTTTTAATTCTTTTTGCTCACTGTTTTTCCTTTTTGATCCTAAAATAGAAAGTAGAATACTAAAATAAATAAAAATGACAGACTCTCGGTACAGAGCTGAGGTAATGAACAGCAACCAAATTGTAGTGAAGACCAGAGAAGGGGAAAGCAAACATGCCAATGTCTGCCAACAAACCCATGGAAGGAGAACAATATTGCCAGACAAGTCTTTGGGAAAACTTCATAGAGCCAACTCCATGACTTCTTCTATAGGAGTTTACAGTTTCCCAGGGATTTGGGTGATGCTCTTGTGCTCAAGGCAGGGACAGAATGGTCTGCATAGATCTATGACCACAATACTGGGAGCTGAGAGATGGGGTGGAGAGGCCAGGAGGATGACACACAATTCATCATCTCTGCTGGCAGCAGCACACCCACACAGGAAGTTAACATCCTAAAGGGCCTCGAAAGCAACACCAAACACCTTCAGGCTTAGAATTAAAAAGCAGGGTCCTGACCATCAATGATCTCCATATATTTTTAGAACACTGAGGGCAAACTGTCAAGCATGGTTCATCGCTAATTGCATCTCCACATTTCTCCCTTCTGGAAGACATAGCAAATGCAATTATGCTTTGATTTGATGTCACTAAGCCTCTTGCAATTATTTCATTTATGCTCTCAAAGAACCCTCTGATAATGAAGAGCTCTGCATAGACCCTGGGGTCCATATCAGCTTGGGCTGACATGTATGAAGGCTACATCAAGTGCCTGTTTTTCCTTACTCTTCCCTCTGCCTTCTCACAGGTTGCCAGGTCCATAGTTAAAAATTCATTGCTCACCTCCTGCTGGTAACGACCCCTTGCTGATGACACATTCCTGCTGATTAGCATTAACACAAATGAAGATCAGCTTCATTGTGAGCTTCGGTTGGGTGGGTGGATGTCTGGGTGCGTGGGTCAACTTCATTGTGAGCTTTGGTTGGGTGGGTGAGTTGGGTGGATGGCTGGATGGGTGAGCCAGTGAGTGGGTGGGTGAGGATACTTTTCTTCCTTACACTGAAATTGTTAGAAAAGTCCACGCTTCTTTGGCTGACCCAACTTTTCCTTCAGTGGAATGCATTGTAAAACCTCTCCCCGATTTCTCCCAAGAGGCCTTTAAAACACTGTCAATTCATCCTGCTTAGTCAGCACCAGACACAGAAAGCTATTAAAGCCTAAGCCCTAAGAACTAATCTCTCACAGACACTTGTGCCCACTCCAAAGAGCAGAGACACAACATACAGCAGTTGTTCCAGTCACCACTGCATAGCCAATGTTTAAATTTTCTTCATACCTAAATCAGCAAGATTGTAATTTTATTTTTGGCTCATTCTTTACCACAGGGCTAATAAAGCCTGGTCAGATAAGGCTACTGCAGGCTACCCAAGGCTAAATAACCCAAATACACACCTCCAGCTCACAGCACTTTGCTGTCAATGCTGTTGGCATATGGAGAGCTTAAATGAAAACAAGAAAATATTGGGTAAAAACTATTCCAGAAACAGCTGAATATTTATGGCTCGTACACAGAAGCCTGACTGGCAAATGAGTGCATTAGGTAAGATAAAAGGAGTGACACAAGAATAACTTTTATTTGCACAGCGTACATTTAATGAATGCATCAACATTTGCAGATGATTAGAGCAAACCTAAGCATTCCAGCTGTAATTTTCAAGGGTTTGGACTTTATTTATTCCTTTTACTTCCTCCCCCCCACAGTTGCAACTAAATATAATTTTTGGCTTTTGCAAAGGCCTATTTCCATTTATAGCATCCAGATGACAGGCTGGGGACAATATTTTCCTAGCTGAGGCATCTGCCTCCTTGACAAAGGGAGAGATAATCACGTTGGGTGAAACAGGCTTGGCGTCTGTGACAAGCTTAAGATGTCAGAAACGGGAGCACGGCGTCCTGTCCCCCTGGATATTTTTTTTCTTGAGAAATCTAGCCACATCTCATGCAAAACGCAGCCAGCTTGCAGTGCTGCTCTGCTGCCAGCAACAGGGAAAGGGAGGAGGGATGAGGCAGGGGACCGCTCCGCTTCCGAGGCTGCCACAGCTTCTATTTAATTGCTTGCTTATTTATTTAATTACGGCAGCAACAAGACCGTCTGGTCAAGCTGCCAGCATGCTTTTCCTGAAACAACTCAGTGCTCTGAGATTACTTGTGCTGGACATTCCTTCCTCCCTGCTGGATATCCACCAAAGCACAGAGCAGCCCTTCTGTGTCCCCATCAAGGAGCAGCTAGGAGCCATGGGGGGCTGTAGGGAGGAGACTCAGGACAAAAGGGAACAAGGCTGGAGAAGCATCTCCAAGTGGATTCAGTTCTCAGATCCAAACAAATGCCCCAACGTCGTCCCGCTGCCTCAGATCAGCAATGAGCAATGGCACATCCCCCCAACGCTGATTAAGTCCTGCTTTTTTCATTATAGATCAAACATTCTAGAGCCACAGATCAAATTACACAGCACTTATTAGGCAGATCAAGGTGCTGCTTTCTCTTCTGAGATGTGCCATTTGCTGCTGCAAAATGCCACGAAGTGAATCTGAGATTCACATTAACCCATAAGTGATTGCTTTTAGCAGATGGCTGTTGGTATAAATACTCTAACCAGCATTGAAAGTATTTTTAAGATCCTGTTTCGTCATGAGTTGTGATGTACCATGAGGAAGTTCCACTATTCTGACCCTTCACAAAGTTTTGAGTTAACAAGACTAAAAAATGCATCTCTTTTCTTTCCAGCATTATTTCCCAAGAAACTTTGAAATGAGCCAGAAGGAATGAAAAAATGCCATAGGAAGTTTTGCTGAAACTACAACATCTTCCTTGAAAGCAGCACTACAATTTCAGCTGTAGTCTACTACTTGCTGCAAGGTTGTATTTACCATGTCAGTGCTACCCCAGCAGATGAAATTCCATCTGAATTCACTCAAGCTAAGGTACAGCCTTCACTGCACCTCCATCTGTCCTTAGTCAATGCTAAAGAGCACAGAGCTCTGAACTCCACTTCTCTCCCAGTATAATCACTTCTTTTCTGCTGAAGCAATCCTTCTCCCCTCTCCTGCTTTACGCTGGGACCAACAGCTTGTCCTGCACTCTGGATCCGTGACAGAACTGACTCTCACAACATGTTCCTCCTTCTGACACTGACTTAGCAGCTTCTGCAGAAAGATGGAATGCTTTGCTGAGATTTGAACGATGGAAGAATGCAGCCAAAGTGCTGCTGACTACCATAGAGATTGCTATAAACAATATATTTTTTACCTCCTTCAGTTCTCAGTTCAATGTATAACAGGTTAAATTGGGTGCCAGTGGTCTACGCTCACTAATTTAATTACAGTCCTGTTAAATCATTATAACTAAAGGAAAAGGTCCAAGTCTACTCCTGGAAACATTTAATTGTCACTCCAGTTCTACCTCATCAGTCCAGGGTGATTTAAGTCTAAAGCTCTACAATTGTAAAGATGGAGATTTGAAATACATTTGAAAAAACGTGTCAATCACTTTTCACACTCCCTTCAACATTCAGCAAAGAATGACAGCAGAACAAACCAGTAAAAGCCTCTGGGGCTTCTAGTCCTTCTCTGTGACATAACTCCACAAGAACCATAGAATCACTAAGATTGGAAAAAAACCTGTAACATCATCTAATCCAATCATCCACTCACCACCAATTACTGCCCACTGACCACATCCCTCAGTGCCACATCTCCATGTTCAGTGACATCTCCAAGGACACTGACCCCACCAGTCTCTGGACAGCTGTGCCAGTGCATCATTGCTCTTCCAGAGAAGTTTTTCCTGATATCCAACCCAAACCTCCTCTGGTGCAACTTGACAGCATTCCCTCTCATCCTATCAAGCTGCTCTGTTTTCTTTGATCTTATCCGTTTGGGTTGGGCAAGTGAACACATTCTCTGTAAAGCCTGAGTTACGCATAGCACAAAAATGAATGGGATCACCCTCTCTGTGGAATAGTGACACCGCTGGGTATTAAAACAGAGATCTCCTGGAAATGTACACGCATAGAAATGCCAGGAGAAGGCAGGAGGTGTGGAGGAGCAGTGGTACAGAAGGACAGAAATTCTGTCTGTGTTCCATCTCTCCACTCTTCCTCCCTGTTTTCCTTAGTGACTTCATCGATCACAACGAAAAACGAAATGTACTCCTCCCATCCCACCGTATTCCTTCTACCTAATGCTGCAAAGGCTATGCTGAAACCACGGTTCACACCTGGTGCCAACACCATCAGAGCCAAGCACGCACCATTCACCCTTCCCACTGCAAGGGAATTGCACCAACACACACAGGCTGGAAGGGAGCAGTGGCCAGGTCTAAGCCATCAGAGGACTGAGGATCTGGTAGGCACCGCAGTATAAAATTTAAATGCTTCTAGTCCAACTACTTAAACCCATTAGTTAGGGAAGTCATCTCTTTCTCTTATTGCTAGATTAGATTTCGCTCCTTATCATCTCTCAACAATTTCATGATTAAAACTGAGATCATCAAAATATTAAAAAGCCATAGCAGGCTTGTCCAGTACACAGCAAGGAACGGAACCACAGAATCATTATGGTTTGGAGAGACCACTAAGATCATCTAGACCAACCATAGATTTGGTAACCCGTTTCCCAAATACATTTCATACTGGTTTTGGCATAGTTCAACCGCTCTGATGAATGGCAAGTTTTAATAACTATGAGCACACCTCAGCATAGAACCCAGGTGTTAGAAATCTGTGCTGGAGACTCTCTTCTTGGATGTCATGAAAACTCAGAGCAATTACAGAAGCAAATATATTATTAAAAGAGAAAAGTGACAGCTCTGGGAACTGATGCAAATCCCAGTGTGAATCTGGGTTGTTACTGACAGAAAGTTGTTGTTCAGCGGGTGGTCGGTAATGGCTAAGAAAAAAGAAGTTGGTCCTGTTTTGAATGCCCCCCCTCACCAGTCACAGAAGGAAGGAGCAACACAAGTCAGGGGTTTGGTGGCTGTCTGTCCCTTCGTTCTGCTCCAAACATCCAAACCCTCACTCTGGACCAGAGGTTGCCCTTCCAGCTCCCATTCTCTCCCAGCTGCCTCAGTGCAGGCTGTGGAGCACTCTCCCCTGTTCCCAAGGAGCACTGCCTCATCTTTCCCCCACCTCCAGCCCCACTCCATGGGCTCCACCCCTGGAAACACAGCCTGGGAGGCAGGCAAATAAAGCAAGCTGTGCACCCACATGCTCTGCCTTAAATTGGTTTCCAGCTCTCACATTGGAGTAAATTTAAAACTTGTAAACTTCTGCTGCCCTTGGCACTCTTGACATCTACGTATTTTCCCGTTTCTATTTCTTTTCTTTAGACTCTTTTCCTCTCATGCTGTGCATCTGACACAGGACTTGCCAGAAAGGACATGAGTGGGAGAAGATACCCGACAGGAGATGAATGAAAACTTTCAAATCAATTTTTTTTTTTTAAACAGGAAAGTAGAATTTCCAGCATTTTTCCTGCATTCAAACTTATGACTTTTTTTTTTCCTCCTAGTTGAATTCTTTCCAAGAAAACAGACACGAAGTATAAAGGAGACAGAGGAAGAGAGAACTAAAGAGGGGAAGCTTGTGGGTGGTGTTTTCATTCATATACTTCTTCATATAAAACAGTTTCAGGTGGTGTACTGGGGCAAAGTTATCTTTGCTAGCATTCAAGGGCATAAAGGATGGAGTAATCCAGGAATGCTCTTTGGTTTGGGGTGTTCAGTGCTCCCGAGGTTAACAAGATTATGCCAGAGATTACAGCTAAGATTAATCCTTAATACAACACATCAGCTAACAAACATGAGACCAAAGTCTTTCAGATCAGAACAGAAACCTTCATGTCTCTTCTCCTCAAATATCAGTGACCTCATCGAACACACAATATCAACCTAGCTTGAATGCTCTTGGTGTGAAGCATTTATACCAGAGCCCCGAACAGACAAATGCGTCTTACATTAAGAATTATATGTAAATATTCATATACATATATGCACTAGCATGCATGTATCCACACATACCTGTGTTAACCCAACCTTGTAAGAGAGAGGCTGTGGATCTGAAAAGGAGTCTCGTGGTGATATGTTCACAACTGGCACCTGAATGGTTAGGACTGTTCTTTTAACACCTATCTGTTGGTATGTGCTTGTTGTATTATTAGAAAGGATTGCCCACAGACTGAGGTACATTTAAATTCTAATTTTTCTACTTTATGTCATTATACAATATGGCATGGTGCTGTTTGATTTGGTTTCAAACATTGCAGGCTAACAAACTTCCTTCCAAGCCATTAATTCAGAAGTGTGATAAGGCTAGCACAACTGCACTGACTCAGTAAAGCAATCTGATGTAAGCTGCACTTGCTAGAGTGCACACTCCTGTATATGACTGCTGCCTTGTTTTCAGACACCATCAGAGATCACCTGCAGTGCCAAACGCTTCTTCTATCTCAGGAGAACCTCAGAGAAATAGCAAAATGGAAAACCTTGATCTGTTCAAGCTTTAACATTTGCTCAGTGAAGGAATACTGTAACATTTTTAGTTTCTGTTTCCATCCAGGAAAAGGTCATTTCACTGGATAAGAAGGGAGACTCTGCAACAACATGAACAGTATTGTGAAGATGGTCATGCAGGACAAATGTTAACAGATAAAACTGATAAATTCTCCTCTATATTTGGTGGCAAAGATGGTTTAAGATTACAGGAAGGAAAAGGTTCAAAAGACAAATCAGTGAAATATTAAGAACCAATCTGTGACCCCGGTATACAGCCAAGGCCATCTGCCACTATAGAACCAGCAGTGATGAGAGGACTGCTGCTCAGAGGTAGAGAAGAAGTGTTTCTGTGCTTATTGCTACTTCAATAAACCAAGGGAATAGTAGAATCATTAAGGCTGGAAAAGACCTCTAAGCTCATCTGGTCCAACCCCAACCCACACCACCATGCCCATCACCACATCCACCAGTGCCACATCCCCACGGTTCTCAACACCTCCAGGGTTGGCGACCCCAGCACTCCCTGGCAGCTGTGCCAGTGCCTCACTGCTCTTTCAGTTAAGAAATTTTTGCTAATATTCAACCTGAACCTCCCCTGGTGCAACTTAAAGCCTTAAAGAAGGTGCAAAGACAAACAAGGCAGCATTTAGCCTTTAAGCAATGACATTTCCAAGTGTTCAAGTCATCACGTTTGGAATAATTAAGCCCAGCCACTGAAATAGCTCAGTCCATTTCCAAAGCTGGAAGCGAATCGCAAAATCCCTGAGCAAAACCAACTGTGAGTCTGTGCAACAGGCACATAAACACACAGATGGACTGAGGATTTTTCAGCAGTTAAGTTCATAATCTCTCCTTGTCCACCCATGACTTCTGCAGCTCACAGAAATTGTCTGCAGCTTTTCTCCTTCATCAATCCTTTCCCCATCACGTGCTGGCCTGATGTCTTTTTCAAACTGCCACACGCCGAACAACTTTCACTGATGCTTTAGGGCCTCCAGGTGGAAGAAACCAAAGTGCTGGTAACAATGGGGAACAGCTCAAGGAAATTCTCAACCAGAGAACAACTCAGCTGCCTCTCAGAGCTTTCCAGCCTCTGTCTCAGTCGCAGACCAGTACAGTCCAGAAAGGAGCAAAGGCCAAAACCCTCACAAGTGCCTCTAGATAATACTCTTTAAATTATTCCTCACCATGAAGGTGTGTTGTCTGGGAGACTACCAAATGTTTGCTGTTGTACTTCAACAGATGCACATTCAGACACCAGCTCTGAAACATAGCTTATGCACTTTTCAGAATGCACCTTCACTTTAGTAAGTGCTCTGATGTAAAGATGATTTGTTTTTAAACTAAGTTAAAAAAAAAAAAAAAAAAGTTGCTCCTACTTGCTGTTAAATTACAGCTTTCATTTCCAAATATCTTCCTGCTCATATCAGTTAAAATTGTGACCTCTTTTTGGTTCTGTTTTCCTTCAACTTTCTCTCTCATCCATGTAGTTAAGATTAGTTAATACTTTGTTTTCCTTCTGTACACACAGAGATGCTACGCATTAAAGCATCAAAAGAAATAAATCTAGAGAAGGACACTGCAGATACGCTATCGTGCATTAACTCAGCAATCCTTTGGTCATATTTCGGTGAAAAAATTGAAGAACCTCCCCACCCACCACAGCAATTTGTTCTTTGTGGATGTACAAGAGGAATAAGGGCCAGGAATATTTCAGTCCTTTGAAGTTAAGAGTTTCCTCCAGCAACATCCGAAGTAGTACACATCAAACTATGCACCAAAATCATCAACACAACCCATGCACTGCGGCCCCAGCTCTCGAAGAGTACCAATGTAAAGAAAACACTTTTTTTTTTTTTTTTTTTTTTTTTTAAATTTTCTACTATTTTTCCCCTCCCCATCTCATACATCTGTTTTATTTCATCTCCAAGGAAGTGGCATAAACCTGTAGCAGCAGCTCCAACCATTCCAGCTCCCCTCCTGATGCTCTTCCTTCTCCACACCACTGAACACTGAGTTTTGCTCCCCCAACTCAGAAGGTGAAGAAGTTCACTTGTTTAATGGAACAACTCCACTGGACAAGCATCTTTTCAACTTCTCTTAGTTTCTTACACTCTTAACTCCAACACAATGACCACTTGCCATAGCATTTTAGGAAGTGTCAACATAATTAAGCATTAGACTAAAATTCAAAGGTGAAGAAGTGATGGGATGTAGGATGTTTTAATAAAAATTATAGATAAGCAAAACAGCCTCAACAAAAATGTACAGAAAAACTCCTTCTTTGAAGGAGAGCTTTCCCCGCCTACACGATCCTTAGAATCATAGAATCATAGAATCACCAAGGTTGGAAAAGACCTAAGAGATCATCCAGTCCAACCGTTCACCTATTCCCACTAAACCATGTCCCTCAACACAACATCCAGTCTTTCCTTGAACACCCCCAGGCTCGGTGACTCCACCACCTCCCTGGGCATCCATTCCAGTGCCTGACCACCCTTTCTGAAAAGTAATACTTCCTAATGTCCAGCCTGAATCTCCCCTGCCGTAGCTTGAAGCCATTCCCTCTGGTCCTATCACTAACGACATGAGAGAAGAGGCCGACCCCCAGCTCACTACAGCCTCCCTTCAGGAAGTTATAGAGAGCAATGAGGTCTCCCCTGAGCCTCCTCTTCTCCAGGCTGAACATTCCCAGCTCCTTCAGCCTCTCCTCATATGGCCTGTGTTCCAGACCCCTCACCAGCTTTGTTGCCCTCCTCTGAACACGTTCCAGGGCCTCAATATCTTTCTTGCAGTGAGGGGCCCAAAACTGGACACAGTACTTGAGGTGCGGCCTCACTAGTGCTGAATATAGGGGAACAATCACCTCTCTGCTCCTGCTTGCAACACTGTTTTTGATGCAAGCCAGGATGCCATTGGCCTTCTTGGCCACCTGGGCACACTGTCGGCTCATGTTCAGCCGAGCATCAATCAATACCCCCAGGTCCATTTCCTCTACGCAGTCCTCCAGCCACACCGCCCCAAGCCTGTAGCGTCGCCTGGGGTTGTTGTAGCCGATGTGCAGGACCCGGCATTTGGCCTTGTTGAAACTCATCCTATTGGCTTCAGCCCAGCTCTCCAGCCTGTCCAGATCCCTCTGTAGGGCCTCGCTACCCCCAGGCAGATCCACGCTTCCAGCCAATTTGGTGTCATCTGCGAATTTACTGAGGGTGCACTCGATGCCCTCATCGAGGTCATCAATAAAGATATTGAAGAGGACAGGCCCCAGCACCGACCCCTGGGGAACACCACTCACGACCGGTCGCCAGCTGGATTTGACTCCATTCACCACCACTCTCTGTGCCCGGCCCTCCAGCCAGCTCTTCACCCAGCCAAGAGTGTACCCATCCAAGCCTCTGACTGCCAGCTTCTGCAGGAGAATGCTGTGGGAGACAGTGTCAAAGGCTTTGCTGAAGTCTAGGTAGACCACATCAACAGCCTTTCCCTCATCCACCAGATGGGTCACTAGATCATAGAAGGAGATCAGGTTGGTCAAGCAGGACCTGCCCTTCACGAACCCATGCTGGCTAGGCCTGATCCCCTGCTCATCCCGCACATGCCGCATGATCTCCCTCAAGACAATCTGCTCCATAACCTTCCCTGGCACCGAGGTCAGGCTGACAGGCCTGCAGTTCCCCGGATCCTCCTTACGACCTTTCTTGTAAATGGGAGTCACGTTGGCAAGCCTCCAGTCTTCTGGGACCTCACCAGTCAACAAGGAGCGCTGACAGATGATGGAAAGCGGCTCGGCTATCACCTCCGCCAGTTCCCTCAGCACTCTCGGGTGGATCTCATCTGGCCCCATCGACTTGTGACAGTCCAGTTGGAGCAGTAGGTCTCTGACTGTTTCTTTCAGAATCACAGGGGGGTTAGTGTGCTCCCCAGCCGAGATTACCAGGTCAGAGAGAGGAGTATCCTGAGGATAACTGGTCTGACTTTTAAAGACAGATGTAAAGAAGGCATTCAGAACCTCTGCCTTTTCCTTATCCTCAGTGGTCACATTCCCAGCCTCATCCAGCAAAGAGTGGATATTCTCCTTTGTCCTCCTCTTACTGTTAATGTATTTATAAAAGACTTTCTTATTTCTTTTCCCCCCAGCGGCTAGGTTAAATTCAAGCTGGGCTTTTGCCTTTCTGATTTCACCTCTACACATCCTAACGACTCCCTTGTATTCGTTCTGAGTGGTCTGTCCCTCTTTCCACAGGTGGTAGATTCTCTTTTTCTCCCGGAGCCTCAAGAATAGCTCCCTATTCATCCACGCCGGTCTTCTTCCCCACCGGCTCATTTTGCAGCTCAGGGGGACTGCCTGCTCCTGCGCCCTTAAGACTTCCTTCTTGAAGAGCAACCAGCTCTCTTGGACCCCTTTACTCGCTAAGACTGAATGCCAGGGGACTCCCCCTATTAGTCCCTTGAACAATTCAAAGTCCGCCCTCCTGAAGTCCAAGGTAGAAATTTTACTATTCCCCCTCCAGGCTCCACCATGAATCACGAAGTCTATCATTTCATGGTCACTCTGTCCAAGACAGCCTCCAACCTCCACATCTCCCACCAAACCTTCCCTGTTTGTGAACAGCAGGTCTAGTGGGGCAGTTCCTCTCGTGGGCTCCCTGACCAGCTGTATCAGGAAGTTGTCCTCTACGCATTCCAGAACCCTCCTAGACCGCTTCCTGTGTGCTGTGCTGTACTCCCAGCATATGTCAGGGAAGTTAAAGTCCCCCATGAGGACAAGGGCAGGCGACTGTGCAGCTCGTGCCAGCTGCTTATAGAATACCTCGTCTGTCTCTTCATCCTGATTTGGAGGTCTATAACAGACGCCCACCAGGGTGCCTGTCTTGTCAGCCCTTCCTCTGATCTTTACCCATAGGGATTCAACGTTATCGTCCCCAGTCATAATCTCAGTAGCGTAAAAGCATTCCCTAACGTAGAGAGCCACACCGCCACCCCTCTTTCCTTGCCTATCTTTCCTGAAGAGTTTGTAGCCATCCATTGCAGTGCTCCAATCATGGGAGCAATCCCACCATGTTTCTGTTATGGCAACTAGGTCATAGTTTGCCTGCTGCACAATGGCTTCCAACTCTTCTTGTTTGTTGCCCATGCTGCGTGCATTAGTGTAGACGCACCTCAGCTGAGCCCCTTGCCTCTTACCTAATCCCAGTACCACTTCCCCAGTCTGCTCTCTAGCAGGCCTGGCTTTATCCCCTTCCCCCTTCCTATCTAGTTTAAAGCTCTCTCCACAAGTCCCGCCAGCTCCTGGGCAAGTATCCGTCTCCCTTTTGGAGACAGGCAATTCCCATCAGCAGACCCCAGGCCAGGTGCTGAGTAGACCACCCCATGATCAAAGAATCCAAAATTTTTGCGCTTGCACCAGCCTCTCAGCCATGCATTTATAAGATGGCTTTTCCTGGTCATCACAGCGCTCGTCCCCGCCACCAAGGGAATACTGGCAAACACTACTTGTATACCTGCTCCATCAACTAACTTCCCCAGTCTCCTAAAATCATTTTTTATAATCCTCAGGCTTCTAACAGGGATCTCATCACTGCCAGCCTGAACTATCAACAGAGGGTAATAATCAGAGGGGCGGATAAGGCTGGGGAGTTTTCTAGAAATATCCCTGACCCGGGCCGCGGGAAGGCAGCACACCTCCCTGTGGGTAGGGTCAGGCCGACATATTGGACCCTCTGTTCCTCTCAGAAGAGAGTCACCAACAACTACCACTCTCCTTTCTTTCTTGGAGGAGGCAGTCCTTAAACGCGGAGCTGACCGCCTCACCTTAGACAAGCTTGGGGGCAGTGCTCCCACGTTATCATCAGTCACCACTCCCTCTGGTTTCAGGGCTTCATACCTATTACAGAGAGGCACCAGGGGAACCGAGGTAGGTCGGGAAACTGGGGGTTGCCTGCGACGCCGGGATGAGACCAGCTGCCATTCCTCATGTTCTCTCAAGCTGTCTCTCCCTGCTTGACTACAATGAGAGAGAGGGTCCATTGTTCCCTCAGTCTGGGTAGTGCAATCTCTGCCCCTTTCTCGCAGAGAGTCACTCCACCAGTCAATCTCTCGCTCGCACTCTCTGATGGTCCGCAGTCTACCTACCTCCTCCTTAAGTTCCACCACCAGGTTGAGCAGCTCGTCCAGCTGCTCACACCACACACAAGTGGCATCCTTCCCATCCTCCCCCGGCAGCAGCAGGTTGAGGCACTCCTGGCAGCCAGAGACCTGAACTGCCACATTATTAAGCAGACCCTCTGTCTGGGTTGCCACTGTCTTTGCATGGGAAGCACGTTTCCTGGTGAGGACCATGACTGAAGAGGTGGTGTCAGGGCCTGTCAACAGGAGAGCCAGTCACCTCAGAAAAAGACAAGAGCACCCACCCGTGCAGACACCAGACACAGCTGTGTTGTGTGGGCGGGAACCGGTTCCCGCCCTCCCTGGTCTCTTTTCATCCACACAACAAATGGGTCAAGGGCAAGCTCCAGAGATAAAGAGCAGGCAGTGTCTGCTGGCTGATGACTCGTGTAAGTACCTTGCAAACTGCCACGAGGTGTCAGCTCCGCCCCTGGTGAGTCAGGAGCCCGCCCACAAGCTGCCAGCTGCTAGCCCAGGCACAGCACTGTCGATGGCTCCAAAAAAGTCTAAAAAAAGAGCTTTTTTGGTCGCTTTTCTTTACTCCAGATCCCTTGCCCACCACAGTTTTACCTGCTCGAAGCTAGTCTCTGTAGCAAAAAAAAAAAAAAAAATCCTTGAGGGTAAGGGGACCTTTGGAAAAGTGGAACAGTGCATTCCAAAACCCAACAGACAATATGCGACACAGCCACACCTTCAAACGCATCAGCAGCCAGCTAAGTCTGCGTAATACAAGCTAGGATCTACTTAAATATTGTCACTGTCAAGTGGATATATCTTCATCTTGTCCGAGGGCATTTAGAACATGGCAACATTTTGTTTCTAGCTGTAGAAACGTACTCCTATCTGCCATGCTTCCCAGTGAGACTGAAGAAATCAGCGTTGCTCTGAATTATGTGCTATGGACGTGGCACCATTGGACTCATGAGAGGTTGATCACAGTGCTACATTCATTAAACCACTAAGGGAACATATTTTATTTGAACCAAGGCTTCTTTTCAACAGAGAGCACTAAAAGCAAAAGAATAAACTTCTTGTGGCGCCTGCAAATATCCTTTTCTTAATAGTTTATATATCAAGTTACGGCTTCAAAGCAGCACAGCTGCTAAAGCAGTTACAGAAGGAACATCTTACTGTCAGAACACATCACAACGGGGTACAAAGAAAAGGGGCCAAGGTGGCCCATGGGGAAAGGCTGGTCCCAGCAAACAGCTTGTGGTGGCTCATAGCTAAGGAAATAAACAGGGCATGAGGAAAAGACTCAGGCAGAGCCCTGCAGGAACAAGCCAAAAGAGAGCAGGACCATGGAGGACAATGCAAGCAGGGGCTTTAGCTACCCAGCAAAGAAAGAGCCCCGCATCTCCTACCCTGGCCAACAGACTTCCACCTTCTCTCCATCTAACCAGCCTCAGACGTGCTGACTCCATAGGAAATAAGACATGACTGCTTTGTTTAAGGTCTGCTCCAGGCAACACATTCGTAGTTCACTGGATACAGACTTCCTAATAATCTGCATTGTTCCTGGTAATTTGTAAGGATTTGATGTAAAGCAATTTTTCTTCCTTTCCTCTTAAAAAGAATTAAATATATCTGTGCAGGAATAAAAGCCTCATAAATGGCGGAGCCACATGCCCACGATTAGAATTAAAGGAGCCATCTGTTTCTTTACAGTCATGCACATCTCAGACAAAAAGTACACACACGACATATGTCATTACTTCCACTTTCCTAATAGAAAATATTTGTCATGATTCCCTCCCACAGGAGCGCAGGAAGCTCCAGAAGCTCCACCAGCAGCTTGCAGTGCAACAGGAACTCCTCCCACCACCGCTCTGCAAGCAGTGTGTTCAAACAGCCTTTTTCCCCATCCTCTTCCTCAGCCAACCCCACAGCTTCGTTCATGCCTCCGAATCCTTTGCAAACATATTTCTGCCAAGACATACAGCCAGGAATCAGCTTGCTGAATTCTACCATCAACAGCAGCTTCACTGTTGAGCTCCACACACGTAGCTGTGCCTTACCATTTAAAAGCCAATTTAGGAAATGAAGCTGTTCATTAGATGATGTATTTTTATGTCAATGTCTTGTAGCTTGCAATTTTTTCCCTTCATCTACTTCTAAATCGCTCTGACAAAAGCCCATTGATGGAAATGCACCAGGCATACTCAGACAAGTTCCTCAGCATCAACTTCAAGGCTGTTACAGGCAATTAATGCAGAAGTTCCCACTCTCCCTCCCTGGCAGAAGCTAAGAGCAGCTCTGTGCTTTCTCCTTGCTCCCCTTTACACATGCTGCTGGAGACACATGAGCAGGAGATCATACATCAAAGCAATACATCTACACAACAACTGAAATAGTGCCTTTTCAATCTAATCAACACGAGTCCTGGTCCCTTGCTATGAAACAACCATACGCTACCTACCAAAGCAGTTCCTGTTGAAGGCAAAATCATGCAGCATCTGTAAGAGCCAAGGATGCTCAGGAAGAGCCCCCCAGCACACTGACACACGTGTGACATTGGCTGCCCACTCTCCAGCTCCCTCATCCCTGCCAAAACCACTTATTCCTAGACCATAAAAATAAACCAACAGAACAAAGATAGATGTTATCAAAAAGGCCTCCTGAAAAGATGCAAAATTCTCCTGTCTAAAACATCTCCACTTCCTTCCCTGCCACTGTTTAAACACGGCAGCATTCACGACTACCCACTGTGCCACTGAGACACTGCTGAAGCATTTCTTCTGAAAAATCAAAGAGCAACTTAATTTAAATTTGTCTGACCTGGGATGTTACCTTCACTCTCAGTTATGGAAAACCTTTAAATAAGAACACCAAAAGATGAAAAAACGGTAGAAACTGCCTGGTCCCTCTGCAGACCCGGATGCTTTTGATGTACGCTATTTATCAGAAGCTAAGAAAAAACAACTGAAAAAAACCACTGGCAGTTCTGCAGTCATGCAAACTAATATTTCCTCTCCGCACTGTGCTCTCCCATGCAGATAATCATCACTGTGCGTAGACACGCATTTCATTATTCTCAATACACTGTGACCCTGAGACGTTCCGTTAATTCCCCTTGTCAGTTCGGTAGGAAACATTTTCTTCCTCATGTCTATCTAAATTCAGTTCTGTGACATCTCCTTGCATCCATCTCCTGCCCATCCGCCACGCTCAGCCATCCCAACAGAAACACAGGGAATCGTTCCCTTGCTTGGATCCTCTGTGGTATATAGACTGATGAAAGGTACTAAGGTGGATCAAGGAAACTAATCACTTTATCCTTCATTCAAATATTAAGTAAATGCATACTTTTGAAGTTCTGTACAAAAAAAAAAAAACAAAACAACAAACATCTGCTTTTGTGAAGCCTACCAAAGGGAAACTTGAAACTTCTCATTGGGGCTACCATCAAACATGGGATTTGTATGTGTACAAATGAATGTACACCTATGAAGGTGTACACTTTCATAGATAATGTGAATCTGAGCAACAGTACATGGAAACTCTTGGGGCTATTCCTCAGACAAAAATGTCTTTTTTTTTTTTAAATGTTTTTAGTTTGTTTTCATTTCCCCTCCATGCTGCACATATGCTTGCCAAGCAATAGGGTAAACTTATATAAACATCTAGTATATGCTGCTTCTGCACATGAATCAACATGAAATGAGTTGTTTTAATCCCAGCCCATCAATCACCAGTGTTATTGACACGAATACCACCCTCAGCTCTGCTTGTGATTCCTGTGGAGTCTGCTAAGTCACAGCAGAAAAATTTGCCAGACAGATTACAGACATGGAGTCAACATCTCAGAGTCTGGAGGTGTTCTTATCTACTGCTAATCACATAGACTACAAAAGATCACAGGCCAGGACAAATCAGACTGAGTTGGCATGGGAGAGGAGGAAAAAAAATTGCATATCTGACCCCTTGGATGAGTGCAGCTTGGCACACAACTGAAACAGAATAGAGAAAGGGAGCAGGATTTGTATACATTAAATGTCAGCCCTCATGCACTGCCTTTTGTTATTATCATTATTGCTATTCACAGACTCCACTTTGCCCACTGCTGCTGTTATTGAGGAAACTGAGCCAAGAGTCTCTGTCCTCAGAGAGCAGCTCTACAACTGCAAACTTTCAGCACTACATGATGTGGAAACAACATCACCTCATGTCTGAAACCTACCAAACAAGCAGGAAAACCCACACCTGCTACTGTGATTTACATCTTTCATGCCAAACTGGAACATCTGTGCAGACACACAAGGACACCCTAGAGCTGTGTTCTCTCTCCTGTGCATATGTGCCACATTAGGTAACAGTGAGAGGGGGCTGGGATGGGGCATGGAGTACAAACAGCAGTGTTTGGGGTCTGCTGTTTTGGAAAAATGAGAAGAATGCTATATTCAAGGTGAGATTTCAGAGTGCAATAAATGAATACACACATTATTTAAAAACACACACATATATACACGTGTGCACGCACATAAGCATGTTAAGCCTCACGGATCATTTGTTAAGTTCTATGCAACAAACTTTATCATTTCCTGAGATTTTAACAAAAAATCATCAAAGTATTTCTATTAGGATATGATTCTCACCCTCTTCCATTCCACAAACAATCTCCCCAACAGTTGTGTACAGTGACACATTTTTAAGAAACAGCCAAGCTAACAAAGCCCATGGGGAAATATTGTATGCAGTTGGATGGTTGGACCAGGTGATTTTGGAGGTCTTTCCCATCCTTGATGTCTCTATGATTCTATGACAAGGTGTAATCAAGATTTATTGATATTTCAGCTTTCCTTAGATAATATTTTCACTTGTCATACTACCTTGTAATAATTACAGTCTAAAATAGACTAAGCAGATGAATGCATCCATCCTGAATATCCCTCACCTACACAGAAATACTCCCCTTCAAAACATTTATGAAATTAAAATTAATTGTATACACATTACCAAAAAATAAAATAATGAAAGTGAACAAGACAGGAGTAGGAGTGGCTGAGTGGAAGAACTCAACACTTAAACAAAAAAGAAACAAAGAATCAGTGAAGTACGTAGTGAAAAATATTTTCCAGATTGTAAGCACATCCAGTCCCACCGAGATTGTAGTGCTCAATTCCCCGGGTTCCTTTTCACACTTTGTAACACAGAACACGTCGGGCCAGCACAGAAGCCCATCAGAACAAAACTCTCTGCTCAGCCTCGTGCATGCACCGATGCAACAAAAGCACAGCGCTCAGTGCTGCTGAGCACAGCCAGCTATTCTGCAGTTGAGTTGCTGTACTTTCTGCAGAGAGATGAGAACAGAGGATTGCAGACTTATTTGCACAGCCGTGGCCTCCCAGTACACCATATCCCTGTGCTGGCTCTGGTTGGCATGCCTCTGCACCCCCACCTCCCAATCATTGACACAGGCTGCTCAGAGAGGTGCTGCAGATCCGTGGAGCTGTGGCACTGAGGTTGGTGAGCAATATTGTTGGTAGGTGCACAGCTGGACTAGATGATCTTAGAGGTCTTTTCCAGCCTCAGTGGCTTTATGATACCCTGCTCTGCAGTGCTGCTCCCACGTGTAGAACTTGGAGATAGGTCCTGTCCCAGTCCAGTCATCCCATAGCTGCCCTATTTCAAAGCAAAGCCACTTGCTGCATATCAAACAAATACACAATGAAACTTATTCAACATCCATAAACAAATAAGTTGTTGTATTTTTTTTTCCCCCCAGTGATTGATTCTGCTCCACTTTTACATACTTCCTGATAAAGCAGTTTTACTAGCCAGAAGCCATCCACATCTTGAGCTAATAAATGCCACGTATTAATTTATTTCTATTTATTAAGCCCCTTGTAGGCAACAGAAGGGTTATTTCAAGACTTGGAAGTAAAAGAGCAATCATTCACTCGTGGAAGGAAGCATCAGTAAATTGAGATCCGCTCCTTCCACTGCTTCTTAACTACCAAACGCAAAGATATGAAACACAAGCACACATAGGTGCAGCTGTCACTTGCTGCTCATGCAAGTTTTGAAATGTTCTTTTAATGCTCTCCTTACAGCAGGAAGAAATCATTCAATAAGCATAGTTCTTCATCATAAACCTGGAGCACCTACAACATAAAAGCCTACCAGCTTAGAGTTGCTAAATCATCTAACCTGACTGCAGCTGCTTCAAGGGGACGAGGGGATAATGAACACTCCAGCCTGTTTTATGTGGTGCACAGATTGCCCTCCATTATGTTACCTGGAGGACATAACAAACAGGAGAACTGCAACTTGACAGAAAGCGTATACAATTAAAACTTCAAGCTCAAGAGGGACAGACAAGAGATGCTAGGCTAGGAGACAAACTTCAGTGCTACATGGCGCAGCTCATCTCTGTTTCAGCTTCAGGGAAGTACTTGAGCAAAGGCCTCAGTTTGCTTGGAAAACATCAAGTCATCCACCAATTTTATAGAACAAAATACATTCTGAATGAACAATTAGTTGGAATAACCAACATTCTGCAAAAAAAAATAATAATAATTTCTAGAATTATAAAGCCCTTTAGCAACGAACCTTTCCTATTTGCATGGCTAAGAAGGTTTCTGCTCTTTACCAAATCTATTCCAAAATAGCATTTCTAAAGAGAATCTAAAAAGATAAAAGATGCTCAAGTTTTGGCAGTATAAAAACTCCCATGCAAAACTGACCTGGTTCTGGAAAAAGCAAAATGTGATCACAGCATGATATAACTGCATGAATTTGTCATTACACAGCCATCCCAACTGCATCTGCTTCTCTTTGCCTCATTGACTTACACAATATAAGAAGCAGAGTGGATTAGATGCTGGTCATTCAGAAAGGACACCAGCCAACCATAATCTGTATTTCCAACTTGATCACTTTGGGCATGTTTGTGAAAAGCTAGGAATTATACAGAAGTTATTGCTGAACAGAAAATAACCATCTTCAAAGATGTATCAGCAACAGAGTTGAAATGCATGTAAAACATGACTGAAAGAGTGACCTGAAAGCAAACATCCCTCATAAGAGGGATTCATTTTGTATCAGGACCCTCTGGGATTTTGCATTGTGATTTTTATTGCTATTGCGATTTATCATTTTGGTTTTGCGTGGTCTGCCAACATCTCATTTTTACACATGAATGTATCGCATTCAAGAATAACATTTGATTCCACTGCTCCTCCTGGAAGGGTGTTCAAAGGGTCTTGCTTGGAAATCCATGCAACACACAGAGAACGTGGAAAGTACCACAGAGAGCCACCAGCAGAAGGCTTATCATTAATTTCACATAAATTTACTCCTTTACTTAGAACTAGACTGATCCTCCATGCAAGCAGACAGTGCTTCTAACTGATCAGTAAGTCTGTGCACAAAAAGCAACAGAATTAGGCCAAATACAACTATAAAAGGGTAGGGAAGATTACATTAAATAGGTACTATCATAATTAAGGACAGAAAGACACAATAGCAAAATTCTTCTCTGTGACCTACGCTGATGAAAGCACAGGGTGTACCTGCACTGCACTTTGTGATATAAATGGCACAACCAATGACTTTCATGGATCTTCCTTCAGCAAAGAAAACTCAGAAAACCAAAATAGCAATGACAGATTTGTAAAGGAAGAGAAATATCTTCACTGCAGCTTGGAGAACAACGTGATGCCAAAACGTGAATAAAGATAGGCTACAATGACACGTACTTCTGCAGCATTGTATTTTACTCCATTTACGTAGTACAGACCCAAAGAAGTTCCCCACATTGACACCACTTCATGCTTCATTCTCAAATAACCCATTCCACACCTGCCCATTGCACCATTAAGAAACAAAAAACAATTCATATTCTATCATGCAACAAAACCCTTATTAAATCTGCATATGGAAGCTTCAGTAACTCCAGCTGCAGACAGAATGTGAACAGCAGCCATGGACTCAAAGTCCCAGTGAAACTGCTTTCCAAAACTTCCAATAAGACTGACAAACCTAGACAAAACTTCCAGTGAGACTTAAGTATATTTTCCTATTATTTTTAATTATTACTTTTGCACAACATGCATTGACTGGGATAACACTGAATACAACCACATTACATGCTTCACAGCAGCACTGTAGCACTGAGACTCACCATAAATCTTTATTGCAAATACCTTTCTTGTAATACCTGAGATTATCATAAAATATGCATTAAGTTAAAATGTTACATGGGAGAGAGTCCTAAAGTTGTTTGCATGCAACACAAGGCACAGACCTAAATCTTCAGGAGCCTTGTAATCTGACAGATGTAAGAGGCAAGAGAAGAATATTGTTTTCAATACGAATTAAAAGCAATTGCATTGGTTTGGAATGAATTTTCCACTTACATTGAAACATCAGCCACAGCTCCTACTTTCAAACAATCTTATTATTGTTGATATACTGTTCAGACAACAATTAAAAACAGAAAGGTTATTTCATTTTTCATGTGTAACACTCTTACTGTTCTGGTGTTTTTCTCTTCACAGACACAGCCATAAAGAGAACTAGATAATAGTTTTTGTCACTACAAACAAATACAAACCTTACATAGAAACTGCTTTTGTTGCACTACTGGGTACAACTTATGGCAAAGAAACCGTGATCCAACATCCATCAGGTTGAACTTGTACTTTATTCTCTTAATCAATTAATCCATGCCTTAATTCAAAACGAGAGCTCTCAATTCCATCATTATAGCCTGTGAGCTCTGATGACTGCAGGACATGAGTTCTGAGCTGCCCTGATGAATATTAGGCTGATCCTAATCGATGCATTCAATCTTGCATTAACTAGTATCAAAAGGTAGTATATGCCTTTAAATTGTACAGGCATCGGCTATTGTGCTCAATACTTCCTTTATTTAAATACATTTAAAAGCATAAAGCAACAGGAAGCCTTTCCGCTGAGCAACGCATGATATTAGAATGGAACAGAAAGCAAAAACCTGCGTAGTTTTCACATGCTTCACTGAGAAAGTGCTTGAGGTAACGAAGACCCATTGCCCAACCCCACTGAACGAGAGCCAGTGTGAAGAAGGATCTATTTTTAGAGGGATACTAAAGGTCAGCTAGCTAAGGCCTTTAGTCATGCAATGTCATCCACAAGTTAAGCTTTAAGATGCTTTTGAGCAAGGCATCTGCTGTACTGTAAATGGCAACTTTTTTTTCAGGGCATTAGATATTTGCAAGTTCACCTTCAGTAAACAGTGCCAGAAGTGCTCTCAGGAAAAAAAAAATGGCACAATTACAACTTGGGCAGGAGTTAGAAACTGACTGTACAATATAATGAGAGCCTTTGGAATGACATCGTGATCCTGTTCCCAAGGGAGAAGCAAAAAATCAAACAAGGGGTTTTTAGGAAACTATGCAATGTTAAATTCCCATAGAGCCACTGATATTTCACACAGTCTAGGAGGTGCCATAGAACTGGGCAGGGGAGAACATCAACGATAAAGGTAAAGCAACACATTGTACACAGGCACATACAGAACACCCTCCATCAGGGGGTGGATAAACCTGGACTCTCATTACTGTGCCCACTGGGACCACAAGAAAACTAGCCTGCCTTCTGCTCTGGAGGTGGTGTTCTGCATGAAAAGTAAATGAAACACCATCAATCTCCTGTGCTCCAATGACTGATCTGGTCAGCCTTTGGCTGAACAAGGGATGGCCGCAGTTTCATCGTAGTGAATGAGATGAACAGTGAGGAAGGTCATTCCTGCCACACAGCTGTGAGCTCACAGCAAAAGGAGCTCACTGCAGTGCCAGTGCACGTTTGTAGAAGCAGGCACACGATCAGTGCAAACAAATGGTGGGGATGGATGGCCTGTTTGAAGTTGCAAAATAAACTTGTGTAGCACAGGTGTAGAGAATTGGAATGTCACAAATTTTGACAGATTCGTAGAAAGGAAGGACGAAAAGCAGAAAAGTGAAAGAAAATAAGAATGAAAGATGAAGCTTTGTGGGCTGATGCTGCTCACACAGGAGCCCTACCCAACTGGAACAGTACCAGCACCACTGTGCCAGAACCAGCCAGAAGAGGATCCAAGCCTCCCTCCTTCCTTTCAGGGTACATAAACCTAACAGGAGCAAAACCACAATCCTTGAGGATACTCTGAGTGGCAGGAGAAAGGAGGCAAGCTGCTGTTCAGTGGTCTGCATCAAGCAGGAGAACACGTAACATGGGTCGGACAGATCCACAGCCCTACCACTTGTCATCATGCCTCTAAAGAGATTATATGCCCAACAATAAGGACTCCCTTCACACAGTAACTGTTCTCACAAATTGTTCGGGTTACCTAATGCAGAGAGCAGGACTAAAGGACTGCAATGAATCCTTCATGCTTTCAGTGACACTGGGCAGAAAGGCAACGCTTCGACTGCACGCTCTTCTCAGCAAAGTGATGATGGAAGATGGAACAAAGAACCTGAAAAGTTTGTTGTGCAGCATTTCTTGCTTCGCTGTTATTTATTGTCTGGCAATTAATAGGGCACACGAGTCCATGCTAGGTGAAAAAGTGGAAGAACAAGTTACTAGGCTAATTTTTTCTCTCCTATGCTCCCACAAGTTATCACCTTTGGCACACCACAGCTTTTGGCTCCGTAACAGGCTTTGCTGCTCTTTCTTTGCACAATGCTCTGTTTCATCAGAAGTGGAGCAGCAATTTCCTCCATAGTTCAGATAGTTCAGCTCACAGACATAAAAATGCTCACCACCATCACAATGATTTACAAAAAGCACCAGTCCTCCGCATCCTCAATACAGACACCGGCCTTCTTGTCTCCACTTTTATGACAGACTGCAAATGAAGTAATGAAGTAGAAATGAAGTAATAAAAAGAAGACAAATCATTCATCTTGGGAAGGTCTGCATCAGACCAATTAAAATAATGTCTTCAGCACATTGTGATAACATATTGTACCTGTGGGAAGAGGCTACTTGTACAAGCAAGTCCTGAAAATGCTATTTTCTCCAATTACATCCCCAAAGATTTCTAGCTCTGGCTAATAAAATATGAAAAAATTAAAATATATTAAATATTAGTCTTTGCACTTTTTTCCCCATGAGCTGTTAAAGGCAATGATAGCCACAAATCTCTGCCTACAGACTGCTCCTCACCTGGGAGGCTCACGCCTGTGATGGATAAAAGGCCATACCCTGTGCTCCTGTTAGCACTGGAGATGCAAAAGCTCCTCTGTAGGTCTCTCTTGGTGCTTTCATGGGGCTGGGCAGCTCTCCCTCTGCTCACATCAGGGTCACATCCACCCTCGGCTCACCACCGAGGCCCAAAGGCTCAGAGCTGCACACCTATTTTCTGCATCGCCCATTGCACTACAAAGAACCAAACAACCAACAGAGGATGTAAATCCTCAGCACTGCACACTCTAAGCCCTCCATACTGCTCCATCCCTTGGCATGTCCTCAGCAGCGGTTTCCTCCAGAGTTAAATCACAAGGCATAAAGCTGCTTATGGCCAGAGTGATTTAGGGAGCCATGATACAAACAGCAGCCTCTGTCCCTCAAGAGAGGGAAAAATCTGGGATGATCTTAGGCAGATGAAAACCAACACAAAGTCACTCAGCCCCGCAAAGTGCCCTGCTGGTCCTATAAATGTCCTGGCTGCATTTCAGGGCTGTGATTGCTCCCCAGGTACAGGGATACGGGCATCTGCTGTCCCAGATTTTTCTCTAGATCAGTTGCTCATGAATTCAGAGATGCTCCCCAGTCTGTGATAATCACATATTTCCAAATCAATCAAAATCCAATTTACAATTGTTATTCTCTCCTCTAGAGCCCTAGTCCAAAACCAGTATCTCTTTCTTCCACATCTGTTGATTTTTCAACAATTGTAACACTTCTGTAACACTGGTACCCAGTTACAGCATACCTCTACTCATTACAATTACATGCCATTTATTGTTTGCATGGACAGTGAAATTCTTCTTCAGTAAAATGAACTTTCTTCACTTCTTCAGTGAAAATGAACTCTCCATCAACATCATATGCAGCTGTCTCAGATCTAGCAGAAAAAGCTACACGTTTATTTTCTCCTCCTCATTTTTTGACCATTTCAAATGTTTACAACAAAATTCTGTCTCAAAAACAATGAACAAGAGTTGAACATTGGGGAGATTGCAAGCCACGGAAAATCCACTGTGACAGAGTGAACTGAAGCGTGATCACACAGGCTATCAGACAAATCTGGATCACTTGGGTGGACTGGCACAGCTTAAAGGGGTTTTTCTTTCATTTATAATTAACCACTTGGCTGTCATCTCTCTGTATCCACACACTCTGGTTGTGAATGTTTACACTACAATCTCTGTAGAAGACACAGAGATTGTGAGCTAAAAAAGGTGAGAAGGGAAGTTAAACGTGGAGAGCAGAGAGATGCTAAGATGCTAAGTTTAGCATCATGAAAGCAGCCAGAGCAGAGGGAGTGCTGCTCCCCAGCAGCTATGGCAGCAGTTCTGGCCTGTCAGTGCTGGGGATGATGGAGCAAGGTGGGGTGCTGGACTGCACGTTCTGGGCAATGGTAGGCTGTACAAGAATGACATTCTGATAGGAAGAGGTTACAGGGCCAACGATGCTCATCCATCCTAAAAGCCTCAGATGACGCAGACAGTAAGTAACTTGAGATGGACTTCCCAGGCAGTTCTCAAGCTCATTACACTATTAGCAACGCTCAAAATGGAAACTGCATTAAGAAACGGAACAATAAAGTATGGAATTCTTGTTTAAACAATGAAGAAATTAATTTAAGTACAGTAGAAAGAGTCTGCTATTCTTTTAAAAATAGCTGCTTCTGCTGGTAAATTTACTCAAAGCCATTTCACAGCAAATCAGAGAGGTTTGGGTCGGAACCCATTTAACCCAAACTCCCATTTATGCAGATGGATCAGGTCACACAATTGTACACATTCAGGTCCTTGGCTACTCTCAGAGAAAGTCTTTACACAGGAGATAAGTGCAAGCTCTGTGCATTTATTTCTTTAAAATGATGAAAGCGTAGCTGTGAAGAACGAACCTTCCTACAAACCCATTGAAACATTCCGTGCTTCACAAACAAAGCCTTCAGCAGCACAGCAAGAGCATTTTCATCTCAGACAGTCCTTGAAGATGACATCCATGTAACCCCAGCTCCTGTGAAGCTGATGCACACTGTTATCTTCAGTGGCACATCTACTTGTGAACCTCTGATACTTTCAAAAGAGACTTCAATATTTGCACAGAGTGCTTCTAAGTGTTTATCACTACAATCAAGGCCAAATGTCCGCAGCAAGACCTTCAGCCTCCCCAAGCAACACAAGAAGTGACGCTCAGCACAGCATACCCATCTCACTGATGTGATTTCTGCAGGGTGAAAGTTTGGGTGACTCTCTGCTACTCCACCTTGAGCCACAACGCTGCAAGGCATCAGACTCCATTGGTCCCACTGCTGAGCTGCTTTCTGTCCCCTCCATACCACCCTACAGCTCTGCCCCAGACCACTACCCCCAAGGATCACTGCCCGCCCCTTGCGTCCTCCCCTAGCAGCTCTCAGGATTACTCATTTTGCAACAGTTGCCACCATCACCACCCAAACCAGCGTGCTGAATATCCGAGCAGCAATAAATAGGTTTAAAGAGAGACTTTCTTCACTGACAACCTGCTTTATTTTTGCCGGCAGGCATGAATCAAAACAGAATCATAGTACCTTCGCCTGACTTCAAAGGATACGAACATTTAATTTTTTGCAGCTTTTGCTTCACTGTCCATTGTATTTAAAATACACCCCCAGGCCCCGAAAGCTCTCTCATCACCTTTTTTTTTTTTTTTTTTTTAATGACAGTACAGAGCAGATGAGATGCATTCCCAGCACAGCTACCCAGCACATCCTTGTTCATTTTCCAAGCGTGCCCAGCTGGTGGACACACAGCTCCTCCGCAGCAGGAGGCTGAGCTGGGCCCACCCCATTTCCTTTGCTCTATGGCATATCTAAGGACTAGAAATCAGATTGA
Organism: Tetrao urogallus; assembly: GCF_951394365.1. NCBI lineage: Eukaryota > Metazoa > Chordata > Aves > Galliformes > Phasianidae > Tetrao > Tetrao urogallus. Next base: position 14,313,763 of record NC_136826.1, on the reverse strand, counting down.
GGATAATGCAATGATGCGAGCGAGGCAATTAGTAAATGACTCAGCATCTGCAGACCAGCAGGCCCACTATTAACCAGCTAAGTACATTATCTTGGACGAGATAGATTTTTTTCCCTTAAGATAATTGTCTGTGTGTAACTTCAGCAACGTGCCATCTCCTGCTGCATACATGGGCTCCAGACCTGCAGGGCACTGAGTGCCCACTGGAAACCATGGGCAGCCCCGAGCCTCCCTGAGCAGAGAAGCATCCTTGGGCTCATGAGTCCCAGTGGAAGATGAACAGATGCTACTTAACCAACCCAGTAACACTCCCTGTGCCTCCAGACAACCTTTTGTTCATTAGTCTCTGTTCGAAGGGGGAAAAGCTACATTTTCACTCATGAACGACCCAAACAACAGACTCTAATGAGCTCTGCCTCTCCCATTCCCTCAAGTCTCCATTCATAGAATCAATAATAGAATAGTCTGAGTTGGATGGGATCCCTACAGGCCATCAAGTCCAACTTCCCCGCAATGAATAGGGACATCATTACTCCATGATTGTTTCACAGTCAGAAGAACAGCCACCAGCTCAGGCAACAGTTCCTGCCCAATGCTTGTCCTCAGCAAACAAGGAGACTCCACCAGGACATCCAGCCAATCTCAGCTGCACTTCAGACAAGTAAAAAGTAAGCAGTTAAAATCTTCTTTGCTGTAATTTAAGAGTCAGGTACTTCCATTACATTCTCAGGAGTTTCACTCCAGTTATAAAGACAGGAAATACCCGAGCTATGGTCACTAAAGCATCCACAGTGCTTTAGATGCCAGCACTGGATTTCCGATGTCCAGGCATTGAGCAGGCTACTACATCCAAAAACCAATGCTGGTAGTTAAACACAGACCATTTTAACAAAGTGGATCCTGCTTTAGGCAGACAGGATGTCAGCCAGAAGGACACATGCAGTTAAAAGGACAGACATTTCCAAGGGCTGCTTTCTACAGGGAGAAATTAATGTGACACAAAAGAGTAGGTAAGGAGATGTTTTCCAGTGAATGGAGCCCTCCTCTGCCCTGTACCACACAGCCTGACAACCTCACACCTGAGGAAGAAAGCTGTGATCACCCATTAGACAGAGCGCGCTGCATCAGCGCGCTTTTATCTGAACAGCGCTGAGGATACTGGCAATCCTTGGATGCTCCTGGGTGATACCAGAAGGCCTGGAGGTGCTCTGATTTCAGGCTGCGTCTGTTTGGCCCTCATTTGTGCCCAGGCACTGCTGTACTGAGCCCCAGACAGCTCTGCTGGGGCTGAGAGGAGGAGCAATATCACGAGAGGTGGAAAAGAACTTGAAAGAGAACTCTGGGCTTTGTATTAAAGCTGTGCAGAATATAATACAACCACCCTGTGAAAACAATCGTAGAAAGAACGTTTGTATCTGTTTTGGGATGAAAAGCTGACACCTTCACAGCCATTGCCAGTTTGAAAAGTATAAACAAATTTCAGTTCAGATCAGACAAAAAAGCTCCTCAATTTTGATCACATAAAAAAAATAAATACCCCACAAACAAACAAAGATGACCCCACAACCTGCACAGTTTGTTTCTTTGTTTTAATCAGACCTGATATAGGAAAACATGTTACATGCATCTCCTCCTCCTTTGCATTTCAGGTGTGTTGCCACATCCATCTCTTTCATAAGAAATTCAGACACCTCATCCAGGGCTCCTTCCCCCCACGCTTTATTTGGCACATCAATCACTTGTCTCCTCATGCTATTCCATCCGCTGTTACCTTGAGCCTCTGAGGCAGATGACAGGAGCACTGAGTATTCTGAAATACACCATTTTGTTCTCAGGAAGCCCCATCCCACTTCCTTAATGCAGCTTTGATTTGGGGGTTCACTTTAATCTTTCATCCCATGACTGTTGCTCAGCTCAAGGCTCCGCAGACCCATTGCCTCCTGTGTAGGAGATGTGTGAGCTTCCAGAAGCAGTTTCAGGGATGCTGTGCAGTTTCTGCACACCTGCAAGGTGCAGGATGCTTGAAATGCAGCCCTGCAAGTGCCTCCAGCCCAGGCTGGGATACCACCACTGGCTATACACATGGAACAACGTTCTCAAAGATTTCTCATTCGACAGTAAAAGACTGCAGCAAGGCTAAAGCAAATGCTGCTCTCAGAATTAGTATTGATCACACAACAATGTTCATCTTAGAATCAGATGAGTTATCTGACCATTTCTGCTCTTCTATTTCCTCTGTGGATTATTTTGATTTCACCTTTGAAAGCACCTCCTGCCCTATTAAGGCATTAAACTGCAACAAAGCAGAGCAGTGCTCTTGGTCAGTGTTCATTTCAGCAGCATCACCCACTTCAGGAGCTCTTACAGATGCCCAAAACCCTCTACCCCAACTTTTGCTTTGCAGTGTAAGATCTGTAAGGCAGATGCAGCCCTCCTGCACTTCAGTAGATGCAGCACTATCCAATGGCCTGATTAAGAAAAAGTTTTACACTGTTTAGTATCAGCAACTCATAGACATTTAATGAAGAGCTCATGAACAGCCCCATTAGAAGGAGAAGCAACACAGTTGTGTGACCCTAAGCTTGTTTTCAGTGCTACGCAAATGTTCTGAACAAGTTATTAATGACCAAAGTCACAGTTCAGGATGTTATGATAGAAACTGAAGGCAGTATGATATCCCCACTGGTAAAACAATAAAATCATCTCCCTTCTCTTACCCCTCAGAAGCCACCACCCCTACATTTCAGCCCAAGAACCACCGGTGATTTATATTTACTAAAGATGAAAGTCCCACTCCAAGTCTTTTTCAGCCTACACAAAAGCCAAACTCAGCCTTCCACCAAACCAGCACAGGAGGGCTCTGCCCATCAGCTGTCAATGCAGTTCAGCTTGCAATCATCCTGTGGGCTTTGCTTTCACATTCTATTGATTTGTACAGATCAAAATCTACCAGTTTTTGTCTTTTGTTCTGACTGCTTAATTTGAATATTTGTTACAGAAAATTTCACTAGGATTGGTAGAGGTAAAGCTTTCTGTGTCTGAATGTGAAGCGTGAAAACAGTAAAGCTCTCTGAAAATCTTTGTTAAATGATCTTCTAGAACCCAGTTAAATTTTGTATACAGATATAGAAAGCTCCAAAATAAACTGCAATATAACAAGCAGGCAATTAAAGAAATGAACAGATAAAGGCCAAATGACACAGAGAACCAGCAGCATCCAATCACAGATGCAGGCATAAAGACAATATCCCTTTTTGTGCCACTGATTACATTTGTTATTCAAGTCTGCCCATCACATTACATCTAACCATATACATCAACTCATGCCAGAGAACAACACAATCTCTTGCAGCTTTTCTTTTGCCCCAGTGTTCGAAACTCAGCCAGTCTTCTTTTCTTGGATCAAAAACTTTGAAAGCAATTCCAAGCACTTCTCCTGTCTTAAAAATAAACTCCTCTTTGCCAAATTCTTAGCTCAAAGAGGCCAAATACAAAGATAAACACTACACCAGAGATCCAGCTGATATATCATCAGCCTAGCAAGAGCCATCCACACTCAGCAAGTGGAGATGCCTTCACTTTATAGGTGTGGAAGTTAAGCACAGGACCTCACTTGACACAAAAATTCCATTTGTTCACTGCACTATTTATACCCTGAATATATAAGCACTTCTTCTCAACCTTTTGTATTTCCAGAGAGCAAGATAATGCTGACAAAGAAAAAAACTCCACTGTGCATTCCACTTCTTCCAACACAGAACGTTCTGAGATGCATCTTCCTTAATCCAAAGCAGGGCTCTCCCAAGCAGTAATAGGCACCAAAATAACAACTCCTTGCTCCAAATGAATTCTTTATTGAGTTACACAAGACTGCTTGTAGGCTTAGCTCTCAACTTCCCACATCTAACCTCAGGAAATTCCCACACCAACTTAACAATAAATTGAGTTCTTTGTCACACTTAATGAAAGAACAGCAACAGAGTTAATTCCTGCCTGCTCGGCCCCTAGCCAATATGAAGTGAAGGGAAATTTGGGCGCATCAGCATTGAAGCTGGATTTCACACACTTACCACCACTGTAAATTTAAGCAGAAGCAGCTGAAAGGTTTATTAAAAAAGGATCACATTGATTGGCTGCAGAGACTTTGGCAGCCTCTGAATATCTCCAGAAAGTGCAAGGAAGAGGTTACCTGAATCCCTGCCTGGCTTCATGCTTTGGGAAAATAAGGACAGGAAAAACTATAGCAGCCTCAGCAAGGCAAGATTTTCCTTGCTTATGGAGTAGCAGCACCAACCATGGAGCACAAAGTGCCAGGATCTGTGCATGACTCAAAAATCAAGAATACTTTTTCATAAGCTGGAGGTTTGGAAATGAACTGTGTTAGGAAATGGCTCTAAATAAACAAGGAGAAAGCCTGTGAGAAGCTCTAACACACGTACCTGCTTGAAATATTACTCACTATGGCTCATCTCAAAGCACAGGCTTTGTAGTTTATCCTCTTCAAATGACTCCCAGATAAAATCAGTCAGGTGATTTGTGGGATATATTGATTAGAGAGGATTTAGCTACGTGAAAACATCCGGCTTTAATCTTCCAGTGAAAACCAAAGAGAAGAAAAGCCTGCAATTTTAGCCATATATAAATTAAGCTTTGTTAATGAATGAATGAACTGCAATGAAAATGCTAGATAAGAATTAATAACTCGCTTTCCTTCAAAAAAAAATTTAAAAAAGCAATACAAATAGCACTGTTTTCTCAGAGTTATTAGGGTATTAGGCTGCAGTTTTGTTTGAACATTCCTGAAAAACCCTGAGACGAGACACTGAGTTTCCTCCTGTGGTTCACAACACTTTCACTGCCCCTACATAGCCTCGATTTCCTCATTACATCATGGAGGACATGAACTTCCCCAGCTCTCCCCATTCTCACCAAACACTGTTTTCCCCAGTTTATCTTTCAAGCACTCAAAAGCCAAAACGCCCCACCATGCTATGCATAGCCTAAAAATCAGGAAGGCTTTTGAAACAAGGGAAACAGAAACGGGCACCCAGAGCTCCTCAGCTCCCAGTGCTCTTTGCTGGGCTCCAGCTCTGCACGAGACCTGCCTTACTAGATGGACTACTTTATCCACAGTCTAACCTGTCTTCTCTGTTTCAGATTTTGTGAAGTTATGTATGCTTTTATATGCTATAAAAAAATCCACTAATCCGAACATACTGGGTGAGAGCAGTATTGCTCTCTATGAAGGGACCACAGCTGTTACTATATGTAATGGGCCACATTGGTTGTGATAGGTTGATGGCTGGATTACCTGATCTTAGTGGTCTTCTCCAACATTAATGATTCTGTGTGCATAGAACTACGCAGGCCTTCATGGAGTTGTCCATAATGCTTGCAAGGAAAGAAAACGTCTAACTTATTGGATACGATTTAATGCCACATTCCTCACACTGACAAATGCTTGTACTCCCTCAAGCAGAGTCACTGATAGCAAGGCATTCATCAAAATACTTGGTAGTTCACAGTCTGTGCCTGGTAGCATTTAGAAGTATAATTTTGTGTGAAATGACTGTTACTTGAGCCTCCTCCAGAAGTCCTTGAGCACTATTGTGCTTCACAAACTCCTTCACATCAGATGCTGTCAGACTCAGAAAAGCCACAGAGCACCTCTAACTCCTGGCCAAGCCACAGGAAGGGAGGCACAAAGACTGCCCAAAGGTGTGTGTGGCAGCCAGATCCCCAGACGTGCCCCAAACCAGGTTGGATAGGGCCCTGGGCAGCCTTGATTTGATGGGGGGCAACCAGCCCGTGGCAGTTGGGTGGGCTTTAAGATCCCTTCCAATCCAACCATTCTATGATCCTATGACTGAATCTAAGGTATGCTCCAGAAGCCAGCTAGGAACCCCATACAGCAGAGCTCCTAATGCATTTATGCACCTGCTAACATCTCTGAGATGAGTTTGCCCAGTTTTAACACACTAGGTAAAACATACCTTCCTAATGGTTGAGTAGACTTCATCATGGAGAAAAGGCAAGGAAAAATAGTCAGCCTAACACACAGCTTGTCTAGAAGGGTGCTTCTATCAAGCCACAGTTTGGGTTAAAACTGCCAACTAGCTTCACGCAGGGAAAAAGGAGGAGTTCTGCTCAGCTGATGAAAGAGCATCGGCGTCAGCAGTGCCTGTATCTGCTGCTGGCTGCAGCACTCATCTGCAAAGCAATATCCTGCTTACACTTGAGCAGAGTTGGACTCGAGTGTTTATTGCCCAGGAAAGCACCACAGCTGCCCTGCACCACGAGGGAAGCAAGGACAGTTCTCAGTGTGTCTTCCCAACATTGCTTTACATCATTAAACCTTCAGCTGAGCCCAGGCTGACTCCACAGGTCAGCAGCTCAGTACTTTCCAGGGAAGCAGGAGAAAGGCACTTAAATTCCCTCAAGCTGAAAAGGGAAATGAGCTGATGAACTGGGGATTGTGGATTTGTGCTCACCCAAGAACTACTGGGACAAAGTGCTACATCCCAGATGCGTTCTGGCTTTATGAATTGCGCTTCTCCAGCAGTTAACTCATTTCAAGGAGATAAAGACACTTCCAAGGGTTTATTTTATTTTTGGTTTGAGTTAGAAATATATACTCTTTTCAGTGAGACGCACTGACAAATTTTCTTTTAGATTTAGAGTGTATCTATTTTGTTTTTTTTACGTGCTATTTTAGAGCAAGTGCAAACCCAAAAAAGTAAATGGCATTACATATTCAGTTCTATGATAAAGTTCCATTTAAAGTCAAAATGGAAAGAATTAACAGACAGCGATGGGGTAAAGTAGCAAAGCGGTAGATAAAGAGATTCAAGAAATCTGCTTAGTGGGCTCATTTCTGTGCTTTGCTGTTGTCTTCACAGCCCTTTCTATAATTCTCATCATTGGCTACAAAGTTCTCGTGGGAATAAATCAATTTCTTGATTGCCGCGTAACATTTCTGTGCAGATGAAGAGGCGAGCCTGTCTTTAACGTATCTGAGGTACAAAGAAGAAATGTATGGGAGGGGAGAAGCTGAGAACTTTGTGGCTGGAGCACAAGATAGAACCACAGGTAAACCTGTTTCCCAGGGAGGTGAGTTAATGCTATTGGGTTTGGTTCCAAATTCAGCTGAAACGCGTCTTCTGCTTAACCTGTTAACTAATGAAATTCCCACACTGTGATCGATTCTGCAGAAAGGCCCAAGCTTTAATGCTCATACTGACAAAAGTACTGATGTCAATGGGAATACTTGTGCAAGCAAAGCAAGACCAACAGAATCCCATTCTTCAGTAAAATCACCCATTTTCTCTGTTGTTTTATGTTCAAGGCAGGCTTCCCATTGTTTTGCAAAAATAAATGTACTAGTCCTTAAAACTGAAAAAACACACATCCGTTGGGTCCCACATCAAGAGCACTGAAATGAAAATCTGTCTCATTCTGTAAAACTGCTATTTAAAATGTATTAAATTAGCTGGTTTGTAACAAATTTTAAAGCTCATTGTAGACTTTCTGCATATTCAGCAATTAAGCTTCCACATTGCACCTGGTAGCTTCCCACCTCGCCTTCATAAAACAAACCCAGTTTTATGGAAGCACAGCATGTGGCATGTAATTACTTCCGAGAAGTCAAGTAAAGCAGTTGGTCTCTCTTTACAGTCCAATAACTTTCAATGCTAAAATCGCTTTAAAGAAACAATTTAAATGAAATGAAAGAACGTATTTGAGTGCTCATGACTTTTTTTTTTTTTTAATTGCTATGGTTGTTCAAATGCAACCTGTGTTCCCTCCACTGTAGCATCTCAGACTGAAAGTGCCACCTGATTCCTTCACAGAATCATTTAACTCCACATGCTGCAAAGGCATTGAAACCATGATCCTATTTTAACTGAAGGCAACAGGAAACCTAATTTTAATAGCAACTCGGGATTGAAATCATCTTTCCACCAGTATGAAGTGGTCACCTGGACCGACGCCTGAGCAGAGGCAGAGCTTGTGTTCCTTGGCCTGGAAAGAAGCATTCTGCACACTACCAGCAGGCATAATTCAGAGGCTTGGAAGGCCTCTTTGGGTGTCCCACTGCAATGCTGTTCTTTGGGTCAGACTTCTTTTGGTTGCTGGACAGGCCAGTAGAGCATCCCTCAAATACTGGTTGTAACACTGGGACACACAGTTTCTCCACAAAGCTTTCCTCCTCAGGCTAGTAAGGCACAGTAGGCCCAAGAAAACTGAAATTCACAAGTTCCCAGCTCATGCAAGAACCTGCCTTCTTCTAAAGGCAATCCCTCTTAAGTGGCAATTGTTTCTAACCTTGTTGCATGTGCAGCTTCTGCATGCTTACGTACACACTCTTCAAGAAGTCTCTTTTCTTCTTCATTCTCTCCTCTGAAGCCCACCGATTCACATAAGCAGACTTCCACCCTCCCATTGCTTGTTAAATTAAAAATTTACAAAGTTAAGTCACACATAGAGGCTCCTCAATGTACTGTTGCAATCCAAACCATCATTAAAATGCAAGAGATGCACCAACTACTATGTGTAATAACATTATCTCACCAACTCTGTTTTGTTTTCCCCTTTCCTGTATTCCCTCTTCTTTCATCCATCAAAATCCCTCTGTTCTTTTTACCCTGTTGGCAAGGATGGTTACCAGCTGCACCTCTGTACATATAACCCATTCTGTCTGGGCACTCTCAACAGTCCAAGAGTTGGACTCAATCTTTAGTGGTCTCTTCCAATCCATTCAATTCTGTCATGCTTTGTCAAAGCAAATTCCTTTCTTTGCCTTTGATAAATTGAGAAAAACATAACACAAAATGCAGTCATGAATAATGGAGTTGGAACAGTTAACTTGCTATGCTGCAGCTCTTGTCTGAATGAATGAGTTTATCTTTAATCCTATGGACAACTCCACCCAACTGAACAAGATTTCAGAAGATCAATATATATTCATTATCTGAAAAGATCAGAAACATAGATATGACTGAAATTGTTAGGAAAAATCCTCCCATAAAGGCTTCTGTGGAACTTCACCATGGATGTAAGCTTTCCAGCCTCACATGCAGACAGGCTCAGCAAAGCTCTCACGGATTCAGCACAACCATCAAACACAGATGGGCAACCCCAGAGACTGAGCATCAGTTCTTGCCATCAGCGGCCAAGGGTTCAATCACCAAGCACCAGCAGAATAGCAGCAACTGTGCAGAAGCTCAGCTCCTGGTACCGTGCCTTCTTGTAGCACAAGACTAAAGAAGGCACAAGCTGAATCACATTAACTGGTATTTGCTCTGGGCTACGAGTTCATATTATTGACAGCCAATGTGGATCAGTTGATATAAGATAACCCAAAAGCATGCCCAAGTCTATTCTCAAGATAAAATATGTGCAGCACTGACATGGTGAGTTAGCTCTGGGTATTATCAGCATCGCTTGCTTGAAATATATTAACAGCTCTTTTCTTTTCTCCTTTATATATTATGAAGGCTTCAATCCATATTATGAATTATGAGCCTGATTTCGTTCCCAGCAATGTTAATGGCAGACAAATGTGTCTCTGCATCTAATATATTCTTCTCAATGTCATTAGCTTATTAGCGAATATTAAGTTCTGCTGTCACTGGGAAACATTTCACATTATTCTACAAAATGATCTAGTACCTCAGACAAGAGGGCAATGAGTGCTAAAAACGGTCACACTTCCCTTCTCACAAACCAAAGGTGGAACATCACTCTGATGTTATTCCTTACACCATTCAAATTTCCATCCCTATTTTGCTCCAGTTCAGGCCCACCCTGGCCCAAGTAACAAAAGTAGGCAGGGAGCACCTCAGGGGCAAACCTGCCTTTTGCAAAATCGACTCGAAAAAATTAACACACTACTGTTGTTTTTCATGTGTAAACGCTAAGAACTAAGAGCTCCAGTTCTTGTGCAATAATTGGCAGTGGCAGGTAACAGAAAGCTGCAGCTTCAGAGGTCCCCAAATATAAGCCTGTGATTACAAACTTCATTTTCAAAGCACTCAGCATTAGTCTGCACACAAACACAGTTTAAGGCAAAAAAAACAAAACAAAACAAAACCAACCAGACAGATAACTCCGTGTATAGATCAAGGAGAGTAATCTTGTCACAGTAAGAAAAGCCACAAAGCACTCAGGGATTTGATGAGCACGAGGAATCAATTGCACATCAAGTCAATTGCTGTGGTTTATCTTAAGTCCTTCTCTTTTGATTTATCACCACCATTGCCACCAATCTGCATAGATAATATAACAAGACACCCTCTTAATGTCTTAATCGGGAATTAAAAAGTAATATACTCTTACATCTCTTTCTGCCCATTGGAAAAGCAAAGACATTAATGTTTAATGTCAGTTTTATTGTAAGGATGGTACCAGCTTGGAAAGAAGCACTTCAAGCAGCTCTGTGACATCATCACCAATTTGTAAGTGTAATAGCTGCAAACCAAAGCAAAAACAACAACAAAAAGCAGTCAGCAAATCCTTCAAGCTATAACAGGTTGTAAACATGACTGTTACAAGAGCAAGGGTGAGCTGTGCTTCTGAGCAGCACATTTTTCTTTGTAGTACAGCAAGTACTGATACAACTGCAATATTCTTTCAACGCATTTCAAAACTTTGCCAATTTTTGTTCATTGTTGTTGGAAGTGAGATGATTATTCGTACCTTCAGTGTTCTGAAGATGAGTGGGCAGTTTGCTGCTCAGTGAAGCGATTTCTTTGACTGGTACTTACATCATTTGCAAAACCACCATAAATACGCACAACTGTTTAAAAACAGTAAAGAAACAATGAAAGCCTTGCTGCAAAGAGCCAGAGAAAAATATGTTCCAGGAGCAACAGTTCAGACTCAAAACATATGTGGAAGAGGAGAGATGGAAAGGGGGCTCTAAGCAACCAGCGCCGAACCTCCACCTCCAAACAGTGGGATCTGCACCACAACGTGAGCAGCTTGGAAGAAAATCTCTGACAAAGCAGCTCCGACTGCAGATTGACTTCAGCAAGTGTGTTGGGAGTGCATGCTCAACAAGAGCCTGGGAAAGTGAAGCAGAAAAGATAGTCTGCTTTTCATGGGATGGGAGCAAAAATGAGCAAAGTAAGACAACAGGCAGGACTGGCTGCATGTCAACAGGACACTGTGCTGGGTAAGGCTCTGGGTCAAGCTTATATGGCTCTGTGAAATCCAGCACCATAGAGCTTAAAAGCAGTGGTTTATCTTGAGACCCTGTCTAACCAATGCACTCTGTATGAGATCCTCTGATCACAAACTCAGTTTATAGAGGGGCTACAGAGAGAATTTAAATGCCTTTAGATTCCTCTTTTTAGATGAGCTGCCTTTTTTCTACTCCACAACTCTTGCTTATAAGGACTGACATCAGCCCTCATCTGTGAGACTGAATCCTTAGCTTGCTAAACAAGGAAGACATTGTCTCTTCCTCAAAGCATTAAGGAGCTTTGCAGGTGTTGCTTCCTTAAACTCTGTCAAAATAATGAAGAATTAAAGTTCGCTAAAAAGCTTCCTCCAAAAAGGCCTATAAATAGGTGAAAGATTAGATCTGCTGCATCTCTCCATGTTAAAAATAACTGCAATATTAAAAATTAAAATTCTCTTAAAAAGAACTGACAGTATTAACAGTTCCAATGCCAAGTTAAAAATTAGACCCAATCAGCACAGAACAACATTTGGAAACTCATTTAAAAATGAATGAGACAAAGATTAGCTGCTATAAAATATAGTATCATTTGTATGAAGTGGAAATCAGCTGCCCAGAAAAAAACAAATCACTTGTCATTACTGACATACAGCTAACGCAGTGGAGATGGAACAAGAGTATGGCATGGGTTTTAAAAATCAAATCAGCCTTAAGTCAATTCCCAAGACAAATCTCTTTACTATAGTAATCTAGGATGCAGCTTTGGTTTGGTTTTGTTATTGATGGAGGTTGTTAAAATATAACCCTCAAAACAGACTTAGGAGTGCTAGACGCTGATTAAAGGATTGGCTTTCTACTAGGAAAGTGCTGATGCTCCTTGCATTTCTTACAAGAGTTTCAAAGCCCACTAATCAACAAACTGAGCAGTACTGTCATCACGATCACACTGTTGAAGGAATTAACCCCATTGGCATGAGGATGCCCAAAGAGCTTCATAGAACCATAGAATCACTAAGGCCGGAGATATTTAGTCCAGCTGTCCACCTACCACCAATACTGCCCACATCTCTCAGTGCCACATCTCCACGTTCCTGGAGCACCTTGAGGGACAGTGACCCCACCATTCCCCCCACCATTCCCTGGGCAGCCTATGCCAGTGCCCAATCACTCTTTCAGAGGTCAGCTTTTTCCTAATATTCAGCCTTGTTTTTGCATAATGAACACCCATTCACCTAATGCTACCCACGTGTAGAAAGGCCCACGCATTTCCCCAAAACCTCTTCTAAAAGTAAAATGCAGGGCAGAGGAGTGCATGCATATGTAAAAAAAAAAAAAAAAAAAAATATATATATATATATATATATATATATATATATATATATATATATATATATAACAATGAAAGAGATAATAACCACAGTTTAATGGGTTCTTTATAAGCTTAAATTGATAGCTACACACATGCAAGCAGGTACAGTGGCACTGACCAATTTTTTTCTCTTCCCTTCTCCATCTCTTGACACTACAGCTCAGTGCCAGAGATGGGTGACACCAGAAAGCAATAGTCATATTCATGCCAGCATGCCCGGTTCTGGCTCCTCATGACATGCTGCTCCTGATGGCTCACTGCAGGGAACTTGCTTTGTAATTTTAATAGAAAATCCCCACTTGAAACTAATTTGATAGAGTGGGATCTAAATTGCACTCTGCGTCAAATAAAAAACCTTCAGAACAACGTACTCTGGGCACAGACAACAAACGAGACTGAAGATAAAAAAACTGCACATTATTCAGTGGAGAATGATAGCATTTAGCAAAGATAATTGCACACGTGCACCATAAAATGAGAACTTTAAGAGAATAGCTTAAGTCACTAAATATTTGGATTTAAAGTATTAGAAGTCTATTGCGACTGAGGTCTATCAGATGGAAAAAAAAAAGTAGTTTCCTGTTTCCTTCACTGTAAGTTGAGCTATTTAAGATGTAGAGCTATGCAGTTCATTTTGTCACCAAAATGACTTTTTCAGGTTGTTTCTGATGTGGCAGCATTCATTCTTTTCGCAGTATCACAGAGCAAACGTCAGACTGAAAATAGAAACCAATGGCACAAAGATGCCCAGGCCTGTAATTAGCGCAAATGACACGAGCACAGAAAATGAAGGGAAGATAAATAGCTCAACATCATCTACAGATGTAGGCAGCGGGGATAGGGAGGTAAGCAACAAAAATATCACCTTCCATTCACCCTTTTATCTCAGACTCACCACAGTTGCTCCAGAGAATGAATTACGGGCTGTTTATGTGTTATCTTAATAGCTTTGTCACCTCCTCTAGTTCAGAAGAGAAAGGTGGTTGAGCAGGATAGGATTTTGCTTGGTTTGTTTGTTGGGGTTTGGGGCAGGTAGGGTTGTTCTTTTGTTTTGTTTTTTTGTATGTTTTCTATGCCCAGGCTTTTATTTGTCAATGAGAAACAGCTTCTGAACTACCTGCTGCACCTCTTCCTTCCTCAACAAGACAATCTTGAGATGCTTTGGTGCCTATTTTACTGTGGCAGGAATGTCTTAATTCTATCTCCTCAGTGGCATCTTAGATAGAAATTGACCAGTGCGGCTCTCTGTGCCTCTCTATATGGCATTTATAGGTTAATATTTCTTTATCTTCAGGGTGATTTATTTGGTAAAAATTATCTGCCCTCTGAGACTATGTTATTACTTCACTATTGAATTTGGACTTGTAAGTCAAGGTTACCACGCAGTTTCTCTAAAAGACTAATAAAAAAAAATGCAGCAGATGAAATTATTTCCAAGAGAATAAACAGGTCATATTTAATATAAATTTAAGGATAATATTTATTTCTATTTATATCAATGGCACCAGCTGCAGCATTCACTCTCATTCAATTACACAAGACAAACTCTGTATTACAGCGTTCTCGGAACAGTCTGAAGGAAAAGCACATTTCCAAGAACCCTCTGAGTTGTACCTTCCTCCTACTCCTGGCATCAACACGAAAGCATGAAGATTAAGGAGGCCCCAGGCTTATCTTCCTATGGAGCTCACTTTTCCTAAACTGATACTAAGGGGAAAAAAATTGATTTCCACAGAAAACTGCATGAAGCACATGCCAACACAAAGAAACACCACAAGTGCCCGTACCAATGACCCGACTCACATCTGCTCAGCTGTGAGGCTTTGACAGATGCATCACCAGAGGAGGGAGAGCAAAGCTTCTAGACAAAGGTATTTCTCGAGGACTTGATGAATTTCACAAGTGTAATTATCTTTAATCTGGACACAAAGACACCTCTCTCATCCCATGAAGTCTTGGTGATGACATTACAAAAGGAACACACGAGCCCTCATCTCTCATGACAGCATCATGAGATCACTGACAAATAACAACCTCAAACTAAGTCTATTTAAATGAGCAAAAAGGGTGCTAAGGAGCAGGGTAACTTTGCCCTGTGACGATAAGCAGAGGCTGCAGCTGATACAGCTGCACTTCACTTGAGTCCCAGCACCTGCAGAGCAGGAGAAGCATAAGATCCCCTAGCAGCAGCCTGGCCATCCCATGGACGTTTTCCATGCCCAAGTCTCTGCACTGGGCAAGTGCTGGAGGCCCTCCATCAGACAATCCAACCCACACCCACATGCCGTCACTGCTGTCCTTGGGCAACATTTGGAAAGGAAAGATGGGTTAACTGGAACCGCTCTTAAATACTCTCTCAGTTCAGGAGCTTCTTCAGCATCAAATCCCTGCCTAGAAGTAGCAAACGCTGCTGTGGGGCAGACACCAGTGTGGAGTGACTTGGGCACCACAAAAAGCCTGCAAAAATCCAGCCCAGACAACAAAACTCTAAACACAATCCCTCAGTTCTAGCAAAAATAAAAATAGAACAAGTCAAATGGAAACAGAAAAGCACACTTACAGCTTGAGCAACGCTGCCTGCCCTTGCTCTGCAGCGAGGCAGCTCTGCCTGCCAGGTTAGGGGATGGATTAGCAGAAGCTTAGGTTGGTCTCTGGGTGCCTCACGCAGCTCAGCTGGCTTTAGGAGGCTAGAAAGTCTCTGCTCACAGCTCTCCAGTCCTGCAGCTCGTGAATCCCAGCAAGGAGCTGCTGCCCTTCTGCACGCACAGCCCCGGCTCCTGGGCTCTGTTGGCACTGCTCCAGAAGAGCCCGCATGCAGACAGACACTCCACGGCTGACTAGGATCTGCTATAGGGTATTGCAGTCTGGCCAGAAGCATTTATTAAGGAAAACTGCTGTAACAGCACATACACATGTATTTAGATTCTGTTCCAATTTTCCCCTCTTGTTTGCCAGGCACATCGGCATGTTAATGCTGTTCTACCCGCAGGGAGATATCCAGCAACTCAGAAGCACAACTACAAGCAATATTCCACCCCAGGTTAGAGATTTCCAAGAAGTTCAGAAATTTCCTATTGATTTTCCTGCTGAAAAACTCTGAGGTCACAGACAAAAGGCAATTTAATAAACAGCTATACTGGCTAGCTGAAAAACTTTGTGCCTCACAGTTCGGTCTCTGGATGTGGCCAAGAGTGGGTACTCAAGGAACGACTTAAGGACAAAGCAAGCGTGCCCCAACACTTCTGAGCAGTCCTCCCAGCACCCAAGCAATCCAAGCCTCATTCTTTCTTCAAGACATTTCCAAAGAATCATAGAAGCAGTAAGGTTGGAAAAGAGCCCAGCCATCGTCCCATCACCTCCATACCACTAACCATGTCACACAACGAGACATCTCCCTTTTTTGGAACACCTGACAACAAGGGCTGCCATTCAGGCAGGGCAGCTAGAATGTCTTCAAAGAGCTATTGAGATGCCTGCAGAAATTAATTTGTGCAATTTGCAAGAAGCAGCCATGGACAAATAGCAGCAATTTTCAAATCCACTGGCAGCAGATGCCATGTTTATAAAATTTCCCACACAAATGAGCACGGCTTACAGAAAAAGGAAAAAAAACCAGGCTTCTGATGGAAGAAACTTGTGAAATACATTCTCATGATCCAAAGTTTCTGTGATCGCATCTTGGACTAAAGGTTAACCTTTAATCTAGACATCCGGGGCCAGATTTATCCCATTGGTAGATAAAATGGCGACAAATGTTCCCTTCCCAAAATCGTTAGCAGAACAGCTCTTTCCTTTGTTTTACATAACAATACCCTGGAAATGAGCTTAAAGCGATGTTATCATTCAAGCTTTTGTTGGAGAAGAGTGCTAATGATTTCCAGCCACATCCCAATCACTCACTGCTTCTTAACTTCATTAAGAACTCAAGACTCAGCACAGATACAGAAGCCCTATAGATTGAAAAGACAGGCAGCAGAAATAAATACATCAAATCCATTAGGAAGCATCTTCTCACTACCAAAGGAAAGCTGCCTAGAGATGAGCCACCCCAACACCAGAAGAGGCCGCGTGGCGACAGCACTGGATTGTGACTCATAACCCTATACTCGATTCCAAGTGCTGACAAGACTCCTTGGGGTGACCTTAGGCAAGTCATCCTATCCAGCTCGATGCAGCAGCACGAAAAGGGAAGGATAATTACATGCCCGAAGCCTCCCAGAGACAGCAAAAGGGTTGGCTGGTTTTTAGGAGACGATGAAAGGCAATGAAAGGGACCACAAAGTACCCAAGTAGACGTCTCTATGTGGTGAGAATGGGGAAGCTACATCCTAAGCCTCTAAATAGCGAGTCTAACAGGGTTAAGACTGATTTGCCCTGCTTGATTTAAAGCTCTCGAGTACAGTTTCCCGATTCAGAGTTTAGCCTGAACTGGCACTGTCCCATCACTTACAGCAATCCCACTGTTCCACGTGGATGATTTCAGGTATCTCATCTTTACACAGCTGAGCCAGTCTATTTTTAAACCTTGCCGTCTGCAGACAGAGTATTGGCGTAAAACTGATTAGACAATGTCATGAACAGAAAGACAAAGGATTCCTGGCGATGAAACAGATCAGCACAATGAAAATACACGAGCAACAGCAGAATGGAGATCGCAGAGCCACGTCCTCTTTAAGGGATACCATTTTTTTTTTAAATCACATTTTAAATTTGACCTTTCCAACGTGCAACAAAAGCAGTGTACAAACACAAGCAGTTTCACAGAAAGAATATTTAACCATCGAGTTCAACTGATTTTCCATAAACAATACAGAAGCAAAGCACTAATTGGCCTACAGCAGAAAAATGTTGCGTTTCACAATTCACTGCTCTTCCTGTATATTATCTAGGTGCTCATCCTGACTAATCCAAGAATGCAGAAACCTATCTAAGAAGCCTGTGTAAGGCTCCCGCAAAAAGAACCAGCTTTCTTCTTAAACCTGGTCTCCTGAGAAAGAGAGATTAGGCACTTTCACTCACCAGCTATCCCTCCCTCTGCTACTCCACTACTCCTTATGAAGGTTTCTGCAGATCTTAAGAGGTGACTGAAGAGGAGATCTTGCAATAACAATAGTGTTTATTAAAGTTCACTACAAACCAAAGACCAGACACAGATAAGAAATCCAGCACAGTGCCCCAGTGATGGAAAGGCAGTCGCAACCCACTCCCTATCCACTTCAAGAGGAGACACACACAGTCACCACGAGCACTGCCTTGCTGACATTCGCTTCAGATCCCCTGAGCTCTTTCTTCCAGACAAAGGAGAGATGTGTAGGTGAAGGACAGCACACAAGTGAGTTTAAGAACAGAGACTCCAAATCTGTGAAAGCTGCTCTTTGCCATACGTTCCTTACAGAACAGCTGTCACTTCAAGCACAGAGAAATTATTACCAAAACTTCGGGTTCTGACCATGTTTTCCCTTACTTTCTGGTTGCTTATTTATTTTTTTCCTGTAAATGGAAAACACCCTTAACATGCTCTTATTCTTTCGATGTCACTTTCTGTGATTATAATAAACCATTCTCAAAGGCTGGGGAGAATTATTCATGCCATCAGAAGAGGGTCCCACCCAGATAAGAGACCTATGGAATTTTTCAGAGCCCAGGCACAAATCACAATGCATCGATGAGCTACAACCTGCCATCTGAAGCTCGACCTGCCTCGGCACACAGCAGGCACTCATGAAGCAAACACAGTGGCTGCAAGAGGCACGCTGATACGCTTGGTTAAGCCCCCAAAAATGTTTCTGAGAGGGCACTTAACCTTGTGTGCACTGCAGGCTGAGAACATGCATCCAGGCATCCAGGTCCTGTGACTCAGAGGACACACAGCAGCATCACTACCTGAGGCCACAGTGAGCAAACAAGGCACAGGGCTGTTTGCACTACTGCTCATCCAGTTCTTTACGTAAGGAACCTATCAACATTTGCTGAGTACAATAAGCAGAAAACATCCAAAATCCCTGAAATTTATACCCAAGCTGTTATCTCATTCATTTCCATCACTCATACAGAAGTTTCTTCTTTAGGGGTTCACCATCAGTGTAGCAACTGCTTGCACGTTAAAATCTACACACTTTATGGAATGTAATACCCTATACAGGAGACTCCTCTCCTTTACACCTGCCCGGGTGGCACACATGGAAGAGGATGGGCAGCACAGATGGGCTGCACTGAACCGCCTGCCGTGAGATCCACTGGTCTAACTATAGCAGCTGACTCCTTGGCTAGTTCCACTGATAATAGCTGAGATGACAGCTCTGAAGTCGCCTCTGGGTCTATCACATGGTTATCCAGCTGATGAGCTATCCAGGCTGTCCTAACCTTTGAGATACAACTTTTATTCAATTTGCCTGTCTTCCAGGGGAAACGATGCATTCTCCCTCACTTACCACACAAGTTATTGCACAAGTCCTTCAATAAAAATCTCCCAATGGATCCTTTACGGATAGGTAAAATAAAACATTTCAGCTTGCTTGGTCTGCTTTGTTCTTGGTTTTCACTTGATGTTTTTAGGCAGTATTTTTGGGAGAAGTTCTGTCTGGCTGGCCCAATAACATCTTCTACATAACAAGACAAATATTCTCTTTAAAAGGAAAAAAAGGTAAACAACAAATCAGTAAGAAATTCACTAAAATCTGTAATATAAGTCTTCAAAAAAAACCCAAAAAACACAGCTGGCATTTCTGAGAGATCACCATAAAGACTTCATGAGACTGAATGAAGTTATTTTGTGAATTTCCTTTAGCCGTTTGAGCAGAATGGTTTCCAACTTTCACTTAAGAAGAATTCACATCAAAGCTGTGCTTCCTTTTAAGTCTGCTCTCCACAGGGAGGAAGAATTGCACTGAAAAATCCTGGAGGGAGTCCAGGGTAAAGTTTATATTTATAAACAACCCATCTCAAGGTTTTGTTAAGAGTCCCTAAAAGGTGTGAGATTCGGACAGCATTCATCTATCTTCAACCATCATACCTCAACAATGCTGAAAAGCAGATCCAACCATTCCAGTAATTTAAACTATCATTGGTTGGCTGTTCTTTGGTGGTTTTTGTTTGTTTGTTTGTTTGTTTGTTTTGGCTGGTTTTTCTGCCTAAAAAATAAACAAGTGTTTCTCCTCAAGTTTTTGGGATTTTTTTTTTTTGTGGATCAGACTGGGGAGAGCACATGCTCTTTTCCTGAGTATGCCTCTGACAAACTGGTTTGTGCCTTCTGAGCCAGACTCAGCTCAGGAACCTGGGACTGATCACCCTTCCCAATGCTCCAATGAGGAGGCTTGTTCGAAGCTTTTATCTTCTATAAGATCAACTTTAGATCCCATCTCAAGAAGTAGCTCATGAAAAATCCACTGTCACTTCTAACCAAGGTCTTTCAAAACCTGTGACAATATTTATGTTATTTCTTGAATGTATTACTCTAAATGCCAAGCTGAGTTTCACCATGCTCCAACTCTGCTCATAAATGCTCTTTTCATCTCCTGAAATACTGAGAATCCACTTGCTTTTCTATAACTTCTCTAGAATAAGAGAAGCAACGAGATGTAGGCTGTCCTCCCTTGCCCTCAACTCAAGAACATGGATGGGGCATCTGTAACATACATCTGGACCAACCTCTGCATCTGACATCATGACTTCTGACTCAGCAGACAAGAATATCTCTCAATAGACAGATGGTATCTAATATAGTATATTATTAACAGGGTTTTAATGACCAGAATAAGTAATTATATGCCAGAAGCTTGTTTCCATCAGGCTAAATAGTGGCAAACTAGGCAAAGCATTCTGCTGTTAATGTAAAGGGGCAACGCTATTTACAATGCTTTGTTAAGTCTTTACTCTAGGCAAGGAAGAATCAACTTCAGAAAATAAACAGAGGGCAGCACTATGGATGGAGGGGAAGCAGAAGGAAGATGGAAAAGGAGAGACCACATGTCCTTCAGGAAGGACAGTATGTGCTGGGAAAGTTCAGTCACATGTCAAAACTGGCTGAAGTCTTCGAAACATACATCCAACACTCGATCTTCAGAGCTTGATTTCAGAGCTAGTTACTCCTCTGAAGTGCCAGATAAATCCACATCTTGATATATATATGTTCTATGTATGGCATTTTACATCTTTGAAGTACAATTCATGAGTTAATTTCAACTACAGACAATAATCCACAAAAAAAAAAAAGTGATTACCCCCAAATAAAAAAATGTGGAATTACTATAAGGAATGGTTACTATCTTCACTGGGGCATAACACCAAGCCAAGTCTACCACTGGAAGGTAGCTGTGGATCTGGATTCAATGCTTAGTTTGGTGGACCATCAATTTCCATGCACGTTATTTCCTGTCCTAAAAGTAACTTAAAACACCTTATCTATTCTTTATAATACAAGTAATAAGAATGACAGAAAAGCATCCCCCAAAATACAGTAATTTATGGTTCCTAAAGGCACGCCTCAATTTGAAAATCACTAAACCAGACCAACAACCCTGTGATTACCTCTGCTCAACCTCTCCATAAAATAAGCAACAATGAAGGTATGCTGTTCTTAACAAGGAATGCTACGGATCCAATATTTCAAAGAGATGATGCTTCATCTTGCACAGTGCTTTGTTTTCCTCCTTCTAGCTGCAGTATTTAGCCTGTCAGATGATCATCTCTATGATCACTACCATACTGTCTGCTCCACAGGTACTGCCCAGATGGTCACACACAGCACTCTCCTAACTACCAGTAGCTTCAGTACCTTTCTAACACAACTGAACACAAGGGAAATGACAAAGAAACTCAACAGCAAAAGACAAGTAAAAATGTGCATCCTTTGTTGTCAAGAAAAGACATTGTTTTCACTCCTGCACTTCTATTTTTTGCATTGCTGAAGCACGAAATGCTCTGTGAAAGGTTACTTACAAAGTATTCTGAGACTGTGTCACATCAGATGGCTCAAGCTGTTGGATGACTTACTGTGATTGTGCTAATTATCTCTAACTAATTATTGCAATCTCATGTTCAAAGTCTGTAGCAATAGGCAGAATCTGTGTTCACCTCCCCTCACCCCCCAAAAAACCAAACAAGTCAAACAAACAAAACTAGGAGAGCCGCAAACAATAAAAAAAAGTCAAATTTATCTCTGTCCATCACTTGACACGATTTTGCAGAACAGTTTGGGGGAATAAGAACTTCTCTACCCATTTAAGGTCAGTACATCAGTACTTCAAGGAAACGACGTGGAGAACACTCCACCTATCAGCTTCATCAGCTTAGAAGTAAGGAGCACTTTGGAAGATCACCAGCGGATCAAGGATGACTGCAGGCTCCACAGCTGGACACTGCAGTGGCAGAACAGCAGAGATCAATTCCCTGCAACACCACTGGGGCAGGGACCAGCAGCCCCAGTCTGGGCTGAAATGAGGTCCTGGGGAGATGAGGATGGTATCTGAGACACACATCCTTCTCAATGAAGTGCACAATGCATGGGGAGGGAAGGCTGCATTCCCTCTGCAGGCAGCATCTTTCAGAAGTCAGTTCAGCAACACAGCTCTGCAGTGCTGCAAACTTCCTGGTGGATAGATAGTTCTTGGGACATTTTTCTTGTTGTGGAGGGAGGCTGTGCATTCATATGAGGGCACATCATGAATGCAAAGCTGCCATGTTCTTCCCTTTCAAAAATCAGATGATCAGCTGTGGCTTTAATCCTGCCAAACTTAACCAAATATAGCACAAAATTACACAGAGCCATAGTAACTGCACTCCCACCATTGTTCTGATTTAAAAGAGGAGTTTGATTACATTAGGTAAATATTTGTCCTTATGTAATAGCTCCCTCCAACCTTCTAAAAATTTGCAGTCTCCTAGAATTTAACTGAAGAGGGTGCTTTTATGTGTTAGGGCTCTGCACCAAAATGAAGTACTCTATTATACTGTATTAAACTGTGAGTAATGTTATTACAAGCAATAATAGTTATCTAGACAATTATGTAGTTGCAGATGCAGTTTCCCTATTAAATCCAGAAGCTTTAAGCAAGTTGTGAGGCAATAAGAATTGCAACATCACCTCTGATGAGCTAAATAGCAGTTATTTATTCACAGATTGTTAAATTCTTATGGCCTGGAGACTTCAAGGAAGAAAGCAACAGAGAATCGACTCCGCATCCAAATACTGGCTCATTCTTCGTGTTGATATAATTATGAAGTTTCAGTCACTGCAAAGCTGTTCACACTGCTTTCTCAACCACATGCATTGCAAAATGTATGCTAACTGCAGTTTTTTCCATTACAAAACTAGCTGGTGAAGTCACTGTTCTATTTCCAGCTCAGCGCTGGCACTGTGCAGATGCTCACTGCTTAGTAAATAGAGATCTTTATATATATACATATATACACACACATATACATATATGTAAAATATATATATAAGTGTGCGTGTGCATGTATATATATACATACACACACACACTTTTTTTTTCCAAAACCTGCTGAATATAAAACTTGAGGCTTTCGATATCTTTTCTTCCAAGTCATTTTAAATAAAGAAATCAAATAAATGAATAATGGAGTTTTGTGTGATGACTCAACACACCAGAAAAACTGAATTCTCAACTACGTGTTCCATTGTAATACACAGGAACATCCACATAGAATAGCTTTCACCTTTTAAAATAGGTGTTATTACCAGCCTATGCAGCATTAATCAACATCCCTTAAAGGGAAGGCATGTAAGATCTTAACTTCAGGCTTGGAAACGAAAAAAGCAAGCTTGTCTGTCCTGTGTCTTTCCCTGACAAGGAGAGCTAGAGTCTTAACTTTTGCAATCAACCTCTGTGATGGAGAAAGTTACAGCCCCACGCAAACTTGACAGCACATTTTCCTATGAGTATTTGTTCAATCATTTAATTTCTCTGGCTGCATTCATGGTTTCTGTGGATCTTTGGCATAAGGTGACCAGCATAAATGGCAGTTCGACAAACCTGTTGATAGAGCCTGTAAAAGTACAGCACAAACTCATGCAAGAATACAGCCCTCATATGATGTTTGCACCTTACCTAGCCCTACAGCAGAACCAGCTTCACCAGTGCTTTGCTCAGTGACTCCATCTCCCTAATGTTATCCTAACAAAAAGCCCACTGCCCTCCACCAGAACTGGGAGCAAGGATGAAAATACTTTCACCTCCTTCATACAGGAGGTAAACATACAGACGTCATGGACACAATGTAAGAAAAATGATATGAGGAGATACATCTGGAAGGGAAGAATAGATTATCGCAGTGCCAAAAACACTTGGAAAATAGAGCACGCTTGCTCTATCCCTTTTTGCTGCCAAGAGGAATTGGAGGCACAGGACCGGAGGCAGCAGGGACAGGTGTTTCCTCCAAAAGTAGAATGCATTCTTTTGGCCACCTATACAACATGGTTGGCCAATGTGTCTAAATCCAAGCACGGGATCCTTCCAACAGCCACTTTCAGACACTGGCAAGCTTGACTGAGAGCTGTGCAGATGCTTTCAGTAGGATCGGATGAAAAGCTGCTGCCTGAGCTGCTGCTTGCAGTTCCTTTTTCTTCCTAAAATATGTATTATTTAAAGTTACCTGGAAGAGTTACAAGAGATTCTAACCAACTCTTTCAGCACAGAATAACACATGACTGTAAGGAGATGATAAATATATTTTCTTACAGCTGAGTACTTCGAGTCCAACATTTAAGTGTTGTATAAAAATATGTGAAGCCAAATTGTATGACAGAGCTTGCTTTGTCAAAACACAAATGTCTCATAAAATATGCTGTCTAGCATCACAAGCAGTAGGTGATATTTCTCAGGCAAACTTTTCCCGTGACAATTATCTATTAAAATTCACAAACACAATATTCAAAATTTAGTTGTAAGATCTAAACTAACTGCAGTTTTTGGTTCTCTTGTAAACTCTCCTGGTAAGATCACATGACAAATCTCTATAGGAACCCTTCCTTACTTCATTGCAATACTTACTGTTCTGCCAAGTCTGCAGCTTCCACAAGACATAACCCTGCCCTGTCAGAAAGCTTCTTGCCAGCTTGTACCCTTAACACGCTTTGCTTCTGGAGAAGCAAACAAGATGAATGTTTCTCCTTAGAATCGTGCTATCATTAAGGTTAGAAAAGACCACTAAAATCACAGAGTCCAACTGCCTACCTACCACCAGTACTGCTCACTAACCATGATCCTCAGTGCCACATCTCCACATTCCTTGAACACTTTCAGGGATGGTGACCCCCTGGGCAGCTGTGCCAGTGCGTCACCACTTTTTTGGAGACATTTTTCCTAATATCCAACCTAAAGCTCCCCTGGCAGCTCAGCTTCTCTCTACTGACTATTCAGAGCTCCACTCATCTGAATTGCTACTGAAGAACTGTAGCAGCAGGTTGTACTCTAGCCATGAGTTCTGATGCTCAAATTCAGTTAAAATGAATTATTAATCTGCTGAAATAAAACTGAATAAAAGTTATACAGCAATATTTCTCACTCGCCCTACAGGCTGCACTGTCTTACATTATAAAAATACATAAAATATTTAAAGTGACCATGTCTAGACAATTACACATAATTCAGTTGAGAGAAATATACTACTAAGTGAAATGAATCATGTTGGCTCTTGTGCCTGTGCAGGACTAACATCAAGTATAATTAAAATACTTCATGATTTTCCTAGGAGACATCAGTAGGCTGAATGCATTTAAACAACACCAATTACTCAACACAATTGTTTCGTTGCAACTCTATGCAGACTGCAAACCATAAGGTAGGATCTCAGGCAAGCACTTGGACATCTAAAAGTATATGCTGCATGATATTCAAAATGCCCCATCTGTGCTGCAGCTCTGACGTGCTGCTGGGTGATGTGAGTATGTTGGCATGCACCTTCAAACCAAAGTAGTTTGAATGCTCTGCACTGAAGTCCTCGGAGGAGTTCAATTCAGACAATGTATTCAGAGACACAGAGAGGTTTGATTCCACTGTAAATCACATCAAACAACCTTACTGACTTGAAAACACAGGACATCAACAGCAACATTTCAAAGATTTGTTTTTTGTACGACAGCAAAGAGCAACAGATTGGGTTTCCCTTCCGTGACTTACGCTACTTCCTGGGACAACGTGTCCTTCATCAAACTAAGGATGAGATCAAAGTGAGGCCATTATGAACATGGCCTACCTTAACATCCAGTACTTTACAAGAGCAGGACATGCAGTCAGTTACCTTGGATCAACTGATGTACAGAAACGTTATCAATGTCAATGTTTTCCAATCTTAGTCTTACACTCAAGACCCTGATCTCTGCAAGATCAAGCCTACAGGCCATATTGGTGTACAATCAGTTAAGAAAAACAAGTCAAATCATATAGTATCTGATAAGCAGAGAACGATGAAAATTCAGAAAGCAATATGAGTAATTTCATCTCCCACTAAGAACACGTGAACACGCACAGAAGACAGTTGTTCCATGAGATCATTAGAGACTCAGATCTGAATCACTAAGTGCTAGAGTTAAGATTTTTCATATCTTCTTACAATTGTTTTCCCAGCTATAATTCTGCAGGTGCATACACAGTGGCAAGGAAGTTTTTATTCTATGAAACTTCCATTATCCTGCATTTAGTAGAAAGGCTTTGGTGTCTCAAGAGATATTTAATGTCTACTATATTGA
Source organism: Tetrao urogallus (assembly GCF_951394365.1). Lineage (NCBI taxonomy): Eukaryota > Metazoa > Chordata > Aves > Galliformes > Phasianidae > Tetrao > Tetrao urogallus. The sequence goes on along the minus strand of NC_136826.1, from coordinate 14,287,501 downwards.
ACCAAAACACAAGGTACATTTTTTATTACTGCAGAAATCAAAGCATCATTTTATCAGTTTCTTATGCCATATTATAACATGAATGGTGTCCCCCACAACATCCTGCTCTCCAAACTAGAAAGATATGGATTTGATGAGTGAACTATTCAGTGGATGAAGAACTGGCTGCAGGATCAAGAACAGAGAGTGGCGGTCAATGGCTCAATGTCTGCACGGAGACTGGTGACAAGTGGTGTTCCACAGGGGTCAGTGCTGAGGCTCTTTAATTCCTTCATCAGCAATACCAACAATGGGGCCGAGTGCACCCCCAACAGGTTTGATGACAACACCGATTTGTGAGGTGCAGTGATACACCAGAGGTACGAGATGTCATCCAGAGAGACCTGGACAGGCTTGAGCAGTGGGCTCAGGTGAACCTCATGAGGTTTAACAAATCTAAATGCAAGATCCTGCATCTGAGTCAAGGTAACCCTCAACTACCAATACAAGCTGGGGGATGAAAGGACCGATGGCAGCCCTGCTGAAAAGGACCTGAGTATAACGGTGGATGGGAAGCTGGACATGAGCCAGCAACGTGCCCTCACAGCCCAGAAAACCAACCATATTCTGGGCTGTATCAACAGAAGCATGGCCAGCAGGGCAAGGGAGGTGATCCTGCCTCTCTGCTCTGCACTGGTGAGGCCTCACCTGGAGTACTGCATCCAGACACAGAGTCCTCAGTATAGGAGATACAGGGAGTTACTGGGGTACGTTTAAAGCAGGGCCACAATAATGACCCACAGAATGGATCACCTCTCCTATGAGAACAGAGAGCTGGGGCTGTTCAGCCTGGAGAAGGCTCCTAGGTGACCGGATAGCAGCCTTCAGTATGTAAAGGGGAGCTACAGGAAAGTAGGGGACAGATTGTTTAGCAAGATCTGTTGGGACAGAACAAGGGGAAATGACTTCAAGCTTAAAGAGGGTAGATTTAGGTTGGATAAAAGGAAAAAGTCTTTTACAGTGAGGGTGTTGAGGCATTGGAACAGGTTTCTCAGTGATGTGGTTGATGCCCCATCCCTGGAGATTTTCAAGGCAAGGCTGGATCAGGCCCTGCAACCTGATCTAGCTGTGCATGTCACGTTCATTGCAGGGAGTTGGACTAGGTGACCTTTAAAGGTCCCTTCCCATTCTAGGGATTCTATGATTCTCTGAAAATAGCAAAGAAATGAAAGCATTCAAAACAACCATATGCACACGCTGTCACACAGTCTCAGCAATCCACTGTCTACTGAAGAAAGCCAAGCATCATTCTTTAATTGCAGCCTGACAGAATAAGGTAGTTCCTTATTTCTTCCTACAGTTTAAAACCTCTGGTCTCCATCAAACCCTGCTCAATTTGGAATTCATTTCTGTAGGAAAACATTCAGAAGCTATCGTTGCCTGGCTGCTCCCAAAGAGTCCAAGGAGCCAAGCCCAGAAGATCTGGAAGTTATCAAACGCTGTTGTATAACCAGGAAAAACAAGCTCCTGGGGTAGCAGGATACAAATCGTTTAGCCCATGGTGGGATAACACCAACACTGTGAGTGCCACCTGCAAAACATTTGCTGGTTTGTACTGAGAACATTTTGCAGGTGTTACCTGCTCTCTGCGTGAGACATGGCTTGGCAAGCCAGCCTGTGTGAGCTGACGCCTCCAGATGGCTTTGCAGCAGCCAAAAAGGCAGAAGACAATGCTCCATGCAGGAATAAAAAGGATCTAGACTCTCTGAATTTAGAGAAAGGCAGTCCTAAGGTCTTGGAGCTCCTGAATTCTAACAGGACACTGATGCTGCAACTCAAAAACCAGCATGGCCAACCATAGGAAAGTCTTTGTCCTTTCTGTTGTACTCATGTAACACCTTATTCATCACTCAGTTCTATTTTAGTGACCTCTACACAGCCTAAGCAGGCAGCAGGAGGCTTCCCCAGAGCTGCTCTAAGAGCTGGCAGGTTCCAGGCTCCACATAAGCTGATTAACCAGACTTGGTGACACGTCCTGCCCCGCCATCATGTGTACAGAAACCAAAAAGCAGCCAGGGGACATCCCTGGCATCTTACTAATTTCCCTCATCATTCTTTACAAAGGTTAAATAAAGACCAAGACAGTAAAACCCACTGCCCTGTAGGTCAGGGAACTGATGTGTTCTGCATCTTTGCCTTTGGGCTGCTCAATTGCTTTTGCCCAGAGAATTGTGTGGTAGACACTATGTTCTCCTTGCTGACTGATGCAAGCACGTACTGCATGCCACTCTGTGCTTGTCCAACAAGGGGCAGCTGTTGCTCACTGGCTCTGCTAGAAAAGCAAGTGACTGTAATGCTTCAGCATCTATCATATTAGCAGGCTACAGCAGTACAAACAAAAGAAAAAAGTCAACCAGATAGAGTTTATATATACTGTAGCTCACAGTGTACTTAGTTTACCATTGTTAACACTGTTCAAGCACAACTTTGTCAAGGCCCAAAAAAGTGCTGTTTTAGTAGATGTTGTCCATGAGAATTTGAGATGTATTCCAAACAAATCTGCAGACACGTACAATATTAAAAATTCTTTCATCAAGAGTGTGAAAGTGTCTCGGAAAGAGATGACACGTTACAGACCGTGACTGTAAGAAAGCAGAAATCATTTCACAGTCCAGCATGACTCCAGCTGTTTTGCAAACTAGCAGTAAATAACACAAAGTAGCAATAGCTTCACAAAGATAAAGGAGCAGCTGAAGGTAGACATGCTGAAGAATGAGGAAAGTCATGCATTGGATTTGGGAAGAAAACAAGAATCGAGTTGCAAGCAGAGCAGGGGACATGCAAGGAAACAGCGTGCTACAATGAACAACTGGGATTGACCAGATGGAGAGCATAGCAAGGACTAAACCAAGGACTTGGCCATCAGATGCCCCACTGCCCTGCCAGCTGTGCATCCCAGAGCAGACATGGCACATCAGAACACCAACAGCTGCACCCTGCTGAAGGCCTTCAAAACTGCACATGAAAATGGGTGAATGCAAAATGAAGTCTGCTAAAAAAAAAAAAAAGGTTAAAATAATCCAGCAAATATTTACTCCCAGTAACATGGCAAGTTCGCACAGAGTAAGTACAATCAGGCTACAGTTTTTGGAAGATTACTGACAACAGGGCACTTGCACTTCCCTCCAATCAGCATCTTGCTCTTATGAAAACATACTGTATACCACAAGGATAGGAAATGAAAAGTAAGGACTCAACCTGACAGCTTCTTCCACCTGTGAACGCTTCTCCCTCTCAAGGGAAGCTCCCTCGCTGCTGAGGTAACTGCTGATGTAACAACTGATTTGTGGAACTGGGTCCAAACACAGCAGCCATCTATGACACACAAGTCATAGAACAGTCCAAGTTGGTCCCTTCCATCCCCACACCATGGGCACGGACACCTCTCAGCAGCTCAGGCTGCCCAGGGCCCCATCCAAACCGGCCTTGAACACCTCCAGGGATATCTCCTGCCTATCTATTATGTAGAACAGGGATGGTTCAGCTGTATGTGTACGGGTTGACAGAAGGTTAAGAGAGAAAGCAAAAATTTTTTAGTAAAATCGCTGGCGGAGTTTGTCCTTTATTAAAACTGGAAGGATATTTATAGAATAAAGTTTCACTTCAAGCCCTGTCACATACTATATAACTCAGGAAGTATCCAAAGTACAGCAGCAAAACTGATATAAATTAAAATCATCTTTTGAACAATCTGATGCCTGGCAAAATAGAAAAGGACAGGATGAGCAATGATATCCTTGGAACTGAAACAAGGAGGACAGCATTATAATTCATCTCTATAGAGCTTATCTTCCATTTAGAGTATTTGGGGAAGAAGCTGACACGTCTGACTGTAAGGCACAGACAATTCAGCCACTGATGGAACTGCAGCTTACAAAACAAAATGGTATTTTGCTTACCACTGTTTTGCACCATCAGGCAAGCCACACGTGTGGCTTGTACAGCAGTCTGCTGTGCACATACACCTGTAAGTGCAGCACCACCCCTCATTCTGTTCAAGGAAAGTTCGCATTTGCATTGAAATTCATTTTTCAAACATGAGAATATGCAAGAAATGCAAGAGTATGAAGTATGAAGAAAATTCACGAATCTGACAGAATTTCTTTTAAACATATCCAGACAATCTCTTCTATTTCAGTGCATGTATGTTCAGCAGATGCAGCGACACTTAATCCTGATGAGCAGAACAAGGGAACAAGTGGTTTGTTTGGTCTCAGGCTGTTCCAAGTTATATCCTACGCCGGAAACCTGGAGGGAATAAGCCCATCAGAAATCAGACTAGAAAACAATTTCCAGTAGTAGCAAGGAAAGTGTCAGTATGTCCATGTGAGCTTCTGCAGGTCTTTTATTTTAAATAAAAGATTTCCAAGAAGAAAAAATCAAATACAACTACAGACAACCACTTTTCCAGCAAGAAAGAAAACAAAATTTCAGCATGGCAAGTCTTACCCACATTTTACTGTTGGGAGAATGGAGTCAAACCGTTCCTCACTACATTAGAATATTTATTTTCTGACAGCTGGAAGATGCTTTGGATTGAATCAACTCACACTATCACACTGCTCTTTCTTATCTTATCAGTGCATTACTAGCAGCAGCCTTTCCAGCTGCCATTATTTCAGCTGCTCTCAGCACCTCACCTGTCACAGCACAGAAACCTCTTGCTCTGAGCACATCACACAGACTTCTCCCATCTGATGTGTAAAATAATATTTCTTCTCATCTCAAGTATTGAAACAAAACATTTTTATTTCAGGACTTTTTTTTAATCTTTTTTTTTCTAATAACCTCAACCAATAACCTTTCTTTTCTACACAATGGAATCTCATCCCACTTACAGCCGTGTCCTGAACTTGCTTTCAGGTGATGCCAGACACATTGCCACCCAAGGACCATGAGAAATAGGCACTGCATGAAAAGCAGACATTGCTCCATGGCTGCACCCATTACACCCTGAGCTCTATATCTGTCCATTCCAAACCTTAGCTCTTAATTTAGGATGAAAGCAGACAGCTGAAGCGTCAGAACTTTTCATCCTGAAAGCATGGAGCTCAGCTATCAGCCCTGGCTCCATGCAGATTACTTTCCCTAGAACATGGAGGAGTGATTCCCCAAAACCGCAAACAATATGAGCAGCAGACCACCATGTACCCAATGACCATCAACTGGCACACTACACACAAGGAAAATAAATTTCAGATAGGAGCTCAGGTAGGGATACTCTCACTCGTGGGCTCGCTGCAGTCCAGAGAAGCTGCATAAAAACACTTCTGAAAAATAAACTGATCTTAGTTGATTTCAAATACTTAGAGTGCTCAGTATTTCCTTGGAGGCTTCTGATGAAGTTTCTTGAGTTTCCTGCATGCCGTGAGAAGAGGAAAATTGTTGTCACATCTTCCAAAAAAAAAAAAATCCATTGTTTTATTTTTTTAGTTTTATTTTGCTATCTGTTACGCAGAGTTCAAAAAAAAAAAAAAGAGCACAATTAAACACTTACTCTTCAAAAGTATGTTTCCATCTTTCTTTCCCACAGATCCAGAGGGGGATGGAGGAAGAAAGAGGGGGGGGGAAAAAAAGAAAAAAAAAGACTCACATAAATAATGAAAGCGATGCTCAAAGCCTGCAAATTTCACACACAGCTTTTGAAGTTATTTTTTACTTCTTTATATTTTGGATGGGTTTTGTTTTTTTTTTTTACCTGCTGTTTTTTCTTCTTTGGTAGCTTGACAAGCTCTTTTTTAGAAAAGGTTTTAAGAAGGCTGAGGAGAAGGCAATTCGAGAAGTTTGCATTGATCTTGTCCAAACAGAAGAAAGATTCTTTTTGTTGCTTATGCAAACTGCAATCCTTTGAACAAAAGGTGTTCCAATAGCGTGATGCCAAATCTCTTCTCAGCTGAGAGCTTATACAATGCATGCCCCATCCACAACAACACAAGTGTAACAGGGTGGGGGAAGAGAATTAAACCACTCTCTGCCTTGGGCCAAGCTCATCATTTAGAAATAACTATTCTGCCATTTATTCGAGTAGCAAAACAGAGTTCTGTCCACATACAGCTCACGTCCTCAGAGCTTGCAGCATTATCCGCCGACCACCAGAAAATGGTCTGAATGGGCACTTCTCACATTCAAATACATTTATGAAGTAGACTGAATACACAATCATACACGTTCTCCTTCCCTTGCTTCCAGTTCTTCAGCAGAAAATAGAAACAATTTATAAACCCAGGCTCTCCGTATACTAGCAGCCTGCCTCTGTGGTCTCTCAGTGTAAATAACATGGGAATTAAAGGTTTGAAAACTGGATCTTCCCTAAGCTGGTTCCTTTTAAGTCATCCATCTCTTTGGATAAAATTCCCTTACAATGTAGAAATGCTGTTCTGAGTTAATTCATGAGTACTGCATAGGACCAGGCTGTAGAAACTCATTGCTCATGATGAAACAGAATCACTGAAAGGTGTGTGTTAATTTTAACAGCAGGAGAAGACTCAACTGACCACAGTAACTTCTGGAAAACTCACACCAAGAAAACACAGAAAAACAGTTAGGGAAGTAATTCAGCTATGTGGAATACCCCATCCCTAAGCCCTCACAGACATGCTGCCAAGGCAGCCTTCACTACAGCAGGAGCTAAAAAAGAAAGCTCCTTTGCTGCAGAAGGAGCTTTCCCACTTCCTAACACAAAATGCTTGCATCTTCCTCACACAGTAGTAGCACAGGGTCATCTCTAAGGAGAAAACTGACAGCCAGCAAACTCACCTAGGAGCCTCCATGAAACAGCAGTCACGAGTGGTTTCTAAATCAGAACAGAGGTAACACTGCAAGTGATGCTGTGGCACATACCTACAACTTCCCAGATTACTGACACGAAGCTGCTATTCACACTGATGCCTCCCTCAAGCAATCAAGTCTCATGTTTTTTAGATGCGTGGCATAAATCCCAAGTAGCACTTCCTTGTAGCCAGTCACAACTGCGAGCACAAGATCTTTTTTCAGCCTCTGATTTACACTACAGCATCACTGTAAAATGCCTTCTGCACTTCTGGGATATGTGAGAGAAAGTTTGCTTTTCTCTCATTTCTTTAAATGCCAGATCAAAGAGCACCAAAGACACGGTGCACACAGAGAAACAAACACAGGTCCACTCCTGCAGCCCAAGAGGTCCTAAGACCTAAAACACAACATACAAAGCATGTATCCTATCACCAGGTAGTGATGTTCGATCACTAGTAAGTCCCACGAGTAATAAGCAGTAATTCAGCAGAAGCCAACACAATGTCTGAGATAACCATTACTCATTGTTTTGCCTTTTTATGTTGTCATCATCATGAAAGCTTTGAGCTCAGTTTATCGTTCAGATGTGCGAGCAGCCACGCTGGAAGGGACAAACAAGCATTTGAAACATAACACCAAGCTTCGTTTCAAATTGCAGCCTTCATCTTCCACTTTCTTTCAACATGATTCTGAGTTTCAACTGATTCCCACAGCTGCACCTCTGTCCCTTGTGGCATATGCACTGAAGGACAAAAGATCAGCTCCCACCATGTTTGATCCTACTTACACTTTTCAGATTCTCTTCACCTGAGCAAGTTCCATCCCAAAGAACACCAGGCACAAGCCCTGCAGTCATCCACCTTGGAGGCACTTGTGTTCCACAAGCATAACCAACCAGTGCAACAGCACTCCTCTGCACTCCCAACCAATTGCAAAGGAAAAACAAAGTGCACTTCGCTGGAAGGCCACCAAAGATGTTGATTTATCACAATTAACTGCTGACTACATTAGTTGAGCTCTAGGATGTGTCTATTTAAACTGCCCACCAAGCTGCCTGAGGGCCCTGGAATTGGTACCTGCCTACATGAAGTCAAACAGAAAAGTAATACAGCCAAACACACAACATTAGTAATTCACCAACAACTTCCTGCGTCACAGAGACATTCATTCACTGTGTCTGAAAGACCCCGTTCCTAAGCTGGAACTTGCAGGCAGTGATAAAAGTTTCTTGGGGTATAAAGGAAGAAAGAAGTTGCTTCGTCTTGGGGATATGTTCAAGAACCCCATGAGAATAGTACAGGAGCCAAGGGAGGCTGAAAGGAGGAGGGAGAAGGAAGACACTACAACATGGGCTGTGATTCTCCCCACAGTTTTCCCAGATACAAAACAGGCCAGCACGGTCCAAATTTAATCTTCCAGTAAAAAGGTATTCCTGAACTTCCCATGGCCACAAAGTTTGAGTGACCAGCAGAGAATTTACATTTGCCATATTTAAAGCTTTACCTGCCTCTGAGTGGAGCCTGCAGTTCCACAAGCTGCTCCCCTATGCCAGAGACAGAAACTGGCGGACTGGCTGCGAGCCACAGATCTGACATGGCTCCCCAGCTTTTACAGAACTGCTGATGGACCTCCACGTTGGCAAAATCCTACACCACCTTGGCAAAGGGTAAACACCCACCAGATTCTCTTCCTGGATAGGAAAGAGTAAGCAAACCAGTGGTATTTTCATAACCCAATCACAAGAGCTTTTACATTTATTGAACTGCCTTTCACAGCCACATTGGGCACTGGACCAACTTCTTTTAATTACAGGTTCTACACTGCTTTAATCTGGAAAACATTCAGATCACAGGACATTGCAGCATGTTGATCCAGTTCTGTGCATTGGCAAGAACAGCACTCAAAATTCTATCAACATCAGATGTAACGAATGAAATAAAGACACGATGCATTCAATCCTTACACTTCCACAGAAACTCCATGATGAATTCACTGGAGATTAAAACAGCACGAGCAATTCAATTTGTCTTTTAATTAAACACCTGAAGTCATAACAGTTAAGAAGCACGTTAGTATCCCTCTGGGTGCTGGTAGCAGAGGCAGCCCGGGGTCCCTGCATCCAACCACCAGTGTTGGATACTGTTACTGAAATACACAACCAATTTCTTGGGAAGCACAGGAGAAGAAAAGCAGGAGTTAACACAGCAGACTGCTCTGAAGGCAGACATTTATTCCAGACTGCTTCTGCATACATAAAACAGGCTCGCTAGAGAAGGCTTGTATTTGGTTAATATGCTAAAGAGTGGATGCTTCTATTATTCAAGATTTTGCAACACTAATCCTGCAAGCAAGGCTGGACTGGAGCTATTTATCATCTGGCACTCTATACTTTGTTTCCATAGAAGGAAATGAAAGAGGTCAGGAAGTTCAGCCAATTTGTCTTTTAATACTCTTTATTGGCTCATTAATGATTTATTCTTCTTAACACTTTGCCCTAGATCCTAAATTCACAATAGCTCAATGTAGATGAAAGATTTCAAATCCCCATCCCTCTTCTGGTTCCCGAGCCTCCATAAAAGATACCCACCACTGCTCAGCACACTGCCCACTCAATCACATATACATACATAGCTTTGGAAGACTAAGTGGTGAATAAAGACAAAATGAGCAAAGAGCATGATACAACTCAGTCCTAAAGAGCCACAAACAGCCAAGGACCCACTCAGCAGTAAAAGCTACCCCTGTTTAGCACCAAGTCTACAACTTATTTACATCTTGTGCTGAACTACTGCAGCACTGCAGCACTCAACCGTTCTCAGATATTGAATTTTTTTTTTGAAGGAATGCAGATTTATTTCTTCAGTATATCATTAAAAGAGGAAAATAGTACTGTTCCACAATCAGAAATCAAAGATAAGCCTTAGAAATGCCATCTAATGGCAATATTGTTCATTCTAATTTTTCTTCTGGGTTAATAAAAGCTACAGCCCTGATCGCAGTGGTATTTGCAAGTCCCACTGCAATTTAATAACAGTACATCCATCAACACAGTGTCCTATATGCTATAATATGCACAAGAATATTCTGTACAGATTCTTCAAGGATTTCAGACAATCTTTTCAGAGCCTCTCCTGAAGCCATAAGACAATCAGGTGAATAGGATGGGAACCCGAGCCTTTTACTACCCTGAGGACCAACAAGCATTCAGCAGCCAATTCAGGTACCCATTTGCATCTCATTTCTGTTTACAGACAAAGAAGCAAATATTTACAATGTGGTTGGAACTCCCTGGAACACAGAATCACAGAATCATAGAGGTTGGACCTCCAGAGATCATCAAGTCCAACCCCCGATGAGCAACAGCGCTCAGTATTTTTATTACACACTGCTATTTGCTATTATAGTTCAAAGTAAAGGTGACTGCACTTCAGCAATCCTGGATGATAATAATAATATAAACCCATCTTACTGCTACATTCTTTAAGTAGACCTACAAGAATCAAGCCACGAGATTAGCTGGGTGAACTAATAGCAGCATATCATTAAATAATCATATCGTATGGAACAGTGCTTACCATGGAGAGAGAAGTGGAGCAGTGGGTGTAAGCCTGTTTCAGCAATACCACCTGCTGACACACTTTTGTTGTATGGCACATTTTCCTTCACACAGCTGCAGAGCAACACTACACCGTTGATTCAGCAAATACAGGATTAGGAATGAGAAAGTAGAGAACTGGGATAAAGGCTGATTTATAACAGATGAATACATTAGCACATTACTAATTTACTCAAATTGGTTGATATGACAGCACTTTAAAACAGCTTTTAGCAGGGGATATTAATGAAGTTAATCTGCAATTAAAATCACAGGTGCATCAAGTTTTAAGTCTTGATAACAGGGCTGGAAGTCACCTGCCTGCTGGTTACCCCCTCCAGCATGCTCAGTGGCCAGCATAGAGACAACCCCACACCACAACTACAATGAGAAACAGGATATCCTCAGAACCCCGGTGCTAACAAGGATGTCTGCTAGAAAATCAGGTGGGAAGTCAGGGCCTTCACTAAAAAAACCAACCTGGATCATCCTCCCTGCAACAGCCTGCTAATCAGGATGCGGGCAGCCTGCATTGCCCTGCCAGTGCTGTGGGAGTCTCAAGGAAGACTTTGGATTGACAGTCGTAGTGACCAAGCGCTCCCAGAAAACTGTGTTTGAAATTAGATTTGTTAGGAGGCAGCGCAGATCTGTGCCTGCTGGTAACCCCTGCTTCACGATGATCCTGAGTGTTTTGCTATCAGCTCTGTATTCTGCACAAGGCTGCTAAGAAGACTTTACTAAACAAAAGGCAAACTTCAAAGGCCATTACTGTCATTACCTATAATTAGTCCATTTGAAACTTAGCTCTTAACAGATAAGGAATTCAGAGGGATGAAAGGATTCATTCTGCAGTAGGTTCTTTTCACAACCAACTACTACGAACAGCCTTAGATTTGGAGAAGTTCCCATATGGATGGGTGTACAATCAAAAGGTTTCCAGATGTTGGCCTTTGTAAGATCACCACCGTTGAAAGATAATCAAAATTAATGGAAATCCTCACCCAGTGCTGTAGGCTCACAGTAAACTCCATCAAAAGCCATCTCCAGAAAGAGATCCTTCCTCAGTGGCAGTCAGCACTTAAATGGGATCCAGGAGAGGTGGAACCAGGCTCCACCCCTTCTGGTAGCACGGATGAATTGCCTTCACCTGTGCTCCCCTGGCTGACTCATTGCTTGCCTCAGGTGGTCAATCAGAGGTTCAGGCTGTGATCAACAGTTCCCATACAATGGGAAAGGACAACATCAAATCCATAGCGTTTTACACATCTCAGTTACTGCCATCAACAACCTTTACATCTCCAATACATGCAGAATCTTCTGTGTACACACATTTACTTCAAAGTACACAAGACAAAAATGTGGCTCTACCATTCATCTCAAGGGAAGACAATCTATATAAGCAACACAACATTCATCTCTAGCCACACATCTGTGTATCTGTAATTAAAACACTACTTTATCAATATGGCTAAAAACACACTTCTCCATGATGAAGGAGAAGCTGTGACCTTATCCTACTAAGGATGAGCAGCATCCCAGGTCACATTTTTCTTTCCATTCTCAGCTCTACAAACAGAGACTTTCAAGGCTGCGCATGGCAAACTAAAATAAAACCTCCTAGCATCCATAAATATTCCAAGTACTACGTTCTATTACTTTTCAAAGAGTAGCAGATAATAATTTCTTTAAGATTATGGATTATTAAAAGCAGATTTTCCCATAACTGATTGTGTTCTGCTTGCATCTTATACTACTCCATTAAGCAACTGCTTCTTTGAAAAAACTACATGCACACACACACACCTCTCCTTTTCACAATATATATATTTAACAAGGCCTTCACATAGAATCACAGAACCATTAAGGTTGGAAAATGCCTCTAAGACACCTAGTCCAACCACCAACCTATGCCCACCATGCCCACGGCCGTGTCCCTCAGCCACAACTATCCTTCTCTCGAACACTGAAGGAAAGGAGACTCCTCCACCTCCAAGGGCAGCCTGTGCCAGTGCATTCCACTCTTTCTGATAAGTACTTTTTCCCAGCTCCCAACCTCTACCTTTCCCAGGTTCAACTTAAGGCCATTACCTCTTGTCCTACATACTCTCCTTGCTTCCTGTACCTTAATTCCCTCAACATCTTCATACCTAAAAGGGATGCCAGCATTTATTATATGTTGTTAAGACCATATACCACTTCTGAAAGCCCTTTTGTAATCTTTTTGTTTTCTATATGACAGGATTTTGTCATTTTTTTCCAGTACTGAAAGGATTTTCAAGAGCACCTACTACTTTAACTTTTATTAAGCATTCCAAGGGCATGAAAGTTCAGCTCTTCCCTGCAAGTTGCTTCCTCAGGCCCTTTTGCTGAGCAGTTTAGCCCTTGGAAAGCAAAGCCAGCTGCAGATCCCAGCTGCAGGAAAGCTTCAGCTTGCTCTGAAGTGGTTTAAGTGCCACAGCACTCCTGCCTGCTCCCAGTTATACACACAGAGGTCCCAAAGGCCCCACTTGAGCAAAAAACTCTGTGCCCTATGCTATTTTAAGCAAATGCAGAGTACAGTTGAGTTCAAAGAACCTACTCGTGTGCTGAGCTGGACATATCCTTAAATATTTCCTGAACCAGTGGCAGCTCCCACCTTACCTCACCCAGCCCTTGGCTCCCCATCAGAAGGTGCTCAGAGCAACACAGGGACAATGATGACCACACAACTTCAAAAAATTAAAGAGAAACCTATCCTGGCTTTGTTTGGATCCATTATCCGCTTTCCTTATATTATTCTGAGGAGCTGAGAAGTCATCCAAGATAAATAACTGATAATAACCTGATACATTCATGTGACCTCCCCTCTGCAATTTGCATTGGCTTTGAGTTTCCAGATGAAGACATCTGACGAAATAGTGATGGGATTAATTTTAGCCTCCTCCTGAAGACATCTCACTGCTTCCAGAATAAGACTGTAATACTTGACAGAGCAGAATATTCACTTGCCAACATCATCTGCTTCATGTTTCACAGGGCTGAAATAAAGTCCACAAAAAGGGTTCCAAGCCAAGATGTGCTGTGAACTTAGGGAGCAGAGAAATAATTAAAAATAGCATCATTCTTCCCACTCTGCAAAGCAGGATATGCAGTCTGCACCTGCAGGGCAGCGCACAGCTGAACACAACAGCATCTCTTAAATGAGCCATTCACTGAAGCTTGTCAAAAGATGCTGCACAGAGTTTTGGTGTGTTGATAGAAGACATTTCTCAAGGTTTCGCTTCCAAATGGCTGCAGTCACAGACTAACTGCAGGGAGGTGCACCTTCACGAGGGACAGAGGCATTTGTGCAGCCATAGCCTTGCACGCTTCCACCCAAAGCACTACATGCTGCCCTTGCAGAGCAGCACAGCAGGCAATTAATTTTTAGCATCTACTCCACAGGAGAGTTAACACAGCTTCAGGATTGTATTATCTTGATTCTTCACAGAGATGTCTGACAAGAACAGCATCAGAGAAAGCAGACAAGCCTTTCTGCTTCTGCAGCACATAAAGGAGCCCAGTTCCACCCCCTTGTACACGGCAACCCTTGACCAGGCTTCACTTTAAGTTGCAGTCATGCGGCTTTGAAAAATGAGCTCATGCTTCAATAACTTTGTGTCCTTGTCAGCCAAGATACTATCAGGTGTGCTTGTAAAGAGATTTTTTTGGACTATTGTGAATGCCAAAAATATTCTTCAAAGTTAGCATGGTCATACTACTCTAACAACTTCATGAAAAACAGAGGGAAAGGAGTGACAAATACTGAGAGGCGAGGTTGCTGAGAACAGGTGTGATGAGGAAGAGGACACCTTTGAGGGCATCCAAATTGCTCTAGCAAGGAGGAGACTGAAAACTGAATTCTGGAACTGCCAAGAAGCTGAGACAAATAGGTTTGGTGCATCCAAAGCCCACACTCAAGGGAACAAGAGCAAGCTATGGGAGCAGAAGTGAAACTGCACATGCTTCACTCATACAGCAACCCAATCTTCTGCCTGCTAGAAGCCAAGCAACCAGTGAAACTCTTGCAACTTTTGCTCTCCGCCCCAGAAATAGCAATCAATTTATTTGTCTAATTCACACTCAGAAAATGACAGTCTCTATTTCCACGTGCACACTGCCTTGGGGATTCTGTGTCAGAAGAGTGTAGTTTTATATATTTTGGGGGGATTTCAAAATGTTGGATTGCCCAGTAAAAGGTATTAACTTGCAGAATGCATGGAAAGCCAAGACATATTTGCTGTGCATATCACAAAACATATTTACAAGCAAATAAATTCAAGGCTGCACATTTATCTGTCCAGAAAATCCCAGGAAAAATATACTAAGTGTTGCCTGAAAAAAATATCATGTTCTAATACTTGGATATTAATAAATGACAGTGATATATTTTGTGTGAATTTTGTGTATTCTGCATCATAAATGAATTAAAGTGGACATTAACGCACACTATAGCAATATTATAGCAGCAGGGGGGTGGAAGTAGATCACTTCTGAGGTCCTTTTCAATTCATCAAGCCATGTCTTGATTGTTACATGGACTTTTTCTTGCCATGGGTAAGAGCTTGGCTATCAGGACACGACTGCTGGCTCATAAGCAGACTTTGGGGCTGTTAACTTCTGTGCTCCAATGAGAGTTTCCAACCCAGGCTGCACTTCAGCACTTGAAAGAACAAAGCAGGATGAAGTCTGGGGCAAAAAGATAAAGGATTAAAAAAATATCCCAGCTAAACCTAGCAGATGGAAGTGCTGTCTGACCAACATCAATGCAAACAGAGGGAAAAGGAGCGGGAGGATTCCGCAGATAAAAATTAAGAGAGAAAGATGTCAGTGGGCTGGAGGCCCTGTCACAACCACATGTCTTGGAAAGCTGCAGAAAATGAATAATGAGGGACAAAGAAAACACGAGTTGGCCTCGTTGGCAGAAATGAATGAGACGGCTGAGAGCAAGGAGGAAGCCACCACGGTAAGGAGGTGAAAAAACGACCACAATTAAAGAGGACAGAAATCAGTGATTCAAGAACATGTCAGTGGGTAGCACTGCCCAAATATCAAATCTGTGCTGGCAAGGACCCTGAGAACAGGGGTGTCCCTGGGACAGCCCTGCTTACAAGCTCAGCAGCTGATGCAGCCTGATGGCAGCTCTGAGCAGCCTCACAGGTGCCGTGGTGGCATTCACACCTCTCTGGATGCCAAAATGGTGACATTCAGTGTCACCTTTGCTCCAGCTATCCAGGATCCCCTCACTGGGTGCCCGGCTCCAGGGGGATGAGGGACAGCCACAACGGGGCTCGATGGGTACCGCTGCAGTCCCAGCCCTGCTCCCAGCAGCTCTCTCCTTCCCACAGAGCCAGTGAAGCTGCACACAGTAAGGGACAGCCATGACATTTTAGGCCAGACCAAATAAAAGACCTTGCCTGCAACCCTAGACTTTCAGAGTCAATGGCACTTGTCTGCAGAAGTGCCAGGATTTTATCCACGACATTCAGCCATGTCTGCAGAGAGAACAGCACCCAGCTCCTGCAGTCCCAAAAATCCAAATGCTCCTGACTAAAAGCAGCACATAACCTGCATCAAAGCCACTACATCCCACAGCTGTCCAACCGCTGCATGAAAGCATTTCCACCAGGGGAGGTTTGGGTTGGATATTAGGAAAAAAAATATTCTCAAAAAGAGCGGTGAGGCAACTGGCACAGGGTGCCCACGGACGGGAGATCACCTGGAGATGCTCCAGATCAAGGGGATGTGGCACTGAGGGACATGGCTATGGGAACAAAGGGGTGGGCTGGGGTTGCAAGAGATGATCTTAGAGGTCTTTTCCAACCTGAAAGATTCTATGATTCTGCATATGCTGCAGCAGATCAAGAAACACTGGACATAAATGTTTGTCTTCGCTTTTCTGTAGGACAGTTTGTCTGGAAAGTCTCGAGAAGAAAAAGAAGAGCAAGATTTACTGGAAACCACTAAGAATTTAAGTTGCAATATATTAAGAGATGAATACAGGCATGTTGATAGCAATTGTATGGCCTGTTTCAGTGCATTAACAGAATACAAATTCATGTAGCTAATAAAACACCAAGCTAATATTCCTTCTCAATTTTAAGCCTAGTATTCAGCAAAATATAAGTTATAGAGGTTAAAGAATGTATTTAAAAAAAAGAAGAGGAAAATATGCTGCAGCTCTGGTACAAAAGAACTGCCAAGCTATTATTTCTCTAACCAATTAATCACATCAGGAGAGCACTACATGAGCTTTTAAAAGTTTTCAGCACTGAAGTCTGAATATCAAATTCAATTAATTCTCCTGAGTTTCTGGTAGTAGAGTAGGAGGTATGATTTTGCACAGCGTGATATAATTCTGCCCTATTATTATTATATAAATTCTTCCTTTTTTTGGGGGGTGGAGGGGGGAGAAGGGCAGACAAGTAAACTATCCGATTTCATGTCATTTGCTTCCTACTATTCCTTTCAAATTATTTCCCTCTCCTAAAACCTGAAAGGTTCAACTTGTTTTTCCTTAATATTATGCCCAGTGATACAACAGTTCTGGAAAAAATACATGTGTTTTCAAAGAGATAAAGCTACGTCATACAAAGCAGGAAATTCAATTAGAAAAAAATGTGCTCTGTCTTTTTAAATTATTTGCAGGAAAACATGGGCAGAATTCCACTACAGATAAATATCAGGGAAGTGCAATAGTAATAGGATATATCGACACATACAAGAAACATCAAGAAACATCTCAGTAACAGAATTAGACCAATTCAATTACACAGTAAGAATTTATTGCAAATGTCCAATTCACTCCAACTTCTACTTACTGGGTTGTTTGAAAGCCTCGTGCCATCAGCAATACACAAGCCAAGAATTCACCACGAAAACTCAATGAATAACTTCAAATATGAATTTTTTTACCCCTACAAACACTTTGTTTTCTCAATGAAGAAAATTTTCGCAGTGAAGAAAATTGACCTTATGAAAAAGGCAACTATCCGTTCAGTTTTTATGTGAAAATAAATCTTACAGGTCAATCACTTCATTGGGTTTATGAACACGTGGTTGTGGATGTTAGATCCCTCATAACATCACTCTGAAACCATTTCTATCTATGGAGACCTGCACTCAGATGAGTTAAAATAAAACGTGTGCGTGTTTATTATCGGGTAATTAAATTAAGCCTAAGAAAATATCATCTGCTATCAAGCGTTCTATAATTAACATGTTTACGGATACGGTGTCATCAAAATTAACTATGCTCTAATATCAATACATGGGAATTTGGATCTTTTTATTAACTAAGTTATCGAACGTATTTGCCAAGCTCTTATCGAAAGGTCATTTCATTAGCAGTGAGCTCTGGCTGCAGCGCACTTGAGACTGTGCTCAGCAGCCCCAGCTCCTTGCCAGCAACCAGCTCCGTGCTGGGGAGGTGGGGAAAAAACTGCTTGGATAAATAGCTTTACAGTAGGAAAAGTTCTCCACATTCAGGACAAAGATAGGACCACCATAGCATTGCACACAGCAGAATGGAGCACACACAGTGAAGTAAGGTGCTGAACTGTGCCCTTCACTGAACATTACATTCCATGAGAAGCCCTTCACAGTGTCAATAACTCTACATGAAGTTGAGAAGTTGTGTGACGCAGTGATATCTCATTTTCTGTTAGATTGACAAAAAGACAGCTTTGGAGCAGGTCTCTGGGTGATACTCTTAAATAGCTGTTTAACCTTAAACAAAAACTGAGACGCTCAGGAGATGCAGCAATGGAAACCAAGCTGGTTTGAATATTCCAAGGAAAAATAATAGTAACGATAATAATACTTACACTGAAGAGAAGGATGCATTGAACACATTCAAATATAGAAAACTTCTATCCAAGCACGGTGTTTCCATTCAAACTTAGTCCAATCCCTCCTGCTCTGCAGAGGTAGATCAGTAAATCTTAAGGGAAGCACAAACTGACAAACACAACAACTTGCTCCATGTGGGATCAGATCCCAGGTGTCTTACACAAAAAGAGACAGTACAGACTTTAAAATGAGAACCACATTCGGCCAACACACAGAAGTCATGTGGCAGATGAAGGGAAAGAAGCAAGACAGAAAATTCATCTATTCAAAGCACGCTCGAAAGGTAAACAGGCAAAATACAAATAAAAATCCACGTTAAATACCACCATACAGTCACTAGGGAAAAAGCTCTCTTAGCTTCTTTTGCTGCTTTCCCAGTCAAAGCTGATAGAAGAGCAAGACCCAGCTTCTCCTTGATGTTTTTCAGTAGCCTTCCTGCAGACTCTGGACTTCCTAATCAAAATAAATTTTAATATCGTTTTCAATGACAAATAAGTGATTTCAAGTGCATTTCCTAGAGCAGTCCATACTTTCTCTGATTTTCTATTTTTAAATGTGTGATAGCTGGCAGCTCTTTGAGGCTGCGGTATACATTATACTGCAAGATTACCATGTCAACAAATAACTTATCTTCATTTGTAAACAGTGCTTTTTTGTGAACTGGCAGATGTCAGCTACATGTCGCTTTTACTCACTGAGATGTTCATCTGGAAAAATATCAGTGAGATACAGCCCCTCTGTGCAGCAAGCAAAGACTTGAAGGAAAATGACCACAAAACACTCAGCAAAAAAAGTTCAGAGAACACTTGAACAAGTAAGGGATCTCTATCTTCCAAGAGTGGCTGCCTGTATAAATTCTTTATAAATGGGACAGGTAATTTAAAACCTACTGGTAAGTAGGTGCCAAACTCTTAGAAGATGAGCCGTGAAACACATACAGTGTGTGTAGATACATGCTGCTATAATTGCATGTGTACTGAAGCTACAAATGGGTAACAGTGACTGGAGGAGAGGAAAAGGCCTCAAGTTGTACCAGAAGAGGTCTGGGTTGGATATTGGGAACAATTTCATCTAAGAGACAGTTGTGAGGCACTGGCACAGCTGCCCAGGGAGGTGGAGTCACCATTCCTGGAGGTGTTCAAGAACCGTGGAGATGTGGCACTGAGGAACACGGTGATAATTAGTGGTAGGTGAAGGTTGCACTAGATGATCTTAGATCATCTTCCAGCCTTGATGGTCTGATGGTTCTTACTGGGATAAGTCAACCCACTTCTCCATGAGCCACTGTTTGAAGCGGTTATGTTTTATTCATATTCAGCTTTAACCCTTGGCACCCAAGGAAATCTGCAAAAAGGCCCTCAATCTTCCCAAGAAAAAGGAAGGCACCCTAGCACTCATACGATGGAAACAAGACAAAAGGTGCCTATTAATTCTTCATCCTAGAAAAGATTTAATCTGGCTTTACTGATTTGCATCACCAGCAGCAAGGCAGAAGAGTGCAAGGAATCTGCTCACAGAACAGACAAGGGAAAAAAACCTTTTATAAAAGCATTATGAAGTGCCATGAAAACGTGCTGGGAACCCCCTGGGAAAAAGAGTGGGTACACAAGGGGCAGGACAAAACGCATTGAGGTTCTCATCTCATAGCAAGAGGACAGGAGGTGGATGCCTGCTATAAACGGCAGGAAAGGGGGTGACAAGGCTGTATAGATGAAGGAAAAAGTATGGTTACGGCTAGCAGCATCAGAGGGAACACAAGTAACTGAAATGGTATGACCTTTTTATTTTTAAGCACAAGCGTTGCAATGTAAGATTAATTAAGAGGATCCATTTTCATCACACTCAGGATCTCTTTACATAGCTGCATTATTTTGGCTATGTGCAACATGTGTGTTCAGCACATGAAAAAGAGATCAACTACATACGAAAATGAACCACAGAAGGCTGTAAGAGTAAATGCAAACCAAGTAGGTAAGATACATAGCTTTGACAAGACTGAAATGTCCTCCATGGCAAAATCACAAAGGTGGCCATGGAGACCAGCCTAGAAAAGAAGCCAGTCTTGCACTAAAAAATAAAATCTTAATTCCTTTGTGGACTCAGCAGCAGGTTTGCAAGTGTAGTACTAAAATAATGCAGAAGAAAAGATTTCAAAGAGAGGCACAAGCTCGAGAAAAACATTATTTGATACAGAAACTCTACTAATGCTGGAAACCATAAAACAGAAGCTTCACAAGTTTGTTTGTGTCACAGGAATACAGCTATTGCAAACAGCACAATGTAATATCCTTCTGGTAATATCCTTTTCTGAAGGCTGTCTTACAACAAACAGTCCAATCCAATATCCTTCTATTGAAGTGCCAAATAAAGCACTCGTGTACCAAAGAGGACAAAGCCATTTCGTGTGCTGAACAATAAGTACACTCAATTTGCATTTAAAATTTTCAGATCTAACTATGATGAGAAGTCCTGAAGCAATTGAAATTCATGTATTTTGGTACTATTTTCTAAATGAACAGAAAAAAGGGCGTGTGAAGGAAGGAAGCCACCTTCAACAAACAATTACTGAGCAGACTCTAAGACAAGGATGACAGGAGCCAGCCAATGGCAGTACCATGCAGGATTCAATTGCACAGCAATCCAATCACACCTTGGAAGGGGAAAAAATACATTAGGTATCCCAAGAAAAAATGCTAAATCATCTTACAGGTAATAAACACGGACAGTAAATAAAACTGAATCTGCTCAACTTATAGTGGACTTCTCTACATCAGAGTCAGCCCTTCACCCCCAGCACAGCTCTTTGACATGTAAAGATAACTGAGAAGCGGCAGAATCTAGTTAATTGGGAATTCTACAGCTAAAAATACTTCTGATCCAAATGCATTCAAAGAGCTTGACGGGAAACCCCAAATCCTGCTTCAGCATTAGGACTCCGACACTGGCAACAAAGAGCTTCAGCAAGCAAGCAGTTTCTTTGTTAAAAGCCATGTGTTCACTCAGTTATATTTTTGACTCGTCACAACCTCTTTCTTTTTAAAAAACAAGATTTCTCAAAATTGCCAATAGCCGTTTCAAATCCTTCTTTGCTGAATAAGCCTCCCAGTTTCTATATTCAGAGCACAACTGATGCAGAAGTCTCTTAACACCCACTAAACTTGAATAATTTATACTCTCGCCGTCTTGTATGGCAAGATACAAAGTGACTTAATCATGAGGTATTCATAGCATTCTCTTCCACAGAAGTATGAAACTCGGTGAAAAATATCATTTGGATACAAGTCCTCAGGCAGTGCGTTCCACAGACGGCGCTGACTTGAGTTCTCATGAAATATTCAGAGCCACAGACCAACATAACGCTTTTGGTTTTATACGACTTTTTACCTGGGCAGCTGGACAATTAATCCGCTTATGAAGTGTGCTTAATAACGAAGCTGAGAAAACAGGACAGGTTGGTTAATATTAAATGTGCGTCTGCGTGGTGCCTACGGTGTACCGGGAACGTTTTTAACCACGATTCAAAGTTGGTTGATGGTTTATTGCCTTTCATTGCTCCGGTGTGTAGCAAAACATAAAGGTACACCTACGTCACGGCCACACTTCACTGCCACCTTCTGTAAAGACGTCACGATGGCAGCGCTCATTTTTATTTAAGCTCCTTCTGCCTCAGCTTTACCCTGCTTATGTTTCTGACAAAATAAAGCAAGCACATCTATCCATCCTTGATGCCCCAAGACACATGCCGTAATGCAGACACAGGAGTAATCCCGTCTCTGGGCGCTCTGCTCAATTTTGGGTTTGAACAGACTTTTCCAAGAGACAAGTAGATGCCGGTACTCAAAACACCGCTGATTTGCTGTGGAGGTGGGATGACAAGTTGTCTTTGAAAAAAACTCCCCGCAGAGATGTTTTGCTCCTGTTAAAGGTTTATGAAAATGAAAGGAGATTAAAAACATATATGTGATTGCTGGTTACATAAGTAGCTTTTGGAAGCCTGCTGAGTTTAATGATATCTCAGTGGAACAAAATGAAGCAATATACTAATCATAGTTAACAAAAAAATTATGTCGAAATATTTTCTTGTGAGTTGCTTTTTTCCCCCTCTCCAAGTTGAGAGGTTTTGCATGCTTTATAACACTTAACCAGCCGATTTTAAAAGGATATTGATACCAAAGCATCATTTGAACCTCATCTCCAAATAAAACACAGCAAAAGCTTAACAACCACAGCCCAACAAACACATCTGAGACAGAGCAGTTCAGTAGAGAAGACACTGGAGGGAGAGCCAGAGGACATGGAACATCCAACCTTACGACCTGTGTCAGGGCAGAGGCTCACCCTGCTCCATCCCACAGCAGCAGCAAGTGCCAGGGCAACGATAGAGGACTGAGGGTGCATGAACCCATCCTCACACAGCACCCAGCAATCAGCAGCTAATCATCTCCCTTGGCAGCTGTGTATCTTCACATTTAATATTTAGCAGCCATTGACGGATCTGCTGCAGCCCACTTGGCCTTCTTTCTTCCCTCTCCCTACTCTTCCTTTCATCTGTTTGAACTTACCTTTAAGGCAAGGACTATATTCTACACTGTTGCATTCATTTAATACCTAGTTCAGGGCAACCTTGATCTCAGCTAAGGAATCTAAAAGCTGTGGTCACTGTGGCAGTATTAAGTGCAAAGAGATTAAGGGATGCATGCACAGCCATGAGGCAGTACTTTCCTGGCAACTGGCAAATACCCAGGGTTTGCCACCAACATCAATGGTCTGCCCAAACAGGGAATGTAAACTTCCCCCCAACACCTCCACCAAAAAAAAAAACCAACACAAAAACAAAAACAAAAAAACACCAAAGAAACCCACATGCAAAGTTATTTATATTTCAGTTCTCAGCTAACATCCCAGCTTTGTGGTTTCCCAACACATGTTTTCATATTTCCCTTTTGCTGTGACATCTGGCAGCACACCCTCAGTATTCCCTTGGAGGAGATGCGACTGTCGGCATTCAGTTCAGAATGTGGATTACAATCATGTGCTGATTAGGTCTTCACTCTGAGCTGTCTCATCAGTTACCCTGAAACTATTCCCACAAAAGGAAGTCAGAGCAACAGAATTTGGCTCCCAACACATACATACTTGCCACGAGTAAAATCATTCACTTGACAATATCTCATTGAAAGTAAAGTCATCTAGGCTTTTATAAGTGAAAAAGCTTTCAAGAAATCATCACTAATTGGCTGAATTCAGTTATGCTGCCCACTGTTGTGGAATAAAGCGAATCTCAGACTTACTCTTAGCACCTGCTGCATTGTAAAACACCATCTCCAACAAAAAGCTGCTCTGCTCAGCCAAAAGGCCTTTCTCCTTCCACAAAGCCAGTAGATACGAGCTACTATCCTACTCCGAGAGATTCCTACTCCAGGAATGCTACAGCTTCTACACCAAAAGGCTACCCATATCCTGCAACATGGCACCTCCACATGTGGAGAACAAGGTGCTCCAAAGGGAAAGGACAAGCTCAGCTTCTATGAAGGGTAAAAGGAGCACAGTGTTAATGCTGGAGACCCTACAGAATTATTAACCAGCACTTCCGTGAGATCCAGTTACAGTTGTGCCAGCAATGGATTTAATAAGTAGGAATGGATGTAGCAGCATACGGAATAATTGTAGCTATCACATCAACAGAAATTCTCTCCCCAGATATTTCTACTGCACAATTTTTACACCTTAGAATGCAGCAAAGATGGCACAGGACATTCTTGCAGTTCTTTTTACCAATTTTCCCTGCATGATTTTTCACAGTTCAGTGGAAAACTACAGTCAATCTGAATACGAGTGAGGGCTGTTACACAAACGTGACCTTGAAGGCGCCGCGCTGAAAAGAAGCCGTGTTACTTATTCAGTTTTACTGGGACATGTTTATTTGAAAATAGAAATCTCTCATCTATACGTCCTAACTAGATTAGCAATTAGCTGTGAAGAGATTATATTTAACATGGGGGTAATTGTCCTCCATACAGTGCTTTTTGGGGACCACCTAAACCCCAAGCAGTTTCACTGCCACTTCTGAAAGGTTTCCTTGAGTGCATATTTCTGAGGTAAGGGGACAGAACTCATACAAGCAAAATAATTGAGGTGAACCACACAAAAAGAAACACGTTCCGCTCCCTGCCCAAAAGCAGCTGAGATGGTATGAGAAGATCCCAACCACCGGCAACGTATTCTATTCAACACAACAGGACATGCCTTGAAGTCTCAAGAACTCAGACCAGTAACAAAAGAATTCACATACTGGTTGCTGTTACTATTAAAATGAATTGTTAACTATGCATTTTAAGAAAGCTTAGCATGGGGTGAGATGCAAGCATGCTTTTCCAAATAAACAAAAGATTTTGATTTATGGTAGTCAACAGACTCCCCAGACACTGCAACTGCTAGGTATACATGCTGGTTAGAAGGCTTACTGTGCTTTATATCTACCTGTGAAAGACCTACCAGGAGAACCAACACCACAAGCAGCATGTCCTCTTATTTCAGTTTTTTGGTTTTTAAGAGGCAGCCAGCACACATATCAAGTTCTCCTTGTCCTTACCATTGCTCTCCAAGATAGAAAAGTAAATGAATCCCTCTTGTCTCCATCTGATTACAAGACAGCCCAGGGAAGCATGGATGCTCCATCTCTGGAGATGTTCAAGGCCAGGTTGGATGGGATCCTGGTCAGTCTGATCTAGTGGCTCACAACCCTGCCCATGGCGGGGTTGGAACAAGATGATCTTTAAGGTACCTTTCAAACTAAGCCATTCTATGACAGCCAGCACACATCAGGAAAATAACAGCTTCCTCCAGGAACACAGCATCCAGCCCTGAGGGTCCCGCCAGGGGATCTCAGCCACCTCCCACAAAACAAAGCTGCGACCCTCCCAGCTCACTCATCCGAATGAACACACCTTTGCAAGACACACACCTCTGAACAAAGAAAGAAGTGCCCACTGCCCACCACACCCCACGTGACAGTTCTCAGCAGGATCACACCTCAAAGCCTTCACCTCCATTTATAAGCCTCTATACAGGCACGACCTGCAAGTCTCAGATACTGCCTCACCAGCCACAGTCTTCCCAAGTTAAAAGAAAGAGAGAATGAAAAAATTAAGCAAATCCAGTTCAGGCACTCTTGGTGCTTCTGTATCAGCAGATCTCCTCTGCTGGAGATCCCTCCAAGCACTGCTGGTTTTGGCAGGCACACATTGCAGTGCAGCTCACCTCCCACTGAGCACCAGCCATACCGATCCCTTCCAGGCAGGGATCAGAAATGATCTGATCCCTTCCAGACAGTGGAATTTTAAGAGGAAAGGAACAGGAAAGAAAACACTAAGTCAGAATGAGATCCAAATGCTGCCGAAATCAATAGGAGCTGCTGTATTAACTTCAGTGGGTTTTTGATGTAGCAGAGAAGTCAAATAGAGCGAATGCCAAGCAAATTGATTTGTTTGATGCTCAGATAGCATGGTGAATGATGCCTTGGGCAGAAGCTGGAGATTAGTGATCTTCACTCATTATGGCTTTCATATATTATACATCACACACACACGCAGATTTTCTAAATAGTATTGAAAAGAGAAAACACCAGAATAAAGGCATTCTGTATCACCTCATTAAGCATGTCAGAAAACACTCAGGAGAAAGTATCACCCTTCATCTCCATTTTTGCCTCCAATATTAGATGTTCCCATTAATTTTTTTAAATAGCAACAGACTGGCAAAAACATAGAACAATTGTGACTCTTACACTGAAAACATTCACCAGCAGCAATTACTTCTTGTCAAACTGCAAAAAGTATCATGAAATTGAGTCTAATTTCGAATGCACACAGGAGCAAAATAAATCTGACTTTTTCAATTTCTAATTCACCTATCTTAGCGAGCACATATTCTTATTAGGTATTTAAAAAAAAATACTTTATTCAGATAGTAAAGAAAAACAGGACTATAATAATAGAGCCATTACAACTACTTCCACAGTTCTGAAAAGGTACTTTTCAAGTACAGCACAGTAAAAATAGAAGAAAAATAAACCAGTCATTACAGATCTTAGTCAAAAGATCCAGGTGGCAGTGACTGTACTTCATTACTGTCAATAATACTTCAGCTTCATGGTTTGTCTTACGTGTTTTACAGATCTTGCCAAGCTCATGGTAACTCTCCCTTGAATCGCTTGCTCAGAAGAAACAGAACAGGAAACATTCAAAGCTGACACCTTTAACTTCCACAGGAAGGATACAGTGGCACTGATTTTGCTGCATTCTTTGCATTCTTCTCAGGGTTGGGCTGCTGATGACTGAGTACAGGTATGTACTTGGCCTTCTGGCAGCACACAGAAGAGGGAGAGCACTGCTGTTTAGATGGCGCTGCCAGTAGAGCTAATAAACTGTCCCACCACATCATGGCCTTCTTTGGAAAGCACGTTCAGGAGGACAGATGGTGCTGTTACCACGCTGGCCACTACAGATGCTAATCCTGCTGCCTCTGCTGACATGAAGCAGAACCCAGTCTGCCTAAAACATCTTGAGAGCAACTCCTCTCTACCTCAAAGCCCATTTGTGAAGGATACCACTTGCCCCATTAAAATACCGTTCTTCTGAATAATTTACAAGTCGTATTAATCAAATTCCACGTTCTTACAACACCTACAGCAGTGTCGTATGCGAAGCGCCTGGTTCACCGGCTCTCATTTGCTTCTGAATCACTCCTGTTTTCAGAGACAACAGCAGCAGCGCTCAAATGTTCTCCTTGCACTTGTAAGTGACCACACTGCGGCATGAAAGCTTCCCACAACACGTGTGCAAACAGTGCCTCCTTCAGAGCCTCTTGCCAGCACCTCGTGCTGCACGCTGCGTCGTCCCAGCAGCTTCTGCATGCACTGAAACCTGCCAGATACTTGGAAGTCTAATAACTGAAAACTATTCTGAGGTTCGGTAGTTGCACGGCCATCCCTTGGGTACTTTTTGAGGTAGGATCTACCCAGCAAAATAACACCATGATTTCCTACCATCACGATAATGCTGCACTTTGCACTAAGGCACAGACTCTCCTATAAAAAGTTCATCTTTGCTCAGCTGCATTTGTCCTATAATTGCCACAGCCCATCTGAACATCGAATCTCACCACTTGTTCAGCTCATCAGCCCACCAGCAGCCACAGACTATATGGCTTGTTTTATTTTTTTCCTCTCCTTTTCAATTGCAATATTTTGGACGTGAGTACCTCTCCCTTCAGAGAAAATCAATGATGACATAAATCTACGTGTAATATTCAGATCAAACTATATTAGAAGGGACCATTATCCTCCACGGCATTTCCAGATTACATCTTCACATGGCTCACTGAGTCATCACTTTAGCATTCTTGCTATAACAGAAATTAAACAAAGCCAATCAGTCAATTAACATGGCTGCTTCTTGCTCGGTGCCATTCCTTCCCATCACACTACCGAATGCTGCAAAATTACCACCACCAAACAAAATTCAATGCCCTGTTTCACTCTCTCAAGACACCAAAAACATTTCATACCCTAAACCTCTTCTGAGCATGGAACACTCAATAGGAATCTATTTATTTTTCCAGCTACTTGAGAGACCTGCTGTGTGCATAAGGAAGGCGCAAACTGCTTTGATTCTCAACAGACATGGAAGTGAGTAACTCACCTGTTATATGTGTAAGTTATACATGCTGAAAGCTATGTAACAGGAAAAGGAAGGTCAGGGTATGTGCACAGTGAAGCATTTTGGTCTTCACTGGAATGCTTCCCTTCATCCTTGTGCAGAGATGGCTCACGTTCCATCAAACAATGACATATGCAGCTTTTCTCCAGTTAAATAACAAGTTGGCTTCTTTGATGATTCTTTTTGGTTTTTTTTCCCTCTTTTTAAAGCAAAAATGGCTGTTAGAAACACTTTTTAGCAGAGAAGCTAAAATGACCAAGTCAGTGCTCACCACAGACTCGTGGCTTTAGGAGCCTATGTTAGGACTTATAAAAGCGTTATACGTGCAATGGATTTCTTCTCTAAGATACTTTCCTTCAGTACAATAGCCATGCTGGTTCAGAACACCCTTAGAATCCAGATCCTGATGCACATGGAAGATACCCACGTTCAGTGTTTTCTCAGCCAAGCTACAGCTGAAGCATAAAGGCACAAAGAGCATATATTCCTGATCCTCAATAGTAAAGACTGCATTTCTCCCCTTATACAGAAGTGCTTGCACATTCACTTTCCAGTTCAAAACATACTCCTGTAATTCCCCATTCCCTCTCTACATACATATGTTCCAAGCAACGAAACAAGCCTCAGTGTCATCAAAGTCAGCATAAGAGCTCTGCAACAGACTGAAGTGGGACCAGAGCATTTATCTACATTAACAATGCACAGCCACCAAATTCTGCATACAGCAGAAGTGGTAACCACAATTTTAGCACCTGACAACCTTCCTCTCCCAGCACTTCTACCCTACCGTATCCACGCAATGCTCTACCCTGCAGCATTTTCCCAATTTCCCCTCTGTTTCCCCTCTGTTTGACTAGGTGTGCTGATTCAGTGACATGGTCACGTCACACAGCTCTGAATGCAAAGTAACTAAATGCTTGAAGTAAGACTGGTATCTGAAGGTATCAGTCCTTTTCCTTCACACAACCCCACCTGAAGGTATCAGTCCTTTTCCTTTACGAAGTGACACCTTCTGGAAAAGTTGCAAATATGATGCAAAGATGGAAATTAACTCATTGCCACCACACAGCCATAAGCCTAAAGACTTACACTTCACCTTGCATCTGATAAGAATTGCTGCTACAATCAATGTTCGACAGCACGAACAACTAAGGGAGCCATAAACTCAGCTACGAAGGCAAACTGCTACTGGGGTGTATCTGCAGTGTTTGTGGCTTTATCATTTTTTTTTTTCCATTTCATATTATTTATTTAATTAAGTTCATATACTTTTGCACCCTGGAAAATAAGCACAGACTTCTGATTAACACCAAACTGCTGCATTTTGGGCTCGGTATGACGAAAGGCAGCTTCTTCCTAACAAAAGCAGCTGTTCAGCCCATCACTGGTGAACATTTGCCAGTCAGTTTGCCCCTGCTTGTTCATTCATTGTGACAAACAGGCTTCTGGAAAATTTTAAACGTCCCCATCCTCCTGTTTGAAAGACAGTATCATTGCAGAGTGGGGTCTGCACTGCATCCTGCGCTCACGTGCTCTGCAGTGACATACTGATCTTATCCAAAGTATTTTCCCTCTAAAGGACTGTTTCATCACCTCATCTTTAAGTCCTCTATCTGCAGAGGAACTGCCTGCTAAGCTTTGTAATTGGCTATGGACATACATAAAAGCTGCCTGAACTATTAAACCTGCATACTTCTCCAAGCAAGGAGGTATTAGTTCATACTGTTTGATCTGACACATCAGTCTTATAAGTTTGGAGACTTTCACACGAAGATGTTATAGCAAAGTCACGTGGTCACTCAGTACAGCACGTAACCCCATCTTTTGGTAATAGGGACCCTGCCAAAAAAGGCTCACAAACCATTAACAGGGCAAACAGCTGGAGTGATAAGCAGCGACAGGGCAAATCAAGTTTTGCTACTAGATCTAATAGGTTTACAAATATTCTTTTATTTATATATATACACAAGTATTCTTCTTATATACATTGTTAAGAGCATATGTCCCTAGCCATTGCACTACTATCCCAGTTGTTCCCCCCACCATCCATCACTCTGCAAGTCATCTTCCCCCTGGGATATATTTTGAGAATCTACACCTGGTTCTTAACATGAATGTAACTTAATGAATCAATTTTGCTTTATTATATTTAAGACTTCTTCTGCATGCTTACTTCTCACTTAGAGCACAAAAACATTCACACATAATCTAGTCTAGAACACACAGTGCATACAGCGTAATGTACAGTAAAAAAATAGCAATTAATTTTAAAATCCTGCTCATTTTTATCAACATTCTATAATAAATTGATTAAAATTATATACTAATACTGCCTTGTAACTGCAAGAGTAGTATTTAGTATTTATAGCTGTTAGTGAGTGTCTGCAATTTACATTAACAGGAAAGCTACAAGTTTCAGGAAAATATGATTTTCTGCACTAAAAATAAAATAAACATTTGACTCCAGTTTCAGCTCTTGGATTTTAAAGCAAGTGCCACAGATGGCAAAGGAAGGTAGAAGCATCCATCTCAGGCTCAGCTCCAGCCGGTCTTTCAATCCCCCCTATGCAGGGGAGCATCTCTGAACACCATCCCCATATAGCCTTTGAGATCACCAGCACGGCATAAGAAACGCAGAGGCTGATCTTAGATAAAGGTATAAAATGCAAACCTCACCACGAAGCACAGCCTTCTTGGTAAGGGCAGGTGGCCTTTTGTACAAGAAGGATTCTGGGTCCGGGTGTCAGTGCCAAGATGGAGGGAAGCTAGATGAGGCAACTCTGGGGGCTCAAACAGGTCTGTTCTGTTCTCTTCAATTCAGCTGCATTACAGTGCTCACACCTGGGTATACATTTTTTGGCTCATTTTTCACTATAAAGCACACAATCACATGCAATCCACTATGAAATAGATACCATTTTAATAGCTCTAAGAAAACAAGAGTATGAATGACTGCTGATTTCCAAGGCATGGACAGGCGCCTCCCAGCCACCAGCCACTCACAGCTGCACACAGATTAATGCACGGTTCAGGTGCCAAATAAATGCACAGCAGTGAACCATGAGTTGTAGCAGAGCAGTAGCAAAAACCAAATTTGTCTGATGAAAGCCCAGCACGATGGTTGCAGAAGGCACCTTGCAACACCAGCACTGCTTAGAACAGATATTTAATTATTAACATGTCATTCCAGAAGGTACACACCTGTATTTCTGAAGAAGTGTGATTTGGTTATTCTACACAGATGCAATTCACATCTACAGAGTGGATAATGTCCTTCGTATCTGCTTCTGATTACTAATTTAGCCAATCTTTAAAAATAGAGGCATGTAAGCTGGAAAGCCAGGCTCATTATCTTCACAGTAGAGACCACCAGTTGATTCCCACCAGGACCTGGCCTTATTAACCTTACTTTTAAATTACAAAGTCACAGATGTACTCATCAGTTGCCTGATGAAGATTCATTTGCCAGCCTCATCTCACAAAAGGAGTAATTAACACATGGCCATCATGAGCTGATGATTGAAGTTGTTATAATGCAAGTCCACAGACAAACAGTGAGGCACCTGTCTATCTGTAACAACTAAAAGCTCTCTTAAAAGTTCCAATTAGCCAACATAATTGTAAGAAATTAAATGAAAATCATTGGATTGCATCAGTCATGGGCCTGTTCTGCACATAAATTAATGCCTACAAACTGGAGATCTGTATGGTGGTTTAAGGGCAGAAAGAAAAGGGCTGTGCCATTTGGCTAATTTACTGGGAAACATTGGGCAAGCCTTTGGCACAAAAATCTTCTCAACAGATCTCACAGAGCAAACTCCAAGTTAAATGCAGGTTGAGACAATTGCTCTTAATTAACCTAATTACATTATTCAACCAGGCAACCTAGAGGAAAGAACAGTTAGCACCTGTGGAGGAAAGAAGGGTAGTGCAGGCAGAGATTTGATGTTGGCAGCTGTGGAGCAGAAAGGGAAGCAAGGAGGTAGGGGCTGAGGAAGAGGAAAGGGTCAGCAACAGATCCCAAAAGCACCCAGGCACCAAGGGCACAAACACTTTCAGCTGTGCTCCAGGAGCTGAGGACCTCCATTAGGTCCAGAGAAGGGGCTAGGTGCAGGACCTGGGCAATCTGAGCTCTCCTGACAACCAGGGACACTCACACCCACAACAGCCCATCAACAGGAGGTCTGAAGCCAGACAGTGTGAAAATCCTTCAGAAATTCCAGAGGAACGTCCTCGGATCAGTTGGGGCAGGCAAATCCACCTGGAAGCTGATGCACAGCACAGCTGTCTGCCTGCAGAGTTAGCTCCAGATTAATTTTAAATCACTTCTGCTGTGGGACCTGTGAAGAACTGAATGGCAGGAGACATTCCTCCAAGGCATCGCTTCCCTCCCCTTCCAGGTGCCTGTCTCAGACCATGGGAGCTGCTTGCCTCAAATCCTCTTTTTATTTTCTTAAGTGTTTAAGGGCTCAACACACAACATCCAGGACAGGAAACCATCAGTGCACTCATCACAGTGCACCACAGACATTGAGAGACCCTGTACAGCAGCACTACTGTAAAGCTTATACCACTTTAATAAGATAAACAGTACCTGTGCTGCTTTGCTTTCCCGGTACTTTAGGGGGGCACTGCACCACACAATGCTGCAGAATGCTGCAGGCAAGTGCCAGCTCCTGTTGGAACAGGAGCTCTGTGTTTGAGCTGGATGAAGAGCAACACCATGGGATGCAGCAGCAAGACTAACACAGCCCTCAGGGCTCGTGCCATGCAGATAAGCCAGCCCAGTCACAGCTGGAGCCATGAATATGGCATCACACCGTGCACTGCAGCTGCTCCCCCTCCCTCTCCAGGGAGTATTTCAGAGGGCATCCCATGAGCTGTGCTTGTGCAGAGCTTTCCCAGCATGATCATCCTTCAGTGTGCTATAAAGCAACAAAACATGGAAGTGGCCATTTTATTGCCAGAAGAAAGTTGCTTAGGAATAGAAGTCAAGGGTGAGCGCTATTTGTCTCCTGGCTCTCGGTCTGTCTCTATTTTCTGTTTCACTGATGTTA
Source organism: Tetrao urogallus (assembly GCF_951394365.1). Classification (NCBI taxonomy): domain Eukaryota; kingdom Metazoa; phylum Chordata; class Aves; order Galliformes; family Phasianidae; genus Tetrao; species Tetrao urogallus. The sequence continues at coordinate 14,254,451 of NC_136826.1, read as the reverse complement.
TTTAACAACACAGGCATTTGCGTTGTGCTCTTTCCCTCTGTTTGTTTTCCTTGTTGCCTCCTAACCATCAGAAGCACAGCACACATACACAAGAAACATCCAATAACCACACGCACACGGTGTGGTCACTGAGCAGCTCCATCACAAAGGTGCTTCTGTGCAATCTGTCACTGCAACAACAGAAAAACCATTTTCAGCTCTTGTTAAGAATCTGGAACAACTAACTTCTTCTAGGCACGTACAGGGACAGTGAGATGCTATTTTGAAAGACGCCCCCAAAGTGTTTTCAGAAGACAAAAAAGTCAATGGCAAGAGAAATAACCGTATAATTCTGAGCCTGTGCTGCCCATCCAAATGACAGCATTAAAGGCATTAAATCTCTTCCAACTTCTTCCTTCTGAGATTGCCTCCCTGCTTGGTGCTCAGTCAAGTCCTCATCTGCTGAGAACTTCCATCGCAATCCCACTATTTGATAGCAACACTGCTACATGAAAACATACAAAAATAAACAGAGTGGCACCTAGATAGATTCCCTTGCATAACCACCACTATGAGTCTGAGGACACGTGGCCATTTAATTATATTTTTTTTTCCACTGAAATGAGAAGCACCAGGTTGTGAAAGCATTATTAATAATGAGAAGAATTTACTTAACTAAGCAGCCTGGAAAATCTGGTCTTTTGGGGATCCACTTTCAAGAGTGAAAGCACTGTGGTAGAGCTCACACACACGAAGCAAACAAGAAATCCCCAAAATATGAAATATTTAATATCTACCATTCAATTAAGAAAAGCTTTCACAAATTTTGTGTATTACACTGAGAAAGGACTTAATGGTTTAGAAGACAACAATCAGCAGCTCCGCAACTGCAAGAATACACTCCATCATGTAACACACAGAGGCAAAGGGTTTGGGACAAGCATTCTTTTACATGTCATTTCTTATAGGCTATATAGAGTTTCATAGGGGTTTTAATTATTATTACTACTGCTTTAGATCAGAGAGTAGTAAGTCATCTCACTGTGCCACCTGTGTGCCGCTGGCTGTCTCCACAGCTCTTCCTAGAAGCAGCATTTTAATTTGGATTAAGAATATTAAGAATGAGAACTTTCCATGCCAAAGAGACGTGGAAAACTTCATTTATCTACTTGCAAGGAAAAGCCTTCCAGTAAGCATCTCCTTCATACAAGGCAGAAAATACTGAAAAGTTCTGTTGTACTTACAAAAATCCAACACAACCACCATGAGACAGCAAAACCTGAGCTCAATAAGTCACTGACTGATCATCTCCCCTAGAAACTAACTCAGCTTTCATACAAAGCACACACAGCTATAGGTCTTTGCGAGAAACTGTTCAAAAATGCAGTCAGCAGCTAATTCAGCCAAGCAGATATGCCTCATGGAAACAAAGGACGTAAGACTTCAAGTTAACCCAAACTGCATCTGCCATTTTAACATCTCATACAGGCTTAGGCTGCTGCACTTCAAACTAGACAAGCCATCAAGCATGAGGCAACCAAAGCATGCACACAGCTGGACACTAAGAGCTGGAAAGACAGAGCTGTCTGTTTATTTGTTCTTCATGATCTGCTATTCTACTAGTCAGATTATCTCTAATTGGTTATACCAGTCCAACCAGGAAAACAGTGAACTACAGCTGGGATGGCAGGAGGTGGCAGTGGGCTGAAGAATGCCTATAGGGTCCCACAGAAATGGCTGTCTGTCCTTTCCCTGTATAGATGTGTATGGAAGGAGCCCAGGCTGTGGAAGCTGTGTGCCTGAAGTTACGCCTGCGAAAATGCCTTCAGGCACCCAACCTGCACACATGCATCATTTATTTTTTTTTGCATGAGTGAGTCGTTTCAACACCTCTGGTGTTTGCCAAAGAATCGAAGCATTAAAAATTAAAACAAACTGACTACTCTCATCCCCCAGCAAAACAGCACAGACACGTGTTGCCACTCAGCTCTGTGGTTACAGGTGCCAACAATCCTCCATTGGTCTTAGAAGCAAAGACTAGCAATCCAAAGAGACGTATCAAAACTAGAACGACCGGAAGTTTAAGAAAACGGCATTCAAGCGCCTCCAGCCTCACATGAAAAATTCCTTACAGTGGTCAATAGGTGCCACATCCCTCCAAATTTGCAGTTTTCTACATGGAAAATTGTTGCTCGCTGGAAACGTGAGGTACCACTGGTGCATCAGCATTTCAGAGTAAGCCTCATTCAAAGATTTACTTCTCTGTGCTGAAAATCTTGGAGATTTTTAGAACCATGGATGGATTAATAACATTGACCAAGGTTGAGGAAGGACTAAAATAGCTCTTTTTTCTAAAGCCAATGGCAAAAATCAAGCCGATTAAAATCATGATCTGAGTCAGTTTTAGCCTATTGTTAGTACCTCAGGCAAAATACAGCAAGAGCAGAATTGCAGTTGGTTTCCAATTTAGCTGTCAGGACAAAGAGGGAGGGGGCTGGAAGAGATGGAGGAAGGCATTAATAGCAGCAGAAGCAAAGACAAGAGAGCTTGGTCTGCACCCTGGGCACAGGATTTTCATCAATTTCACATCTATCTGAAGGCAAGCCTTGCCCAGAGCAAGAATAAAACCAGGAGGCAAGTGGAAAAATGTGAAAAGAAGCAAAGAAAATAAAGTTGCATGGACACATCCAATAAATAGCGCATTGCATAGAGTGCTACAGAGAGCTTTTGCTTGGAAAGCGAGTCCTCAGAGAGGGCATGCTGCAAACAACAGCGCCAAACCAAGTGGAAACATCTCAGTGGGTTGTTTGGTGCCCACCAAGGCCAACCTGAGCATCTTTATGTCACCTGTGATACCAAGTTGCACCAAGTGCCTTCATCCAGGACAACAAAAATGAAGTCAATGTGACAACAGCAATACCTGCAAGGTATCTGCAAGCTGAAAGAGAGCAATGTGATAACCACATCAACACCAAGAAATTAATTTTGCCCAAAGCGGTGCACTTATTTTACAAGTTGTCTTGCAACTAGAGCAGCGTGGCAGTGCCATCAACAGCACAGATACATCGGCCGTGGGGTGCCAGCCAGGCCAGACCACCAGGTAACAGCCAAAAATCACATGGCACCATGCTGTTCTGAACACCCTGACAAGAACACTCCACATCTAAAAAACCCCAAACAGACACCAAGAGCAGGAAAAAAGAAAAAAAGAAAAAAAAATATCCCGACAGGACAGAAGCTAAAAATAAGATTTGGCAGTGCTGCTTTTTATCAGCTCTTTCTCCAGGCCTGGCAGGAAAACGCTCGCAGCCAGCAATCATTCTGAATTCAGGAACACAGGCAACTCAACTCATCAATTCCCAATAGTTTGCATGCAACTTGAGCAAAAGCGTTATTTTCCTGGGAAGGAAGAGCAAGGTTGGGAAGTAATTATAACGCTAAAAATACGATGGAGTGACGAACTGGAAGGCTGGTCCTCACCAGAGGCCAATTTTCCTGCCTCTCCTCCTGGCAATATGCCCGTCCCCATTTTGCTTTCCTCTCCAGTGCTTTTGGCTGATCAGAAGAAGGTCCTAATGATTTATGAGGCCCTTCCAAGAGCACCCAAAGGATTTACGAGTTTGTCATTCCTTCTCAACTTGTGGATAGCACCTCACAGAAGCAGAAAAACTGGAGTTTAAAAAAAAAACTAAAAAAAAACTTAAAAAAAAAAAAAAAAAGATCTATTTCCAGAGGTATCCAAGGTATAGGAAAGAATTAGCAAACCATATCAGCCACTCAAAGAGGTGGGCAACCGTCAGTCTTTGCAGTTTGAGATACCCTTCACACATACCCTGAAACTCTTTCAGATGATGGAGAGAGAATCAAAGCAAGACCCAATTCCTGCAGGACAGGCTGCAAAGAGACCAACCTGAGTGAAGCAAAGAGGCATTGAGCACCACTGCACCCAGCAAACAGCCCATCAGTACAGAAGGTGGGAACTTAGCTACCACCACACCACCTCAAAAAAGCACTCCGTAACATTTCAGTCTTCTACTTTAAAGTCTGTCCCACACCTTTCTCATTTGCCTGCACGTCCTGATCAATTAGTTTACGTCAAAGCCTTGTTACACGCACGGAGTTTTAATTGATTTACTCAAGTCAGTGAGCAAGGAATAATTACATCTCGGAAAATAATGCTGGGCAGAGTAGGGCAGCCTGCTTCGATGCTGTGAGACTTAAAAGTTCAAAACAAAGGCAGATCTGGTTTCATCCCACACTTTAATTGTAAGCTTTCAACTGCGTGGTGCTCTGAGACGCTGCATTAGCTGGGTCTAATCAGCAGCCAACCCACTGATGTGTCATATCAGGGCAGCCAGGGTATTAAGCCTACAAGCACAGTCACGTTTCAGAGAAAGATACTGTTTATCTGGTAATAAACTTATACTAATCAAAGAAGCATTAGCTTCAATTTATAAAGCATGAGCCATTCTCTCTCTGTGGTAAAACAGAGAGACATCCGTAGCAATACTGTAAATCTGAACGCCAATTAGAAAATGCACATGGGACCAACAGATCCATAACTCATGGAGGTATTAGATGGAGGGTCAAAATTTGACACCACCATCTATTAAAGACTCCATTCCCACCATAGATATCAAGGTGTTAACCACCTTTCAAGACCTTTGAGTCAAACCTTATGCTTCCAACGAAGGTAAAACACAATTAAGAAAAAGGTAAACGTGCAGAGAATGAAGGAGACTTATTGGTTTTTGGTGCCATAATTCCCAAAGCCCAATCTACCATTACACAATGGAGCTAACGGAGATGCAAAGAAGCAGCAGCTCTGCCTGAGGCCATCCAGGATCACACCTTGCAAGATTTCTTGCCATACTCTGTCTACACATCTCCCAGACCACCTTTGAAGGTACAAACTAAACACAGGTTTCTGCTACCTTTTATTCACCATTTTCTGCTGAGATCAAGTCTCAGGAGCAAGACTTACTTGTCTTACATACTTCACTCTCTATTAAGATCATGGGAACCATCACAGTACTTTATCCTACACACAAATTCCACACCGCAGCATCAAGCCTCTTAACAAAACATACAGTTTGTTCTAGCTCTCTTCAGAGTTATTTTAAAGCACAACATCAATTCAACACAATAGCACTACGCTTTCTGAAGAAAAAAAAAAGAAAAAAGAAAGACTCCACATTTGAAATATTCATCCTTCATTCAGCACCACAGCGGTCAGCACCATGAAATGCTGAGCATGTCACGCTCCTACCAAGGATATTACTCAGCAAGACATTACTGAGCAGCACAAATTGCATTTCAATCTAACCTGACAGGACACTGCTGGATCAAGTGCTGTTCTTCATAAGGTGTCACCCAAATAAACAGAGATCAGCTCTCCAGCTCTCACCTGCAGAGCTCATACACATGCCCTATGCATAGCGAAAGTGCAGATATCATCAGTCAATAGAGATCGTAGCAAAGAGGCCACAGGGCTTTAAGAAAAGATGCATAAAAGAACAGGATAAATATTTTGTTCTGAGGGTAATAATTTGCTGAGGAACTGACAGATGCAATTTTAATCATTTTACAAAAGAGAAGTAATGCAGTGTAATCTCCTCCCAGGGATGGAGGCTCCACCTTGACGAGCAGCTTGCTCACACAGCTATCAATGAGTGGGATGGAAGTGTGCTAAGCCTTTTGTCACTCCTTCCATCTCTCTCATGCAGTCTCTTGCTCCTTCTGAAATACATTTAACATAAGAATTGGTGATAGTGGGAATGAGACATGACAGGAAATACGATGCTCGCTAATATAGGGCCCAAACCTGAGCGCTAAGTGGTTTCAGGTAAATGAAAAGTAGAGCTGCTCAGCACCTTACATGACAGGGTGACAGTAGGTTTGGTTTTTTCCAGGTGTTTTAGGCTGTTAAACGTGCGTGCCTGGTATGAAAACACAGCCTGGTGTTATTGCTCAGAGTTCCAGAGACAGCACTCTCCTCCAGGATTCCTTTCCTTCAGTAATACTACAGAAGATAACCCTGTTTATGTCATTACAAAACACAAATGCCAAAGTTCTTTTTCAAGTTGCTTTTATCAGTGAAGTCAAGATTTGGCAGCCAAATCCCAAGCAATCACATCTGTTGATCAAGTCTACTAGGAGAATGCTGCAAATTCAATGGAGACGTGTGCACTGGATACACACTGCCTATAACAACACACCAGTGAATGTACTCAATCCTCTGTGACTGAGCTCCCTATTACAGAATGCAAGGAACACTTCCAGATTTTGTTTCTGTGAGCCTCAGGTCTGGCTGGGACTGATGAAACATTCCAGCTTCCATACGTCAGCACTGGGCTCAACCTGGTGCAGGTCCAGGTGAGATTTACTGATTTTTTTTAAATGGTAAATGGAGAGCCAACCTCTCAACCATAGAAGGAATGTGATTTGAAGACTTCACTTAAACAAGAAGCTTCATGGTTGGATATTTGATGATACACACAAGGCACAAGCTTTAAGCACCACAAAGGTAATTCCCCTTTAGCACACTGAAAAGGTGAAAAATCACACTAGATGACATTGGGTTCTTTTGGATCCACAAGCTTTGACTGAGTGGATCACTACACACAACATAGCTGGCTCTCTCTTTGTTTTTAAAATAACTATTGCTTTGATTTTTTGAAAGTTTGAGTTTTAAATCTGTAAAGCCAGTTCTATCAGTAAGGACCAGGAGCCCAGCCTCTCCTTGCCACTTTCCAGTTTAGATGCTCTAACAATCTGCAAAACACCCCTCTGATAAAAATGAGGCAACCAACCAAGTTAACCCTACATACAAAGGTAATTATCTGCTCAATATGCACAGCTGCTTCAGTAGGGCAAATGGTTTTACTACCAGTGATAACAAAGACTTTTTGCCCTTTTATGAAAAGCCCTGGAACTGCAACATATTCATAAGGCACTTTTCCTCCTTGTTCCTCTCTACCTCCATCTCTGCGTCACTGCTGACCTCATCTCCCCCCTGACCCCAGCTTCACCTTCCTATTGCTCATGCCCTGCCAAAGCTACTTCCATCGCTTCTTTTATGGTCTTCACAAATCCATACCCACAAATACATAGCCGGGCTATTATTACAGTCCTGGAAACAGTGATAAATTATGCCCATAATATCCCCTCTTCCATTACGTTTTCCAGCTTCCTCACTCTCCCCAGAGCCTTTTATAAGCTAATTTTCTGACATTCAATGTTTCGCAGGATTTGCTTTCTCCTGCCACTCCATCACACTTTGCGTTCTCATCCCTGTCTCCTATTCTTCCTGCAAATCTCAAAGCAATTGTAAGTTCATCCTTCACCCTACAATGTGCACTGAAATAAAAACAATATTCCTCCAATCCAAAAGGCACCTATACAAAATCTCCACGCCTCGCTTTTCATCTTCCTGCTATCCTCTGCACCGCTGACTTACAAGAGAAATTGAATCAAGTGTTATATTCTAAAATCTATTCCTTACATTGACCAGAAAGAAATCAATTCAGGACTTCTGCTCCAGTCCCAGCTCAGACTGGAGGGCCTCTCGGTCTCAAGGTGGAACACAGACCAACACTGAGCTCAGATCCTTTTCCTCAAAATACTTCCAGACTGCCTCATTTCACTGAGCAGCTTCAAAGAAGTTTTATTTCGTCTGAGGAAACAAATAGAAATGTTTAAACTCCAAAAGTTGCATTGAGACAAAAAGGACAATTTTCACATCTTGGCATAATTCTGCTTTCCTCTACACTCACTGCTGCCATGTAATTTAAGTGTCCTAAACAGGAATATCTCTCTGCACTATGAGAAGAAAGTACAATTTTACATTCCTCCCATATTCTACATTGTTCTCTCCTTCCTGCTTGTATGAGTTCTTGCACGAGCATCCACAAAGCTTTACTCCTCTCCACCTCCTACTACTTGGATACCCTGTGTGAAAAGGCTTTTATTTTAGCCAGCTTGTTACTCCAAATGCAACAGAAACCATCTGAGAGAGATTCCTGCCTGAGACACTTAAAAACAAACCTGGAAAGCTGGTCTATTCACCGTTACTTTGCACGAAACCCCCTCCAGCCAAGGAAAGAGAAGGATGCAGCTTCCCAGTGACCAATTACCACAAGCCTGGAAGTACAACAGGCTGAATAACAAACATACCTAACCATTAAAATGCCAAAAACAGACTAATGCTTTATTGCCCTCCCCAGACAGGAGGGATGGGTTATGCCTCGTCCATGAAATCTGAGCTTCTGGGACTGGCTTACGTCTTCCTGCTGCTGTAGCCTTCCTGTTAGGTGAACAAGAGATTTGCTATTTAATTCCCTTGGACTTATTTCACTTATTAATCCCCTCTCACTGACTTCCAAAAGTCTTTTTTTTTTTTTTTTTTTTTTCCCCAAGAAGCAAACAGAGGTCATAGGAAAAATGGAAAAGAGCAGCAGCAAAGCAAAGTCCCTCTAGTTCTCCTTGGCCGATCACTTGAAAACAGCTAGCTATTTTTGGCAGGCTCTGAACATTCAGTCACCGGTACGCAAGATGAGAAGTGAACGTAAGTAGAGCACGTGGCAATGAAACCTGCACTGACTGTGCATCACAGGGTGGCAAAGCCTTTTCTCCTGCTTAAGATCAGAAGTGCTGCTTCAACATCTGCAGCGGGGGGAGCACCTGCTCTGTGCCACGTTCTCAGGCTGTTACAAATGATGATCCCCATAAGACACACTGACAGCTGTAATTGCCACCAATACAACTCCCGAACACCACCGCAGCTTTATTTCACTGGGAAAGAGACTTTCACAGCTCAGGTATTCCAGCCCTGCACCCCGTAAACGTGGCGTTGGCTTGCAGCAGCAATTGGCTCCATCAGAGCTTCTCGTCTTCCTGCAGCACTCGGAGGAACAAAGCGTAAGTGACAGCAGTTTGGAGCACCGCGTGTAATTACAATTAAGAAATTTAACGTTCTCAAGGCAGGATTGGAGCACAGCTTGAGCAGATTGCAAGTGCAAGAGCAACATAAGAAAGGCACACATCTACCAAACAGAAAAGACAGTTGTACGGAAATTTCTAGCTGGCACAGAATCCAAAGAAAAAACATTTCCTGCGTAAGCAAGTTGACAGCACGCTGACAACATGGGGAAGTCCAAACTGAACAGAATACGCCCATGATTTCAAAGCACTGTGACTGAGAAAAGAGCAGGATGGAGAGCACCCACAGCTGCTCTCTGCTGTCCCTCTCCTCATTTCCTTTCTGACCCTCTCTCCATTATATCTTTCTTCTTTTATGCAGAAGATGCCCTGCACTTTTTCCTTTCACTTAGTGGAAGTCAGAAATACTTTCAAAACGTCACCTCCAGTGTAAGAGGAAAAACTCTGAAGATTCAATATACAAAATTAACAGAAAAATGGAAGGAAAAAGAAGAAAAAAAAAATCAATGCTTGTTACCTACTGACCACCTACATTTGCAAAAACAGGATATAGTTGTCAGGGAAATCACTTAGAACACCTGAACTGTAATTAAACCAGGTGTATGATTAATATCCAGATGAACCTTGTGGAGCTGCAGGGTTCCCAGCAACCACGACCCGAGGAGCTGAAGTCCCAGGTGACAAGGCTGACATGACATGACAGGAAGGGTCCTCATTGTTGCTCACCATCCAACTCCGCTTTAATTGGCAACAAGTTGCATTAACTGTCCAAGTCTTTTGCCTGTGACAGGCATTGGTAAGCCTTCTCCCTTGTCTTATCATCTCAGCCCATAAGCTTTTCTATCTCCCTTGCTCCCCATCCAGCAGAGGTAGGAGGGAGCCCACCCAGCCAAGGTCACTCCACCACACAGTCACCCCTCTGGCACAGTGTTCTGAGGAGCTGGAAGGTTAGAAAGATAATCCCATGGATGCTGTCCCTACTGCTGATGTAAGTCAGCATCTCCTCCGCCAGCCTTGGTAGTTACAGCTTACACAAACGTGGAGACAGTTCAACAGTGCCACTGAATATTCCCTGTGTTGGTGTCTACAGACGATGTATGGAAATGAAACAGTCGCTTTACAAAAGCCAGCAAATGCTCACAGACTGCTGCATCAGAAGAGCATTACATGGTGCACAAGTTTAATCTGGTCCCACTAAAGCAAACCAAATTTGTCCTAAAGCAGTCAACAACTTAAAGCACACGTATCAGAAACACCAAGTACAGGTTAAACACTTCATTCTTAAAGCAACTGACAAAGTTATGCCAAGCCTCAGCTGAAAATCACCCAGAGATTACTTGGGCCACGGAGCAATCTCTATAAATACACCTTCATTTTAGCAGCAGCCACAACGGCCACATCAAAGCTAATGAACCACCACTGGTTTGAATTTAGCTGATCTTGAGCAGCGCGTGCACGATGCATCGCAGACCGGTGCTCTTTCAGGAGCATCTCCCCTTCCCACTTCAGTTCAGTCCCTCTGCTCCCTCCCACCTCAGGAGGATGCTCTAATTATTCAGACAACGCAAGCAGCGTTCAGCCAGCCCTTCCCTCCTTTAGCACCGACCTTGCCTCACACACCGCCCTCACAAAACTAATTAAGAGAAGAGCAGTCTCACTTTACACTCCTCTGTGAGAAGAACTGAATGGTTACCTGCCTGAGGGTGCAATTCAAATTATTTTCAGCTTCATTTCTCTCAGCAAAACAATACAAATATTGAGCATGAAACCAAACAACAGTGAAGTCCTTCATGTGTGTCACCACCAGAAATAAAGAGAACAGGAAAAAAAAAAAGTAACCAACAGACTCCTTTCATTATTTCACTTTGGTCTTTTTAACATAAATATTTCCATGAAAGCTTGACCAAGATGAATGTTTGGGAGCAGCGGGGCAGATTTGAACAATACCTGGGGCACACAGACTCTAGAGCCAGGCTCAGCTAAAAGGAGAAGCTTCAGTCCCACCAAACAGATATGGAATTGCTGAATCCCTAAATATATCCACAGCCAAACTGTACACATCACACGCACCTCTAATCTCACGGCAATCAACGGAGCAATTCCTCTCCCAATATACCTTAACCCACACAGATCCTGGTCTGAAAATACTTGGCTGTGGGTTCTTTAGGATGAGAAAGTCTTCCTCCCAGATTTACAGATGCTTTGTTTGCACAGAAGATTTTATGACAGCTTCTGCTTGCTGCCTTCAGGGAGAGACTGAGGAATAAGATTTGCCACATCTTTGCTCCTGAGGAAGCAGCTCATACCTCATACCATACCAGCTTTGGAGCCATCTCCTTCCCTCAGTACACCATAGCAATAACACACAATGAGGAACAGAAGAAGAAAATTAACACTAATTTGACCCAAGGCTGCACTACAGCACTGGATTCCCAAAGTGTAGGGGTGGGACCAATGCCTTGCAGGAAATCACAGTAAAAACGGCGCAAATATATTTAAAGTCTCCAGCATCCTGTGGGTGGCTACAGACCAGAGAAGCCAGAAATCTGAGCCATACATATCTGTATGCATCTGCTGTTGAAGCAGCTATCCACCTCGTGCAGCCCTCCGTAACGCCCCGAGGGGCTCCACATCACCCAGCCCTCACCTGCCTGGGAGTTCTGCCTTTGAAGATTGATTTTAGTGGATTTTATATCCACTAAGAAGCAACTGTTATTAAATCATCCTCTAGAAGCCCCCCAAAAAGATGACTATCTATTACTACTACCTCTAGGACCAGATGAGCAGTGTGCCATGGAGCAGCAGATGTATGAGAACTGACAACATCACAAACCCCAAGGTTTGTGCCTGAAAGCATTGCCTTACTGTGGATTTCTTCAACTAGCACTGAAATCAGTTAGAAAGCATTGGCAGGAACATGCTGGCTCTCTCATCTCAAAAGCAGTGTCCATTTTCTAATTGCTGGTATTTTACCAACAGATGTCAGGGAACACCGTCTGGGGATTTAGAGGGAAGGACGATACCTTTTACAGAGAGTTACTGTAGTTTGGGGAACCAAAACCAGTTAAAGATAATGAGTCATAACAGGAGGTAGTTACTGTAAATATTCCAGGCATGGGCACATTAACAACCACCCACTAATCAGAGGCAATGCCACAGGCAGACAGAGAACTCCCACTGGTGTCACTGGGAATTTTGAATGGATCAGGACCTCAGCCAAGAGCTGAGTATCTATTGTAACCCACGGTGTTAATATCCAGAATGGGGTGGGTCGCGCTGCAGATTTTGGCTGTCGCTTCCCAGTGGGCGATGGAGGCATCTATTCAAAGGGGATCTGCAATCTCAGACTTCAGACAGGAGACACAGATTTCTTCATGATGGGAAGCAAAGAAAAAACCATTGAGTTCAACTCCTCATTCCTCAGCATCGCTAAATGCTTGCAGCACAAACACAAGTTCTGATGCAGAGGGCAAACCCAAAGAGACTCCAGTTTCATACATCAGACTGTGGCTGGTGAAGGGCTGTCAGTTTTTTGGGGTTGGTAGTTGTGGCTTGGGATGCAAAAGCACTGGTACCCAAACTTTTGATAAAGCCTCCCACCAGAGCTCCTAGCACACCAACACTGTGTTCCCTTCCCCCTTCCTGCACTGCTCTGCACTTGCTGCTAATTTTGATTCCGTGGCCTCAGACCAAGATGTGGTCAGCTTACACATTGCCTCCGTGCTGCTCTTCTTCAGCCCCTCTCAAGTAAGTTGCTTTCCCATGATTCAGTACCATAGAAATATAACTGTTGAGATCAGCTTCTTTATTTTTGTCAGCTTTTCTACAGACCTTTCAATCATAAGCTGCATTATACTACGTTCTCATAAAGCCAGGAAAAGCAGTAATAGATATGTCAAAATCCTGACTTCTATTTTTCCTGCCAGGTGATTTCTTTAAGTGCTTTGTTTTCTCCTGTCACTAAATTAGAACAGTACCTCTATTTCCAAAGCCTTCACCCTCACTGTCACTATTTCAATAGGCTCTTCTCACATTAGAGCTATCAGCTTGGAAAATACTCCTCCCATTCTGCTTTTTGGAGAAGAAAATATAGTCTGTATTTTGTCACTGCTTCTGGCTGAGGTTATCAGGCTTCTGGGCAGAGCCACCCAACTTCCTCACAGTGACAGTGAAGTGACTGGAAGGGACCTGCCCGTGTCTGCCCTGCTGGGGGAAGATGATAGCACATAATCCAATTGGCAAAAAGAAAACCAAATGCAGATGAATCCATTCCTCAGATTTAGTTTTAGATCCTCTCCGCCATCCCTTGGCTTTTCTTGGAGGAGCCACACAAATTGCAGAACAACCTCTGGAAAGAGTTTGGCTGCAACGCTGGGCAGCACGAGCTCTTTACAGCCCAGATCTAAAGCCCAAAGAGGACTGCAGCATCTTGGCTCACTTGCCAGTGCCTTACATCCTCCTGCTGCCCTGTGCTTCTTATCTAAACAAGAGGTTAACAGAACTGCACTCAAAACGGGTCACATTGATACATTCCCAAACAGAACACTGAGGACACTGGATGTGCCTTTCTCATAGTGTAAGCAAAGGTTTCTGGGGGGAGATTTGGGGATAGATCCCCATTTGGCCCCAGGGCATCTTCACACAGCAGCTCCACAGCTCAGGAGGAACTTGCATGGAAAGGTGGGCATCTCGGACTGCAGAACGCCAATCCATAGGCTGCATGGAGTCTGGGAGAGCTAACTCTTCAACATCCACAGGCAGCTATGAAAGCTGCCAAGTCCAGAGCAAATCAGCCCTTATGAGATTTTCCAGGCAGGACCCAGAATGTCTGAAGAGAAAACTGGCCGTCCCTCTTGGGTTTAAGAGAAAAATGCCACCAGAGCTATCCCTTTAAAAGCAGGTTGTGGTCCTTCTGTCACACTGCACAACCCCCTGAAGCCACCACGGGCTCTGTGTGATATAATTCCACTGAAAATATCCAGGGTGAGAAGTCACTACGTGCTCCACTGTGCTGTTTCCTACCAAAATTCACAGCCTCTCAGGGCTCCTCAACACAGACCCACAGGATCCATCAGGCTCCTCAACACAGACCCACCCAAAAGCAGGTGTTAGAAGATGCCACTAACACCTGGCAGAAAGCAGCTCCTTGTTTCAGGGCAGAGCGTGGCCATCTGAGTTGTGCAGATTGCACAGCCCCAGCCCAAAGCTCCTCCTCAAGGGAGGAAGGCCCACACTGCTCTCACTAGCAAAGCTCAATGCCTATTGTGCAAACCCAGCCCTGTGTTCACAGCAGGTATTAAGATCACCTTGCAAGATGGGATTCCTCCTGTGCTATCTCAAGCCAGTCTCTATTGCATGGTGACAGAGAAAGTTTTTCTTGCTGCCTCCAAAGGAGCACATCCATCTCCTGCAAGCAGTATCAGCACCAACAGTTTCCCTGAGCGTTCTCAGCATACACACCTCCCATCACCACAGGAATCGCAGCCCTGCGTGTCTTACTGCCTCAGCAGCAGCAAATACAACTGCCTGTACATTTGGAAACACACACGTCAAAGGGCTGCACACAAACAATTTCAAACCCAAAGATTTCAGCACGACTCGTGATCGACAGAATAGGAGACTAAGTTAAAGAGTAAGTTTTCATGCAAGTATGGCAAATCCTTTGTGTGCTGGGCTGTAACAGCTCTAAGCATGTAAAATAAATCCCCAGAAATGCAGGAATCTTTTATTTTTTGTTACGTGATAAATTATTTAAAGGGCGTTTTGGTGAATAAGGCCAATATATTAAAAAAAAAAAAAAAAAAAAAAAAAGCTACTCAACATCAAAGAAAGTAATTTAAAGACATTTGGAAAATGGAAGATTTTCACAATGCATCTGAATGGTGGGCTTTGCTATTTTTATGCAATAAAATAAGGAAAACTCTGGTGAAAATAGCAAGGGTCTCAGCAAGATGTAGCTGAAGGAGAAAGATAGGGTTAAAAAAAGTATATAAAACGAGAGGCGTTCAGCACCAACTTCCAGGATCAAGAAACTCAGAAGTTTGTCGTTTGTTTTTAAAAGATGAAATAAATAAGAAGAACTAAAAGGATAGATCGTTTGGGTTTGGCCGCCCAGACTGCAAGAAAGTAAATGACGGCAGAGCGTTCCCTTTTATAAAGCAAAGAAGTGAGGAACTGCCGTTTTCCCTCACGCTAAGAGCGTGCCCTTCGGCCGGCTGTCCCAGCAGCAGCAGCCACACCGCCACTCGCGTCCATCCCAACACACGGGGAAAGAACTGCTCCCGGGATGCCCGCCCCGCACACACGCACTGCCCCAAAGCTCACTCCCACGGCCCTGAGCGCTGCAGCGCGGGCAGAGCCACCTGTGTGTGCCCCCCCGGAACGGGGCACCCCGCTAAAGGAAAAGGGGTCCGCATGCAGCCCATGCCCCCCCGTCTCCATGGCGATCTCCCAGCGCGGTTTGCGGGGAGGAATAGGGAGGGGGGGGACACGCACTTTCGTGCCGCATTGAGCCGGGCCGCCCCCCCTCCCCCCCTTCCCACTCAGCGCCCCGCACCGCGCCCTCATCCATGCCACGAGCGAGGGAGGGGGGGGTGGGGGTACCCCAAAGTACGGACTTGGGACCGGAGCGATGCCCCCCTCCCAGCGGTAAGGTCGGGCTGTCCGCGGTCGGGCCGGGGAACATGCTGGGGAGCGGAGCGGCTGCGCCTGCCTTACCCTTGGAAGCATCTTTCTCTTCTTTGGGCTTGATCACCTTCCCGCTCATAGACCCCAGCTTGGGTGGGAAAATCCCCAGGAGCTTCGCGGATTCCGGCTGGACCCAGAGAAACCTCGGGCGGGGGGCAGCGTGCGTGCAGGAGAAGGAGGGGGGGGAAGTGGGGGGAGAATCCTCTGTACGCCGAAAAGGCAGAAATCACACGGACGGAAAGGGAGGTGGAGAAAGAGAGAGCGAGAGGAGGGGGAAAAAAAAATGACAATAATAATAGGAAGAGAGGAGGCGGCGAGCTGCCCGCTCCCCGGCGCGGTGCCGCCGCGGTGCTGCGGGAGCGGAGCGGGCGCTGAGCGGGGGGCTCCGGCAGCCGCAGCACCGAGCCCCTGCGCCGCTCGCCGTGCTGGAGACAAAAGCGATTTTCCCTGTATGTGTCTGCCTGGCCCCGGCCCCCTCCTCCCCCCGCCTCTCTCCGGCTCTGCCTCTCCTCCCCAGGGCCAGGGAAGCGCAGCCGGTCCTGGGAGTGCCACCGATCAGCGAAAGGGGGTGTGTGTGTGTGCGTGCGTGTGTGAGAGCAGGGGGGAGGGGGGGGAAGCGCCTGGGTGGTTTGCTTGGGTGTGTTGGATTTTTGGTTGGGTTTTGTTTTTTTGCTCGCAACCTCCCCTAACAATAATGGGATGGAGCAGCAGAGCTGCAGCCGCGGATGGGAGGAGGAGGACGCGAGAGTTCGGCACTGCAGAAGAGGCGGCAGGTTTACAGCAAAGAGCCGGAGCTGCCCCCCCCTTCCCCCCCAAACGCCCGGTCCCAGCACCCTCTCCCCATCTCCCAGCCCGAGTACCCGGTGGGGCAGAGCGGGGGAAGAAGGCGCATCCCTCCTGCCCTTCAGCTCTGGGACGGTGCCCCGGCGCCAGGGGGGTAGGCGTGACACAGAGCTGGCCCCCACCATTGGGGTGCCCCTCTCAACCCCCCATTTCATCACGGGGAGGCTCCGGGCCGCAGCCCGACAGCCTGTTGCTGTTCAAAGGGAAGCGAAAAGCCAGGAGAGGGCGATGAGGGACGGGGGAGAGGATGAGCTGGAGTGAAAAGGGGCACCCGCTCTGTCGGATGGGGTTCTCCTCACTGCTCCGAGAGGAGCAAGGGACCCCCGACAGCAGCCGAAGCTCCTCTCACTCCAGGTAAAAAAGGGCCTCCCTCCTGCCTCGTTCTCTACGGCGGGGTGGGGCAAAGCTTCCTTGGAGCGGGGCCGCCGTCGGGGGAAGAAGCACGGCTCCACATCTCTCACCCTCTGCCCCGCGGGGAGGGCGGCCGGGGGAAACCCGATGCAACCCCTTGGAGCGCCCGAAATAAAGTGCTGGGAAGGGAGAGCCGCGAAACGCCCAGGGCAGCTTGACGTGCCCCAGTTCTCCAACGGAGCTCGTGGCGAAACCAACGGGGAGACGCGGCAGAGCAGAGCAAGGCCGCTGTGGAGGCAGCACGCTGATGGCACGGCAGTGCTCGCCCCACCTACCCCGCCCCGACGGCAGGAGAAGCGATCCTCTCGCAAGCGCAGCCCCGTGCGGGGGTCTCCAGCCCTGGCTGCGGCACCAACAGGGCTGCGCGGCCGCTATTTTTAGACGAGCCGAATTCTTTCCCCTTCACCCTCCCTTCTCTCCAACGCAGCGCCGCGGACAGCTGAGAGCAGATCGGCTTACGGCGGGGCCGGTCCTACCCCTACCCCCGGCCCTACCCGCAGCACAGTGCGGCCGTCCCGCAGCGCAGCACGGGGAGAAGGCAGTGCTGAGCCCCGCAGATCCTACCTCACCTCCTGCAGGTGGTGCTGGGCCGGGTGTGATGGCAGAGCCGTGAATACGGAAGTCAAGGCTGGGGGAGCTGAGGTTGAAGAGGCAGGAGCAAAACTGCTGCTTTTGTGCTTATGCTGATTACTTTTCCTTAAGTCATACACCAAGCTCCAAACGGAGCTCTTGGGCAGCACACCTCCAGCCCTCCGTGTCTGCAGCAGCACAACTTCCGCTCTGTTTCTGGATCTGAGGAGTTGCCCTGGCTGGTTTGGCTTTGCTTTGCAGATACTCACAGAGCCCTCTGATGATGTTATGCTTCCAACGTAGCTCTGTTTTACTCGAGTCTTTTCTGTGATGCCTCTTTAATGCCTCCAAGGCCGAGCGGGAGGGCTTCAAGTTGGGCTTTCTCTTGGCTGTTTCTCTCCAAACAAATGGGCCACTGAGACTGGAGAACTGGAAGGAGAGGCTGTGAGGCAGTGTTGTCAGATCTCACTGCTTTGTGAGATCCAGAAAGGACATTTCTGCTCTCTGGTCCTCAGCCCCTGGTTTTCAAAGGTGCTGTGAGAGGAGTGACACAGTTCACACTTCTGGTCCAAGGTCTTTCCAGCACCTCCCTAATAAATGCTGTGCTCAGCTCTGGCAGAGCAGCTGCCTTCCAAGAACCACTCTCACCTTTGGCAGGTGGTCTTTATATACTATAGGAGTTATTGCATTGACCAAATGAGGCCTGTATACTGAAACCAAGCCCTGGAAGGAGGTAACAGCTCAAGAGGAGCGGAGGAAACGTTCCCACTGGTGGGCAGAGCGAGCTCAGCCCACTTCACTCTGAAATGAGCTCATTTTTCCCTTCACTGCTCTGCAAGGCTTAGAAGTGTCAATTACATCAGTAATAAAATATGGTGTTATGCATGAAAAATATACAGGGGTTAGCATGAAGGTTTATTGCAGCCTGGATGCAATTTGCTCAGCCTTTTCTTTTAGAGCTACCTTGTTCCAGTGGAGAGAGTGTTTGGGGATGGGATATGAAAGTCTTCAGATCCTCAGTTCTGTGCTTTGCTGTGGGCATCTCTGGATGGGAGGTTTGACAAATGGTCTGGCACTGCAGCAAAACTGTAGCTAACTCACAAAGATTTAAACATTAATCTGGGCTTAGTATCTCTGTACATCATTTCCCCACCTATAGTAGGGGAAAAGCATCACCTCATTGCTTTAGAATCGTAACACTGGAAGCTGAGAAGCATGCAGGTGCTGTGATGACAGAACTGATACAGTGAGCTGCTACCTCAGCTAAGCTGATGCAGAAACATACCCATACCCACATATCCATGGCTCTTACATGGAGACGGTATTTCTCACTAACACCACTCCTTGAGTTTCTGAATTTGAAACTGTTTCTGGGCCTTCCAACAAATCAGATACCCAGAGGAAGAGAGTTCTGTGAAGTTTGATACAAAGAGGTCTGATGCATGCTGTGCAAATGCTGCACAGGCACTCCCTGCCCACCTGAATGGCTGGGGAAGGCTTACATTCAAGTCTGTCTTTGGTGGGGGGAGCCTGATTAAAAGCCAAATATACTCAATGTCTCTAATTATCTTTCATGCTTTTCCTGATTGTAATGGAGTCAACTCAGCTAAGTGGCAAGAAGCCAGCGGTGCAGCACCAAGAGTGGAAGCACAGTCCCTTTTAAGGTGCCTGAACTCTCCTACCCAGAGAAACAACACAATTGCCCCAAGCACAGCACGGTCTCACAGCTCCAAGTGTGAAGTGAAACACGAGGCTTTCTCAGCAGAGGGACACAGCAGCAGGTCGTGTTTGGGCTCTCCAAGTGCTCCCAGCTCAGGGCTGCTCTGTGGAAGCAGCACAGCAGAGCAGTGCCATGCAGGGCTGTGCTGAGCTTTTATCTCCCAGAAGTTGGAGATTGTTTACAGTCTGAATCTGTACATCCTGGGGGCCTTTGTACAACATAACCATTTTAATGTCCAACAACGGAGTGATTTGCCCATAAAACTCATCCTCAAGGCACACAGATGCTTTTGCTGCTCTAGTAAAATGCCTTTAGAGATATCTGTCCCTGAGGGATTCTGGACCTCCAAAGCTGTGGTAGGGGTGTTTGTTCCCATGGTTCTTTGCCTTACTCTTAAGTAATACTTGTCTCTTTTCTGAAGGCTCTGGGTTGTAGGAGGTCCAGATTCTGCTGCTTTCAGTAGTGGGAATTTTAGTTTAAAGCAGTCTAGCAAGATTAAATTAGCTTTGTTATGATGGCTTCTGGTATGTTCCCAGTTAAATCTGAAGTAAAACTTTCCCTGTATTCAGGTAGAGCAGGATTAAGCATTAAATTTAAGATTCCAGGCATAATAGGGTCTCACAAATACACGCACTTCATTTCAAATGCCGTTTTTAATTTATACTGGCATCCAGAGGCATTTATTGCTTTCCATAAAAGAAGTAAATGATTAAGTGGGCATGTCTGAAGTTTTGTTGCCGCTTCATGGTAACGGTGTCTGTAAAGTGGGTCCAAATAAATCTATTACACAACCCCACTGCCTGGCCTGCTGCTATTGCAACTGGAATTCAAGGGCAATGTTTCTCATTGCCAGTGTGTATTTTAACCAAAAGAACCAACAGAATTCATAGACAGGAGTAGACTAAATAGTAGACTATTCTCTAGCCGGCACATCCAATGGGTGTCCATTTGTTCCTATCTTCTTTTCACCATTCCTATTCCTTTGCAGTCTCATGCTCTACACAGAGGACCTCTTTTTTGGCAGAAAGCATGCTGTGCAGAATATTCCTCTTTTTGTTTGCCAAAACATAACTGCTATATGCAAATAGAGTTCCAGCTAATGGATAGTATGGAGATTGCAGTTTAATTTCTCTAAATAATTCCGTCTGATAAACAGAGAAGCCCTAAGCAGACACTTGTGGTGAGGGATAATGATCATACTCACATGGTGAATCTCTCACCTATTTACTATGAATCATTTCAATTAAAATTAATGGGCATCAAGCATTCTGTGCTGCGACCCCAGCACTTTGGATGGCTCCTCCAGGCTGAAGAATGTGCTCAGCACCTGGGAAGTGGCACATCCCACATTGCTGTGGAATGAGCCTGCTGGCTGATCAAGCTTGGGAAAATGCAGAGCAAATCCTGTATGGAGCACCAGGCTGGTGGGAAGCCTTTAGTCCCAGAGATCAAAATCTTCCAGTCTGGAAGTCTAAAATAGACCAAGCTTGAAGGTCTTTTCTGTTTGCAACTCAGTACATCTACTAAGCAGATTGTTCACAGTTTGCAGATATGCATTTCAGTAACAGAGTGGGATATTAGTTTTCATGTTTAAGTGGAAACAAAATAAACCCAAACAAATTCTTCTTACAACTCTCAAAAAACCCACCAAGTAGTGGCTTAATGGCTTTATATGAAAACTCAGGGCTTTCCTCCCAGCTAACAAAACTTTTAAATTCTTACAGTAGACCTTGTTTTAAGTCCTGGATTTCCTGATTTTTTTCTGTCTCCAAATGCAACCCAGGTTGCCTCTAGCAGGTGATCATCTGTTTGTAAGGCTGCCCCTCTCCTCCTGAAGTTTTGTGAATTGCAGCTATTTAAGAAATCTCATCTCCTTTGCACCAGCAGCAACTCCAGTATACAGCTTCTGTATATCCAATAACCATTCATCACCAGCATGCTAGAACTGAATGACAACACTGGAGACAAGGAAGGCACAGGTTCATGGGTATATGAAGGTGGCAGTGCTGCAACTGAAGAATGCAATAAAAGGCCTTGTGTGCTTTCAATCACTTTTCTGCAAAGCCAGAACCTGCAGCACAGGCTGAAGCACTGCGTGGCTTCAGGCACAGGGCAGAAGCACTGCCTGCACGCCAGCCAGCCGAACAAATGGAGCTCCTGACCCTGAACTGATCTGTGCTGTCAGAGGTAAATTAAAGATGCAAGGTTTCACATGAGCCTCTTCACACTAGTGCTGAGGTTAGAAAGCCCTGAGACCAGCCATCGCCTGCAGCAGACACACGTGTAGCCATGAGATACACAGCTGCATTCCTTACCTTCACCTCTGGTAGCACAGAAGTTTGCAAGAAGGCAAACCCATGCACAAAGCTGGTGAAGTTCAGACCCCACAGTAATGCCAAACTGTTTGTTTCCTCTCCAGGGAGTGCAGTGGGCACACAGTAAGTTTAGAGTTATTGCACCATGGCTTTTGTTGCAGACCCACAGGCTGAACTTTTGAAGGTGGAGCAGAAGAGAAGGGAGAAGCTTTCAGCATCCAATCTGTAGCCAGGTGCCCTGATGTCAGAACAGATTTTTGCCCAAGGCTCATGAAGGGTTTGCTATAGGAAGCATAAAGATGAAAGTCACAGGAGTGGTTCTTTCGCTATTCCTAGCACAAGGCAAAGGGCAAAGACAGTCCCTCACCCTCATGAATGTAATAAGCACAATTCAAAGTCTGGCTATTGCTCACTACCTCTTCCATGTAAAGAGGAAAATGCCCTTCTTCAGAAAGCCCGTCATTCTGTGCATTGAATGGCTTTCCCATTACAACTCTTTTTGCTACTTGGTCAAGTCTTAAAACTTGAAAGGATTTGAAGCTGAGCTGGAGCAGGAGCTTTGATGTTCGACTCCGCCAAGCTGCAGCCTGGCACTGGCACTGATCTTCCCCTGCCTTTGTGGAGCTGTGAGAAAGCAGCATTTGCAAGAGAGGCTGGGAGCCAAAGTGTGTATGATACCACATGTGAAATCTGAAATCCAGAGAGAAACTCACAGGATAACAGAGCAGGTGGACATGAAGTCTCAGCGCAGTGGGAGAGCTGACGTTAGAAACCTTGAGTCACCTCAATAACAGGCAGGCAGTGATGTGACGAGCATTACAGGATTGGTCTGAGCCACCCCTGAGTTACACCACAGTTTCAGACAAAGAAAGCTAACAGAGTAACAGCAGGAAAAGAGCACACAGCAATATCGGGAAGGAAACCTGCCAGGGAGAGCTCTAATGTTATTGCAGCTTTGCATATGCAATGATATCATAGGATATCATTCTTTTTCATGCCTGACTTTTTCTTTAGGCACATCCTTATGCGCCAAGCAGTGCTCAAATTGTATAGCCATACAATAAGTTTTGCTGCTCTGAGGCTTCTCTGGGTTGAGAGCTACCTCCTAATCCCCACAGGGCTTCAGCTGGGCTCCCCCAGGAGTGAACCAGATGTGATCTGAGTAACATGCACAGTGCCACAGGTGAGCTCAGGCAAAGGAGAGGAGAAAGACTTCTCCCTTTTGTTTTTAAGATTTGAGTCTGCACAATCCATGACATCCCCACAGCCCAAAGGCTGGCTGTGTTAGTGGTCCACTAGCTAGAGCTTGGTCTTCGAGGAGAAGCACAGTGTTCATTAGGCCCAGAGCAGTGTATGCACTAAGTGGCACACCACAGCACCTGGCACTCTGGTTGGAGCAGGACTGCACCCCAGATCAATGCTGGTGACAGCTGTCAGACATAGCTACGATTTCACTTCTTCCCATGCTGTTCTGCTTTGGTCTTTTCCAGAGCTGTTACTGGGGGCCTTGGAGCGTTCCTAAGAAGAGATGCCTTTGAGCTCAATTCCCAGCTCCTCATTTCTCTCCCCTAAGGTTGTTCCTTGGCGTGTATCCTGCCTACCTTCTGGTAGCGTTGTAATAACTGCCAATACATTATTTACAGCCACGAGATTTGGCATTCTGTGCCTCCAATCTGAACGCTCCCCCAGCATCTTTAAATAGCTGCCGCTGTTTTGTATGGGGAACATGCCAGCGGGGATGGGGCTGAAATCCTTCTGGATCAGAAGCAGAGACAAATGCTGCTCTGTTTGTAAACACTCCTGGTCTAAAATTAGCAGGAGGCAGAAGAGGAGCCCTTTATAAACTTCAGGCTCCCCGAGACATCTTGAGGAACGTCACACCCGTACGGACACATCTGCTGCCGATTTAAATAGCAGCCGCCATAAGCTCTTCCCCAAGCGCCCCAAGCCACAGTGGGTATGGCAGAGAACATAGCATCAGGATGGGTAAACCATGCATATGCCTTCCCTTTCAGCAGTAAAGGCAATGGCATATAAAAATGACCTTGGCTGCATGGGAAGGAAAACACGACAATAGGAGCAGTAGTGTGCTCAAACAGCGTGTTCAATAAAATCCATGCTCCTCTGTGCGGGCTGCTAAGCAAATGCCAAATGATCTGAATACATCATGTCAACAGGCAAACTCAAATCTTCATATATGTCCTAAAGAAGTAAATTGTTTGGGGTTTTTTTTGTTGTTGCTGTTGGTTGCAAAGCATATAAATATGTGTAACTACGCATCTAAAGCTGTTTGTAAGGCTCAGCAAAACCACATCTTCTTTTTTGCCATCTAATGGTTTCATAAGAAGGAAGGAGATTAAAATATATTCAAAAGAAATAGGTGTTATATTCTAAAAGCAAACAAAAATAGCGTTACAAGCAAAAAAAGCAAACACCTCTAAAAAATATCCGAGGGCAGAACAATATTATTGCAGAGTTTTATTCAGCGTTGGAGAGTACAGTGCTTTTTTTAAAGTGAAAATGTGTGCCATAAACCTGAAGTTATGGAAGAAACTTACACAGAACTGGTTTGAAGAGATTAAAAACAGCACTAAGTTGTTTAACTCCTGACTGCCCCGTGCTGCTGGCTCAGTGTGGGAACAACTGACACCTTCACCTCCTCTCAGGGAGAGAAGAATTCAGGGGCTGCACACAGTTCCCAAAGCCAGGAGATCGTATTGAATGTATTCTGTACAGCTGATAGGATCAATAGCACTGCTGAGGTTTTTCTTGGGAAAACAAAGGAAAAGACCCAACTCTCCCTGTTTGTAATGAGCCATCAGGATACTCTGCGTGCACAGCTCTATTAAATACTGACCCTGCCCCGTGGCAATAACCCAGCACTGCTCCCCCTGCTCCTCTCCCCCCCCCCCCCGATTTATGCACTGCCCCAGAGCTGCCATGTAGGGAAAGCAACACAAGTCCTTGGAAGAAGCAGTAGGTGTCAAAGGATGTGACTCGAGGCTCTTTCCAAATGCGTGATGTTTGTCAACATATCCATGTCCCTGCCGTTGTCAGAACATGCACACGGACACATTGTCATGTCCACAAAATACTTGGCTGCGATTCATATCCCCAGAATCCTTCCCATATGCAGAATATCCCATCCATTCAAATGGGAGGATTATAGGAGTAGGAGGAGGTTTAGCACGAACAATAGCTGTGATCAAACCCAGCACACACCAGTGGTTTGTGGGAAGCACAAGACATATCGAAGATGGCAGGTGTTGCTCTGGCTGGAGAGCTATTTATGCTCGGGGAGTCACCCTGTAAGCACTTCTTGCTTCAGTACGCTTATAGGATTCTTTGACAAAGGGAGAGGAGAGGTGTGGGGTGTGACTGTATGGGCCAAGTCTGTCATTTTAAAGATAACCAAATTAAGAACTGCATCAAAATCCCACTGTAATAAACGGAGAGCAGTCGCCTGATATACCGAGCTTCAAAGAGGGGGCTCATGGCAAACCAGGAGCTATGTCACAGGGAACAAACAACAGGCAGAAAAAGAGCAGAGGGGAGGCAAATTAAGCATGTTCCTCTTAGAAGGTACTGATCTTGGAGATCCAGGCTCTGACAGGATTTTGTCCTTTATTCTTCAACCAGAAGAATCCCTGCCTCGTGCAGGAGGTGGATACATTTGCTGAGCAGGACTTGACTGCTTACACCTGAGGTCTGTACAAGCGAGGTGACATCCTGCCCATGGGATGCTTTTGGGGCTGTTGGTCCCAGAGAGGGATGCCTGGGGCTCGGGCAGGTGCAGGGCTCAGCAGAGAGCTGGCAGAGCACAACAAGCATGTGCTGGCCATGGGGCACAGGCCAGGGCTGCAGCAGCCATCCTGCACCGGGAGCTGCTCTCGCATCCAGCACCACTGCGTGCTTCCAGCACAGTGTGAAGGCTTTGGAATTCAGCTGAAAATAGGAGCTGAGCCAAGCAGGATGAACACTACCGGAACCACAGCATCTCAGTTGTTACGAGATATCATAAAACACAAGATTTGTCTCTTGCACATTGCCCTTGGACTCGGGGAGAAGCTGAGATTTCACCACCATTTGAACCCTGCATCCACACTCCAGCAATTGTGCTGTGAAAGCAAACAGAGATGCGATTCGGGTGCCCTTTAAGTGCTAACACCCACAGTGCTGTCAGCCCTATTTGCGTGTGCCTGGAAATAATTGTTTGAGAAACTGCTATTTCTGACTCACAATTCCAGTTGTGAGCATGTGGACAAAGAAAAAGGTTGGCGCATCCGTTATTTACATGCCAGCACAGTTCAGAAGCACTAACAGAGGCTAAAGAAGGCACGTAATAATGGCTGTGAGCCATTCTGTGACCTATTCAGATCTAAGGTTCTGATCTCCAGGCTTTTAGCCTAGCAGGTCTCCATTAAAATGAGCAAGTCTCTGTGCTAAAGCCAGAAAATTCACCAAAAACCACTCTCCTCAAGTTTTGTTATTACATCCATGTAGTCTGCAATTGCTCCTCAGGCACGGTTCTTGCAGGCACAAACTGCATCATTACCAATTATTTTCCTTGAAGTACCAAGTATCACTGTCGCTAAGTCATAACAAAAGCAATAATACAAGTCTCAGAAGTGATTTTGGTGGGAAGAAATAACGATTAGCAAGCCTCTCCTTTAAAGCAAAATACCCCAAGTCATTAATCATGGAAGTTTGTAATTTCAGAAATGAGTTAACAGATCTTTAATGAGACAAACAGCTTTTAAATACTGTTACCATGAGGTTAAACCATTAAACTGGAAAGTGGAGGAAAATGAGTGATTCCATCACCGATTCCAGGAAACGCTCCGCCAGAAGCAGCTTGAGAGTCTACAGAATCTCCAAATTCCTTTCAAAGATTCTGTGTGCTTATGGCTGTTGGTGTTCCAGGAGTCCTTGGTGTATTTGCACATAGAACTGAAGACAGCACTTAGTATGAGGGTTGGGAGTCAGAGAGGGGATGGGGGGAAGGCACAGAGGGGTGGCAGTGGCCAAGTTGTGAACACAGATGGCTTAACTCCTGTTAAGGTTGTGTTAGTCACTGAGGGAGATAAGGGACAAACTCGGTGACATTGCCCCTGTTGGCCTACGCAGAAAGCAGCTGTGAATGGGGTGAAAGCTTTTCTGAGAAGTACATGGCCATGGCATTGCTGCACGTGAAACTCATGGTCCTGGATCAATCCTCATTTCAAAACTGCACCCGCAGGCCATATGCAAGCAGATGTACATAGTGACTTACCATTGTCTTCGCTAAAAAGACAATAAAAGCTAAAGTAAACAGATTATTGGGTAAGGTGGAAACTGGATGCTGCTATTAGCAAATGATAGTAAAATTGTCAAAATGTGCACACCCAGAGCAGTACACACTTTGCAGGCACCTAACTCACCTACAGCACAAAGATCCTGCCTCAGGTGCTCAGACCATGTAACCCTGAGATGTATTTTCAGTGTGGTTTCCATGCCATGAGTGGAAGGGGGTCTGCTGCTGGTCTGTTATCAACTTCAGCAAAATTTCCTTGTCAGCCAAATATCTCTCTGTTGCCTTTACAGGGATAACTCAGAGAGCCATGAGAGCTGCAGAGGTTGGGGAGCAGGCTTGGTTTGTGCTTGAGGAAGCCTTGCTTTGGGGTAGAGAGGCAAAGATGTGCCACACAGCATCTTATCCAACCTACAGCAGATTTGTGCCCTTTTCTGTTTTCCTGCTGGAACCTAAACTGATGTCAGAGCCAGAGGCTGCGAGCACCGCGTCTGATGTCCAGCCACAAGCCACCTACCTCCTTTTAGAGCAGAGATCTCAGGCTCAACACCAGCATCACGTTCTCAGAAACCGCCTCTCTCCCCAGAGCGGAGGGAGGAAGCGATGCGACGCGGTCTGCAGCCTCCCTGGGCAGTAGAGCCGCTCTGCCGCGTGGCTGCGTGCCGCATTGCCACCTAGTGACTGGCCCCGAAACCCGGGAGCCCGCTGCCAGGGGGCAATAGCTTCGCTCCCGTATGAATGAAATCACCCCAAGCTTTTTGGATACGTGAGGCGGTTTGCACGGGGCACGGCTGCTCCATTACCTCCCCCTTGTCCCTCCCCTCTGCTGCCCAAGCACCGCAAAGCCGCAGCGACTGACATGAGAACCTGGAGTGGTCAGTGTGCCAATTATGCTGCAGCAATTGCCATAAAAGCAAGAAGTTGTGTGTGCAGGACAGACAGGCACTTTATTCTGAGTGTCATACTTGCAAAGCGGATTGAAATCAACAATAGAAGTGACTTCATCCCCCTAAATTTAAACAAATTTGACTGTAAGCAGTTTAAGAATCTTTTTAGCGTGTTAATCGGTACAACATACTGTCATATTTGTTCTTCTGTTAAAAGATAATTAAAGCAAACAGCAGTGGCCAATAACTTGAGAAGAGGCAATCGAGGGAAATAAAACTTCCCTTCTTCCTTCAGCAAGAAGTCAGATCCACCTGCGCTCACTGACGTCAGCTGTGCAAGGTGGTGCTGCTCAAGAAACAATTAAGCTTCTATTCCTGACATCAAACCACTGCTATATAAACAATTTCCATTAAGATTATCTAGAAGAGCTACTTCTTCCTGAAGAAAGGATGAACTGAGAGCTCTCCTCTAATGACTTCTGATTCGTTTCCTCAGCACCTCCACTAATGAAGCACCTTCACCTCTTTAGCTGTGCCCCGCACGCGGTTTCAGAAGTTGCCCTTTCCTGACTTAGCCAGAGTTATAAATGTTGTTATACCACGTAGGCAACTCCAATCCCCAGGTAACACAAGAGACTTCTAGCAGAAATATTTGTTCTCTAAACTTGCCTTTATTATTGTGCTGCTAGGAATTCACAAAGCTCAGTGTGGAAATCAAGGCAGCAGCCACCAGCAAGATATTACAGTAGGAAATTGCCAAACAGCCACGTGGACAAATGTAAGAAAACAATGTGCAACCCAGCCTTTCTTCCTGGAGCCATCCAGGAGGCAACGTAAAGCATTGCTGTGCCAAGAAAACATTTTATGGCTTTTTTCTGTAGTTCACTGTTGTCCAGCAGGAGAGGCTGGTGCCTCTTTGTTTCCTCCAAACCACTGCTGCTTCCAAGTGCTGTCAGGTCATCTTTACCTGGTTGCACAATTGGGAAAGATCACATCAATTCTCCTGCTTCACTAAATGTACTGAACCAGGTTTGTTGGATTATGTGGCCCTTGGTCCAACCTAGATGTATTTATAATTAATGTGCAGTGCTATAAATGGAAGGGAATGCTTTCCATATCTGACGTGGCCATACTTTATACGGTGTGGCTGTTTAGCTTGCCTTCACCTTAAGCAGCAATGAGGAAATTGAGCTTTCTAGCTTCTTTGCATAAAATGAAGGTGTATCTTTTAAGCACATGAATTACACCTTAGGAAATTGCTTCACGCTGTTCACAACTGTGGGACTGTGATACCACTGCTTATTTACTCTGCATAACCTAGTGATGACACTTCAGAACATGGCTCACAGCTAATTGCAGGATCACTCTTCCTGTCACACAGTGGTTCAACCCTCACTACAGCCCACAGACCCTCACACCAGAGCCTCTCTATTGACCCGCAGCATTTGAACAAGGCCTAATGAAGGGAGTCGATGTTTGCTCCTTGCAGCTGAGGACTGCAGCGTTTTGTGATGTCTGAACATTGAATCTTCACAGATCTCACACTAAGCACCAAAGTTACTTACAAACACTGAGCTGTGCTTCCAAGATGGAGCCCTTACCTTCTGCAGTGAGTCTTTCATGGCATATTGCCGACCTTATCCCAAAGGGCTGCAGTTCCCCCATCTGTGATCACAGCAACGCAGCCACACCAAGTTAGCAAACGTACGTAATAATCATAGTATCATACAGATTGGAAAAGACCTCTGAGATCATCTAGCCCAACCATCAACCCACCCCACCATGCCCACTAACCACATCCCTCAGTGCCACATCTCCACAGTTCCTGAACACCTCCAGTGATGGTGACTCCCCCACTTCCCTGGCAGCCTGTGCCCACACTTGACCACTCGTTCTGATAAGAAATTTTTTCTAGTATCAAATGTGAACTTCCTCTGGTATAACTTGAGGCCATTACCTCATCCTACGCTGTCCCTTGGTTCAGTCAATGCTTTGATTCTTGTCCTCCATGGGAGCACTTCTGGGCCAGCTCATCACTGTGTGGTGTTTGCTGGAAGGAGGCACAGCTGCATTTGAAATGTAAATTGCTGTTCCTCTGCTTGTGGCTGCAAGGGTCAGGCTTGTTCAGTGTGTTGTGATGTACAGGTCAGAAGGGTCCTCATCAGGCTGGGATTCATTTTCGTTACCCAATGGCCTCTGGCTGCTGAATGCTGGGTTTTGGAGAGCTGTTATTGCTGTGTCTCATTCATCGTGCAGGATCAAAACCCTGCAGTGTTTGCACAGCTGTTCCTATTGTACCTGTGCACGAAGCAGCCCCTCTGGTTCATCTCCCAGCAGCCATAATCACAGGTCTGATTGTCTTCATTTGTTGCTGGGAGGGCAGTATACAGGTTAATATGACGTGTTACCTACTGTCATGATTTCACCAAATCTTGATGTCTGTAGACCTGCTGTATACTGTTGTATAAACACAACGTTCCTTCTAAAAATTCTGGTATTTTATAAATTCTCTGCTTTTTTCTCTCATCTTCTGTCTCCTACACTTCTAATCAGATGCTAGAAAAAGCAGTGCTAGGTCTGTGTCTTAGACTTCTAATTAAAAAAATGTTACATTGCCTAATGTCGCACCAGAAGCCACTCTAGAAACAATGCCAGCACTCACAAGTTGTTGAGCAGATCAAAAGAGCACTGCCCGCATTTCTCACAAGTGTTCAGGCCCCAGGTCTTGCCCATCTCATCACACTTCCCATGTTCTATTAGCGACATCTTTGTCACTATAGATTAAATAGCAACAGATCAACTCTCATAAAAGCCTCTTGTTCTTTCTCCTTCCCTCCTCGTCCTTTGCCAGCAGTGCATTAGCCAGCTGTGACTGCCGGCTTGTGTTTGCTGGGCAGCAGAACTGGGCCCTGAGAATGCTGTCTAGGGACCAGGGAGGTTCGTGCCTGTCGAGCATGAGAGCCCCAGGGTCCAAGGAAATGCTGCCTTTGGCAGCTGCATGGTGCTGAGTGCTCTTTGTTCGCTGGGTTGTATGAAATATTAATCATTGTGATTCTGCGAGTCCCCAAATGTCCTTTTGACCCCACATCAAGCTGAAGATACAGGATCTGTTCTGGTAAAATGAATGTAGCAATGATTTTGCCTCGATGGTAGTGCCACTGTGGAAACCGAAGTACAGTGCTAGGTTTTACTGTCCAACATGTGGCAGCATTTCATTTGAGTAGCCCCACATTGGTGTAGTGCAGAATTAGGCCCATCCTATGTACAAAGTGGCCAGTGAGACCCTTGTGGCAGGGACCTCACTCTTCTCTGAGACAGGGCACAGCAGGTCTGGGTGCGGATGCTGCTCTATCTGGGGACACTCGTAGCATTGCACCGATTCCCACTGTCAGCAGGAAAATCCCAGTCGTACCCATGAGGAAAGAGCATCCCCGTGGAGAGGAAAAGGTGATGGTGCAGGAGAGGGGGTGGGAGTCACCTGTGCTTTCTCCTCTATCTGGCATGCCACAGTCAGCACTAGGATGGGGTTTCAGTGGGCTAACTCCCTGTCATACACCACACCTGACCTTTGGGCGCCCCAGTCGCAGAGATGCAAGGCTTTTTTTGTACATCTGTGTCTGAGGGAGTTATGCCTCCATTAGCAATTATGACAGTTTCCAGGAAATTGCTCTTTTGCCCAAGTCCCAGACAAGTTTGCCATAAAAATTAATTACTTGGCATATACAATATGTTTAACTGTCAAATAATAAGCTGGTTTTCAGATAATCCACAGAAGATCCCATTTCCCAACTCCTCAGAAGAGTTTCCAAATACACAGTTGTCTTCTTGCAATTCCTTCCCATGCTGCTTGACTCAGCCCCAGCGCACCTGACCTGGCACTTCACAGCTCAGGGGCCAGCAAGCAGCTCAGGAGAGCACAAGGATGTTTAAAAAAAACACTCCCAAACAAGCAATTCCCTCCTCCTCACATCCAAGTGGCAGCATGTGTTGTGTCAGGAAAGGTGTGAGGACCATGCCAATGAGCAGTGTCCATGGGAATGGATAAAACATGCTGCGGATTCTCGTATTCCTCCCAGGGAGAGTTTCTTGGTTTCCTCTGGTGAGGACCATCCACTGCAGTGGTGGCTGATCCAAGGCAACAGGCACAGGTACTTGTGTACTCTGTTGTCTGAGGAGACTTTAAGCTCCCATTGCTGCCCCTTCTATAGGAATCTGTTTTCTGCCTAGCTAGGCTTTCCGTGAAACCTGGAGAAAGTGAACATTTTGCTGCCTCTGCTCTTTTCTCCAGTTTTCTTGGAGCTGACCAAAGACTTCAACACAGAAAGACAGCAGGATCGCAACAAGACTTTTTTCCTTAGGAAAGCAGACTGAAAATTTGCATTGTGTGCTTGTAAGCAACCTAATTACCTCTCCTGAACAAGCTACCACCCATGAGGTAACCCTCAGTAATTGATGCCACATGCTCCCCTTCCCTGCCCTAAAAGCAAAATGAAATAGTTTTACTTACATTAGCATGATTATATTGTTTTTAAACAAGATCTGATTCCTTTTGCCAAATGCTCTCAATAAACATAGCTAAGTGCTTTCTGTACATGTATGAATACAAGATTGTTCATCTTCTTAGCCTCATAAAGTAATCAGCCCCTCACTACAAAACAACAGAGATGTTTGGCCATTTTTTCCTGGCATTTATTGCTGCTACTTGCAGTCCTTGTTTCTTTCAGTAGCTTAAATATTAGGGTTTTTTAGAGCCCTCGTGAACATATGTACACTTTCCACAGGGAAGCACACTGGGAAGCAAAGTGATTGACTTAAATAATAGAGGTGATACTATGAGCAGATGTAAAAAAATGCAGAAGATCTTAAGGGAAGGTGGGTGCTGAAGCAGGCTAGCAAACACAGCAGCACCTGGGGACAGTTGGCCCCACACCTCCTCGGGGCTTTGGAGGTTCTGCTCCTATTCTTTTAATGGAAACTGAGCACCCAGGCACCAACACTGGAAATTTCAATCTGGATCCTGAGTCCTGTGTCCTGACCAAAGTCCTGACTAAACTATGGAAAGTCATGGAGCTCAGTGGTCCACTCCTACAAGTATCAGTGAGAATTATATTAATGTTAATTGAGTGAGTCTGGAATGGGGAAATAAATACCCAATGACCTCCCAATAGTAGAGATTACGATTTTCAACATAATGGTTCTGCTTTTAGAAGTATATTTCATGACTGCTTTAGCTCAGTACAGGTGATTTTAGCAGTAAGACCATCCCCAACAAATCAGCAACCAATCTAAATGTTAATAACTTCTCTTTAGGAAGTTAGTTTGTTTGAAAAGTACAGAGCAGTCCCAACGCAGTTGATTTCTGAACCTTTTCCGTGTCCTTGAGCATACACAGTACATACAAGAAAGCAGTATTTTTAATTGCTCATGGACATATGTTATACAACCTCACAGAAGAATGCTGGAAATGATCATCGATGAAGAGCATGGGGCTTCCATCTGGCACCGTTTTGATTTGAGACTGACAAAAATATCTAGCAGAACTGCATTGAAAATGCTGATATTGCTAATGGCCTGAACAGTAAATCCTAACAGGGGAGGGGGAAGGACAGGAGTAAAGATAATAAAAACTGAGCCATCTGCAGAGAAACCCTTCAAGCAGAAAAAGGGATATCTGTGCTTTTTGTGGCGCTGTAACGCGCAGACTTCTGCTGCAGGGAGACACACGGATCTTACCTTCAAGTTTCATTCATGGCAGGTGGAGAAAACACAACAGCCAAAGGAAGACAGATCACAATTAAAAGCAAGAAACGTGCTGTACTGGCCCCAGAAAATTCAGCAGCTGTAATTCAGGATATTCATTTCTGAGCAAATTTTTGAACTGCAACCTATCACAGTCTTTCTGCACCTGGCTGAAGAGGTGGGAAGTTTAGTGTCACTTAATGGAGCTGTTATCAAACCATGACCACAGGTAGCATTTGTGGATACTGCACAAATGACAACTGTTAGAGACCAGCACACAGGGTAACACACTGAGGGTGTTAAACAACTTCATAACTTTGCAGCTCAGTTAGAGACTTAGCAGCCTTGCCTTGGACAAGATCTTGTCCACCTGCAAGTTTCGCTTCAGAACATCCATAAAGATGTAGACCAGCTTTAATGATGCTTAAAGGAAATGATCTGTTAAATGCCTCTGCTGCCTGGTTCTCATTGCAGAAGGATGCAGATTTCCAAGTCCAGGAAGCTTGCAAAACAAGGCAGATTTCTGTCTCATAGTGTTACTACTGAGTGCTAAGAAATATTCCAGATTCTCTGAGCTATGATACACTCAATCCAGGGGAAAATGTTGGCTGTAAGTCTGACAAACAGGCCCTGCATCCCTCCCTTCTTAGCCAACAGGAAGCTCCCTTCCACTGCCATGCCATCTCACAAATAAGTGGGAGAATGGCGCGCATCACAAATGGCATTTGAGGTGATGGAGCCTTGCAAGTCTTGACACTGGAGCACAGCTGCAGCAGTCTGTCTAGCAGAACAGCACGAGCTACCAGCCAGGTGCTGGGGAAGGTGCAGGACACAATGTGGTCCTTTGGGGCACCTCACTGGCAGTCTCTGCTGCCTTCCTCTCACCACACAGTCCTGGAAATGAAGGCGAGCAATTTTTATTTCCAGGTGTGCAGCTCCAACTTTTACAGAGCTATCCATTAGATGTAGATAGACCAAATGTTGATAGATCCAATGTATCTCTCGATTGCTCCTCAAGGAGAACTTTGAGATCTCTGAATAAATATACTTTAGGACCAAAGTTATGAGGCTGCACAGCGCACTGCCTGCACATAGCATGCTAGTGAGGTAAGATTTTAAAGGAAAACTCTTCCAAATTGTGTGAAAACAAACTTCTTAATTGGTGAAAACCACAGTTGGGAAACATCCCAGGCAGCTGTTCCTCAGCTAACTGGAGGCCTGCCAAGTCTTACATAGCAGCTTTGAGCTGAGAACAACTGTGATAAATTCCCACCAAAACGGCAGTGTTTCTGAGTTCTAAGCACCTAAAAATAGGTGTATGTAATGACATTGCCTCCTCATCCATAACTGGCGTGTTGCTGGTATGGTGGAGTAACACTGCACCATGTCCTCCTGAAAGCTGATGGGATCCTGCATCCTCTGTGCCTCTGGCTGCCTGCCTTGTGTCCTCTCCAGCTCTTACTGAGCAGAAGAAGGGCTCCTGCTGGTGCTGGTGGGCACAGGGCATCACCAGCCCAGGGTGTTCTGCAGACCTGCCCTCCTTCGGCAGTCATGCTGCCAGAAAGCCAGCACCACAGACCATGGTTATGCCCACTCCATCCACGACTCAAGCAGCAGGACCTGCTCTGGCTCCAGACATTATTCACGTTTCTACTGAGTTAATGCAGAATGATCATTTCTAAACATTACCCCTTCGGTACACACAGAAAGCTCAGTGTTAATCACATAACATTTGCAAGGAAATCTTTTTAATCACTAACGAAAGCCAAACATTATCTAGCCTTTATTGACCTGCAACAATAGAACATCACCAAACATTTCCCCAGTGCTTTCTGCACAGGTTCATTCGACTCAAATTGTGGCTGGTATTTATTCTTAGCTCACAAAGCTCAAAGAGTTTATACTATTGACTTGCTGTACTTCAGGTTCAACCCCTTGGTGCCCCTCAACCAGAGTGAATGAAGTCAGAAAGAGTTAACACCTTTACTTCCACTACACAAACAGGAAGGTGGTTTATATAATCCAGAACACATCAATCTTCTCTCTGCCAGCGTCCAGCACGTTAACTGGAAAGTGCCAAACACTGCAGCACTATTGATATTTCCAACAGCAAAGGCACTGACAATCAACAGCCTGCTGTCGGCAGAGAAAAGAGCAATGTGTTTGGAAGAGTGAAGACACCCAGAGCAGGGGCAGCATCCTTCCCTGCTCGTGGCTGCACAGCTGCCTTGTTCCCTTGCGTGCAGATGCAGCCTAAGCAGCAATATTTGAGGTCACGGTCTCCAAATCCCTTTTCATACGTTTTATTTCTTTCATGTACTTCTCACGGCTGGCCAACAAACTGGACTGCAACCAGATGGAGGCAGGGCCACCACGTTGTTTGGTGATGATGTGACACTTTTTCCCTCTCTCTTTGTACAAGAACGAAAGAACATCCAATGAAAATTGTAGATAGAAAGTTCAAAACCAACAAGAAGAGAGACCATTGCCAGCAGCACACAGTGGACCTCCTTGCTCTGTAGATTTGTGGATGCTCAAAGCTTGCAAGGATTTAAGAAACAATTAGAAAAATCCATGGAGAAGAACTCCATCAAGACTATTAAAACAAAAGCCTTTGGCTAGGTAAATCCTTGAGCCACAGATAAGTAGAGGCTAGGAAAGGATGTAGGTAAATACCATTACACATCTAGCTTATTCTTATATTCTTCTCCAGAGTTGCTTTTCATCGCTGTTGGAGACAAGGCACAGAGCCAATGGCCCTCATACAGGATGACTGTTCTTCAGTCACATTTAAAAACTGTGGCACCAGAGGAAACCAATTGTTTGTCTGGCAGAAACCAGTCATTTATTTGCCCTGAGTGAACCAAAGAGCTCTTCGTTAAATGGGACAAAAACATCCCAGAAAGCAGACTGAAGGGCTAGAAACTAACCTGGAAAATAGAGAAAAAATCTGAGTTGCCTTTAAAAGGCTTCTAATGGGCCTTCCTCAGTTTGTGCCCACCAGAAATCAGCCTCAGAGCACAACGATCTTTTCAGAGCTTGCTTTTTGCTTTCCTTCAACCATCGTTCAGGCTCTTTACCTTGGGGAAGGCCATCAGTCAAACTGTGCTCCTCTTTTTGTTCTGTCTTCTCCATAGGAAAGGAGACCTGTTTGTTTTCCAGCTGAGGAAAGCTGCCTCCTGTACCAGGTGGCGGTGCCTAAGGCTGGTTTGGCCAAGCTCCACCAACACCTCTAGCTACTGTAAATGTATAAATGCATGGTGTAGCTTCCTGAGAGCTTCAGAAGCATCTGCTTCTTATTCAGAAGTGGCTTACCCAGTGTTTATTTTCAGCTCAGAGGAACCCAAAGCCACAGTATATATTATACAATTTCTGCATTATTTTCCTCTCGATATGTTGCATCCCTTGAGATGTGACAAGAACAGCACAGAGAGGGGAAGAGCAGACCACTTTTTACTCTATGGAAAAATCTTCCCACGTATGTCAGCTGCATGAAAACTTCATTGCTCTTGCACTTCAGAGCAGCAAGCACCAGCTTTGGGCAGCACTGTGCCGAGGGCACTCAGAACAGCACTGCTTACAGCAAGATGGGAGAATGGACATGGTGGTGGTACAACTGGCTTTTATTTTCCTTTCTAGTAAAGCAAGAATGGTAACACCTACTGCTATGCATCTTAATGGCAGTAAGTTTCCTAATTCCTGTTTCCTGTGCTGCAAGCTGAAATCTCAAATCATCTCCAAATTCAGACAAGTTGTTCAAGAGGAAGAAATTCCAGCCGTGGCATTGAGCATTCTCATGTGAGGATACTATGAAGAAGAAAACATGGCAGAACTGTTCACTAGAATATGGAGCCCAGAAATAAAATCTGTCCAGAGAGCAGAGGAGAGCCTGCACTATTTTAACCGGCATGGTTTGAATAATGAGGAATACTGCTACAGCTCTTCAAAAGCCCACGTGCCATTGTCACATTAACCTTTAACCCTTCCTGTAACGTAAAAAGCTTCAGCAGACTGCTCCTCACCTGCCAGGTCCATGAACCCACGGTGAGGTGCCAGGTTTGGCTCAGGCTCTTTGCATTCATTGCAGAGCAGGTCAAGAGCTGATGCATGCAAACACTGATAGCCGATCTCTGCATTAGTGCAGTTGCCTAGGTAAGGGTTTTTCAAACAGATTTGTGCTGGGGATGTGTGCCCAGCCACAGCAAATTTATAGCGACCACAGGCTGACAGAGCACTAAAATATTGAAGTCTTTGTATTGTGATTGTACGTGGGAATTGCTCGGTTGGCTCTGAAAGTAGCTATGATTCTATAAATAGTAAGTACTTTATCATTTCTTGCCTACTTTAAACACACAGCTATATTTCAGTCATGATTCAGAGTAAATCAAATTGCATGTGAGCTATGGTAGAAATGTTGTATGCACCAGAGGTACACCCTAAGCTCGTATAAATCAGCACCGCTCCACTGGTGCCTGGGGAAAGGATGCCAATTTCTGCCAGCTGAAGATCTGCAGGGCAGCGTTCGTATCATCCTCTTAAAACTGAGATACAAGTAAACACTGAACACAGTATTGCTCACTGTGCTCCTCACTGTCCTCCTGAGATCAACTGGAAAAAACCAAGCCACACACACACACAAATAAGCAACACTGTTAAAGCATTTATTCTCTTCTATGTCATTCATTCCTATAAAAATATTATAAGACTGTGGGTTAGAACTGGTTATGATTTACCATAAATCTCAGAGACACGTAACAGAATATTTTGTTTAGGAATATTACCTGGAAATTAGAAACCCAATGAACCATCGATTTTATGAACGCTGTGGATCCAAAATTT
This sequence comes from Tetrao urogallus, assembly GCF_951394365.1. Lineage (NCBI taxonomy): Eukaryota > Metazoa > Chordata > Aves > Galliformes > Phasianidae > Tetrao > Tetrao urogallus. The sequence continues at coordinate 14,216,231 of NC_136826.1, read as the reverse complement.
TTTCATAGCAAGATGCAAATAAGCTCAAAGAAAATTAATGTTTAGCAGAGGGGAAAAGAAAACAGGATCTATATCATATGTAAAGTTACAAAACAAAAGATTAATGAAAACCTCACTTGGAAACTCTAATGGCTGTGGAAGAAAAAAAAAACTCATAAAAAGTAATATTAATTGAAGATCTGTGGGGAAATACACAGCTCTTACAGCACAAATGTATTTTCTTCCTTTCTGCATCTGCACAGCTTGCAGTGTACAGCATGCCTTTATTCCAGGTCAGGATTATAACTGGCATTGCAGAGCATGGCTGCACAGAGCCCTAGGTCAAAGGGAATTCTTCAATCAGGAATTCACTCAGGAAAGCCTGGCTTTCCACAGAACAGATCTCTGTGTTTCACCCATCTACGTCTGCACTGAGCCCAGCAAATTGACAGGGGCAACATTTCTATCTTGGCCTCAGACAAAAGTTGTTGAGCTCAAATAAAGCTTTACTGCCCTTCCTCTGAGGATGATTAGGGTCGGTGTTGTAGCACAAACAGAAAGGCTCTCGTGCAGCTGCTTTCAAAAGATTGCAAAGTGCCAAAACAATCAGAAGCAAATCTTCATGTTATTCCATGTTCCTGAGCTCTGGTTTACCAACATGGCATCAAAGAGTCAAAGTTCTCTGCTGTCCTGCAGGACAGTGCAACAGGCACAGCCACCGTGCAGGTTCACCAGGCAGCACAGTGATGCATCCACAGAAGAGTTAAAGCAGCACCACATAAAAGCAGGCAGCAGTGCTAAAAATAGGCAACGGTTCAAAAAAAAAAAAGGAAGAAAAAAGAAAAAACCCCTCAACTCTTCTTAAATAAATCCATTTATTCCAGGGTTTCATAGAAACTATATAGCTGAAATTGCTACAGGATAATTCCTCATAAGCCTTATAAGAAATGTTGCTGTCCCAGAGCCCCAGTACAAATCCTGGCAAGAATATTGGAGATAACAGATTGGATGCCATGGAAACCGAGACAGACCTAATTTGAGCAGTAACCATTGCTGTTATTTATTTAATTCTGATAAGCCATCTAAATGTAGAATGACTAAAGGTTCCTCTGCACTAAAAATAGCAGGCTGGTAATATTTTAAATCATAAATGGCTCGTGTGTAACAATATTTTGTGCATCTGACATGAACATTTTACATGCACTGTTGAAACCTCAAGATTAACCCTGCTGTGTCTTTTCTATGGTAAGAAGAATGCCTTGCCCCTTCCTCCTTGTATTAACATCCTGCATCAAGGATGTCTTCCCTCAACCCAGGCTGCTCATAGGAGAGCACAAGCTTGGATGTCCCCTCTGCCCTCTCAGCCTTCCCCAGGCTTAAGGCAAATGCTTGAAAAAAGGTAAAAGGTAAAACTGGGCCGTAGGAACCAAATTCCCCATCTCCAATTGACATTAAGAATCTTCTGTGATTGTTTGATCTGAACACTTCCATAAATAAAACACCTTCTGGGGCACGTTGGCTTTGAGCTGGCTGACAGCTTCCATCTGTTTTTGCACCCCTACCTCCCAGTCCTGGGCACCAGAAAAACAAAAACCTACAGGTGTACATGCACAATTTCTGAGGCTTTGGGATTTTGCAAAGCTGATGTAACGCATCAGGTCTGGAGAAGTGAGAGAAGCGAGGCTGCTGTTTGAGCTGGGAATGGTGGTGCAGATGGCAAAAATAAAGCAGCTGCTGACAGAGCCATGCCATCCAGAAGAGCCCAGAGCAGTGGCCAGGCTAATGATCCTACAGGGCTGGACTTTCTTACCAATTAACACCAAATAGCTCTGATGACATCGCTGTAGTAGTGCCAGTGTAAAGCAGCTAAGCATTTAATGGTGTTCTGGATTTGGTGCAAAAAGCAGGAAAGTGACTAATATTCTTTTCTTTGCAGTGAGCTGAGCTCTGTGCCATTACCCAGCCATTCCTGCCTGCAGAGCAGGGCTGAAGGGGAGATGTCAGAGTTGTTTTCTTCAGCGATTCAGAAGTAGGACTTCAAGAAAGATATTCTGGGCAAAAATCAAAACAGATAAGAATTGCTTTCAGGATCTGTCACACTAGAGTCAGCATATATTTAGCTTCCATTGCTTTCATTTACGAACAGGAAGCAACACAGATATTTATAGCATCCAAAGACTTTTTCCAATGGATTTTAGCTCCAAGGGTCTGTGCTAGGAGGGGCAAATGACGATGTGCTATATTAGTATACAAGGAGCATTCAACCTATATATGGCACAACAAGACTGGTATTATTTTGAAAAGGTACTGGTTGCAACTATAGGGTTTTTTTTACTGTTTCACTGACTGTGTGCTGTAGGACTGTTGCCAGTTTAAGGCTTTAATGGTAAATTATTATGCTCAGAAGTGAAGGATTCATTCATCAGCCAGTGTTTAATCTCAAGTATGTTGTGGCTGCACAGTGAATGTTCCATAACTTGTCATTCACTTCATCAGGGTAAATTAAATCCTGCTGGGCAAGCTCAAGGTAAAAAATCAGATGTGGCAGTTTCCTCTAAAAACCTGTGCAGGGCCACTAACAACCAGGTTTTAACTGCTACAGAAAGATAAGCTGCTTCTAGTCCAACTTTCCAAAATTAAAAAGTTGTAGAGAGCACATGAGATCTCACATCCTGATCAGCTCTCATCTCATTACTCTGTAAAGACATTCATCTTCTGAAGAGTATCTGATGGCTGCTTCATAAAGGAGATCTCTCCTGAGTTATCCAACTAACAGCTAAGAAGTATTTTCTGAAAGGATTTTTGTTCAGATGGATTCACAGCGCGATAAAACACGGACTACACAAATATAATAGAAAGACGTTGAATAATTTCAAGCAGAGATTTCACATAATAGATGTCAGAGTGCCTATATTTAGCCATCCAAATCTATACTTAAACTCTTACATAAAAATGGCCAACTAGAAATTCACTATTGGAAGTTGGTTGATGGAGCTCGTATCGTTGTTGGTATGAGTTTGTTGCTGCCATTTCATTTTCCAATCCCTTTTAATCCTTCTCCTTTATGCCACTAAGCTTCTCCTTCCCCACTATCCTTCTCCGCCTCTCTGTAAGGATATATGAAAACTGCATTTAGCTTTAGAAAGATGCCTGGCCAGCAGCACAATGAGGTCTTTGAGAATATGGACCAAGATTCCAAAGGCGATCCGAAACCTTCTATGACCTGAAAGTACTGTTGTGGTGCAGCACTGTGTGCCCAGCTCTGTTGATCTCTGGCGACCTCCACTACCACCCAACCAGCTGTAGTGATTCCCCAAGAACACGTGTCTAGTTAACCAGTTCCTTGAATAGTGCACAGCATGGTGTCCTTGATTTGAACAGACAAATTTATGAGTCTGTAGACTTCTGGGGGCTTGCACCCATACAGACCAATATGTGCAAGGTGACAATTTGTCCCCAACAAGTATAACACACTGATGTTTAGCACCAAAACATTTTATCGCCCTTTCATTGCTCCAAAGCTGAAGAGATTTAATTACAGTGGATGACATAGGAAGAAACAGATAATTCTGTTAAATCCAGGGCTGCTTTTGACATTCAGGAAGACACAAGTGTATTGAAACACGTGTAAATAAGGTTAACATATCAAGAGAATTGCTCCTAAAATTGAGAAGTGCAGTCATTTGCTGACAACAATCTATTCTCTGCTCTCAGAATCATAGCAGGGCCATGGTGATTGTAGTTATGGTTGAGTCAGCACTCCATTATGAGCCACCATTTTCAAGAATTTATGTCTTGGTCATTAAAGCAGAAAAAATCTTGGCTGGAACTTCCAAACAGGCTCCTTAGGTCTGATCACGCCCCTGCTCCCCACCTGGCACTATCAGCTGTTCCTGCACAGCACGATAACGAGGCACTCTGGCACAAAATTACTAGCATCTGAATTGCTTTGCGCAACCAAGAACAACAACTGAAGGGGCAACAGTTCAGCAGATCAGTTCCTGCAAAAACACAGGATTCTGGATGTCCAAACCCTGTTGGAGTTGGAGAATTATTTGAGTTTGTTTCCAGAAATTCAGTCTGGCAAATGACTCCTTATCTGCGCCAAGTAGCACCATCACAGAATCGGACACGTTACAATCTGAAATCACAACCGTTAGGTTTGCAAAGGCAAGGCTTTTCTTTTTCCTTAAAGACAGTTCTTGCGGGTTTTATTGTGTCTGACTCCTGCTTGAGCAGACACGCAGCCTGACAGTTCTTTGTGGTATAGCATTCACAAAGCTATGGCTGGGTATTAGAAACTGTTTGTAAGAAATCATTTGTCTACATAGGCTAGATCTTCTGCAATGAAGAGATTATTCAGTGTCTATCAGCTTAGCAACAGGAAGAGGGACTTTTTATCAAGAGAGGGAACAAAAGAGCAGTAGTGTGCGTGTCAGCTGGCTCAGCACCCTCCTGCAGGAGCACAGGGAAGTTTAACCCAAGATTTATGTGAAGGTTCTCCACCTGGCATCAAGTCAGACTGCAGAGTTACTGAACTGCATCGCGTGGGTGAGTTGTGAGAGCCACCAAATAACACGCACTGGAAGTTACACCAAAGGCTCACATTAATCACTGCTTTGCGCTGCCAGCCTGGCTGCTAAGGCAGCTTCTACTCGTAGAGGCCTCTCCTGCCTCACAAAGATTACCATGAGTTAATTAGAAATGTTAATTTTAAACCACTTATTCAGAGCCTACATGGGGGTTGTGTGCAGCAGCATGCAATAAACGCAACTTACAATAACTTGAACTCTTCACCAGGGCCAGTCCATTGTGGATGGGTTATTTTGGTCCTCCTCAGTGTTACAAGAGCATTACATCACGACCTACTTTTGACCAAGTCCTTCCCACACATCAAGGCTTCCTGGGATGGGAAGAACTTTTTTCAATAGCTCTTCTGCACATTTCTTGCTGTGTGTGTTAGTTAACCTGCTTCCTGGCATGGGGCTGCACTGCCTCCTGTCCTCCCTGCTCTGTTGGGCATCCCAAAACTCAAGGATTTCTGACTGTTCCTACCTACATGCTCTGCTGGCACAGCTGAGGTCTAAGCTGTACTGCAGTAAGAACTACTTTGTATGCGTTTATGCAAAGCCTTAACAAGCTTTGTGTTTTCACTCCATTTTTTCTGTGATCTTTTTTCCCCGAGGGAGGTTTCATTCTGTTGGTTCTCACCTCTAGTCCTGAATTACTGCATTTGTTTTGCCTCTTTCTGATATTCTTTCCAAAGCCTTCGGAACCGCATCCATTTCTCTTTGTCAGCATGTTTCTTTTCCTCCTGTGATCCATTGTGGCCGTCATTTACTTTCTAATGACATTCAAATGGAAGTGCCTGCTGTCAGGCTAATCGATGGTAATAACATAATTTAAATGATTGACTAGTCTTCAGAGACTGTGTTTAGTTGCTTTCTATGTTTAAAAAAAATGAAGAGAAACAAAGCTAAAAGCCTTAGACCTTAGATACATCAGGCATGTGTAATTTCAACCAGAAAACACCTCACAGCAACTAGTTATGTAAATATTGAGCGTGTCTCAATGAAGTGCAATTCATCTTTTCTCTGGCTTTTCCTAGCTAGAGCTAAATATTGCCATAGGGATATTTTTAAGTTAAACGGAAGAATGAATTTAAGCCTCAATGGGAGGCTTCAACATGGCAGAATATTTAAGTCCTTGTGTAACTTTAAAAGGGCATGAATAGTCCCACTGAAGTCAATGGGATTTAATACACATACTTTAGAGCCAAGTTGAATCACAGCCTGAACAAATGTTGGTTTCATCTTACAGAATTGTGTGACCTGATACCCTACTTCCTAATGTGCCTGAGCTCTGCTGACTGCTTTCCATCTCATACAGCCTGAGCATTAAACCCAAATCCTGTTTCACTTGCGGCTTAATAGGACTCCATTTTTTTTAAAGTCACATTCCAGAGACATCTTATCTTTTTACCTCCTCTATGAGTAGTAACGCCAGATATCACTATCATAAAACAAGATTTCAGGGAAAACTATTTGCCAGTCCATTTGCTTTATGTGCTTGTCAATCATTAAAGTGTCATCACTGTCAGTATGCACATTTCTGCACAGCAGCAGGAGGCACAGAAAAGAATTAAAACACAAATGTGAACCTTTTTGTGTTTTACCACAAATGTGAACAGGAAGCCTGTAGGAGCTCTCATAGCAGAAGCAGCAGCCGTGGGGATTTGTGCCTCTAGGGATGGACACGGTCCTCATCTGACTGCAAGGAGTGACAATGGTCATGCTGGGAGCTCATGCACCATCGTGGCAGAGGCAACGGAGAGAGAGCAAGGACAGAAATGCCTGCAGTGCTCTCGTTCCTGAACTGCTGGCATCCCAGCTGCAGCTGCTGCCCTGCCTAGCTCTGCCATGCTTCAGACCAACCATCGTGCTTTGGCTTCTAGAATGAGGCCAACAAAAGCTACAAGTCAATGAGATGCCTGCCTCTGCACATCTCCAGGACTACTTGTATGCAAAATTCTTTCTCTTGAAGTAGCACTGTGACCTACAAGAGCATCAGAGAGGGAAAGGAAGGCTGCACACTGAGCACTGTGCTGCAGGTGCTCCATCTCAGTGTCCCACTCTCTTCTTTAGCCCAGGAGGACATTAGGCAGCGCCAGGAACACACCCACATCCCTCACCCGTGGACCCCTTTGCCTTCAGCATCCTTCATTCCACCATATGGATGCAGAGGAGGAGCGTGGGCTGAGGCACTTTCTCCATACAAACTACACAGGGGGTCAACCTGAGTCCAAATGCTTGTCATCCAAATCACAAATTAGCCTTACATTCTAGCAGGTCTGAGTCTGCGGGCTTTAAAAATGGGGAGGAGGAGATGAACTCTCACCCAGGCAGAGGATAAAAGCAGAGATTTAAATATTAAACTCTCCTTGTCTTTGAAAGATTTGGATACGCATATGATAGGATTCTTTCCGTGGGCAAAATTTCTCTGTACCTTTCAAATCGGCAGCATCACAGAGAGTTTTAACCATTAACAACAGAACTTCACAGCTGTGAAGGACACACAGCTTCATCCTTACCCTGTTGAGAAGGTTTTCCAAGTTTCTGCTACCAGAAAGAGAACAGGCAAGCTGAGCAAACCTGTTTGCTTGCCAATTTAAGGATTACAATTCATCTGAATGCTATGGCTCTGTACACCAAAGCAACTAAAATATTGACAAGGCTACTTCCAGGACTGATAGTGTTGCTAAAAAAGAACTGCAGTAAATAGGGCAATTGACTGGAAGCTAAAACGGTGTATTCTTTCTGGGCTAAAAAAATCCTCCAAAGATATTTATTAATTCATTATTCAATGATGACGTGCACGGTGCTGTGCACACTTAAACATGAGATGCTGCTGTAGCAGCTTCTTGAAATTCTGATTTGCGTAAAATATTTAGTCCATTTTCATTCTAATTACGGTGCCAACAAGAAGGGAAGCCATAGACCTAGGAGAGGAAAACCACATCTAATTGAAATGAGACTTTACCCCAAGCCTACAGGCAAAATCTTGTAGGTGCTTTTAAAGCCTCTGCTACATGTTAGCCATTTGCAGCAAACAGCTGCAGGGCAGATCAGAGCCAGCACAGCTTGTGAGGTGAGATGCGTCAGTCATCATGGTCAAGAGTTAGAGGTAAGATATAAAATGCAATGAACCTCTATGAAAAGCAAATCAAGCTACTTGGAACCCGCTGTGCTTCCAAGCTGGGCTCTTCTGCTACTTGAGTGGCGATAATTGTACATCTGGCAGCCAGGATTTGAGCTCAGAAGCAGCTCTCCAGTCATTTCTCAATTGCAATTGTGATGGGAGGATGCCAGAGCTGACCAGCTGAGAAACAACAGGATCAAAAGACTAATCTTTCTGAACACTGTGATACTATTTATCTCGAGTTCCAGGTTCTGATGGCCCAGGATTTTCAGCTCTTGATTGCTTTTCTCCTTCTGTTTGCCATCCCACTCACTCTCTTCCTCAGGCAACAAAGGATGCCATCCACAGAAAGACACTGGGGAGAACTGTGGTAGCTGCAAATCAAATTCCAAATGTTGTGACTATATTGATTATTTTTTTACTCCATCCAGTAATTAAAGTGCTGTTTAGACAGTGCAGTTCAGGATTTCCAAAGCTCTTCCTCTCTGCTTGGCCAACAGACGATTGACCACAGTATTGCAGCAAATCCTCCTGTAAGCTGTCAACCATGGTACACAGTGGGAAGTGCAGTCTGAAGTCTGGGAAAGCTGGTGGTGTGTTGGGGAAAGCACTGCCCTAAGACACTCTTTGCAAATACACTGCAGCATTTCACAGTTCCAGTGCAAGTGCAAGGAAAACCATTCTCAGTAGATTTGCTGCTGTGAAATAGTATGAAGTGACTCCAGAGAAGAGATGAGCAGTTGCAGACTCAGATTACTAGATTTCTAGAGCTATTTGCAAAGAATATGAAATAGATCTGTGTGGCTCTTCCCACCTGCACAAGCATTATGAGTAAGTTCATAACTTTTTCCTGCTTTACTAATGCTGTTTTCATTAAGAAATGGCAGCACTTAGGTGGTACCCGGTCCTTCACACAGAGTCTTCCCTCTGGAACAAACCTGACTCATCCCAGTGAGTCAGGCTATCATTCACTTCGGTTGTCTGATCATTCTGAACTTCAAGGCTTGGATGACTGCATAGATCTTTTCACTTATAAGTGTCCCAAATTAATCTGTCCGTTCATTAAAAACCATGATGACCTGAAAACACTCTGAACCAGAAATTCTTCCTTGCCTTTAGGAGTTACAACAGATCCCTGTCTTCACTGTGATCTGTAGACTACCCTGAGTTCTGAAAGTGAGACTATTTGCTTAGGAAGTCCTTGATATACACAACTCATCATTTTAGACCAGAAACAAAAAGCTGCCCAATGGATACCCCACCAAAACTGACCCCACTCCTCAGTAGAATCCCTCAGTGAATCTGAGGGAATGTACTGCATTTGCATTTTGCTGGCACTGTTCTGCCAACTGAAATTTCCAGCTGTAAATTACATTTGAGAAGATGTGCAAATATTTTAGGTGCATAATCAATATGCTGTAGATGACAAATTACAAAGTAGGAAAGGAATAGCTGGCCATAAAGCATGGCTTTAATGCTAAATTAAGAAGTCTAACACAGTGACAGCTACCATCACGCAACGCAGATATCTCATTCACTCTACTAGTGAGTGCATTATTTGAAAGAAACATTTATACTTTGTCTTTACCTGCTTACCAGAACCCATCACATCGAGCATCCCTCCATCTTTAAAATAAAAAGCGGCAGCACTCCCACTTCATACTCCACACAGAGAAGATGGCAAAGATGTGTTTGAACATCTGAAGAGCCGTGGTGAGACCTGAAGTACTCAGCAGGTTTTCAATCACTTGCACCACCTGTGATCACAGCCCTTCTCCTTGCACCTTTGTATTTTCACCACTGCAGGAAGAAGTTTAAGTAGGACTGGAGATTTTTGCCTAGAGAATTGTTCCTGAGATCAATCTATCTGTTGTGGTTGTCCCTAAATTCATCAAATTTCCCTGTTTCCTGGGGTTTGGATAAGGACCACATCAACTAAAACTTCTGTCTTAGGGGACTTCCTGTGCATTCTCTTGATGTACATAAGTACATAAGATGAGCCTTGCAGCTTCTCTTCTTATCTATGGTGCATGGTGGAGGTAAGGAATTAGTTTGCAGTCAACACTATACAATTTTTCCATTTAGAAGGGTTGAGGTAAGCAACCAGAATCAGAGGTGTGGAAATGAGAGGCAGAGAGGCATTTGCCGCAAGAATTTGATGGAGCAAGGCATTATTCCCTTTCAAGTGTGAGAATAGCAGATGTGTTTTGAAGTCAGCTTCTCTAGTGGAGGAAAAGGTGCTGAAATCTGACTTTTTTTTTTGAATCAGAGAGAATAAAAGAGACAGCAAAAATGACTGTGAATGAATGATTGGTCTGTCTCTCTCCTACATAAAAATACCATTAGCTCAGTTCATGTGCCACACGTTATTTACTGACTATGTCACTGAGAAGCCTGTGTTCTCCACTCTGAATGCTGCTGTGAATGCACAAATGTGTTTTTCCAAGTGTAGGTCGAGGCAGGAGTGGCCCTCCCCAGCAGTTGCTAACACAATTACTGGAATCAGTTCTCTGTTTAACCAGCAATGGCAGCAGACAAACAGCTTCTACTGGCACCCGAAGCTCTCAGAACAAAGCACACCAGAGGTGTTAACAGTGCAGAGCTGTCTCCTGACAACACTGAAACCTCCCTTGTTGATGCAGGGAGCGCTTGTGCCCTAGGAGCTCTTGGCAGGCTGGATATGAACTTGGGCAAGCCACAAATCTCAATACTGTGGCCCTGGCAGGCTCCACACCACCACCACTGATGAGGAAAGCAGAGAGCAGTGTAGTCATGCCAGACACACCATTGCTTCTAGAGGTCTATGAGCAACACTAAGAGCTGTCATGTTCACTTGGTCATTCCTAGCAGACAAGCTGAGCTGCTGGCAAAACTGCCATGAGATGAGGCTTACCTGTCAAGCAAGCAGGAACGGGATAATGCCCTTCTCTACTGAAGGGATAGCAGAGACCAACACTTAACAAAGTATATACAGTAGTTATTACCATTTTGTTTGGCGTGGCAGTGATGAAAGCCTCAACCTGCATCCTTTAGATCTGAAGAGGTCGCCTAAGGTGAGAGGGGTGGACCCTTTCAGTGCCAGGACAAGGGGAGAGAACACATCATCAGATTGTTCCTCTCTATTTTCCCCTTGTGAGAATCCATCTGGAGTACTGGGTCCCAATCTGGGACCCATGTCACAGGAAGATGTCAAGTTTTTGGATACGGTTCAGAGGTCACAATGATGAAGACGATCAGAGGGCTGGAGCACCTCTCCTATCAAGACAGGCTGAAGGAACAAGGCTTGCTCAGTCTGTAGAAGAGAAAGCTGTGAGGAAACTTCATTATACCTTCCAGTATTTAAAGGGAGATTATTAAGTGGGAGGGAAATAAACATTTTATATGAGTAGACAGTGATAGGGGGAATGGTTTTAAACTAAAAAAAAGAGAAGATTTAGATTAGTTGTCAGGGGCAAATTTTTTCTCTGAGAGTGGTCAGGTGCTGGAACAGGTTACCCAAGGAGGCATTTAAACCAGGTCCTGGGAAGCCTGACCTGGTGTTTTAATCTAGCAGTTGGCAACCCTGCTTGCAGCAGGGGGGGGTTGGAACTTGATGATCCTTGAGGTCCGTTCCAACCCGAGGCATTCCATGATTCTATGGCATCAACATACTCATTACAGAAATAGCTGCTTGTTTGCTCAGGATGGGGCTAGGGCCTCCAGGCACTGGCTGCAGCAGCTGACACAAACAAGCCAGCAACAGCAATCATCAGCACCATTTCACCAGGAGCTTCACCTCCTCTTGGTTGTTGTCTCTGATTTTGCAGCCCACCAGCCATTTGCTTCCATTATTGCCAGCCAGATTAGGAGCACAGACAATAAACGGGGCTACACGGAGTCACTGTTCAGTTTGCTGTGCCCTGAGAGCTCACCTGACATAAGATGATCTGTTTCCCTCATAACCACCCAGGAGGTGTGGAGAGATGCAGAAAGCAAAGCAAATCTTATTGCAGGAGACATTTTGCAATGTGAAAACAGCATCAAGACTAACTCCTGTGTTCAACCAACCACTGTCAAGGCAGAATAGAGGTCAGTCAGCATTCCAGCTGAACCTAAGCAAGATCTCTCAAAAACCGAGCCCCTGAATAATCAGCTCAGACATATTTATTTATAGAAATATAAAGTTTTAAAAACATTTCTCAATAAATAGGACCTTGGGTTCCACTGCATGATAACAAAATATGAGGAATAAAAATAGGTAGAGAGCCCTCCGGGAAAGAAAGAAAAGTGAACATTACATCTGTTTGTGAAAATGCTTTTCCTGTAAAATAATCTCCTTCAAGCACATTGGCAGCAGTTTGTTTGGCATAAAGCAGCATCCTCAGGAGTGGGCAATTTTTGGAAAGGTAATTAAGCCAGAGGTCAAAACACATCTGGGGAAGTAGCTATGGCAATTACTTAGCCTTGATGCTTAACAGTAGCTGACAGGCAAATACATACAGTACCCTTTTGGGTGGTTTAGGCTTCTATTTTCTTACTCCACTGGCTTTATTGCTTCTAAATCAGCTAAAATCTAGCTTACAATCAAACTGCCTTTTCCCCTTGTAGTTAGACTAAAAAGACTTTCAAAAAGACAGGCTTCCAAAACTCTGGGCAAAAGATGGTCCAAAACCAACCCAGTCTTTAGAGCACTCCTTATTCCGATCCAGGTTTCTCTAGGTCTCCCCAGTGCCCATCAGAGTTCCCATTTGCAGCAAAAGAAGCCAGCTTGGTATGGACAGTGTCTTTCAACAATTTTTGGCATGGAAACACATGGAGTTCTGTGCCTAGACAGTTTAACAGAGAAGAGCCACACCAGGGTGGAGAAACGTGGAGTTCAGAAAATAAATAGATGCCCCAAGAGCACAGGAAGCAACATAGGTTCTAGCCTCCATCAGCAGCTCCTAGTCAGTTTTGGACAAAAGCTACTTGCTACGCTGTCTCTGCTTTGATCAAGAGGTTACTCTAGATGACTCCCTCAAGTCTCTTTGCACAACTGGGTATTTGGCTTCCCAGAGAGAATGTTCACAGGGAGTACAGCCTGACTCCAGCCAACCAAAGAACTGTTTTCCAGTGGTTGCTGGATGAACCTGTAGGGAGCTGCATCCTCCAGCCCCATGGGAAGAAGCTGGCTGTACCATTTGCTGCACACAACAGGGCAGCACTAGCACTGGAAACAGCATGAAGGGAACACCCAGAATGCTTCTGCTGGTGCTAGAAATGAACAGGATCAGCAGAGTAAGATGCAAAGAGGGAAAGAACAAAGGGAAAATAGAAACTGGCACATGTAGAAAAAATCTGCAGGCACCCTGCCTTCACAAGTCTTCAACCAGCCCAGCTATCCTGAGATGGCTAACTCACTGAAATGGCAGTGGGTCTGTTTGGAACCCTATCTGAAAGCCTACGGACAGGTTTCTGTGGCTCTTCATGTACAGCACCTTTTTGCGTAAGAGAGAAAAATCTGCTTTAAATCACTTCAAACTATCAAGTTAGAGAAGCGCCTTCAAATCTGCATTATTCCCAACGTGCAGCTTCACCCCACTACAGTTAAATACATAATGGCTTTGATCTCAAGGGAAATGAGTATGAGATAAGTGCTTCCCCTGATAGTTAACAATGGAGGTTTCAGTGGGCATCAGCTAACGCTAGCTGCTAAATGGGCTGCCTCCTGTAGAGGCAGTAGACTGTAATACTTGATTTCATCTTCCCCTGTCATTAGTCCCATATGCATGGCTCGCTTGGTATTGCTAGTCAAGAGGATAAGCCTGTGAACACCAGGCTCCACAGAGACGTGAAGTGAAGCAGTGTTATGCCAAGAAAGGCAGGCAGGATGATTCAGAGTTGCTTTCAAATTACAGGCTTCTTTCAAAGTGGCAGCCATCTGCAGTCATGCAAGCTGCAAGACAAGTGCCTAAGGGAAACAACTTGGTTTCTTTACTAAATGAAGTGGAAGAGGCACCTTACTCACCCTCACCTGCTCTAACTGCCACTGTTCCCATTAATTTTTAGGACTTCATGTTGAATAAGAAATAGAGCTCCTGGTTTAAAACCATCCTCTGTTCTTCCCTCTGCACAAAGTCAATGATAAAAAAGAAGAAAAAATTAAAGCTTTGATCCTGCAGACTCCTAGAGAGGCTTTTATCACCTTTCATGGAGACCTGATGGTGAAATGGGTTCCTGTCAGCACAAAGCTACCGAAGCCACACAATTCTCCCCCAGATTGTCAGGTTTCAGATACTCATAAAGGAGTGGGGAAGCCCGTAGGACTTTTGTATCTTTTACCTTCATACAGGGTGAGCAGAGTTGTTTTGAACCTTCCATCCAAACTGCATAGCCAAGGGCCATAGATCTTCCCAGGGCATCATTTCTGAGTAACAAACAATTCTAAATCTCTTTAAGAATCTCTAGCAATGGCACCTGACCATAACTTCCAATGACCAGTCACTCGTATTATTTCCAGCAAGGAAGCTTCTCTTCAAATTCCATGATCTTGTTAGAGCTTTGTCTGCTATTTTGAAAAGGTTCCCCTTACAACCTTTCGTTCCAGGTACAGGAAATTAAAATTTGCCTTGGCTAACACAGAATTGTTATTCTAATATCTAAGCAAATAGCTCAGGTTTCTTAGAATAAAGCACGTTAATCCACCCTTCTATTATTTTAGCACATCTTCGGTAAGGGGAAACTGATGAACCAGAACTCTTTCTGTAAGGTTCTGCAGTACCAAATCATGCACTTGCAGAAGTCAAAGTGCATGTATTGCATCAACCCAAGTATCTTCAGCAACAGATAATCTCACCCAAAGACATTACATCAAACTCCTTCAACACGGTTATGTTTCCCTTAGTCTGTAGTGCTAGGAAGGAAGTAATTTTTTCCTCTATACTTCAACACATTCAGCCTAATTCTTTGAGTTTCCTTCCAGATAGCATCAACAATATAAAAAAAATTGTGATTCTCTGCATACACCCAAAATCCATCTAGTTTAGTCACTGTTTTATTTGCATTTGCTTGAAGCATAAACACCAACCACTTAAAAGCATTCCTATTTGAAGCAGGTAAAAAATAAAAAGACAGAAAAAGAAAGCAACAAGAAAGAAGAGCCCATTCCCTCTACACATCCAGCATGAAGGGCTAAATTCATTTTTATTTTAAACCACTAGCTGCTGTCTGTTATAAAGTGTACCACAACGGCTACAGCACAGAAGACTACAGAGATTGGCAATAATGCCATTCTGGGTGATATAAAAGGAAGAAATGGTTGAGGTTCCCAACAGATTATTCATTCATCTAGGCATTGGCAGAATGGGGATGCATCAAATTTGCAAGATGGTAAAAACAATGGAGAAAAGTGATGCTTATGAGTGGCTCAGGCTTATTTTTCACAAGGGTTTCTTCTAGTTTTAGGCTCCCTTTTATTAAAAAGGATGCATCAACAGTGAGATATGCTTAACATTAATCATGTATGTCAGATCCTGCAGAACATTTACATATACCCAGGTCTGTGCTGAAATGTTATAGAAAGACCCCCACTGGAATAAGTCTTTGATCACACCAAAATGCTATTTCTGTTCCTAGAGGTGATTCAGCAATCAGCTCGCAGAGCTTTTATTTCTATAGCTGAGGACCAAAGGCCTCAAAGATATGCAATCAGCTTCGCTGAAAGATCAGAATTAAAGGACTAAGGGACTCTGGGGTTAGCTGTAAAATCAAAGAGAGAGGTTCCCATTTTGCTTCTGTTTCATTTTGCAGATCACCTTGAGGGATTTGGACCACTTCTTGAGTTGGCAATGGGTCTTTCCACCCAATATGCTCTTCCTTTAATTAGCATAAATCAAAAGCCTCGATAAACCTTCTGCTTTGTGGTCATGTATTTATGTCCCCTACATGCTCCAGTCCCAGACTGCATACTTTTCCATTCAGTTGCTTTTATAAGTTCTTCTTTTAAGCTTTTCTTTTTTTTTTTTCATCACTTTTCCCCTCCCCTACCTGATCCCCATTCCCTTTGCTGCTGGGCAGTTCCCCAGTTCTTCCCTAACTCTGAGGCAAGAGCTCATCTCTAAATTCTAGCCCACACTTATTTATGGGTGATCTATTACCTTCTTTCTTACATCTCTATTCCTTTCCTCCTGCAGGATGTGAAATTCAGATGAAAACAACGGTAACAACAACAAACAAAGAAAAAGGACCCCAAAATCCCCCACAGGTTCTCAAGGTGTGCACACTGGCAAGATGTAGATTTGTTCTTTTCTGTGGATAAGCATTTTGTAGTTTTTAAGAGGAAACCAGACGGGAAAACTGTTACAGACAAGAAAAACAGAGGTCTGCACCAATCTCAGCTTGCTTAGGGCTCTACAGAGGCTGTGCAGGAAAAAAGATGTTACTCAGATTTAGCTCTGAATAAATTACCTTCTGGAAAGCTTACATTCCTTCCACAGCTAAAGAGAAAGAGTTCTGGTTTGTTTGAGAGGCACACACTGCAATTTGTTTACCTCTGATGAGTTTGTCACCATTTAGAGCAACAATGAAGGCAGAAATGGCATTTAAAACATTCACTAGACAGATTAGAGACATTAATTAAAATTTGTTTTATTTCAGACATGATAATTTGTTTTCCTTCATTCTGCCATCGACAGTTTTGGTGCCACCTTATCTCTGCAATGGAGCGTAACTACAGCAAGCCTTTCAGCTGAGATCTCAGTTACCGAGTTATTGTCTTCTGTCAGCAGACAGAGAGCAGCGGGGCCACCTAGAAGACACTTATTACCTGAGATAAGGCAGAGGGGATGCTCTTAAAGGCTCAACTGGCAGACTCATGAGGGCTCAAACTCATGTGTTGAGCATGCACGGCACAGACAGAGAGTCTTGGCTGAAGACAAACTGCATTCTCTAGTTTGATACTTGCTTACCTATGAAATCACACATTGTGGGAAAGTCCTACCTCATTTAGTAGATAATGTCTTGTATCAAGCCTGTTTATTCCTCCATCTCCTAGATGATTTCACCAAGAACTCAGTTAAATAGGGTAGCTTTAATACATGACAGGAAAACATCATCCCTTCTTTGCAGAGGCCCTCCAACAACATGGCTGGTCTTATTTATTATTACAGGGTGAGCCTGGAAGAAGTGTCATGGCGATGGATTCATTCTCCAGAAAAACAAAGCTGTGTATTCTGACCCTGGCACTCATACAGGCAGACTATTATACTGTCTCTATCTCCCCTTCTTCCCCTCTGTGGGTTCCTCCATGTGGAGAAGTTTCCCTATGCTGCACGTTGGTACAGATGTCCCCTGTGCAGCTCCTATCGCTGCTGAATCCTGCGTGCATTAGTGGAATACAAAAAAAATACATATTTTTTCAGGACTTTCCCATAAGAATCCTATCTTAAACGTTCACTGCTGAGTGATTAAAACAACCTAACATGCTCCTTCTAGCTATGGTTAATCCAATGACCTTCATAGAAAGATAACCTTGCAGAAGTTTATAAATGGGACCATTTTCCATCATAAGCTAATTTTATTTGGGAACTCACATTTTAAATGAATATTTCTCACCATTCCCCTCTTCCCAGGAGGTGACTGCACATCCCCAGGCAAAGCAATGCCCGCTTCATGCGCACACAACATCCAGGGGGTCCTTTTCCAGCTGAAAACTCAATGCAGATTAAATTTGAAGTCCTATTCTCTAACTACTTACATGTCTTCACCACTATTGATTACTGTGTGGAAAGTTCTTTTAAAGATTTTAAGCTTCTTTATTTTTTTGAAAAAGAAGAAGTACAGGCAGTTCAATCAGCGCACAGGGAGGTAATCAAGTTATCATCCTCTGAGATTACAGCAGGCCTTTCCTACGTCGTTTAAGCAAATGAAAAACAGAAGCTAAAACAGATGAATGAACACTCTCAGAGCTCACCTCTACAAATGCCAAGAACCCAATTTTTGCAGCAGTGTGGTGGATCTGCTCAGACAAATACCACTATTGCTCCTATAGTGTCAACCCATGTTGAGAAAGCCTCAACACCTAAAGGCCAAAGGATGTTTAAAGAAACAACTACCAAGATTTATTCTAGCTGTACTACATGAAGATGAAAGTACTCTTCATTTTTAATCAGATGGATTTTGTTTTCCTCCTTACAATGGGTCTGAGCCTTCTGACTTGCTGCAGAGTAGAGATGCCACTAATAAATACTGAAAGACTCAAAGCTTTAAGTGAAATGAAGGATTTGTTGGATAACATTTCACTTTCCTTAAGCTGTTCACCATTAGAATTGAATGCTTTAATTTTATGCTGATTGCTTGCAGAACTAATGTTGAGACATTTTCCAAAGAAACCCAAGAGCCAGGAAAGCAGTCTATAAATAACTGCCTTGGAAATAAACTTCTGTGAATTGGACATAACCCAGATCAGATTTTCAAGTGTGTTGTAAATTACCCACAGCCAGAGCATAGGTCAAAAATATTTACTCGCATTGAGCTTCGTTCCTCAGATTCAACTCCCAGGAGTATTTTAAATCCAGAGCAGATAATAGAGAGGCCTGAAATTCAGTTCTGCTTGCCCTCAGCCCTGTGTAGTTATTTATTCCTGTACTGATACAGCAGTATTATGTCCTGGTCTTGCACTAGTGCATGTCTCCCTACAAACCCAAATCATCATATGAGTTTTCCACTATATTAATACGGAATGGATTGCTTGTGATTAAAGATCACTTATGATTAGACCTGACTTGAAAAGCAGCTTTAGAGAAATGCAGGAGAACAGAACTATGAAGCAGGAAGAGAACTGGAATCAGACTTCTGGCATGAAATGAAGGCAGAACTTGGCCCTAGATCTACAAGATCAAGGTGGTAGCTGGACAACTTGAGTAAGGCTGTGTTCCTGCTCTGCATTACTTGCACAGTGCAACCTGAGCTGGAACTCTTGGAGCCTCGAAGAGAAATGCTTGGGACCATATTCATTTGTAGGAAGAACATACGGAGTATTTACCTGTCGAGGCTGTGTTCATGACTAGGAACTGTGCTGCTTTTTAGGAGGAATCTACACATCTTCGAACTCTTCATGTTTCCATGAGTTGGAAATAGCTTTCAAGGTAAAAGCTGATGCAAAGAAGCAGCCATCAAAAACCCTTGGGAGATGCTTTATGTGATTTCTAAGATAATCCTCTGCAGTTTCAAATTATGATCTAAGCCTGAGCTGTGGAACTCACGCATTTTTTCAAAGAGATGAGCCTAATTTAGATAGAGTGTCTCACATATTAGACATAGCATCTTTTTGCTGGTTGTGTTTCCATGCATGTGAGACATTCCACTTGATTTAAGAAGTTTACAATGTGCTTCAGCTCAAACAATATATTCATAATTAGTCATATGGCCTTAACTGCAAAGAGGGCTAGCCAAACCAAGATAGAAGACTGCTAAGATAAGATAGGCAAGGTAAGATAGCTGCTTTTTAACGTGACTTTGTATTAGTTTAAGTGCAAATTAACGCAGCCTTCATGAAATAGAGTTGTGGGCTTTTTTAGAGCTGGCAATCAGAACACCCAACCATCCATTATTGATGGGTGATTAACAAGAGAAGTACAGCAGGGCAACAGGTCCTGTGGACTGAAGAGAAAACCCAAGTAGGTCAGCTGTGCCAGAAAGGCCAAATCAGTCTCAACTGTGAACTGTTCATTGCATCACACACTTCTGACATTCCCAAGAAAATCTGCAGTGTCTCACTGTAACAACAGACCAGTGGCTTCATCCACCATATGCACTGATTTTAGCAGATAACAGGGACTGCGTGGTCCCTTACTCTGAATTACATCAACAAATTTACTGCTTTGTTCAGTAGGTTCCAGAATTATGAAGAGGGCTTCTAGTTTTTCCAAGTTCCCTTCCAAGTCAGTCAGCTGGAAGTGTTGGTCTGAGATCATATTATTTAAGCATAAGGCTTAAATAAGGTTTCAAGTGCAGCTGATCTGAGTACCCATGATGCAAAAGCTGGCTGGTGGTAACAGTTAGGGACACACAGGTTAGAAATATCCTTATCTCTTCTCTGCATATCCTCCCCTTAGATGTTAATACCACAGACTTGGATTCTGAAGGGGAAGAAAGCAAATTATAAAGATAGCAGAAAGAAAGGGAGGAAGAGGGGGCGATTAAAGCACAAGGATGCCCTGCTACAAGGAGAAAACAGAAACATTGGATGGAAAATGGTCAAAGCAAATTAAACAAACAAAGGCATGGTCACAAGCACTGACAGAGTAAATGGATAAAGGAAGAATAATTAATGTTAGTAATTTTAGCTTAATATGAAGCGCGAGGTCTAAGGCTGTGGTAGGCCTGGTTGTGCTGGCTGAGACTTGTTTCACTCCAATTTAGCTATCCAGAATAAAGTCTGAATAAAGCAAGAGGCACCTCGATCACCCAATAGAAGACATTGGCGCAAAACAGGATGAATCCTCTCCTGTGAGAGAAGGAGGAAACAAGCTCCTCTGATCGTCTGGGTGCTGCTGGCTGGAGTTAACCTCTCTGTAAACAGAGTCTTGGTACAGGAGCATTTCTCAAGACTCTACACTATTTATACCATCAGCAGATGGTGATGGGTTTACTGGAGGATCGAGAAACATCTTGCAGAGATGTGTTTCAAAGCAATCTCCAGAGCTCACGTTTGTGTCAGCAAGCCTGCAGCAGGACAAGCCTCTGTCCTATATATGTGCCTGGCCTATTATAAAGATTGTGTCATCTCATGCCAAGACGCAGTGGCAAGCCAACTTTCAAGCTTATGTTTAATTTATTTCTTGGTCTGTACGATGATGTTCGAATTTGGTGATCCAGCTGACCCATCAAAATCTGCAGGAGCTGCTTCACTCTCAGAGCTTTGTTTCATTGCTTTATCCAGTTTGAAGCGGAGATGCTGAATTCTAAATTTAAAATAACGTCAGCAGCTCGGTGCATCTATCTGTGCTTGCACTTTATTTTATGAAAGACGATGACCAAACTAAATCCAGATTTCCTTTTAATCTTGTCTATTTTAAATCAAACTGAAAAAGATATTAAAGCTGCTACTGTGAAACGTGCTGCTCCATGAATTAGTAATTTTGTTTACTTTCTACACTGGGAATTTTTTTGCCTGTGTTGCTGTTTCTTACTGCCACTCAACGTGAGGAGCTTTTATTTGAATGAGACTATTTCAAAGCACTTTTACGCTCATGTAGAGTCAGGGACTTATTTTTTTTTTTCTGACAGTTATTTACTTCCAGTAAATATTTCACAGCCACTGGATCTCCCAGATGAAAGCAGAGTTTGCTCTGTGCTCCTTTGCAGGAGTCTAATTAAAAACTGAATAAAATGAGGGGGACAGAGCCTAAATGCTAACTGGGATGGATGCGTCCAGAGGGAATTCAGCAAGGGGAGTCTGTTCCTTGGCACAGGCTTTGGAACCTCCACGCGAAGGCAAAATAAGAGTGTCCAATGCAGGAACCACAAGCCCTGAGATGGACGAGAGAGTAGGGGAGAAGCTTGCAGAGCTGAGAGCCAACCCTGCTCCTGCACAAACTGACCGCACGCTGCCATCACTGCTACTTTCTCTAGTAAGTTAATCATTGCGATGGGATAATCAGCACTGCAAAGGGCACGATGGCTGTGCTGCCTCCATGTTTGGGTAATTTCCCACAGAGAACGGCCTGAGACTTCACACTAACCAAATAAAGAGGGGGAGAAGATGAAGACCAAGCATTACTTTCACTGCTATTTCAGAAATAGCTTGTTTGCTGTTGGTTGAGGAAAGATTACTTACCACAGCTGTCTAGAGGGCAAAGGCAAATTGAAATTTGCTTAAGGTTTTGAGAAGGATTTTTCACGCAAAATAATGCATTTGGAGACAAGGGAGATTATGAACAATCCTTTAACAAGTTCCTCAAGCCATCAGCCTGTTTAACATTATTGATCAGTGCAGCCAGAGCACATTTAAAAAAAAAAAAAAAAAAAAATCAGATTAAAATGGAAATACCTTTCTTGTTCTGACTTCTCATAAACATTTCTCTTTGCAGAGGAGAGCTTCCCTGAAAGACCAGCAGCTCCCAGGCCCAAGGTGATGGCCCTGCTGGGAACACGATGTTACAGCACATGCCAGCTGCTGCCACTCCATGTTCTGCTGCATCCTCCAGCCCAACACACCAGCCCCAAAAAATGCACTACCAGTTTTTGTTGGCAATTTTTCAGGTCAGGAAGTTCACACTGCCTTCCAAGAAGGAATCTGCATTTTTCACTCCAACCGTGGACATTGAAAACAACTGGATTTACAACTAACAAGCCAATAAGACCCAAAAGGAGAAGAAAAAGGCAGCAGTGCACCAAAACCTTAGATTCCTCATAGCCTAGGGAGCAGAATCATAGAATCATTAAGGTTGGAAAAGAGTGCTACGATCCCCAAGTCCATCCCCAGCCCAACTCACCATGCCCACAACCACATCCCTCAGTGCCACATCACCACAGTTGTGGAACACCTCCAGGGTTGGGCAGCCTATGCCAGTGCCTCTCTCCTCTTTCTGAGAAGTTTTTCCTAACATCCAACCCAAACCTCCTCTGCTGTAACACCACCTTAAACAAAAATAGCCCCAAAGCAGAAGGGACATCTCATAGAAAGCCTCTTCATAGAAAGAAGCACAGTTTGACTGTGCATTTTCAATGCTCTTCATTTGAGAGCAGAGAATACCAAATCAAAACAAACCCAGATCAGGTATTTAATTGATGTCATCCACCTCAACAACAAAGCTTTCATCTCCAAAGAGCTCACGGTGGCGATCACGACTCTGGGGATTTTGGTTTCAAAATAAATAAAAATAAACACTTAGCTTTCAATTTGGTGCTCCAGGATTTGACAGCAATAGTAGTAAACAAAAATTATTTGTGTTAATAGCCTTGTTTATTCTAATGATGCTGGCATTTTCTGTGGAGATTAATTAGCCATAATGTTGCAAATAGCATTACACGTGAAATATGCACAATAAACCAAAAATTATTTGACTGACCTATGTTCTGAAGTAAAATATTTGCAGTAATGAGATTTCAATTATCCTCTGTTATGGCAGGCCATTCTCTACACTCTTCTTTATTGATAGGAGATGTATTGTTTCAGCATTTTAGCTCTATTTATTTTCTCCCATTTGCATTTTCTTATGCACAGAAAATGAGAGATGATCGTTACCTTCTTCACTTTGCATTCAATTTACATCAGTTGCACATTACCTCATCCAAACTCATTTATCCGCCACAGAAATTTGATAACAAAAGCTACTGCCAGTGATGAATAAAGATCATTTCAACTGGAGCAAGAGGAAACAAGATGAATTATTGGTTTGAGGACCTTTTGTTTACTCAAGGAAAGAAAAATATAGGATTTTTTTCTACCTAGGCAGCACAAATCTCACAGAGCTGTAACTCAAACTCAACATCTCCTATTTACCTACAGCCGATGCTCCCTTCTGCATACAAAAGTAACTCCATGCACCCATAAATGTCCCTTACGTTTGCTGCACAAAGGAACATTTTTACATTTTTGACTGATTGAACAGAATTGGTGTTTCACAAGCTCGAGCAAACACTCTTAACAACTACCCAAGGGTTGCTGTAGCCTCAGAGCAACAGAGTGCTCTCCAGCCTGCGAGACGCAGCACATCCAGCACAGCACACCGCTTCCCATCAAAGCAGCCAGCCTGTCGGGGAGCGCTCGTGGTGCTGTGAAATGCACCGTGGGATTCTCTTGCATCAACAATAGCACAATATCCATCTTGCTTTGACAACAGCACAGCATCCATCTTCCTTCGCTGGGAACTACTGAGAGCTGCCAGCTCCTCTTTCAGCCCTTGTGCTTTAACAAGCCAACAGAGCCTGCTAGCCTCCATCACGCATGGGTGTGACGTTGGACACCAGCTCTGCACTGTGCACAGGACAAGCTGAAATTGGGAAGCAGGTTTTAAGGAGCAGGTCGCTGGCATGAAGCCCACAAGCCCTCTCCAGAGTAGGGTGAATGATGTCAGCTCGCTTTCCCTACAACTCCTCAAGGAAAGAGAGGAGGGGAGAGCTTTGAGCACACTTTGTTTTGATCTTTCCAGAAATGAATGCTTCATTTTTTTTACAGTATCCACTATTTTTCCCAAAGAAATTCCTCACCTTCACATTAAGGAAAAGTCAAAAGGGAAGAAATGGTTTCTTAAAAGTTATAAGTAACACACCATTAAACATTAAAGGCTTTGGATAGAAACCTTATTTTTGGTCAGTCTGGAGCAGGAGCGGTTGGTGAACCTGCAGCCAGAAGTCTGGTTGCTCTCCCTGCTCCAGTGACAGCACTTGTCAGGTCATCTCCAAGTGAATCTGTGCTGGCCCTTTTTGAAATGTGGGTTCTGCTGAAGGCTTTGAAAGCGCTACTATGGATTTTATGTGGCAAATAACATCATCTGGATAGGAATGGGCAATCCAGTGCTTTGAAGAGGCTCCTGAAGCTGGCTTAATGTATTCTTGTGCCTTGCTCAACCTCCAAACCTGGCAGCAATATCCTATAGAGCATCAGATGACCCCTAAGGCTGCAGCTAACTAATACATTTCTTCAGCATGGATGCGTCCCCTCAAATAACACCCTCACTGTCATTCCAAGGCTCAGCAATGGCACATCTGGGGACCTTAAATTAAAGGGTTACCCAGAGCAAATAAACAGGAGCTTGCACTTTGGAACTATTGACCGAGCTCCACCACCCGAACAATTTGTTCCTAGGTTTGGGCAGTGGGAGGAAGATGGCAAAAATCCCCCTCATATTCTCCTTTTGTCTTCTGGAAGCTTTTCTTGGTGCCGAAAGTACAGGTGGGTTCATTTTAAAACCTAGGAAATCCTTTGCTCCTGGGGGTGGGGGTTACTGGCACACATAGAGGGTCCGTTTGTCAGTTCACAGTGGGACAACTTGTGCTGTCTCATGAGAGATAAGGGATCAGCGGAACTGCAGCATTTTAGAGTTCCTGTATTTGAAGCTCTGCTTTTTGTTTTTGGTTGGGTTTTGTTTTTTTTTTTCCCCAGCTTTTATGCTGATTTTTACACAGAAAGTTTCACAGGGATTAATTTTAAGAATGGGATTTCTCTTGAAATCATACAGCTTTCAGAGCTCGATTCAGCCATTTAGAGCACATGCACCCACACACAAAAGGGAAAGCAGGGAACATGTCACTGGTGGAGTAACAGCCACAGCTTCTGCATGCCATCACTTTTTCCTGGAATACAGCACTGACATCCATAGAACAGTCATTGGGCTTGCCGTGTGGGAAATGTTTAAAGACAAACCCAGCATGCATTTAACAAAGACTGTAAGGTACAGCCAAAACTGTAGACACGATAGAGTAGTTGATGGATGTGGGTAATCACACATAGTAATGCAGGCTGCTGCATGATTGATCTGTAGCAGCAACAGTTCCAGCAGAGCCTGGTTCACTTCCAGTGCGAGTACTTGGCTGGTGCAAGGCCTTTCTTCTTTTATTAAAACATTGCAAGTAACAGGTATAACAAGGAAGAAAAAAAAGAGGTGCTTTTCTAAAGTGTTTGCTTATCAATGGAAAGTGAACAGAGTCACCATCCACCCATGTGTATTTCCTAGACAATTTAATACTCGGGTGACAGGACAGGTCTCATCGCCAGCCCAAACACCCCCTCACTTTTCCAGGTACTGATTTAGAAGCTGCTAAGCCACACATGAGCATATGCTTGGTGGGAGGATCATTTCCAGCCAGGGCAAGCACCTTGCGTGCGACCCCATGAGCCTGCCACTTTCAGTTCAAATCAAGTTCTGCCTATAAAGCAGAATGCGGGATTAGTAAACATCAGGAAAGTCAAGATGGGTCTGATGGAGGTGAAGTTGTTTTCATTAAAATGAGATCTCCCCATTAAATGGGTTAATTATGGCAGTTGCCTAGCATGTTCCACCAAGAAGAAATGAAGCAGACCTAATGAAATGCAGCCACAATCAGAGGCATGCAGCTGTGCCCATGTCTGGTTCCCCAGGCACTAACCTCAAGGAGAACCCAACAGGGCTACAAAACCAATGAAGGCTGCTCCATCTCGCTCAATCCAACCTTTTCAGCCCAGCTTGGGCTCACGCCAGAGGTTGTGACACATGCTGGAGGGAAGAGAGTGACTTTCCAGTGACTTTCATATACCACATATAAGCCCCAGTCTTGCAGATGGGAGGGGATCAGACAGCCCGTGGAAGCTGCATTGTTTAAACCAAGCCAGAGTTTTTCACCCATCAATAATATCTAGTGCCAAACAATTCTTTTTAACTGAAAGCATGAGGAAGGCAAAGGTGCAAGCTCCCTTTATAGCGATTAAAATCGTTGCAAAAACAATTAGCGCTGCATTGGCACAGAGACAGAAATGCTTCCTCCAACCTGGGGAGCAAGGTCAGTGCTGGCTGGGAGAGCACATGTGGTAGCAGCACGATGGACCACGTCACCAGGTGGCCGCATTGAAAAGCTGGTGACAACCTGGACATCCCCTCTGGTCCTTGGGCCAGCAGTCTGGAGTTAGCAGTGTTCACACCACCTTGCCTCAATTTCTGTGTTCAAACAAGATGTCTCTAAGCAGCAGCATGAGAAAACCTTTGGTTTTTCCTTCTTTAATAGCTTATTCCAGTTCAGTCCTATCTGTGATAGGAGGAATTCACACCATCTGCTAAACTTCAGTGCTCCTAATCACCCTGCCATCAGCCAGTTTCACCTACCAACTGCTTTGACTCCGGGTTCCCCAGCTTTGGTTCGGCAGTTAAATTAGACACCAAAGAAACCTAAAGTAGGCAGTAATGCTCCCGAAACTTCACTGGCCGTGGGGCAATGGGGGATGATGAACTCATGAGAAGGGTTTTGTGGAAGAGCAGAGCCCTGCTGCCAGCTCCATGGCCACTCTGCAGCCTGTCTTTCTTTTCCAATTGCAGTCTTTATTGAGAACAAAGAGGCGAACACAGTTCTGAGCAGGACAAGGCGAGGCAATTCAAACAGGCTGGAAGAGTTTATTCCTGGGAACCTCGAGAGAGAATGCATAGAAGAAAAATGCAGCTTTGAAGAAGCCCGAGAAGTGTTTGAGAACACAGAGAAAACAGTGAGTAACCCTGCTGCAAAACAGCCAAAAGCCTTCATCTGGACCTCATCTGTATGGAGTGCTGGGGTGAAGCACAGACGGGGGAGGACTGAAGAGCAAGGGCAACCCCATCACCCCTTGGAGATCATTCACAATCCATCTGTTGGGCTGGGAAACCTCGTTAGGGGGTGGGTGCTCACCACTGGGACTACTGAGGCAGTTGCTTCCCTTCAAGCCTTTAAACTTTAGAGCCACTCCTTTAAGCCCAGGAAACAGAAACCAAGGGAATTATTTTTTTTCTCCTTTGCAGATGGAATTTTGGAAAATATACATTGGTAAGAGCTGCATTCTTCACATCCACACGCATAACATTCATCTCTCAGTGCATAACCAGAGGCTTATGGAAAGAAATATTTTTCAGCATTTAGGAATTGTTTTATCACAGAGTCACACACTGAACACTGTGGTTGCTCAGCCTATGCCCATCCCATTTGTATAAGAAACACAAGGAAAAAAAGATTACTTAGCCTCTTCTATACAGAAGCAGGGTTTTTTGGAACAAACAGCACAAATCTCACTGGAAAAGGAAATAAAAGTAGTTCACACAGTGAGGCCAGGTCACCTTCTGGGCTTCTGTTTTCAGCTGCAGCACAGAGCAGAGCAAGATGGTAAGAGGTAACACCCCTCCAAGTAGTAAACGCTCTGTTCTCAAGCGGAGATCTCCAGATAGAACACAGCCTCACGCAGGCTCAGTACGAACCCCTGGAAATGCCACACTAAATGGACCCTCAATATGGTCACAGCAAACAGCTGTTTGCAGTTCACACCAGTGGTCCCAAGGCTTTGCTTCTCTACCTTTTTTTTTCCCCCCCCAGCATTTATTTCCTCCTTTTCAACCCCAAATCCCGATGACTCCTTACCAAAAAGATTTTAATGCCCACTAAAACATCTAAAACAAATTTTAAGTACATTTTGATAACTGAACTGCTTCGTAGACTGGCAAAGCACCCAGAACATCTCACTAGAAATCCTTCAATAATTCAGATTATTTGGAAGTTATGCAGTCCTGCACTGCAGGACTGTCCTCTGAAAAACTGTAACGCGATGGAAAGCACAGCAGCAAGGTCCTAGGCTGCAGCAAGTGAGGATTTGCTCAAATGCAACAACCACGCGCACAGAAATAAAGGAAAGAAGCTGCTTACCTTCAGAAGGCTTCAGGTATGCAGGGATCTCCAACTAGATTCCCTCACCTCCACTGCCAACCCTTAGATGAGGTTTGGGGAGGGGTGGATCCTGGCTCCATCCTTCCCAGTCACTCAGGTGCACTGCATACACCTGAGCTCCTGGGCTGGCTCTGCCTTCCCACCAGGTGCTCAATCACTGCTTCAGGCTGTAACTTAGCATTTTCACTAGAAAAACCAACTGATGAAATTCAACACTGCATTTATTTCTCTGTTACTGGAACCAATTAGCCCCCCAGAAATAATGAATACCATCTATTCACTGTCATCCAGAGACCTGCCCTACTGCTCAGTTTACAGGATCTCACTGCTCACACCTGAGCTACCAAACCCCTCCAAACCATCTGTGCCAACCCCAACATCACGCCTTAAGCAAGACAGTCCCATTCTGTCTTTGTTTGCAGGCTGCCTTCTGCATTCCAGCACCTTCCTCAAGGCATTGTTAACGGCCAGGTGTGCTGGTAGGACATGCCTGTTCCTTACTGCTGTTGCATTGCCATTTCAAAATGCCCTTTCCTGTGATTTAATGTTGCTTTTTTACTCTTTACTCCAGACCACCGACTTTGCAATATCAGTCATTTCTACTCCTTCGTTTCTCAAATGCAGGCAACTGGGTGAATAAAAGCCTTGGCACATTAAGAAAAAATAGAGACCTGCTAATAGTAGTGAAATGTTTAGAAAGAAACCAATGACGTAGGCTCACAGCCCTAGTATTCAAAGAGGTCTCCAGACCCAACACACACAGAGGGACAGCAGTGTTCAAACAAATTCAGATGAGTAAAACCCAACCACTCTCGATGAGACAAGTCTTTGAACTTCAGCTGTGCAACCAAGCCAGGACATGAGATCCTGCTGAGATGTCACATAAGTGAGATGAAAAAAGTAGAACTAACCCAATAGGAGACAGTTTACATAATTGGGCCTTTGGATTAAGCACTGCTGCTGATGTTCCCCCAGTGCTGACGCTGCTTGTTGTGCAATTGTGTGCCACAGTTGCGCTTGTTTCCTACCACAAAGATGGAAGGCATGCAGCCTCCTGCTTGTCTTCAACAGCAGACTTGCACTTGGCCACCACCAGACGTGGTGGACACTCGTGTTTGTTAATTCTCCTGTCTTCTCTCAAAGATGGAGATCAGTGTAACTCCAATCCATGCAAAAATGGAGCCGTGTGCAAGGATGGAGTAAGCTCCTATGAGTGCATGTGCCCACCTGGGTATGGAGGCAGAAACTGCGAGATAGGTATGTACAAGGGGCATGTCTTGTGCTTGTTCTGCCTTCTTTGAAATCCCATCTGATCAAAGTGGGCATAACGATTTTCATCCTAATCAAGGGCTGTTTCAGACACGCTGCACCTTGCTGTAAGACATTGTATGAATGTGCTCATTTAGCCTGCAGCAGCAGGACCGTGAGGGATGTGCTTTAGGGTTTAGGAGCAGATGTCTCCCTCCTCTGCCATCCCCTTCAGAGCACCAAGATGCTCTTACATGGGGCTCACTCACCCCATGCGCTCTCATTCCTTTCCATCCTCACACCAGATGCTGAGTGTGGCAGGACCATGGCAACCTCCCTGCCACGGCCCCCTGCTAACATAGTAGTCCTAATTACTACCAGCAACCTTGATTCTAAAGGCAAACAAAAGGCAAATATTTTCCTGATGGCTTGAGGAGTCTATGAAAACCAAACAGCTGATAATTTAAGCAAGAGGGATATTCAGCTCTTATATTTATAATATAATCAGAGGCTGTGCGACTCGCATAATGTGCTAGACTCACTGCACTAATAAAAGATTCTCTTTCTAGTTGTGCTTCTGCTCTGGCAAGAGAGGAGCGTACGTTAAAAAGAGCATTTCAAAGCTGCATCAAATTTAAATAGGCTCGCTGCAGATTTCTCATGGAAGCGAGACAGAAACAAAAATAGCGCCTGAAGTGAGGCGTGAAAAGGATCTCTGTAAAAATAGTAAATGATGGCATTAAAATGACTACAGGAAGGGAGGTGTCCTTGAGGAGGTGGGAGTGGAGTTAATCTGCTGTGAAGAGATCTGAAAACTCACTGAGAATTAAAAGGGTGCCTGCAGATGGGTGGATTTCCACCTCTGAGGGATGGAGGGGCAGCAGTGAGGGGTGGGAAGAGGCACCTGCTGTGCACTGGGATGCTCACCGAGCCATGGCTGCCCTACGGATGCTGAAAGCAGTCTGACTGAAATGGGTCCTCCACCCCAGGCTGCACCGATCTATTGGTGTGTCAGGAAGAGCATGTGGTTTGCATGTAGTTTCAAATTCAGAGCCCAGCAGTAATCCTAAGACAAAGCTTTCCTGAGGCACCTAAAGGACACGGGGTGCTCTCTGCTGGCACCTGCACTACAGCTGGATTTCCGTAAGCACAGGGGTTGGAGGGGAGCACAATAGTGGGGAAATCACGTGGCTCTTAACCAAATATTTACAGCAGTCCTTTGGGGCTGCCAAATTTCGGATGACTCCGCAGGGCTGAGTGGCTCCAACTGCACTGGGATTGATATGCAGGGATTGCTGGGGCTCAGCAGCACTTCCTGTAGGACCTCATGGCCATTTCCTTACCCTGCTGTCCCAAAGAGGTGCTCAGCACTCCCTCACCATGAATAGGGTGGGGATTTGCAAGAGGACACCAAGCACAGTCTGGCACAGCTGTAGGCAGCCACAGGCTGAGGCCAAAGGCCAAAGGCCAGGTCCCTACAGCTGCCACAGGACAATGTCAAAGAGCTTTCAGCATCTCATTTTTATTTCTTTCAGACTCTACTTGTGCTACGAAAAATGGGGGCTGTGAGCACTTCTGCAGGCATGACCCACCGCAGAAGGCTGTGTGCTCCTGTGCCAGTGGCTACAAGCTTCATGAAGATGGAAAGTCCTGTAAACCTGCAGGTTAAACCTTAATGCATTCTAAGAGAGTTGGGTTAAAGCTTCCAAGGTCTTCTCCTGGGTTTAAGAATCTCAGAGAATTTAGATGCTCTGTTGGAAGCCAACCTTGTTCACTTGCTTAGCAGATGTGAAGAGCCTGACGCTGCAGTTTCCCAATGGCAGATGTGAGGCTGCACGTGGAAGACACTGTCTAAGCATCCTTTCTTTAGCCTAGGTGCATAGAGAGGAGTTCAGGTGTCCGGAATTTCACACAGAAGGCAAATGCCTGTTTCAGAGGGCTGCTCACAAAGGCATATCTCATATTTCCAGATGTGGATCAGTAATTTTCTGGAGACATAACTATTATGCTTGGCTATACACAGATGGCCATTCAACCTGAGCTAGCTGAGCTATTTCTTCCAATAGCTACTACTTCATTACTGATCCTCCACCCAGGATGTCCCAGATTATTATGGGACAACAGAATATCTTTCATCCTGTAAATCATATTCCCTGAGTTTTCCCCACTCCCAGGCTGTTAAAACAGCTCAAACAACACCAGCTTGTTCAATCCCAACCCAACACAGCAAGTTCATTGAGCCACGCACACTCAGCAGAGGAGAGGAGACTGAGAAGAGAAAAAAATGTTATCAATTAAGCTCAGTGTAACATTTGGTACCATCATATATCCAACATATGAGTGTAGCTGATATGCCACCTGGCTGGCAGGTAGGAGCCTGCACAGGAATGGGTTGAACTCCTGAAGGTCTGGCTTTCAGCAATCAGACTCTCAGCCTGAGATACTTTCTTTGCTTTCTGCTAACGGAGATACATTCTTTGCACCAGAAAGTTTCACTGCTAGCAATAACACCATCCTTCAGGTTGGGTAATTACTCTTCCTGCAAAAGCTTAACGTTTCTTGGCTCTGAAGCCTTCATTCCCAACCCAGCCTCCTGATAGTGCTTTCCCTCACTGAGCACTTACTGGAGCCCTACTCCTAAGGTGGACTTTTTAAGCAAATGTGAAATCTCTGCAGGCCATGCTCACATCTGATTTTACACCAATGTTTGTTTGCACAGTGCTGTCAAAAGCTTTTCCGATCAAAGACAATGCCTGATGCTATTTACTATTTTGACTGCCACTATCAGCAGGAACTCGGCACACATTGCATAGGAGAGAAACAGGAAGAGCTCAGCTGAAATGAGCCCACAGATGAGGTCTTCATTAACAGGAAAATCTAAACTCAAGCATGAGTTTATTAATGTTTTCCTCACCTTGGTGCCAAGCAGGATTATCTGTACAACTGGCAGATATTATTTCCTGCCCTCTCCCAGCTGGACATTCATTGTTCTGGAGCAACTAGCTGCAGAAATGTCAGCCAACAGCCGGGCTGCCCAGCACACAGCTCCCAGGCACGCTCCCCTGTGCTCTGCTAAATAAAGGCACAGCTGTGCCGCCCTGTCCAGCGTGCCCTCTGTCTTGCAAGCTTCCTTCTTTATAAAAGTAGCTCACAATTCACATCTAAAACCCATTCTGCTTTTGTTGCTCTTGCAAATTGTCTGTATGGACGCTTTGGGCACCGATCATTTCATTCACACGCATCTCCTCGCCTGCTCCTTCCCTTGCTGTGACACTCCGAGTCATTGCACTGCCAGGCATAACCTCATCCACTTCTCCTCCAGTGCCATATCCCTGCGGGAGGATCACAGCTCCGGAGATGAGAGGAAAGGTCACCCGCACCGAAAACACCATTGAGCGCTGGAACATCACGGCCCACGATGAGGACGACGCTCACGACGAAGCGCTCGACATCACAGAGCTGCCCCCCTTCCTCCCCACCGCCACCACCACCACCATCACCACCACCGCCGCCCCTGCCAGGATCGTGCCGATAACTAAGAATGACACCCGTGTGGTCGGGGGATACGACAGTGTGAAGGGCCAGCTGCCATGGCAGGTATGGGCTGCTCCCACGTGCCCCCGTCAGCCACGGCCATTAGCTCCCTCTGCATCCATGCTCACCTTCCATCGCATTGAAACCTGCCTCCGAGGCTGCTTTGGTACGAGAGCTCCCATCTCATAGGAATGCAGCTTCTCTCTGCAGATGGATTTATGCCACAGCAGCAAAATTTCAGACTGGGAGTCTATCCTGGCAAACAACTAAAAGTCAGAGAGGATTCAGCATGCTTGGCAAAGGGCTACACAGCTCCATTTTTGATGAAGCCTTTCTGAATGGATTGGAAATCTCTTTTCAAAGTAATATTCTGATTCTGTTCTCTTGCAAGCCCTGGCACAGACCAGTGCTGATTGTGGCAATGACCCATAGGGCCCATTCACGCAGGTCAGCCAGGAGGAGTACCAGAAATCTAAACCTAATAAATCAGCACCCACAACAAAAGCATATTCACTTACTATGAGCCCACTGAGGCTGGCTGCGCTCACGAGGACCTCCACCTCACCGGACACAATCCTCCCAAATTATTTTGCTCTCCCTTTGGTCACCTGGCAGGTGAGGGTGCCCATCCCGCAGAGGTCAGGCAGCACGCAGGAGGGATGCTGTGCGCTCCCCAGGGCCCGGGATGGCTGCAGGGCTCAGGAAAGAGTCCTAGAAAGCCAGCATCGGCCAGCGGGCCAGGCTGCGAGCAGCGAGCGGTGCTGCCATCCCGTGGCTGGCGGCTGGGAACGGCCGAGCGGGGGGCTGCCGCTGCGGGAGCGGCGCCAGCGGCTGCAGGGAGGGAAGGAGAAAGCCTGGCGGGATGCCGTGCCGCGTGGGAAGGACAAAATGGGTGAAACAGAAAGGAAATCCATCTTTTCAGTACAGCTCAACGAGTCGGCTGATGGATTTAATTAGAAGTTTTAGCGTAAGGGATGTCCTGGCTCGGGTCCTGTGAGTAGGAGGGCACCGGATGCTCGTATGGTACAGGGACTTAGCATCTTAGCTCCTGTTTCTCTGGTCATTGGAAAGCACTCTTACAAGGTGTGCATGGAAGCGTATTTGGGAAAGTGCATTAAAGTGGAGTTTATCATAGAATACCCTGAGTTGGAAGGGACCGGTAAGAGTCATTGGCTCCAACTCCTGGCTCTCCACAGGACTATCCAAAAATCGAGCCCTATGCTGGGGCTGTCTGACCCCCAGCCTGGAGCAGGGGTCATCTAGGGGCAAGTGCAGCATGGCACCAACAGTGTGTGAACAGCGCTGGGCAAAGAGGGCTGGGGGCATGGGGACAAGCAGGGAGCAGCTCCTGGCATGGCTGGGGCAGCACCAGCTCTGTGCAATTGAACACAACCTATCCTACAGCCAAACCCACGCCCCGCACCTCCCTCTTGGCACAAACCCCACAGCTGCTGTTTCCTTCTGCTCCTGCAGGTTCATCTGGTGGACAGCAGCGGTTTGGGCTTCTGCGGAGGGTCCATTATCAATGAGAAATGGGTGGTGACAGCAGCGCACTGCCTGAAGCCAGGGGACAACGTCACGGCTGTGGCAGGTGAGCATTGTGGGTGGCACCGCCGCTCAGTGACTCCAGCGGCTCAGCCCAACTGCAGGGGGTCGCCCCAGAGGCAGCATGCCCCTCCAGCAGGTTCTGTTGGAGCTCAGAGAGGCAGCAGGGCCTGGCTGCAAGGCATGGGGTGCTGCAGCTTCGCAAAACTAATTTATCTCTCCTTGACAAATGGTGTTTCCCCCCCCCCACTCCTGGTACCCAGCTGTTCCACGCTGCCTGCTGATCATTCAGCACAGGGCTTTGGCAAGCAGTGCAATGCCATGTTTTACAGCTATGGCAGAGTTATCTTCCCCAAATTACTTGTTTCCCTCCAGTATGATTACCCAGTGCAGGAAGCACGCTGATGGAGCTGGTCTCAGCTACAGGCAATGTTCAGAAGAGGCAGGGAAGAATCTCACTTTCTTGTATTACTGACAAAAATGAGATTCTACCTGAAACTTGAAACACTGAATTTGTATCTACAGAAATTGGCTTATCAAGAGGACTCCATCTGCATCTTCACCTTCTGCAGCAGCACAGCTGAGCCCTGGCTGTGAGCTGTGCTGCGCCATGGTGCTCGTACTGTGGGACCAGAGCCCTGCTCTGTGCAGGCAACAGGAGGCTTGCAGCTTGCACATAGCTCCTTTATTTCCCTACCTGCCTTCAGGCACAAAACTCAGCACTGCACCCACAAACATGAGAAAGTACACAATTCTCAATGCAACGCTTTCCCCCAGAAAAGCACGTTTCCCCCAGACAGATGTTTTGTGTTCACTGCATCTGCACACCAGCTCCCTCCTCTTCCCAGCTCAGCTCTGCTGTCAGCCAGCTCCCCATGCACTGCCTGCACACCGCCCTGCAGCACTGCTCTCTTTCCAGGGTAGGAGATGGGGCAGGTAGCAAATCAAGTGAGCACAACACGGTTTTGCAGGGCTTCAGGAACTGCTTGATTTGTACTCACACCATGCACAGTGCACAGGTAGCACATGAATCCTTCACCTCCATTCATGCTAAATGTTCAGCTTTGTTTATAGCATACTGGGAGGCCCACGGAGTGATAGCAGAGATAGAAGAAGCGCTCTCAGCTCTAATTCTTTGCCTCTCTGCCTTCATCACTGAAGCATATTTATGGGTCCCCAGCAATAGCAAGCAGCTGTCACACAAGTAAAACCCTCTCAAAGTCTCCCCCACTTCTTGCATTTACATTGTGGAAACGCAGTCTGCAAAAAAGCTGACACTCACACTGCTACTGCAGCAAAAAAACAAACCCATAGCAATCAGAGCAGCAGCACAGCCACCAGCCCCACCTCGACTGGGCAGCCGGGAGCACCGCCTCACCTCTTTACTGGGTGCTGTCGCTCCTTGCAGGCACACACGGGCACACACAGGCACAGGACACAACTGGCGCTGCTGCAGATGCTGCTTAGAGGAGATCGGATGTTGTGGAGATCACAGCAGAGCATGGGGAAATGCTGCAGCATGGGTTAAACGCTCTGTGCCTCTGGGGCTGAGAGAAGCCATCCTGCTCTCAGCATCACCGGGCTGTGGGTGAGGCAGGGGCTCGGCTCAGCACCAAATGCCCCAGCCAAGCCCCACAGCATTCCTCTCCCTCCACCTGTTGTCACGCAGGCTGGGGGGTAAGCAGCCATCTGCGGGCACTCAGGCAGCTGCACCCTGCAACTGGGCACAGGGACCCATGGGGCAGTGCTACCCCTACAGCCCCACCAGCTGTGGGTCTGCAGAGGGGCAGGTGGCTAATGAGCAGTGGTTTTTTAACAGAGATTTGTAATTGTAGAGCACCTTTCCCTTTGGTGCTAGGGCAGCGTTGTCATGAGGGTGTTCACTTCAGAGAACACGTTGCCACACTCTTTGGCAAAACCCTCTGGGCTGCAGTCACTCGGTCTGTATTTCTGTATTTCTCATCATCTGTGGTGATGGCTGCCATGTGTGATGGCGATACACGCTGCTACGGGCCTGGTGCCACGCTGCTGGCTGCGGGACTGGGCTGTGGGAGCACTGAGATGGCAGCAGGAGGATACGGCTGTCACCAAGCCCACACCTTTATCTCCACAGGTGAATACAACACGCAGGAGGACGACCACACAGAGCAGTGGCGGCAGGTGGTTAAAATCCTCCCTTACCCCGCCTACAACCGCACCAGGAACAAGCACCACAATGACATCGCTCTGCTGGAGCTGGACCAGCCGCTCACCTTCAACAGCTACGTCACCCCCATCTGCATCGGCAGCCGGGACTTCACCAACAACCTGCTGAGCAACGGGCCGGGCACGGTGAGCGGCTGGGGCAGCATGCTGTACCGCGGCCGCTCCGCCGTCATCCTGCAGGTGCTCACCGTGCCCTTCGTGGACCGGGTGACCTGTCTGAAGAGCACCTCCACCACCATCCTGCAGAGCATGTTCTGTGCCGGCTACACGGCCGGGGGCAAGGACACGTGTGGGGGGGACAGTGGCGGGCCCTACACCAACAGCATCGGGGAGACCTGGTTTCTGACAGGGGTCACCAGCTGGGGTGAGGAGTGCGCCAAGCCGGGCAAGTATGGCATTTACACCAAGGTCGCCAAGTATGTGAAGTGGATCAGGGAAACCACGAGGCTCACCTAAATGTGCTGGAGGGACTGGGGAGGGGGTCTCAGAAATCATTGTGTTTTGATCATTGTTTCCATATGAACTAATTTCTGCTCTTGGAAGAGAACCCAGTGTAAGTGTGGCAATATGGAAATAAAAAGCCTTTCTAATTAGCCGTGACTGCATTCCTGCATGCTCCACACGCCCATGGCTGCCCACCAGTCCCCTTCCCCTGCAGCACTACATGGAGGACGTGGTCCCGGCACAGCCTGCGTGGTCCCATCGGGATGCAAAGCGAGTGGTGCTGGGCTGCAGCTGCTATTTCAGACCTCAGGATAAGCACTGAGCCTCGCTCATTTCACCGCCATCACATCCAGCCAGCAGCTGATGGCAGCCTCTGTCACTGCTCGTTTTAAAATCAAAACGTGTGTGTGAATGCTGTATTTGCTCCAAAGAAATGAAATAAAGCCATCACTCAGAATTTTTTCAGAGCCATAGCAGAGGTGTCTTTGGACAGAACTGCATATTCTCATAAGAATTTATTTAACAACTTTTTAATCTTTAAATATAGATTTAACACATTTTTTTTTACAGGTACATATACAATATAGTTCATTTAAACTTGCAGTCAGAGAAAACTCTCTACTGTAATTTATAATAACATGTACATGAAGAGCCTAGTTCAACAGCATACTTAAAGGTAATAGACCATGTCATGTGCAAAGTTTCCAATGTTAAAAATCCCAGACTGTACATTCAGAATTGCAGAGCTAGTCAATCTCATAAATTAATAAAAGCTTAAATTTAAAACAATGGAAGACAGAAAAAAGATTAAAACCATTTCATATGCAATGTGTGCTATGTTTGAGACAAATATTTACAGCTGTACCTCAAAATGTGTACTGGTACCACAAGAATAGTTACCACTATAAATTACCCCCATACTAACTTGAGAGAATCCTACTTTTCCACCTAGCGAGCGCACTGTGACCAGCTTTAAAACAGACAGAAATAATCGTCAGTGACTTAAAACCTCCCTGGTTTGATTCCCAATGGCTGAGGAACACTGGGATCTTTCCAAGCCTCGCAGTGTTCCTCAGCACAGACTCAGTGGTCCTGCTTTGGGGATGTATGGGGCTGCCCCCTGCGCTGGCAACCCAACCCAGGGGAACCCCGGGCAGCCACGGCCAAGGAGCAGTTCAACCATTCCTCCATACAACAGTGGTCACCGAAAACACTCAGTGTGTTCAAACACTCAACAGCTTGATACTGTATCTAAGAATTGATGGCTCACAAATCAAAGTCAGAACACAAAGGTCCCCCTTCAGTCCATGGCATAAAACATTTTGCGTCAACGGGACAGAGCACATCCTGTAAGGCATGCATACTATCAACCCTGTTCTCAACAGCCAGATGCTCTTTGCATACATCTGCTCAAAAGTCAAACCTCCTGTACCTATGTTCTACAAAAGCAAAACTAGACAAAGAAACACAAAATTAAACTGAGAATTCAATATTCCTTTTCTTCCTTGAAAATTCAACTGCTGCATTATCGATAAAGATGCTGAAAAGTACAGTCTTGTCACATGAACATCCTTAGTGCAAACATGGACATTTAACTTTGATTTATGGCACGTGTTCCAAAAGTACATACATGTAATGTAAACTTCAACACTTGCTAGATACAGGTTTCAGCCTTGGGACACTGTGGGACCCTAAAGTGATTGGCGACAACCCTGAGTTGTCAGTTCGACCTGATCCAAACCTCACTGAAATCAACGGGACTGACTGCAATGGGCTGGATTCAGACCCTAAGTGCAAAAAAAGGATCTGTAGCATTATTGCATCTTCCACGTGAGTCAGCCAGATGATGCTCTTACAGAACATTACATTCACACAGCTGAAGTAGGTTTTTAAGAAAAATCCATCCATAAAATCAATTAAGCAGAACATACAGCTTCTTTGTTGTTGGTTTTTTGTTTGTTTTTGGTTTACCAAAACTCAACTCTTTGATTTGCAATCAGCTTCAACAGTTGTCAGCTAATAAGTAGATAAAGCCTTCAACCTGCAGAGGAAATTTCAAGCATCTATACAAGGTGTACTTCTCTGATGAAACGTGATGGATGTCATGGAAAACAGCAGGTAAAAATAATGAAACACTGTACTTTCCATAGTGGGGGGAAAGAAAAGAGCAGAGAATGGCTTCCTTTATGACTATGAGAAGCTGCTTAGGACACCGGTCCCATTCAGTGCAGATGAAGCTGTGGAGCTCTGTGAATGTGATGAATAGTACAGGAAAACTCCAACTATTGTGCTATTTCTCTGTAACACGTAGTTGAAAGCTTCCAAGAGCATCAAAACCAGGATGCTACCAGTTCACCCTTAACTCAAGGGGAACTAAACTTTCGCGTGTTACACAGGGCAGCATCTATAAAGTAATGAAGAATGATGTTAATGTTAAAGCATCTTATTCCAAGAAACACATTGTTCCCTGTAATCATGTAACATTTGTAAAACATGAAAGAAAAAACCAGCACACTCCCGTGGTTCTCCCTGAAAGCTGAACTCCCATTAGCTTCAGTGAGAGCCCTGTCTAAGGCAGGACCACAGGGTTTGACTCGTTTCTGTCATCTATCACTTGATTATCACAGCATGGCCAGCGGTTATCGTCTCTAGAGTCCTTATTTTGTCATTGCAAAATGGCTTTCCATGGGCACAAAATAGCTGTTCTATGAGGCTGGCTGGCATCGCTGGTTGTAAATGTAGACCCTGCTTTATATTTCAAAGGCAAAAATTAACATTATCTTTAACGGACCCTGCATAATAATTCTGCTCACATAAAGCCTGTGGCTGCAATCATTAAAGTGCATGAGTAACAGTGCAAACAGCTGTGCTACATCTGCAACATGACAAGTGGCATTTTAAGCAGAACTTACACAAAACTTGCACATTTCAGCTAACATGCTTACGCTAGCTTGCAAGAGCTCAAGCATTCAGCCACGCACTCTCATCAGGCAAATTAGAACTGTGTGGCCCAAGGTGCTATGTAAAGAGCTGCCTCAAACTCCGCCAAGAGGCCACTGCCCTGGCTGGTCGGAGCAGAGGGTGCATGAGCTTTGTCCTCTGGGCACTCCAAGTGAGGGGCAGCTTAGCAGGAAGAGCACACACTCACTCACACGTGCACAAACACATACAGGGATCCCTTTAAGGCTTGGAAGAGAATTTGCCAAGTGGGATGTTGAACAAAACTAGAAGATGTCTGACATATAGCACAGGAGCAGGAACCTGGTCAGACCTGCATCACACTGCAAAGTGAGAGCATTGTGGCTGCCTGCATGCTTCCTGAAACAAGTGGGTGCCAGCACCTGCCCTGGAATGGAGCATCTCCCAACGGCTGCTCTGAGTGCTCCTCAGGTTTGGGCTCAATTCTGCTCTATTTCATGCTCTCTCTGAAAGAAATCAGCCTCACACAACCTTCATGCAGTCAGACAAAATCAGAAACCATCTCTCTGCCCAGACTTTAAAGGTCAGATGAAAAAGGCTGGAAATGCATTGGCCTCGTTTGGCTCTGAGGTGAAAATTCTAGAGCGAACAAAATGTTTTCTTTTGCTTGCATTTGTTTACCACTGCTGAGAGAAAAGAAGAGCAGAACAAGAGCTCAGCCTCCACAAGAGGGGAGCTGTCGTGCTCCTGCACTGTCACCGTGTCACTGAGATGAAACATGTCACGCATCTGCACTGGGTTTCAGCAAGGACCTCACCTCTGCTGTCTGAGCTCTCAGCTTGCTGAGCTGGGTGCTGCAGCACAGCTGGAGTAACATGGTTTTCCCTTCAGTGACACAGGTGCTGTCAGTTCTCTGTGTTACAGCAGTAGGCGGTCTGTGGAGTATAAGCAACCTGGGGACCTGCAGAGCTATTTTGCTTCCTGGCCTATTGTGGAAGAAGAGTTTGGATTCTAACCCACATTCCTGACATTCCAAGGGATGCACATCTTACACTGGGGCTGCTCCTTCTTCATACATACAGAAATGGTTTTATGCTTTAACAAGGCATCTGAAATGAGCAACATGCAACCACTGTTTCCTGAGCAGTGGTTTCTCTGAGCAGAGTTCTCACCAAACTTTTTCCATTTTGAGATTCTGTGCATTAACATCTGCGATACAGAACTATTGCTGTGGCACACACATAAGAGAAACACCACAGATTTACACAGGAAACAAATCTATTCAGAAGAAAGAAGCAATGGCTCATTTCAGAAGTTATTGCTAGGGGCACAACAGGGGAAAAATTGTTATTCAAAATGAACTCCAAGCCAGTTATCTTCCTTCTCAAAGCCTCCTGGCTTAAATCCAGGCCAAGATTTACACTAAGTTTAATAAGGTTTTCCCTCCCACTTCTGCAATAGAGATTTAGACCAAAGTACTCTCTTTATCAGCTGTTACACGACACTGCCAATAGTAACCACTCATCCATAAGGCAAATTAACTGCACAACCAGTGAAGAAGTAAAAGAAGAAAGCATCTGTATTTTCGGGATTCATTTGGCTGTTCCAAATTCTGCTTTGCACAGAGGCTCTCCCTTGGCAGGCCTGGCGCAGGACAGCGGATTTACAAAACTGGCAATGGCAGGGTAGTGGGACATCTACCAAATTCCTATCTGATAACTTCAAATGGGCAGAAAAGCTTCCTGTAATTTTAAGTTGTTAATGACTGTAGGGACCAGGAGCCAAGCACCAACACAGGAACCAGCTCTGCATGCTTTCAGCTCCTGAGAACCCCACAGGCAGCTCAGAATATCTGTGGGTTGCAGTGTGCCCTCCTGTATGCAACGTCACTCCTCAGCTGGCAAACTGTGTGTGCTATGTCAGGACCAGCCTGTCCTTCCTCCGAGGGAGGCTGGCTGGAAGGACTTCTTGCAGAGCTGGAGCAAGAGCTCCATCTTCTGAAGAAGCAGAAAACAGACCCCAAACCCGGCCACATCCCAGAGTAATTAATGGCTGTAAAATCACCCACAGCATAAAATGACCTATGCACAAAAGGAACAGCTTTGTTAAATACAAAGGTGTGGTCTGAAAATCAGTTTTTAGAGTGCATGATGGCTGTAAGGACAAGTCACTGAAAAGTTCTTTGAATAACTCCAGGAAATGGAGAGAAAACATCCTACACCATCCTACAGCATTGCCTGAAGTGCGTGTAAAATTAGAACCATGCCTACAGACTGCATACACAATCAGCAACAGAGAGAATGAGCAAAGCCAATCTTAACAGGGAAAACTAAGCCTCAGCACTGCTGCCAGACTCTGGTGACACGGCTGCAAACATCTGAGCACTGCAAGATGTACAGCAGCTTTCTGTGGTTCTGTCCTGTGAAATTCGTCTTACTTTGTACTCAGTGACTGTAAACCAGTGTAGAGCTGCCAATCTCTAGGATGTGGGGGTTATGACCAGTG
This sequence comes from Tetrao urogallus, assembly GCF_951394365.1. Lineage (NCBI taxonomy): Eukaryota > Metazoa > Chordata > Aves > Galliformes > Phasianidae > Tetrao > Tetrao urogallus. The sequence continues at coordinate 14,173,820 of NC_136826.1, read as the reverse complement.
ACAGAGCAAGCCAGCATTCAAAGTTAACCAGTATCCTATTTTCAGGGTGCTTTCAGGGCTGGAGGAACCTCCACACAGACTTTGGTCCAGGACCCAGAGATAACTAGACTTCCTTTTTCATGGACAAAAGCTTTGTGATTTTTTTTTTCTCTGTGTGTTCTCAGCTGTTCCAGTCACAATCCCAGCCCCCCATTTCCAGCATGGTAATGAAAAACCATGGAGTGGTGATACCAAATACATGGTGAGGGTAATGGGCTGCTCTTAAGGCATCTTCTTGTGTCATCTGCTATTCTTCTTAATCTATGTACATTTATAACTAGAAAATGAGAAACATGATTTTTAAGACTAGAAGCCTTTCACTAAAACCTGGTAATTTGTTTATAAACTATTTTAATGAAGGATTAACAAGCAGAAACCAGCAGTGAGTGAAAAAGCAAGGCTTGACCAAGCGCAGAACTGAAGCCTTCCTTCCACGTGCTTTGGATGAGGCCACAGCACCTTGTGCAGCATGAGGAGGTTTTGCCTAGGTGCATCCTATTCACATGGGGTCTGAGCTACAGCAGCAAGAAGGCAAAAATAGTCACAGGAATCCCTGATCAGACTCCATTTCTTCTCCTAGATCTTCTGCTCAGTGCTCTCACAATGAAACCTATGTGTTTAAGTGCTGTTTTTTTTTGTTTCTTGTAACTTACTAGTGCCTAAAGTCAGAGAAGTGTCCTAAGGAGCCAAGAAAAAAAATCCACAAAAAAGCAGTAGCTTAATTTACTACTTTTGCAGGCTTTTTGGAGTAGCTGCTTTCTTTCTTTTTTTTTTTTTTACTGCAGAGGCAAATGCAGCCAGACTTAGTATATCAAGTGCAGTACAAATGGCTTAAAAGACCTGAATTGAGTTTTGAGATATCTCTGTTATGTGTATTATATGATACCTGCAACTTTGGCATTCCGAAATCTACAATCACCGACTACTATCTGCAGACTGTGGACAGGGATCCAGCCTTCTTTTCTTCTGTTTAGATTTTTCACCAACCTTTGAACAACAACAGTATTAGTAAAAGAAACAAATCACCCCACAAGCAGTTTTGCATTGGCAGTGGGCACACTTTACAAGACAGTCAGTGCAACCAACAGTCTGCTCAAATCGGGGGAGCATTTTAACAGGAGCTGCGCATGCATTTAAGAATTCCATCCAACTAAGTTTAGGCAACTAATTAAAAACCTTCATCAGGAACACAGTTGCCTTGGGCCCCTCTCTAGCTAATGGAGAGGAACAAGGCTCTCCAGAGCATGAGTAACCCTGCCTGGGGTCTGCATCATTCTCCAGAAGTGCCTGTTTCTCTCCACTGACTACCAATGAAGCCCAGGACAATTACTTTCCTGCTCATGTAGTGAGATCTGAACTAACAAATACATTTGGTCTGAGAACTGTCTGCCTGGCACTGCCTAAAACTGCTATGAAAGGTGGTGAGCACGCAGCATGATTGAGATACTTTCTATCGTCTTTTTGCTAACAGCAAACTGAATTTCCCATGAAGCGTAAGGGCTATACATGCTGGCCCTGAATCCCTCATAGGGCAGCTGTGCCTGTGTGTTTTATACTAAGGAGAGGCTGGCTGAAGAGAGCTAGTCAGAAATCAGTCTGGAAAGGAACTACAGGCAGGAAACTTGGCCAAAATGCTGCAAAAAACAGAAGAGGGCATGCTGCCCTCTGAGACAATAAGACCAATGGTTCAACAGGCAGAACATGGGGTATAGTAATTTCCTAGGCAATGCTCCCAGTTACAAGGAGAGAACCAGCTGTGAATTGCTATCCTCACAAGCCACAGCTATAAATACAACTGAAAGATGGTCTGCAGCTATTAACCAGTTAACACTGGTTCATTACTGCCATTTGTGGGAAGAAAATGTCTTGTAATCACTCAGTATTGCTATTATTAAACCCAGAGGAAAAAAGCCAACAGCTGAGCTGGAGAAGGCATAAAGTGGGCACAGAGCTCTCACTCAAACCACCCATTTGAGCTGCAAGAGCACTACCAAGGGGCTGCTGAGATGTCAGCGTAACACAGCTCACATACCCAAGGCAAGGGAAGTCCAAACACATTTTTTGAGGCCAAACCAGAGTGTAAGGTCCCTAGACTTGTAAAGGGAATAAATTCTCTGACTTTCTGGAATAGACTGAAACCTAATCAGAAGCTGCATGGAGTGGACCACCTGGCAGGTGAGGCAGCATGGCACTGCCGTGCAGGCTCTTAGAGATAAGGCAAAGCAATCCTAAAATACCTACCACTGTCCCTCACCATCTTCATGCAAAAGCTGAATTTCGTCCCCATTTTTCACCAGCAGATCCTCTGATCCTCTCCTCTTGCAGTCTGCAAGGGCTTTGTATTTTCCTGGAGACTGTGGCAGAAAGAGAAAAAAATTATCTGCTTGAGCTACATTCAGTATCACACAGCCTTTATTTCTGACTGCCGCAGGGAATGTGATAGAGCACTAGCAGATACCTTAATTTAAATGGTTTCAAGGAACTGAAACAACTCATCTGATATCTCCTCATTTCCCAAATGGAGATGTAGAAAAATGAAGACATGGAGAAGCCACACCTTTCACCCAAAGCCTGCTAAAGCAACACAATCAAAATCTCAAGCTTTGGTGCTTCTTCAGTTCTGTACTAACCAGCTGGTTCCCCTCCTCCTCTTCAGTGTCTGAGCAGTTTGAAAGGTACTGGTTGCCAGACCACTCCTCCAGACCCTCACAGATCTCCAGGGACTGTGACATTCCTGGCCAGCCTGCAAGACAGCATGCAGCTCAGCTGGGGAACCCTGTGCCCACACAGTGCCCCGAAGGAAGGGAGGTGCCATACTTCTGTGGGGTTTGCTCTGGGGTGACAGGAGCACGCTGTCCAGTGGCACTGGGCTGGTGCGCTCCGAGTCATTCTCTTCTGAGCTTATGGAGGCTCTCTGCTGCTTTCTGAAAGATTAAATATGCATATGTATTAGTTGTACGTGAGAAATGAAACTAAACTCCGTGAAGATTCGTAAAGCAGGATCAGAAACAATAATGGTACTTATTAATTTATGCTTTTCTGAAGGATCTCAGTGCCCAGTTTCGATTACTGGGTGGACACAAAAAGAAAACTGCAGCTCAGGTTGTGCTTCAGATGAGTGCTCGCTGGTGCCCCCCCCCAGAGCCACCCCAGGGACTCACCCATCACTCAGCTGGGAGGAGAGGTGGAGCTGGTCAGTGCACGAGCTAGGCTGCTGCTTCTCCACTGTGGGGAGGTCAGACATCAGATTTACATCCTTGTTTCTTAGCAGCTGTCGCACTTGAAGCATTATTTTCAAAGCTAGGCCTTTCAAACAACTCTAATGATTATTGTTTAGAGAAAACCAGACCTAGGGACTATTACAAAGAGCAGATTTAGTTATGATTAAGATGGCATGTTAGCACAAATCCAATAGCAAGCATTCCACTGAAGTCTATGGGACTATAATATGCTTAAAACAAGGCATCTGCTATGAATCTTGTTGAATTAAGCATATGAGAACAAATGTGAAATAACTCTCCACGGTAATAGAAGAAAAAAAAGTACCTCTGTAATTCATTTCTACTTGAGCACTCGGCCTCTACAGCTCTAACTTATGTTATTTCCCTGTAATGTAGACCTCACTCCAGAATTGTGCTACTGGGTTTCTTCTGAAAATCAATTCTCTGGTGAGAATTGGTGGATTTGAAGATTTAGCAGTGTGAAAATAGGAAAGGTTCTGCAGCAGAGTGAATGCCACAGACAAATTGGTCAAATGTACCTTTTATGAGCTCCTGCTGCTTGAATAAAATTTTTCTGATTTCATTTAACCATGCCATCTTCAGATCTACTGTTTGGGCCTGAAAGAAGAGAGAATTGTCTGAATTTTGAATTATGAATCACCCATTATATTGTATGAATAGAATCTTACTTTTCAATGCTGCAATTATCTGAAATCCCCTTTCATCCAAAGCCAGTGTTAAATATAAAATATTCTTCATCTTTTTAAATTAACAATCCCACCACATCCAGGCAATGCAGCAGAAATGGTGGAGACATCACTACAACCCAAGGAGTACAGGAAAAAACACATCTGAGCATGCAATAATTCTCTTTTTAAAATCCCAAAGGGCCAAAACTATCATAGAATCACAGAATGGCCTGGGTTGCAAAGGACCACAATGCTCATCTAGTTCCAATCCCCTGCTGTGTGCAGGGTCACCAACCAACAGCCCAGGCTGCCCAGAGCCACATCCAGCCTGGCCTTGAATGCCTCCAGGGATGGGGCATCCACAGCCTCTTTGGGCAACCTGTTCCAGTGCCTCACCACCCTCTGTGTGAAAAACTTCCTCCTAATATCCAACCTAAACCTCCCCTGTGTCAGTTTAAAACCATTCCCCCTAGTCCTATCGTTATGCTCTGGATATATGTATACCCTACATACATCTGAGTTGAAGTTTGTTACTGAATTATAACAAGGAGGAAAAAGCTCAGCAGAGGGCAAATTAAAAACAGATGTCAATGAACAATATTTTCACAAGAGGTTGTGCTCTGAACACAGCATTAGGCAAATACTTCACTCTTATAAAATGATATTCAAAATGCTACAAAAGAGGGGAAAATAAACAGGAAAAAAATAGGCTACTGTTCCATAGACTAATCAAACTACCATTGGAAATAGCACCATGGAAGCTAAGCCTTCACTCTGGGGGCAGTTCCAGCATCTAATTGTAGAAGAGCACGTGTTTATGTTCATTAAAGCATGAGGCCCACTTCCCATCTCAGTTCATGTAAGCTGCTAAGCACAATAAAATGTGTATTTTTTTTTTCAACTACTGGTCTATTTGAGACTGCATGTGGAATTAAAGGCTCTATTTCCAAGGACCAGCTCTGTCTCCACTTTTACAGCCCTGTACTGGACTCTGAGGAGTAGCCACTGGGACAGCTCTGTGAACAGAGACATAGGCAAGGAGAAAGAAGAAATACAAGCTGAATGTCTGATAACCTTATATCCTGAGAAGATCAAGAGGAGACATTTCCACACCACTGTTTACAAATACTCAGATCTCTGAAGCTACAAACCTGCACAACGTATACCTCTTCTCTTCCACTATACCAGATTTCAAATTTTCTATGATCCCCCTTCACGTTCTCAGTTATTCCAACTGCATTCATCTGCAAAGAGAAAAGAACCAAAAAATGAAGCATGTTACAAGTCTTTCCCCTTTAAAATGAGTCCATGTATTTTGCACCATGCTGAATTGGCTGAAAACAGCTTTGTTTAACACCTTTCATCAATTTTCATTTCAGCAGCCACTGGAAGTCACCATCTAGTTATTCCCCCTGATTTCCATCAGCTTGCCTTATTTACCAAAGCTTTCTTATAACCACTAATAGACTTCAGAATTTCTACTCAAGAATCAGTGGAACAAAATGAAAAGTTATCTCATGTCTCTTCCAGCATGACATTTCTCAGATGAGGTATAAGAAGCTTTACAAATGCATGGCACATTATCTGCCTACATAATTTGTGCTGTGCTACATTTTATTTACTTCAAACCCACCTGAGAAGCCCTTAGCTCCTTCAGGAATTTCAGTTCACTCTTTTGGTCTCTGACCCATTCACTGAGCACAACATGCAATTACTGTCCCATTCCTGATATTGCATAAACTTGTTTCTTGTTTAAAGCAGATTTTGCTAGCGATTCACCATTAATTAACAAAGGATCAAAAAGTCAAGTATTCCACTTTCATGTTTTGAAACAGATCTAATAATAATGGTATCATATCATCAATTATTCACACAGGTGGCCATAAGCAAATCCAGTACAAATACAAATAAAGCCTGAGAAAGAACATCTGTTAAACACTGCTGATCCTTTCTGACTATGTGCCAGGTCAGAGCTTTTGTCTGCAAGGCTACAACAGTTACAGGTGGGATCACACGGTCAAGCTCTCTGTTCCTACTTACTCTCTCAAAGGTTGGCACTCATTTCAGTGACTATGAAGAGCCTCAGGAGAAAGGAAGCAAGCTGCTAATTAGCTTTCTTCATTTCTTCACTGGTATAAATAGCAGAGCTCTTGTGAACTTGCAGGAAACTCCAGACTCAGCAAGGAATGGCACTGAACAGCAAGCAGCATTTCCCAGCCCCTCTTTGTCTCTCATTGTTGCGCACAATGAGGTTTCACCAAAGTCTCCAGGTCTGTACTGATGATTAGAACTGAGACTGATCACTGACTAAGGCCACAGACCATTTGCACATCTGCAATCTCACACATATCCATTCCTTTATTTAAAACTGCACCTATTTAAAAAAGCACAGGTTAAAATCTGCAGCATAGCCTTGCCATGAAGGCATTATATCTCAGAAAACTTCAGGCTTATGCAGTATGGTGCCACAATGCCACGAAAAGTGAGATCAGGCTCTACTCTGACTGTAGGCAAATGCAACACTGAGATGTTGAAAGGGAAACCTAGATAGCACTCATCCAGACTCCCATTTCCAGTTCTGTGCTGCCTCTCTGGATTGGCAATTCCACTTGGTGTCCACTACAGAACTGCCCAGGCATGAAGATACCTGGAATTTTAGATTATCCACTGTAAGGACACGAAGGAAGGTTCCAGAAATAGGTGTATTTACGCCACGTTGATTCATGTTAGAGTATTTTAAAACACCTTTTCCTCCTTCCAAGCAGGATTTACTGTCCCTTCAGCTGCAGTTTGCTGCAATGCAGATGGAGGTGGCTGAGCTTAACGCTTTGGGATGGCATCCATCTGCATCACCTTCCACTGTAGCAAAAGGCAGACAATCTACCTTGCACTGCAATGAGTTATAAACCTGCATGCTTTAAGTTACTAAGTATCAGCTGAAGAAATACTTATTGCTGGCTATTTTATATAACATTTAAAATATTATCTTGTTTTTAAAGTCTGCCTGTTTGGGGAAAGTTTTGGGGTTTTTTTTTTGCTGTTTCTACAGATGTCCAGTTTCACCGCTTCCATGAAACAGCTTTCTTTAATTCTGAATCCCTGCAAAGCATTCTGGCAAGGAAAATTAATTCCATGATACTATCACCAATCAACCAAATGCTGAGCTCAGGAAGCGTGGTTTTACCCTCAGGACAGCAATTCTGAGAATCTGTGTGCACGGATGTATGAATGCTTCAGCATCCAGGCATTCTCTAACCACAACCTCTCACCTTAGCAATCAAAAATGCTGGAAAATGAGCCCCTCCTAGACAAAAACTGGCCTGAATGTCTGGACTCTTGAACACAAGATTTTCTCCTCTGAGCAGGTTTCTCCATGCTGCCTCTTCAGATCTTTCAAAAGCACATACGGCAAAACAAGTGCTACAGGGAAAACAAGCTCCCCAGAAAGAAAACTATGTTGTTTGGGAAAAGCACTTAAGTAGCTAAACATATGGACTGGGATTTGTTTTTAATACACAATTTGTAATGTGCACCAGAGCTGAACAGACTTATCTACTCTAACATCCTTGAAAGGTTTCTGACTGCTGGTGTCATCTCTCTCCCCAGACCCCATGTAGATCAGGAGACTCACAGCATCTGGGCTCGAAGGCTCAGCCTCCAAGTGCCCATTTGCTTTGCCATTCTGTGACGTACCTATATTGCTTTTTTATTCATCAAGAAAAATGAGGCAGAGCGTTGAGACAAAAAGCTCGTGTTAGAAGTGCTCATCAGACACAATAAGCCAGACGGTCTCTTTTAGAGAAGCAGTTTGGGATTTTTATTGACAAGAGTTGGCATTTATAGGCTTGGGGCAGTTGTTTACGTCCCTCCTGTTTAGCCAGAGGCTGTTCTCCTTGCCTGATAATTATGTTTCTAGCTGCAGCTGGAGCCTGCCGAAGGAGAAAAGCATAGAAGATGAAGAGCAGTGATACCCCTCCTCCTGGCTGTGCAGCAGGAGTCTGTGCCTCCTTGGAGACCAGGAACATGAGGAGCCCTGATTCTTCCAAGGAGCTGGGCATGACAGCAGTTCATGCTGTCCATTTCATGCTTTCCTTTGTCCTGGAAAGCAGACTAGAGGAGGGAAGAAGGCACATCTCCATCCCTGGGACTTATCCAAAGCACTGCTTCTCTGGCAGCTGCCACTCCATAATCCACTACGTTACTACATCAACCGGCCTTTCATGGCACCTCCATTTGGAGCATTATAGTCCTTGATAGCAGAAACCAAGCCACTGCACTACTGAAAACATACTTTCTGGGTTCACAGAGTTAACAGTTTACAATCCCCATGGCAATGGCCCCAAAGAAAAAATCCTTACTTTCAGAAAATGCTTAAAACTGTAAGATGAAGTTTTATCATATCCATCTCCGTGATCCTCTCGCTTCTTGCAGAAGACCAAGGCTTTCTCATATAGGAAGAGATGCCTCTGCATTGGCTTGAACCTGGCAAGATCCTTCATTTTTGTTGGGCCTTTTCGGTGTCCTGTCCAAACACTGAAAGATCCTTGCATCAATACTTTTCCTAGTTCACTCAAGTCGCCCTGGTGAAAGTATGACAAATAAGTATTAAAAAGTTTACATCAATTAAAATGTAGGAGGACTGTGCAAACAATGAAGGGCAATGGGGCCAGCTCTGTTCCAAGGCACGTCACTCTAAGAATAGGTCTTCCTGGAAGGATCAGATGACCTTTTGGGAGTGATGGCATGGTGCCAGGAGGGAAGAAAAGGTCTCAGACACAAGCCCACAGTCAGTCTATGCAAAAGAATACAAGTCAATAACTGGAGGGTAAGAAAACTTGCCAGCACCCAGAAAAGATCATATCGAGGGTTCCCCCACATCAGTGAGATGAGAGCTGAGCCTGAGCAGAGGTTGTGCAGAATGGGAAGAAAAGGATTTTTCAAGTAGGCCAGGAATGTGACCAGCAGCTCAGCCATCCACTCAGCACTCCCTGAATCCCTAGGAAGGACGGCCACTTCAACAGGCAAGGATCAAAACCTACTTCAGGGTGTATTTAATTAAAGGTTGAATGAGAAATATGATGACAGCCCAGCTCAGTTATAAGGTGAGCCATTTGAGAACTAAGGTGGATTCTGAAAAAATGCTCCCAGGAACCACAAGGTGGCAAATGTGGGAACTATGCAACTTCACATACAGTTTGGATGGGAATAGCTTCCAAAATCCTGAAATCAAATGGAAGACTGACATCTATAAGCTTCCTGATGCCATTCAGGTTGCAATTGTTCTAATGTGGTTTTAAGTTTCTACATCCTGGGACACCAACCACTTCCAATATATCAACCAGCACTGTGCAAGTTCTTTAATTACTGAAATCTACTCACGTCATATCCTGTTATTGAAATCTGATGCATAGAGTCATTGACTGATTTTAGCAAATCCAGCATTGCAACCAGAGCTTCTTGAAGTTCCTGAACTCCATCACAGCTTGTGCTGTACTTTAACAACTCCTGAAAATAGAAATGGAAGAACATGTGCTTGCAACTGAACAAAGCAAACTTTTTTCCAGCTCACCAAAGTTTCCAATGTCCAAAAGCAAGCTGCACTCCCTGAGTTTCTTTTTTCATATGTCAATGGAAAAAGCACTAATTGCAAACCAGTCAATGTGAGGTGTGGAATATCACTGTCCATTTTCTCTGGGTTTCTTTGAGGACAGCATCAGGTTACAGAGTGGCATCACTCTTACCTGAGTTCTTTGTCTTGCATTTTCCTGCTTGATAAGAAATGGCAAATATGACTCAGGTTTGGCATCGGCTGCTAATAAGGCACAAATGCATTCATATGAGTTTGCAGTAGATGACTGTCTTCAGTTTGGCAGACAGAAGGAAGATTTTATAAATCCTGGAGCCTTCAAGCCAATAAGCAGAAGACAGAATTGGCAACACTATGGCTGATATAAAATTATTCTCATATTTCATATCTCCTCTGCCTGCTTAGAGCCTCGTGTACTCATTCCTCATTCAAGAAACTGGAAGGTGAGATTCAGTAACCTTCAGAAGCTACCACCCCAGTTCTCTGTAAAGTGGGAAAGGCAGCATGCTCTGCATCAGCATGGGGACAAAAGGATGAATGCATTAAAGATTATGGGCACTACAACAACCCAAGCAGAAGAGATGAATCAACGTGGTAGGTTTTCATTCATCACACCCTTATGGACATCTCTGGTTCATTTTTCTTGCATTTTACATCTCTGAACAGACTCAGTTCTTCTCCCCACTAAAACAACACGTTAAAAGCACACACTCCTTCTTCAGGTATGAAAAATGTCAACCTTGCTGAACATCACTTTGGAGAGCCAAGCTCAGCAACACATAACCTAAGGCTTTATTTAGAGGTAAACTTAAACTGAAAAATAAAATGGAAAACAAATCTATCTCCAAATGTCATTCAAAAGCAGTGTCTGAAATACCTTCAGAAGCAACTGGTATTTTGTCAGGCGCTGCACTGGTTTGAGCAAATAGGAATCCAGCCCAAGTTTGTGCTCTAATTTTCTTTGGCACTCCTGAAACAAAGAATTCATATTAGGTAAGCTATGTGCTAACAATCTGCAGTTAATCTAACAGCATGAGTAATATGGTTTGAAGACTTCAAAGATTTCATGTAAGAACTGTTCTATAGTTCATATAACAAAAGAGATTTCATAAAAACACATGATGTGGATGGATCTGCCTTAAATTCTTTGTATACAAGCAACTCCAACTGCCATTTTGGTGCAGCTTTCACGCAATGGCAAACGGAATGCACTGCAGAAACAGTGGAGTGCTGAGAATGGTGTTTAGGATAAGTGCCCCAGGATGACACTGCCTTGATAGAAATTAACATCTCACCTGGAAGAAGGTGCTCTCAGAGCACTGCCTCCACAGGGACTCTGACCGGGGCTTGTTCTGACAGTATTTCTCATACATCTGGAAATCCTCTCGCTGCAAAGAAAGCCAAAATGCAAGTCAGGCACATGTATGCAAGCCTGCTGGGCAGCTAAATAGAAGGAATACCTGAACTGTAACGTGCTTTTATCTCTGCTTCCAAGTATAACATCTGAAAGTCAGAGTTCGGGTAAAAGAGCCACTGCTGAGAAGCAGAATGCTTCTTGAAGCAAGTCATCATGACTGCTGCTTTCCCCCATCTGCTGCTGTCCGCACAGTTGCATTCCCTCCCTTGCTGTTGGAATTACATATCAGAAGCACCTCATCCAACTGACACAACTGAGATGTTGAAGAGTGCGAAGCACAGCAGAAACATTGGCCTTAAAAAGTCTGTCTCATATGTGAAAATGAGTCACCAACCCTGTCTAGGAAACAAAATCCCACTCTCTCGGGTGCTCCCAGGCAGCTTTCCAAACTGTGCAGGAATATTCTGCAAGAGACAGGGGAAGAGACAAAACGCAGCTGTGAGCAAGGTACTTCTTGGGTGCTTCATCATTATAGGAAATCAGTGAGGCAAAGAGGGGGAGGAGAGCCAGCACCATACTTGTTGTGGAAGTCGTATATCTCGGGCATGTTTCCAAAGAGGACATCCTTCCTGTTCCTCAGCACGGGAGGCATAAGGATGACCATGGCAGGGTTGTCCATCTCAGCTCTGTAGCCCTGCAGGATGCAAAGTGGGTTAATTGCTCAGTTTTTCAGGCTTTTGCTTGGCACCTCCCCAGAGGCAGAGGACAAGGGGATGTGAGCAGGCTTCCAGTATAATCTACTTCATTTCAAATTTCTACATCCCTGTCGTTTAGCACATCAGCCTTCAGTACATAGGCAAGCGGGGCTGTGGTCCAGCAGGGAATGGCATGGGACAGCTTTCCTGGAGTAAGTGAATGCTGTGGAGTCATTCTGATCACAAAAGGCAAATTGCAGTCACTTTCTGCTCACTACAGCCCAGCTGATCCCACAGGAATACTTGTCTGGGTTAAACACATCTGCTGTTACAGCCCTGGGACACGAGTGACAACCATGTTTGTACAGAATGTGCAGTCACAGATGCTGTCACAAGATCCAGTGTACAAGGTGATTTGTTACAGAGCAGAGAAGGCCTGTGATCAAATACCACAATCAATGGGCTTTTTGCTCTTGCACAAGACATGCACAACAGCAGATCTTGCTCTCCTCAATTCCTGCTGCCTCAGGAGTCTGTCTCCTATCGCCCCACCTGCCTCTTGCACTCACAGCCTCCCAGAAGGAAGCCTTTGCTGCCAACTGCTGGGTGGAATTAGCAACAGTGCAAAGCTCTGCAGGAAAATGACATTACTGCGCCAACACAAAACCAACTACCAGATGTGGTAAATATCCTAAATGTAGAAGAGGAGAAAGGCAGAGCCAGCACTCAGGACCATCTCTGCAAAGAAAACAGCAAAAAGCTATTGGCAGCAGCTCAGGCAGCTCCTGCCAGTCACTAAGTGCTGCACAAAACTGAGGTCAATTTAATAGAAGTAGCAAATGTTTGCTAAAACATACTTAGTATGTATGGCATATCTTCTTTGGCTTTTCATACTAATCTCTTAATTAATTATGGTTTAAATCAGTATTCCTTCCACCAAGCAGGCGTTCTGTATTTGATTAAGGATGCAGCAGAAGATAAGTATCTGGAAAATTAGTCATTTTTATTTAACTACTGCAAGGAAGTTTCACTCTTCTATGGAAATATTATTTTCAGACAACATAGCTTGCCCTGTCCACCATCCCCTATCTGGACTGGACACAGCAATAAATCCATATACCTGCCAACTGCTTTATCACATCAAGTGCAGTTTAACAAAACAAAAGCCAATCAGTGCAAGGCAGTTCTGTGTAACTGTAACTACCTGCAGCTGAACAGATTTATATGGCGCTTGTTCTCAGGTCAGAGAAACATAATCAGGATGAGGTAATTAACAGTGACTTGCTTCATTCAATCAGCAAGTGGCATTGTGGAACAAAATACATGTGTTTAAAATAGCAGCACAGAAATTAGAATCTGCTTTCTGGATTAAGAAATGCACTTTAACATCCACAAACCTCAAAGCATTGAGACAGAAACCTTCCAAACATAAAACACAACCTTCTTTCATCTCCAAAAGGTAAAGAACTGAGGGAGCAGTTAAAAAAACACCAGCTCTTTGTACATGTTCACAAGCAGTGATAGAACTAATTACCAGTGCATGTGTGTACAAACAGAAGGCTTCTTCCTCATTCTGGATGAAAAGTTCATCCTGACACCAACTGTTCCTGCAGATGCCTCCTACTTAGAAATAAAAAGGGAGAAAACTTGAAAATTCATGACTAGCTGGGGGATCTGACAGTTTGGTAGAAACCTGTCCTGTCACATTTCTGCTTCGTTCGACAGAGTGGCAGGTGCTCTTTTGTACAAGTCACCAGGGAGCAATAATGAGCAATGTGAAGAAGTCACTCACCGTCAGAACAGTGAACAGTTCCTCTACATACACTCTCTCCGTTTCTATAAGCTCATTTATGACATGGCTACAAGAAAGAAATATATATATATATTATGTCTGCATTAGAAAAAAGCACAAGCAATTTGTGCAAGCCTAAAACACAGTATGACCTCATTAACAACCAACACAGGGATGACAAAATAGGCAAAAGTGCAAGAGATGACATCAAGCAGTATGACGTACATGGATGGTGAAAGGGCTGACCAGAAACGCATCAGTCAGAGTGATTTAAACTGGGTGAAAGCTTACCCTTTCAGTATATCTAAGTTGTCATCACTGTCTGAAATAAAAGACTGCAAGGAATTCCGTTTTTCCTGATAATCGTGCATTACTTCAATCTGGAAAAGAAATGGGATGGACCTGAAGGAGCTGCAGAGGTCACTGCAGAGGCAGGATAAGCCCAGCCCTTAGTGCAGCTCCAGAATCTTGGGGAAGGATGAAATATGCTGCTTTTTTAAGAAATCCTTTGTGCCACTGAACTTCAGAAGAGCAAAGCTTCTACTGGACAGCCAGAAAGTCCCAGAAATTATTATGCTACGTAATATCTGGAAGTACTGACAACATTCATTCATGCAGAAACCAGAGAATGGTCCCCACAGGGGAAATATTTGATGTCTATTTGCAAGATTCTGCATCCACACAGTTATGCAAATTCAGGGAACAACACACAGGAGAACCATATCTGTTACTTGGCAAAACAACCCAAGATAGAACTCAGATGCTGGGCAAATCCAAATAAACTACAGGAGTAAGAAAGGTCAAATATTTTTTAAATTAAAAAACAAACAAACTTCCTTCACATCCCGATCTGAATGCAGTCAATTTTTCCCATTTTCAGATGGGTTCTCAGTCTATAAAACACATTCAGATTTCGTTAGCAATTATTACCTTGCGAGAACTTGGAGTTTTTCTTGATGTTTTCTTCCCAGGGAGAGAGAGGTCAAATGAAAATTTCAAACTGGAATTAAAATCCACACCTTGGATAGAAAAAAAAAAATAATCATTCCATAATGTACATCTACTGTGACAGAGATGGTTCAGAGAGTAGCTAACAAGTCATGAAGAGAAATGGGATATATTTTAAGAACGAGTGATTAGTTAGCAAATACTACAAGCAAAGTGACTCATCAGACAGGGCTTCAAACCCAGGGCTAACTTGAAAGAGGAACTGGGTGTCCTCAGACCACAACAGAAAGAAGAAAAAAAAGGAAAAGAGGACAAAAGTAATGCACTGAGAGGTGGTTTGGTTTCAATCCACGCCATCAAACCCACACATCTCAAAGCACTCCCGGCGGAGCCCAGCGTGTCTTTGACACTGCGCATCGCCCAGCAGGACGGCAGCATTTTGATGTTTGGTGTCAAATGGAGGCCTTATTAAAAAGCTCTCTCGGCGTGATCTATCCAGAGAAGAGCCTTTTGTCTTTCCCCTCTTGCTGGCTGTGCTCATTTCAACATGCCTGATCACTTCTCTCAGGAATATGATTAATGGAGGATACCTGTGCTTTGTGATGGAGTGCCCTGCCTAGAAAAATGCACATCACATGAAGGCAGTGCAATGAGCACATCTGGCCTGTGGATGATGGCCTACAGCATCCCACAGAGATGGCCAGACCCCTATTACTGAAACCATTTCTCCTTAACACTTTCCTGCTTCTAGAAAGCTGAAAAAACCTCTGTAAAATGGGCAGTATTTTAGTTTAAAGATGGAGTTTTTTTGTCTTGTATGGAAACTCAGAGGGCATGCAATGTGCCATTGGCTGGAGACGAGAAAATCTAGGCTTTATTTGCAGCACTGGTCTGTATACTGAGGAGCTTCATTCCCTTCATTCCACTAGCTTTCTTATTTACACCGTTAGCTCCCTGAATTGGAGCCACTTTTACTGCTTGTATGACACCTGCTACAATTCACCACAGCCAATCCACACTAATTCATCATAAACAAATTTGTATCAAAGCAGATCAATGGTGCCTGATCATCTCATGCAGTCATATTTCATATTCCCACATAACAGCATACCCCTGGTTTCAAACACACCAACACTGCTTTAAAGTACTTCTGAATACTGATACATAAAGGGCTGCTAAAGATGGAAGCTTTAATGATATCATTTAACGTTAACATTGTGCTACATCTCATTAGCAAAAAGAAGGCAGAACATGCAGCGACCTCAGGTCAGCCAGAACTGGTACCTTTATGGGCATTAATTATTCCACAATTGGGATTTAAGGATGACATTTTCAAAGAATCAAAGGAGGCTGAACATCCAGCTTGTCACTTATGTTCATGAGATTCAGCTCCTCGTGTATCTAGGCTCCTTTGCAAACGTCAGTCTAATTTTATGTCAGTTCTAGCCCACGACAACTAAGGAGATTGTCACCAAGAACAGGTTTATAAATAGGCTTCAGGCTATGGAATGGGCTAACAAATTTATGTTCTTTTTTTCCCCCGTATCACTAATTTACCAGTTCATCCATGTAAGATGCTAGGAAAACAGAAGTGGAAGTAGGAACTGTTTTCAGCTGACTTTTTTCCAGTGAACAGCTAGTGAAAACAAATACCAAGCAAGCAGTCCCACCGAGCCAGCCAGAGCTGTGTTCCTGCACAAGGAGTGCAAAAAACCTTGCACTCATTTTACCAAGTCATCTTTCTCCTTTCCATGTGGCTCTTACAAGTAAGAGAACATACTAAGATATTCGGTAGCTCCAACATGTTCAGAAAAATATTAAACACCCAGGAAACCTTGGGAGCCCTTCCCATAGCTGGGAAGTGCACGAGGAGCCAACACAACAGCACAGAGTGATTCACGACCATCTAGCCCACGTATTCAGTGTGAGGCTTCCACACCCCATTCCTTACACAGAAATGGGAAGCCAGACAAAAATTGGAAGACCAGTAACTCTACAGTAACTCTGAAATCTGAAGTAAGTGCTGGTTGGTTTCTCAAGCTGGGTTACTCATCCTAAAAATGATTATCTGAAAATAATCGTGAAGATACTTGACCATGTTTAGGAGAAAACAAAGGTGACTTTGATCGTGGTGGGTTTTCTGGCCGAGGGGCCACCAGCTGGACAGGCCGCACGTGCTTATCCAGCAGCTTCTTGAAGCAGGACTGACGATTCTCAAACATGCTTCGAACATTTTCAAGCTTCACCTGCACTGACTGTATCTGGCACTGTAGAGTGAAAAAGACTTCTGTCATCAAATAACTACTGCTATTTTGCACTTGGAACCAAAGCAGAAAACAGTAATGCTGATGGTGCTGCAGTGCAGTCAGATTTTGCTTTTCACTTGGGTAATTGGGGTATTGGCTTACCTTCAATTCAGCTGTTAAGACTGACTCAAAATCATACTGTAGGGATTGGGGATCATAGTTTAAGTAGGGCGAAGAGCTTTCAAGAAATCTTTCTATGTCCTGGAGAGCTTTCTGAGCACCTTCTTTAGACTGGCACTTGTCCATCTGCTGGTTGGCAAGCAGGTAGGCACCCTCATCACAACACTGCAGGGCCTGGGGAAAACACGGAGCGAGAGCCCCTGCTAAATCAAGGTATCCATGACAAGTATCATTCACCAGCTCCACATTTTCAACGTGGAGCTCATCAGCATTTGTGAAAACCCAAACAGCTATTGCATTTTGACCACTAGCACAACCAGGAGTGCAAGGAGCCCGGGAGAGGGCTCTGCCCCACAGCAGAGATGCTGCAGTGCTCATTTCAGACAAATCCCCACAGGTTGATGCAACGTTGTAGTGAAGAATGCAGGGGAAAAAAATGTTTCCTAATTGTCCTAAACAGTGAAATGGAACAGGGTCAGACTTAGTGCTTTTCTCAGCAGCCTCAAGCACGCTAAAGCTGTGTGCCTTCTGGTCTAATTAGCATGAATTTCTCCAAATGTATTTTGGATGCTGATTAAGATATCAATGAGCAGTGGAGCCACATGACTCCACTTCCACACTAATACAGAGGAACTGTGCCTATTTACCAATCTGTCATCTTATTTTACAGTCACTTACATTCATACACTTAACAAATTGCTAATAAAAAAAACCCACAGAGTTTATTTGAAAGCATTACCTCTATTGCACTGGGTATGGAAACTTCAGAAGTCAATTCATACGTGGATGCACCATGAAAGTGTGAGCAACAGAAGCTAACTTCTGGTGTTCTGCATTGCTTTCTAGAGATGCCCACCTTTTTCTGCTGACTATTCACAGCACCTGTTTGCTAACTTAATCAACTGAGTCAAAGCACTCAGGCTTTGGAGGAATACCTGCTTAACAAAAGTCACCAAAGCAAAGCTGCAAATTGTAGATGCTACCAGCTGTAGAGAGGCCAACCATCTGCTTCAAGGGGCACCGTATCTCCAAGCTTTACCTGCTGAAGGCGAGTATGAAGATCCAAGGTCTTCTGCAGCCGCATCTGCTTCCTTTTGATCTCATCAGACAAGACATCAGAATGGTGCCGCAGCTCGTTGCATTGCTGGCAGATTAAGTTGAGTGCATAGTGATGATTTGCTGCTAGCTGGTGTCCATGTAGTATCACCACCTGAGCCTTCCCTATCAGATCCTTCAGTGAAAGGAAGAGAAAAGATTGCATGCTTACTGAAATAATGCCAAAACATCGACATATATCAACTTGCTCTTCTTACCAGATTTCAGGTACACATAGAGATGACTGCTATAAGGAGTAGCCAGAATAGGTGGCTTACGCAGGATAAAATGTCACCCATCATCTGGGGGAAAAAAGACTTTTGCCACCCAAAAGAAGGATGAAGATGATGGTATCTCACCAAGCTAGCACTGCTGTGAATGGCTGCTGGCAATGCAATGCTGCCATTTGCAGGAAATGCAGTCTAAGAAAAGGCAGCTGATGTCCAGTTTAGGCACACTGTGCTTGTAAGCATGACAGAGACTTTCAGCAGCTACAGCAAAACAAGTCAGGCTCTTTGTAGTAGAGCTTGATGCAAAGAACATGCTGCCTTGTCTGCAGCTCCTGGCGAGTGCAGTGTTACATCTTCCCCAGGACCGGCGTTCTGCTAGGACTGCTTCCCTGCTGCACGGTATGCCTGGCCATTTGTTCCTCCTACCTCACTCAATAAAGTATCTTTCAAAAGGCAAAAAAACCCAACAACCCTTAGACATTCCCTTAGACATTAAGAACGAGGGCTCTCGTTCTTAAATAAACCTCTAGGGGTTGTGCCTAAATCCCTAAGGACTTGTCTATAGCTCCTGGCCCTTTGCAGAAGTCACATCCTCAGTGGGGTTCCTGTGAATCATCTCACTTCACTCCTCTTTCTGCTGCATCTCTTAGTCTTCCTCCTCCATATGTTACATTCAAATCACAGACGCTTAAAGATAGCGATTTTTTTGCCTCTCCATGTGCCTGGTAACAAGTCTCTGTCTATTAGCACTGCTAAAAGCACTTAACATATAAATAATTCTTCTTCCAGCTCATTAACTCCCACATTTCCCCTATGTTCAGACATTTATCTGCTCTGGATTTTCATGGTGGCTCAGCAATTTATTTTAACTACGATAATTAAATATCCTGGTTTTCAGTGTGATCACAGTGCTGCTGCAAAGAGCACGAAGACATGAAATCAATCTTTTCCTCCATCTACTTACCAACAAACTGCACCAGAAACAGGCCATTTTAGAGAAGACCTACCACAAGAAGAGAGCGTGCCTCTTATGTTTCATTAGTGCATCAGTCTGTGACAGATGTACTCACCTGAGCCATGCCATCAAAATGACTCAAGTCCTTCAGCCTCTGTTTCACTTGGGAGACACTGTCCCCAGTGTCGGGCAGTTCTGCTTGTTGACCCATTAAAAATTCAATGGCGTTCTTGACCTAGACATACACACCCAAACAAAAAGACTGCTGCAAAATGATACAAAGCACAGACAGAAAATCATTCTCAGTTCAAAATCAATCACACTTCAGGCGACTGTTACATCCAGTAATAAAATGAGTTTCCAAGAGCTAATTTCTACGTTCAAAGATGCTTCTTCTCAGGTAAATCTATGTGGCTGCAGGGCAGTGATACCCAAATTAGCTCTGAATGAGGAAGAACAGCAGTCTTCCCAAGTGAGTTAGCCCTGCTAGTCAGAGTTAAGGAGCAGCAGCATAAATTAAACACTCTCAAAATAGAAAGCATAAAAATCTCTCTCTTCTCCCCCTTTCCCCAAATCTTCTGCACACAGAAATAGTGCATCTGTTAATACCTCTTGAAAACTTTGCTCAAACTTCCACAGTTGTAAATACTGCTCCATTTTCAACTGATGTTTTTCCCAGAAGCCATCAAAAGCAGTCTCCATCTCCCGCAGCTGCCCGAGTAGCCTGGAGTAGAGAAAAAAACACAGCATTAGAACAGATGGACAAACAGATGGACAAGCCCTAGAAAGACAGTCTAGTCAGGACCCCAGTTCATCTCTCAGGAGAAATGAACTGATATATATATGTCAGAGGCTTTTCATGAAATCATCACTGCAGATGACAGTAGCTGGGTGAAGAAGTTGTTGCCATCACCATTTTATCAGAATAAAACCTGAGAGCCCAGCATGGGGCTGAATCTGTTCCACAGCCCCATCACAAAGTCTGGAAAAAATATCAGAGTAGGTCAAAGTTGACAGAAATCAGCCAGGAAATCAAGGGGTATGGAGCAAAGCTGGTATTTCTGTCTGCAAGTTTTTGATAGATACATCCATGCTGAAACAGCCCACGTTTCCACTCAAAGATCAGGCAAATCAGCAACATGCTGCACTCACCTATTCACAGTGTCCCAGTCTCCAGGCCTCTCACGGTGCTGGTCCTGGCTGCATTCACCCACATCAGGCTCTTCTAAATTGCTTAAAAGCAACTTTCCTTCTTTTGTGACTGCTGTAATATCTTCCTGCACAATGCAAAACATTTCTGATTCAGGCTACTCCGTGGGAGGTAAGGGTAAAGCATTTCGTGTTGCTCTCTTTTCTGCTTCCCTGCCATAAGTGGAGCACTGGTACCCATCAGAGCAAAGGACTCCCAGCAACATTTAGCTCCCTTAACCCTTGGATGTGGGACTGAACTACAGACTGGTCACCACACTGGGTGGGAACTGGCAAGCATGAAAACATGAGACCACGGAATGATTCAAGATGCACAGCACTACCATGGAGCTGCAAGCAGGAGGAATTATATTAAATATTTATCTGCAAGTCCATGCTTTCATTCAGGTATTTCTGCTGTTTAGGGATGTGCTTTTCCATGATGAAATGTTGCACAGCATTCGTTAGCGTGCAGGTGGCCGCTATTCCACCCTGTTACATCTCATTCCCAGAGCCCTAAATTCTCCTTTTGATGCAAAGCCTTTCATTGTATGTCAGACAAAGTAGCTGAACTGCCTAACAGGTGCTAACTTGATTTTGTCCCATTCAGGATATCAAAGAGGTTAATTTCTCAGTTGCTCCGTTTAATTAATTTCTGTCAATTTTTCATCAGGTTTGCATCTAGCTTTTGTTCAGCACTACAGCTACATAAATTATCCTGATCAACTCATTATTTGGTCACAGGAATCAGCTGCACCTATCTTGTGTTTGTCAAGAGACATACAGGAACCCCACGTCTCACAATCTGCACACAGTTTCTCATCAGCTTTCATCTTTCATGGTCTTAGAAGGAACAAAACAAAACAAAGCCAACGGAACTGATTTCAGACAGAAGCCCAAGAATGTTTTTGATATTTTAAATTAATAGATGTGGCATTAAAAGCAACAGATGGCTTCTACTAAGTGCTGCTGTGCTTTATATGCAAATGAAAACAGATAATGTGCCATATTTCACCCCAGAGAAAAGTGTGTACAGCCGACTTGTTTATATGCAGGACTAAGTTGGGTAACCCATATTTTCTCCCTACGCTTTGGACATAATCTGAAACACAAAGTCTAATTCAGTCATACATCAACATATCCAGCTGCTGTTGTACTACAGCTCTGCTCATTTCCAAAGAAGAAATAAGTGACTTGCATTAGCTATAATTGCACTTGCTGTATATGTGTACATGTCTATTCAGACATGACTAGACACAGCATCCTTCAGATGTCATCTGGGGTATTTCTAACTGAGAAATCACTGTCACAAGGACGACAAATTATTACAAATGAGAATAGATACTCTTCTTTGATTTACACAAATGAATAAAGCAAAGGATCTCATTCTTCAACTGCACAGCACTGCTATTAGCATGGGAAGCGTTATGAATTGAGGGCCTGGGGATGTGCCTATGCTGTCCCAGGAAGACGCAGGAGCATCTTTCAAAGCTGCAAAGACAGCAGCAGCTGTCTGCTCTACATCTTCCACTAAATCCTACAAAAATATTCATCGGTCACGATAGCTGAAAAAAATCTTTAAATATTAAAGAAAAAAGTTGTTTTATGTGAAACATGAAGGCTCAGCGGGATCAAGTCAGGCATGCTCCGAACCATACACTCACAAGAAATCTTCACCTTGAGTGCTCTCAAGCAAACACAGCTTCCTTCAGACCCCTGGGGCAGCTGCACTCAGTAAGTGTGCAGCTCTGCACGGAGGAGGAGGGAGCTGAGGACAAACCATCTCCGCAGACCCACTGACAATCCTTGTGTGCAATTTTCTGCAGCACTGAGAGTGAAGCAGAGGGAACCCCACCAGCCTCCTTTCTGCCACAAGGATGAGCAAAGACCAGAGGAACAGCACGTTTCAGACTTCTGTATCCAGTAAAGAGCGAATGCTGAGACAGTTTTCTGGATGCCAGCATGACAATTTACTGGAATGAGTGGCAAACATAAGTTTAACGTACAGACACAGTCATGCCATGTTCTATTTTGTTTGCTACCACATACACATGCATGGGAGGGATAGAGGAATGGGTATCAAGCCAACAGACAGTCAAACCCCAGAAATCCCATCTCGCTGTGCTCCTGATGAGCCAAACCTTGAGCTGGAAATACTTCTCAGTGCGCAGGGCCAGGATGCGCTCAATGGAATACATGTCTTCTGGGAGCTCAGTCTCTGCCAGCTCTGTGCCAAAAGATTGTAACATCTGTGCAATTTCCTTCACGGTTAGTGCAAAATTCTCTATTGCCTGGTGGGAGACAATAATTGAGATCAGATTGGGATTCAGGACATTGCTACAACTCATAAAGAGTGCACTAAAAGGCTGAGATCTGCAAGAGAGTACAGCATCCAACTCCTAGAGAGGTGGCTGAGAGGCCCACTGATGGTGGAGCTGTTGTGTGCTAACAGCAGCCATCAAGACATGGCCAGCTGGCTTTTAGCACAGCTTGAATCCATAACAAGGTCTTGAAGCAGT
The DNA here is from genome assembly GCF_951394365.1 of Tetrao urogallus. Taxonomy (NCBI): domain Eukaryota; kingdom Metazoa; phylum Chordata; class Aves; order Galliformes; family Phasianidae; genus Tetrao; species Tetrao urogallus. The sequence goes on along the minus strand of NC_136826.1, from coordinate 14,151,079 downwards.
GATGGACACAGTCACCTCATGTTTTGTTTTCTGCTGCCTGTTCTTGTGCACTGTCCTACCATTCATTGAAGTTCTACGGAAGAAGCCACTGTGGGATCCATCTCACAAATTACTGTAACTCCTCATCTACCATACCTCCCTGGAGCACTGGAACAGGCTGCCCAGGCAGGTGGTGGAGTCTCCTTCTCTGGAGATGTTCAAGACCTGCCTGGATGCCTACCTGTGCGACCTGCTGTAGGGAACCTGCTTTGACGGGGGGTTGGACTCAATGATCTCTGGAGGTCCCTTCCAACCCCTACAATTCTGTGATTATGTGATTCCCCTCTGACTAACCCACACCATGAACCACCTCCTGACAGCAGGACTTAAGAGAGGTCTTCGGCCTTTTGGTCATGGACATTCCCAGACTTGCAAGCCAAAACACTGGGTGACACTGCAGCTCTGGCTTTTGGGATCAGGGTAATAAATTTTAATGCAACTGAATACATTTGTATTTTCTTTAAACAGTATATTTAACAAGGAAATTTCAGCAAGCCTTTTAAGAGCACCTTACACAGGAATTTTTTTAGAGGCTTCTAACATGGACACTTATCTAACACATGCAGATATGTTCTAGAAGCTCATCTTTTTCTTAAATTACCCTAACATTTTTGTCATTTATTTTGTCATTTTTGTCTCAAAGTGTGAGAGCTATGTCACTGTCACTGTAACACATTGTGCAAAAGAACAAAACTAAGAGCCAGAAAATTTTTAAAAGCACGACAGTGGCAGTGCATCCGTGCAGATGGGCAGAAACTGGCAGAAGCAACAGCTTGAACCACTCCAGCAATGATGCCTTGGGCTTTTGTTTTCACACTGAGCTCCGCATCTGTCTGCGTGGATAATGGTGCAGGACTGGGGGCACAACGATTTGTCTCAAACGCTTTCATTAGTGTTTTCATTTGTTGGAAAGGTGGCTGGGAACTCCAGCTGCCATTATAAATCCATTCAGTGCCTAACTCCGCTTGACTCCTTCGCAAACCTTAACAAGGAAAGGTGGTTGCTCCAGAGGTTACTCTCAGCTATGCACTGCTCACTGCCTTACAGGAGATGTTTAGCAGGGGATCAGGCCTTCCCAGCAGATTCCCCACACCCAGTGTTGAGCCCCTGTACGTACAGTCCTGAAGATGACCCACTCGCTGTGGCAGTACTCCAAGGTGCCTCCAAACTCTGGGGTTAGCTGCTGCTCATCAATATATGTCAGCAGGTCACTAACCGAGCTCAGCATAACAACCTGCAGAGAAGGCAACACCATCAGCTGGTTGATCGTTTCCACCTAAATCATACATGGATCAAGCCTAGAACTCTCTTACATATGTAAAAATTGAGATTTCTCTATATGTTGCTTTTTTTTCTTATGTTTATAGCTTAACACAGCTTTTACAGATTTGACCACTTTCCTAAGGAATCCCTGACATTCCGGGTGCTTTCCTTCTTAAATATGAAGTACAGTGAGATACTGCAGTGTGTGCCTGCATATCAGAGCTGAAAGCAGAAGGAATGCAGGTTTTGGCAAGAGATGACAAGTAACCTGGAAAAATATAAAAACTGGAATATGTCATGAAGCACTGGCCATCTTCACCTAAATACACGGGCTTTTTAATATGAGTTTCCAGGTGTCCTGATCCTCCCTGTTACAACTCATGAATTTTCAAAACTGTGGAACTGACAATCATTTTAGAATGATTTCTGAAAAATTCCTATAGGAAAATATTGGTTTGCTTCTGGGAGTTTGTCCTTGTGCCAACCTTAGATTCCATACATGTATTTTTCTTTTCTTAGCTATTACATCCATTAATCAAGGTGGCTATAGAAGCCTTGGAAAGTTTGACTTCAGAATGTAAGAGCATTTCAGTTGCTATTTTAGAAACAAATAGCAACACAGTGTTGGTATGGTGTTGACACTGAGATGAAAATGGTGATTACGGGTGGAATCCACAGCAAAAGCTTTGCTAGATGTCTCTTGGCATTTCAGACATTAAAAAAATTCCAGAGCATGGTTTTATCCTCCGTGGATGCATAAATCCTTTAGAGGGGGGAGAATGGACCGATGAAATCACCTGTTCTGCAGGGAATAAACTATGCACAGGCAAGCAGAAAACTGCTACAGGAGAGATTCTGTAGAAATGGGGCAGAAATGGCAGAAACGCTCCAGTCTCTCCTCACGTCAGTGCCTTCATGTCACCCCCATCCCAAGGTTCACAGGCAGCCAGCCAACAACCACACACAAGGCACAACGCTCCGCACGCCCATACCGGTAACTTGAGCAGAAAATCCTCCTGACTAAATCGAAATCCAATGTCAGTGAAGGTGCGCTGGAAAAACCCTGTGGGACGAAGAACCATCACCAAGTGCAGGTTCCCTGGGAATGATGCCTGCAGGAAAACAGAGATAACTTTCAAGTGGGGATGCAGGAGCTCCAACTGCTCCCAAACACCTTGAAAAGATGAGTATGCCTTAAACCTGAGGATCTTTTTCTGATTGCCCCCAAGAGCCTTTTCTGAATTCCATCACAGGCTGGACTATGCACTTCCTAATGCAGGTGTGACCTGTCATCTGCTGATGCTGGCCCAGCTCAAGAGCTTGCCTGCTGGGCTCAGATCGCACCACTAGCAGCAATGCTTCTGCAGGCTCACAGCTGTGTGTTTGCAAAAAGTGGCTTAGAGATAAGGGACAATTGCAGGAGACTGCAGTCCTACTTCCCTTTCGAACAAGCAAGTGGTTGGCCATGTACCGTGGAGGGCTGCTGGTAGTACATTCTAAAACTAAGTACTGCAGTCAGCATTATAAATGAGGGAATGAAATTCTGTCTTAAAAGTGGAACTTTGAGGGCGATGAGACAGCGATGAGACAGATTGGGAGTGCAAAATTTGTTCCCAAACTTGCTTCACCCATATCTATACCAAGCACACTCTGCTTGCCCCAGCTAATTATCAGGCAACATTTAATTTGTGGTACTATTTCAGAATTTCCTGTCTATGCTATCAGTGACTTTTTTTCAAGCATATGTTTTTGGCAGGTGCAATTTTAGATAGAAATCTGCAGAAAGAATGCTTGAGAATGAAAAAGAATTTTTGAGAAGCTAGGAGTCGTATCATTAAATTATGAATAAGCCCATGGTGAAAATAACCGAGTTAATGAAGATGTATCATTTTATCTGAGATCCAAACTAGACCAGGTTACATTCCTCCCTATATCTTCCTCATTTGAACTTCAGAACCCTAAAGCTGTCAGAGCTGTACATATGAAGACTTTGTGGCTCTCCCAGGTGCAAAGGGGCACTAAGTGGTAGTGGAGTTCTAATTCTACATCAATATGAAAATAAGTTTTCCTTGAATAGACATACATCTAAATCCACTCAAGAGCACTGGGTAAGCCTTCCCACTACATAAGCACAGCATGTGCATGCCAAGAGCAAGACCATACAGACAATTCCCCATCTCCTGCTCTCTCCAACAGCAGGACCCTGTTGAACAACATGCTCTCCTTCCCAAAGCCCCAGTATGCCAGATGTGATAAAAGAGCACACACCAAGAGTACTGAATATATTTGGATATTTTGCACAGTGCCTTCAAGACAAGGACTGCTCCCATAAACACACATTGTTTGAAAAAGCCATGATTTACAGTTAAGATCTGATATCCATGAACTGCACCACTACTCAATGGCTATGTTTTCTTTTGTAGGAAAGGTCAAGTTGTGGGGTTTTTTTTGCCTACTACTCCAGTTAGAAACGGACAGTGATTTAGGATTGAATAAGCCACACTGATTCAATATATTGATCTGCAGCTATTTTAAGTGAGAGCAAAAAATACATATATAGGAAAAATGTGAATGAAGTGCCAAATTCATATCCTTTGGAAGTCAACGACAACTGTGCCAGGGACAAAGACTTGGCATTAGCTTAAAGAGCAAACCATAAAACACTGAAGAGGTTTACGCTGGCCCAGGCTCTGGGTGCTGTGCCTGTTGTACTCAGCTCAGGGAATGGCTGCTGGCCCTGGGAGAGCAGTAATAGGTACAGCATGGGAGACCTGAGCAATCTGTGCTTATTCAGGCTTGATGTTTGGAAGAAAATCTTTCCCTCAGAGGGCAGTGAGTTTCTGGCACAGAGTGCCCAGAAAGCTGTGGGTGTCCCATCTGTGGAGGTGTTCAAGTTCAGACTGGATGGGGCTCCATGGTAAAGGGCTGGAACCGGGTGGGCTTTAAGGTCTCTTTCAACCCAAACCACTTTGCGATGCTCTGATTCCTGTCAAATTTGGAGACAGCCAAAGGCCTGAACCTGGCCACGCAGTCACCAGGCCTCCAGCTTGGAAACAGAGCCTTGTTGAAGGAAGTGTGGCTGAAAGGCTGCAGGAGATGCCGGTTCAGCATCCTGCTTCACCGCCTGCTTAACTACCTCTAAAAGGGAGATCAGCTCTGCTGCAACACACAGACAGGCCCTGCAGCCCTGCTGCAGGATGCAGCTCTGTCTGAAGAAGTCCACCTCTGACACCCTGCTCAGCTCAAGGTTCAGGAACTTGAGCTTCCCGTATTAGCAGAGAGAAAGCTATGGGATGCTTCCAAGAACCTGGAGCGGTTTCTCATTTTGAGGCTGAGAAAAATCCCTGCCTGGGATGCAGAAAGCCCTCACTGAGGGAAGCACCACCAGAACTGGCACCACCAGAACTGGCACAACCCTGTGAACGTTGTGAATGAACTGAATATTTACAGCATGAATATTTCACTGGAAAGTATCTGGCAAGCTCAGCACTACCCATAGAAGCTGGCTGCCTCTCCCACCTCCCCAGGCCGGGCCCAGCAGTGCTGCTATAACCAGCCCTGCCTACTGCTGGCTGCACCGCCTGGCCCTGAGGTGTGAAGCACCTCTTCAAGAGCATAAGTGTCTTGGACACCGATGGTTCCATGACTGCAGGACACCAGCAGGTGCTACAAAACACACAAGACCATAACCTGACATACCTGCTATGGAGTAGATTCTGACTTGAAACCACTTTATGCTCCATGCATATACATCTATATTTCTTTTGACACTTGATATACTTCAGCCAGAGGTAGCTGCATTTCCAGGATGGGTTACTTGATTTCCCTTTAGTTTAGAAAGTGCTGGTGGGTTTCTAAGATGCTTCCGTATACGTAAGACCAAGGTCAGCATTTCTGAGTTGTTAGAAAACAAGAAATCCTGCTCTGCAAATGATACCTTGCGTATTTCAAGCATGAAAAAAAAAATACAAGCAAAAAAATAACTGCAGAAAGACAGACAGCTACCAATGAATCCATGTCCTGTGCCCTCCTGCAGACTTAAGAGGAAGGATGAAAAGTTAAAAATATAGATAGACAGACAGGCAGACTAATAATTCCTCTGAGATAACTTTCCTGAAGGGACTGCGTGTATTTCTCTTGCTGCTACGATTCTCATTCGTCCAAGGGCTGAAGTCCGAAGCTCTGAAAACTGAGCTCTGATAATATTGAAGTTAATGGGGAGGTGGGCAGACCAACAAAACCCACCAAAAATGTTCCCCATAATATAATCAAGAAAGCAATGACAAAAGGGTCTTGAAATTTGCCTTGTGCTTTATCTTATGACACTGAAAAGAATTTGTGCATAATAAACCACCTAAAAGAATCCTCTAAACTCTTTGCCTTTTGGTATTCCTCTGCAGAGTGGGAAAGACAGAAAACTGTCAGGTACCCAGCAACATCCCAGGAGCATTCCATGGCAAAGAACACGTTCAGGAAACTCCCCATCCTGAGCACACAGGCGTGTATGTTTTAAGGCCCTGCATCAGCAACTGCTTACATGCACGCTCAACTACAATAGAGCTGTTGGAGTCAATATAGGTGAGCTGGGTTAATGCAGCACAGGAAAGGACACACACTGAAAGCATTGCAGTTATTAACTCCTTACCGAATAGCTTAATATATTTAATGTGGTTTTACATAACGTTAAGACTGGCTTTCTGAGGACACGTTCCCTGCAGTTCACTGGGCCATCGGTGAGGCTGGAGATCAATAGACCGAAACAAAAGTAGCGCCCGCCGGTGACTTTGTTTCAGAGCAACTGGAATCGAAGCTAACGGTCCTTATGCGGATGCTGAAGTTCACGACTATCTTCCGTCCCTTAAGGTAGCAACCACACAGCAATAACGCCAAGCAAGGCCAACTCCAGCCTCACCTCCCCGACAGCCAAAACGCAGCTCCGGAGCGCCGTGCCGCCTTGATTCCAGCGGGCTGCACGGCCAACCCCGAAGACGCCGGCGAGCACCGGCGCCGAGCACCAGGTCCCGCCCGGCCCTCTGGGGGCTTCCCCCGGCCGCCCGCACCGCGGACGGAGCCCCGCCGCCCACCGGCACTCGCATCGCTGCGGAGCCCCGCGAAGGTCGCGGGTGCGGCGCGTCTGCAGCCGCCCCTACGGCGCCTTTCCCCGCGATGCCGGGCCGTTCCGCGGGCACGCAGCGCCTTACCGCATTCCTCCGCGGCCTCCTGCCGCCCCGCGCGGGGCTCCCCTCGGCCATGGCCCCGCGGCCGCAGCGCTGCGGCGGTTCCGCAGAGGGACGCGGCGGCCCCGCTCCCTGCTTCCCGAGCGCCGGCTTCGATTTAAGGTGGAATGCCAAAAATCAGCCTCGGAACGGGGCCGGCTGCCTTCCGCCACGACCGAGCCTGGGCGATTGCACCACAGCTTTCACCGTTCTGGTTTGGTGGTTTTTTTTTTTTCCCCCTCCCTGCTGCTCTCTGAAGCACGCGTTCTGAAGTTGATTAAGATTTCGTGTGCGAAGGAATGCAGTCCGTAGCAAAACCTACGGCTTGAGCCTGCTGGCAGGGTCTCGCTTTCCAAAGCAATGGCACAAGCATGAGCCCGTGCAGTCAGTACAGAATGGCATACACAAAGGAGTTAAACAAAAATCTGTATTCTGATAAAAAAACACCCTGGATCAGATGCATGACTGCAGAGCTGCATATCCTTATGCTGAAAAAATAGGGCACTGTATTTCAAATGCAGCTCATTTGCACTTCTTTATTCCAGAATGATGCAAAGATCAGAAATGCAGCATGCATTACAGTTCGACTGCAAGTAAATCAGGATGTAACCTTTTGTGTTACTGGCACAATGCAAGTCCAGCAGAACCCCTCCTGGTCACAAAGATGGCCTTCCAGGGCTGGGCCCTCTGGTTTTTAAGACGAGCTTCCCAACTCTTGGCATTTAGCAGATTCCTGCCCTCTGCACACAGCTGCGCTGCAGTATTTGCACACACAGCCCTGATACATCCCAGGCAAAGCTGCTGCTCTGCATGGACACAGGTACACTAATAGGGTGTGCACTCAGAGGTCACACAGTAATTATGTTTCCTGATGAAACATGAAATGAATGGCACTTCTGTTTGAAGCCACAAATTAGGACAGACAGGATTTTTGGTGCTTGAAACTTCCAAACTATGCAAAGCACCGACATCACCCTTAAAGGAAGCTCCTGGAACTCCCACTGGTTCAAACACCAGCAGCAGAACTGAATTCTGATGATCGCTCTAAGGAATTATTCTCTATTTTTCAAACGCTGCCCTTTCTCTCATGATGTGCGCAAATTCATGTTGTAAAGTTCAGAAGTGAAAAAAAAAATAAATTAAAAAAATGCAATCAAATACTGACAGCAGTACCTTACGCACAGTGCAGAAAGGTAATGGCAATCCTTCCTTCCACTGGATGCCTATGAGCAAAATGCCACTAAGGCCAAGTCCAGCTGGACCAGGAATACTGAGCTCTGGTTCCCCATGGCTCAATGTGTAGGTGAGTAGCAGAAAACTTGCTTCATGTTCAGAACAGGCAGCACAAAAAGTGAATGCAGGGGTGCATGTTTGAAACAGCTTTTCCACCCCAAGTCCACAAACAAATGGCTGTGCAGCTTGTTTTAACAATCCAACCCTTTCAGTCACTGAAAATTAGGTAAAATATACTCTCACTAATAACCAGTGTCTAGAAAGAATATATATGAAGCCAAATTCTCCACCCAACAGAATCACAGAATGTGGCAGAAAACACATTTGGACCACTAAGGGAAAGTACAAAAACAAGCAAATGAATTGGTTTAATGCTCAAACAGCTCATTTATGCATTCAAATGAGGCACAGAGCCATGACTGAATTAATCACAGGGCCATAAAGCAAAATGCTACCGAGAGAGAAAGCACAAGCATCGTTGCTCCCAATTCCTGATGCTTTCTGAAAGTGGCACAGAATGAACACAGCGACTCCGTACCTTGAAAGAAATTACCATTAAAGAGGACTTACTGCAATTTTTTGGAGAGTCATTTTGACAGATGTCCATGTGTCCAATCTTCTATCCAAGATTAGGATAAATTTGGTGTCCGACTCATGTTGACTATGGGATTGAAAATAAAAAAAGTAAATGAATGACATTGTGAGGGAACGTGACTTTGTTCCCTGTCCCACCCTCTCCCCTATTCCCAAAAAACAATCCCAAGAATACAGAAAACAAAGCCCATTCTGACATTTCCACAGGTGTGAGACAACCACAGAACGGCTGGGGTTGGCAGGGACCTCAGGGTCACTCAGTCCCAACCCCCTGCTGCGGGCAGGGCTGCCACCCGCTCAGTCAGACACTGGGTCAGGTTCCCCAGGGCTCCATTCAACGTGGCCTCAAACACCTCCAGGGATGGAGCGTGCTGCCAAAATACATTTGAAAATATTTCCTAGACCAGACTCCAGCAGAAATTTGGGAAGTCCACCTCATGGCTGAAGCATTGCCTCTGCTATCTGCGCATCAAAATCCTTTATGCTGATTTGAAATCCCCTGAGGAAGTGGGGAGCTCTGGGGATCCACGTGCTGCAGTGTGACCCAGTGCAGAGGTGAACTGTGACTGTAACAAATACAGCCTTGTCAGGATATCTGGTCGCAGCTCCACCAACAGACACACCAGGGGCACCTCCAACTGCAAACTGGAGTTGTGTTTGCCCAGGGTAAGGGCACGCCATCCCTACAAACACATGCTATGGATGTGTTAGGTCAAGCTCAAAGTGCATAGGTTTTGTGCTTTTAGGCAATTTATGCATTGTCATTGAGGCATACCAGAAAAGAGCAGAGAAAATAAATACTGTGTTTTACACATAGGTCACACACAAAACCTTGGCACATAACAAAGTGCGAGGTAAGCTTACACACTGTCATCTGGAATCAAGCTTAACCTTTCAGCCAAAAGCCTATTTTAGCCAAATTAGTTTTGGCAACATGGAGAAGTCTTTGCACATTTATATCAGGAAATCCCCAGCAAGAGTTTAGTAACAGTAGCAGGTGGGAGAGGGCCAAAATGATCCTTCTGTATGAGGCTAGTTTTGATAATGAGGATAGAACTGCTTGATTTTCCAGTGTACAACTCTAAAAGGCAGGTCCCTGCACAACAAGACAGCATTTCCCAGCCCTTGGCAGTATTAAGACACATACAGCAGTTACACAGCACTGCTGTCACTGTAATAAACCCCCTCAAAAACAACACCAACAAACCCAGAACCCAAGCAATTCTGAAAAGGCAGCCAGACCTCAACACAATGTCAGTTCATAAAGGCATGCCCCAGTACATCATTCAGTCCGGACAAGGTTACATTCAGTGAGCAGCCTCTCAGTAAGCTCATCTACTTTTATCAGTTCCCTTACATACACAAAGAAGCAAGTTATGAGCTGTACAAAAGCCCTGAAATCTACTATGGGAAATTTTTAATTTATTTTAGGGCAAACAGAGCAAGCCTATGGCTATTTGCAACCCAGGCCTTGCGGGTTGATCAGATTCCCAGTCCCATGATGTACCTTTCAGACTGACAAGAAAAATAAATCAATGCATTCTCACAAGTGCTTGCAAGAGGCAGCTTTATTTGCATCCAGCAGCATATGATGGAGACGGATAACCAGACAGAGGCTTCCTGTCACTTTTTTCCATACCCTTAATTTTGTGTGTGTTGCAGGACGCACCAGACTAAAAATAAAACTTGGGAGCTTTTGCAGGAGGACTTGAAATTGGATCTCTGAGTCTGCAGCTGGAAAGTTGCTCATTGGGCTGGGAGGCTGCTGGTGGATCAGAGCACACCCCAGCACTCACTGCATGGTGCTGCTACTCCGAATTGTTGTGGTTTCACTGTTCCGTGTGGCCAGCTGTGGCTCTATGTCACTTCAATATGACGATGCAAGTGAAATGAGCAAAGTTTGTCTAAATAACTAAAAGCTGCATCATCAGGATCACTGTTAAGGTCACCTTTCTGCAGAGATTAGGATTTGTCCCATTCTCCTGTGCCTCTCCTTCAAGCACACCAATGTGCAGTGCTATTCAGCAAAGCCCACCCCTCAGCACACAGCCCACCACATGTATTTTGATGGGTGCACGGAATGTGAGAACACACTACTCCTCTTTCTGTATCATCATTCTGTATCATCTTCTCTATTGTTTTTCCCTATAGCTTTTCCATACAACCATGTCCCACATTATGGTCGCAGGAATCCCCAAATCAAATTAATTGAATACAAAACTCAGCTCCTCCTGGCTCTGTCACTAACACGCTCACCTTGTTGAGCAAAGAACAGCTTCCAGCTGGCACCTCCAGGAGAAGCAGTCCATGAAATTCAGCTCCCTAAAATACTACAGACCTGACATCCCATGTGGTTCCCACAGACTGGTGTCAGCAGGACAACCCATAGTCATTGCTGCTGATAACAGATGGACAGCATGGTGCATGTGGTTTTGATAAACCCACACCCATCCACAGGTACATGGCAGGGAAGTGCCTGTGTATTACAGCTCGTTCTGTACAGCTCATTCGTTTCAGGCTCCAGCATTGTTAGAACAGCCAGGTACTGAAGCAGGCTGAGATGGCAGTAGGAGGACTAGAGAAGCATGATTAAAGTGGTTTTACAAATAACACACTGAGCACGGTTGAATCACCAGCAAGCTCTCAGCTCTCATTAGTTTCTTGATTGAGTTTGACCTATTACAGGGACAGCAAGACTGCTAATCATGCTAACGCCAGGGTGTTTAAAGTCACATGGAACAAAAAGCCCTGAAAGATTCAGGTAGAGAAGCACACACACAGCCAGGGGCAACCTGCCCAGCAGGACAGGAGGGAAAGACCCCTCTGCAAGCCTGACCCAGGAGGAGCACAGCTTCACACTAGATCAAGAAAGAAAGAGAGACCAGAGGCCCTTTTCATTCCTGCAGAGGTGGCAAAACAGACAGCACTTCTCCCAAGGCAGCTGCTGATGGAAAGCTCCCATCTAGCTGCTGTCAACCTACTCTCCCTGAAGGAAGAAATTTGCCAAAACAGGCATTATTCAAGGAAATTAAGCATTCCAGGTAACTGAGTCAGGCTCAGCAGCAAAAAGTGGGAGCGCCATCAATCTGAGCACAGAGCCCTGCATGTGGTCGGGACAGATTGCTGGCTGCTTAACCCTGGGATACGGGCACATAATGGAGCTGCAGCACGCTGCTGAGTGATCGGGTGTAATGGGGACCCCAAATGGCTTTGTTCCTGTAATTATTCTCTTCCTTTGGTTACATTTCTCTTTTCCACAGTAATGACTCTCTATTTGTACACGTCGCAGTATTGCTCTGGAGAGGAATGGCATATTTAAGCAGTGACACATGTCAAAGCTTAAAAGAAAGCTTGTTGCTAATTAGAAACTTAATAAACTGAACTGATGATACATGCAGGCTGGCAAGTAATAAGGATGATGTCCACTTTTTATCTGCAGTTACTGGCACATTAAATACCACACCTGGACACCGCAAGAGTTTGCAATTAATTGCTTGTCTTCTCCCCTGCCCTAGGAGCTGAAGACATCCCTCGTGCCCACGCACAGCATTAAGCTGAAGATATTGCACCTGGCCCAGGTCAGACTGACACTGCCCATCACAGGAGAGACAGAAGGCAGCCACATACCTCGGGACTGATGTCAGGTATGTTAAGACTTTAGTTACAACATCCTCAGGCACATCGTTGAAGCGAGAGTTGTCAGGCAAGGTGATGATCCAAGCCTTGTCCTTCCCTCGGCCACCTGGAAGGAAGACAAGAGTTCTTCTGTGGGTGTTTTCTGGGAGAGCCAGCAGCAAAATCCAGGTGCACAATCCAGGTCAAAAAACACCCCACCAGCCTATAGCCTATGTTATTACAGAGGGTATTTACATCACCAGAACAGCCAAAGTAGGTCAGATTCTGGCACTGATTTCAAGCACAACACACATGCACAGGTGGTAGAAGCAAAACTACTTGGTACCAGATATTTCCTTTATTTGTTGAGCACACTTTACATGAGACAGAAGTCAGAAATGCAAGGAAAATCCATGCACGCTGTTCTCGAGCTTACACATTTCAAAGCAAAATATTTGCAAAGCTTTGAGCATTTTGAAGGAGCAAGTATTGTGCAGAGACAGAAATCTAATACATTCTTTCGAGCCGCCTCAATATTTTATTAACAGCATTTCTGGTGGCAATGAAGACTGCTTGACAGATAACATCCCGTATGGAGTATCACTTTGCCAAGCAGTTCATCTGGAGTATTTAATTACAACATGAGGAGAGAACATGCAAGGCTCCTGCTACTCACCAGAAAGAAAAGCAAACTGCTTCATCAACTCATCACTGATGTCCTTAGCACAGATGGGTGCTGTCGTTTCTGAGGAAAAAAAACAAATGCAGCAGTCAAAAAGAGAGGAACAAATCAAAAGCAAACACATCTATCAACGTGTTAACACAAAAGTGGGACTTACACCAAATGCAGTTTCCCTAAACTAGGGAAGAAAGTCTGTAACAAAGGATTTATGGTTTTCTATTGACTCTAACAGGGTGAATGCCACAACTCTGCAGTAAATTTATTCCATCAAACTGCTTGGGATGCTGAGAGTGCTTCTCTCAACAGAGAATTCCTCGTGGAACTTTCATACTTTGCAGTTACCAATTGCACCCACCTGTATGGCAGTGCTTTCCAGCCACAGATGTACATGAGGCTGAGCAGCCAGGACCGCTGCAGTCAAGGTTGGGGTTTTCATGCTGTCACATTTCTTAACTTACAGCAAATAAACTTCTGGAAGCAGCTGGGCTATTTACAGCTGGCATGGGGCCACCTGCACTGCAAAGGCTGTTGTTCTTATGTTCACTATTAGAACTCTTTTTAATCAAATAATGGGAGAGGCTGTTTTAATATCACATTTAGCACACCCTGACCATTTCAGTGGCAGTGAAGCACATCAGAACAATATGCATAATTTTACCTTTCACTGGGAAAAGCAAACAGAAACCAGACTCACTGAGCACACGGGCATTATTCTGGATTATCTATAAATGGAACACAAGCTGAAAATTAAACATCTTTGTTCCCACAAGGAAACATTTTGAAACATCTATACACATTAAGGACCTTTTGCTTTCTGATAATTACATTTTAAACATTAATTGTTTTAGGGAGCCAGTCCCAAGGAGCATTCTGTTGGCTGTCCTAAATCACATTGGCCAATACTTCAGCATGTTCCATGGTAATCAATATTTATTCTATTTCACTTGTTCCCGAAAGCTTTCTGGTCACTTTGACTTTACCTAAGGATTTCTCAAGCACTGCTTTGGCTGAGCTGCAGCATGGCAGCCCCAGGGGGCATTAAGCACACTCTGCTGTTGGCCCTCCACGCCACCCACCTGTTCCCTTCTGTTACATGCACACGTAGACAAAATAAGTTTTTTTGTTGATGAGGGACTGGCACTCGTTCTTGATTTCAACAGGCCTTAGAGTAAGCTTTGGTAAGGAAGAAGTTTGTTTTGCAAAGACATTTCAAGTATTTCTTGCTCATTCAGCTGACTGCTTCACCTAACTCGGGGGAAAGCAGTGGTGATAACTTTCTTCTGTACTTGTTCATGTCAATATTTTCATACTGATAAGAATCACATGAATAAGTTAATGAGCTCCAACACATGGAATATACGACAACAAACACACTGGCCTTGGAAAACAGAGAAGCCCCAAGGCCAAGTGCATATTTATCTTGGCTGCCTCTGGAAGGTGTGGGGCTGTTCAGCAGCAGTGTGTACATTTCCAGTCCAGGTAAAGCTCATGGCACGGCCCACACCTGGTGTTTGCTCTCCTGAAGATGCAGCCACTGGGACACTGGGCGACAACACAACGCCCATGTGTGCCTCACGTGCACAGCACTAAAGCCAAACACAGTTGCAGGCTTACAATAAACAGCTTTTGTTTGCTATTCTGTAGTGATAAAGAAGGGGAAATAGAATCATAGAATTGTTAAGGTTGGAGAAGATCTGCAAGATCCCCAAGTCCAACCCCAACCCACCCCCACCAGACCCACAACCACATCCCTCAGTGCCACACCTCCACTGCCCTGGAACCCCTCCAGGGACCCCATCACCCCCTGGGCAGCCTATGCAAACGTCTCACCAATTTTTCTAAGAAATTTTTCCTAACATCAACTTGAAATGCTGGTGCCAAGCATCTTCCAGGCCACATGGCCAAGTCCACAGCATACTGTGAAACTGCATTGGATGGAGTTCCCTCCATGCTTTGAGAGCTGTGGTTTCCAGGTTCACAGAAAGCTTCATTCTTGACTTGAACATGCAGATGGAGGCCCAAAATCCTACAGCATCATTATGAATTCGAGTTTCTTGCTTTTCAATGGATCAGGTTTTCAGAAGGGAGCATTCAGCACGAACAGAAAAATCAGGTCCTTCCAAGTGGTCTCAAGTTGAACACCCAAAATTTAACTCCATTGAGGGAGAACTAGTGAAGCCTGGGGGAGCACCTCCCCTGCAAAGCCTCGCCATCTCAGCAGGCAGGGCAGCCCAGAGGAGCAGCAGCTGCCCTTGGTGAGGTCAGAGCACAGCGGGCTGATGGCATTCTCTTAGAGCTGCTCCTCAGCCAACTCATCCCTGGTGCTTGCTCTGTATTTGTCATCAAATGCATCTTCCTCGAGAAACGTTGGAGAAAAATCAAGGGATTTGCATGTTGCTGTGCCCATGACACAGCAGTTGGATGCTGCAATCCTATACAGAAGAGCAGCCTTTGCTGTCAAATATTCACCTCTGAGACAAAAGCGGTGAAAGGCAGCGGGGAATCAATCATATCCAGCATTTAGGGTCTTAGTGAAAGCAAACAGCACCTAAACCATACACTGTCATAGCAGAGCAGCAACTGCAATGGCATTCAGAAAGAGGACAGCAGTCATCTGGGTCCAAATTCACTCACGGAACAGAGCAGCCAAGAGACTCAATTAAACTCCCCAGTGCTTTGCTGTCTGGTAACTATTGTTTTCTTTTCTATTCTAAACTTTGCAGGTCCAAAGCATCTGCAGGCAGCAGCTGTGTAACGCATCTGCCAAGGCAGTGTAACAGCGCCTTACATTTTACAACATTGGCCAAGTATTGTTTGCAACTACAAAATACGCTTGGAGATAGCTTTGTTGTGAATGAATAATAGCTCTTCCTGCGAGTGTTGCTGCGTAGCCTAGGAAACAAAACTGAACCAAATTAAATGACAAGCGTAAAGGATCACGTTGAGCTTCTCCGTGATCTACTTGTTCTCTGTTTTCTGTCCATTTGGACGTCTACACCCAAAGCAAAAAGGTTGATTTGGTGTCAGGGGAACGCGCAAATGAGCATATTTGTAACCTATTTCCATATCCCCTGGAGACTTTCTGGGTTAACTGTGGTCATCAACCAGCATCTGGTGTCACAGCATGTTCCACCACAGCCCCAAGTGTAGTGCAGGCCCACACAAAGCAGTGACAGCCACAGAAAGGTGCTGTGCTTGGGCAGCCTCAGTGAGGACTCCTCCAGGCTGACAAGGGAACTCATGTCTGTGGCCAGCATTGCTGGGAGCTCCCAGACAGCTGCTGGAGCACGAGCTGGGCTGGGGTATGAGGATTCAGCCCTGCCTTATCTGGCATGCACAGGAGTTGGAACAGAAATCACTCAGAGCAGAGCACTCCATCTCTCAACCCAATGCAATGCAATGAATGCTGTCTTCACTTCTCCTGTTGAAGTTGTTCTGCGTTGCAAAATTAAATATTCATTGAGGCAAAGAATGGCAACACAGCCCTACAGCCAGGCAGAAGGACCAACACAGCAGCCTGCGATTTGCCCTGATTCAATCTGGATAGCCATACCCCATCCCATAGCTGTAAAGAAGCACTCAGAAGGAGCGAGCCTGCAGCCCAGTACTCAGGAAACTCACTCTGAATAAGCGACATGTGAAATGTAATCACCTGCAAAAGCCCAGGGGTTCCACCAGGAGGAAGGGAAGAAATCCATGCCACAGCAATGGAGGGAACATCTTGCTGCAGGAGATCCAAGTCCTTGGGGCATCCCAGCCACCAGCTGCTGAGCTTTCCCGCTTGAATAATTTCAAAAAATTCTGGATTCAATCCAGTACACAACAAGAACCATTGTTACCCTTCCTACCAGCCATATCCAGAAAGCAGTGTGGAGGGAGATGCTAGAAAGAACATCCTCTCACCCTGTCTATAAAGTGCCCTCCCGTGCACAGCCCGCTGGTGGGAAGAGCCTGCACAAAGCCTGCACAGCAGCACTGTGCCCACTGAGGGAGCTTGCAGCTGGCTGCAGGGCACAACCAGTGCAAGGACAGCAGGCACCCCTGCATCCCCTGTGCATCTCCCCAAGGAAGCTTACACCTGGATCCAGCCTGATGCCTGCACCTGTCCCAGGCTGAGCGCAGCAGGGCAGGCATGGGCGCACGCAGCAGCCTGGCCGTGGGCCAGCAGTGTGAGGCTGCTGGTTCTGCTCGTGCAGTTCAGCACAATGTCTTCCTTAAGGAACATATAGCAGATAATAGGACATTGTGCTGCTCGGAACATAAGGCCCATTGTGTTTACAAAAGGCTTATTTGCAGGACCTGGTTTGGGCAGAGGACTGACAGCTGAGGTCTGGAGGCCCCTTCCTGGTTCTGAGACAAAATTCTTCAGTAACTGGGAGTAAATCCTGCTGCAGTCACATTTGCAAGTGATCTATGCTGCACACATAACCTTCGGTTGTTTCTAACATCAGCCACGCAGCTCTGATCCACCTCGAGCCATGCACACTACACCCAGGCACATCCAGCAGCTCGCAGCCCCAAACCATGCCACCACTCCCCAGGCCAGGTGAGTGACACAAAAAAAGCCATTAAAATATGGATGGCAGAAAGCTTCTGTACCTGGAATGCCGTGAGCCCCAGTACCCACCGCGGTGCCGCATGGGGACAGCCCCTGTCCCACAGCCATGGGCTGCTGACCGCTTACCATCACAGCCACACCACATGCAAACCCATCGTGCACCTCTCAACAAGCCTCAGTCCACGTGGGTTTCTCAATCCACGTGGCTCCCAGGTGTCTGACAGTGGAAGGAGCTGCAGCCACACACGCCCAGCATCAGCACGGGAGTGGCACAGAGCTCAGAGCTGGCAGGAGCAAAATGCAGGGTGCAGATGGGACAGATCACACCAGAAGCATCACCGCAGGTGGGAAACAGAGGCAGGAACACCTGGCTCGAGCACCTCAAATCCACCCAGGGATTCAACAAGCATTAGAAAGCCCCAGGAGGGTTAGTGCATCGCTGTGCTGGATGCCCCTTGACTGCACCTGGCTCAAGGACACCTTAAATTATCCTCCGTCAGAGCAGGCAGTTTTTTAAGGAAAGGCTCCAACTGCAAGCTTGTTCTTTTGCTTTTCCTCAAGCACCCACTCCAGCGGAGTGTAGGAGGCAGGATATGGTACCAGATGGTCCTCCCTGACCCAGTGCCTGTACTTCTCCTCCAGGGCCTCCCAGGGCTCCACTGCAGAGGATGCTGCAGCTCAGGCACAGATCCCACACCTGGGAGCAGCCACCAACATCTGAGAAACTGAACAGCAGAAAAAGAGTGAATCCTCTTTGAAAGGCTTCAGATTTATAAAGAATGATGATGTGAGTGGAAACATAGAAGAAAATGCTATGTTGTGGTCACTGAGCATTCCAGCTGAGGGGGATCTCCCCCAGCCAGGAGCAAACAGCGGGCAAACCGCAGCAGCTCTGCTCACAAAAGGCCAGCTGAAAGTAAACCAAACTACAGCCAGGCTTACACGTTATCTCCTGTTATTGCTGCAGCTCCTAACATGGGGGAACTGAGCACTGGGTGCTTGGGTCTGCTCACATCCAAGCAGGCAGCCTGCTTCCTCGCATCACCCCTAACTAAGCAAAAATGGGGAGAGACAGAAGGCAGCTCAACCATACGTGAATTTGCATCTATTGCAAGAAATGTAATGAAAGTTTCTCAACACCCACCCTGGTGGATTCAAACTCAGTGTGGGAGTTGAGAAAATTTAGCTCCTCAAATTTATAATCCTTATGAGCTCCAGTGTGTTCTTGCTTCTCTCCTGCTCCCCATTTCCGTCACTCTGCCCTTGAGCAGGCTCAGCACCAGGTGCTGCACACAGCAGCTCCATGCTCGCCTGCCAGCTGTCCACCAAAGCTGTGCTAGCAGTGATCACCTCCCAGGCAGCGCCATCAGCCTCCACCACACATCGCTTTCAGCACAAAGGACTTCCCAAGCAGGCTGCTGCAGAGCCAAATAGCAAGTATATGCATCAATAACTGCACATCAGCATCCTGTACCACAGAAGTGTTGGTTTTTCCAAGCCAAATTCCAGCTTTGTGCACCAACAAAGTAACTCATCGTATGTGTAATAGCAGTAAATCCTCAAGCCTGAGAACACCTGCTTAGAAACCAGGAATTAAGTGCAGGGAAGTCACTGGAACAATGTATTCACTTTCACAGCCCACAGAGCAAGGAAACCAAATTGTACAGCCGGGTTCCCACAGCGGCATAAGCTGGGAACTCTGCTGCAATTTCAGGAAACTAAAAACAATTGCCCTCAATTGAAAATGCTCAATTCCGTCCTTCCCCCGCTGAGCAAAAGCCCATATTCAAAGCCAGACTGCTTTTCCTGCAGCAGGAAGAGGTTGGCAGCACAGGAACAGCCCAGTGCTCCTGAGTGACCCCATCCCCAGGGACAGCCCCACAGCTCCCCAGCAAGGGCGGTGCATTGGAAGGCTCTTCTTCTTTCCCCCACCGTTTAACACCTCGGTTCCTCCCCTCCCACACAGCCCTGCTGTCACTTCACTTCTGTCATTGCACACGAATGATGAACGGTTAAACCACAGTTGTAGCAAACGTGACTGATGGAGAGGAAGCTCATCCCACGTTCCCTGGCCCCATTGCCAGCGTCCCACATCCCCTGCAGCACCGGGGCAGGTCGGGTGACAACAGCACTCTGCTTCCACAGGGCATGAGCTCTACACACGTGTAAGGCTCCGTCAAGGAAGGAAGAGCTCCAAAATCCTTGGGATGTGTGTATCTAACTGTATGGCAATACGGGAGGGAGTAAATCACCTTGTGCTGGAAATAAGCAACAGGTTTCCAGTACTGATGTATAAAGAGAAATAAAGCACAACTCCAGATAAGGCTCAAAAATCAGTGAGGAGGGAATAAACCCCCTGATTTAATAATATCTCATGACTTTGTCAATTAGAACTTAAGTCAATTCTGTATCTTTTTTCATGCCTCGTCTTAAGAACCTATGTATATCCCACATCATATATCCAGACCGTGCAGCTCTAGTCATACAGCTGTGCCTTTGAGGAGACATTCTGATATTACAGAGGTCATCTGCCAAGAGCAGCTCACCAGGATCCCCCCAGTATCCTGCTTCTACGAAATGCCATCTGTGCCCCATTTGTGTGCCAGCAGCCCCTGTGCAAGCACTGTGGGTGCTCAGTCACCAACATCAGCACAAGGAGGACTGGGACTGTTGTATTTTCTATCACAGCCATTCAACGACATCCTCTGTCACAATGATCACCTCTGTGCTTCCCCATCGCATTCACAGATGCAGAGTGGCATAGGGCAGTGTGTGATGGGAGCTGAGGGTGCTTTGAGGAGAGCATTCCTGAGAGCTGCTCCCAGGAGCAGGGGATGCTTTGCTAAGTCCACACCTGCGGCCTTTCCTCCTGATCAATTCCTCCCATGCCTTATGCTGCTCTTTGCAAAGAGGTCAAGGGAACTGGAACGGAGCTGTAAGCCTTTTTGGGTCAGTGTGTCTTTCCTGTGCCTGGCACGGCTCCAAGCACACTGCCAGCTGTGAGCTAATGAGGAGTAACGAGCGCCTTCATCTCACAGCAAGGTATGCATCCTCCAGTGGCAATGGAGTCACCCAGAATGCCACCACCTTCCCCAGCCATTAAAGACCTCCCCGCAGAAATCCAAAAATCTGTTCTCCCCGCAGATAAACAGAACAACAAAAAAGAAGTCAATGCTGCAGTGTATGAGCAGATCATTGTCCATCAAAGGATGCATTGTTGAGGCACAAGAGCAGCGTACAGCCCAGGGCAGCAGGTCAAGCTGTGCCCTGCCATTACGGAACTACAACCCAGCACATCCTGCAGCTTTGGGCATCCCCTGGCGTGGGGTCTGGCAGTGCCAAAGGCCCAGGGATGGGGCATGAGGCTGACACCAGCTGCACGTGCTCTGCACACACAGCTGCTTTGCTACTTTGGAAGCTCAGGAAGGGCACATCACCATCCTGAGGCTTCACAGAGCCTTCCTCAGTTGCAGCTGTGGGAAACTGTAGAGGGGGGCACCTTTCTGCTTATCAAAGCCCATCTCCTCACTTCAGGTTCATCTGGAGCGACGCATTCCAATAACAAAAAGGAGATGTCAGCAGCACAGAGTAGCAAAGCCTCTCCTTGAAGAGAATGAAGCCACTCAGCACCGGTAATGTGGCCCACAGAACCAAAAAGCCCAGCGTCCCCGTATCAGCCTGTGCAGAGCCCACCGGAGCCTTCCCGGATAGGCGGAGTTCAGCGCCCGCAGCACCGCGCCCGCATCCCGCTGCTGAACTCACACTTTCCGTGCGAGAGAAGTTACCACCTGTGGGCTCCGCTCGGTGCCCGCCCGGAATAGACCCAGCCGCGTTTAAACGATCTCCATTAAGAACGTGAGCGCAGCTCCACAAATAGACCCGGGCTGCGGCGGGGACAGCCCCGAGTCCGCACGGAGCCCGCGCGGCGCCCCGAGCCGAGATCCCGCGGGGCAGTGGGCGGCAGCGGGCAGCACCGCGCAGCTGCGCCCAGCCGCCCCCCGGACACCCGCAGTCCTTCGGGGAACCGATCCCCGCACCCCGGGACTCACCGGCGGCGGCGGCCTCCAGCAGCGCGGCGGCCCGCAGCAGGCAGTAGTAGCGCTCCATCTCCCCCGCCGAGGTACCCCCCGGCGGGGGCCCGGCCGGGGCCGGCGCCAGGGCCATGCCCCGCGGCAGCGCTCCCCCGCCGGCCGCGCTCCGCCGCCCCGAGCCCGAGCGCCACCGCCGCCGAGGCGGGGCTGGGGAACTGGGAGCCTCCCCTGCCCGCCCCGAGCCCGCCCCGCCGGGCCGCCCGCCCCGCCTCCCCCGCCGTCTGCCCGGCGCTGCTCCCCGCGTCCCGCCCTGCCGTGTTGTGCCCGGCGGTGCTGCGTCGCCCTCGGCCGTGCAGGGGCTGCCCGCGTCGGGAGCGCTGTGGCCCCGAAGATGCCCGGGGCGCGCAGGTCGAGCGCAGTCGTTGTTTCTCATTGTCATGCCTTCTGCGTTTCCTACTGCAAAACTAGATTTTCACTTGATCTGCTTCTCTTACTCCCATCTCCAAAACAAACAAACAAACAAACAAACAAGCAAACAAAAACCCAGAGCGCCACGTTTTCATCCTCAGTCAGCAGTATTTTAGAAAATTCCTTGAGCAGTACTAAGAACTGTGCCAGCAGTAGTGCAGCCAGCAGGAGCAGCTGGTGGTCGTCCCTCCATTCTCAGCTCTGCTGATGCCACACCTCAGTGCTGTGCTCAGTGTTGGGCCCCTCACTAGAGAAAGACATCGAGGTGCTGTGGGGTGTGAGCAGAGATGGGCAACGTGAGGGGTCTGGAGCACCAGTCTGGTGGGGAGCAGCTGAGGAAACTGGGGTTGTTCAGCCTGGAAAAGGGGAGATTCAGGGAGAGCTCAGCATCATCTACAGCTGCCTGGAAGGAGGTTGTGGCGAGATGAGGGTTGACCTCTTCTCCCAGCTAACAGCAACACTACAAGAGTGAATGGCCTCATGTTGCACCAGGGGAGGTTCAGGCTGGATGACAGGAAATACTTCTCAGAGAGAGTGGTTGGGCGCTGGCACAGCTGCCTGGGGGGCGGTGGGGTCACCATCCCTGGAGGTGCTCACAGAACGTGGAGATGCGGCACTGAGGGATGTGGTTAGCAGGCAGTACTGGTGGTTAAGCTGGATGGTTGGACTAGATGATCTTGGTGGTCTTTTCCAACTTTAGTGAGACTATGATGCTATGATTCTAAGCCATGCACGGCCGCATCTGACCAGCACACAGCACCCACCTGAGCCAGCAGTTCTCATGTCCCAGTGTCGAGGTTCAAACGATGACAGCTCATTGCCAACAGCAGCCAGAGCTGCTCAGGAAGCCAGCACAGAGAAGTGGATGTTCCTGTTTTTCCAAAACAACCTTTTAATTACGCTCCTTACTATAATAGCAGCCTTTTTCCAACACTACAGCGGCTGGGGCTATTAATTTAGGACCCAAGGTCTAAGGATGGTAATATGGAAACACCATATTTCAGCAGCCTTTGTCCCTCCATGCACTGATACAGAATTTTCCAAGGAAAAACCACCCACTCAGTCAGCACTCTTTGTTACAGCAGATCCTCGCTCAGCTGGGTTTGAACCATTTTCTGTCTGGCCATAAGGGGCATTTTGTACAAGAAGGAGTTCATGTGCAGTTACTCATCAAAAAAGCCCAATTCAGGGGCACAGCAGTAAAACACAGCTATAAAACAGCCACACGCGAGGCTGTGAGCGTGCAAAGGCAGCTGTGCTGCATTCCTCTCATATTCTTATCACAGAAAGGCTGCTTTCCCTCAGCAGCAGCAGCTCACGCAAAGTGAGGCCCCTCTGAGCACATCACACAACGGTTTGGGCTGAACAGACCTTGAAGATCCTCTGCTTCCAAGCCCAGAGGCACACACCTCCAATTGGGCCATGATGCCCTCCTGGCCTTCCAGGGATGGGCCTCACTGTTCTCAGAGCAAAGCATTCCTTCCTTCTACCTCTTACACATCTCCCCTCTTTCTGTTCAAAGCCATCTCCACAGCAGAGGTGCTGTAGCCCCCCAAGCACCCTTCCAGCTTCCTACAGACCCCTAAAGTCTCTCTGTGTCTGCCTCTGTGCAGAGGGCTGGACAAGGAGGCAAGCATTGGCCCAAAGCCTGCGTGTCTCAAGGCTGTGCCTCCTGTGGAGATGGTTCTGAATAAACGAATCAACTATTTCTCCCAGCACATATTTTATTCTAATTCAGGGAAAACCTATTGCTACAGTGTATTTTCCTGGCTTGGCCCAATCCTAGCCCCTGGATGGCTGCTGTAGGCACACTGCTGTGCTGCACAGCATCAGCTCTGCAGGTTCATCTCTGCACAACAGATCTTTGCAAGCTGCCGACTGTGAGCCCAGCCACAAACGCAGCCTTTCACCCCCACGCCCAGACTGATGGACAAAAGGAGACGGATTTAATTTTTAGGGTGGTGCTGGGATGTGGAAAACCTGAGCCAGCTGAATGTCATCTGGAGCCTGCCCAGCCAGGAGGGACCCTGGCCACACTGATGCCAGCTCAGCATGCCACTGCTTCCATCAGGACTGGGATTTTATTTTACCTGCTGAACCAGTGTAAAAAAGTAAAGGACTCCCCCATGCTCTCCCCACATCTTTTTCTCTGCTTAAGCCAGGCTATATTGCTCTAACCCCTGCTTTTGGATGGAACACACACACACACACACACACACACACACACACACACACACGGGTGCCCACACACCCTTCCTGCAGGCCACAGCATATTTTCCAGCTCAGCAGGTTACCAGCAGACACGGTGCCAGCAGCAAGCTCCAAGCAGAGAACAGAACAGAGGTTGGCACTGTGCACACCATGGTTGCAAGCACACCTCCAGCCTTCCTGTCAGCATCCCAACCCTCAGCACAGCTGCCCTCCTTGCTGAAAATTGCCTTACAATTGCAGTAGTACTCAATCTCCATTTTAAGGTGAAGTGCTGCACAGATGTTTTAAATGCTAATTCGCAGCTTGGTGGAGCACCACACTCGCACTGACTACTTGCCTGCAGCCCTCCAGCCAAGTTTCACTACCATTCCACGTCAGCTATGAAGAGGCTCAATGCGTGCATCCAGTTTCCAATAGTACCAGCTTCTTCTTAAAGGTTATAGTTTGTTTTAAATAGCACAGCCATCTGTCCCGCAGAGCCTCATGGGAGATGGAGAAATCAAAGCAGCCAAAACAGAATTTTTCACACTGGCTGTCAGTTTTCATTACGAACATTTCAGCTTGAATCAGACACGTGTCCTAAGAAGTATGCGTTTTTCTTGTGCCTCACACCAGCACCATGAGACCTGCTGGAACCAATTGCATCAGTGGAGTCTCATCCATGGAAACAGCTGCCTTGCACTTCACTAGCTGCATGCACCTCACCAACCACAAAATAACCCTCATTTACATGTTTCTAGCCTTTGAGCTCAAAAAACAGCAAAAAAAGTGAAATAAATAACAACAGAAGTTGATTTGTTCCGAGTAGCCATAACACAGAATCAATGCAGAGCATTAAGAAAAAATCCTCGTGCTGTTACCAACAGCACTGCCAATACTGTGCTGACAAAAAACAACGCAGAACCAACCAGTGGTCCCTCAGCACAGCATCACTGCGATGAGCCCAGCCCAGCCCTGTCAGCATCTCAGACCTCCTTCAAAATCCCCCCCGTGGTGCAAACCGCAGCCAGGGAGGCCAAGGAGACAAAACAAAATGTCGTATTAATCAGAACAACATACCAAAGTTTATTGATTACTTCAAACATAAGTTTCCGTAATGAAAAAAGAGCAAGTTGCATTCATAAAAGGTAACATTCACATTCAGTTTCTTTTATATAAAGCAACATAAATGTATAAAATTGCATTAAAGTGAAAAAAATGTAAGGTCGCAGTCCTTTTTTTTTTGCAAGAAGCTGAAAATGTATCTTCTCATTGCCTGTATATAATTTACACTTTGTATACACTGCATGTTTGTATTTAAAAAAAAATCCATAGCTGGGAAATCGCATGAATGGTGCAGTATTAGGTAAGGTTTTCAACAGTAAGTGTTTATACAAATTCAATTTCAAGCCTGTACGCAATTCCAAGTCATTTATAATATTCTCATGACAATTAGGATTAGTTTTTGACAAGCAGCTATGACTACACCACGTTTTTCCATTATCACATCACATCTTTAGAGGGAATCTTCATTACTTTGCTTATCTTTCAGTGTCACTAGCCAGTGAATAAACTTCAGGGGATTAATCTGAAGACCCCCAGCCGTTTTCCTTCAGGTTTCCCCACCGATAAGCCTGTACTGGCCTTTCAGCTCCCTAACGAGCACCGTAACAGTGCAGCTCACCTTACGGCACCTGAATAATGATCACAGCATTACCACCACGTTACCGCTGCTTCCCCGTCCTGCTGGCTGATGCCCTCCAGCTGGTACCACCACCTTCCTTTGCCTTCTCACGACTCCAGCATAGATTTCCTGTTTCTCCTGAAATTTCATGATACATCTACAACCAAAATTTCCATTCTGCTCTTGCTGCTAAAATAGGGTCAGTTCCTCTGCTGGTCTGTGGAGCTACACCTGTGTGCTAGCTGGAGATCCAAGCCCAAGAAAACCTGCTTTTCCCCAAAGGAGCTGCTATTCATAACATTTCCCATTAGTACCAACTTACTTTTCAGCATGCATGCCTTGGGAGTTGGATGCACAGCAGCAGCAACAGTTTGCTCCAGACTGATATCGGGCACTTGGAAATGACAATAGAAATTTGGTTCCAAGAAGGCTTTATCTCAGCACAGGCTGCAGCCATCGGCCTGGTGCAGTGGCTTTATTTGGACATCACACGTCCGTGTTCCCCCTAACCCAACAGCAAGGCTTCCAGCTGCATCTCACAGGAAGAGAATTTGACCCAAGAAGAACACAAGATAAAGCAAACCGAGAAGCGGGCTGTCAGGCTTGGGACCACCAGGGCTTGGAATGGTTTTGAATCACAGGAATTGTATTTTTCAGCGCATGTGTTTTAAAGGTTATGTAAACACAAGTCAGCAACTGTATATTTAAGGAGAAAGGTTAGATTTGGCATACAGAGCATCTTCATTGTATTCATCGCATACTTGATCTCCAGGCACCATGTTTTAGCAGTAGAAGTTGAGAATCGGGCAAGGGCTGCAAGTTGAATGCTAGGTCCGTGAGACGAGCTAGAAAAAAGAAAAAGAAGAAAAAAGCTTTGCCCATGGGACACATGCTGGGAGCACAGCTCCTGGCTTGCATGCAGCAAGGGGTGGAACTGCAGTCACTGTCGAGGTGACCACGCTGGCGTTGGGCTGGTGCAGAGTAAATAATACAGCAGACCTGTCCATGTCCTACAGGGCAGCCACAGGGGCTGTGCATACCCCTCTGCTCCTCGCACTTGCAGCCCTCTCCCACACAGCTGAGAACTTGTGTATGCAGGCATGCCTGCAGCTGATCCACATCCTGTTTTCACAGCACCAACCATGAGTTCCGCAGCCAGACAGCACGAGACTTGATTCTTCAGACAACTAACAGTCCGTTCTTTAGCAAAATCTGAAGAAGGGAATGATTGATCTGGCTATATTTCATCACTTCTTCACACAGAAGCGAAGCAGAATCTGCTGCAGGCAGAGGTGAGTGAGCGCTCACCACAGCATTTCCACGGCAGCCCCCAGCAGGGCCAGGGGCAGGCAGTGCAAAGAGCACCTTCCCATGCAGGGTGCTGGAACGCAGGGCACTCCAAAACTGCTTAGGGCTCAAGAGAGTGAAAAAGCTGCTTGTTCCACACATGGACGTCTGAGAAGCCTGAGGGTCGGGCACCTCATCTCTGCTGCACCAGCCTAAAGGTAGAAGTCCTTGCTAAAGGTAGATTTAAAAAGAACATGCCAATTAAAAACCAAATTAAGTGTAAAATGAATCCACGTATTCCTTTTATTTTAAAACCGACTTCTTTTTTCTTAGTGCAAATAACTCAAGATGCAGTGTGATGCCCACAAGTTCACTGGCACCATCCACGTCCCTGCAGCTGGCTGAGGACACACTGCCACCAGAAATCCGCAGCATTTCAGCAGCTGCTCACTGCACTAATGTCAGCACAGCCACAGCAACCAGGAGAGCTGGGCTGGAAGCGTAGCACAGCCCAGCATTCAGGCTCTTCCCTCCCCATGAAATTTCCTTTCACCACAAGCAGTCCCGGCACGTTTCCTTCCTTCACCTTTTGCCAAGAGAAAGCCCGGCAGCACGGAGGAGCGAGCAGCTGCAGGAGGATGCCCAGCACCTGGGCTCAGAGTCTGTGCTACTTCTTTGGTCAGGCAAAGCAAGAGGCTTCGGCAGCTCCCTGCTGCTCTCGGGCAGAGCTGCAGCGGTCGGAGGAAGCCCCCGTGTGACGTGGGGAGGCATTGCTCTCACTCTGATCATGCTGCTTTTGAAGAATTCCAAAAGATGCTTTCTCAGTCTCCAATTACATAGACTTCTGAGTTGGCAGAATTATGTTTTTCTTTCCTTTTTTTTTTTTTTTTTTTTTTTTCCAGGGGGGAAGCAACAAGACCAAAGATGAACAGCTACTGTGGCCAGTGCCTGGCTACTGCTTTGTCAGCATGGCTGCTTACAGAGCTTGGTAATACTCAACAGAACCGGTACATTTTCCTGCAGGATAACAATTGCACTATTTGGATGGAGCATTTTAAAGTATCCTGAGAGGATATCTTTCTGCCAGATTAGTAAGAGCATCTTCAGTCTTCACATAACCATTCTCTATACGTTTGTATGACACTAATATAGGCAGATCAAAGATGCCAGTCTGCAAAAATCAGAAGGAAAACGCACATATATTGCAATTGTCACATTCCCAAAACCACAGTAAGCCTTTTGGCATTTTTTAGAAAGGAGAAAATAAATAAATAAAGGGAGAAGAAGAATGATTAGCCCACAATAAAAGTGCCAAACCTCACTCACAGCTGAATGGGAGGGTGAAGGACTCTGCATGGGCTGCAGAAGGCAGCGCGGAGCCCAGCAGCACCCAGGTTGAAGTTTGGCAGCCGTGCAGCTGCTTGCTGCCCTCCCTATAAAGTGGGCTCTCTGCAGGCTGCCATGTGTGCAGAGGGAGGGGTTACAGAAAATCCCCATGTTGATGTTTGCAGCTGGCAGCACGCAGCCATGTCACATCTCACCTGTAGGCTGTGAATTCAGTCGGGCACTTTTATTTCTCTGCAGCAAGAAGGCAGCTGGTGGCTTACTACGATGTTTAGAATGGCATAGTAGGATGCTCCCTGTGTGTGTAGCTGCATACAGACACAGAGCCATGCCTGCTGTACGTTATGCTGACATACAGACAGGTACACACTTAGTTTCAGTCTACTCAGATGAATTAAAATGTACTCATTTCTATCTGACACAACAGCATGCACCATAGAAAATGGGATTTTTATACTATTCAGATGCAATTTTGGAATCATTTTAATAGCTTAGACTTGAATACTCCACTGCAAGTACATCAGTGCTTTTACAGCCCAAAACTGTTTTCTCATGCTGTTAATGTTAGATCAGAATATTGGCTATACTGAAGGATCTGCTTATATAAAGCAAAGTGCTTTGGATCGAGCAGATCTGTGCACATACAGGATTCTGAAGAGTAGGACACGTCCCCAAATTAAAATGCATCCCAAGCATTGCATCTCCGTATCACAGACAGGTGCCCCACACCAACAATCAAGAGGATTACGAGAACCACAGCTTAATTGATTTGGGGATTACATTTGGTTAATCAATGCCTTTTAAAACCATCCCAACTCCTTAGGGCAGGGTACCTGTTACAACACATTAGACTCATCTGAGAACGTTCTTAAAAGAAGTGGTGTGACAGAAGGTCTGGACGACTTGGGCGCCTTCCTACTGCTCTGCAACAGCGAGGCAAAAACACTTGTAGCACATGTGACACGTTACCCTGCTGCTGTCCAACAACAGCAGACACACTCACGCTTCTTACAGCCAGCTACGCCGTTCCACACGGATGTAACACCACACGCTCCCTAAATACCACCGTGATCATACGGGCTGGGTTTTCAGTGCAAGTGGCACCGCTTCCCAAATGGTTCCCTTCAGGCTTTGAGGTTTATACTACAGCTGCTTTCAAGGAGGAGCCTGCCTTGATCTCCTCACAACCGGTGGTTTTGTAACAGTGAGTGACAGCAGGGATGCGTTGTGTTCGAGGTGCTCGGCCTGCGGGAAGCCCTCTGTAGGCAGCAAGCCAGGGAATGCTACTTGTGGCTTACTGCTTGTATACAGAACAGCTGCAGTGATAACAGAGTTATGTACAGGGCAACAGGGGCACTTGGAAAGCTCCTCTGAGATCAAGCAAGCACGAGCTGTTTGCCAAATCATCCAGAAAACAAAACAGAGCCCACTTTGCTCCATGCCTTGGAGTAAGTAGCATCTAGCCCTCTAAAACCAACCTAAATGATGTAGCAGCACTGATTTCCATGAGCAGGCACAACGTGCCTCATCTGAACGGCCAGGGTAAACCCAAATTTGTGAGCAATGCCTGCCTGTGGTTCCCTGAGCACCTTGGGGACGCTGGGCACGGAAGCACCACCTGCACCCATGTTGCAGGTGCTGGGCATGAGCAGCTCAGCCCAGCTGGTGTGCACCCACAGCAGGGACCAACGGGGGAGACAGACAAAACACTTAAGCAAAAGATTTAAATGAAAGCAGTAGGCGTGGAGGAGAAAGCAAGCTCTTGCCAGGTGAGCAAATCTAAACACAGGTTTTTTGAGCAGCAATGCATTAGAAGGAGGAAGCAGAAGAGTAAGCAGCACATACTGGCTCAGAGGGGAAATCACCTTATTCACTCCAAGAAAAGCTGTGATTGCTGGAAGTTTGAGAAAGCATGAAGATAGTGGATGTTCCTGAGGAAGGAAGGCGCTTCGTTACCTAGTTCACAACAGCACAAAAGACAGAAAATTGCAGTACGAGACAGAAAGGCAGAAACCAAAGAAAATAAGAATGCGCCTTGCAGTTAAAAACAAACAAACAAACAAAAAAAAAAACACAACAAAAAAGCCCCAAAACATTTCCACGTAGAAAATTTAATTAAGAGTGAGCAAAGCTGGCACTGTCATACAGAAACCCAGTCCCCTACAGTTTAAGAGCAAGCTCCACAACCTGGCTTCTGTCCATGCCCTCCTCCCAAAGGGGACCTGAACTCTCACGGTGTGGGCTCACGAAGCCAAATGAGTGCACTGATCTGGCTTTTCATTGAAGGCTCCCCTTGGGAAACTGAAATTTGTTTTCCAGTGTTACAGTTAGGAGTCTCAAAAAGGGTCTTGATTTAAAATCCCCTACCTGTGCTGCCGAGCTTGGTATCTGACAGCTGACACAGACATCTAGAGCTGGAATCTGCTCCAGGCATTTTGTAAAGCTCTCACTTGAAATGTACATTTAAATAAGGCTCAGCCTGCCTTTAGTTTAGTATGCACATGCGGAGAGACTTTTCTAGTTGACACTTACTGTTGATTTACAAAATGATTTCACAAGAGCCTTTTTAAACACATTTAAAGCACTCTTGAAAGCAAGTATTTTAAGTGGGAATGGATCTGGCTAAGAGCTGGAAGCAAAATGGGCCTCTAAGAGCTCAGCTGGGTTTCAGTAAACCCCAGATCCCCCTTCTGGGACAGAGACCTCAGACTGCCCTATGGCTGCAGCTGACAGCGAGTCATCCCCATCCTGCCCAATTTAGAAACTGTCAATTCAGATACTACTGAACTGTACTTAAGAGGAAGGGAGAAATATCATGGAGCTGGGAAGAATTTAGCTGCAATTGTTTTACCATCTGTATTGCTCTCAAATTCAGTAGTTTAGGTGGTGGTGTTTCTGGTCTTGCAGATACATTTTACGTCACTGACACCGTGCCAAAGTTGTACTTTGAAGATTATGAGGGAAAAAGAAACTATGATTTCATTGGATATTTAGAGAAGATAAGCTTGATTAAAAAGTATAAAGGAAGCAAAAGTAACAGAGGAGACACGTGGCCAGAAGCAGCAGAACCCCCTGCAGCCACACTGCTGGGCCTTCTCCGCCACCGCCCAGGGAAATGCAGAGTGGTGCCTGGAGGCCAGCACTGGCAGGCAGCACCCAATGCAGAACTTGCTGGAACCACAGCAGGGAGAGGAGCAGGAGGGAGGCGAGCGGACAGAGCGACAGGGCATGGCTGGGGGGAGCAGGTGCTGCCTGGGGATGGGTCTGCGGGGATGCTGCCACCTGGGGATGCTGCCCGAGGGATGGGGACTGGGTCATTAGGGGGTGGGCACCTCCCTGACCAGCTTCCCCCTGGCACCTGCAGGATACAGCCGTAGTGAACATCTTGGGCATAGTGACACAAAAACAAGCAGCTTGTTTCAGTACTAAACACAGTGGTTTGGATCAGATTGGGTTGGTGAAGGGATACTGCACAGACAGCAGTTTTCCATTCCAGTCTACACAACTAAAGAAAGGCACTCGTAGAGTCTCTCTTTGCTAGAGATCTAGGCAGTATTTTTAGATGAACTTCTTGACATCTCTGGCATGTGAACGAGCGAGATGAGACTCTAGAAAGCCATCCTTGAGACATGAATGGCACACAGTTCATCTGGTGCTTAATAGGAGAGGCCTTTGTAAAAACACTGTGCAATATTTCATCTTGTTCCTTACCTGATGACTTCTCTCTTTTATACTTTTTAAAACTATTAGAAGAATTTCTGGGAAAAGGCTGATAAAGATCAGCAGAATTATTGCCAGCCACGTGGAAACAGAAGTCAGCATGTGAGCAAATACAAAATACATTCTTTGTTGTTTCAAGAAAGGCCTGAAAAAGAAAGGATACAAATAGATTGTGGTTAATACCATCAGCCCCACGTGTTTCCCAACTAGGTCAGACTGGGATCAAGGTGCTGGCACTAATACCTCCCTGCCAAACACAGACAGGCACAGGCTGCCCACTCTGCTCCCCATCCATCTCCTGCTCCCAGCTGTGCTAATTCTGGAGGGCTGTCAGCAACCTCTTGGGACTCCTCTAATGCTTCTCCATGCAGACTCTTCACCCTACTTCTCAGCCCACCCACTGTTCCTCCCTGTGGCTTTTTTCTCCTCCCCAGCCAACCACTACGAACTGCTGATCTCAGCCCTCTTATAAGCCCTGACCCACCTTCACTGCCAATTTTCAAGACCTCTCTCAACAGCAAATTGCCTTTTCTAAGTTTCTAAGGCCACAGCTACCTCCTCCTCCCTGACCCATCCACCTTTCAGTCCTTTACGATGCTTGCTGCCATAGCTCACATGCTCCATTTTTCTTTCTCCTCTTCTGTTCCTTCTTTTTGTATCACCAGGTTTCTCTCCACCATGGCAGCACTAGAATATGCCATCTGATGATGTAAAAAAACCCCAATCCTCATTGCCTACTATCTGCTTTCTATCATTCTATCATTGCTTACTATCTGCTGTGCCTGGCACTCAACATCAGCACATGCTCATCATGGTCACGAACACTCTGACATCTCTATAAATCTTCTGACAGACAAAATGAGGGGAGCTGCAGTCACATTCCTCACAAAGAACGTGATGGGCATCCCCTAAGAAAGTACCACAGAAGGAAAAGATACTTGCCAAATGACTCCTCCCCAAAAGAACGAGAAAAACACATAGAAGGCAAGGGAGCCCCAGATCACAAAGTGGTTCATCCACGTCCAGAATCGAGTGTCTAAAGCTAGCTGTGTAAACAGAACAAAAAACAACACCAGGCAGAACAGGCATTAGAAGCAACATGTATTCAACTGTACCCGTGTTTCCTTTCACAGTAAGGCTGCAGTCTTCCAGTCAGCCACCTCTCTGCATATGTACACCAGGGAAATATTTTCAACACCTACAGACTGGAACACTAGTGACAGGGAAACAGTTTCCAATTGCAGTTGAGAGTTTTTAACGGAATAAGCTTGATACAATCTCTGATGCTAGAAAGACTGTGTAAAGGTTGTAGTCACTGCAACTGCCTTCTGCCACCACCTGCTGTCCTGAGCCAAACATAAAAGATCTTTTGTAAGGTCTGATGCAAACTGTTCATTCTGGAAAGCTCCACGAAACAGAGCAGTTTTGCTATGCTTGTTTGACAAATGTACTTTTCTGACAAATGTTCTTCTCACGGTGCAGAGCAGCAGCTGAAACAAGGTGGGCAAACCCAAATGCTTGGTTGTTCTCAAGCTTAAAGCCAAGCGAAATAAAGTCAAATGCAATCAACTGGAGTACTCAGAAGAAGGCAAAAAATATGTAAATAATTTAGCAGAACATAAGCACTTGTGCATAAGCACACTCTGCATGGTCAACAACCCAACAGTCAATAAGCCACTTATGTCCTGCGTGTAGGGCAAACAGAAGATGGAAGTGTTGGGAGGAAAGGTATTTATAAAAGCATCTTGGGCATGCTTTGGGAGCATGGGCCCCTCACTGCAAGAAAGATATTGAGGCCCTGGAACGTGTTCAAAGGAGGGCAACAAAGCTGGTGAGGGGTCTGGAACACAGGCCATATGAGGAGAGGCTGAAGGAGCTGGGAATGTTCAGCCTGGAGAAGAGGAAGCTCAGGGGAGACCTCATTGCTCTCTTTAACTTCCTGAAGGGAGGTTGTAGTGAGCTGGGGTCGGCCTCTTCTCTCGTGTCATTAGTGATAGGAGCAGAGGGAATGGCTTCAAGCTACGGCAGGGGAGATTCAGGCTGGACATTAGGAAGTATTACTTTTCAGGAAGGGTGGTCAGGCACTGGAATGGACTGCCCAGGGAGGTGGTGGAGTCACTGAGCCTGGGGGTGTTCAAGGAAAGGCTGGATGTTGCGTTGAGGGACATGGTTTAGTGGGAGCTATTGGGAATAGGTGAACGGTTGGACTGGATGATCTTTTAGGTCTTTTCCAACCTTGGTGATTCTATGATTCTATGATCTTCAACATATTTATCACACAGGGTATTTAGCACGCATTCAAGAACACCTGCAAAAAGAGACTGGAGAAGAAGGGCAGAATCTAACCTTGAGAGTGACGGTGAACACCAGCACAGTGAAAACGATCGTCCCGAAGGTCCAGTTTCCAAAAACCTGGAAGACAAAGTGTGTGGTCACATGTGCTCCTACCCACTTTGCTTGAGAAGAACAGAAAGGAATGACGACACAGTGCAAGCAGGGAGCAGAGGGGACGGAGGAATGGCGCGACTGCTACTCAGGACTTGGCTACACTAACCCTGTGCCATGCACTACCACAGACAAGTGACCGGCGTTGTGACAGCGACAGACACAACCTCCTACTAACAGCAATGTTGACTGAGAACACAAGTCATTGGGACCACCTCTATTTCATGATTTCTTGGTTACTGACTCAGTTTCTGCTTTCTCGTAACACAGAACCACCGCAGCACCTCTACTGATTGTGCTGGGCCAGTCCCAGTTGCAGAATGCACCACTGGGTAATTCTCTGTGTGAGAATGCATCGGTTTGGTTTGTGGAT
The DNA here is from genome assembly GCF_951394365.1 of Tetrao urogallus. NCBI lineage: Eukaryota > Metazoa > Chordata > Aves > Galliformes > Phasianidae > Tetrao > Tetrao urogallus. The sequence continues at coordinate 14,116,337 of NC_136826.1, read as the reverse complement.
GCTAGTGACTATGCACAACAAAGAAAAGCAGATACTGTATATAAATCCAAATGATGGCAACGAATGGGACAGATGCTTACCAAAGGCTGTCAAGATCTGGATGCATACATTAAAACAGAAAGTGAAATGTAAAAGTTTTTAAAAAACGCAAAAAAAAAAGTCAATAGGAGCGAAAAAGGAGTCAAACATACATGGATATTATGAACAATTGCTGGTAGCAGTTCTTACAAGCATAAGTGTTTACAAAACAGGACAAAACCACGGGGCTTATGTGAGTGCCACACAGACCTGGCCTCTCAAGGCATCTGCAGAACACATCGGGGCTTACATGTTCTATTCATACACAACCAGAATGGCTATAAATACAGAAAGGCATGGCATCTACAACACAAGAGCATGACTACACATAGCTGGGGCCATGAACGTCAGCACTGATGCAACACGTGCTATTCTCAGCTTTCCTCCGTTGCTGTCCCCTAAAAGAACAGAAGCTGGGGCGTTTTCAAGCTCACGAGTGATGGTGTCAGGAAGGTCTCCATCAGCTGAGCCCTGCTAACACCTCCCTTTGGTAAAAGGTGTCCCAGGACAGCACAGAACACTGTGTGTACAGCTGCACTGATGCCTTGCCATGGGCAAAGCACCAGGCAGCACGAATCTGCTGTAAGACCAGTTCTTAGAGAGCGCAATCACCGCTGCACTGTTGCCATGGTGATTTGGAAAACGTTTCAAGCACTTGCTGCAGAATCACACCATAAGCAGTGCTACACCGCCGGACACATCGCACAGCTTAAGCATGTAGATATGTGCTGTCAGGCAGATAAGAGAGGCAGGGCGCAAAAGAAACACTCAGCCTTCTCTTTTTTGGGGGAGGATGTGTTGTTACCTTTCCATTATCTTCCAACGATGAATTTTGAAAAAGAAAATAAACCCCAAAGAAAAACACGAGTCCTTCAAAGGCGCCCAGGAAGGTCCAGTACAAAAAAGGCCTCCACTGCAGCATGGCGTTGTCAGAAACTTTCCTGCCAAGAAAGCAAGAACAAAAATCACTGTCACGTGGGACCTGCTGCAAAGCCCTGCGTTTCTGTGGGTTTGATGTGGGCATTGCTGCAGGAAACAAAGAGGTAAAACACCCAACTATCTGCCAGCACACAGGACATAAACAACATCTGCTCTGTGTGGCTGCTGATCATTAAAAAAAATAATCAGGAGATATTCAAGAGATTATTATTTTTTATCCTTCTGTACGCGATGCAGATAAAATCCCAGCCCTGTCTGAGCTAAGCCAAATTCTGCCCCACGCCTTTTCCATAGCCACTGTGCTTCCTCAGCCCTTCCATACTTCTGAATTCCAAAGCCAGGGCTATGCTGAAGAAACATACGAGATGTGGTGAATCTGTGGTACGCTTCCCTCTTTTTGTTGAGCCCACAAACAAAATTTTTTGGGAAAGCTCTGCAAATCTCATTCCTGGTGGTTTTTCTGCATAGGCTGAAAATAACCCCCTGAATCACTCCGTGGGTTTTAGCATGGGGGTTTAGCAGGAGGCTCCTGGCTGAGCACAGGAGTGAGATCTGGCTGCAGGCAGCAGCAGCTCCCTGCACCTTGCACCACTGCCTTTTCAGATGCTCCTCCTTAAAATCTGAGGATTGATGAGGGATGAAAGCATGTTTACAGCAAAACCAAAAATCCTCTCTTCTCATTTTGTCTTCCTAACTACAACTACCTGAAGCAAGATGAACTCTGAAAGCAGGCGTGGTGCTGAGCTTCTGTAAATACAATTTCTAAAGCAAAACCCTACTGGAATCCCTTGTACTGCAGTGACAATTCTCTAACATACTGTACTTTGGGATCAGTCTGATTTGTCTGTACTCCTTACTAAGAGCTATTTTTTTTGCAAGAAGGGAAAATGCAAAGAACCTGTTCAGTGCAATCATTCTGCATTCCCATTTATGTCCTGCAGCACTCATTGTAAACAGGCTTTTACTGTGCCTCAGATGAGAGATCTGCACTGCAGCAACTCAGCATTTATACAGCAGAGGCACAGCAGTCATTCTGTATTCAGCAGCACATGAAAAGTCATGAATATTCAAACTGAAGCTATCTAAATGCACAATTAATCTGTTTTCCCTCAATTCACACACCCCAGTGATCAGACAGCCTGCAGGTGAGAGCACAGGAGCCTGCTGTTATTGGTCTGTGCTGCACAAGATTCAATTACAAACGTATTTGAAAATATGCGCATTTTGCTACATGGCTGGAGGAGCTCAGAAGTTTAACCATAGAGCTGAGTGATTATTTCATAAATAATACCTTTAGGCACCTGCTGCCTGAAAGGCTGCACCCAGGTATATATGTGGAAAGGGGTGGGGGAAATTGGAAGCATCTGAGGTCTCACAGGGGGTCAGGAATACCCCCAAGCTGCAACCAAGGAAGGAGAGAAATATACCAGCACAAGAGATGAAGACCATCTCTCCTTACACAGTGCAATCCACAGCAACGTGGAGGTAATTGTGAGAACAGAGTTTTCAGCTCTCATGTTCTGAAATGAGGATTTCGCTTTTGGGGCATTTATCCACCTACAGAAGCTGAGGAACTGCCTGCCTGAGCTGGACTTCAGCAGCATTCACCTTCCTGTAAATGAACAGATCTCTTTTCTTCCCAAAGCTAGATTTCCCCATCCATTACGTGCTCCAGGAAGTGCTTGGCTCACACTGCTCAGCTCAGAGCTAACACAATGAATGCTCTTGCCAGACCTGCAGCTTGCTTTTACCTGTGGATGAAGAGTTCCATCTGCAGTTTGTTTTTTCTTTACACAGGCAGAAGTGCAATTTGCTGGACCAGATAGCATTGAAGAGCGTAAACAGAAATAGGCAATACATAGGACACTGCTCAGCTCTAACACAAAGCAACTGGGGATATAAACAGCCTTTCTGCAGTTCCACAGCTACCCTGTTCCTCTCACAGGGCAGGTACGCCAGCTCAAACCACCCCGATGGACTGTGCCCTGCACCAACAAAGCTTGAAGTGCACTGAGGCCCACCCAGCCCCTTGTGACTTACATGTACAGCTGTGGATCTGAGGTCAGTGTGTCAATGTTGATGTGCTGCTCCAGGAGGCTGTAAGCCAGGATGGGGAGAGATGTGAAACAGATGTTGTACATGGTAAGGTAAGCAGCATCGTACAGTGGCTGAAAAGAAAGGGTAAAGTGAGTCAGAAATCCCACTTGAAAAGCCTTCCCTGAGACAGATTTGCAGTTTCCAGCCCTTGTCTCTGTACCCACCACGTGGACTCATCCCTTTGTCACAGATGTGGGCCACGCTCTGTGCCTGTCTGGGCTCCAGCACGACCTCCACAACAACGTCATAAAACAGCCGTTACTGCAGCTTTTCTGTAGCTGCTCTTGTGCTGCTGTTTCTATTAATGCACTTGATGTCTCTTGTGACTTTCTAAAGACTTTTTTTTTTTATTTTAAGAGGAACTATCATTTTTTGTTTTGTTTTGTTTTTTAAATAAAAAAGTGGTTTTGCTGAGACAGGCAGAGAACAAACTCTTACGCTTTTAAGACCAAGCAGACAGAAAAGAACAGAAGCAAATGCCACAGCTACTGTCTCCAAGCACCTAAGCCCACCTGTCACAGAGGTCTGTCCATCTGACACTCATCTGGACTAAGTGATGACACTCATCATGTGTCTTACTTAAAGGATGTTACAAAAGAACAAATTGTTCTTCTTTTTGAAAGACACTTTTAGTACAGGGAAATGCAGCCGATGAGAGAAGAACAGGAAGTCTTTGAAAGACTTTCCAGAGTATAAGTAGGAAAATTAGGTGCAAACCAGCTATGACACCTCCCTGATACCTTGGGAAGGTCTCCATTCATGTTTAAGCAACAAAAATGGGTCATGGATGGGAAAGGAAATTTATTTATTTGTTTTTAATTGCAAGTCTCAAAAACATGGTACTGAGCAAGGAGGTCAATTCCTACTGTCATCCAAAGAAAGACGAGGAGGTGGAGGGATGACCAAAAGTCAAGCTTCTGCTAGGAAGCCTTGCTGTGTAACTGGCTTTTTATCCTGCCTTTTTAGACACATTACTGAAAGTTACCTGCTGTGAGAATCCACAGAAGAACTGGTATAAAAATTGTGGTAAAATGAAGCAAAGGTTCTAGAGAAATGAGAAAAGAAAGGTTAGCAGGGAAGCATTCATGAGTTTAGTGAATGCATGACTTTTCACTCTAGATCCAATAATTTTCCCATTTTCAGACAGTATTATCTGACATTGTACTATCAGATAAAGCAGGACACTGTTTTCTACCAAGCTCTACGCTGTTCCAGTAAGCTTGTAGCATCAGCAGAAGACAAGGGAAGAAAGTCACGCTCTCACATTCCCCTACATATAAGGCTTTCAATTAACAGGCACACGGGAGACACCCACCCACCCTAGATGAACAGAACAGTGTCCTATACATCATCTTTCCGTTTTACACTATTTCTATCGTCAGAGAAACCCACGGTGAAAACAAAAGTAATGAGCTGAACACACATCCTTACCTTATAGAAGAAATACTGTACAAGGTGTGCTATTCTCACATAATATAAATGCCCATGTGCTAGTAGCAATTTTCTTAAGTGTTTAAACTTTGGAACAGCGTAGTCACTGTTTCTTGCAGCCTGACGTCCTTCTTTGCCTTTTATACCTGGAGACAAAAGCAAGGCAAGGACTGAAATTTATACTGATGCTACTTGTGAAATTTGGTCACATAATTGAATGCTTCAGGCCATGACAAAGGCCATATTTCCTTTGTGGTTTTTTAAGACTTTTACACTTCAGACATGTCCTTGTCACCCTGCGTACCCAGCCACTGGGACTGACCCTGGGAGCCACTGGGAGAGCAACGCTAAAGCTCTGCAAGACTTGGTGTGGCCTTGGCTCTGTGACAATCAGACCCTCCTCTGGAGTTTTTAACCTGAACTTAGGTTGCTAACTGAGTTCTTATGTAGGAGCATGTGGTGACGAGCATCCCAGATAAACCCGATAAAAGATAAGGTTTCCCCCAGGCCTGCCCACATCTAGCAGTGCGGTTATTACACTGCAGAAGCTCAGCCTCCCAAGAGATCCCCCTCAGAGCAAAGCTCAAGAAAGCCAGTTTTGTTCACTCAAAAACCACATCCAAATTAACTACAGTGAAGGATTCTATTCGTTAGAGGCTAACATGCCATTTCTAACAGTCAGAAATAAAGAGGGTGGTTAGAAAAGAAAGGACATCCCTCCCTCTTCAGTGGTACTTGAAAAACTGTCAGTACTTCCACAATCTCTGACAACAATCTGCAGAAATTTAGATATGAAATTCAGCAGTTTTCCAGCCTGATATCAGGCATCTAGGCAGGGCAGGCACAGCACAGCCCAGCATCAGCCCTAGGAAGATGCACACGTTGCAGCTGCAATCAGAGCTGCCAGGCTCCTGCAGTACTTGGGTAAAGGACAAATGCCTGCTTCAGCTCAGCTGAGATGAGTAGGGTACAATCCCACCAAAACTCTCAGCACTGAATTGAATAGCGAAGCAAAGGTCAGAGGAAGTTACCAGTTTCATTTAAGATAGACTCAACTTTTGTCTGCACAGAAGACAGCAGAAAAACCCCACTGTTTCACCAAAGGGAACTAAAGTGTAAGAAGCAATCTGCAGTAAGCCACATGGTAAAAACAAAGAGCACGTGCCTATCAAAGGGCAGCAGCCTACCCTGATCCCAAGCACTGATCTGGACCAAAAGCCCTCTGAAAGCAGCAGGTGACTTCCCCAGTCTGCCAAGTGGGATTGGTTCAGCCACGTGCGATCAGTTACAACGGTGAACGTAAGCAACACAGCCTGACAGAAGCCCCAGGTATCAGATGGGTGTATCAGGGGTCTTACCTATTCCAACATGTGCTTCCAAAATCATACTAACATCATTGGCACCGTCCCCTACCGATAGTGTTATCGGGCTCCCTTTTGTGTTCTTCACCATGCGCACAATCTAAAGATTTAAAACAGGATAGCAGCACAAACCAAAAGTTCAGTAGAAGATAAACAAAAAAAACCCACACTGAAAAATACTCCACCTCCAGAGACCTCTGCAACTCCCCAGATATTCCTGAACAAGTAACCTAGCTCTGTGGCAACAAAACAAGAGTTCAGATTAATCAACACCCTCACTATTTCCTTAGCAAGCATCAACCAGAGGAAAAGCCAAGACTCAGCTTCACAGGGCTGAAGGACAGCATTTAGAAACAAATTACTTCCAGCAGTAGCCTCTCCTTCCCCCCTCTCAGACCCTGCTCTCTCACAGAGATGTGGCCTCTCACACATTTCACGTGGAAGACAATCACACCCTGGAACAGGGCTAAAAATGCACTGTTTAATTATCCTTTATCATCAGCTGGTGTGAGGAAGTCATGGACTACAGAGTTGGAAAGGGAAGAAAAAGAACAAATGGGTTTTGTTTATTCCTAATTGGGTTGGGCTTGTGGCTTCCTGCAAGCGTATTTAAGAAAGGTTTTATATTCATAATTGAAAGACTGGTGTGTTTCCATAACGCTCTGAAGTTCAGACAAGGCTAATATATAGCCTGGGGAAGTCCTAGCTGATCAAGATGAGTAAGCTTTATTTAAAGCAGCACTGCAGGAAACGTAGCCTCACACCGTTATACAGAAATAATCAGTGGTTACATCTATCAGCTACTACCAAAAAAACGTTGTTAATGAAAGGGCTACAACTTGAAGGGGTTTTTTTACTACCCCAAAAGTCTTCCTGCTTCATCTTCCTGGCAAATCTGTAACTCAGACAGTTCTAGCAAGACTGCTGCATTTTGAATTTGTTTGTGACTTCCTGTGCCAGGCCTTGTTTCCTGCTCCCTGGGGAACAACAACACCCCTCCAGGAGCCTTTTGCTCGACTTTGACATCTACTGCCCAGTGAGGGCAGCTGACCCCCCAACAACAAGAAGCCAGATAAGACGTGATTTGCAAAGTTGTCTCACTACAGGTTTTGAAGCCCACCTACAGATCAGGTCAAGTCCATCCTATGGAGTAGAGGTGTGTTATATCACTTAATGACATGCTTCAGTTAGTGGGGGAAAAAAAAAAAAATGGAAATACCTGTGCTTTCTGCAGAGGAGCCATTCGGCAGCACAGAACTGCAGTACATTTCAGGCAGATTTGTAGAAATATGTTTTTGTAATGACTAGAACTGGAATCCTGAGAAGGATTGAGTATCAGCGACAGCGTTGAGCCGTCTATAATCAAGCCGTATTCTTGACTCAGTGTCCAGCTTCTGGGGCACAACGAGGAACAGATTTGGAAGAAAAAAAAATCAGTTACTTTAAGAAGTCAATCTAGCTGCTTATATCATCTCAGTGGAAAAGAAACTACTTGTGTAGTAATCTTTCCCTCATCCTTTCTGGGGGGCTTAGGCATCATAAAAAGCCTGGATTTAGAACGCGTCCTTCACTAAGGGAGCTGCATAATTAAGTTCAAAGCCAGCTAACACTAGAGATAACGAGGCAAAGAAGCAAAGCAAAGGAGAAAGCAAGCAGCGTGTTTCCTAACAGACACAGGCTTGGATCTCACCACTCACCTCTTCAGGCTACCCCGGGGTTTGGGAACATCCTGGATCAGCCTTTTGTGGTAGTCCATCAGCAGCTCATGCAGCCGGTCCTCCTTCCTCTCACACTCACCCACCACCCTGGCTGTCAGCTCCAGCAGCTCGGTGCTGGTCTGGAAGAGCCTGCAGGCATAGCAGGTGGACTTGGCAGTCTCCATCTTGTCCCCTGTCAGTACCCACACCTTCATTCCAGCAGCATGCAGAGCTTCGATCGTCTCCGCTGACTGTTCCTGCAGCCTGAGTGCAAAGAGAAAAAAAGGTATCACTGCTCAGGCTGGCTTTGGATGCAAGGCAGGCTTTGAGCAGCTCCACGCTACTGTGGTGGCACGTCATTGATTCCCCAGCCTCTGTCATCCCAACAACGCTCCACATCCCCACACCAGCAGTTCACCAGGCGGGGAGTCACAAAGCTGGGCTGATGGACTCTCAGCACTGCACGTGTCCTGGCCACCAGGCCACCTTCACACCCAGAGCTAGCACACAGCCCTGCAAGCAGAAGCACCACCACGCTACTGGACAGAAGCAGGATGACCCTGGAGCAGCTCTACATTACGTGCACAACACAAGAGTGTTGTGATAAAAGAGACCCTCAGAGAAGGCTTCCCTGCAGGCCCAAGGCAGGAACCTCAGAAACATGTTTCTGAGATACAGCACTCCATGGGTGTAAAGAGGCTTAGCCAACACTGCCTCTTAATCCACAAAGCCCCGAGGCATCCTTATTTTGCAGGTAGGGAATGTAAGCTAGAGAAAAGTTAATTGATTGTCCCCACGCTGAAGAGACTACTGCCACAGGAATAAGGATTAGAGCTCAGCAATCCCACTTTTTTACATGCAGACAAAAATCACTGCATTATACTACAAGACCCAAGAGCCAAGAATAAGAGGTTAATTTACACATGCACTTACTGTAACAGCACACAAAACTGAATTTGTTTTGATATGTAAATTGATGCTGCATGCATTCATTCATTTTGTAGAAGTGTGAGTACTTCTGTGGTTTCACTAATAAATCCTACTTCTTACAGTAGCTGATTTTTACGTAGCTAGGCACTAAGTAATGGGTTGTATCACAGAGTAATTGCCCTGGATGCTCCCAGCCTCTGCCCTGCTGCTCAGCTCTCACAGGGAGGCTCCAAGTTTTCTCCCACTGCTCCCAGGCTGTCCCCTAACCAAGGGAATGCCAACCCAGGCTGAAAAGGAATCTCACCACGGCTCACGCCAAGAAAGCAAGGGGCCACCACAACACAAGGTTGTGGAGAAACCAGGGGTACCAACGTGCTTGATCTGTGTGCTGGTGTCTGTTTACCTGTCTTCTACAGCAGTCGCCCCAATCAAGTGCATGTCTGCTTCTGTGTCTTCAAAAACCTGTGCCATCTTTTCTTCCCTGTCCTGCAGAGCCATCTTTGCTTCATTAAGCTGCCGGTCAATCCTGTCATACTCCTTCTGAGTTAGTTCCTTGAATGCCACACAAAGTGTTCGGTAGCCATCCTTGTAGCGGTGGAAAAAGAAGCAGACAGCTGCCCTTAAAGCCTGTTTTGTGCAGCTCCCCACATTAGGATCAGCACTTCTCCTGTCAGCAATTTGTCAGTACTGAACCTGACCATAACAACAGTTGGCTTAAGTCAGAAGACAACATCTGTGTTCACACAGGAACTTCTTCACATCAGAGCACACACGCATGCATGTAGCACAGCAGACAGAAGCCAAGGGCAGGGCCAGAGTGGAGATCCTACACCCAGCTGGGACAACTGAGTGCCCCACACTTAGAGCCAAGCAAAAGGCATCTCACCACACCACCACCACTGCCAGATTGGCCTCCCAGGACAGGCTTCTCTTGCACCTTCTCATGCACATCACAACTGACACAGATTCCTCCCACCAGAGCAAACACTATGCTTTTGTTAGTGCTATTTTTAACTTGCTCGGGAGATGCTGGGACACAACTGCAATCAAACCCATATAAGTATATCAAAAGTCAAATAAACATGGAAGTCAAAGAAACAAAAAAGGAAAGAAACCAGGCTTCAAAACAATAAGGAGTGACACTTGGATTTTCAGTAGTTCCCTCCAAAGCGAGGTCACATCCTATTTTTGGCATACAACTTTCCTGAGCACAGAGCCAGCCATATCCCCACTGCGTGCTCACCATAGCATTGCGGTCCACGTGGACTTTAGTTTGTTGGATTTCCTCTTGCTGCACTCTTGGAAAAACAGAGGAGTCTGCTCCTTTACAGAAGAGAAGCAGCTTTCCTAAAAGCAAAGTTACAAATACTTTATAGCATCCAAAAGCCATAGAAAGGCTTAATGGACGTTGGCGTCAACACCAGCAAAAGATACAGAGGGAAAAGTATGGCAGAACGAAAGGAGGAACTTCTAGAAGCAACCCAAAAGTGGTCTGACACCTAGACAAAAGATTCTTTGATATTGGGCTGGACTACTGAGCGTCACTACCTGTCCCTGAGCAAGCTTTCTGCAAAAGGCCGGACAAAACGTGTTAATGTATCTAGACAGCTCAGAAAACCCAGCAGCCTCAGTTCTCTGGGTTGCAGCTCATGACATTACATACACTCACGGTAAGAACAAAGAAGGTGTGTTCATATTTGTGCAGTTAGCTGTACCTGAGGTGGTTCTCACAATGACACTCATACGGCGACGGACAGGGTCAAAGTTCAGCGTATGGAGAAGCTGATACCTTTAAAAAGGAGAAAAACTGAGCTTAGGCTGAGTGCAAGGAAAATAGCTCTTCAGGACAGCTCCACACTGACTATCCAGAGAAGTGAAACTTGCTTGGGGGGCAAACAGTAGGGGAGTACTGGAGTTAGGCAATTCACTCCCAGCTTTTTGCATGCACGTGGATGTCACAGGAGCTGTGAGCACAGGGTAAAACCAAATCATTTTCCATCTGGGAGGGGCAATGGGAGCCATATCACACTGCTTAGGTTGTGCCCTGCTTGAAGGTACAGCTGCTACCCATAAGGCTCTGGGAAAGGAAGGAGACTGCAAGGACAGGACACACTCAAGGGACCTGAAGGCTTCCCCAGGACTGACAGCAGCCCCATGCAAGCAAGCCCTTCAGCCTGCTCACTGCACAAAGGAGCAGGGGCTGTGCAGGTCGGTAACTGGTCTGACAGCCTTTGCTGAGAAGTTTTGACCTTGCCTCGTTTACCACATTGATCGATCTTAATTAGCCCACGTGTGAGACAACGCTGAACAGAGTCCATTCAGCCCCTAGCAGCAATATTCCTAGCAGGCCCTGTGGCACTTACATTTCAGTTTCATTCTTTTGGTTTCGGATTTTCATGAAATCATTTTCGAGTCCTAGAAAAGTGAAACCATACCTGTCAATAAACAAGAGGACAGAACAATATTGAGAGCACCCATTGGCGTGTGTTACACATTAACAGAGTTCTCATTTCAAGACCTGTTTTGCTGAGGAGAGGTAAGAAGTTACCAAGCCCGAGCTAGAAGTCTTGGGCAGCTGCTTGCAGAGCCAGCTTTGACATGCTGTTATCACTCTCATATGACATGGGGAGCTGGACATCAGAATTGCAAGAGTGCCAGGAGGCTCCACACGTGGTCCCCTGTGTTTCCAGCAGATTTACAAGAAACAAAACGCATCACCATCAGATTCTTACTTTTCAGCGCCTTTCACCAAAGCGATTTCATCTGGGGAAGAGGAGATGTAGGTGTTTTTGCACTCTGGATGTCCTATCAGCCCGTCCACCTGGTCTGCTTGTTTGATCCGAACGGTGTGGCACAGGCAGAGGGCTCGCAGGAACAGCTCCTCTCGGCTCTAGGCATGGAGAAAAGGCCCATGACCAGCTCTGTGCCATGCATGCCATCCCCTCTGAGCAGCTGGTGACCCCTGCTGTGTGTATGTATTTCAAAACACAAAAAATCCAGTGCCCTCCCCACAACACTTCAGCAGTAATAGATCATGTACTGACCCCTAGCCTGGAGCCACCAACAAAACACATCGAGACACAGATTTCTCACCTTTTCTGCTTTGCCATAGCATTTTAGGGGTCCGTCAGTCTGAGAATAGCCATCAACCTCCGAAATGCAGTCCTTGTACTTGTGCCCATCTATACAGCACTCAATGAACTCCATGCTGTTCTCTGTCAGTGTCCCCGTTTTGTCAGTGAAGACAAACTCCACCTAGAAGAGAGCAGACAAGAACAGACACCCACCTCACTGCACTGCTGCAACCATCATTGCAGCAAGGCCACGTGTGGAAGCAGCCCTCCAAAAACTGCAAGGCTGGGGCATTTTGGTACATCTGTGCCAGCCCTTTGCTGCTTTCCTAACCTGGCCCTCAGAAACGTGCAGGTGCCTTGTGTGGGCACCATTGGGCATCTTACCACTTCCCTCATCCTTCATCTTTCCATCCGTTGCACAGCTGTCAGGAGGCAGCTCCCAAAGACTTCTAAAACTTCCTTCAAGGCCCTTTGTTCTCCTTCATTCTACTTCTTGTCTGCTTTGCTCCGGCTCCCAGTGCTCATACAGCTGCTGCTGAAGGTCTGTTGCCTCCCCTGTGGGATTTCCTCCTCGGTGCTATATTATGTACACGTGCAATTGCTACTCCAAACTGGTAGTAATTTTAAAATAAGAAGCAGGAGGCACTATACATATCCCACACTCAGAAAGAGAAGCTATAACTGCTCCAGCAAAGCCAGCAGCAGCATGGCTGCACATGCACTGCGTGCCCAGAGAGATGACTGGGTAGGCATGTTTGCTAATCCTTGAAGAGGCAGAGAATTTTTAATTTTTAATTGAAGCGGTGAAAGCAAACCATCCTGACACACTAAGTGCTGTGCCTGATATTCCCCAGTATGGAAACAACTGGCATGACCCAGTTCCTCCTCCTTCATACACTATTTATAACCTCACCCACTTCGTGCCGCGAGCGGAATCACATGAAATGGAAAGCGCCACCAGTCCGGCCAAAGCCTTGTAGTGCTGGGACAGCAGGGGCTGCCGTACCAAGGCTTGTTATCAGGGAGAACGTTACTCCAGCACCAGTGGCCCATGAGTTGCTTTTCACAGCTATCAAGAGCTCTGAAACATACAGCTGCGCAGAAACCACCACCAGAAGCACCAACCACCAGAGCAGGAGGGGACAGTAACAGTGTGCGTGCTGCTGGTTACAGCAGAATCTTCTGCCTCTCCTCCTGCCTCCTCTCCCCTGCCAACAAGGGGATGTCTCTCAAAGCAGATGCAAACAGAGTCTGTTCTGACCTGTCCGAGCTCCTCGTTCAGGTCTGAGGTGTTCACCAACGCTCCCTCTTTTATTTCTTCATCGTACATCTCTTTGTCCCAAGAGATGAAGAAGGAGCCCAAGAACTTCTGCATCTCTACTGTAACATACATGGAAACTGGGATAATAAAATTGAAGAGGACCATAAAGGACAAGAAGTCTGTGAACATCCGCAACACCTGCAATGGAAAGACAAGAGGAAGATGCAGTCTGTGCTTGTCAGGCATAACTCAGGGAGACAGCGTTTCTTTAAATGTTAAACAGAAAAAAGCCCTCTGAAAATAACTGAATGCAGTTAAGACTGCACTTTCCTCTGATGTAGAAAATCTCCTTGCCATTTGCAGATATATGAGAGTATAACAGAAGAGCACACAGAGCTGTTTCCAAGTGATCAAATCTACGTTTTATCCAGGTACATACATTCATTTTCAGAATATACTGCTACAAGCTGATTCTCATCTCAGGTATCTGCAGCAAGTGGCTTGAGAACACTCAAGCACTGATTCTGTGACATCCCTGAAGTCCTACTCAACCATCAACTACATCAGCTGATTCCCACCCACTTGCATTCACTCTTTCAGGCTTGGCTGCATGCGTCTCGGCAAGTTTAAGAACCTGGCTGACATGGCCTCAATTTAAGCTTATCTACTCGAAGCTGAAAGATAGCTCAAGTTCAGATAAGGATCCAGGTTAAATCAGCTGCTGCATTTATGTAATATCTCTGTGCGGTGGAAACGATGTTATCCTCCTGCTGTCAGTAGCCTGCATGCATCCGCCTGCCCCCAGGTTGATGGAGATGGCAGCGTGCGAGGGGGGTTAGTGCAAGCCTTGCTAAGAGCTTCACTGCACACAAGCAAGAGAAGCAGGTAGTAATCAAGGCAGGAGACAAACACAAACAGGAGAGACTGCAGCAAGTGACAGCGCTTCCGAAGAGCAAGCAGGCATCACAGGACTGGCAGCAGACGTGATCAGATTAAATATAACTGTCAGAATAAATACAGCTGGAGGAGGTGCTGAAATACAAATCCATTTACCTTGAATGTCTCTCTCTCTTTTTTAGTCTTTTCATTGTACCAAGGCTCATCGTTAAATGGATTACTCTGCCAGACATATTTCAGAGTCGTGCACACAGTAGCTTTGCTCAATAGGATGCATAAGTACACTATCAAGAAAGCGTTGATAGATCTGAAAAATAGGTTTATTTTTAAAATTCTCGCAACTACTTCCACATAGGAAAATCACGCAAATAAGCAGGAACAAGCCTTCCTTACTTTTCAGAAGTAAGAACTACAGAGCAAGTGCTTTGGACAGTGCTAATATTCAGGGTCAGTTCGTATAAGTTAATATTTCCTACCTTTTTTTATTTTAAGAAAAAAGCTACTAAATGATGCAGCTACTTGAAAGATTTGCTTAATCAAATACCCAGATTGCACAGAAAATCAGAAAGCATCTGAAACAACAGGCGGCAGATTAGGGGATTATGTCTGTGCAAATCACTCGTGAAGAAAGCCACAGCTTTTACCAGTTTTCGCCTGCTGTACTCACTTTTCCACAGCAGAGCGTTTCTGAGATTTCCCTTGGTAGTTCAAAGCCATTTTTGTTTCCATTCCAGTGTAGACTGCCACTCCTGCATAGGATTAAAGCAGAACTCATCAGGGACTCACAACCCATAAGGGACCCAGCTTTCACCGAGCCATCAAGGGCATCAGTGTTTACATGGAACTTGATTCCCAGTTCTAGAAATTGGCATTACCCAGGGGCTGCAGAAAGCTCAGTGCCTGCTAAGTAACCTTAGTTACACGTGTCCCTGAGCACTGACCAGCAGCTGAAGGATTGTGCACAATTAGAAAAAAGATCAGTCTTCTCTAACAGCCTTCATCCTAAATTACCGGTGTCTAGACCTGTGACTCTGGCACAAGCATTTAACAGAGGAGCTGCAAACAGCTTCCTGCTTCTGTAACCCAGACACAAAGAACAGCTTGCTTAGGTGCATTAACACTGCACCTATTAACCTGCTTAGGTGCATTAACACTGCACCTATTAACCTTAAACTATTAACCTGCAGTTAATAAGCAGCACCTCTGCATTTCACCCCCAAACTTTGCACTCAACATAGCTCTGCTGGAGTACAAAAACAACTGCAGAGCCCTGCAGATAAGTACTTTTCCTCCCTAGATTTCATGATAAATAATGACAAATGTAGTTGCTCATCTGATCTATTTACATAATCATAATTTTTAAGAACTGTTCACCATAAATCTTCTTGGTATTTTTGAGGGTAGCACCTTTCAGCAACAAGTTTTCAGGACCCAAAGACCTAAAAATAAAAGGTTATAATAGAATGTCACTCAAAGTTCTTTACAGTTTAAATCCTAGGGATGAATTATAAAGTTAAACTGATGATTTTCAGGAGTTGATCACTTTATTTAAGCTTTCAATTGGACGCCGCATGACTTCGCCTGTTTTTCCTTTTACATGCTTTTATTTCCATTTCATGCAAGTTATCCTCAGCGCTCATAGTTCCAAATTTAATGGTGGATTCTCAGTGAAGTTTTGGAAGGATAAGAGCCAAATGTTCAGATCTAGCAAGTCCTGGTACTTATGTAAAAACTGTTTTAAAAGCATTGAAAATGCCTTCAGCACAGTCAGTCAGCAGCACCACCATACAAGATGTAATTTTATTCCTCTTTGAATGTCCTACCCGTGACCCTCAGCTGCTTCCCTTTCTTCAGCTAACAGGGCTCAGGACAACCAGTGAAGGAGACTGGAAATGCCCCAGTCCACATGCACACGTGTGGTGGCCCTGCATGCAGGAGCACTGGGATCCAGATCCCAGAAATGTGATGTAGATGTCTATTCAGATGCCCAGCATCTTTGAGGGGGGCAGTGAGAGCTGCAAGACTAACCTGGCTACAGGCTCTTGGTTGCTTCTGTACATGATGATCCTTCCAACAAATCTGTAATTAAAAAATACATGAGAATCCTGTATTACAAACACACAAATATTATAAATGAGTAATACAAATGCACTCAAGGGGCATCATCAGGAGATGGGAACAAACATGGGAATTCGTGCACCTGAGAGATGAAGGCTTTGGAAGGGCCAACGCACAGCCCACCCAGCCCAGGTGCCTCTGGCTGCCACTCCCAGCCTACTTGAATGAAGGAGTAAAACACACGGCAGCAAACCTCCCTCTCCAAGAGTTTAACAACCAAGTCTAATCCTAGAAGCAGTTCAGCCAACACATTTCACTTGGAAGGTACGCCACTCGATTTAGTGAACTATGACTTATTTCTGCTGATCAGGCTGAGGCTTTGCAGGACAGGCAGCTCACTGGAGCAGTGATGATGCCCACACTCACTTGTAGAGGTCTGGCTGTGGCTGCTCACACTCGATCGTGGCTGTGAGGGAGTCTATGGCTTCATCCGTGCAGAGCACGGTGGTGTCCCGCACTGCGTAGTGAGTCTGGGAGGAGAAACACAATAGAATCAGCTCAGTGGCAGCCCTGGGAACAGCTCAGGAGGGTCCCTCCTCGCCCAGTACCCACTGCTCCCCAGCGTGCCCCTGGGATGCTCCTGGATAAGGAGAGGGCAGCCCCAGCCTGGGAGCAGGCTGAGCGCTGGCAGCCCCAAAGCTATTTTTAGGTGCTGTGAAGCTCCATTGCTCACAATTAGCTAGGAACTGCACGAGGATCTGTGCACTGCCTGCAAACACTATTTATTTATAGGAGCTGCCGGAGCATCTGAAGCACTGCAGGCTGTGCGACAGGCTGCCTTAATCCGTCTTCATCAACAAATTTATTAACGAGCCTCCTCGACTCATTTGTGTTCCTCTCATTGTGCACAGTGTAGCAGTTCCTCCCACGAGGCACACAGTCGTGATGCTACAAACACCCACCTGAATGCTGGTGATCTGCCTGGATTTTGGTACTGGAAGCACACACATTTCTGCTATAAATCACAGCTCCTGTGAAGCAGCCCAGAACTGTTCACACAATGCCCAATATCACATCGGGCCCCCGTGCCAAGCTTTGCATCCACTGCTCATGTCTCCATGGACACTGTGCAATTACTGAATGATGCTTCAAAGCAGCCTCCTAATCACTCCCACAATCTTTACATCCGCAGTCCCTCGGCCTATTTAGAAAACACATGCTCTCTGAGATAACATACAGCTGAAGATTCATGCTGCAAAGACAGAGCCCTGCCACAATCCATTTTATAACTGCTCCAGTTCCTAGGCATGTTTTCCATGACCTAACAGGCACCAAAGAAACACCCAACAGGTAGGCAACTGCTGCCCGTGTGGAGGAGGTTTTGTGAGTACCTGCATGTGCTTCCCTCACCCCAGCTCTGCTGCACACCCTGGTTCCTAATCTTAGCTGTTTCCCCAAACAGCACTTGTTTTTCTATTCCCTCCTGCACCTTCCAACTCAGTCTCCACTTTAATTTTGTCAAGAAACAGGAGACAGCTCCCCTTCACCTACAGGAATCCACAAACTGAGAAAAAATACAGTGCTTAATATAGAAATATAGCATTCTGCTTAGAAACTCAGGTTCTAAGAGCCAAGACTCTGAAAAGTTTAACTCTTGCATACAATACACCTGACACTAACAAGCAGTTGCCTATTTAACATGGATATCTGCTTTTGGCCTGACACCACTCCAAAGTTGTACTCCTCCTCACCAGTATAACCATTCAGTACATCAACACTGCGTCAGCTCACACACAAAATGATCAGCACCAATTAACAGCCACTAATTAAGAGGCGAGCTGGAGATCCCATACAGTCAGATCAACACTGCTATTCCCCAGTGTGCTGGAAAGCATCATGAAATTTCAAAGTAACTTCCATTCTTAGTACTGCAGTTGCTAATATCTGCCTAACTATTCAGCTGTGAACAAATTCTCATGTCTTGTGACCAACGTGATTTCATTATTTCTTTCTCTTGGAGAGAGGGAGGAAAATAATGAAAGGAAACACACCAAAGAGGAGATTCACCCTGAGCAAGACTAATATCAAATTTCACTTCTGATTCAGGGAAGAGGAAAGCAAACAAACAAAAAGCAACAAAAGAAAAGCACAAATAAAATCAAATAATAATTAAAAAAAAATAAAATCAAAAAACCCAACCGAAAAAGAGACGGAGTTTTCTGCTCACTGGTGAGAAATTCCCCCAATCAAACAAAACACAGTGCCTCAGAAAGTCCCAAATCACACCAAAATATGTCCATTAAATAACAGAAGTGCTGGCAGGTACCGAAAAGAGACTACAAACTCAAGCAGCTGTAGCTGCTGCTTTACCTATACGCGTCAGATCTCAACACACGCAATAGGAGCAGGAAAGCAGTACACAATGCCTAGGGTGGACAACAATGCAGCTAAGCCTTACAATAATTTATTGACACTATTTAGCTATAGACATTTATTCTGATAACGATGGAATCAATTTGGGGCAGTGCCAGCAGAAATGGTTGTTTAAGAAAACAAAGGAAAATAAACAATCCACAGAGCACTTGGCTGCTGACTCACTGGATGAACAGACGGAGGGAGGAGATGTTAAATATAGCCATAGCCGTGGGGACGGGTGCTGCAGGAGCATCCTCCAATTAATCATCACACACACACACACTCTGCACGAGCACTAGCTTCAGTTGCGTGCTGCCCATCCATCCCCATCACCTTGAAATTTGACTCGCCATCCAGACTCGCTGTAGTGACGTAACAGGTCCCATCAGTGCTACTTGAGGCCAAAAATATCAAGTCACAGGGGAAGGTCTCATCTGCTTTCACTTCTACTATGTCTCCAACCTGCAAGAAGAGAGACATTTCAATAAAAAAAAAAAAACCTCTCTGATATTATTAGATGCTTACAGATTTAGCTCCTCTCAAAGCCTAGAAGAAATCACCTTGGCTAAAAGAGGAATCAGGGTGTTCAAGATCAAGATCAAAAGTCAAGATTACTTGGAGGATCAGCTCTCTGCCTGCTGAGAACACCAGCAGCCTGCCCCTTGCCATGCAGGTGCCCCAGGATCAGAGCCCACCCAGTGCCAAGGCAGCCTGCCCACGCAGCACCACTATTATTCAGTTCTCTGCTGAATCTTGATGAAGTCAGAGACTCTGCACTAATCTGAAGTGCAGGGTGATAAATTAACGTCAAAGCCGGTGTGCTTTCCTGGTGTCCTTGGGAGAGTTGGAAATAGAAGAGGACTGCCTGTCCCAGACAAATGCGGAACACTGACAGATCTGTCATTTGTCAGCACAGGCACAGCTTTTGCAAGACAGCTTCTCAAAAGCAGTCAAACAAAGGAAGCTTCACTTATTAGCTGGGAAGGACTCTCAGAGCAGCTCACGCAAAAGTCAGAGAAACCTTGTGCAGCTCGGGGAGACCACAGTACATCCCTGCTGCAGGCATCAGTGTGTATCAGAGACCCCAGTGTCCTATCTGGTTACAGCCACGTCTGAATTGTCTGTTAATGGTTACCTTGATTTTTTCGCTCTCTTTCTGCACTTGCTTCGCATTTTCAATAATGAAGACATTACTCTTGTTCACTTCATTGTCAGCTCTGTGTCTCAACCAGTCTTCGTACCCCTAGGCACACAAATACAAGCAACAAAACCCATAATAGAGCAGTAAACTAATCAGATAGGATGCACTGGGAGGGAGAAAGAAGGAGAGAGGGGAAAAAAAGAAACAAGTAAGTTTAACAGTCCTCAGAACTCCTTCATGCCTGACTAAACATCAACTAGAGTAGCTCAGACTGAATCAATTTATTTTAAAAACTTCATATGCATATTTGACAGATTCAGAACAGATTAAAATAACACATGAAAAATAATCTATATGCAGTGCATGCAACGAGCAGCTAAATTACTGTAACATGTTTCTATTATTCTCAGTGTTGGCAAGAACAGGCTGATAATACGAATAATATGCTTAGCACCCTGTGACTCTTTCCTATGGTAACGCAGGACAAGTCTCTTCTCTTCGGTCTTCACTAAAAGAATAAAACATTCATACATATTTTACTCTAGCTCTCCCTCTCTGGCCCCTGCAGAAGGAACTTATCTTATTATTTAGAGCTTCTGTGGAGGAAATTCAGAGTGGCACATTTGCATGTGATAGGAGAAAAGAGGTCTTTCAACACTACAAGAGGAAAGAGGACTACATGTTTTCAAGGCTAGCTGAGTTTGAACTGTCCCTTCTATTTACCAACAAGGCAGCAGAGCACTGGCTATATTTGGAGCGCATCTCTATACCCTGCGAAGGGTTCAAGAACATTTCTAAAAAGAGAAGAAAAACTCAAGTAAAGTCAGACCTAGAGAGGCAGCCACAGTGCTTATCTCTGCTAACCAGCACAATTTGCTTTCAACAATACAGAGGTGGACGTTTTACACTGCCAAACAAGATACACCAATGTCCACATTCAGCATGCAGTCTCTTGAAAAGACCTTCTGAGAAGAGGTTCCCAAACTCTACCAGCCCATGTTGGTTATTTACTCTGCCAGACATCCCAGAGAGCACGAGAACATGCCTACAGGAATGCTATCTTCTCCCAATTACTGCTGGTACCTGTTTGATGGCTGTGACAGTGATCACGAAGAAGAGCGGAAGGCCGCTGGTTACCGGGCTGGTTGGGGTGTCCACTATCACCTGCAGACAGTAAGAGCAGACTGGTGACAACCTGCTTCGAGCAGCAGAATAAGCAAGAACTCTGGCCACGGTGCAGAACGGTGCTTGGTACACTTGGAGAGAACCAAGGTAGGGAAGGAGGATGGGGCAGAAGCAGCAACCATATGTGAAGAGCAAGATACCCTCATTTCTCACTGAAAATCAGAAAAAAACATTTCTCCTCTTTGGCAGTGAAGAGTGGGCATATCCAAACCCCAAATCATGGGCAGTTGCAAGCAGGAGGGCAGCACCAGTCCTCTTGAACCACTGACACCGAGATGCTAGAAGTGACACAAACCAGACTTATTTACTAAGGAAATACATTGTGAAATGGAATACAAATGTCTAAATAAACCAGAAATGAACATTTTGCCTTTGGGCTCCGATGCTGAGTTCAGAGCATGATTTAAACACAGCACAGAGATCACATGAGGGTCAGTAGTTGGAGCCCCCGAGCTGAGCGCAGCGCTCCTGCTGGGCCTCGAGCCCCTGGGGAACAAAACCCAGCAGAGCCTCTTCAACTTTAATTAAACCCTGGGGCTGTGGGAAACCACAGTGTTTGTTTGACAGCATCATGACTTGGCCTGAAGGGGAAGAACAGCTGAACAGGTACATCGTTGGGATGTATTCACATCAGAACAGGAAGAGCTGCACCACTTCCCCACTGATGAAATTCATCACAGAGGTGCCCTCTCCCAAGGGACAGAACGCAAAGCCTTTCAGCTCCCAGCTGAGGGCCTCCAGAAGCAGGTGCTCGTGCCTGCTCAGTGCCAGCATCAATTCAGCAGCAGGAGGGCAGCAGCAAACAGAAAGTTGAGAGGCAGCAACGCCTGCAGTCAGCAGGCCTTAGGGACCCCCAGCAGCACCACTCCCAGCATCAGTCCAAACCCTGTGCAGGGACCAAAGCGACCAGAGCAGACTGCAGGGCTTCCCCAGGGACACCCCAAAACCAGGGTAAAGGAATTTGGCTGTTTACTTGGCATCCCTGGAGAGGAGAAAGAACAGGAGGCAGATGCAGAGGGCTTTGAGGGAAAGGGACAGAGAAGCAAAGCAGGCAGAAAGGCTTTGTGTCCCACAAAGGGCCTTTGTTGTGCTCTGTTTGTTTGCATTCTCCTAGCATGCTCACAAACAACAGCGTCTGTATGTTTGTTGTTTCAGGCTGCCTTAAGCACAGCACTGGGAGCAGGCTATGTGGAAACGTAACTCTTTGAAATGCTGCACACTGCAATTTTACTCAGCACAAAGCGCATGCAGCCACCAGGTCAGGGGAATGAGATAAGCAGAGAGCAATTGCTGTAAGCACAGCAAGTCCTTCAGGTGCACAGCCCCTGGCTCATCCTAATGAGTGCCATAGCTTACAAACAGAAGGCTGCAGGAACCACTTTGGAGAACCTCAAGTGAACAATGGCAGTCGTGGGCACCTTACATAGGGGATGGCAAACCCAGATGGCCACTTGAAGCATGGGTCAGTTAGCCTAACTTTATCTCACAGGAAGTGGGCAGAGCAAGGGAGAGCTGAGGGAGATCTGCCCTGGGCTTCCTGAGTCTCCCACTGCTAGGCCACGCGAGTTTTCTGCACTAGACAACATGCAGCTGCATGTATTTAAACAAACAATATGATTTCCGTCCACACAAATGTTGTGTTATAGAGGTATGAACACATGTATTGAATTAAGTCCCTGAAATAACCCAGTGATGTATTTGGAGGTTGTTGCTGCACTCCGCACAGAGCCATGGCTCAACACTGCTGCTGCTCCTTGGTGGGAAGCAGAGAGATGTAGGAGCTGCGTGCCAAACCAAAGGCAAACTCGTCTGAAGCTATTTCTGAGATATTTTAGGACTTCAACAGCTTCATTTGGATCCACTTAAAAGTGACAAAATCCTTCTGTTACTTAACAGTTACTTCCAAATTCATTGTTTACAAGACTGAAGACCACAATCCAGAAGTCATCTTTACCTATTGTAAGGAACATCTTTCATTCCTAGCACCTCCTAAATAAGCTGTTTGCTGCCAGCTCGCTCTCTACAAATGCACCTTGACCACGCTTATTCTGGGCACTCTGTTTCCTCCAGGAAACTCAGTTTCCCCTGGGTATTGCAACAGAAGTGCCAATGAAACAGTTATCTGTATCCCTGTTAGTGCACTAATTAGCATCTTATGTTTAATGTGTGTACTTTTCCTACCTCTCTCTCAACCAAGAGCTGAATTTGCAGCTTGGCAACAAGTACTGCCAGGTTGTGCTCCTAAAGCAGCACTGGGGACAACTCTAACAATTTACAGTAATTTGAAGATAAACATAAACACTGAAGCTCTAGATCCGTTTACCATACTATAACTATTGATATTTTAAGTGACTAGAATTGTTGTGAGTGCTTTTTTTTTTTTAATTTTTTTTATTTTTTTTAAGATCCAGCAGACCCAGAATGATGAGTGCCATGGGCTCCTGTGGACTTTATGGGGTAGCAAATGTGTTAGTGTTGTGGGATTATTGTTCCATTGCGTTTGGGTTTTCCCCTCCAACAGAACATGACAGTTGCTTCCATATTTTGGAGGCAATCATAGCTCACAGAGCAAAAACAAGCAGGAAGAGCAAGACTTTTCTCTCACCTACATATATCTGTGATTAAAACAGGCAAGCAGCTAAACTACGGTGAGTCCTGCAACTGGAATCAAGAGCAAGCTGTGTCCTTAGCGTCCAGAGGGCCAGCAGACCAAACACAACACCACATCACTAAAAGGCCATCTCCACCAGGACATCCCGACTTCAGTGCCAGCCAAGTTACAAATTCCCTGTGACACGAGGGAGCGGCGCCAGTAAAATCAAGCGATGGCAAACAGCTGATGCCAGGGTTAGCTGCCTTCCTGCAGCACTGCCAGGAGCCGTGCACAGCCGCCACCTTGGGATCCCCTGCTTCTCTAGTAGCTGCTGAAATGGCCATAAACCATAACTCGTTGCTGTCAGGATAAAAATGTGAGGTCTCTTAAACATGCAGACTTGGGGAGTGTGATACCTTGAGACCTGACCCAACAAAATGCCAGAGATGCCATCTAAATGCAAGCTGTTCACAGTGCTACTTGTGAGCTTGCTGGGGGAGGATCTTTGATGCCTCAATACCAGTCCTACAATAAGGTATCTGGTAAACCTCGTGCTTGAGTATGGGAGTAAAAGGTGAATAAATGCACTGCGGTGAGTCTTTCATATTTCCCATTCCTTCCCCAGAAATGCATTCTGACAGCCCAATTTTCTTTTTGGTTGACAGAACAGAAAACAAATATTCAGGTTTGCTCAGCTTGTCCCTTAGCGAAGCCACAAAGCAGAGCACAAGTTCACCCGTGTATAAAATCTGCTCTTCGGTCCATGGAGCACAGCATCCTGAACATCGTATTCCCAAAGCTCTTGCCATGTTTTTCCTGAATTTCACTGAATACAGCCCCTCTCCCCTGGCTGCCTTGAAACTCACTGTAACTAAGATGTATGAACATCACATTATCTGGGAAAATACATGTTGCTATAGAGCAAAAGAAACAAAGATGACAAAAAAAAAAACCAAACCCACAATCCTAGATCTTAATTCTGCAGCATTAACCATACATACCTTGACATGGTTTTAAATCATTTCAGCAGACATTTGAATACTGCCTCAGACAGGCCCCCAAACTGTAATTGTTACTATGCCTTGAATGGCTTACCAGAATTATAATACAGCTTTTAAGGAAAACAACTGCATTTACGAGCATCAAGAGGCAGATTTCAGCTCAATTCTTGGTGCTCAAGTTGTGCTTACCATCAGGATGTAAAAAGAAACACCTCCAGCACCCAGCTTGGCAGTGAAGGCTCTTACCTGCACGAGGAAGATGATGAGGAAGTAGAAGTTGGCAATTCTCCTGAACTGCTCAAAGAGGTTTTTCGGGAGGAAGTTCCACACTGTGTACTGCGGGGAGAGAGGAATGGGCTGTTGGGCACCTTGCAGCTTCCAGGTGCCAGCACAAAGAGATCAAGACACAGGGTTTACTGTGGGCTGCAAATGGGAGTTATCTGCATGTGACAGGACACGAGTTCTCTCCTTTAAGTTGAGGCAAACCATGGCAGGAGGTAGAGGAAGCACTGCTGCCACCCCCCTCGACGGGCACAATGCAGCTGTGGTTGAGTTCCAGCTTCCACTTCCAGCACTGCATCACAAACTCTGGCCTTCTCCACTGCTTCATTAAACAGTTGAAATTGTTTTGGAGTCAGGTGGGGCTTCTTTGTTTGTTGGTTTTTAAGTTAGTCAACTGTTTCTGTTTTGTCAGTGTAACCCAAACCACATGGTTGGAAACAGTGGAGAGCAAAAAAAGATAAACACCATGAGATTGGTTCCAACAAACCAGCATCTATGTGGGCATTTCAGGAGACACAACTTAATGAAAAGATAATGCATGCTACAAAGATTTTTTTTTCCAAATTAAAAGAAAATCTGGAGTTGCTGTTCTGCTTAGACTTCTTGCCCATGCAGACCCATTATTAGGCTGCCCTTTGGTATCATTTTACGAATGGAGCTGAATTATTTGCTTAGAAAATGTGGAATTTAAGAACACGGAAAATAATGGGTCTAACATCCAATCTTTCAGTCTGCTTTGAATAAACAATGAATATTAAGCAGCCAAGTCTCAAGACCAATGTTCATTTAGTAAGAAAACACTGCTCACGTAAGAAGAGTCCATGTGAGCAAACGCAAATGGAAAAAAAAGAAAAAGGGCACAATATTCAAAAATAAATCAGGGAAGAACTACAGAATTAGTGCTAAAACAAACCATTTATCAGAGAGAACTAAAGCATGGGAAGGTGATCTCTGAAGGACCCCTCTTGCACATCAGGGGAAAGTCAATGGGAATGCTACACATTATTTAGACTTTAAACTTGCCCCAGTATAAATGCAGCACAAGTCATAAAGTACAAACAAGACCCAAGCTGTATAAATAAAGAAAGGAGAGGAAGAAAGCCCGTACAGCTTGAGCATGGCAGAAGCTTAACAGTATGCTCAGCATCACGGCTCCTAAGCAACACAACATGCATCCAGCTGTGTTGACAATATCAGATGCCACTTGTTTGATATTTCACTTGAATTGGCTTCAAATCTCTTGAAAGAACTTCATGAATGTCATGGAAAAAGCTAAGCAGAAGGTAGACAGGTGTCACCACAGTTTTCCACAACAAACAAAAGCTATATTAATACAGTATGAATGTTTCCCCTTTCATCCATAGGGATAAAGCAAGCACGGTTATTTTTGATCTGCTCGAAGAGAGAAAAACCCATGCAAACAAAAGGCAGGGGAATCATATGTATATGTCCATTTATAAAATAACCCCCACTACCTTTCACAAATCTAAACAGCTGTCATCTCACATGCTGTAGGACACCTGGCCTGCCCTATCCATAAAAAGGGAATGCCTAAAAACCACAAGGAAATACCCCAGCTTGCAGGTGCTTTGCTCTCATCCAGCCCAGCAGAGAGCTTACCTTGGAGGAGACAATCCTGTTGTCGCAGAACTTCTGTGCCACGTAGGCATCTGCCTCTGAAACCGGCCGGTGCCCAACCACCACAGTTCGCGTACCGACCCGCTTCTCCTCCCCAGCACACTGTTGGAGCAATGAGAAAAGGGAACTTTTAGCTTCTAACTCAAAAAACCCCTCAACAAATCAATATTTGTAGCAACAGCTTCCAGCTTTTGGTTGTTCTTTAATTAACTTCTCCATCCCACCAATAGCAGGGTTCAGCCAAACCAAGTGGCTACATTACAGTGGTGATGGGTTGATGGCTGGACTAGATGATCGCTGTGGCCTTTTCCAAGCTTACCAATTCTGTGATTCAAGGCAAAGCTTCAGGCTCCAGGCTTCTCCCCAGGGCTCCACAAGGGGTAGAAGCTGCACCTTCCTTCAGAGAATGTTTTTCCCCTGCCAAACCCTCAAGCCCACCCAGAACATCTCCCTGCCTCCCTCAGGACATGGACTCAGGACTGGACTTTTTAAGAGCTTAATGCTATTTTTGGATGCTGTTTTACATCCAAAATAAAAACAGAAATAATGAAGCAGGCAGTTTCGCATCACAAACTCACTGCACAGAAAGTTTATTTTAAAAGAATAAGCACACATTTTAACTGTTACACAAATGCCCCTTATGTCAACAGAATGTCAGGAGAACGGATGGCTTTTCTGCTCAAGCAGCAGTGCATTTCAGTCTCATTTGCTCTGTGCAGGTCCAGAGACCCCTCGGCACGTGGCTCAGAGGGGAAGGACCAACTCAGATAAACACGCTTCTTTTAAATATTCTAGCAGAACCCAAGTGTCCCACATCTTAGAGTGGCCTTTTTTTCTTAGCAGAGAACAGCTGACTCTCCGAAACTGCAGCCTCAAAAAAGGAGGCATCAGGGATGATTGCTATTTTCTTATGTTGTCCAAATTTTAAAAGCCCATCTATCAATACAACCATGAAACTCAATTGAGGCTCAGCCTTCTGCTATCAACTTCTTTGGGATGAGCTGGGAACAGCTACTGCTTGATGGCAGTGGGCCAGGTGAGGGCAGCTAATTACCAACAGCATTTATGACCTGAAGTAATCACTACATAGAGATGGCAGAATTAAGCTTTCCGCTCCAAACAATTCCAACATACTTAGCCTAAATTTGTACCTCTCTCCTTCCCTGCCTGTGCACCTCCCAGCTCTCCCAAATTCCAGGGAAACTATTGCAGCACCCTGCACAGAACAGGTTGGCACGTGGTCATCTTGGTAAAAATTAGCAAACTTGGGTAAAAATTAATGTCAGAGACCAACTTCAACACAGGATGAATTCATGCTCGGCAGAAGTGAGCTATGGAAACCAGTGTCCCTGTTACCTGCTTCCTTCATTTTCAGAAAAAGTAGTGGGGGAAAAAAGAAACACATTTAATTTAGTATGGTTGCAAGAAGCACATCAACCAAAAACTAATCAAAAGGAATTCCTTTCATGTGTGCTGAAGATATCTTCAAGCCACAGAGTAAAGACAAATAACTCACAGAAACAGATCTAACAGAAACCACAGGCATTAAAAAAAGCCATCTACCAAAACCAGAGATAATGATACTGTACAAGTACAAAGCTCAACCATTTGAATGAAATCACAGCTTATATTAAATATATGCAGAAGAAAGATTAAACCACATTACGCGGTTTAGATCTC
Organism: Tetrao urogallus; assembly: GCF_951394365.1. NCBI lineage: Eukaryota > Metazoa > Chordata > Aves > Galliformes > Phasianidae > Tetrao > Tetrao urogallus. The sequence continues at coordinate 14,088,579 of NC_136826.1, read as the reverse complement.
ACGAATAGTTTGAAGTCCAATCACTCCTGCATTGTTCCACGTATCACAGTAGTAGAGAAGGCGACACGATTTACTAAGAAAAAGCCAACAAAAATAACAACTCCCAAACCAGCCTGTTCTGTTTCATTTATCCTCAGAACCAAGGAGAACAACACGTGTACAACTCCAAAAAGCTCCCACAGATTTCACATAGCCTCCTCAAACTGCCAGGGCGGCTGAGCACGCCGACCTCCCCTCCTGCTCAGTACTGTTACCCAACCAATATATTTTTAATTGAAATTCTTCTTGCCAATTTTTATATTACTCTGTGCACTGAGTCACTTCTGTGTGAGTACAAGCAACACTTTGACGAAACACTTAATAATTTAGCAGCTAAGGCTATGCTTACCCACACGGACCACATGCTAGGCAGATCTCCCGATTTAAAGAGCGAGCTCCATCGATCTGAATCAACTGCACTTCCAACTGTGTCTGTGAGAGCTGATAACCTGCCCTGTCCTAAGGGGAATATCCCTGCGTTTGCTGCTCTGAGAACCCATAGGTCTGGAAACAAACAGCTGGAGCTGAGCAAAGCTCAGGGCAGCCAGAGGAACTGGGACCAAGGTGACTTCTGCTGGGTGGCCACATGTACAGGAGGGGCGGTGGGGAGCAGAGCAACAAAGTTGCCATTTAAACACATGAAAAATAGAAATTAAGAAAACAGTAACAGTAGTGGCTCTGAGCAGGTGCTCAGGGGATCCATCCCAATGACCACCAAGCAACATGCACCTACAAGTGCATAGAAGGACAATATGATGAAAAAAGGACCAATGCCATGGAAGAAAGGAAAGAAAAAAAAAAACAACTCTTCTTCACCAAGAGCAAGGGTAGCATGATCAGCACATAACCAGGCTGCAGGGGGCTCAACACCTGAACCTTATCCCTTGTCCCCAGGAGAGCATCTCCTACCCAAATTACACTTTTCTCAACAAAAGCCAAGGCACAGAGCAGCAACAGAAGGTCCCCCTTCCCAAGGACATGCGGCCTTGCTGCATGCACCCACTGTCACCTTCAGCAAGGACAATGGGCTTGCAAAGAGCAGAACCCAAACCAACCAAGATTCCTGGAAAAGTTGATCTGGCAAATAAAGCCAGTGATAAAAGCACACAGAGCAATGGAGGGTGTGGAGAACAAGGGAAAGAGCCACTTGAAAGCTGTAAGAAGGGTGGAGAGAGGAAACCTTAGTGTTCTTTCTTCTTTTCCAGATATATTCCCTGCAGGAACCAGCCCTTTCCTGGAGCCAGCAGCACAGCCTGACCCCAGGAGCATCACTGGGGGCAGCCCTGCAGGCACAGGCCCTGCTAAGCGCATGTGGGGAAGCGAGCTGTGCCAAAGAGCCTGGAAATAGAGCACTTATGGCCTTGATTAATCTGCCGGTGAGAGGAGCCAGACGCAGGCAGTGACCCTTAGATCTCCTAATGAGAGGCCCCGGCCACGCGTGCTGTTACAGCAGCATGAGGCTGGAGGCCTGCCCCAATCCTCTTGGCTCAGGGGCCTCCACCTTGTCCCCTCACCAGCATGGGCTGGAAAATATGGGACAGCGTGGTCATCTCACATCCCCCAGGATGGAGACTGAAGCAGGCAGGGATACAAGGGATCAGCTGGTGGCAGAGGAAGGAGATGCCTGTGGCTTCTGGCAGAGCTGGGAAGGTCCCGGTGAGGCTCTCAGTGCACCCCAGTGCAGCCCATGCCCCTGCTCAGCCTCACAGCCACCATCCTGCCCTTTGGCCAAGAGCTTCATGGGTCGTTTAATGCCCTTTAATTAACTTCCTTTTGCTCCAAACCTGGTAGTTTGAGCTATGGAAAAAGCCTGCTCTGACCAGAGCTGGGGGTGGTTGGCGCGTTTCTGTGTTGTGCATCCCAAGAGACACGAAGCACTATGGGGATGAAAAAGCCTAAGAGCTTTTCGGGTGCTTTTTTGCCTGTCCACAAATCATGTAGCACCACACTTTCCCAGCACATACACCGCATCGTCTGTAATTACAGTTTCTGCTCAGCAGCAATTTGCAGAAAGTCAGGATCAGTTGTGATGCAGAATGCCTAACAGACCAAAGCCAGCAGCTACCAACTGGGAAAACCTTACTCAATTGCTGCTATTTTGTGGAAAGTATGCTGCTACTGTTCATGCACAATCACTGCCCTCTGGAAGTTTTCAGGATCTCAGCTCTTCCCTCTGCCTTGCAGGAGCCAGGGTTACAAAACTCTCCTTCTCATTGCAGCAGCATTTTTTTTTGGCAGACCAAAATAAAGTTCAACCAGCATGCTGCCGGCATCTCAAATTCAGTATCGCAGGAACACTCCAGAGCTGAGAACAGAAGAAGGATTTTGAACAAGAGCCCAAACGCTTTTACAGCAGTGACAAAGAAAATACAGCGAGGTCTTCCCTCCTCCAGACCTCTCCCCCTCCCCTTCCAGCTCACGCTGTGCACACACGTCTGCTTGAGGGCAGCTATTTTGGAAAGGCAGAGAGCTCTCCAAAGCACAGGCAGCGATTTGCTCTGGCAAAAATTAGCGAAAGAGCAAACTGGATAAAAATAAAAACAAAAAAGCTCAAAGACTGCAGTTGTCAGTGCTTGCATCAGTCCCAACAGCTATAATTTGCTGGTTTTCTAGTTGTTTTCTGGTCCTTTCAAAGCCTCGGTTCTTCAGTTATAGAAACAACAACTAAAATCTAAATGCCATGGTACGCTTGGTGACATTTCTGTAACCCCATGCTTCCCCAGCCACCCGAACCTGTCCTAGCTCTGACTGCAGGAGAGCAGCCCCTAGGCAGCCAGGCACTCAGCCTCAGCTGCTGGGACCCTGCTTGTTTGCCCCTGCTTCTTCAAATTAAGTTTTTCCTGTTCTCAACAAGTTAACACTGTTGCCTCCTAACCCTGCCCCTGCTGCTCTGCAGAGAAACATGTACAAGAAAGTAATGGGGAGGGGGGAAGGGAGAAAAGAGAGATATCACCTGGTTCAGCCCTTGCTCCCAGGCAGAAGCAGCTTCAGGTGCCCCAGACCCCATGCGCAGTATTCTCCTCCTCCAGGTCACTCCAGCAACCAGATTTATGCTCTGGGCTGCACATGCGGCTAGACCAGCTACTGGGAGCAGAGCAATTAGCCCGGCAAGAAAGAAAACCTCAACACGTGGCCTGTAATTGTTTATCCTCAGGAAATCCTTTTGGCTCCTGTTCCCTTCAGGCTGGGTAGCAGAGCCGCACAGTCAATCCAGCCCAGCACACGTTACCCATCCACAGCACCGGGATCCGACAGCCTGCGGGCAGAGCACAGCCAGCTGCACAACGTCAAGGGTTCGAGGCAGGGAGAAATCAGTTCATCCGTGGGAACTTAAGCCTCCTAGAGCAGAGGACTGAGCCAGGCTGCCTGCCGGGATGCTGGCACACAAGGGATTTCAGCGTCACGGCCACGGAAGCAAGCGGGGTGCGAGCTGTATTGCTGTGTGCAGGAGAACAGGGCAGCATCTTGGCTGGGATATGGTCCCAGTGACTCATGGCACATGCAGCCCAGCCATTCCCATCCTGCCCGACCCCAAAGCCTCTTTCCATAGACAGGGAAAGGAAGAAGGGTGTTTCTGTCCTCGCAGCTATCAGGACAAGTTTCTTAACATGCACGACTTCCTCTCCCTGCATGTTTGATCTTCCCACCCTGCACTTACCGGAATGGTATCTGTTAAGTGAAAAGTCCCACTTCCATCCATTCAACTTCATTTGGAAGAAGACACCCAGCAAAAAGGGCTGAAAATGAGGTGCTCCACAAAATTAGATGGGCCAACAAATGCGCCCTCGCTGAGCAAGCATTCATAGAAAAGGTGAGCTGGGAGGAAGAGAAGAGGGGGAAAAAAAAAAAAACATAAAGGAAAAAAAAGTAACTCCCTTCAACTGAGTGAGAACAAACCCAGCATGCAGAACTCCGAGCCAGGAAAGCAGTGCTGCAGCTAAGGCTGATGCAGCCCGGCCGCCCGGCCCCGCAGGACGTTACATCACCGCCCAGCCCCACGGCTGTGCTTTGTTCCAGCCCAGGGGAGGAATTACATGGGAATCATCATCAAAGATGGCAGAGCTGCTCATGAAGTGGATTGTATTTCCCTCATTTAATTTCCTGGCAGTGAGATTTCTTTTCCCCCCCCCTTAAGCCAATTGAAACTCAGGCAACAAGCAGTACATGGCTTCACCATACGCTAGCAGCACTTAATTTTTATTACCGCTGAAAATAGCCTGGATCACAAGAGCTAAGAAATGCTTTAAATCATCTCGTCTTGCCTGTTGCACATCTTAGTCAGCTTTTACATATCCTGTACGGTGCAAGAAAAACAGAGTGCTCCTGTTATGCAGATCTGTGTCTCCTACAATATTTCAAACAAATTGTATCTATTAAGCAAGCACTGCCTGGCTTCCACTTTGCTAATGCCTCACAGAATTTTAGAACTGGTACACAGAATACAGGAAGATAAGGCCAGATAAGGAAACTGCTCACCAATTCTTTAAGACACAGCAGGAAATCACCAACCCCTCCTGATACAGCCCTACAACAGCAAGACGAGGGCCACACCAAAGAGCCCTCCACTTAAATCCTGCAAATTTCAGCTGAGCCTACAACAAAGCACTGCTCATTCAAGGCTACAGAAGAAGCAGAACTGGAATCTTGTTGAAGTTGTGAGCAAAATAAAAAAAAACTGAGCCTGATTTGCTCCCCAAATGCCCCACCAGGAGAGCCTCCCAGGTGCTCAGCTTTGACTTCAGCTGCAGCAAAAAAAAAACAAAACCAAAAAGCCCTTTACAAACAGCCATGGCAAAGATAAGTGCATTAACCTTCCATTAAGGAGAACAGAACAAACGTCTCTGACTACAAAAGCTATCAATTACAGCCGAATGTCAAGGGTGGGCATGCTTTTAGAGTAAATCAGCTTCAGTTAAAATTGTACCTCAAAAATGACCAAAGTTTTGGAAAAAAGAAATGACTGGAAAAAAGAAATGACTGTAGTCAATGACATACAACAGGTGCCCAAAAAAGACATCCACAGTTATTTCAAATCACACATCAGTTACTGCATAATGAGCTAAAAAAACATTTATAGTATATTGGTTCTGCAGCATCCATGCTTCCTCAGCAGAAAGCACCCATACATAAGCCTGGCAAAGAAGGTGGCAGCTGCTGTTGTGCAGGGCCAGCTCCCCCAGCTTACCCCTTCACTGCCTCACGGCACGATGCGGTGAGCAACAGCACTGGTGAAAGCAGGAGGCAAAAACCACGCAAATCCAAACAAAACATGCAGAGCACTCATCCCATGCAGACAGGGACCGACCCGAGGAGCTCATCCCAAATCAGCTCTGATTAAACCTCAGAAAGGACTGCTCCATGGCAGCATGCAAACCGAGGCTTCACTGCAGGTTTCATCTGTGGCAGTGAAAGGAGTAGAGGAAAAGCCTGGCCCAGGACCACTGCCTCTGTACCAGTCCCTTCACGTACCAGCTCCATCACATACCAGCTCCCTGCCACCATGAGGCACCTTGTGCCAGACACTGGCACTGAGCTTTCTTGATTTTGGCTAAGTCCAAAAGAAACTCCACAAGCAAATGCATATTTTCATATATATATTTAATGCACCTATATCTGTATTTAACACATCTAAATTTTAACATACAAAGATTTTTTTAAAATGCATATATTTGCAATCATGAGGTGTTTTCTGCTCGATAGAGTGCTTGGTTCAGGCAAGTTTCATTTACAGCCTATGACTGCTGCAATACAAGATACAACAAAGCAAGAGAGTTCAGAACATTTTGAAAGCAGATGTATTGCTACTGCAGCAACTTCACATCCAAGATAGTGAAAAGAGATTTTAAATGCATATTGATGTTTTTCCCTTCCATTTGTGACAAAGCATCTTCAAGCAAAATTTCCAGCCAACTTTCTGGCCACAGTCTGGCAGAGTTGGCAGCCCTGAAGGTAAGATCTGAAATCCACAGGACCTGTCTGCCACGACCCCAACCATGTGCCCAAAGGACGAAAACACAAAGGCAATGCTTTAAGTGATGTCTTTTTATCCCCTTCCTGTTGTTACAAAAGCTGTTCCCAAACAGCTGCATCCCACTGGACTCCACGGGAAGCAAAGGGCTAAAGGCTTTCACCACATGGACAGGCTGAGGAGCACTTTCACCACATCTTCCCACCACTCAGCAGGAGGAAAGGTGCTGTGGGTCAAGATAAACTGTCCTGTGCAAACCAAAAAAGCAAAACAAAACAAAAGCAAAGCAACTTCCTTTAACTGCAGCAGGCATCAGCCTCATGCAGCACAGAGAAACTCAGGCACTGCACCAGGGCCAGGCAGACCAGCACTGCAGGGAAAGCATCACTTTGTAACCACAAATGGGTGACTGCAATCCGTCTAACAGATTCACACGCATGCTGGAGCCTTACGTACTGCAAAAAGCAAAGTACTAGCTACCTAGATCCAGTATTCATTGATTACAGCCAGTGAATAACCTGGTGGTCAGATGCCAGAAAAGACAAAATAATTCAGCAAACTGCAGTGCAGTGGTTAAGGAGAGCAGCTGGGCTGCACTGTGTTAGTAATGCCATCCTTCAGATAGCGCGCAAAGAACCACAGGAAAGCAAAACTGCCACAGAGAGGATATCACAGAATATCACTGCGAATGGCATTAGAGCAGCTGGTCACAGACAGGGCTCCCCAGTGAGGCCCAACCTCAAGCACTGTGCTTAGTTTGGGCCTCTTGCTATAAAAAGGATTTTTTGTTGCTGAAGGATTCAGAGAAGAGCAACAAAGCTGGTGATGAGACTGGAAAACAAGAGTTACAAGGAACAGTTGAGAGAACTGGGGCTGCTCAACCTGTGGGGAGGCTTTGGTGTCCTCTGTAAGGACCTGCTAAGATGTTTAATCATTTTCCTGATGTGACAACTGATAGAATACAAGGAAATAGCCTCAAGTTGCATGGGGAGGTACAGACTGGCTATCAGGAAGAATTTCTTCATGGAGGTGGGTGAGGGTGGTACCCAGGGATTTGGTTGCAGACTGCAGCATTAGGTGATGGTTAGACCTGGTGATGTCATAGGTCTTTTCCAACCTAAATGGTTTTATGATATCATTACTACCAGAAGTGCCTTACAATTACCAACTGTGAACTTACTGCCCACCTTCCCATCAGCAGGACACACCTCCTGATGGGCACGGGATCCTCATGGTTAAGATGCAGCTAAGCAGCCCCGTCCCACCAATGCACGGCTCACACAGCACTCACTGCTGACACAAATGCAATGGTGTGAAAGGCCCCAGCAATAACCCTCAGCCCCAGTGGGCACAGAACCTCAAGGCTGGGGTGCCCACAGCTCTGCAACCTCTTGGCTATTAAAACAGGGGCACAAAGAAGACAGTCTGCTCATCAGAGATAAGAGGAGCAGAGGTTGCAGTTCTCCCAGCTTCCCTGTGGTGATATTTAATGATTTGCAGAGATCAAAGGCCAGATATCCAGATCCAAGTCCACTGGCTGGGCAGAGAACACGCAGGTAAAGTCCAAAACTTGTGTGCTCTCAGAGCCACAGCACTGGCAAAACCTGCCAGGCAAAACCCAGCCTGTGCTTCCCAGCAGTGGACCTCAGCTATCACAGAATTCTTCTGACATGAAGAACCAGGAGAAGCAGCTTTCAGTGCAAGGTCTCACGTGAGGTATTTTGCAAGCTTGAGCTGTACCAGCACGCTGGCAACTACTGACTGCCCTGGAGCAGGGCTCAGTGGGGGACTCTGGTGGGCACTTTCCAGCAGAAGGCCATGAAAGGAACAGCCAAGCATGCAGATGGGCACAGGCAGAGCTCCCAGCATTGGCACCCACTCCTAAACACAATTAAAATACAGAAACTCCCTTGGAAAATCCCCTGAAATGACATTTCCTGGGAAAAATAAGTTGCTTAAGAACACACTCCATCACCCCAATTCCAAGTTTCTTGGAAGACACAAATCCACCCTTCCTAGACAACATGCCCCAAGCACTTCCTCCTCTCTGTAAAAGGAAAAAGTCTTCAACTGCATGCAGTCCATCAGCACCGAGGAATAAGCTGCCAAAGGCAGGCTGCTCTCAGCCATGAGCCTCAGCAAGTGCTTCACAGTGAAGGTTTCTTCTGGTTCAGACTCTGATTATCTTCTCAGCAACCTTTGCTTTTCCTCAATACAATTTCAAAAACCTCCCCAACAGAGAGGATATGAACAGTTACAGACAGACAGCAGCAGCTTTAACCAAAAAGAAAGCACATAAATCAAGGGCAACAGGATTACATTAAAGACAAGTCCGAAAACCCTGCTATTAATAGAGGGCCTGTTTGCTTTTATAGTTTCCACTGTTAAAAGCAAATTGCCATGCTTGCAGTTGCAATTCAGCAACAAGCCAGACTCTAAACTTTGCCTGTACAATGCATCAGATCATCATTATTCTCAGCAAAATACAACTGGAGTCAGAAAGAATAAAATGCAACCCCTGCACATATCTAATTCTCAGAGGAAGTTTCTAAACACAGAGGGTTTCATTGGCAGCACTGCTTTAACTCTGACCGGTGCTCTCCAGCTCCTCCTTGCAGCAGTTTCAAACCTCTCCAAACTTGAGCAGCACACATGAACATTTCACTTGTCTGAGGCTGGGTTTTTGTTTGATTTTATTTATTTTTAGCCAAACGGTTGAGCTATTTCTGGGAAAAAAAGCTCCGGGAAGGAGAATGTTCTGCAACTTTAAAGAAAAACAGTTACAGAAGTTTGAGAAACTTTTTTTCAGGGTACGGGCTTTGATAAGAGACTCAGCTTTCAAAGAAAGGAGCATGTTGGAGCTGGCAGGCACAGACCAAAACCCACAGTGCTCTTGGGGTGAGGAGGCTGCTTGCAGCTCATGCACTTGGCAAAGCCCAAGGCCACTCAGGGCTGCTCCCCAGGTACTCACAAGCACGTTGCTAGCACCTTTCCTTACAGGACAAAGTCCCACCTTGTATTACAGAACAGCAGATACAACAGCAAAAAGTGTTATGACCAGCAGTCAGGAAAAAGGTGAATCCCTCTGTGACCAAACAGGGGTCTGCACCATGGAAAAACAAACAGGCAACAGCCCAGCACCACACTGTCCTGCGTGCAACAGCCTGCTCTGCACCTTCCCCACTGCTCTCGTTCCTTATTTCTAGCTTCCTGATCCTGTTCCTCTGCGGTAATTCGCGGTCTGCACTGCAGCTGCTATCAGCAGAACTCGGTCTCAGTGTGGCAAACGGCGTTATCACGCTAAGGACACTGTACAAAACAAATTCCAGCAACAATGCTTTTATTCATGAGAAGTTAAAGCTGCTTCATTTAAATCCATGCTCTCTCAAAGCATGAGATTCAGCCGAGCAGAACAGCCACCCGGAGTCATGGACACCCCGCAGCGCTGCATGCCCAAACCCAGCCTGTGCTGCCCATGGCTTTTTCCTCACTTTAAGGAGAGCAAAATGCTTGAGCTGCCAGTCTGGCACAAGGTACCTGACACGCAGCCTTGCTCTCAAGATGCTAGCGTGGCTGGACTGGGGAAAAAGCGGTTCTTGAGATTTCCTCCTCCCACCTATGCCCCTTATGAGAATAGGAACTGCAATCACGCATTAATGTTTGCTTCACACTGTTTAAAAAAAAATTTAAAAGCAAGCGTGACAGAAAACAGATGTGTTCCATATCCCAAAATAGACAGTATTACACATTTGCTGCAAAAACTAGCGATGGGTGTAAACGAGCACCCTCCACCACACACTCGTGCAGTTCTTGCTCCTGCACTCTGCCCAGCCAGGCATGGGCATCTTCCTGTTGTGATCCCTTCCGTTCTCACCTCCTTGTGGTCCACCACATTGCATGGGGAATTTGATTTTTCTTTCTGCCATTGGAGTGCATCTCTGTGGAGGATAGCTTTCCTGTGGAGTATCAGATTAGACCAGCCCCAGGAGGGCAGTGAGCAGCACCCACTGCCTGCCCCTTCTCCCTGCTGCAGGAGCCCCAGGCTTCTCAGGCAGGATCTGATCAACCTCCGGCACACACCTCTTGAGTCAACACATGCCTTTTCCCAGGCCTTTCTTCTGTCTTTGCTCCTTCCCAGAGGACAGGGGGCCAGGCAGCTAAGGCTTAGGTGACACAAGAGGTCAAAATGCTCTGATCACAGAGATTTATGCCCTGGGGAAGGTGGAGGGAGCATCAAAGCACTAAGTTGGTAGGGCAGGGCAGCAGGAATGCACCCAGGCAGCCCCCACCCAAGCCTTGCAACACCAGTGTTCCTCTGCATGGGGTTTTGGGGCAAATCACATAAGATGACTTTCAAAATACAAAGGGGCATTGTACAACCACCTTGTCCAAAGCATAACTTGCACTTCTTGCCAGGCACTGTCTGTATGCATGGGAACTTCCATCTGCAGAGACAGGACCCAGCATCTGGGTGCTCCAGGAAGGGATTATGAAAGTAAATTTGCAATTGTTTGCACAAGGGAAAAAGCCCTCCCCTGTCACAGGCTTAACACAAGAAGCAAGCAAAGCTCACTCTGGAGGATGTGAAAACAGGCGGTGCGGCACTGCCAGACTGCTTGGGTCACTAGCTGGCAGCCACAGGTAGCACAGGAACCAGCTCCTGCACGCATGTCCTTTATCACCCTACTTTGTGGCAGTAGGCATACAGTTTTGTAATTAAATAAAATGAGCCCCAGATGGAAAACCTCCACAGTAAAGCAGCACGAAGCACACAAATTGCAAATAACAGCCTGCTACAAAGGCTGCACAATGCCAACCTAGTCTGCTCTGGTTACTGTCCAGAAAGACACCAAGCAGCTGAGCCCAAGGCATTGCACAAGGGACATGCAGAGGACAGGCTGCCTTCCTGACCTGTGGGCTATTGGCATCCACGTGGCACTGACAGCAGTGAAGATGAGGAAGCAGATGAGACATCATCACCAAGGCAGACCTGCAGGAAGACACTGGCATCACAGAACTGATTTGGCCAAGGTAGAAGCAATGCAAACCCACTGAAGAGATGTCGCGTTCCCCAACTTCAAGTCAATGCTGTGAGATCAAACAGCTCACCAGCACCCAGTGCTTACTAACATCACCACACAAGGGATGCAGTTTTAAATAAAAGCAAACAGGAAAAAGCCCAAAAAACAGCAGAGCCATGAGTAACTTCTCTTTGTCAGTTCATTGGTCCTTACAAAGCCTGAACCTGCGCTCACCCCGCTGTACTGGCAGAGCTGCTAGCAGCTACAATCCAGATCCCTGCCTGCCAGCCACAGTCACTGTATTGCAGCCTTGGCCCCAAGGCATGGCTGCGTGCACACTTCCAAAGAACCCAGAAAGGTAAGTAAGGAAAAAAAGCATATTATCTCCAATCCACAACATGAGGACTTGCCCTGCCAACCTCCAGGCACACTGGAGGGAGCTGCAGCTGCTCATGGAGTGCAGACCCCAGCCACTTACCACACGCATTCTGAATGCTGCTCCAGCCTTTCCACAAAAGGGATGCAAACAGAGTGAGACTAAAAATAAAACCCCAATACCAAAATCCACTTCCATAAGAGAATTGAAGTTATATTTCAAGTTGACAGTATCTCCTTAAAGTGGATTAACCGTGGCAATCCTATCCTGCTTCCCCACAGCGATCCTGGCACAATGCTCATTTCAGCAGCAGGGATCTCACTGGTGTAAACTGAAGCTCAGAGCCCATTTGTTCCTGCAGGGAGCACAAGCCTGTGTCTTGTGAAATACACCTGAAAACAGTCCGGCATTTCTGAGCCTCTGGCAGAGGCCAGGCGGTGAAGCAGCAGCACCATTTGTCAGAGCAGCCTTGTGGGGACCTCAGCGCAAAACAGTCTCCAGCCTTCAACCACTGCAGTGAGCTTCCTGCAGTGCCACACCACAAGCACCTCAAAGCCCTGTGCTGCCCATACGGCCATAGGGCTGAGGGCAGCCCCATGTCTCCGAGCTGCCCAACGGTGATGTGCAACAGCAGGAGCTGCTATCTGCCCCAGCCTGAGTTTTGGGCAACCTGTAGTGGCCTGATAGCAAGCAGGGAGCACATATTACTGGGAGAAGCACTCAGCAACTGCTGTCCCAAGGGCATAACAGAAGGCTCCTATTCCTTTTAGCACGAGGACAATGGAGCCAACCATGAACGACACTCATGGACCCCACAATTGTCTCAGCAGTTCCCCAGCACTTGCTTACACAAAGCAGCCAACTAAAATCAGTTTTTAACAGAACTCCAGCACTCTGTACTCAAACTACCTCCTGATGTGCGTTGCAAGCCTCCAACAAGGGAGTGGTAGGAAGCATGCAGCACCAGGCAGGGCTGAGCCTCAGTAACTGGGGGTACTGCAATTACATCTGTTACATTTGTGCCTGGGGCCATCAAACCAGAGTCACTGTTGCTGCATTTGCTGCAAGGCCAACCCAAAGGCTCCAACAGAAACACAACCTAAAAGCACAAAAACGGTAGAATTAACCATCTTCACTCCTAGTGCAACTTAAAAACGAGGAGAATTCCTTATGCTGAAAGCCCGGCATGAACAGCTTGCTCAAAAACAGAAGTTAACACAGCAACAAAAATCATTCTTCAGCATTTTTCAGCCCTTGCAGCAGCTGAAGGCAGAGTGCATCGCCATGGGGCCAACAAGGGCACACAGTGCGCCCATAACACGCAGCTGCCATATGAACCCCAGCAGCTCTGCTGCGCAATCAGCAACACTGCTGAGCACACAGAGGTTTCTGAAATGATGCAAAAGCCCTGGTTTTACACTTGCTGCGGAACAGGAAAAAGTGAGTAATTACAGAGTCCAGTCCAAGCCATGAGGTCACAGGGAAATCTCCAAAGCAGCTTATGTGGCACTGGGCAGGTTTTTAAGGTGTTGCGTGGGGACGAGAAGCACTGGGAAGAGCAGTGCTGAGCGTGCTGACAGCTGCTGGCTATCTCCATCCTGCTGCTGGCTGCACGGGGCTGGTGTGTGCGTCCTGCGCCGGGGAAATCCCTCTGTATCAACTTTTTAATTATTATTATTGGGGAGGCGGGGGTATTTACTAAAAAAAAAAATCCTAAGGAAGAAAAGGTTCCTGCTCTCGCTGCAAAGCCAGCGCCTTGTGGAGCCCCGCAGCGCCAGCAGCGCCCTGAGGGGAGGCTCCAGGATGACGAGGGCCGCCCAGCAGCACGGCGCTCGGAGCCCCTCGGGAAGCGCGACCGAAACACGCGGAGACGCCGCGCTCCCCCCGCCCGGCCCCGGCCCCGCACTCACCAGGCGGCTCAGGCTGCGGCGGAGCATCGCGGCAGCGCCCGGCCCCGCCGCCCTCACCACCGCATCGCCCGCCTCGCCGCGGCCCCCAGGCTGTCCCGCCGGCCGCGCACCATGCCCGCCGCGGGGCCCCGCCGGCCGGCCGGCTCTCCGGGCAGGGCTCCCGGCGCTGCGGGCCGCTCGGCTCGGCTGGCGGGCACTTCCCCCGCGCCCCCGCTCCGCGCCTTGTCCAGCACCGCCCGAGAGGCGGGGCCCGCCCGGGGCAGCCTGGGAGCTGTAGTGCGGGGCCCGCGGCGCGGCCTGGGGACGGAACCCCCGGCCTGCCCTCGTGCGGTCCTGACGCCGGTTCGCGGCGGTCCTCGCGGGAGCCCCGCCAGCAGCCGTGCCGCCCGGCCCCAGCGGTGCGCAGCGCGGGCGCCGTGCTGCCCCCAGGCCGAAGCGTTTTCCCGCATGCGGAGCGCAGCGCGGCGCGTTGCACCGAGAGCAGCGCTCTGAGCGTCCGCACAGCGAGAAAACACGCCGCTGTTTCACTTAAAAGCAACACCACCACCCTGCTGGTTTGACTCGAGCTAAAATCCAGCCCCGTTTTTGCTAAGCGCAAACTTGGGGAGTTTTTACAAGTCTTTTGTTTTGTTTTAAACTCCTGGAGGCACCTTTCCATTATCCCAGGTGTTGCCTTCCACACAAAAGCACAACCACAACAAAGGAAACAAGAACACAATGCGAGGCAGATTAAAACAAAAACAAAAACACAACACTAAATAATGAATGGGAATTGTTAAACATCTTGATGTATCACCTAACCAGCTCTGAACTTCCCTCCTGCTCAGCACGCCCAGCACCCCACGGAGCAGAATCACACAGCGAGCTCCAGGCCTGGCTGTGCCAACAGAAAGCAGCGGTTGTTGCACTCCGGTATCACTGCAGCGGGTGCTGAGCACATCAGCGACACCCAGGGAGCCACCAGCCTTCGAGACCGGTGACAGGAGCAGCAAAACTACTGTCTCAGCACGGCCACCTCCGTACAGTGGAAGCAGAACATCCCGCTAGGCTTTCCCACGCCATGAAAGAGACTGCGGGATCCAGCGCCTGTGCCGGCAGCCCCTGTCCGAAGGGATTCCCGTTTAAACAAGCTGCCCTCGCACCCTCCGAGGGGCCGCCAGCCCTCCTTGCTGCTCCCAGTTTCTTTGCAACGTTCTTTGCTTCTTCTGCCACCGCGCGGCCATGCGGGGGATGAGCTGCCTTAGGAAAAGGTGCCATGGGCTCCTCACACGTTCGGGCTGCGTTATGGATTTTATACCCGTGGAGCTGCTGGAGAAGTACTGCTCAGCTTCTCTGCAAAGCCCATCCGACTTCCTAATGGGTGCTGCTGCAAATCTACCTTTAACGCTGGGATGGCCTGCAGGTTAACAAACCCATGCAGACCCAGTTAGGTGCTCATTTACTTACAGGGCACAGCCCTGTGGTCGACTTGCAGCTTGGGAAGCTGCTTGCATGAGCCAGAAGTACTCACTGCCAACCACCAGGGCACCTACAAGCTCTCAAAGCCATTCTTTCTGCCCTGTGACCTATTGAGGTCCTCTCCCATCTGGGAAAGACATCATGAAAAGTTCAACTGGAGAGTAGTAGGGAATGCTTTGGGGAGCAGAGCTGCCATGGGCTGGGCTTTCTGCAACCTTCCTGGAAAAAGGGAAGGAAGCAGCCAGTTCAGTCTGCACTGTGCTGAGTTGATTCAGCAGCAGCATCCTGCAGTGTCAGTTGAGCAAGGAGATTTACGCATGCCTTCCCCCCCCCCCCCCCCCCCCCCCCCCTTCAAAGTCCATTTCAAATCAGTTCATCACTCCACCAGCAGCTTTCCCTGCCAGAACACAGAGTTCAGATGCTGGTAGCTGCAAGCCTGAGCAGCAGTTGTACCTTGCAAACTATGAAGCCTGGCGGAGTAAACAAATCAAAACGTTGAAGGCCTGCAAAAATCAGCCCCAAAACCTCAGCTGTGCTGCACACAGAAGATGGATTGGAAAGTCTTAGAGCACAGGCTGGGCAGCAAGAATTACCTACATCATCAGCTGTAGGTCAGGATCCGTGCTAGCAGCTCGCTAAGCCCATCTGTGCTGAAATATAAATGCAGTTTAATAAGGTATAAGTTCTTCCACAGACAAAACATGAGCCCTGATTGCTGCAGAAGTCTGAAATGAAGAATTTTGGTTAATTAGCTCTTGATCTCATATCCAGCAGTATTCTATAGCTAAAGCCCTTCTAATTAATACATTGATAGGCTTCCTCAAGAGACACTTTCCTCTTAGACTGCAATAACATATTCAAATACTCAGTGACTTACAGTGATTATTTATGAAGTAGAAAGACTACTAGTTTTAGTTAACAGAATTTCCTTTTTCTGAAAAAAGCAAGAAAAGCTTTTTATTAGAGGACGCACCATGGAGTATATTTGGTACGTGGTGTAACAAACCTGTGCATCTCAGGCTCTTGCACAGTCCTTCATGCTTCAAAACAAATACACCCATCAAATAAATTTGATTGCTTCCTTCCTCCCCCTGCCAGCAGTAGTGTCTCCAACAAGGCTCATTTAACTTAAAAGGAGAAAGTTTCCATATTTTCTAGATTTCCAGCCCTCATTACTTTCCCTTTCCCTGCAAAGTTTTAATAGCCTCTTTCATAACAACCAGGGGAAGCTCAGGGAGTTACTCTCATCTAATTAAATCTGTTTTCTTCCCTAACGATGCTGCAGAGTACATGACAGCGAACAAGCTAACTCTCATTTTTAATGCAGCACAGCAGAGGATCTACAACCACGGCAGGAGCTCTCACACAGCACTGCGTAAGGCTGCTCGTCATTCAGTGCCGGGCACAGCGCCGCCCACAGCCATTGAGAACCACGGAGGGGATTGATGGGCTGCCCCACGCCGCATGCCAGCCTGCCTCAGCTCAATATACTGAATGAGCTCGTGGAAATAGGTCCTGGTAGGCTGGTTTCCCTGGTAGGGGAAGGGAGGGGACAAAAAAGTAGCCTTTCCCCACAGTTCCTTTTTATGACTGAATCCAGAAGCAGTCAGAACAGCAGGCTGGCACCCAGCCCACACGACAGTCAGAGGGCAAGAACTCCAAGTGAAAGGAAGTTTACTTTATATACAACATCTCAAGCCCTAAACCACTCCTACTCTGGGCTTTTATCCACCCTAACATCCATTCTGACATTTCACATCCATTCACTTTATTTGTGTGTACTTAGCGGCGTACACATAGCAATCACTTTCTTCCACAGAACAGCTTGAGGAAAAGCCACACGCCTTACCTGTGTCTGTGATACGTGTAGCCATATCCCAAGGAATTACTAATCCAATCAAAAACAGGCCATCATATAGGGGCTGGTCAAGTCTTCATCAGCACAGCAGACTTAGAGCAGGATTTTCTTTCCTAAGTTATATTCTTATTTTTGACCTTTAGCCCAGCTTGGGAAGAAGACAGCTACGTTGGCAAGGTCTCCACCATCCATCAGCTCCCAGCCTCCATCTCTAGGAAAACACCAGTGCTTGTCTTCTCTCCGTGCACACCCTATAAGCAATAGCTTGGTTTTGTGCTGAGCATTAAAAGAGTGCTGGTGGGAACAAGCAAAACCTGCAGGCAGCCTGTGAGATGGGATCCCTGACATTCACCTGGCAAAGAACTCATTAGCTACAATCAGTCACACTTGCTCTTAATTGTTTTTGCAACAGTAAAAGAGGCTCCAGAATGAGTGTCTGGGAGGTTTTCTCACAGATCATCTTCTGGTTCATTCTTCTGTCACTTGGGACTAAGGAGGGTCTCTGAATGTGAAAGATTGAAGTGATGCTGAGACCACCACTTTGTATGCTGTTCTGTTTGTACAGCCCCTGGAAGGACTCGCTTCAGGGAAAAACTAGACAATTCAGTTTTTATTTATAAAATGCAATTGCAGATGTACAGCAGGAGTGATTCTCACACATCCTCCTGCCATAGGAGGGCCTCCTGCCCTATCCACATCCATGGGA
Source organism: Tetrao urogallus (assembly GCF_951394365.1). NCBI lineage: Eukaryota > Metazoa > Chordata > Aves > Galliformes > Phasianidae > Tetrao > Tetrao urogallus. The sequence continues at coordinate 14,071,243 of NC_136826.1, read as the reverse complement.
CAAATCAGCTCTCAATATTTCCTTCCCCACAGGTGCTCACTGAAACATCTCATCAGCTCCTGGTGCATTACAAACCACCACCAATTGTTGCAAAGCTCAGACAAGGGCAGCCTCTGTTCCTTTGCCTTTCAGCAGGCAGTGCCATTGAATACACCTTCCAAAGGATCCCTCCCTTTGCCATTTATTCAGGTGGTCAGGGTCTGTAACTTAAAAAGGAGGAGGAGAACGACAGAAAAAGCTCTGAGTACCTCTCTGCATGCCTCACTATGCACTCCTGTTACAGCGGCTGCTCCTCACGTGCTGCAGGAGCAATCCAGCCCATTGCTTGATGGCACAAAGCAGCTATTAACTAATACATTTGGGTTTATCTGTTGGTGGGTTGTCAAATAGGCTTTCAGGATCTCGTTTCTGAGTATTATCGAATTCTGAGATACAGTGTTTTTAACATAGAGCTCTTTCTGCTTAACTTCTAAAGAAGAGAAAAATTATATCCTCAGTTAGCACAGGTCAGACTCGTCTGCTGGTTTGTGGGATTAGCTGCTCTGCAGCCACTGACACACTGGTTCTGAGATACATCCGAGCTGTCACTACCCATCTCCACACAGGAGCACCCAAAATTCAAACACTACAACCAATTGTCCAAATGCTCCTTGCACTGCATCAGCTTGGAGGCACAGCCACTGGGCAGCCTGTGCCAGCACCCTGCATCCTCCTGTGGGAAGTTTCAGGTAGCTGCCCAGTAACACCAGCTGGGCCGGTTTTGTCTTTGGCCTCTTTTCACTGGCCTACTTCTGGTATACATGGCAGCAGTAGAGGATTTCTTTCTCTTTCAAAAAGCTGCACATCTTCATGCAGAAGGGGGAGAAGGAAAAAAAAAAGAAAAAAGAAAAAAGGAAGAAAAAAAAAGAAGAAGAAGAAGAAAGAGAATAGAAGAGGGTTGTACTGCATTTATTGTTTTACTTCCCTGCACACCCGGGGCAGCAGGGGGAGCTGCCGGCCCTCCTGACCCCGGCCTTCGTCTCGTGCCCAGGCCGGCTGGGCAGAGGGACAGGCTTACTGCAAGCACGGGCTGGGCTTAAGCTGCTGCAATTCATCACTATAGGCACTGCCAATCGAATCTAATAATTTCACAGCACGCCAGCAATAGCCAGAGTTGTTCTTTTCCCCTTTCTAGCCCAGCTGAGGGTTTAGTGGTTTGTCTTGCCCTGCACAGGCCAGGCAGTGCCCAGGAATTGGTAGCTATGGATGGGTTGTATTAGATGCAGATGGTTGTGTCGGGATGCAGATGCTGCTCTGTGCCCTGGCTCAGGCTGGAGCTGGGCATGGCTCTGCCCATCTGACCTCAACAGCTGGAAACTCAGTGTGTCCAGGCAGCAGGCAGGAGCTGGATGAGTGGCCGAGTTAGCCCTTGACCCATGAACACAGCTTCACCAGGGTTTATGTCAGTTCAAGAAATGGGCTTTTCCCATGGGATATTTGCTCCGAGCTTCCTCTCTCTTCTACAGACTCAGCAGGGTTCAGGGCAAGTCTTACACAGAATATTAACACAGGGTCAGAAAGTGCCGTCTGTTTCCTTTTCAGACTGTTTGCAACCCGGCTGCCAAAGAGGCTTTTTACAACGGGACTTCTGGCTTGCTCCTGCAGATCCTGATTTTCAAGTCACGCAGAGGACAACAGTGCTGCTGTTCCTGCCCCAGGACTGCCAGCCCTGGCCAAACAGCCCGGGAGCCCTGCACTAGCTGCAAGACCATGCATGCCCTAGGACTCGCCTGTCCTGCTCAGGGGGCGATGGCAGATGGCTGCTTCCTCTGCTCCTGTCGCATCTTCAGAGCCAGCATCGCCCGGCGGTACAGGTCTGGGGGAGGAAGGGAGTCAGGCACTGACAAGAGACTGAGCCTGGCAGCCTGGCCCTGTGCACATGGGCTCCCTGGCTGCATCCTACCTGAAGGCAGCAACCACAGCACCCACCTCCCCAGCGTTTTGCCCTGCCTGCACCTGTGTCCCCTCACCAGGCACTATATGCCCAAGTGCTCCCAAGCAGCTCAAAACCTGCTGCCATCAGAATGGGACCCCTTGATGCTTTTGGGCAAAGTCAATCCTGGGAAATACCAACCAAAGGTACTTGAGACCTCCTCCTGCTGCTGCTCCATGACAGGCTCCTGTGATTTGATTTTATTCTTGATTTTTTTCTTCTTTTTCTTTTTCATGCCCTGCGCTGGATAGAGAAATACAACATTTCAGGCATCACCTTTGGGCAAGGGTGCCGGTGTCACCAACCCAGCTGGGAGGACTGCTGCTGGCAGGTCTGCAGCCCTCCATCACCTCTGTGCATCGGACATGTCTCTCCTCATACCCATCCAGACTGATGCCACCTGCTCTGTGCCCCAGCTGGCCTGCAAGCAGAGCTAAGGAACATCCCAGGGGCTGCTGGTCCAGCACAGCACTACATGTAAGGATCCCCACAGTCCCTCTTGGGGTGGCTTTGGGGATCCTGAGGTGCCTGAGTAGGTAGTGCCAGCAGCTCCCATAGCCTCCTCTCACCTGAGTGGGGGGCAGCCGTCCCAGCAGGCACAGGTTCCTCCTGCCCGACCCTATTGGGGGCCAGCAGCCCCCCAGCAGTGCTGGCTCGGCCATCAGCCCCTCCTGCTGCTCCTCCCTCTGGTTCTCCAGCTGGTTTCAGCTGCCCTGTGCCCTTCTTCCTCACCTTCACCTTCTTCTTCCTCTTCCCAGGGCCATTTGTGCTCACCTTCTGGACAGGGGAAAGAGGAGGAGAAGTGATGCGAGCTCCTCTATCTTCTGCTCCCTGCTGTGGCTGGGGGAATCTCACCTGGAGACTGGGGGAGAGGAGGCAGCGGGTGGGCTGTGGCTCCTTTATCTTCTCTGCACTGGAAGATTCATCTTCCCTTTGGGCCAGGGGGTCCCTAATGGGGTGAGAGCACAGCTGGGGTTAGGATGAACTCCATGCAGATAGGAGAATGGCACCCATGGAGCTGCACACCCACCTGCGCGCATGTGGGCGGCCGTGGGCTGCTCCAGGTCCGGGGTCAGGTGACGGGGAGCAGGCAGTGGGGAGCTGCAGGGAGTGCTCAGCAGCAGCACGCAGGAGCCAGCGCAGTCCTTGCAGCGTGCTGCGGGCTGGGCCCACGGCTGCACATGGCTCCTGGAGGTGGAGAAGTTCAGTCAGCCCCCCACAACCCTTGGATGCACGTGGAGGTGGTGTGGGCTTGGGGCAGCCCTGCACTCACGATGCGGCAGGGCGAGTGGTTCTCATTGACGAGCCGCTGCAGCGCCAGGCGTTCGATCAGCTCACAGGGCAGCAGGGCAGCCGCCACGTCCTGCTTGTTGGCCAGGCTGAGGCACAGGGAGAGGAGGTCAGTCCTGGAGCCATCTCACTATGTGCTCCCCATCACTGCCGGGGTTCCCATTCCTCCCCACGACCCCAAACACTACAGCCTTACAGCAAGAGGGGCTTTCCAGAGACATCGGGGTGACTCAGGACGCGGCTCAGAGCCTTGCGGGCCTCCTCCATCCGTGCCAGGTCACTGGAGTCCAACACGAAGAGCAGCCCGTCGGCTGCACCATAGTGGCTGCGCCAGGCACTGCGGCAGCGCTGAGCTCCAGGCAGCTCCATCAGTGTCACCTCAAATCTGTTCACCCGCAGACGGGTCTGGCCGGGCTGTGCTGCAGGCAGCACCTCGCTGGCCAGAGCTGTGCGTGGGGAGAGGGCTGTGGTGTGAGAGCACCCCTTCCATGCATGCATCCCGCTCCCTGGCCACGTCCCCACACTGACTTGTGGGATCCCAAGGCACTACCAACACTCTGTTCCCCAGAACAGCAAGCTGATTTCTTTATTTTGTGGAACATGACTGGCACAGCCCAGCTGAGAGGGATTTGTGGGGCATTGCATCGCCTGCTGCAGCCCACAGGCACACTAGGCACAAGCAAGCACCGCGCTCCCCGTGGGACCCTCCCCACAGAAGGCCATCCTCCCCACCTCTCATGATGTCCGTGATGACGGAGCTCTTCCCTGAGTTGTCCAGCCCCACGACGAGCAGGGTCACTTTCCTGGGGGCAACACCAAGTACTGAGCATCAGGGCTCCATCTGAGCCACTGTCCTCAGCCATAATGCTGGCTGCCAGCTCTGGGGCCTCTGGGCGAGGGAACAGCTTTAGTTTGGCCAGGAGAGTGGCAGGATGGTGCCTGGGGAGAGGGTGAGGGCAGAGCTACCAGCACCAGCACATGGAGCATCGTGGCTCTTTAACAGCGTTTCTTGTCATATGGGGCTGGGCAATGGTACACACAGGGCAAAAACATTGTTACTTATATGGGAGCAGTTAATGATTTTTCTTAGCGCTTTTCCGCGTTGTAGCTAAACCACAGATAGAAGGGACATTCTATCAGCTTTTGCCCAGACCCAAGAGATTTTTCCTGTTCCTCAACAGTCATGTTTGGTCTGCAGTAACACGCTCCATCTGAGCATTTCCTCTTCGGTTTACATGTCAACAACATGAGTCATTTTCACCTTAAACACAAGCAAGAGCCTGCGTGGGCAGTGAGCTCCACCTCCAGCATTGCAGCACCACATCGACACTGCTGGGATGGAACCATAAACCCCCACATTGCAAACATCACCCACCTGCAGTGCTCCTCCCAAGGGCATAAAACCCAGTTCCATGGGTCCCTTGCCCTGCAACTTGGGGAGCCCCGGTGCAGCACCCCAGTGTCCCACAGCTGAAAGCAGCATGGATTTACCTGACGGGCTCCTGCACGGCCTGCAGCCAGGTCCAGCAGTGTGAGAAGAGGTGAAACATGCTCTGCGCTGTGCTGTGGGCACCTGCAAACCCAGCGGCCCGGCGTGGCCCCACGCTCTGTCCCTCCACTCACACCACAAACTCGCTCCTCTTGCATCTCCTTTGCGCAGCACCTGCTTAAACCTAATCTGGATTTACGTGATTTATTCCCTGCAGCCTCCCTAATCCACACAGGTCAGCCCAGGCTGCTGCATGCTGCTCTTCCATAATAGTTTGGAGGCTTGCAGAGCAGAATCAACGCACAGCTGGGCAGTGCTTGTTTGGGAGCAGGGAGGTGGGGGAGCTGTGAGAAGCACTCAGTATTCTGCTGGAGGTACCAGGCTGCTCTGCGCACCCATGGCTGCTCCTGGCCCCGTGGATGCCTGTGCACCTCCATGTGAGTTTGTCGCCTGAAGCAGAATGGAGTCTGGGTGAGGATGGCACAGGGCTGGGCAATAGTGACAGTGGGGAGGAAAAGAACCAAGCTTCAGCTCCTTGATCTGCAGCCCCGCAGTGCTTATCTGGATCCTCGTGTTTCCTGTTGCTTCCCACAGCCATGGCTGGTTCTCTGCAGGCAGAGAGAGGCTGTACAGGGGGGTGTGAGCCATAGCAGCTCAGTGCAGAACATGGAATCCAGAGGGATGAGGACATGAGATCTGCCAAAAGCCATGCCAGGAAGTATAGGCTGCAGGATCCATGCTTCATTTCTCAGCACCAGCAGCCATACAGCAGCCATACCAAAGCGAGCTGGGAATGCAGAGGTGATGCCAAGCATCCCATAGCACTCACACACTGGGGCACTAGCATGGCTTTCCCCAGAAAACCCTGCAGTGAGGCACAACACACTGAGGCATGAGGGTGGGGCAATGCCTGGCCCCAGGTCAATGGCCCATGTGGGCAGAGAGCTCACAGGGTTAATGATTGACTGAGGAAGTTTCCGTAGTCACACTGTGGCCAGGCGCAGCCAACAGCAGTATTCAGGGCGATGGTGTGCCTGCATGCTCCATCTCTCTGGCAGCACCCCAGCCTGGCTGAGGTGAGCAGGTGGCACCCAGGGCTGTCACAGACACCGATTAAATGAGCATTAGAATCTCATCTCTGGCTGCCAGCAAGCAGCCTGCCTCCTGACATCCACACCCTCACTGCCTCGCATGTGTGTTCACCGCCCCCTCCTACATGCATGGGTGCAGCCCTGATCCACTTCCCAGGGCCAGCAGTGGCTATGCCCCTGTCCCCTGCTGTCCCTGAGCCTGGGGGTGCTGTGACTGCGTCTGTGGTCCCTCCAGTATCAGGGGCCCCTGCAAAAGCATGACATGTGGAAGCCTTTTGCAGAAGGAGCTGTGCCCATATCACATGGACACACCGGAGGTGGCAACCCCCATGGACCCAAGGCAGCTTGGAGGCCACCCACCTCCTGATGTGCACACCTCCAGGAAGACCTCAAAAATGCACCCCAGAGCCCAGTGAAACCTGTGGGTGCTGAGAGAGGGCCGAGCCCTGAGCAATGGGCGTTCTGCTCCACCTGGGACGTGCTGTGGCAGTGGCTCAGGTTACAGGGCTGGCAGGGTGCCCGCAGCAGGCGGCCCAGGGACACACGTGTCCCATCTCCCTGCACGTCCTACAGCACAGGGACACCCCTCAGCAGTGCCAACAGGGGACCCTTGGGAGCCGTCCGAGTTTCCTTGGTGACTGTTGCCAGGTGAGAAACTCTAAGGCAGAATTTATCTTGGTGGAGAACGGGAGATGTTCCTCACTGGGGCTGTTACTGGACCCAGAGCCGGCACTGTGCTGGGCCAGGCACCTCGCTGAGAGCAGTGACAGTGGTGACAGAGGGGTCCCCGAGGGCAAGCTGTGCACGGGGTGCTGGGGCTGCGCGGCCTCTGGGATCACTGCCTGGAGGGCAGCACGTGGCGTGGGGCTATTTCTGCCCATTGGAGAGCAGCAGGCAAGGGAAGGAGGTGACACCACAGAGACCACGGAGAAGCGTGGAGGGAACACGGGCTGTGCTGTCACGGCTTCATGGATCCTGTGAGTATGCACCGAGTGACTGCGGGCACACTGGGACAATGCTGGGACCCTGGGGAGGTGCAGCATGGGGGAGCAGCAGTGACAGTGCTGGGGATGCCAGCACTCAGCAAGTGACAGCTTGCAGGGAAAGCACTGGGCAGCGCTGATAAGAGCACAGAGCTAGGGTGGCTGTAATAAGGAAATAAGAGCCAGGACCCCAAGGTGCCAGCAGCAATGCCTGCAAGCTGTCCTGCTCTGCTAGGGACCACATCTCCTCAGAGCCTGCCCCGAAGGCACATCCACCGTGCAGGGCAGTGACATGCAGCTCAGAGGAGAGACATGCTATGCTGCGAGCCCATCGGCCGACGGCAGCAACCCTCTTACAGCAGCAGGCCCACATGCAAAGGCCTGCATCGTCCCTTTAAATCCCGGCACAGCTCTGCTGGCTGACACTAAACCCGATCACACGGGCTTGCAAATCCCAGCAGCTAATTACACCCCAGTGCCCCACAGCCCGGCTGCAGCTGCAGGTAACTACTGCCCATGCCAGGAAACCTGTTGTCGGTGAGCCAGGACCATGCAACGTTTGCTAACAGAGCGTGGTGAGCTGGTGGCTATTTTGGGCAGGGAGGCCATTTTTGTGGAGCACTCTCTGCCCCCCCCAAATGGCCCAGCTGAGCCCCACGGCGAACGCGGAAGCGGGGAGGCTCCTTTCAGAGCAGGGAGATAAGCACCTTTCTGCACTGCACAAACAAAAGTCTGCCCCAAACAGGCTGGGGCATGGCAAACGCCAGCTGAACACTGGCTGCTCTGCTCAGTTTTCTTGTTCTTTCGACAAGGGGAAGCTGACAGCTCACTCCTGCACCATGCACAAAGCTGAGCATGGAGGTGGGCAGTGCCCCGTGCTGCTCCTGTCCCACTGTGGACATGAGGGAAAGGAGTTGAACACAGAGCATCCCTCCTGCCTGCCATGCACCATGTGCCTGCTGGGACCAGGGGAATCGCTCAATTAGAAGGAGCTCTTAGTCCTGGTTTTCTGTTTCAGCATCACCTGGTGGGACTGCAGATGGGGGGCCGTGCTTTCAAAATGTGCAAGTATCCAAAGCAGGCAGCTTTCACTTTCTTGTGGAAGCAATGCTCCCTCTGGTTCGTGCCTGCTCAGCTCCATGCAGTGCCCTGGGCTGCAGTCAGACCTGGGGCAGACCCGAGTTTTCTCCCTGCACGAGAGTGAGGCTGTGGGAGGAAAAAAAGCAGCAAAAGCGGTTGCATGAAACTGCAAAGCAAATGGAAAAAAAATGTTTCCTCAACCAGAAACTATTCACAGACTGACGGGGCAGAAAAAAAAATACAGCTGAATTATTGAGAACGCACTGCAGAATCCAAACAGTTTCGGATGGGAAAGCAAGCCATTTTGCAAAGCTATTTCCAAACTAAGTAAAAAGTTCCTGGCTCCGAAACTCCTCCAAGCCCCAGCAGCTGCTGGCTCTGTGAGAGCAGGGAGCACACACAGGCCGCTGCTCCTTCTTGCAGCACACGGCTGGGAGATGCTGGGGAGCTGCATTCAGCACGTGGGGCTGCTGGGAGCCACGTACCCGATGCTCTGTGCAGCACGGGATGGGGGTTTGTTCCTTTGCACAAAAGCAGGAGCACTACTGAGGTTGCTGATCCGGAAGGGCAGCGGTGGGGAGCAGCTGTCCTGCTGCTGTGCTCAGGACTATATTTGGGAATCCAGCAGCTTGGCGTGTCCCAGCTTGGGAAGCAGTGTGCCCCGGGGTCCTAGTGCGATGGCAGAGAGGAGAGGAGAGAAACCACACTGGGAGTGTGTGAGCAGCTCTCCTGCATCTGGGTGGGCTCTTTAAGGGTTCCTGCACGCTGCTCCCTGACAGCCCCAGCTTCTTCCTGCTCTCCTTTTAGAGGAGCAGAGCTGCTGGGCAGGCATGTGTCAGGGAGCTGTGCCTATTTTCAGTGCTGGAGCCCTGCAGGAGGCTGCTCCCACCGCTATCTATAGCCTGGCTGCTGCACAAGTGCCCTCCCTCAGCCACGTGCAGGGAGCAGCTGCACAACCCCACATTTCACACGGCGGGTGGGCACTGTCGCTCCATCCCTGCGTTCACAGCGCATTGTGGGATTAATAAAATAATGAAATCCAGGATTAAGAACATAGTGAGGTCAGGTTGTTCTCCTGGAGAAGGCACTGGAAAGAGGAAAGTGACATTTTCTAGGACTTGGGGGCATTGCCTCAGGCACCCCTGTGTGTTGGGAGAGGCAGTTGCAGTGGGCAAGGGCAGGGTGTGGCTGCAGCACCCCAGTGGCCCAGTCCCAGGGTTGCAGAGGCATTAATGCAGGCACTGGGAGAGGCAGCAGCAGGTTGCCCTCTGCAGACACGCATCACTTTTATGGTCTGTTTACAGCGCTGAGCTCCACAGGTAGTGCAGCTCACAGGGTGACTCACGGTGTGCAGCAGCAAACACCCCTCTTCCTCCCCACACATGGGTCAGAGAATGGGATAATGATTGGTGTGGGGAGCGCCGTGAGGCTTTGTCCATCCGTTCCTCTGATGGTGCCGGTTTACAGACAGAGGATTGGCATTCTTGTCTTCTTAAACAATCACTCTTAAATATTTCATCACGAAACAGGGAAGACAAAATTAAAAATATGATGACTCTGGGCCCAGGCATTGCTCAGCCAAGGGCTTGGTGACCTGCCAGGCTCCTGGGGGATGCTTTTAATTTGGATAAATGGAGGTTGCATAAATGATTTCAATTGCGCATTGCTCCTGCTGCAAACACTGAGGTGTGGGCGCAGTTGGCAGCGCCGCGCTGCACCATCACCCAATGATTTGTCACCCAATAACCCTGGCAGTGCTTTTGTCTCTGTAGAACGGGGGCAGATCTCACTTGTGGGGGGTTTCACGCTTTGGGGTGTGCTATGAAGGGGGTTAGGATTAGGGCACGCGATGGACATCCCTGCTGAGGGATGGATACCCAGTGCCTTTTACAAGCTACCAGAGGCTTCCTGGTCTGTCTGGTGAAGTTGGGAGAACTGGCCGACCTCAAGCGCTCTGTGCCTCATCATGTCTGTCCCAGCCAGCCGCTGTGTGCCCAGATTGAGTAATCTGGCAGGCAGTGCATGGCTGGGGAGCCAGCTTGTGCGCACCAGTGGCTGTCTGCTCACAGCGTGGTACGCGGGGGGCAGGCAGAGCGCCGGCCCAGCATTGGCTGCTCCATGACCACCAATGTCAGGTAACCCAGCCAGCCTCATCCCTCTGAGTAGCACCCTGCTATCTGTGGACTTCACCGCCTCCCACTCGGATGCTTGCAGGAGCCACATCTCCTCCATCAACCACGTACGGTCCCTCTCTGCCACCCATGGGGTGCCCCTGGCTGTAAGGCAGGGCTGCCCTCCTTTGTGGCACCTCTGCCTTTGGGGACCCCCCATGCTGCTGCATCCCGGGGCCTTGGTGGAGGGGGTGGGTCTGGTCGGGAGAGAGCCAAGATACTCAGAGCACACAGAGGGCTGGTGAGGATGGGGCTGCGGGGGGGAGGGGATTCTTAGAGGTGTACCCGGCAGCGTAACGGGGGGTCCCCAGGAGGAGGGTCTGCTACCCGAGGGCGTCCCTCCCACTCCCCGTCGGGGCGGGCCCGGGAGCGCAGCCGGCTCGGCCCGCCCCCCCCACCACGGTGATCGGGGCACGGCGCGGAGGCAGCTGCCGCCCGTCGGGGCGCCGTGCGGGGTTCGGCGCTCCGCAGCGCCCCGCTCCCCTCCCGCAGCGCTCCTCTCCCTCCCCTGCAGCTCAGGATGGCGGCGCGGCAGGGCTGAGCGGCGCCGGGGCCGCGATGGACGGCCCGGGAGAGGGGCAGCCGCCCGCAGCCGCCCCGTCGAGGGCGAAGCTGCCGCTCGGCATCGTCTTCTCGACGGCGCTGTTCTGCGGGGAGAGCGCGGCGGCCGCCGTCCTCTGCTTCTCCTACAGCCACTCCGACGACCGCTTCTGGCTGGCGCTCACCATCTTCTTCGTGCTCTGCCCCTCCGTCCTGGTGCAGCTCACCCTCATCTTCGTGCATCGCGACCTCAGCCGCGACCGACCGCTCGTCCTGCTCATGCACTTGCTGCAGCTGGGGCCCATCATCAGGTGAGCGCGGCGGGGACCCGGGCACGGCTCTGCACTGCACGGCTCTGCACGGCACGGCTCGGTTCGGTTCGGCTCCCCGGCAGGGCAGGGCAGGAGCGCCGCGCACCGCTGTCAGCAGCGCTTTCCTCTGCGCAGCTCCTGCGCGTCCTGCTCCCCTCCCCGCTGCCCGCAGGACCCCCCCGGGCTCTCTCAGCCTGTTGCGTGCCTGCTGCCAAATGTGCTCTTCACACGGCTGCTTTGTGGAGTCAGCATTCCTCTCGCTGTGGTTGCATTGTTGGGGGCTGAGATGCAAATCTATGCTGGAGTGGCTGAAGGGGTCTGGGGTCTAGGGATGTTGGGCTGTGGGTGCAGAGGAGAGGGACTGGGGGCTGCCACACCCCAGTGGGGGCAGAAGGACGAAGGTGGATGTTGCACAAGCCGAAGAGGTGCTGTTCTCACTCCTGGGGAATGCTGCCGTGCCTCCCTGGCTGCTGTCATTGCTGTGCATGGGGGGAATGTCATGCCGGTCCCACAGCTCACCCAGCGCCTGGCCCAGAGGGCAGCTATGCTGGGGAGCACCAGCACTGCAGCATTGCCCCATCGGATCATGCTGGTTTACAGTGGCTGGCTCATTGCACTGAGCACTGACACCAGCAGCTGCTGGGATAGGGTTTGGTGCTTGCAAGGGTCATGCTGAGCTGCTGGGGGATGCTGTGCCAGCTCTGGGGCTGCAGAGCGAGCTCAGCCTGCTGGGGAAGGCTGGTGGGGCACTGTGTGCATCGACTGCTTTTGGAGCCAGGTGCTGTGGTGAAATCATTTTCCCATTAGCTTGGAATAGGCCGTGAGCACTGATCTGGCAAAAGAATCAGTTCCCAAACCTCATTCCATTTGGGTTTGAAGCAGAGCAGTGGCTGTTTTCCCCATCAGCGCTCACAGACAATTACCTCCCGCTGGCCCTTGAGCCAGCCCAGCCCACAGGGAACCATGGCTGTGCCTGGTCCGTGTGCACTGCTGGTGAGACAGCGAGGCCAGCAGGGCTGGAGAAGCTGGTGGGAATGGAGGGGCTGGATGAAAGCTGCTGTGCTGAGTGGTATCAGGAGGCAGCAGGAGGCAGTGGAGGAGGCTGCCCTCTCTGGAGCTGCAGGGTGCTGAGGGGACGCGCTCCGGAAGCCATGTTATCTACTCCATCAGACATTGGCTTCCACCCCACTCTCTGCTTCCTGCTGCTCCAACTGAGGAGGAAGTGTGGAAGGTTTTTGAGATCAAACACAACAGCAGAACATTTCTCATGCTGTTGTGGGGTGCTCAACAGTGGGAAAACAGAGCCTGGGGTGCTTACGCCCTTCCTTTAGCTGCCAATGGAGCTACTGCTCTTATACCAGCTACCCTGCACCACCCTTGCTGCTGGCCCCGTGCTGGACCCAAGCTCTGGAGTGGATGGGGACGCACTGGGGTGACAGTGGCCATGTGCCCACAGGTGTGTGGAGGCCCTGGTGGTGTACTGCTGGTCGGGGCAGGAAGAGGAGCCCTACGTCACCATCACGCGCAAGCGGCGGCTGCGCAAGGGCTATGAAGTGGAGCTGGAGCAGGAGGTGGGCCACTCGGTGCGCCGCCTGGCCACCCACCGCAATGCCTTCAAACGCATGGCCGTCATCCAGGCCTTCCTGGGCTCCACCCCGCAGCTCACCCTGCAGCTCTACATCAGCATCTTGGAGAAGTATGTCCCCATTGCACGAGGTAAGGGGTGGGCTGTGTGCTGGGCACAAAAGCTCTGCCGTGGATGTGCGGGGCATGGTGGCATCTCAGAGATGTGGTGGAACCTCGGGGGTTTGGTGGAACATCAGGGCATGGTGGTATCTTGAGGGTATGGGAGAATGTCCTCAACTGCACGCAGTGGTGTGGTATCCAGATGGGACTCTACAGATACGCCCCATCTGGCCCTGCCACCCCTTGCCTTCCCTGAACTTAGAGTACAGCCCATAGAATTTAGGCACCTGCCCATCCCCTGGTTTGCTTTGCCAATGCTTTCCAGCCCACTGCAAAGCTGCAGAAGGTTGGGAGGAGCTGTCTGGGACTGAGATGCTCCCAGCTCCCAGGTGCTTGCTTGCTCCATGGAGCCATGTAACCACGTGATGCCCTGCCCACATAAACACTGTTCCTATGCACAGGGGCAGCATTTCTTGCTGCTTCACACCCAGGTACAAACCCAGCTGGGAAAAGAGGAAGATATTGATTAGCAGAGTGAGGAAATCCCCGTGCTGCTCCCAGCATTATCTCACCCGCTGACCTCTCCTCCCACAGCCATCCTCATGGGCATCTGCCTGGTGTCGGTCACCTATGGGGCACTTGTCTGCAATGTCCTGGCCATCCAGGTCAAGTACGACGACTACAAGGTGCAGCTGCGCCCGCTGGCCTTCCTCTGCATCGTGCTGTGGCGCAGCCTGGAGATCTCCACTCGTGTGGCTGTCCTGGTGCTCTTCAGCACCGTCTTCAAGCACTGGATCATCCCCATTGCCTTGGCCAACCTGCTGGTGGTCTTCTTCCAGCCCTGGGTGCAGTTCTGGCGCAGTGGCACGCGGCTGCCCGACAACATCGAGAAGAACTTCAGCCGGGTGGGCACGGTGGTGGTGCTGTTTGCCTTCACCCTGCTCTACGCCAGCATCAACATGTTCTGCTGGTCGGCTGTGCAGCTCAAGTTGGCTGACCGGGACCTCATCGACAAGTCACAGAACTGGGGCCGCTTGGCTGTGTACTACGTGGCCCGGCTGCTGGAGAACACGGCGCTGGTTGTTCTCTGGTACTTCTTTAAGACTGATGTCTATGAGAACATCTGTACATTGCTGCTGGTGGTGCAGCTGCTGCTCGGCTACTGCCTGGCCATCTACTTCATGCTCCTCTTCTTCCAGTACCTGCATCCGTGCCGCCAGCTCTTCCGACACAACGTTGCTGATTTCCTCCACTGTGTCTGCTGCCGGCGGTCCCTGGACGGTGCAGAGCTCCTGGAGGCACCACATGAACCTGGTGTGAGGCACAGCATCGTCTGAAGCACAGCCTGGGAGTATGGACAAGGAGCTGTGGTGGCATGAGCCATGCTGAGGGCTCCATGGTGCTGTAGTGGCTGCAGGTGCTGGTGCCCTGCACTGAGCCCCATGGTGTCAGGATACAGAGCATGCCAACTGCCCGGAACACACACACAGGGGACCTATGGGGTGTGCAGACCCCAATGGGGCACACAGCAATTGGAAGCTTTGTCCCCACGCTGCTGTGACCCCAGGGATGCTGCTCTGGGTCTGTTTTGAGCAGTAAAGAAACTTTGCTGTGGCTCTGCATCTGGGTGCTGGCAGGCAGCAGTGACTCACGTGGGTGGGGACTGCCAGGATGGGGCCAAACAGCACGCGTGCACGCTGCCCACGTAAACTTCACTCGTACTGCACCTGGGCAGGGGACCAAACTATGTCCCTGAGCTGGGGGCTGCAGTGCAGGCTCAGCAGCACAGCCCAATCTCTCCCAGCTGCTGCAGGCTTGCACTTGTCCTGCGATGGAGCCGATAAGCAGCAGGGAGGCTGTGGGTCTCTTCCTGCTGCTCCACCAGCACAGCTCTGGCTGTCAGCAGGCAGCGACCCCAGTTGTGACACATCGTGATCCTGCCCAACCTGTTCCTTTGGCCACCAGGTGCCAACTGCCGTGCTGGCATGAGGTGTGGGTGCTGCGGTGCTGGACATCGCAGTGCTCATGATCCTGCTGCAGTGTGACCCCCCAGCAGCAATTTATAGGGCTGTCACTGCTGAGGGTGCTCAGCATCACTGGGTGCAACACGCTGCACTGGCGTGCTGAGCCCTGGCTGGCTCCCGGCACCAGCACAGTGGCACTGCTGTGCTCTGGGATGTCTCCCATCTTCTGCAATTCCTCTCGTGAAAAGTCATCAGGAGAGGCCAGGGAGGGTCGTGTTTGCCAAGCAGAGTCCTCTTCAATCCCCTGCCAGCAGGAAGTTCCTGCCTTAAAAAAGCCCGCTCTGTCCCCACATGCTACAGGGGAGGGGAGAAGCAGGGCCGTGCCCCCACGTCCCTCTCTCTGCTGTGCCAGCTCCACGTGAGACCCCGTGGGACCCCTCATAAGGCTCCCCGGTACCTCATCAGGGCTGCGGCTCCGGGCTCAGCCGGCGTTCCTGGAAGGAGCCTTTGAAAGCGTGCGGCATTTCCTCCAAGACACCGTGGGGGAAAATCCCTGCAGCGCCGTTCCCAGGCCCGGGGCCGCTCCTGGGGCTGCTGCCTCCATAAAACGCGGGCGGGCGGCAGCGGGCTGCGTTCGCTGCGGGTGGACGGAGACATCGCAGTATGGGCAACTGGCTGGTCAACCACTGGTTCTCGGCCACCGTCCTTGTGAGTGCACGGGGCTCAGGCTGCTGGGGGGCTGGAGGGGCTGGGGGGAAACTGGGAGCTGTCCTGGCTCTGCCATCCACGGAGGAACAAAGAACTCCTCCGTGTGAGTGATGGGCACAGCGCCGAGTGGTGGCTGTGGATCTCATGTAATGACTCCTAGGCTGAAAGGAAAGGTGGCCCCCAGTGCTCAGGGGTTATTTGTATGCCTCTTCCTTGTATGCCTCTTCCCCCTCACAACCCAAATGTCCAAAATCCCCAACTGCTCACAGTGAGGTAGAGAAGCAGTGCATCCCTCCCTGCAGCATCCAAAACCAATGGATGGAGAGTGCAAAACTTGAAACTGCCGCTGCTCCGCTCTACTGCTATGGGCAGGGAGGCTCCCACTTGGGTTTTCTCCACTCATGGAGCTGCTCTGTGCTGGAGGAGCTGCAGCACCCACTGGGGAGGGGAGGAAAACCGTCTGGGAAACGGGGGAGGTGGGGACAGGTGCAGGAAATTGGGATATTTGCATATTTTAAATTGTTAAAGAAAAATAGAACTCAGGGCAGAGTGGTTTTGGGAGCTCTGCAAAAAATGCAGCTCCCATGCAGCGCAGAGCAGTGCAGGGAAGCACGGCTGTGCTGCAGGGCTGGCAGCATGGTGAGGACTGGCAGCTGCATCTCTGCAGCATTTCCTCCTCCCAGACCTTTCCGGCTCGGTATCTGCCCCAGGCCCTTCCCTTTCTCAGCGACAGATATTTCCTTTATCTTCCTTTCCTCATTCCTTGTGCATGCAGAAGGATGGCAGTGATGGGACAGTTATTTTGCAACACTCCTTCCCACCCTTGTTCCCGTGTCCCATCTCACCCGTGATGCCTCAGGAGTAAGGGACCGGAATGGGATGCACTGCGCTGATGCCCTCTATCCATGCCTGCAGCCATGTGCTGCAGGGTGAGAGGTCCTGGGGCTGGAGTTCCTCACAATCCTTGGTTCCCCTGCAGGCGGCCTGGCTGGGCATCAACATCTTCCTCTTCACATACTACTTTCTGTTCTTCGACCGGGACGAGCGGTACTTCTACACAAGGGCCATCCTCGGGGTAAGGTGCTCCCAGCAGCACCCTGCCTGCCCTGGAGCCCTCCTGGCTGGGCTGCAGCAAGGCAGCAGCTGCAGCACCCCAGAGGCGTTCCTTGTCCTGTCCTCTTCCAGTTCACTTCTGCTCCATCCTAATCCTTCCTTGATCTCTGTTCCCATCCCACCATCGCTCCATACCAATACCCATCCCACAGCCCCAGCCCAGATCGCTTGATCCCCGCTCAGTGTTGCTTGCCCCACCCCAACCTGGGGCACTCAGCCTGCAGGCAGCTGCACCTTGTCCCTGACACAGCAATAATCACCCATCCCTGTCTCCATCTCCCCAGTCTGCCTTGGCGTGGGCCCGGGCATCGGCCAAGTGCCTCAACTTCAACAGCATGCTGATCCTGCTGCCCGTCTGCCGCAATCTGCTCTCCTTCTTGCGCGGGAGCTGCTCGGTGAGTGCCCACGGGCAGTCCCACAGAATGTCTGTCCCCATCCCTGCTTCCATCCCCATCCCAACCCTGCCACCTCTCCTTGCAGTGCTGCAGGAGGACGCTGCGCAAGCAGCTTGACCACAACCTCACCTTCCACAAGTTGGTGGCCTATGCGCTGGCCCTGTTCACAGGTAGCACTCTGCTGCTCACCCTCTGTCCCCCCTGAGCCCTGTGGGGTGACAGCGGGTGACCGCCTGTTCCCCTGCACAGCTGTGCATACCATTGCCCATCTCTTCAACCTGGAGCGCTACAACTACAGCCAACAAGCCAACGATGGCAGCCTGCCTGCTGTCCTTTCCAAGATGCACCTGCAGGACAGCAACAAGTGGCTGAACCCCATCCATTCCAACCAGACGGTGAGCGTGGGTCCACTGCTGCCAACCCCTTGCCCTGTGCCTACCCTGACCCCATCCTCCTGCCACTTCTGCAGACCGTCGAGTACGTGGCCTTCACCACCATCCCAGGGCTGACCGGGGTCATCATCACTCTGGTGCTCATCCTCATGGTCACATCTTCCACTGAGTTCATCCGCAGGAACTACTTTGAGGTCTTTTGGTACACACACCACCTCTTCATCATCTACTTCATCGGCCTCGTCATCCACGGTGTCGCGTAAGGCTTTTCCTGCAGGCTCCCAGAGCAGCAGAACAAGGGGCAATAGTGACAAACAGCCACTGTGGTGGCCGCATCTGCTCCAGGATGACCTGGATGCAGTCCTCGGTGGGAGGGGGCCCCATCCTTACCCTGCCTCCCTGCAGCGGGTTGGTGCGTGGGCAGACGGAGGAGAGCATGAAGGAGGTGCACCCACAGCGCTGTGCTGATTTCCTGGTGCACAAACCCAAGGAGTGCAGGCAGGAGTGCTGCAAGGAGCCCGAGTTTGGTAGCATCCCCGCAGAGGTAGGGATGGGAGTGGGGCTGCAGGAACCCCAAGCCCTAGCATACTCCGTTAGGAAGAGCAGATGGCCTGGGAGGCTCCAACCCCTTGCTCCCCTCCACCCCACAGTCCTGGAAGTGGGTTCTGGCTCCCATCATCCTCTACATCTTTGAGAGGATCCTGCGCATCTGGCGCGCGCACCAGAAGGTGGTCGTCACCAAGGTAGGTGGTGAAGTGGTTGCACGGAGGAGGGCAGGGGCTGCTGCCACACAGGCAGCAGGGCCATGTGGGGCACTGAACCCTGCTGCCGGCCTCACAGGTGGTCATGCACCCCGCTAAAGTGCTGGAGCTGCAGATGCAGAAGAAGGGCTTCCGCATGGAAGTGGGACAGTACATCTTTGTCAACTGCCCTGCTGTGTCCCTGCTGGAGTGGCACCCCTTCACCCTCACCTCAGCACCTGAGGAGGACTTCTTCTCCATCCACATCCGGGTGGCTGGGGACTGGACAGAGCGCATCATTGACACCTTCCAGCAGCAGAAGCTGGAAATTCCCAGGTAGCCTGGGGAGAACACCAAAAAGCCCCCCGGGGGTTGAGGAGGCCATGCTTCTTACCCAGGCCCTCCCTTGGCCAGGATCGAAGTGGATGGCCCCTTTGGCACGGCCAGCGAAGATGTGTTCCTGTATGAGGTGGCCATGCTGGTGGGAGCAGGCATCGGCGTTACCCCCTTTGCCTCTATCCTGAAGTCCATCTGGTATAGGTTCCAGCAGAATGACAAGACTCTCAAGACCAAGAAGGTACTGAGAGCCCCGTGGGACCAGCTGACCCCACACCATGGGTTTCTCCATGTTCAGAAGCACTTGGCTTCCTCATGCTTGATATCACATCCTTCTCTTGCTCCATCTCGAGTAACACTTCTTCCCCATGCTACTGCATCCCAGATCTACTTCTACTGGCTCTGCCGAGACACGGGTGCCTTCGCCTGGTTCAATGACCTGCTTGCCTCACTGGAGCAAAAGATGGCTGAGTCTGGCAAGGCAGACTTCCTCACCTACCGGCTCTTCCTCACCGGCTGGGACACCAGCATTGTGAGTTGGCTGTGGGTGGGCATGGCTGCAGGGGGCTGGTGGTGGCTGTGGTCCTCATTCTCTCTGCTCTGCCCAGGCCAACAATGCAGCACTCAACTTTGACACAGTCACGGACGCAGTGACGGGCCTGAGGCAAAAAACCATATTTGGGAGGCCCAGGTGGGACATTGAATTCTCAACGGTGGCCACAGCCCACCCCAGGTGAGATATGGGGGCTTTGGGGTGTCAATACCAGGAGGCATCGCCTGGTCCCCAACACCCACAGCCCCTCGCTGCATGCAGGTCGGTGGTTGGTGTGTTCCTGTGTGGTCCGGAGGCACTGGCAAAGGTCTTGCAGAGATCTTGTCACCAGCACTCCAGCTTGGACCCCAGAAAGGTCAAATTCTACTTCAACAAGGAGAACTTTTAAGCGGGAGCCAGGATGGGACCACAGGCAGCAGAGAATAACCAGCCTGCTGCTCTCACTTCCCTTTTTGAAGCAAATCTTCCTGGAATGAGCATCAGCTGAAAAGCTTTGCATGAGAACCAGGCAAGACAGCTAGATCATCCTTCATAAGAAGAAACTCTGGGTTCACAGACTGCTGCCTCCTTGACCCTACAAAGGGTCCCTGTGAGGGGAAATGAGCCCAGCTCTCAGCACAGCCCCCCATGAGACACGCATTGGAATGGACGGGAGCAGCATGCAGGTGCAGACCAGCAGGAGGCAAGGGGAGCCCAGCAGGCTGGGCAATATGGTGGGGTCAGACATGACACCAGGGCACTAAGGGCCAAACACACCCCTCCAGATTTAAGTGTCCCTCTCCATAAAATAGTAAATTAAACTTGTTTTTCCTTGCAATAAAAGCCATGGGTGGTGTCTCAATCTGTGCAAGTGTGAAGGAAGCCCACTGTTTGCCCCCCATTACTGGGCTGCAATAAAAAGGCAATAAACCCTCAGGGGTGAAGTGTAGGGTGGTGGAGATGGCTGTCCGCCAGCCTTCTCCCTCTACAGAGGCTCACAAGCACCAAAGAGCCATGTCTGCACCAACCACCAGGCACAAACCAGCACACAGGCAGACTTCAAGTGCAAAGATAACTAATTCTGCTCAAGCATATGCACAAAGGAGGAGAAAAACACCCTCCCACGGCAGGCAGGTGTGGTAAGCGATACAGCAATTGGATACAGAGCCCTTCTGCTCTTGTCAACAGGGATAGAAAGCTGAGCTCCCTGTCATGCCCTAGAGGAGGGCACAGCCAGACTGACCTGCATGATGGGGCACCCACTGTTTCCTGGCCCACAGGCTGCTGTTACCAGCCAGACACCTTCCATGGGCAGCTCACCCTGTTTGGTAGCCAGCACATTCCAGCTGAAAGGTGCTAAGAGTACCCATGGTGCTTAATGGTACCCCAGAGCATCCTTAGCCCCAACACTTGCTGCCCAAGCCTGATAGCCCATCTGTCTCCCCAGATGACAATTTTAGCTTCCTGCATGTGACTGCCTCCTTCCATGTGCTGCTCCTGCTCAGCTCGCCATCCCAAGGTGCTTTCTAATGGATTCCTAGTAAACAAGAAATCTCAGCAGTTGCTCCTTCCCCTGTATTGCTGGGAAAATGGTGACGAACTTCAGAGGTTCAGCCCAGGACAGAGATAGGCGAGGCTGTTCCCAGCAGTCTATGAGGGACCATACAAGGCAATCTGAGACACGGCTTTACTCAAACCCTCCTCCCACTTTATTTCAAACATCATAAAATATACACACAGAAAAAGGAATGAATTGGGAGGGAAAACCTTGGGTGGCAAGGAGGAACCTCTCCCTAAACGCAGCATCAACTCAAACAACAGGAAATGGCTGCCATGGAGCACCTTCTCTGCCCATCACACACCTGCCAGGCCTGTGAGAAGGGGAGGGCAGTGAGCATTAGCAGGGCCACCCTGCACTGAACAGCACTCTGATTCACCGCAGGGGAGCAGGTATAAGCTTAAGGACATCACCTGTCAGGGTGCCCCCGTGGATTTCTGGATTTGCTCCTTTAGAATAAGGATGCTTTGCCGTTGCTCTGGGGGCAGCATGGCGATCTGGTCTGCTGTCAGCTGCAGAACCTGCATGATCAGGGCCGCCTGAGGAGAGAAGGGAGAGTCAGAATTGCTCTCAGCCAGCATAGCCATGGGTTACCACAGCCAAGAAAGAGGTGCTGGATGGATTAAGTTTCCTCTGCAGCAGGACCATGGAGCTGCCCAAGCCCTGAGCAGAGCAGGGTAGAATAACCTCCTGCTCCAAATGCAACAGGAAAGAAAACAAGTTCTCTGAAGCATGGTTATCTTCTGTCATGGTAAGGCACACAGAAAGCACTACTCTCATTATCTAACCCCTTCCCACCCCTTCACTCACCTTCTCATGATCCTGGGGGGTGACCTGGCTCTGTCCAGGACTAAAGCCTCCGGGCTGACCAGCTCCCTGGACCCCTGCCCCAGGAATGCCCCCTCCTTGCATGCCAGCCCCTGCCATGTTAGGAACCTATGGGTACAAGAGAGAGGATAAGGACTGAGGGGTTCCTGGACTCAGCCATAGACACAGGAACATAAAGCAGTCTTTTTACTTCCAGGACACACTGCTCTGCAGGAGGTCTTCCACCTCCAACAGTCACATGCATACCTCTCACACAGCCCTGCCCACAAGACACCATCAGTGCACAGTCAGTCACACAGAGCTGTACCTGGCGGGGCCCCTGTGGACCGCTGGCTCCCATATTAAGTGGTCCGGGACCCTGTATGCCACCTGGCATCGGGCCACGTGGGTTGGGACCAGGCCCTCGAGGCTCCAGGCCTCGGGATTCCATGACCCTGGCCTCCATGGCCCTGGCTTCAAGCACTCGTGGCTCCAGGACCCGTGGCTCCATGCCCCTTGGCTCCAGGCCCCTCGCCTCCATCACCCGGGGCTCCAGCCCTCGTGGTTCCAATCCTCGTGGCTCCAGCCCTCGGGGATCTCTTCCAACTGCAGAGGAACGACAAGGCAAGCTGTAGAAGGGAGCAGTGCCATGGACTTATGGGATTGAGCCCACTGCCTTCTCTGCTGGGAAGCTGACAAATGCCAAGAAGATGTAGGGCTGGGGAAAAGGAGACATGCCTGGAAGAAGCCCCTCACTCTGTGGGACTGTTCCTCATGCCTTAGGTTCATTTCTCTGCCCAAACCCCCTTTTAAGTCTTGAGTTGAGTCAGTGAGCTCCACTCTGCCCCTCTGTCTGCATGCTTTAAGCCACCCGTTATTTCATGCCCCCTCTCTCACCTCGAGCATCCATCAAGGGCCCCCGCGGCTCTCCCATCAGTGGTCGGGGTTCTCCCATGGGTCCACCCCTCATCTCATGGGGGGGGCCACGGCTATCGTGGCCAGGCATATGATGCATAGGGGCTCCTTGGTGGGGTGGCCCAAGGTAACCTCTGATGCAGAGAGACGAGGAGAGCAAAGCAGGAGGAGGAGAAAAAGCAAGAGAGTAAATCAGACACTGGCTTGGCACGGTCTGGGCAGAGCGTTGGGATTGCCCCCAAAGCCGGCCGCTGGCAAGGCTTGCACAGGGATGGATGCTGTCAGTCCCACGTCACAGGGCTGCCGATAGCACCCTGGGGATGCCCCATCCCTGGGGAAGGGGACTGGTCCCCATGGCTGGCAGCACACAGGCCTCCAACCAGGCAGCAGTGACTCCCGGAAGGCTCGTGCCATCCCTGTCCTTAGTGAGGTCACCCCTGGGCAGGGAACAGTGCAAGGGGCTCCTCTCCTTCCCTCTCCCCTCACCTGGGCTCCACATCTCCAGTGACTGAGAGCAGGGTCCCTCCACGAGGGTCATTCGGGGCATCTCCCAAAAGGCCTCGGGGTGGCGGGCCACTAGCAGGTAGAGGTCCACGCTGCATAGGGGCCCTCGGGTCTGGCATGGGCACTGCCAGGGAGACATACAAGAACTTGTGAGGACCTGCACAACCAGTGCTGCGCTGAGACCGTCCCCCAGCCCCCTCAGGGCTGGGATGTGCACTGCCTCTCTGCTTCCCAACACAGGCAAGTGGGCTGTGCTGACTGCTGAGGGAGCAGTCCCTGGGATAAGGCCAGAGAGCACAGAGCCCCTTCCCTGGATGCTCATTACATCACTCTCTTTCCCCCTCTGGTTCTGTCTCAGGCTTCTTACAACATCAGGTGCTCAGAGTGCGGGTGCCCCTTGGCAATCCTAAGAGCATGGGCCAATGTGAGACCAGGTGCAAAGCAAGACCAGGAAAGCTCCTGTCAGAGAAGTGCCTAAGTGGGCTGGATCCTAATTGAAGACCCTCTCCAAACAGGCACTCGTTTCCACTGGCGACTCTCTGCACGGCATTATCTTGCTCTCCTCTCCTGCCCCCAGAGGAAATCCTGCCTCCTCCTAACCCTGCCAGGCTACACGGAGTGATTCCAGTCCCCGGCCCTGAGCACAGCGTGGTGACAGCTGCTCTCACACACTGCACAACGAGCTCCAGGACAGCCTGGAGCAGGCAAGCGCCGCGATACCTTGAACGCGTTCGATAGACGCAGGCCTGGCAGGTCCCACGGGCGAGAGCTGCAGGGTCCCTGGGCAAGCAGCAGAAAAAGAGGGAGAAGAGCAGACACGTAAATAGTGTATGCACACATGCACACAGCCTTGGGGACGGTGCTGTCTTGGCCTGTAGAATCACCTCTGCTCCCTGGCATCCCCCAGGACACCTGTTGAGAAGATGCTGCCAGTCTGGCTGTATCAGCAACTTCCACCAACACCACGTCTGCCACCACAGGTATGGAAGGCAGCTCGGCACAAAGTGCCAGGCTGGGCACAACCCTTTCTTTTCTCACTCTGTGAACATGCAGGGAGCGGAGTGAACCTTGCTGCAGGAAGTCCTGCCAAGAGAACTGGCACACTGCAGGGCCTGCTGCAGCCCACAACAAGTCAGCTCCTGTCCCTGCCTGCAGCTGCCTTGGGCACTCCCCAGCACTGGTTTTCTGTCTGCTCTTCAAAACTTTCTGGGTATCAGTGAAACTGCCAAGAACTGCAGGATTGCTCTTGGGACGATGGTGCTCACTCTGAGAATAATGACAGTCAGCTGCCTTTAGGACACTTAAGACTGGAAGAACTCAGAACAGGTTTGCCACTCTGCTGACACAAGACCTGAGATACAAATCTAGGCGACGGAGATGTCAGAGCCCTGCATGTCTGGAAGAACAGGAATGCCTCACTTTGGTTGCCCTAAGCACGGGGCAGCCGCTCAGTGCTGAATGGTAAGGAATCCAGTTCCAGGGCTGGGCTGTACAGACCGTGCCTGCAGAGGGAGTGAGGGCCAAGCAACTGCCCGTTGCAGAATTCCCTGCCAAGCCTCGTACTCACTATCACAAGCAAAAGCGAAGACCCAGCTCCCTCTGCTGGGCACGGCACAGAAAGACACAGGCAGACACTGCAGCAGCATAGCTGCTTCCCAGCATCCAGGCAGCAATGAAGCAGGGCAGGGACTGGAGAAGAGCAAGCTCTGCCTGCCTGCACAAGCATAGGGACAGACAGGGGCTCATAGACAGATAGAAAACACAGGCACATCCCGCCCAGTGGAATGGCAGCTCTCCTGGCTTCCAGGATGCATCTGCACAACACAGTGTAGAACAAACTGGAAGCAAACTGGTGCCTAGGCTGGAGTCCTGGATGCAGGAGAGCTGTTATCACAGCCTGGCACCTAAGCAAACAAACTCAGGCGTGTCTCAGTGCTATAGGAGCTGCCATGTCACCAGATGCAGCAGCAATAAGGCTGCACATAGCAGGCAGAGGTTCTCGCTGTGCAACATTGTTCAGAACCCGTAGCCTAGGCTCCTGCTGGAGCAAGGTTCACGTGATACATGGCATGAACTTAACCTCTGATGTACCTTGTCCACGCTCCAATGGCACGGGCCCTCCTCCAGGCATGCCGACCTGCGGCTGCAACCCACCTGATGGGGAAAAAGCAGAGGTAAGACACATTCGTTGTTGTCCCTATACAACCAACTCATTCCTTTGGACCCAAATAACTACCCCCTCCCAGCTCCTGGGGCAACATCTGGAGATTTATTTTCTTGCTGTTGGTTGCCCATGGAGGTAAGCCAACTTTCTGAACTGCCACTGACAGCAGTCACAACCACTGCATGGAGTACAAGTGCCCCCATGGGGCCCAGCCCTATGGTTAGGGGAAGATACAGTGGGGCTGTCTGCAGGACCCACACGCCCAGGGCAGCTTGGACACCGCTCAGTCAAAACCCACACACTCACCTCCTGGAGCCATGGGGCCAGGGCCAGGGCCCTGCACAGCAGCTGTCATCTGTCCTGGGGCTGGCACTCCTCCCTGCATAGGCGGTTGCATCAGAGGGGGAGCACCATTTACATGCATTCCACCCTGTCCAGGAGAGAAAACAGGCCTCAGCAAAGCCTGTCAGCCCAGCTGGGAAACCTGGGCTGGTAATGCCACTGCTCCCCAGCATGGTACATGTGCCCCAATGGCTCTTACTATGGGTTGTGGCTGGGATGATGGAGTATTCTGTGGGTTCATCTGGGCATTAGGCCCTGGCCCGGGTCCTGGTCCTGGCCCAGGTCCTGGCACAGCCTGCTGGTTGCCTGGGATCAGAGGAGGAACACTGGTCTGACGATGCAGGATTTTCTAGAAGCAGAAGAAGGAGAAAGAAGTTATCTTCCACTCTCCACAACAGGCTGCTGCCAACATCCTACCAGCCCCAGTCAAGACAGTGAGGGACAAACCAGTGCAATCTCTGGATCGACGATCCTCATTACCACCTGGGCCTGTAGCAGGGCATAAGCCAGCTGGGGGTTCTGCAGCAGCATGTTCCTGGCTTCCTGGGGGCTGTTCTGGACACACAGCTGAGAATACACATAGAGATCAGCACTCTAGCAAGGCATGATATGGCCTATCAGGGCACAGGCAGCTGTGGTAGAAGGTGCTCATGCACAGAGCAGGGAGCATAGCTCCCTTCTTCACTCACCTTCATCTGCTTCATCAGCTCAAACATCTGCTCGGGTGGCAGACTCGCCACTGCACGGCTGATGGACTCAGGGGCATCCTCAGGATTGACAGGGTCCCCATAGGGTGACTCTATGATAGGTGCACCTGTGCCCAAGCCTGCAACAGAGTTTGTGATATAAGCCGCAACCTCAGAAGGCAGTGTGAGCTAGTGTTTAGAACTGGCTGCTCATAAGAAGGGTAATGCCATGCCATTAATGGAAGGCAGCAAAAGCAAGGAGATCTGGAAGGAGAAAACAACCTTAGCCCACACCCCCTCTGCAAAGCTGTTTGCTGGGTCACTTGGAGCAGGCCAGCTCTGCCAGCCTCACAGAGCCAGGTACGTACTGCAATGCCAAGAAGGCCAGGCCCAGTACAGCATCAGCGTTCTCTGGCACAGAATTCAGACTCACTCTTCAGCTCCTCCTTGTTCTTCTCGCTGGCTGCATTGTCAACACGGAGGGCCCTCCCACTGAACTCCCGTCCATTCAGGTTCCGCATGGCACTGAGGGCCGTCTCCTGGTCCTGGTACTCACAGAAGCCATATCCCTTTGGCTTTCCTGTCTCCCTGTCATACACCAACCTGCACAGCAAGAGGAAAGCCATCACCACTGAGGGCAGCCTGCAGCTGGGAGTGAGTAAACATCCCCGCAGAGCTCCTCAATAGAGGAGCTCTCAACCCACAGCTCTCAACAGAGCACAGTTAGGATACAGTGACGCAGCTGGTCTGGCCGTGGATACAGCATGCTCACGTTCACGCCGCAATGCTCGGGCTCTATCCCCAGCTCTCAACACGGAGCACGGCCCTCACACACCCCCAGCACACGGCAGTACTGCCAGCCCCGCGCGGGCCCAGGCCTCGCTCCCCCCTGTCCGTTTGAAGGCCGCTCCGCCGCGCACGGAGGGGGAGCAGACGGGACGACAGAACCGCTCTCACCTGAAGCTGACCACGGGTCCGACCTCGGAGAAAATGTCCTTCAGCTGCTCCTCCGTGGCCTCGTACGGGATGTTCCCCACTGCGGGAGAGAGACGGCGGCGCTCAGCCCGCGGAGCGGAGGGCGGGAAGCCGCAGAGCCGCAACTCGGGCAGCCCGGCCCGCTGCCGCCCCCCGCCGCGCGGCCCTCACCGAAAACCGAGCGCAGGGAGCGGTCCACGGCCGGGTCGCGCACCGACAGCCCCGCCATGCTGCCCGGCGCTTCCGGTCGCCGCGCGCCGCTTCCGGTCCACGCGCGGCACCGCGCCCCCCACTCCCCCCCCCCCACTTCCGCCCTCACCTAACGTGGCGGCGGCGGAACGCGAGCGGAAAACGCTCCGGAGGGAAACGGCGGCTTGTGCGGTAGGGCTGGGGGACGTGAGTGCGGGAGCGGCCCGGAGCGGGATCTTCACGGGACTGCCGGGCGGCTCCGGGTCGGGGCTGTGCGGTGCGGTGCGGGGCAGGGCTGGGCCATGAGACATCACCCGCCGGGTCCGCCACCCTTTGGTGCTCTCCATCCCTGGGTGCCACATCCATTGGTGCCACATCCATTGGTGCCCCCCATCCCTTAACGTCCCCCACTTCTGAGTCCCCCCATCTCTCGGTGCTCCCTCCCTTGGATCCCCTGTCCCTCAATGTCCCCCGTGCCCACGCAGCCCCATCTCCCTCGTGCCCCCTCCGAGCTCAGCACCCCCACATCCCATACGTAGGTGCCACGTTCCCGTTGGCCGTCCGTATCTCTTCGTCCTCTGCAATGGCTGCGGGGGGTGGCACCATCCCTGTGCTGGTCACGGAGCCACGCTTTGCCCAGCACCTGAGGTGAGCTGGGAGGGAGCCGAGGGCCCCTGAGGTGTCCCCACGCTGTGCTCTGGCTGCAGCGGGACTGGGGAGGCTGCAGGGGGAAAGGAATGCATGAGGCGGCCCTGGCCCTGCAGGCAGTGTTTGGAAGAGGCCCAGCTCTTGGATACCCGGTACCGGCTGCAGAAGGTGCTGGGGGGCAACGTGGCCCTGCCTGTGCTGGAGGGGAAGGCAGCGGAGCAGTGGCTGCAGGACAACGAGCTGCAGGGGCCGCCCTGCCGGCTGCTCTGTATCCAGGTGGGCACAGCCCTGCGTTGCCTCCCAAGCACAGGTTCAGGCTGGTGGCCTCACTCACCGTGTTCCTCCTGCAGGACCCTGTCCCCTCAAAGGCTGCCAGCGTGCAGCCGCCCGCCCAGAAGCTGCGCTGTGAGCTGCGCCGGCTGCTGCTGGAACAGGGAGAGAGCTGGTCAGAAGAGCTGGAGTGCGATGTGCCCCACACCTGGCAGCGGCATGGAGACTTGATCCTGCTGAGTGAGGACAGCTTCAGTGCTGCGCTGTGGGCAAAGCTGGGTGAGCAGAGCGGAGCTGCCCACAGACCTGCTATGGGGAGGCTGCCAGCATCTCCCAGTGCTCCCGGCATGGCTGCATTGCAGGCCCTGTGCTCTGGGAGACGGTTGCCTCGGCTTTGGGTGCACAGCGCCTGGCCAAGCGAGGACGGGTGTTGCCAGACAAGATGCGCTCCCCCAGTGTCACCCTGCTGCTGGGCCACAACAGCTGGGTGGAGCATGTGGACAATGGCATTCGGTAAGAGGAGCAGTGATGTGGGACACAGCATTGAAGCTGAGAGAGGGAGCTGCTCTCACTGGTGGTGTCTCCCAGGTACACGTTTGATGTGACAAAATGTATGTTCTCCCCGGGTAATATCACGGAGAAGCTGCGAGTGGCCTCGATGCAGTGCTCTGGGGAGGTGCTCGTGGATCTTTATGCAGGTAACAGCCCTTGGGGGTGGTGGAGGGGTTCTGCAGGGCAGGTGGAGAGCAGTGATGCGGGTGCTGATGGCATCCAGATGGATGTGGAACACTATTAACTCTGCATGAAGAATGAAATGGGTTGGAAAAATGGTCTGGGACCTGTCTTAGAACTCCTGCCCCATCTGGAAGCTCTCAGCACTGCTGTCTCTCCTGGGATCACATTGAATCCTTGGGACAATCTTGTGCTCAGGCTCTGTGGAGCACTACTCTGTACTTAGTACTGCTCACAGGAACCATCTGCATCCAGTGAGGTTTGTCCTCTTTTTGATCCTGGAGGTTGTTTCTGAAAATGTCCTGAGTATATTGGGTGTGATGTGCTTCTGTAACCAGCTATTGCTAATTGAAGCAAACAGCTGGTCTGTCCTCTCCTTTGCTATGAATGCCTGGGGACACGGCATCAGGCTTCTGTGTGTGGAGAGCTCTGTTCTGTATGTAGGAAAGTCAGCATTTCCTATTTGTGCCACAGAAAGAAAGAGGAACTCATAGAGTTGCTCTTGATCAATTAAAACAAACACCAGACTTGACACTTCCACATAGGCTGGGAGCAGAACAGGATAGCAGCATTAATGGGTAAAGGCAGACCATAAAATAAGTTTCTCTGTAAATACTTTTTAAGATGAATGTTGGTTTTATGGGATGAGAGAGAAATGAAAGTCCATTTTGCAGGCATTTCCCCAATACCTGGGGTAGTTCTACCCGAGCAGAGCAGATGCATAGAGCTAAGGGTGGTAACCCACATCCTAAGCTGCCTCTGGGGGGGAGAGCAGACCCCAAGGGGTACCTGCCCTGTGCCTTCTTTTCTGCTACCTCCTCTGTCCCCAGGGATTGGGTACTTCACATTACCGTACCTGGTTCATGCGGCTGCTGCCTTTGCCCATGCCTGTGAGTGGAACCCACACGCCCTGGAGGCCCTGAGGAGGAACCTGGCACTGAATGGTGTGCAGGACCGCTGCCAGATCCACGCTGGGGACAGCAGGCAGGTGGGCAGCACCCCTGGCATGGTGCTCTGCCCTTCTGTGGGCCCTGTTCACCATCCTCCTCCTCCTCCCAGCTGCAGCTGAGGGATGTGGCTGACCGGGTGAACCTGGGACTGATCCCCAGCTCTGAGGAGGGCTGGCCTGTGGCCTGCTGCGTCCTGAAGAAGGGCACGGGAGGAGTTCTGCACATCCACCACAACGTGGAGGCTCGCCCCGTGCCTCCTGTTCTGAAGGATGAGCAGAGACTCCCAAAGGAATCCAGCTCTGAGCAGGAGGATGAAGAACACCGGGCCTCCGAGGAGATGGAGAGCAGTGGGCAGAAAGTGCTGGCAGCCAGGGTCAGGCCTGAGTGGTGGAGCTGGGCTGAAGCAGCTGCTGCACGGATCCGGGGGCTGCTGACAGAGCTGCACAGCCAGCCATGGCAGACCAGCATCCTGCACATCGAGGCGGTGAAATCCTACGCACCCCACGTGCATCACGTTGTGCTGGACCTTGAGTGCCGCCCAATGCCACCCACCTAGCTGGCTATGAGGCCCCAGCATGGCTCCAGGTCTGGATTTTGCCATCTGGATGTGGTTTACATCCCGTGGTCCCAGGTGGCAACAGTGCCCAGCAGCAAGCCGGGCCCCTGCCATCCCTGCACCTTGTCCAGGGCTGCTGTGTAAGGGGAGCTGTGCTCAGCTGAGCTGTACAGGGACCGTGTGATGGCAGAGGATGGAGCTGAGGATGCCCATAGTCCCACCCCAGCTCTGCCTACTGCCGCCCAGTGCAGGGACATCGCACTGCCTTGGATGTGTGCTGGCACTTTCAACCCTGTTTTCACATTGAAGAGCTGCAGGGGCAAATAAACCTCAAATAAACGTTTGTGCTGGGCTTTGTTTTGGTGTGTCAGGTGCATGCTCTGTTAGGTGTTTTTGTTGGTTTGTTTTTTGTTTTTTTTTGGTTTTTTTGTTTTTTTTTTAATGCTGCAAACAGGTCTGTTCTGTTCCATTCATTCCTCCTCTTTTTTTTTTTTTTTTCCCAGAAATAAAGTGTTTCCCATTTCCCTAGCCGGTGTCTAGTGAAAATGCAAACGTAACCGACAGCTCAGAGGAAGCACGGTGCCACGGATGTGTCCCTATTGGTGCAGGCACGGGCTGAACAACGTGGAAAAGGGCAAAGCGACATGCTTCATCCTCTCTCCTGGAGCCTGCCCGTCGGTTCCCAGCAGTGCAGCCGCAGATGGGCTCCGTGGCAGCCCGTGTGTGCTCTCAGGGAGGAGCCGCTTACCCCGATAGGGCTGCGGGAGGGCACCCCGGAGCTCCGGGCCCGGCTGCGTCCGGGGCCGAGGCTGCTGTTTGCGGACAGCCTCATAAATCCGTGTGTCAATAGAATCGAGGCGTGCCGCCGCGAAGGCTGAGGAGGCGGTAGGAGGGAACGGAGCGGGGCCGGGGCAGGCGAAAGCGAACCACGAGTCCGCTCCTGGCCGTGGGGCCGCCCCATAGGGCCGGGCGGGGCCGCGCAGGTGCGTCGGGCGCGGAGCTTTTGGGACGCGCGGAGCCGGAGCCGCTGCAGGTATCGGGGCGGAGGGTTTGCGCTGCGACCGAGGGGGGATCGCAGCTGCGGGTCTGCACCTCCGGGACTTGGGAGCGGGCCCCGGCGGGTGGGGGCTCCCGGGCCCCGGCGGTGGCACGGCACGGCATGGGAAGCTCCGGCCGTGCAGTACTGCGCTGTGCGGGCGGTGGAACTGCGCCCGTGTCCGTGTGTGTGGCAGTTCCGAGCTCGCACCCCTCCGGGTTTGCTCGGCCGTGCGCGGCAGTTGTCATGGCTCTGCCCCGACTCCACGGCTTTCCCGTGAAGGCACTCGGACCCACTGGAAACGCAAACACGGGGTTTGCCAGCGGAACCGGGCGGTGCGCGTCCCGGGGAGGCGGCGGCGGGCGGGGAGTCACGCAACTCTGCAAGAACCGGGCAGCTTGGCGGCGCGGCTGTATTGACAGCGTGACAGCGCTGTCTGCGTCGGCAGCGAGTCCTTCTCTTGCTCCGTGCTCGTGCCCTTGAATTCCCTCCCGTACGAAGGCTGTAGATCCGTGGGAGCCCTCCTCCCGCTGACTCCTTCCCCCTGTCCTGGCAGCGGCCTCACGGCTGCAGCAGCGGTGCGGCGGCTCCGCAGACAGGAAGGGCCCCCCTCGGCGAGGTCGGGAGTGGGGTTTTCCGCTGCGGAAGCCCAGGAGACCAGTCGAGGTCCCTTGGCCGGAGGGCCGCGGGCTGCACGGCACAGCCGTCCCGGTGCCGGGTGGTGCCGGCTGCCTGCAGACCAGCAGAACCGGTGCCGCCGGCCTGTGGCGCTGGGAGGTGAGCTGGGAGCACGAGGTGCCCTGCCCTTCTCTGTCCTACATACGGGCTGCGAGCCTGCGGGAGCTCACCTCTGCCTGCTGTCTGGATGGAGCCGGAGGTTGCCAGCTCTGGAGTTGGGGGTTGCCATCTTTGGGGCCAGCTCCCACTTCTGCAGCTGCCATCCCTGTCCTTTTGTAACCCAGCTGGTACAGGTGCCTGGCTGGTTGCTGGAAAAACACAGAGAGCTGTGCCTTGTGCAGGGCTGACAGGAGGCTGGGAGTGGGAATGGGAGCGCAGCTGTGCTGAGCAGAATGCAATGCCTGTTAGGGGCACAGGACGAGGCTCTGAGCTGTCCTGGGGACCGCAGTGTGGTGTGGGGATGGCAGTGAGCCCTGCATGGGTCTGAGCAGGGAGCGGTTCAGAGCTGTAACCCCACCATGGGCTTTGCTTGCCTCCAGTACGTACGCATCCGGCTGCTTGGGGTCAGGGTGATGTCGGAGGCTGTGGATCTGTCCTTCCTGTCGGATGTCGAGAAGGATTTGATCCTGCAGGTCCTGCAGCGTGATGAGGAGCTCCGTAAAGCAGAGGAGAGGAGAATCAGGTGTGGTAGGGGTTTGCTCAGAGGGAATGAGCAAGCTGGGAGCTCTACTTGGTGCTCAGGCTCTGACCACTGCCACTGTTGGGCCCTATGCAGGCGCCTGAAGAATGAACTGCTGGAGATCCGGCGCAAAGGAGCCAAGCGGAGCAGCCAGCGCTACAGCGAGCGGACCTGCGCCCGCTGCCAGCAGAGCTTGGGCCGCATCAGCCCCAAGGCCAACACCTGCCGGGGCTGCAACCACTTGGTGTGCCGGGACTGCCGCTCCTATGGCCCCAACAGCTCCTGGCGCTGCAAAGTCTGCACCAAGGAGGCGTGAGTACACGGGGCTTGGGGATGAGCGGCATGGGCCTTCTGTGTGCTCCTCCTTCCCCTTCCTCCTTCTGTTCACCCCAGCCCAATGCCCCACAGTCACCCCTGTGGTCCAGCCCTAGGTTCTCAGCCTGGTATCCATCATGGGGCTGCTGTCCAAGGTGAGCGCTCCTGGTTGGGTGATGAAGAACTGGGCCATGCTCTGCTCTGGGCTGTCCTTTGTCCCCGCTCCTGTCTCCCCATTATGTGGCTTCAGCCCGTGTTTCACACAGTCGAGGCTTCCTTCCTCTCCTTGGCCTCACCTGCCCTGCAAAGCCCCCATCTTACTCTGTATTGACTTTAACCCATTGTTTGTCCAGGGCACAGCCTCTGCTTGGCCACTTCTGTCCATGCTCCTCTTGACTGGCTTGCAGTTCCATGGGCGGCTAAAGGGAATGGTTTCTCACTGCCCCTCTGCCCCGCAGGGAGCTGAAGAAGACAACAGGGGACTGGTTCTACGACCAGAGGGTCAACCGCTTTGCTAACAGGCTGGGCAGTGACATGGTGCGCCTGTCTCTGCGGCACAGGTCTGCAGGTAGGGCAGGCCAGGAGGTGCTGGAGCCATGTCTCCTCCTGCAGCCCAGAGTGAGGTGGTTGTGACCCTCTGGGGTGCTTCAGCTTTCCCTGGGCTCTGCTGTGAACTTTCCAGCTGGACTGTGCCCCTCCTGAGTCCTCTCTATTTTCAGCGAGCAAAAGGGAGACAGTGGGACAGACACTCCTGCAGAAAGCACAGCTTGGTTCCTCTGCAGCCCGGCAGAAGAGCCCCCAGGAGCCCCGGAAAGTGCCCAGGTGAGGAGGAACCCTGTGTTTGGAGAGGGAGTCACCAATAGCCCATTTGGGTGCAGTAGATGGGAGAGAGGCTGCCGTCCTGCTCTGACTGCTGGTCTCCTCGCCAAGCAGGACATGCTTGTGGTTTTGTTTGTCTGCAGTTTGTTTCCTGATGCCTCTGACCCTCGGGAAGGCAAAAGTGACACAGAGTCCATGGAAAACATGAGCCTGGATGGCTACAGACCTGCTCCTGCTGCCGGGGGG
Source organism: Tetrao urogallus (assembly GCF_951394365.1). Taxonomy (NCBI): domain Eukaryota; kingdom Metazoa; phylum Chordata; class Aves; order Galliformes; family Phasianidae; genus Tetrao; species Tetrao urogallus. Next base: position 14,037,381 of record NC_136826.1, on the reverse strand, counting down.
GGCAGGTAGGGAAGACTGAGGCACATTGTCATTGCAGTGCTGGCCTGGCAGAGAGTGAGGGCTTCTGCCAGAATCTGGTTGCATCTGTTTGCTGCCATGATTCTAATGAGGGAGGTGCTGGCTCTCCTCTCCAGGCTGAAACCTCAGGCTGGGCTGGCAGGTCCTTTGCTCCAGGCTTGCTCATGTGGCTCCTTGGAGCTCACAGCAGGAACAGCTCCCAGCTAAAGCCAGGTTTCCTGGCCCTGCTGGTTTTGGCTGAAGTGCTGGCCTGAGACAGAGCTTTTTCTGTGTCCTCTGCAGAAGGAACTCTCTGGATAAAGCCACCACTATCAAAGAGGGAAAGCAGGTTGCTGGACCAGCAGGACCCATGGCAGCCAGCCTGACACTCCCTCTGCCCTCCAAAAATGTGCTTTCTGTCACCAACGGACGGGTGTGTTCTGCTGCCCACCTGTAGCTGGGCACTGGGAGTCCCTTGGAGTCCCCTCTGCTCTTCTCTGAATGGGGCTTTTCTTCCCTAGGAGACTCCCACAGGCAGCCGAAGCAGCACATTGGTGAATGATCACGAAGCCATCTTCAAGAAGAACCCCCGGAGGGTGGTGAGACCAGCAGGTGAGAGGTTGGGCTTCCTGGCATGCAGCTGGTCCTTGCTGTGCTGTGATGGAGCAGCAGTGCTCTGCTAATCCCACAAACTCCTGTGCAGACTACACCAAGTCAGTGATCGACCTGCGCCCAGAGGAATTTGTGGGTGAAAGCAGCTCCATGGGAGACAGGAGCAAGTCAGTGCCCGGCCTCACCACAGAGCTGGTGAGACTCTTGGTGATGCTGGAGATGGCCGTGCCTGTGCTGCCCCACGCTCCCTATGCGAGCTGTTTCTCTCTGATTGCAGGATGAGGAGGAGGAGGACATTGACAACCTGGTGGAGATCCATCGACAGCGGGTGGCGCGGGGCAGCATGCGCAGCGGCACCTCCTTGGTGAGTCCTGAGGCTTGGCCATGCTGGAAAAGCCATGGAGAAGGGCCATGGGAGCTTCATCCCTTGGAATAGGATTAAAATAGGATTAAAAGCTGTTGTCAAGTGAGCCTTTGTGGTAATGGGTCACCTGGTGACCATCCCCAGCCAGGTAGGGCTGGCTAAGAGGGATTAGGAATAGATGTGCTGAGGACCACCTTGGATGGTGACACTGCCCAGCTCAGCCCAGCCATGCCTTGCAGAGCACACTGGGGAGCATGGTCAGCATCTACAGCGAGGCTGGTGACTTTGGAAACATCGCAGTCACTGGGGGAATCTCCTTCTCCCTGAGCTACGAGCAGAAGACACAGACGTTGTTCATCCATGTGAAGGAGTGCCGGCAGCTGGCCTATGGGGACGAGGCCAAGAAGCGCTCCAACCCGTGAGTGCTGGGAGGGAAATGGTGGCAGAAAGTGGGGAGGGACAGGTTGGTGGCATTGAGAGGTGGGAGCTGTAAGCAGGAGTCTTGGTAGAGTGGGAGGTCTGGAGTTGTCTGTGGGGGCTTGAGCTCTGCCTGTTCCTCCCTTCAGGTATGTGAAGACTTACCTCCTGCCTGACAAATCCCGGCAAGGGAAGCGCAAGACAACCATCAAGCGCAACACCGTAAACCCGCTGTACAACGAGCTGCTGAAGGTGAGCAGGGATGGGCCAGGGCAGCCAGCTTCCCTCTGCCTGAGGCTGCAGCACAACGAGCTGAGCTGCCCTGCTGGGTTCTGCCTTCCCCACCCTGCCTGGGGAAATGGGCTCCAAACCCTGAGCTGGATGTACATCTAGATACTGTGCCCTGAAAGCTGGAATGAAACATTTCTAGGCTGGGTCACTGCTCTGCTATCACTGTTGTCACATCCCTGGATGCCATACAGCCCATGTTCCTGGCTCTTATGCCACCCCCCTTCTTCTGATCTGAGGTAGCTGGTTTCCCTTGGAGAAAGCTCCTTAGTGCCAGGGCTGTATGGGCTGCAGGGCAGCAGGGCTGTGCAGGCAGAGATAAGGCAGGGCTGGCCCCAGCAGTAGGAGCACTCGGCACTGCCTTTCATGCTGCTGTCCCTGCTGTGGCTGGCACAGGACAGTGGGGAGGGCTGGTCTCTGTCCTGAGTCCTGCTGCACTATCCGCTCTGATGGAAGGGAAGTAGGGAACTGGAAAGCGCGCTCTGGTTTCCAGGCTTCTGTGGCTCAGTTTGCCACAGGAGCCTCAGTGTGTCAGTTTGTTGAGCTCTTGTGCTCCAACCACCTGAGGCTCGCCAGGCTGGCACCGCTTCCCTGTGGTGGGAAGGAGTGGGATGGCTGTGTGCCGTGAGCACTGGGTGCACTCTGAGGTTTGCTTCACCTGCACAGCACATGCTCCCAGCAGCACTGAGCTCAGCACAGTCTGCTGGCTCACCAATCTTTTCCCTGCCTCTCTTCTTAGTATGAGATTAATAAATCCCTCCTGCTCGCGAGGACACTGCAGTTCTCAGTCTGGCACCACGATCGCTTTGGCCGCAACACATTCCTGGGGGAGGCAGAGATCCCCATGGACTCCTGGGACTTCAGCAGCCAGCTGGAGGAGTTCCTGCTACTGCACGGCAAGGTACTGACCCGCTGCCTCTGCCTGTGTGGGGCACAGGGGTCGTGATGGAGCTGCTGCAAGTCTTGTGCCCAAACAAGTCCTGTGCCAAGATCGGGTAGATGCACCGCTGTAGCAGAAAAGGCAGATCTAGGTTTAAGCCAAGCTTCCCCCTTTCTCAGCGTATCCCCTATGTGATGCAGTGGGATGTGTCCCTGCCCAGTCAGGTATTCTCATTCTGTGTGCTTGATTACTCCAAGATTGCAGCTCTTCCCGTCTCCCTCCCCCAGTGAGCAAGAATGGGAGCCAACTTCAGGGAACAAATAGGGGAAATTGGACTTGACATCCTGTCGTGGGCTGCAGAACAGTGCAGTGAGAGGATGTTGTGCAGCTGGATGGCAACAGCAGATGCTTCTGTTGTGAATTTATTCGGGAGTCTGGTTCTCTCTACGAGCTCCTGCTGCAGACTCAGCCTTTTGCATTGCTTGGGGCCCAAGCCTGCAGGTGCTGAGCTAAACAGAATTTCCTAAGAAATGTGGTTAAGGCAAAGTACCGTTCCAAAGAAGCTTCTGTGGGCAGTTGTGCTGGCTGAGCTATCTCAGGCAGAAACCAGACCTTTGGGCCAAGTGTGGGGAGTGGCTGCGTGTTGACCCAGCTGTCACTGTGTCTGCTCTGGCTGCCCCAGCAGTGCTGCACTAATCCAGCCATTGCCTCTTTGCAGACTGGGGTGGATGCTGTTGGCCTCCCCCAGTACAAAGGGGAGCTGGTGGTCTCCATGAAGTACATCCCATCTTCCAAGCACCCCGGGGCTGGAAATGGCAGAAAAGGTGAGTGCTGGAACTCCAAGAGCTCTATGTAGCCTGGGGTTATTTAATGCCCTCTACAGGCATGCTGGAAATTCCCAGTGGTGAAAATTGATTAAATCTTGTGTTGTTTTGTTTTGGATTTTCTCAGGCAAAGCAGGAGAAGGCGGTGAGCTCCAGGTCTGGATCAAAGAAGCCAAGAACCTCACAGCTGCCAAATCAGGGGGCACATCGGACAGCTTTGTGAAGGGGTGAGTGTGGGTTATTTGAGGGGGATGCAAGTGAAAACTCTATGCTCCCTGCCTGCAGCGGAGATCTGGGGGAGGGAAGTATCCTGCATTTGTACCCCTTGCATATCTGTCTGCTCATCTCTTAGTAGTGATGAATTCTTAGTAACAAACACTCTGGGTTTTGGCCAGCTGAGAGGAGCTGTTCAGGGACCAGGAGGGCTGTGGCCCATTGCTCATGATTGGAGACTGTGCAGAGGGGTCCCCTGAGCTGGGGAGGTGGCTGTGCTCTTTCTGCAGGCCTGGCCCTTCTCCCAGGCTCAGAGCTGGGAGCCAGGACTGGCTGCTCAAGGAGCTGCCCTCAAATCATCTTCACAGAGGTCACCAAGCAGCTGTGACTTGGACAGTGCTGGTGTGAGGGCAATTGGTCCTTGGTGTTTCCTCTGTGCAGACTACTTGCAGCCCCTGGGTGGAGACACCAGTTCCTTCCAGTCCATCATATCCCATCTTCTCAGGCCCAGTGGGGAGAGGTGGGATCCAAGGCAGACATCAGATCAAGCTGCCTTGGCTTCCAAGGGAGAAGTTAGCTGCGTGTGTATTGCTAACTCCAGTGGGAATGCTTCCCCCAGCTACCTCCTGCCACACAAAAACAAGGCCTCCAAGAGGAAGACGCCCGTGGTGAAGAAGACCCTGAATCCTCATTACAACCATACCTTTGTCTATAATGGCATCAACCCCGAGGACCTGCAGCACATCTGCCTGGAGCTGACTGTCTGGGACCGGGAGCCTCTGTCCAGCAATGACTTCCTTGGAGGTGTTCGCTTGGGTGTGGGCAATGGTGAGGAGCTCTGGGGGTGAGGGGCTGAGGTGGGCTGCTGCTGCGGTGGGAGAGGCCCCGTGTGGCTCCCAAACCCCTGGGCAAGTGCTTCTGCCTGGAGCCGCCTCTCTGCTGCAGAGCTGCTGCTCCCCTGCAGACATAGGCTGTAACTTGTGCCCATCTCCTTTCTCCAAGGCATGAGCAACGGGCAGGCTGTGGACTGGATGGACTCCACGGGTGAGGAGCTGAACCTGTGGCAGAAGATGCGCCAGTACCCAGGCTCGTGGGCGGAGGGGACGCTCCAGCTCCGCTCCACCATGGCCAAGCTGAGGCCCTAGGCAGCAGAACACCAGGGCTCACCCTGGGGCTGGCACAGCTGCTCTGGAGCTGCACTCGCAGCATGGCCAGATGAGTGCCAAACTGCATTTTTTTTTTTTGCCTCTATTTTAATAAACATGACCCTTCTCTTAAACAGGCTTGGGCAGAAAATCTTCTTGGCCTAGCTTCTCTTAAAGGGTTTTCCTTTTGTTTTAGGAAAGCCAAATTTGGACCAAATGTAAGGCTGAACTTGAGCCCTTGTGGGACCTCCCTACTTTCCCCACAGGCACAATGCTTTGAAATGTGGTTAGGTTTCTTTTTTCCCCTCCAGTTTTCTCCCTCCCACCCTCTGTGTTTCATAACCTGCTCCCTTATTGTCTCTTCCACCCTCCTCCCTAAGGATGGTGCTTGCTCTGGGACCCACAGGCAGAGAACAGCTGTTGGGTTATGGGGAACACTGGTGGGGGCCATGCTGAACTGACTTTTTCTACAAATTTATTAATTTCAAAGTAATATTCTACTGCCAAAAAAATTCCCAGGAAGGGTGCCACGATGCTGGGTGTAAGGAGAAGCAAGTAGATTATGAGCCTCTGTAATGGATGTCTGTTACTGTCTTCGCTGAGCATGGGGCCATTGGCTTCTAATGAAGGCTTTTGCTGGCTCTGGCAGGAGCCTGGCATCAGTGCCTGGCCAGCAGGGCTGAGCCCAGGCAGGGACAGTGTGGGTTTAAGTTGTGTATGACGTGAGGACGGCCACAATGAGGGTGAAGCTGCTGCAAAAGAGGCATCTGTAATGTCGCCCTGCCTGCTCTCCCATCCCTTTTCTGCTCTGGGAGCTTTCATAGAATGTGGGGCGCTCATTTGGCTGTGGTCTCTCCTCCTCTTGGGTTTCTCTTCTCCCTCCTGCCCTGGGGTTTGAACAGAGAAAATCCAGCATCTCCTGTTGTAGTCTAGGCTGAGTCACAACTGTGGCCAGAGGCTGCTCCTGGCTGTTGTGCAGTGACTGCTAGTACATGGCCTTTTTCCCTGCTCCCCTCCCTGTGCCAGAGCAGCCTGAGAGTGGCTCCCTTCCTCCTGGAAGTCCTTGGGACCCTAGTCCTCCTCTACGGTGGGCGACTAGAAAAGCAGAAAGGAAGCTGTCCGTCCTCCAAGGCACGTGGCAGGGGTCTCCCCACGCTGCCTCAATCGCAGGGGTCCCCGTGCTGTGCCCGCTGAACTGCCTCCTGCTCGCTCAGCAGGTAGGTGTCGATGAAGTCAAAGAGCTCATCGGGGCTGATGGGCAAGATGTAGCGCTCACGGTCAGTGCCTGCTTTGTCCAGGAGCACCACGTTGAAGTGGGAGCGGGTGAGGTGCAGGAACTGCCTGGGGGTGCAGAAGGGAGCTGCTGGTCAGGACTGTGGGTCCCTGGCTTGGGGCTGAGCATTCCCACCCTACACAGCTATGGTCAGGCCCTCCTGAGGGTGGTGGCTTCCACTTCCTCAAGGCTGTAAGCTGCCAGAAGGGCCTAGTGCCTCTGTGTTTGGACTCCGGGCACTGAGGACAGGCTGAGGGCATCCTTAGCCTCAGTACAGCAGAAAGAAGCTTTAAGAGGCAGACTCTTGCTTGTGAGCCTTGCACCAAGCCTTATGTCTTACCAGTCCCCAAGGTTCCCCCTATGTCCCTGTTCTCACAGGAACACCTGCCCTGGCTCTTTGGGATGGCCCCCTTCAGCTGCTCCTGTTTGAAAAGTCATGCATCCCATCCCCTGGTACCTGAGCTCTTCTATGATGCCAACAGACAGCTGGTGCTCCCGGATGCGGCCCACTTCATGTGGGGGCTGCCCCACCAACTCAATGATGGTAACATGACGCAGGTCCAGCCCACAGGTGGCTTGCTGTGGAGGAGGGGACGTGGTGGTGAGAACGTGCTGATGGAGTGCAAGGAGGGGGAAATAGCATGTTGGCTCACCTGCAGCATGGAGATCTGCATCTTGTACTAGCGGTTAGCAGGGTCGGGTGCTGAGATGACAAGGAGCCGGCGTTTCTCGTAGAACTGATCCAGCAGGCTGGCTGCTGAGTTCACAGCAGTGTTGATCTGCATGGCTGGGGCAACAAGAGAGTGTGTGAGCACAAGAAGAGATGCCGTTTTGCACTCCTCCTTCCCCAGTCTTCCAGGCAGAAACTCCCTTAAGCTTCGGGCATCTCTGCAGGTAGATTCCCTGCCTTGCCCTGCACCACTTACGTGCACAGAGGGGGAGGGAGCCTGTCCATTGCTGGGTGGACTGGCAGACCCGCAGGGAGGTACCCTGGCGCTCGTAGCCCCCATCGCACAGATACTCGCATGTGGCACCGTAGTTGTTGCCATCAGAGGTGCAAGACAGGTAGCCATGCTGCGGAGGCTTCAGAACAGGACAGCGTCTCACTGTGAATAAGGAAGCCAGGTGAGATCAGGTTAGGGGTGGAAGGACAGAGGCCCAGCTGTGGTGCGCAGAGTGGGGAGCCTACACCCTGAGGGAGCTCGCTTCACCTTGGACACGAATCCTGAACTTGCAGCTGGCTCGGTTGTATGCCTGGTCATAGGCAGTATAGCGGATCACGTGCTCTCCTTCGGGGAACTCAGATCCAGGCTCTGGACCCCGCAACGTCACTCTGCACTCAACAGATGGGTTCTCTGTTAGATTCCCCAGGAGAGGCATTCAGATGGCACCTAGTGCAGCCCCCAGCCTTGGCTGGTGATACCAGCACTGTCTCTGTGCTCACCTCTTGATGATGCCATCGGCAGAGTCCTTCACACGAGGTGGATCCCAATATACCGTAGCAGTCAGCTTGCCTGGCTCTGCTATCCGCTCACGGGACTCTGGGCAGCGGATCTTAGGAGGCTCAACATCTACCCACAGGAGGGAGGAATAAGCTTGGGGAACAGCTGGGGCTGTACTATGAGAGTAGGACAACGGACAGAGGAGGACCCCAGGTGCCCAGTGATCCCACAGTTGCTGAGCACAGCCTGGCACTGGAGCAAGCCACGCCTGATGTAATGTTAGCATCGAGTGACCAGGCTCAGCCTCACTCATGGAGTGCTGCACCTTCCATCAGCCTGAGTTTCGTGGCTAACAGCATGTTGGGAAGCAGCAGGGCCTATGGTTCTTGAGCACAAAGGTGCAAGGCACCAGCACTTGGTCAGGCACTGGGAGTGGCATCTGCAGGCACAGAGAGGATGGGGAGTGCCCTTCCAGCAGTACGGATCACAGACAGCCTGGAAGGACAGTAGGGTGAGAATTTACCTACACAGATTGGCTCGCTCCCACTCCAGCGCCCATCTTCCATGCACGTGCGGCTTCGGTCACCCTCCAACTGGTAGCCAGGCAGGCAGGTGTAGTCACAGCGGGAATCCATCTGCACCCCAGCTGAGCACACATATGAGCCCCGCAGCACCGCTGGCAGCACGTGGCATCTGATCTCTAGGCCAGAGTGAACAAAGAGGGGAGGGAAGCGGCTGGGCTGGCTGCATGGCTGTGCCAGCAGGCAGAGACCCAGGGCTGGCAGTGCCCACAGGGAGGCCAACAAGCCCGTTGAATGGGATGCACTCACGTCGGCAGTACGCCATGCCAGACCAGTGGCGGCTGGGTAAGCACTGCACAGCACTGCGGCCCACCAGCCGGTAGCCACGGGCACAGCTCAGCTCGCAGCGCGTCCCCAGGCTGCTGCGGTAGTTGCCCCCCCGGGGTGAGTAGCAGGTTGCCTCTCCACGGTAAATGTTCAGTGTGGCACACCACTGGGGCACTGCAGAGAGAAGAGAGGTGAGAGGTATGTACAGCTTGGCCAGGCCTTGGTTTCCTCAGGGGCCTGAGGGACAGGCTTGGGGTGCTGTTACCTCGGCGGTAATCTAGGGCTGGCTCAGGGGGTGCTTCTTCCACATATACTTCATTGGTGTGGCTCTCAGCAGTATAGTAGCCAGACCCTGCACAGAAGGAGTGAGATCAGGGCACAGTGTGACGTTTTATGGCTGCACCTAGGTGATGACTGCCTCATGCAGCAGCACAGTCCGGTCCCAAACTATTCCACAATTCCATAGAGAGAGATTCCACCTCTTGGCAGACTTCGCCCTGCTGTCCTAGCGCTTCCAGGCTTGATATACAGGAGGGTTAAGCAGGACAGACAGTGAGCCTGCAGGCTGGCACCAGCCGCAGACTAAACAGCCCCAGGGGCAGACGTGGTTACTGCAGGAAATGGGTGCTGGCCAAGCCGAGACCCCTGGCCTTTTGGTAGTCAGGAGGGAAGGAAGGAAACCTCCCTCCTGCCTGTCCCAGCACAGCAAGGGATGAGAAGCATGACGCTACACTGGAGTGAAGGATGAAGTTGCTGGAGGAGCTTGCCTGGTGCTGCTGGCCTCGTGCCATCCCTGCTGCGGACACTGATTCCTGGCCAGCAGACATGGACAGCTTGGTGAGGGCCTTGCAACCAGCCCTCTGCCCAACACACCAACTCCAACACCCCCATGGTGAAGTGACCAGTGGGGCAGGAGAAAAGTGTGGGGGCTGGGGAAGAAGGCCTGCGTGCAAGGAGAGCTGGCGCTGAGCCTTGCAGCCCCCTGGGCCCCGCAGCGAGCCGTCCGGCTGCGGCATTCCCCAGCACTGAGCTCACGTTTCCGCCCCTTTTCCGATGGCCTCCCCGGCGCTGCCCCCTCCTCACCTCCCTCATTGCTGCAGGACCGCACCTCTTTGCACTCTGGTCGTTTTTGATCTGTCCAAATGGACAGCCCCTGGTAGCACCCCTTGCCCCTTCCCCCCACCCCTGCTTTTGGGAAGGGGGAATGTAAGCTGAAACCGATCCAACCAGCAGCTCCTATGTCACGTGGAGGAAACTTTATTACACATCTTTCCAGCAAGAACTTTACTACAGTGCGGCTCCCCATCGCTTCCCACAAACTCATTAAGTCACCCACTTGTTCCCACAGAGTCTTTTATCCTGGTGCCCTTCCCATGCTGGCTGGCGCCAATGCAGTACAGCAGACCCAGAGGAGCTGATCATGGGGCTGGCGCACCGTGGTTCTGTGTGGCTCCCAACAGCAAGCAGCTGCTTGGCCAGAGGAGTAAGGCAGTGCTGTTACCTTGCAGACGTGCCATTTATTTGCAGATGTTCCCTTTGCATGACAGTCATGGACTGCCCTGACCATCTCAGATAGGCAGGAGCATCACTGGAGGCAGCAGTACCAGATAGCACAGTAAGGGGAGGGAGAAGGAACAGGGAGGGAATAATTCCCTTGCAAAGAGAGCACGAGGGCTTTTCTTGGAGGTTGAGCCAGAGCTGGATTCCAGCCCAGCTGGGGCAGCGTGCAAGCATGCACTGGGGATGGGACGTGACCAGGTTGGGGTCAGAATGCTTCATCCAGGTCAACATCTGCTGGCCATCGGCTCCAGCAACAGCAGGGAGTCAGGAAAAAAGTTCCATTCCCATAAGTGAGTCTGTGATAACGAGGTCAGCTGTTTGCTCATCTCTGGGTGCTTCCCAGCCCCATGGCAGTGTCCCCCTCCCCATACCCCACGGTGTAGCAATGCATTCCCAGCCCTACCACACAGGTACTTCTCCTTACTCCCATCACTCACCTCCTCCCCACCCTGCCCTCACACACACTGCCCCACATACTGGTGCCACCATGGTGCTCACCTTCATGCCACGTGGCCGACACCAGCCTGGTGAGGAACACCAAGAGGACGGGTGCTGCCTCCTGCGCCATGCCAGGGCCAGACAGCCCCACTGTGCTGGACGGGGGGCTGCTGGAGCCCCTGTGGGATGGAGCCGGGCTGGGAGCAGTGCTCAGCTCCCTCCGTCGCTGCTCTCCGGCTTGTGCTCCTGCTTGGCTGTGCTGCCTCTGCTGAGTAAACCGACTTCTCCGCTGCCTGTCCCAAACATTCAAAAGGCATGAGTCAGGCCCCAAACGATGAGATTGTCAAAAATAATAAATCCTAAGGATTCCTTACTTTTCAGAGTACCTTCTGCTTTCCCAAGGCTCTAAAAGCTTTTCAGATGTTTCCTCGCAAGCGACAGAGCCAAGAATCAATCTTCAAGCAAGGAGGAGTGGAGGAGCTCCCACCACCAGCTCCAGACTCCTGGAACGGGAGCTCCAAGGACAAACCGCAGTGATCACGGCCCTTTTTTCCAGCGGGGCAGGGCTAGCCAGGCTGAGAAATGAGGAAACCTCACTGCACGCTGTGGGGTTTGAAACCAGACCCAAGGCAATCGGTTCCAGCTGGGGTCTATTTTCCAGCTGTGGCTCAGCCTCTGTGAGGTAGAGAAAATGAATGGCACAGGCTAGGGTCTGCTGCCTGGCGCTGCGGGGCGAGACGGGGCTGTGCTCTGATGCAGGGCGCAGAGGGGAAAGCCTGGCAGGCAGGTACAGGAGCTGGCACGGGGCACTGGGCTGCCTGAATGTGCTAATTATGTGGCAGCCAGGCTGGTAAGCGTGCTGATTAATAACACAGCTGTGCCGAGCTGGAGAGATCCCGCCTCCCAACAGCTCTCCCTATGGGCACGTGCACCGCCTGGGCACCGGGAGTACCGTGACGGGACGGGGCAAAGCCCACCCTATACAGCCCAGCGGGGCGGGAGGAGGGCTCCCGCTATGGGCACTCACCCAGCGGGGCTGCTTCTGCCCCCTGCAGTGTTCACAGGGTGCTGCAGCCCTAGGGCTGCCCCACGGCCTGCACGGACCGCGCGTGGGGTGGCGCGGGGGGGGGGGCGAGGACGTGGAGCAGGCGTACGCACGGCGGGGACGCGAGGCGCCGCCGCCGGAGCGCCTTCGGGTGCGCTCGGCCGTTTTCGTGAACATTCGGTAAACTTCGTGAGTCTTCGGCAATGCCCGGCGGCGCGGGGCGGGTCGGGGCCTCCCCGACGGGGCGGTGCTCGGCTCGGCTCGCCGGAGCTCGGCAGGACGCAGCTCGGCCCGGTCCGGCCATGGCGTCTCCGTCGCGGCGGCTGCAGACGAAGCCGGTGATCACCTGCCTGAAAAGCGTGCTCCTCACCTATACCTTCGTCTTCTGGGTGAGCGCCGGGCCGAGCCCGCGAGTCCTCGCCCTGCCCGAGCCCCGCGGGCTTGTCGCGGCCGCTCTGCCCTATCGCGACAGGGCGGCTTTCTCCCTTCTCCGCAGGTATCGGGCATCGTGCTGCTGGCCGTGGGCGTGTGGGGCAGGGTGAGCCTGGCCGTCTACTTCTCGCTGCTGGATGAGAAAGCCACCAACGTGCCCTTTGTCCTGATGGGCGCCGGCGTCGTCGTGGTGCTGCTGGGCACCTTCGGCTGCTTCGCCACCTGCCGCGGCAGCACGTGGATGCTGAAGCTGGTAGGTGCCGCCCCGCGGGGCAGGAGGGGAGCGGTTCCCGTTGGGGCACCCGACCCATCGCACTCTTGTCTCCTGCCTGCAGTACGCCATGCTGCTGTCCCTCATCTTCCTCATCGTGCTGGTGGCTGCCGTTGTCGGGTTTGTTTTCAGGCACGAGGTGAGTGTGTCCCTTGCTCATGTGCAGCAGTGGGGGCTCGTGGGTCGGATCTCTGTGGACTGGTCTCATCCACTTGGAGGGTTGGAGGTGCTGCTGGGGCAACGTTAGGAGGGCTGGAGGGGGCCAGAGGAGCAGCTTGGTCCTGGTAAGGACCCATAACGGCTCAGTTTGCTGGAGACAGCAAGGGTTGTATGTGCAGGGAGCTGACCTGCTGACCAACCCTGGGCATCTCTGTCTGCCAGAATTGCAGAATGGCCAGGGTTGGAAGGGACCTCAAGGATCATGAATCTCCAACCCCCTGCCACATGCAGGGCCACCAGCTTCCCCATTTGATACTAGACCTGGCTGCCCAGGGCCCCATCCAACCTGGCCTTGAACATCTCCAGGAATGGGGCATCCACAGCCTCTGTGGGCAGCCTGTTCCAGCACCTCACCATTCTCATAGTAAAGAACTTCTCCCTGACATCCAACCTAAACCTTCCCTCCCTCAACTTAAAACCATTTCCCCTTGTCCTGCTATAGAATCACAGCATGATATATTTTCTGAAACCCGTATATAAATGTTCTTTCCTTTCTGTTTTCTGTGCATAAGGCTGCTAGGAAGGTTTCTCTGCTGTGGAGCAACCTGCTAATTGGGAGAGCTGGCAAGATGTAGGGCTGTATTACTGCATGCACGCTCTAGGCACCACAAAGACACCTCCTGCCTTGTAATAGCGTGTGTAATTGCCTGGGTCAGCGGGGAATGCCTGCAGGCCATGACCAGAGTCATTCCTGCCATCACCAAGCGGTGACTAATGTGGGGCTGAGGTCCCAAAGCGTGCATGGGGACAGCACCACAATGTCCTCCTCACACGGCTGCCAAGACCTCTCTCTTGCAGATAAAGACAAACTTTGAGAGCAACCTCAATCTGGCCTTGAAGAACTACAATGGGACGGTGGATCATCACAGCGAGGCAGTCGACACCATCCAGAGAACTGTGAGTGCCCCTCTCTGCCTTTTTGGATCATGGAGGGTAGGGGCATCCAGGTGCATCCGCCCAGCCCCTGGGTGTTCCTGGCTGGGTGTTCCCCTCCATCGCTGCATTCGATGTCCTCTTGCACAACAGGATGGTAGGAGGAGCGCTCATAGCCCTCCTGCTGCTGCCTCTCAGGAAGGACAAGCAGCCACACATGGAAAGCATCTGGTCCAAGTTAGGGCTGGTGAGGAGGGTCTCTGGAGCACAGGCAGTCTCTGTTGCTGCATTTAGGGCATCCTGGTGAGTGAGGATCGTAAGGCTGCTTATGCTAGGTTGGGGAGGAAAGCCTTTTCAGGGAAGAGGTGCTGAGTGGGAGTTGAAGGGCTTCCTAGATGTGTGCTGGGATATGGAGTGTTGAGGGCTCAGGAGCTGCTGCAGGAGTGCCTGTAGGGCTGGGGTACTGGGATCCTGATGTGATCATCCTTACTTTTCCTGACAGCTGCACTGCTGCGGGGTACAGAACTACTCAGACTGGGAGAAGACCGAATACTTCACCCAGAAGGGAATCCCTCAGAGCTGCTGCAAGAGCCAGGATGGCTGTTCGGTGGAGGATCTGAGGGACCCAAGCAAAGCCAAGCAGAAAGTGTTTGTGGATGTAAGTTACACTCCTAAACATTCCCTGGAATTTGTAGGTTGGGAAGGAAGAGCTGGTTGGATAAGGAAGGGTTTGGTCTTCACTTGAAAGGAGAACTTCTTCATAAATGCACACACCCTGTGGCTCAAGGATCCCTCTGGAGTGGATGTAAAGGAAGGATATGCAGGAAGGAGCCTCTCTTTCCACCTGCAGTCCCTCCTAGTCCTTCCCTGAAGGTCAGGGATCAGCCTGACCCCAGTGTTTGCACCTAGGCCTGTGCATTTCTGAGAACAAGAGAATAAGGATGTAATTTCCTGGTCAAGTTCGTTCCGTAGTGCTGACGTCTGTCAGCTGCTGTGCAAAGTCCTGCTTGTGTGGTGAGCACAGGTGACTTCATAGTGCAGGGATCACTGGTGATGTGTGCAGGGGTTATGCATAGGATGCTCATCAGATGAGTCACTTTGTTTAACCCAGTGCTCACATTAAGGGAAAGCCAGGGGCGGTGCTGCCTTTGATAACGCTGCACCAATCGGTGGCCAGCCCAACACTGGTGCTGTGTGGTTTGGCCAAGGCCAAGCAGGAGGGTGACAGTCGTGCAGTAAGCCGGAGCACTCTTTCTGCACCAGGGTTCCATGGAGAGGCAGGTTTGTAATGGGGGGGTGGGGGAGACAGAAAGTCCTGGACCCACGTGCTCACTCTTCCTCTCCTGCAGGGTTGTTTTTTCCTGGTAACATCAACAATGGAGTCAAAAATGAGTGTTGTGGCTGGCATCTCCTTTGGCATCGCATGCTTCCAGGTAAATTTCACTTGCTACTGGGAACAGGAGCAGTGCAGAGTGAAGCCAGGGTCTCTCCAGAGGCATTCAATTTGTGTGCAGTTTGTCTGTGTACAAAAGGCACAGCCTTTCTCAGCCAGAGAGGAACAGCTCTGCAGCTAATCTGTGTTTAACCTCACCACTGTGCAACCTCTAGTCTCTTAAACCCAAGGCTGCAGCACCAGCTCTGTCTCTCAGAGCCCAGGTTATTAGGAAAGAGTTCCTTTATACAACTGACTTTGAGGAAAAACCAAAGCAGCTGAACTGAGTCTGTATTGCTCTGGGTAAACTCCCTGCGTTTGCTGTTGGCAAAGGCCCAATCATTGCCCTTCCTTTTCCTACCTTGTCTTCCCTTTTAACTGTTTTGGGCTCATTCTGTGTGGCTGGGTCCTTGGAGCACCTGTGTAGCATCCCCTGTGCTGGTGACTCTGATGAGAGACCTCACGCCCTGCACACCACCACAACCTGCAATTGCTTCCTCCCCCTCCAGCTCCTCAGCCTCCAGTTTACTTTATCCTGTAGGACACTTCCTGCACGGGCTTCATGCAACAATGTGCTTAGTGTCCTGTAATCTGACAGGCTTTATCCCAGCAGGAAACGAGAGGCCTCTGCCCCTGAGTTCCTAGCTAAATTGGGCTTTGTGCATAGTGAATGCCATGGTCTGGGTTTCCCGAGGAGCTGTGCACAATGGGGCTGAGCGCTTGGGAAATCCAGATCTGATGTGTTACAGCAGGGGCTGCAGGATGCATAGCAGGCCTTTATTTTTCTGGGTTTGGAAAACTCGCTCGGCTCTGGATGCTGATCGAGCTTGACAGGTTTTCAGTTGGGAGCAAAGTGAGTTTGCCCTTTAGTGGTCCTGAAGCCACGATGAGACCTTGGAGGCACAGGACCAGCAGATAACAGCACCAGTGTGGGGAGAGGAAGGTGTGCAACCTTGCCAAGACATGAGCTTGTCACCCTGCCTGTCCTGCAATGAAAGCTGAATAACATGGGTGAAGCTGAAGCCAGCAGGGCTACAGCTGCAGTCTGTGCTACAAGGAGCCTTCAGCTGTGGCTCAGAGAGGCCAGGAGCTGGGGCTGATCTCTGCTCTCCTCCCACGCTGATGTGAGCTGAGCTGTGCTCCGCATGGGGCGGCTGAGACGTGACTGACACGCAGACTGTGAGCTGCCTGCTTCCCCCGGCTCCGGCCGTGCAATTAGCTTGGCTAACACCAGGCTGGGGAATTGCAGCCATTTCCTGGTTTTTATCACTCATTCAGCAAGTCTTTGCTGTGTTGTACAGCCAGCAGGGACCAATCATGTAAATGTGCCTCTAACTTGGCTTCTGTAGGTCGAACTCCTGCAGGATCGAGCTCTAAGTGTCTGTGTGGGGCTGAAAGGCCACGTTGTGATAACAGCAGCGTGTTCTGCATGTGTTGCTGATGTGAAACAACAGCCTTGATTTCCCACTGCCCTTGCAGCCAGGAGAGGTGGTTGTTCCCTGTTGGTTGTGCAATTGGCTGTGATGCTCCTGAAATCGGTGTAATTTCTGAAGCTTCTGTATAACAGTAGATGCTTCATAAAGCAATATCTAAGAGGGTGGAATGTGGAGCATCACTTGCGAGGAGCTATCTTGGTTGATACCTACCAGGACCCCCTCCTTCAGTCTCTCCCCCTTACTCTGAAGTGGGGTGCAGCAGCCTGTCTGTGGTTTGTAAATCCCCCTGTCTTTGTATGTTATAAAACTGAGATGTGAGTGCCTGATGATGAATGGAGCAGTTGGTCAGGTTTTCCCACTAGAGCACAATGTCTTATTTTGGGCCACCTCTATTGTGTCTTTCCTCTTTTCTTCAGTTGGTTGGCATCATCCTCGCCTGCTGTCTGTCCCAGTACATCACGAACAACCAGTATGAGATGGTGTAGCCCCCCCAGTGCACAGTGGCTTTGACTAAGGTACATCTATCTGTTGACATAAGCCTTGGCTGTGCTAGGCTGGGCTTTCAGGGCTGTTTGCAAACTCCTAAACCGCAGTGTGGGCAGTGTGTGCACTTCCATGGTGATAGAGGGGGTGGAAGCAAGATGGGGGTGGAAGTGAGGGGAAACTATTTCATCTTTATCAAAAACAGAGCATGCAGGTCCCCTGTGGTCTTGCTGGTGCTGCCTGTGATGCTGTCCCATTAAACTTGGGCCTCCACCTGTGGTCTGTCCGTGGTTGCTGCCACTGCCTCCTGCAGCATGCTGCTGAGCCATGCAGGAAGGCATCTGCTGAGCCCTGTCTGCTGCACCCTCCTCCATGGTGTATCACTGTGGGCTTCTAAATGCTGTGTTTGTTAATGGTGTCTTCTGAATGGCAGGCATTCCTCCTGCTCGCTGTGTGGGGGAAGACCACACCACCTGCAGTTTTCCTCCGGACGCTGCCTCATGAAGTCTTGCTTTGAATTGACTGATCCTCTCCTCAGATAGCTCATCAAAACGAGTGCATCAGCTGTTCTGCTGTGCTTGGGGACTTGTCCTAACACTACTCTACTGTACCACTGAGTGGGATAATTAGCGTGGCTGAGGAGGTTGCAGTAGCTGCACTCCTGCGGGTGCTGGACTTCTCTCAACTGCGCCGGAGCGGCCGCTGCCACCATTCATTGCAGCCTTGTTGGCTGTCCTGCTCCTGGGCAGAAGCTGTTCTCACTAAGTGCCTCCCTTGGGAAAGCAGTGCTTTCTCTCATCTCCGAATTCTGTTCTCAGCCCCTTTTGCATCCCTCTCTCTGTTCAGGCTCAATCGCTGGCCACGTTTCTTCTTCAGATGGGGCTGCTGTCCCGTTCAAGCAGTGCCTGCTTGCTGAAGCTCTTTGCTCAGCAAGGTCTCGGCTAGTTGCCAAGCTCTTGTCCTCATGCTGGATTTTATATATTTTTTTATAGTTGTACTTTTTAAAGTACAGGCTGTAGCGATTCTTTCTAAGCTGTAGCAGGGTTTGGTGATGTAGGTCCTGGTGCCTTTACCTTGGTGTAGGTGTCCTTGCACCGAGTCAGCTGTGACTTGATCGTCAGTATTACATGCTGCTTTAACTCGTTTTGTGTATTGAGTAGAACTCTTTTGTCCTGAGACACAATAAATATTAAGATATTTTACTCTACGAAACTGCCCTGGCTTTTCTATTAATCTCCTGGAAATTCTTCTCAAGTCCCTGCAAGCAGCAGCAGCAACCCAGCTGCAAAGTGATGTGCTGACCCCAGGCCAGCTGGTGACCGCTGGGCCTCTGCAGCTCATGTTTCTCAAATACTCACCGGTGCCCTTGTGCTTACAAATAACTTTTGTAATTGAATTTTCTTCATAAAAAAAACGTTGTGCAACTGTGCTGAAACAAAAGGCCTGAAGCATCTCAGCCCAGGAGCTGCTGGAGGAATGCAGAGGCCGGAGTTCAGCCCTGGTGCAAAGTGTGTCCATCCTGTGCTGTGTGCTGCAGCACCACTGGAGCCAGGAGATGTGGATGGAAGGTTTGTGTGTGCTCAGAGCTGCTCTTCCTTGTGCTCTCTCAGTGCTAGGCACTGCTGCCCTGAGCGTGGTGGTTTAATGGAAAGCTCCCCTTGAAAGTGGGAATGTTTTCAGTTCACAATCATCAAAGCTGTGAGGGCTGTGGGGTGGTGGAGTGAAGGTGTGGGTGTGAGTGGCAGCTCTTTGTCATCGTGCTTCTCCTGTGTAGGCAAGCTGCCCCAGCACCCTGCGGGATAGGGCAGGTGTAGGGCAGCTTCACTGCTGATGGAGGAAGCTGGAGGGAAGCAGCTTGAAGTGCTTGCGTCTCCTTTGACCTCACTGAATAAATCAAGCTGGTGTCAGCCCCTGGCTGGCTGTTGAGAGCCTCGTGGGTTTGGAAGGCGAGGCAGAGTGCGTCAGAGCATGGGAGCAGCTGCAGAGAGTGGAACTGATGGATGGAGACCAAGCAACAACACGTGAGAAGCAGGGCTGTGTTTGGATACACCTTTCTTCTTGGTAAAGCCATGCGAAAGCAAGGAGGCATGGAATTATCCCTGTTTGACTGGCTTTGGTGCCAGGCTGGTCAGAGCTGCCTTTACCCTGCTGGCTTTTTACCTGTCTGGCTGTGCGTGCAGGCGTGGACTTGCATGCAAAACACTGCTTTGCTAGTGCAGGTGGCTGTGGAAATGCCTCTGATAGAGACATCCCTGCTTGTGGGGGGACTCACCAGAGATGCCTGGCTGTCCCCAGGGCTGCCTGCTGTCCCCAGGGATGGCTGTACAGGGAGCCCTATGCACGCATGGCTGAGCAGCTCAGCACGTCTCTGTGCCACACACTTCTACAATCAGCAGTCCCACAGGGAGCTCGGTGCCCTGCCCTGTGCTGGGGATGGCTTCCACTGAGCAGTGTGTGCTCCTTGGGTGACATGGGGAGGGCTTTGGTCAATGATGCCTGTGGGGTGTCAGAGCTGCTTGGCAGCATTTGGCTCCCAGGAGAGCTGAAGCTCAGGAGGCTCGAACAGCAGGCTGTGAGCCCCTGGATTGCTGCAGGGGACGCGTGGGGCTAGCCCTTGGGTCAGCTCTGTGCTTTGAGAGTCTTAAATCCTCAGGCATGATTTGGCTGAAAAGGAGAGGGGCTTTGGGGAGCTGAGCTGCCAAAGGACCTGAGGATGTTTTCCTGTTATTTGTCTAAGCCTAATCACCACTTTGCTGATGCAGGGAGGGAAGGAAACATTCACTCCTAAGCTGTGTGTTTGCCTGGGGCTGGCTAAACGGTGGGCTGCTGGCCAGGCCCTGCTGGGAGCTGAACATGGGGATTGGGGCAGGGTGCCTGCAGGGACACAGTGCTGGGGACACACTGCACATGGGGATGTGGAGCCTGAGGGGCTGCAGCAGTGCCTGTGACGAGTGCTCAGCACCTGCTGATTGCTGATGTGCATCCTCCTTTGCTGGAACAGGTGTTTTTGTGGGTGAAATCAAAAGAGAGAAAATCTGAGATTTTGGCTGTGAAGGTTGAGCGTCCTCCTCAGTGTGGCAGCAGTTTGAAGACTATTTTTTGTCTTTGCAGGCTTTGCCTGTTTCTTGGCTGGGGGACAGCTGATGGCACTCGGGGCCATTTGCACCTCAATTTCCTCCAGTTTTGGTTGCCGTTTTTCTGCTGGCTACCACTTGGGCTCTTTGTGCAGGGAGCCCCGTCACCCTGCAAGATGCTAGGGGCACCTGGAGCTGTCACAGCTGTCACCAGAGACTCCTGAACATCCCCAAGGGCACCAAAGCTGAGGGGTGCCGTGTGTTGTTAACAAGTGCTGGCTCTACCAGGAGCACACTGGGGACCCCAGCACGTTCCCAGCAAGGCGACTCCCTGCACCTGAGTTATGGCTGCTCACGAGAAAGCAGCCGAGCAATTAGATCACTCCTCAGACCCATTAAGCATCACAGGCTGAGACGAAACGACTTTCCATTTTCTTTGCAATCGCTCATATAGGACATTTATTGCTTGCCTCTCAGTGGGGCGATGACGCCAGCCGGCCCAGCCCTCGGAGCCACGCTCGGAGTCTGCAGCCTGTTTGGGGGTCCCACGGCCTGCAGGGCTCTACCTGGGGGCTCAGTGGGTGCGCACAGGGCTTACACCCGGCCCAGCATGCGTGCGATCCACCAGTTGCAGGGCATGATGATACGGCAGATCACCCTGCCGCCCTGGTAGCAGTACGGGTAGGGGTAGTAGCCCAGCAGCGGCTCGCAGACCCGCCGGCAGTAGCGGTTGGCGCGGCGGCACTGTGCACAGCAGTAGCCCCGCTCATCCCACAGCGGGTGGAACTCCAGCCCGTTTTCTGTCTGTGAGAGAGAGTCAGCTGTCAGTGCGGCCTGGGTGCTGCTGGGCACCCCAGCGCGTGCTTCCCCACACTCACGTAGTCGTTGACAGGCAGGTCCTCTTCTGTCAGCTGCCGTGTCCGGCGCTTGGGTCCTGGTAGGGCAGCCTCCATCCCACGCTCATTGCCCCCATCCAGCCAGTTCTGGTCATCCGTGAACAGCCCGGTATCTTCTTCTGTTCTTGCCAGGCCAGCCAGCTCTGGAGCTGTGGGAAGAACCCATATTTACAGATCCCCAGCTTGGACCCTCTGACGCAACGTCATCTGGGGGCACTTTCAACCCTGCTGGGTTGTTTGGAAGGATAGAATCATTACAGTTCAGAAAAACCTCTAAGATCATCCAGTCCAATCCAACCCACCCCCACCATATCCATAACCACATCCCTCAGTGCCACATTCCTACAGCTTTGGAACACCTCCAGCGATCCCACCACTCCTTGGGCAGCCTGTGCCAGTGGCATCACTGCTCTTTCCGTGAAGAAACTTCTCCTAACATCCAACCTGAGCATTCTTATGAGCACTTCTGGCCCTGCTACAGCATCTGCTTGTCGTTTAGGCCAGACCTATTGTGACACTGATTTCCTTTGCTGACATTTTATCACAAATGGAGATGACAGAGGAGATGGGGGGCACAGCAGGGTACTGGTGGCCATGAGTCACTTGGTACTGCATGAGACAAGACATTGTGCCTCCATGGCCACTGAGGAGGAAGGTGTCTTGGTTGAGGTTTTAAACAAGCTCATTCTGATAGAAATGGGTTAGAGAGTGGGTAATTATGCCAGCAGATCTCAGAGGTTGTGGCCTCTGTGGAACGTGTGGCGAGCAGCTGGAGGTGGCAGCCCCGTTGTGTGATTGAGAGGCGGATGGCTGCTCCTGCTCTGATGTTCATGTGGCGATGAGAATTTAGGCGTCCCAGTTTCCAGCAGTGCTGGCTTCCTTGCAGGTACAAAGGAGTTTTCTGCCTTTATTACGAGGGGGGAGGACACTTTACAAAATGCAGAGCAGTGGGGAGCCGGAGGAGACTAACGCTTTGCAGAGAGAACTGTCGGCCCACGTTGTTACATTGGCATATTCCCTCTTGGTTGTGGCAAGCATCTGAACGCATGTCTGAGACTTACAGCAGGGCAGCAGGAGTGGGATAGTAGCAGAGGAGACAGGGGAGGCGGCGCGGCTGCTGCCAGCAGTCACCCTGCAGGTATCTGGGGAAGGAGATGGCTCCTTGTACCTGCTATTGGCGTTGGGTGGATCCAGTAGATGGTCACATTTCTACAAATGTTAAAAATTTTGGAGCTCTTCAGGAACTCCTTGTTCTGAATGGGTTTTTCACCAGGCACCCAGACCATGGACTGCTCAAAGTAGGTGGTGGTGATTTCTTCACCCTGAGGAAGAGTCAAATTTGAGAACAGCATGGTAAGGCACCCTCACCCCAGCTCAGCACCCGTCTTCTCTTCCTAACCCTAATGCACATCTCCACTTCAAGCACCTAGATTTGTCTGCCTCAAACCCTGGATTTGGGTCTCAGCAGGTGCACATCTGACCAGCATCACCCTGCTCTCCCCTCCCTCCCTTCACCATCCTCCACCATCCCCACCTCCACCACTGCAGAAGCCTTCTCCTTTGCAGTCCCCACCATCTGGATCAGCCTTCTGGAGCTCCCTAGCTCATTTAAAACCAAAGATTAAAACATCTCCTCTCTGCTTTGCTCTTACTACTTAATTTCTCTCTCCTTCTGCTCCTGATTTTGTGATCGAACACTTTAATTTATTCCTCGCAGAAATTCTTTGCACGGCCGTGTTCTGTAATTTATACCACATGTCTCTGCCATTGCATTATTCCATGGTGTGTTTTGGCAGGCACTTAGGGGGGAGATATATAAAGATTATTGGATGGGTCTGTGCTGTGCTGTCTGCCAAGGCGGCGCGGTGCATGGTGCTGATGGTGGCCCATAGAGCAAGCTGGCAAATGGCTTTTTCTCTCCAGAAGGTGTCTGGAGCTGCGTTTTTCTTTTATAGAATTTTTCCATATGGCTTCAGGAAGTCCTACTCGAGAGCCAGCAACACCTGACCGATTTTGAGTTGTTTTCAGCATTTTGCTACAAGCCGTCCCGTTGGGAAGGCGGCCTGGCAGTGCTGGGGCTCCGGGAGGGATTTTCCCCAGTTCATGTGCTTTTTACCTCCTTTTGTGCTTCCCCCTCCAAACTACAGAGAACCAGGGGAAGGAGGAGAGCAGAGATTGCTGCTGAAGGTACCGACTGCGTTTCCCAATTTCTCCAAAAGCAGTCAGGCTCCCCAGAAGAAATGGTAGATCTTAAATCTACATTTATCTCCCCGGCTTTTACATTTCAGCTCTCTACCTGGGGCAATGTTCTGCTAAAGACTGAAAAGTCACATCCGTTTTATGGTGGTAGCAGAAAAGATCTATTAGCTTCTTATGGCATAATCAAAGAATCTGTGTCTCAGAATTTGGGTCATGATTCAGGGAAAAGTTTCTTGCCCGCGCTTTATTCCAAACACGTGTTCTGCTGGCACTTAATTTGTGATGGCTTCCGGGGATGGGGGTTGAACTGACCCTCATCCTGCAAGTGAGCAGGCTTGGGGATGGGGCATGGCTGCTGCCCTCGCCCCACCGGTGGCACAGAGCTGGCACATCCCCTGCTGGAGCAGAGAGATGGAGGTAGCACTATTTCCATGCCACACATCAAGCACACACCTTGTTCAAGCAAGATGTGGTAGGTGAGATTTAAAGGCACATCTGCAAAAGGGAGGCTTGTGGAGGCTGGGGTCATGCTGGCACACCATTTCTTTGTGCAAGATGCCTTGGTGGCAGTGCTTGGCCAGGCTGCATGCAAGTGGCAGAGCGCTTTCCCAAATCGCATTTTGCAAATGCAGCTGCTCTTTTAAACTCATTACTTCTGCCTCGTTCTGCTCTAGAACAGGAGGCTCAGTTCTCAGAGAAAGCAATTTGATTGACTTTTTGGTGATTGTTAATCCTGAGCTGCCTTGCAACCTTTTGACTACAACAGGATTATTGTTCTTGGTCTCCGGTATTGTGCTAAGAGGTTTTTGTCTGTCGGCTGCCTAATCCTGTCTCTTTCCACTTGTTGTTTTCAGAGGCAATCCTCTGCAATAAGATCATTTCATGAAGCAATCACAACTCCTTATTTCTCTATGGCAGCCTGGAGCAGTGGGAGCACTGGGTGCCTCGCAGATTCGGGTGCTGCTTTGCCCACGTACCTCCAGCTCAGGGATCTTGGCCTCCGTAGTCTCAGGTATGACTTTGGTCTGAGTTTTGATGAAGCACTTTTGAAGTCCCACAAAGAAGATGCCAGTTATTCCCTACAGCATCAAAACAAAGAGCAAGAAAGCAGTCACGGCATAGCAGAAGGATAAATAACAGCATCCTACGGGGAGTGCAGCTGGATCAGAGTTTAGTCATATTTTTCCTGTTGATGTTTTTGTGCAAACTCTGCTCAGCAGCAGTGCTAAGACATACTAACAGGTTCTCCTAAGGGATGTTGCATTTTATGGTTTGGGAGAATTGGGCTTTTTACAAATATTT